>NC_083342.1:14068332-15356639 GCF_019175385.1 Lycium barbarum
AATGGTATTTGAGAAGAGTGTTTGTTAGATTTTATTCATCCTTATCTATCCTTTGGTTGATGGTAAAGAGACCCGCCTCTAACAAGCTAACTTTCTTGTTAAGCGTGTCAGGGTTGCCGCTTCCTCCTCTTCCAAGTGACTAGTATCGACCTCGCTCCCTTCGCCAATAGCTGCTTTGTCACTTCATTGGATTGATGTCTGATTGCTTCTCCCCAACCGCTACGCTAGTTCTACAGTGCTTTCCTTCCTTGGCATAAGAAAGAAGGGTAGTCCGTTTTTCTTATTCATAGGGGAAGGCTGTTTAAATCCCCGGTCGAAATCATCCAACAGAAAATTGTATAAGACCTTAGTGATTAACCCAGCGTGGGGGATCCCAACTTCCGTAATAGAACAATTAATTCCATTTTGGTCATTGGTATCTTTAAAAAGGATGAAACTAAGGATATTACGTAGCTATCACGCACCAAGGGTGCCAGCTTTCGTAAAATTCTTTTATGAGGAATAGTACCTTGTGAGGGTGCTAGATTCAAGATGAAAATAGTAATTTATATGATACTTTTTGGTTCTCGAGATTCAAGTTGACTAATTTTAAAGTTAAATTAAATTAAATCAACTCAATATTCTAAAATTAAAATTTAGATATTTAAAAATTATATGAAAAGTACTATAAGTTGAAATTTTTCTTATGTCAATATGATTAAAAAGACACATTTAAAAAATGTTAGCAAAAGTTTGCAAATTTTGAAAAGTAAAAAATATCATATAAGTTGAAGCATTGTTGCAATAATAACACAAGACTTAACAACAATACTTACCTTCTTTAGATGAGAGAATACTTGCAAGATTTGGTGAACCGCTCCACTATTTGTTCTATTTTGCCTGCAAAAATAGAAGTAGGAAAAAGTTAGTAGCCGCATGGGTTCGCACCGCGTGTCTTTAGACGAGCTGAACACTCTTGACCGCTGCACTATCACTGCTGGATGTGTCAAGGGTGTTCAGGGTTAACTAATTATCCGATAACAACGATATTTGACCTACACATATGATAGAATTTTCCGGCAAAGGGTGTTCATCTGACCACCCTTCCAAGGCTGTAGCTCCACCCGTGCTTCCAAGCTAACGATGCGGGTTCGATACCCGTTCTATCTCTATTTATTCTAAATATTTTAATGAATTCATTAAGTCAAATTTAGTTTATTAGTATTAGTACATCATTGAATATACAATTTCAAAAATTCTTTCACATCCGATTCTTTATGTTTTTTTTTTAAAACAAAAAGTGAAAATACAAAAAAATAAATAAATTGTATTCCAGATGTCTGAAGGACTATTCAATTTTGTAATTGGCTGGACTATTATGTTTGCTCCTTTACTGTACAGTGATCTTGTAAGAGAGACGGATACAAGGAGTCACACAGTATGCACTTTTCAAATGCACTTACTTTGACGTGCGAATAGTTTCCTCTGGACAAGTGACCATTAATTATACGGGAATTGCTTCGATCGAAACTGCTTAGGAGCCTAGGCACTTAGGACGGCATGGCTATTAACTATTTGCATTCACTTTTCTAAAACTTCTCGCTAGATGTTCTGACACAGATTTTTTTTTTTTTTTTGGCCCAATATTACTCGATATTTTCTCTTTGATGGCTTTCATTTTCGGTCCCCTTCAAATGTAGCTCTTTCCTTTTGTCAATAATTTTGGTTTGCTAAGAGACTTAAGGTGTGTTTGGTATGAAAGAAAATATTTTCTTCTCCCATGTTCGGTTGGTTAAAATTTTTGAAGAACATTTTCTTTAAAAAAATAATTTTCTTAAAAATGAGAAAAATAACTTATCTTGTAGAATAATATTTATTTCTAAAATAATATTTGTTGCTTACCTATCGAATACAAAAAAAAAAATGTAAGAAACCTACTTATTTTTCTTAAAAATATTTTCCATAGAAAACATTTTCCTTGGTACAGAGCACACACCCTTATTAGTAAGCTTTTTGGAATTCGATGCAGCATTTTTAATTCCGTACATGCCTATTCGACTAAATAAGGTCGATTCGGAGTATCCTCCAAGAGCAACCGCTCAACTGGGCTCGATCATGCATGACTCGTGGTGCATCTTTTGTTGGACTGGCTGGAGGAGCTGCCTGTCTGGAATCGATATTTTGGGGCATTTTTTGGAGTATATCTGATAGATGGGAGTTCTTGCGCAGCTGTCTATCCTCTGAAAGATTTGCTTATGCCTTCATCTGGGATATTTGTCTCTACACTATTTTCCAACCTTGGTTGATAGGAGACAACTTGCAAAACTTCCAGGAAGATAAGGTTGGAATAGTCAGATATCTCAGATATGTTCTAGTTGTTGGATTGATTGCTTACTGCCTTTGTTCGGATCCTGATGAGGAATACTAAATGATCTTGCAGTTGTATATGGTAGTTTATAAAATTTTCAAAACTATTCAAGGTGCACAACTGAAAGGGTACTTATGCAGTGGGTGATAATAGCAATATTTCAGTAAAAGGTAGTCTTTTAGTGCTATTTTGTAGTTTGAAGGGATTCTTGCACTTCTTATTGGTATTTAATCAAAGCTGTATCAATATTTAAAGTATTTCGCCTTGACAAGGGATTTGTTAGATGCTGCTCCACACCATCATTTAAGGCTTAATTTCTGTTTGTTCTTTTCTGAGTAACATTTCTTTTGCAGACCTGATTAGGTATTTGGTGAGCATCAACATAGTTAAAAAAAATTGTGTCTCAGCTGGAAGCTTGGCATTCTCTACAGACTGCTTAATATTTCTACTAGGTACGTGAAACTTCCTGAGAGTCGATCGGAAACAGCTTCTCTACCTGCCAAAGTTGGGGTAAGGCCTGTGTACATTCTACTCTCTCCAAACGCCACTTGTGGGATCACACTGGGTATGTTATTATAAGTGAAACATCGTTTTCACGGCTTACGGTTGGCTGAAAATTCATGTTCATTTGTTTAATCAGCAAAAACAAATCTGCTTTACCAGTTGTGCCTGGTACTGATAGATGTCTTCAAAACCTTGCATGAAACAATCTTTTTGGCCTTCACTTAGTGTTTGGATTAATCGACAGCATTCGCTTTCTAGAGCACAAATTCAAAATTGAGCCATTTTGCATTTGTGCCCTTCAAACTTTTGTTCCATATTCTGCAGGAAAAAGAGCTTGATTTGGGGCGTGGTTGGTACGGAGGAAAACGTTTCAGTTTTTCCATGTTTGCTTAGGTAAAGTTTTCGAAGAATATTTTCTCTAGGAAAACAAGTTACTAAAAAATGAGGAAAATAATTTTTTTAGTGGAACTAGCTAGAGAGAACAAGCTCCACAAATGGCATACCACACTAATTGTCTTCTCCGCACTCTCCAACACACCCTACCCCCATACTCACACCCATAGGCCATAGCCCCCATTCCCGAATTTTTGATCGAAATAAGCCATTACTTAAACCAATTTACCAAAATAATACGTCTTTTAAAAAATTTATAGAACTAGAATAAACGTATTCCGCAGTAACGTATTAGGCACTATTTTATTCAAAAAATCCAACGGGCAAAAACGTTAGTGGTTGACGGCGTTAAAGGATAATTCGTACTTGTGAGTAACATTTTACCCTTAATAGGTATCTGAGAGTAACGACTCTAAGAATATTTTAAAATCGTAATTCACAGTTACGACTTCAGGCTAAAACGTAACTGACAGTAACGTTTCTACCGCAAACAATCGAATCCTGCGAAGAATCCTTCACTAATATGATACACTCAATTTCATTATTGCCCTAGATACTATCCTTAATACACATAACAAATGGACTTAAATGATATCTTTGAATCTAATACTATGATTTTCCTAGCATTTATTCATATTTAGAGTCCATATCAAGGTGTCAAAAGCTAACATATTCGGAAATTGATGGTAGAATTTACATTAAAAAATAAAGATCACAACAACTCTTTCAACCAAATTATACAACCTCCCTCTCCCCTCAAAGAAACTGTTACACCTCGGAAAATTTTTCGTTGATGCACAAGTGAATAGACTAGTGAAGATCACGAGTATACGTTATTTCAATAAGTAAGAAACGACATTCGATAACCCTAGTTAAGATTTCAAAGGTGTTTGAGATAGGGGAAGGAAGTTGCCAAAAGAAGGCAAGGCATACGATAGGTAACGGAAAAGGATTATGAGTAACGAGTTAACGAGGATTTAATGATGTCTTGGAGAAGAGTGATAACATCCCTTAGATTGGTATTGAGGTTTTAAGAAAGTGTTAAGAAGGTTCCATAAGGATTGGAGATCAAACGAGTCGACGAAAACGAGTTTCGAAATACTGTGGATTATACGGCCAAACATACTAGCCGTATAAATTATACAGTCCGTATGTTAGGACCATATAATCAGCCCAGGATGGCACCTTTCTCTGGACCAAATATACGGCCAAACATACGGCCCGTATAAAATGTACGGACCGTATGTTGGTCCGTATACCTGGTCGGGAACTGAGTGGTTCATTAAATAGAGGATTCAAGTCTTATTTCATTTCACTTCCATATCACACCCCTTCTCTATAAAACCTCTCTCTACATCTATTCCACAAGAACTCAAGAGGTATTAGTGATCAACAACATAAACTAAGTGAGTCAAGTGCAAGAAAACCAATTAAAGATCATTCAAGTCAAGAAATCTCATTGGAGATGAACTAGGGTTTTTGCTCAAGTGAAGTGTTACCAACCAAGGCTTGTTCCTACAACATCTAAGGTAAGATTTATTGTATTTCTATGTTGTTTAAGGTATTTGAGAGTTGAAATACTTTGATTGTAGAAGGGCATAGAAAAATGGGTCATGAATGTGGAATAGTGCCATTTTGAGTAATAGTTTGAATTGAGTCATGATTCTTGATGTGTTGTGATATAAATATGTTACAAATGATGTTGAGGACATGGGATAGGCAATGTATGTGAATGAACGTAGTCGTGTGTTATGACCATGGATATGGGTGAATAAAAGCGAAGCGAGAAATATAGATAATGTGGATGAATAGAAACTATTGTTATGATATTGTGAATGTATTATTGACGTTTTGGAGTTGATATACGATATGGAGGAATGTCGTATAAATAAAGGAGATGTTGTCCGATTTTCTCTAGTTTTAGTCGTGTATGCTAGCTATCGATTCTAATGGTAGTATGACTTTAATGAAGGTAGAAATGTGAGCTTCGGAGGAGAACGTGCAAGTGGTAAATAGTTGAACGGGAAGGTATGTAAGGCTAACCTTTCTTTCATAAGGCATGGTTCTTTGGCCAATCATCTAAACCTTCTACAAGATTATGATATCCTTCAAATGATTCTATCTATCGAGCTATTGAGCTCATGATCCTCGATATGTATTACGATTGTACTAAGTTCCTCATATGACGAGTAATCTTATAAGGATAGATATAATGAACAACGATGATAGTGATAACAATAATGATAACGATGATAATAGCGATGACGATGACGATAATGATAGTGATGATAATAATAAGATGCTTATGAGCTATTATATATGTGTATCTATGTATGATTATTATGGAACCCCGAGCTTATGAGGCCGGGTAGGATATGTATCTATTTACGTAACGTGCGCACACCTCTGTAGATGGTACGGACAACCCTGATGCCTTGGTAGGGCCAGGTAGATGTAACCCTGAAGCCTTGGTAGGGCCAGGTATGTGTACCCTTGAGCCTTGGTTGACCAAGTATGTATGAAACACCGAACCTTCGTGGTCGGGCATGCTATGTAAATGTTATGTATATGATATGGTTATGTATATGATATAGATATAAGTATGAATACGAACATGATACGGATATGAATACGAATAAGACTATGTATATGAATACGATTATGGACGCAATGTAAATGAATATGGATATGAGTACGGATATGGGTATGGATGTATGTACACGAATACGCGCTAGAAATGGAAAGTCCCTATGACAAGCAAGTAAGTGCTTATGACGTTGATACTGCTATCTCACCTCCTATGCTATTTCTCATATTGCTTATTATGCTTCTATATTGATGTTGATCATGCTTTACATACTCAGTACATTTTTCGTACTGACGTGTTTTTGTTTGTGGACTCTGCGTCATGCCCGCAGGTGCCTAGGGAGACAGACTTGATCCATAGCTACATTCTCAGAGACTACATAGCAGAGCTCCACTTCATTCGGAGCTATAGCTTTTGGGTACTTATTCTTTTGTGTACATAATTATGGGCATAGCGGGGTCCTGTTCCGCATATATGTTATGACATACTCTCCTTAGAGGCTCGTAGACATGTGTATGTGGTTAGCTGTGTTTGGCCTTGTCGGCCTATATTTTGGATTTCGTTTTGTTAGCCTTGTCGTCTTATGTACATTGATATGGGCATAGATGTCAATGATGATAAAAAGGTATTGTTGTCCAATGGGACTAGTGTGATTGGCGAATAGAAATATATGTTTTAATTATGTGGCTCACCTAGATGTAAGTGTAAGTGTATGATAAGGGGTGTCCGGGTGGGATAGCACCGAGTGCCCGTCGCGGCCCTCCGGTTGGGTCGTGACAAAAGTGGTATCAGAGCAGTTCTGTCCTAGGGTGTGTCTACGAGCCGTGTCTAGTAGAGTCTTGGTTATGGGTGTGTTGCGCGCCACACTTATAAACAAGAAGCTGCGGGCATTTTAGGAATAAATGACCTTCTTTCTTTATAAGAATCATGTGATAGAGCTATGATATAAGAACTTCTTGTTCCTTAACCGTGTGTTGTGTATTTCAGAAATGCCTGTAAAGAGAAAGGCTACAGCAGCCCAAAAGGGCAAGACGGTGGCAGAAAAGTGGGCTGAAAGAGCACCCCCACCGGTAGTAGAGAAAAGTGAGTCCCGGAGTACGGCTCAATCTTAGTCCTCCCGTTCAGTACCTATATTAGAGGAGCGTGAGGGAGCCTCAGCCCCAGCTCCAGCACCTCCGGCTCCTCCACCGGATGCTTCAGGCCAAGATGTAAAAGAGGTCATACATTTGCTTACTCAATTGGTTGCTGCCCAGACTCAGCGGCAAAGTATAGGGCAGGGTGATAGGGCTATTAGTGCAAGGGCCCGTGACTTCATTAGCTTAAATCCTCCGGAATTCTTTGGATCAAAGTCGGATGAGGACCCTCAAAATTTTATTGATGGTATGTTGAGGACGCTTCGATTGATACATGCTTCGGACACCGAATTGGTGGAGCTAGCGTCATATAGATTGAGGGATGTCTCAATCCATTGGTACACAGTTTGGATGGCTTCACGGGGAGCCAATGCACCTCCCCCGGTATGGCAAGAATTTGTTGATGCTTTCCTCCGACGTTATATGCCTCCAGAAGTTCGGCGAGCTAGAGCCGATAAGTTCTTAAATTTTAGGCAAGGTAGCATGAGTGCTTTAGAGTACAGTCTCCGCTTCAATTCTTTAGCAAGGTATGCTTCGGCCATGGTAGCGGATATGGGTGACCGAGTGCACCGATTTATGAAAGGCCTAGGGCCACATTTGATGGATAGGTGCTTGACTGCATCCCTTTAGGACAACATAGATATTACACGCATTCAGGCGCATGCTCAGAACTTAGAAGAAAGCCTACAGCAGCAAAGAAGTGAACGCGAGCATGATAGGGGACATAGTAAGAGGGCCAGATCTTCGGGTCCGATGAGTGAGCTCAGAGGTGGGCACAGGCAACAGTTTTCTAGGCATTCGGGCTATTCCATGACCAGTGCACCTCCACGGTTTTCAGGCCAGAGATTTGATAGATTCACTCATTCCGGGCCGAGTCAGAGCTTTTCAGGATCTCAGTTTAGAGGTGATTTGGGTTAGGCGAGATCACACGTGCCACAATGTTCCCAGTGTGGGAAGTTACATTGGGGTCCATGCCGATCGGGTTCAGATGTTTGGTATTCATGTGGTCGACCAGACCATATTATGCGTAATTTCCCCTCAGTTGATGGTAGAGGTAGGACCCAGCCTTCAGGGTCGGTAGCCGGATCTTCAGCATTTGTACGCCCTATGGGGCCAGGTTCACATGCGCCAGTCGGCCATGGTAGAGGCAGAGGGAGAGCCCCCAGTTCTAGCGGTCCTCAGCACCGTATTTATGCGTTGGCTGGACGCCAAGATCTTGAGTCTTCTCCTGACGCGGTCACAGGTATATTATCGGTATTCTCTCATGATGTATATGCTTTGATTGATCCGAGCTCCACATTGTCATATGTTACTCCATATATTGCGGGTCGATTTAGAGTCGAACCGGAGTCGATCAAACCTTTTGAGGTGTCTACACCCGTTGGTGAATCGGTAATATCTAGCCGAGTATATAGAAATTGTGTAATTGTTATTTGTGATCGTCGTACCATGATTGACTTGCATGAGTTAAAAATGATAGACTTTGATGTCATTATGGGCATGGATTGGTTGGCTTCTTGCTATGCCAATGTTGATTGTAGAATGAAAATGGTTCGCTTCTAATTTCTGGGAGAACCAGTTTTAGAATGGAAAGAGAATACTGCGTCACCAAAAGGTAGGTTTATTTCCTATCTAAAGGCAAGGAAAATGATCACAAAAGGACGTATTTATTATCTAGTTCGGGTTCAAGATGTAGAAGCTGAACCACCGACTTTTCAGTCAGTTCCCGTGGTGAATGAATTTCCGAATGTGTTTCCGGAAGAGATTCCAGGCCTCCCTCCTGAGCGGGAGATTGATTTTGCTATTGATGTGTTGCCAGACACTAAGCCTATATCTATTCCTCCTTATAGAATGGCTTCCGCAGAATTGAAAGAGTTGAATGAGCAATTGAAAGACTTGCTTGAGAAAGGCTTTATTAGGCCTAGTTCATCCCCGTGGGGAGCACTCGTATTGTTTGTTCGGAAGAAAGATGACTCCTTGAGAATGTGCATTGACTATCGACAATTGAATAAGGTGACGATTAAGAACAAATATCCTCTTCCAAGGATTGATGACTTATTTGATCAATTGCAAGATGTCAAATGGTTTTCAAAGATAGATTTGAGGTCCAGGTATCATCAAGTGAGAGTTAGGGAGAAAGATATCCCTAAGACAGCCTTCAAAACAAGATATGGCCATTTTGAGTTCCGGGTAACGTCATTTGGGCTAACTAATGTAGGGGTGGGCGTTCGGTTGTTCGGTTCGGTTTTTTCAAAGTTCGGTTCGGTATTTTGGTTTCGGTTTTTTTAAAGTGGAAATTGAACACCGCACCGAATTAGTTCGGTTCGGTATGGTGTTTTGAAGTTCGGTTCGGTTCGGTTTTCTAATTCGGTTTTTTGGCATTGGTTAAGCAATAATGTGATTTACCATCTTAATTTATATATCTGTTTGAAGTTCCTAGGCTTGCATATGACTTAAATATCTGTTGTACATCTGTCCTTATGAAAACATAGTTAAGGCTCCATAGTTCTTCCAATTAAAAACCTAGGATATAAGGTGAAGAGGTTCATGGTAATACCAGAGGATTACAGAAATTTGTTTCATCCTTCGTTCCTTCAACTCCTGTCTGTGATGAATATGCTACGTTATGTGTTATTTATTTACTTTGGATGGAGTGTGATGCACGTTTCATTCTGCATCTAACTTTTACATGGACTAGTTAGTTACAATTGGCAATAGTGCATGCTTAGACACTCAATATTGATGTGCAATGGATGTGGTGTTAGGTGGAGCTAGTGAATGGACTAACACGGGCTACTTTTCTAATAGATAGTACCTATATGCACAGACCCTTGGCACCAGAAAAACCAAGTTGATTGTATATCTATATGGGGTTTCACGTTTTTTTTTTTAACCTGTAGTGCTAGCTGAATTTTGATGCATGTTTCTATTTGCCTTCAACTCCTTGACGAAGCTGTGATCTTCTTAATTTCTTCATACATACTTAAATAATAACTACCCAGTAGCAGCCACCAGCAGCAGCAGCAACCCGCAACTGCAGCCAGCAACGAGCAGCCAGCACCAGTACGCAGCCAGCAGCAGCAGCAGCAGCCGCCAGCAGCAGACTATATCTGTGACGATAGGAGTGGCCTGATAGGAGTGGACTGAGACAATATCTATTGTAATTCATGGAAGTAATTGTCACGACCCAACCCCGTAGGCCGTGACTAGTGCCCAATCTGGGCACCCGAACCCATCTATCAAATATTATCTCAAATTCTATCAACTCATTCTAGTATATGGCGGAAGCCGACAAGGCTTTATTTCAAATTTAGGTAATTTCCAGAAAAATTTCGGCAGAGTTTCCTTTGTTTTACGGACTATCCAATATACCCTGCACGCAGAAATACCAACAAAAGCCACACAGGGCTAACCAAGCAATATATAAACATATGCGGACCGGCCGCCTCGGCGTATGGGATCGCCCAAACAACATATACACCTATCCATACCGAAAGACCCTAACCCACAAACATGTCCACAGACCTCTAAACAGACCGACAAAATCATATGACGGGACAGGGCCCCGCCGTACCCATGAACGAATATATACAAATGCACTAATAAATATATATACCAAAAGTATAAGCTCCGGAAAGAGAGGAGCACTCCGAATAGCAGAAATGGTGTCCTAAACAGGTGGATCACCAGGCTGTGCGTCCGTACCTGCGGGCATGAAACGCAGCCCCCGGAGAAGGGGGTCAGTACGAAATATGTACTGAGTATGCAAAGCAGAAGGTACAGAAATAAATCTGAACAATAATCGAATCAGATATATAGAAAATAATACATATCAAAAAAAAAATATCAAAATGTTTATTTCCAAAGTATAAATTATGCATAGGGCACAGGAAAATGTGGTCGCCCGCCTGTCGATGGCGCCACAACACAGCATAACACCAGAAAGTTTCAAATCTCCGAATCCCCGTCACACATCACAACACAGCATAACGCCAAACACAGCATAACGCCAAACATAAGTGGAACCCGGCCCTCGAGCGAGGAGCATGGTGAACCATAATCACAGCATAACACCGGAATGTATCACAAAGCGCACGACAATAGAACCGGCCCGGGAACCGGTGAACGATATCGCAGTAGGCACGAGCGGAGTAGTGAGGAATCATATGCATAAAATCATTATTATAAATCTGAAGGATAAGTAAAATAGTCATATTCGAAATCGGAATAATAATTATCACTTTTTGTTTCAAAGTTGTCGAATTTCAAAAAGGGTGTCGCGGGACCCACGGACGAGTATAGACCCGAACTGAGCCCGCCTATGAAAAACATACTCATTTTATATCATACAAACTCCTACGAAAATTTCAAAGCAATCCGAGCTTTTCTGAGGAAATTATGGGCGTTTGAAGTTTTGGAATCGCTAAAGAATGAACTTTAAAACAAAAATCAGCTTTCGTGTAATCTTTACAAATTATGGATTCCATGAACATAAGGATCAATGTTTTGCCATGACAAGGCAAGGATGCCAAAGAACAAATGCGATTCATAAACATGCTCGGATTGTGAGAATAGAGTTTCCTCGAGGCTTATATCATAGCCTATTTTAACTAAGGCATGCCGAAGAAGGAAGAATACTTTACATACCTCAAACGCTCTCCAATACGATCCAAACTCAAGCTAAATCCAACCTATGATTCGGGCTGCCGACGATCTATAAACAAGCCATAAAATGCCAAACATTAGCTAAAGACTCTTTGGGCATTAAATTCCAATTTCGCCCTTAATTCTACAGAAATTTGGGCAGCATTTCCCCTGTAAATAGGCTACCCCGAGAATTTAACTCGGCTGTATCAATCAACAACAACAACAACAACCAACCTAACAACATTAATAATCAATCCGAAAGGTAATACAACAATAATAGCTCTCTTTTCCATCATTCATCAACTTTCATAAATTCAATTCGACGACTTACCTTCAAGCCAAAATCGACGCTTATACGCTCACATACTAACCCGAACCCATACCAAAAAACATTTCAAGACATTCTAAGCAATTTATACAATTTTTCCAACAATCCATAAATTTTCCCAAGCTACCCGAAACAGCCCCTAACCGAGACAGCCCCCCTAACTTTTTATTCATTTCCAAATCATGGTTCGTATCTACAATTTACATTCTAACAATGCTATTTTCATCAATACACAATTTACATTAAATGTACAACAACTTCCAAATCAGTCCGCAATATTTACAACATCAATTTGAGTCAATAAACTTTCATTTCCAACATAGAATTTATGGCGACGACGGCTAAACAATAAGCGATACTAATTCAATTCTTGGCACATAAGGTGACCCGTTTTCGGCTAACACTACACATATACATATATGGATGACTCTCAATTGTTCTTCACCTTACAATGATGATAATCAACTAACTAGGCATTAATTCATAATTTCAATCACAACACAACAACACCCATTTACACGGCTCAAGCTCCACATACACAACTCACCTCCAACATTTCATATTTCATGATTTTCCTCCATTATAACATACTACAAGATACAAACAACCTTTATAACACAAAATCAAGATCAACTCTTACCTATCCTCTTCAATTCCACAAAATGCTAGGGTTTCCAATGGATGAAAAATAATGGGTTGATCGCTCCAACGACACTTCCACGTTACTTAGGAGCCTCAATATAGTGGGTTTACATCAACGGAAAATTTTTGGAAGAACAAGAAATGGGAGTTGATTTTCTCCCTTGTTGGCCGAGAGCCTCAAGGGGGTTTTTCAGCTTTGCCCTTTTTTTTCAAGTGTGGGGAATGAAGTAAATGAAGTGGAAAGAAAATGTGGTCATCTTTTAATACTTAGGTGAATTGTACACTTGCCCCTTGGCCCACACTAATGTGTTGTCCCAATTAAAATTGAACACCATTTGTGTGGGCCAACCATGGAAATTGTGGACGATTTTTATCTTCCAATTTTTCTCACTTTTGGTCCCGAATTTTCCTAATTGTTCCATACCAATAAATTCATGCACAACTTATATCTCAAAATAAAATCGAAGGTTAAGAATCCCGACTTTGTATTCCAAAATAATTTTGTCCTTAGCTTATCATAAATAAATCCGGATTATTCCACTGTACAAAAATACGGGTTCTAACATCCTTCGCCCTTTTAGAACAATCGTCCTCGAATGTCAGATTAACCTTACCGGTCATACAACAATTTGGGGGAGTTTCCTTACTAACTATCACAACAATACAATCATTGATCAACGATTCATTTATCAAACAACATAGTCAAATAGAGAATTGGATTACCCGTAGGCTCTGAAAATAAATGAGGATACTTCTTCTTCATATGCTCCTCAGCTTCCCAGGTCATTTCCTCTCGGTTATTGTTCCGCCACAGCACTTTAACAGAAGCCATATCTTTGTTCCGCAACCTTTTTACCTGGCGATCCAATATGGCTATAGGCTGCTCCTCATAAGATAGCTCCTCTGTGACCTGAATGTCATCTACAGGAAAGACTCTGGAAGGGTCACCAATACACTTACGAAGCATAGAAACATGAAATACCGGGTGTACCGCTCCCAAGTCAGCTGGCAAATCCAATTCGTAGGCCACCTTGCCTATTTTGCGAATAATCAGATAGGGCCCAATATATCTCGGACTGAGCTTTCCTTTCTTTTCAAATCGCATAACACCTTTCATCG
The DNA here is from genome assembly GCF_019175385.1 of Lycium barbarum. Taxonomy (NCBI): domain Eukaryota; kingdom Viridiplantae; phylum Streptophyta; class Magnoliopsida; order Solanales; family Solanaceae; genus Lycium; species Lycium barbarum. The sequence goes on from NC_083342.1 coordinate 14,082,033, forward strand.
GTGACACTTTCAGGAACACCCAATCGCCAATCTGAAATTCTAACGGTCGACGTCGCTTATCGGCATAAGATTTTTGTCGGCTCTGGGCTGCCAACAATCTTTCTCGAATAAGTTTCACCTTATCCACGGCCTGCTGGACCACATCTGGGCCAATCAACTCAGTCTCCCCAACATCAAACTAACCGATCGGTGATCTACACTTCCTGCCATACAAAGCCTCATATGGTGCCATCTGAATACTGGAGTGGTAGCTGTTATTATACGCAAACTCAACAAGATGTAAATGGTCGTCCCAGCTACCCCTGAAATCAATAACACAGGCACGAAACATATCTTCCAATGTCTGAATAGTGCGCTCAGCCTGTCCGTCGGACTGGGGATGGAAGGCTGTACTCAGGCTAACCTGGGCCCCCAATCCCTCCTGAAACGATCTCCAGAACTTAGCTGTAAACTGGGCACCTCTATCGGAAATAATAGACACAGGAACTCCATGAAGTCGTACAATCTCCCTGACATAAAGCCTGGCATAATCCTCAGCTAAATAGGTGGTCCGAACCGGAAGAAAATGGGCTGATTTCGTCAGCCGATCAACAATAACCCAAATAGAATCATACCTCCGTGGAGTGCGAGGTAGACCTGTAATAAAGTCCATATTAATGATCTCCCACTTCCACGTCGGTATCTCCATCTCCTGCAATAGCCCACCGGGCTTCTGGTGCTCAATCTTAACCTGCTGGCAATTTGGACACTGAGCAACGAACTCTGCTATATCTCTTTTCATACCGTCCCACCAATATAGGCATCTGATATCATGGTACATCTTCGTCGACCCTGGGTGAACAGAATATCGGGCGTAATGTGCCTCGCCCATAACCTGTCGCCACAACCCTGCAACGTCAGGTACACACAATCTGCCTCTGTGAAATAACACTCCATCAGGTGAAATCTCAAACGGAGTCTTCTCCTGTGCCAGCGCTGCGTCTCTGTACTGTGCCAGAATAGGATCCTCATACTGATGCCGCTTAATATCTTCTGTAATAGAGGACTCAGCAATACCTCGAACAGAAACCCCAACATCTCCAGAATCAGCCAAGCGAACTCCAAGACTAGCCAACTGATGAATATCGCGAACCATTTCTTTACTCTCTGATGGTACGTCTGCTAGGCTGCCCATAGACTTGCGGCTGAGTGCATCTGCCACAACATTAGCTTTCCCAGGATGGTAGAGAATGTCAACATCATAATCTTTCAGCAACTCTAACCACCTCCGCTGCCGCAAGTTCAGCTCCTTTTGCCTAAAGATGTACTGAAGGCTCTTATGATCTGTATAAATGTCAACGTGAATCCCATATAAATAATTTCTCCACATCTTCAAAGCATGAATGACCGCGGCCAGCTCCAAATCGTGAGTAGGATAATTCTTTTCATGTTTTCTGAGCTGCCGGGAAGCATAAGCTATCACCCTGCCGTGCTGCATCAACACACATCCCAAACCAATACCAGAGGCATCACAATAAATCACATACCCATCTGGACCCTCCGGAAGAGTCAGGACTGGAGCCGTAGTCAACTTCTCTTTCAGCAACTGGAAGCTACGCTCGCAAGCATCTGACCACTGAAACTTAGCTCCCTTCTGAGTCAGCCTTGTCAAAGGCGCTGAAATGGAAGCAAATTTCTCCACGAATCTCCGATAATAACCAGCCAATCCCAGAAAGCTACGCACCTCTGTTGGCGTCATAGGTCTAGGCCAATTCTTTATGGCCTCGATCTTCTGGGTATCCACCCGGACGCCATCAGCCCCAATAATATGTCCCAGAAATGCCACTGAAGATAACCAGAATTTACACTTAGAAAATTTAGCATATAATTCCTGGTGCCGAAGTGTGCCAAGTACCGTCCTCAAATGGTCCGCATGCTCTGACTCTGACCGAGAATAAACCAGAATATCATCGATAAATACGATCACAAACATATCCAAGAACGGTCTGAATACCCGATTCATCAGGTCCATAACTACTGTTGGGGAATTTGTCAGCCCAAAAGACATAACTCTGAACTCATAGTGCCCATATCGGGTCCTGAATGCTGTCTTGGGAATATCAGCCTCTTGTACCCGTACCTGATGGTAACCCGATCGCAGGTCTATCTTCGAGAAGTACCTGGCACCCTGTAGCTGATCAAACAAATCATCAATCCTGGGGAGGGGATATTTATTCTTGATGGTTACCTTATTCAACTGCCGATAATCAATGCACATCCGCAGCGAGCCGTCTTTCTTCCTCACAAATAATACCGGAGCTCCCCAGGGTGACGCACTAGGCCGAATGTAACCCTTCTCCAATAAATCTCTCAGCTGCTCTTTCAATTCTTTCAATTCCGCAGGTGCCATTCTGTACGGAGGAATAGAGATAGGCTGAGTGTCTGGCAACAGATCAATAGAAAACTCTATCTCCCATTCGGGAGGAAGACCTGGAAGCTCATCTGGGAATACATCTACAAATTCATTAACCACTGGGACTGACTGAAGAGTCGGTGCCTCTGCCTCTAAATCATGAACACGGACCAGATGATAAATATACCCCTTTCTGATCATTTTCTCAGCCTTGAGGTATGAAATAAACTTACCCCTCGGCGATACTGTATTACCTGCCCACTCTATAACTGGCTCCCCTGGGAATTGGAATCGGAATATCTTCTTTTGACAATCAACATTAGCATAGCAAGAAGCTAGCCAATCCATACCCATAATCACGTCAAACTCGATCATATCTAACTCCACCAAATCCGCCTTAGTGCAGCGGCCACAGATAATCACGGAACAATCTCTATAAATCTGACTGGCTATAACAGAGTCCCCTACTGGTGTAGCTACCTCAAAAGGCTCTATCGGTTCGGATTCTATCCCAATTGTATCAGCAACGAGTGGAGATATAAATGATAATGTAGAACCAGGATTAATCAATGCATACACATCACGAGAGAAAACTAGTAATATACCTGTGACGACATTAGGCGAAGCCTCCTGGTCCTGTCTGCTGGCTAAGGCATAAATGCTGTTCGAAGGACCGCTAGAACCTGAAGCACTGCCACGACCTCGACCGCGTCCCGCCGGTGCAGGCATACCTCGCCCCGCAGGGTGTGCAACTGATGGAGCAGATGATGAACCAGCGGCTGACCCCGTCGGCTGAGCCACACTACCAGAACCGCTCGCCAACGGACAATCTCGCATAAGATGGCCCTGACCACCGCATGAAAAACAGGCTCCAGTAAGTCGATAACACTCTCCCGGGTGCGATTTCCCGCAATGGGAACAACGGGGCCTGGGTGGTCTGGACTGGCTGGGACCTCTAGCTATCTGTGACCCTGATGCTTTGGAGCTCTGACCGGCCACAGACTGTCCTGCACTGTCAAATCTCCTACCGGCTGGCTGTGTACCCCGGCCTGACGGAGGAGGATGTCTGCCTGACTGCTGCTGCTGAGTCTGTCCGCCTCGAGAATCTCCAGAATAACCTGCGAATCTGGCCCTCTTGGGCTGCCTCCTGTCCTGATCTCACCTAGAATAATCAGCTCTATGTCGGTCCTCCATACCCAAGGCATAAGCCTGTAGTCGGGCAATATCCATGTCTGCCTGCAATGCCACCGCCATACAGCCATCAATCAAATAGCAGTCTAACCCCATCACGTATCTGTGCATCCGATCGGCCATATTTGCTACTATGGCAGGTGCATACCGGGCCAAAGAATCAAACTCCATATTATACTCACGGACGCTCCGACCCCTCTGCTGCAGATGCAAAACTCGGTCAACCCGCGCCCGCCGTAACTCTGGGGGCAAAAAGTGGTGAGTGAAAGTAGTCACGAACTCGTCCCAAGTAGCTGGGGTAGCGCCCTCACCCCTGGAAAGCTCCCAAGACTCATACCAGTGAGCAGCAACATCCCGTAGTCTATGCGAAGCCAACTCAACAGACTCAGTCTCTGAAGCCCTGACCAAATCTAGTGAGCGTCGCATCCCCCGAATAAAGTCATGGGGGTCCTCGTCGGGCTTAGACCCGTAAAACTCTGGAGGGCCACATAATAGAAACTCTCGAACCCTCAGGCTGTCACGCCTATCGTCATCATCATCATCTCTCCGCCCGCGTCTGCGAGCCTGTCCCGCTACCAGAGTGGTCAATAACTGCACAGCCTCTCTCAGTGTCCTGTCCTCCGCCCCTGGCTGAGGAGCTGGAGGCGCGGGAGCTGGAGCCCCTGGAGCTAATGGTGAAGCTGCTCTAGACTCCTCTAACGATGAAGACGTAGCAGAGTCGGCTGGCCGGGACGTAATATCACGCATCATCTGAGCAAGGGTCCGAGTATCCTTCTGAGCCCGGCTGGTCTCTCCTACTACGTCCTTTTTCTTCTAGGCGGCCGTCGCCTTTTTCGGAGGCATCACTGAAAGAAAAACAACAACAGATCAGAACAGAATCATCCTAATAGCACAGCTCTATCGCACGATCTAAGATTCAAAGAAAGGAAACATCCTAAATGTCCTGTAGCTTCCTGTTTATAGATGTGGTGCACAACACACCGATAAACAAGACTCTACTAGACACGGTCTGTAGACATTCCGAGGACAAACCGCTTTGATACCACTTCTGTCACGACCCAACCCCGTAGGCCGTGACTAGTGCCCAATCTGGGCACCCGAACCCATCTATCAAATATTATCTCAAACTCTATCAACTCATTCTAATATATGGCGGAAGCCGACAAGGCTTTATTTCAAATTTAGGTAATTTCCAGAAAATTTTTGGCAGAGTTTCCTTTGTTTTACGGACTATCCAATATACCCTGCACGCAGAAAATACCAACAAAAGCCACACAGGGCTAACCAAGCAATATATAAACATATGCGGACCGGCCGCCTCGGCGTATGGGATCGCCCAAACAACATATACACCTATCCATACAGAAAGACCCTAACCCACAAACATGTCCACAGACCTCTAAACAGACCGACAGAATCATATGACGGGACAGGGCCCCGCTGTACCCATGAACGAATATATACAAATGCACTAATAAATATATATACCAAAAGTATAAGCTCCGGAAAGAGAGGAGCACTCCGAATAGCAGAAATGGTGTCCTAAACAGGTGGATCACCAGGCTGTGCGTCCGTACCTGCGGGCATGAAACGCAGCCCCCGGAGAAGGGGGTCAGTACGAAATATGTACTGAGTATGCAAAGCAGAAGGTACAGAAATAAATCTGAACAATAATCGAATCAGATATATAGAAAATAATACATATCAAAAAAAATATCAAAATGTTTATTTCCAAAGTATAAATTATGCATAGGGCACAGGAAAATGTGGTCGCCCGCCTGTCGATGGCGCCACAACACAGCATAACACCAGAAAGTTTCAAATCTCTGAATCCCCGTCACACATCACAACACAGCATAACGCCAAACACAGCATAACGTCAAACATAAGTGGAACCCGGCCCTCGAGCGAGGAGCACGGTGAACCATAATCACAGCATAACACCGGAATGTATCACAAAGCGCACGACAACAGAACCGGCCCGGGAACCGGTGAACGATATCACAGTAGGCACGAGCGGAGTAGTGAGGAATCATATGCATAAAATCATTATTATAAATCTGAAGGATAAGTAAAATAGTCATATTCGAAATCGGAATAATAATTATCACTTTTTGTTTCAAAGTTGTCGAATTTCAAAAAGGGTGTCGCGGGACCCACGGACGAGTATAGACCCGAACTGAGCCCGCCTATGAAAAACATACTCATTTTATATCATACAAACTCCTACGAAAATTTCAAAGCAATCCGAGCTTTTCTGAGGAAATTATGGGCGTTTGAAGTTTTGGAATCGCTAAAGAATGAACTTTAAAACAAAAATCAGCTTTCGTGTAATCTTTACAAATTATGGATTCCATGAACATAAGGATCAATGTTTTGCCATGACAAGGCAAGGATGCCAAAGAACAAATGCGATTCATAAACATGCTCGGATTGTGAGAATAGAGTTTCCTCGAGGCTTATATCATAGCCTATTTTAACTAAGGCATGCCGAAGAAGGAAGAATACTTTACATACCTCAAACGCTCTCCAATACGATCCAAACTCAAGCTAAATCAAACCTATGATTCGGGCTGCCCACGATCTATAAACAAGCCATAAAATGCCAAACATTAGCTAAAGACTCTTTGGGCATTAAATTCCAATTTCGCCCTTAATTCTACAGAAATTTGGGCAGCATTTCCCCTGTAAATAGGCTACCCCGAGAATTTAACTCGGCCGTATCAATCAACAACAACAACAACAACAACCAACCTAACAACATTAATAATCAATCCGAAAGGTAATACAACAATAATAGCTCTCTTTTCCATCATTCATCAACTTTCATAAATTCAATTCGACGACTTACCTTCAAGCCAAAATCGACGCTTATACGCTCACATACTAACCCGAACCCATACCAAAAAACATTTCAAGACATTCTAAGCAATTTATACAATTTTTCCAACAATCCATAAATTTTCCCAAGCTACCCGAAACAGCCCCTAACCGAGACAGCCCCCCTAACTTTTTCTTCATTTCCAAATCATGGTTCGTATCTACAATTTACATTCTAACAATGTTATTTTCATCAATACACAATTTACATTAAATGTACAACAACTTCCAAATCAGTCCGCAATATTTACAACATCAATTTGAGTCAATAAACTTTCATTTCCAACATAGAATTCATGGCGACGACGGCTAAACAATAAGCGATACTAATTCAATTCTTGGCACATAAGGTGACCCGTTTTCGGCTAACACTACACATATACATATATGGATGATTCTCAATTGTTCTTCACCTTACAATGATCATAATCAACTAACTAGGCATTAATTCATAATTTCAATCACAACACAACAACACCCATTTACACGGCTCAAGCTCCACATACACAACTCACCTCCAACATTTTTTATTTCATGATTTTCCTCCATTATAACATACTACAAGATACAAACAACCTTTATAACACAAAAGCAAGATCAACTCTTACCTATCCTCTTCAATTCCACAAAATGCTAGGGTTTCCAATTGATGAAAAATAATGGGTTGATCGCTCCAACGACACTTCCACGTTACTTAGGAACCTCAATATAGTGGGTTTACATCAACGTAAAATTTTTGGAAGAACAAGAAATGGGAGTTGATTTTCTCCCTTGTTGGCCGAGAGCCTCAAGGGGGTTTTTCAGCTTTGCCCTTTGTTTTCAAGTGTGGGGAATGAAGTAAATGAAGTGGATAGAAAATGTGGTCATCTTTTAATACTTAGGTGAATTGTACACTTGCCCCTTGGCCCACACTAATGTGTTGTCCCAATTAAAATTGAACACCATTTGTGTGGGCCAACCATGGAAATTGTGGACGATTTTTATCTTCCAATTTTTCTCACTTTTGGTCTCGAATTTTCCTAATTGTTCCATACCAATAAATTCATGCACAACTTATATCTCAAAATAAAATCGAAGGTTAAGAATCCCGACTTTGTATTCCAAAATAATTTTGTCCTTAGCTTATCATAAATAAATCCGGATTATTCCACTGTACAAAAATACGGGTTCTAACAGTAATGATATTGATATATATATATATATATATATATATATATATATATATATATATATATGTTATATATTGGTATAAAAAATTATATTAAATTTTCGGTTAAACCGAAAATCCGAAACCGAACACCGAATTTGCTTTTTAAAAAAACCGGAACCGAACCGAAACACCGAAATACCGAAAACCGAAAAATCGAATTCATTCGGTTCGGTTCGGTTTTCGGTATTTATGCCCACCCCTAAACTAATGCACCAGCAGTATTTATGGATTTGATGAACAACGTGTTCAGGCCCTTCCTAGATCTGTTTGTGATTGTATTTATCGACGATATCTTGGTGTACTCTAGATCCGAGGAAGAACATGCGGATCATTTGCGTACTGTCCTTAGAGTTCTTCAAACTCGAGAGTTGTTTGCAAAATTTTCTAAGTGTGAGTTTTGGTTGAACTCAGTGACGTATTTGGGGCACATTGTTGCAGCCGATGGTATTCGAGTGGATAGCCAAAAGATTGAGGCCGTGAAGACTTGGCCAAGGCCCACGACTCCTATGGAGGTTCGTAGCTTTCTGGGCTTAGCAGGTTATTACAGGAGATTTGTTGAAGGTTTTTCTTCTATTTCTGCACCACTCACGAAGTTGACCCAGAAATCAGCAAAGTTTCAATGGACAGATGTTTGTGAACGTAGCTTCCAAGAGTTAAAAGGTAGATTGACTTCTGCCCCAGTCCTGACACTTCCAGAGGGATTGGAAGGATATGTTGTTTATTGCGATGCTTCAGGCGTTGGGCTAGGCTGTGTGTTGATGCAACATGGTAAGGTGATTGTGTATGCTTTAAGGCAATTACGGAAACATGAGAAAAATTATCCAACCCATGATCTAGAATTGGCTGCAGTGGTTCATGCATTAAATATATGGAGACATTATTTATATAGTGTCCATGTGGATATTTATACAGATCATAAGAGTCTTCAGTATATCTTCAAGCAGAAAGAGTTGAATTTGCGGCAACGACGATGGTTGGAACTGCTAAAGGATTATGACGTTGATATCTTGTATCACCCCGGAAAAGCGAATGTTGTGGCTGATGCTCTTAGCCGTAGATCTATGAGAAGTTTGTGTGATGTTCGACCAGATAAAAGAGAAATGGCTCGTGAGCTCCAGCAGTTAGCTAGCCTAGGAGTTCGAGTAGTGGACTCAGGTAACAGGGGAACTACTATTTAGAATTCAGCAGTCTCGTCGCTAGTAGCGGAAGTAAGAGAGCGGCAATACGAAGATTCCATGCTAATGCATTACAGAGATACATTCCCTCAGAAGGAGGAGTCATCATTTGTGCTTTCAAAAGACGGAGTTCTTCGATGCCAGGGCAGATTATGTGTCCCCGATGTGGCAGGTCTACACCACCAAATATTGAGAGAAACTCATTGTTCCCGTTATTCTATCCACCCCGGAGCAACGAAAATGTATCATGATATTAAGTTTACATACTGGTGGAATGGGATGAAGAAGGATATAGCAGAATTTGTAGCTCAATGTCCCAACTGTCAACAAGTAAAAATCGAGCACCAAAAGCCGGGCGGATTGTTGCAAGCTATAGAAATCCCAACTTGGAAGTGGGAAGTAATTAACATGGACTTTATTACAGGCTTACCCCGTTCTCGACGTAAGTATGATTCTATATGGGTGATTGTGGATAGACTCATGAAGTCAGCTCATTTCTTACCAGTCAGAACGACGTATGTGGCAGAAGACTATGCAAAGCTCTATGTTAAAGAGATAGTGCGGCTTCATGGTGTTCCAGTATCTATTATCTCAGACAGAGGAACCCAGTTTACGGCCAATTTTTGGAAGTCCTTCCAAGAGGGTTTAGGGACCCAAGTGAGCCTTAGCACGACATTTCACCCGCAGACTGATGGACAAGCTGAGCGTACCATACTCTTGAAGATATGTTACGAGCATGTATGTTATATTTTGGAGGTAACTGGGATGATCACTTACCACTCATTGAGTTTCTTATAACAATAGTTATCATTCTAGCATTCAAATGGTACCGTATGAAGCGTTATATGGGCGAAAGTGTAGATCCCCAATTGGGTGGTTTGAAACAGGAGAGGCTAAATTGATAGGGCCAGACTTGGTCCAGCAAGCCATAGAAAAGGTTAAGCTCATACAAGATCGGTTGTTAGCAACCCAAAGTCGTCAAAAGTCCTATGCGGATAATTGTCAAAGAGACTTAGAGTTCCAAGTGAAAGATTGGGTATTCTTGAAGGTGTCACCAATGAAGGGTGTAATGAGATTTGGCAAAAAGGGGAAGCTTAGTCCCCGGTACATTAGACCCTACGAGATTGTGCGCAAAGTAGGCAAAGTGGCCTATGAATTATATCTACCTCCGGATTTGGAGTCAGTTCATCCAGTTTTCCATGTTTTGATGCTTCGAAAATGTGTTGGAGATCCTACTAGGATCGTGCCAATAAATGATGTTCAAGTGACAGAAACATTGACTTATGAAGAGGTACCCATTGTCATACTAGATAGACAAGTATGAAGGCTTAGAAACAAAGAAGTGGCCTCAGTTAGGGTTTTATGGAGAAGCAGTAAGCGAGAAGAAATGACATGGGGAGCGGAAGAAATTATGCGATCCAAGTACCCGCACTTATTTCAACTCCCGAAAGAGGGCCAATATGAGACATCAAGATCATAAGGTATGTATGTTTTTCCTTTTTATGCATTTGGGTCGTGTGTGGACAAATTCCATTGCTATTATGTTGTGGCCCTGTGAGGCACTGTTATTATGGGTTGTTGTGACAGGATGGTAGTGCCATATTATAGGGGAAACTCTGGCAAAATTTTCGTAGAATCCCCGAGTGCTTAACATTCGAGGATGAATGTTCTTAAGGGGGGAAGAATGTTACACCTCGGAAATTTTTCGTTGATGCACAAGTGAATAGACTAGTGAAGAGCACGAGTATACGTTATTTCAATAAGTAAGAAACGACATTCGATAGCCCTAGTTAAGATTTCAAAGGTGTTTGAGATAGGAGAAGGAAGTTTCCAAGAGAAGGCAATGCATACGATAGGTAACGGAAAGGGATTACGAGTAACGAGTTAACGAGGATTTAATGATGTCTTGGAAAAGATTGATAACGTCCCTTAGATTGGTATTGAGGTTTTAAGCAAGTATTAAGAAGGTTCCATAAGGATTGGAGATCAAACGAGTCGACGAAAACAAGTTTCGAATAACTGGGGATTATACGGCCAAACATACTAGCCGTATAAATTATACGGTCCGTATGTTAGGACCGTATAATCAGCCCAGGATGGTACCTTTCTCTGGACCAAATATACGGCCAAACATACGGCCCGTATAAAATGTACGGACCGTATGTTGGTCTGTATACCTGGTCGGGAACTGAGTGGTTCATTAAATAGAGGATTCAAGTCTTATTTCATTTCACTTCCATATCACACCCCTTCTCTATAAAACCTCTCTCTACATCTATTCCATAAGAATTCAAGAGGTATTAGTGATCAACAACATAAACTAAGTGAATCAAGTGCAAGAAAACCCATTAAAGATCATTCAAGTCAAGAAATCTCATTGGAGATGAACTAGGGTTTTTGCTCAAGTGAAGTATTACCAACAAAGTCTTGTTCCTACAACATATAAGGTAAGATTTATGGTATTTCTATGTTGTTTAAGGTATTTGAGAGTTGAAATACTTGGATTGTAGAAGGGCATAGAAAAATGGGTCATGAATGTGGAATAGTGCCATTTTGAGTAATAGTTTGAATTGAGTCATGATTCTTGATGTGTTGTGATATAAATATGTTACAAATGATGTTGAGGACATGGGATAGGCAATGTATGTGAATGAACGTAGTCGTGTGTTATGACCATGGATATGGGTGAATAGAAGCGAAGCGAGAAATATAGATAATGTGGATGAATAGAAACTATTGTTATGATATTGTGAATGTATTATTGACGTTTGGGAGTTGATATACGATATGGAGGAATGTCGTATAAATAAAGGAGATGCTGTACAATTTTCTCTAGTTTTAGTCGTGTATGCTAGCTATCGATTCTAATGATAGTATGACTTTAATGAAGGTAGAAACGTGAGCTTCGGAGGAGAACATGCAAGTGGTAAATAGTTGAACGAAAAGGTATGTAAGGCTAACCCTTCTTTCATAAGGCATGGTTCTTTGGCCAATCATCTAAACCTTCTACAAGATTATGATATCCTTCAAATGATTCTATCTTTCGAGCTATTGAGCTCATGATCCTCGATATGTATTACGATTGTACTAAGTTCCTCATATGACGAGTAATCTTATAAGGATAGATGTAATGAACAACGATGAGAGTGATAACGATAATGATAACGATGATAATAGCGATGACGATGACGATAATGATAGTGATGATAATAATAAGATGCTTATGAGCTATTATATATGTGTATCTATGTATGATTATTATGGAACCCCGAGCTTATGAGGCCGGGTAGGATATGTATCTATTTACGTAACGCGCGCACACCTCTGTAGATGGTACGAACAACCCTGATGCCTTGGTAGGGCCAGGTAGATGTAACCCTGAAGCCTTGGTAGGTCCAGGTATGTGTACCCTTGAGCCTTGGTTGTCCAAGTATGTATGAAACACCGAACCTCCGTGGTCGGGCATGCTATGTAAATGTTATGTATATGATATGGTTATGTATATGATATAGATATAAGTATGAATACGAACATGATACGGATATGAATACGAATAAGACTATGTATATGAATACGATTATGGACGCAATGTAAATGAATACGGATATGAGTACGGATACGGGTATGGATGTATGTACACGAATACGCGCTAGAAATGGAAAGTCCCTATGACAAGCAACTAAGTGCTTATGACGTTGATACTGCTATCTCCCCTCCTATGCTATTTCTCATATTGCTTATTATGCTTCTATATTGATGTTGATCATGCTTTACATACTCAGTACATTCTTCGTACTGACGTGTTTTTGTTTGTGGACGCTGCGTCATGCCCGCAGGTGCCTAGGGAGACAGACTTGATCCATAGCTACATTCTCAGAGACTACATAGCAGAGCTCCACTTCATTCGGAGTTATAGCTTTTGGGTACTTATTCTTTTGTGTACATAATTATGGGCATAGCGGGGTCCTATCCCGCATATATGTTATGACATACTCTCCTTAGAGGCTCGTAGACATGTGTATGTGGTTAGCTATGTTTGGCCTTGTCGGCCTATATTTTGGATTTCCTTTTGTTAGCCTTGTCGGCTTATGTACATTGATATGGGCATAGATGTCAATGATGATAAAAAGGTATTGTTGTCCAATGGGACTAGTGTGATTGGCGAATAGAAATATATGTTTTAATTATGTGGCTCACCTAGATGTAAGTGTAAGTGTATGATAAGGGGTGTCCGGGTGGGATAGCACCGGGTGCCCGTCCGGCCCTCCGGTTGGATCGTGACAGAAACAACCAAAAAAGAAAGGAAATAAAGAAACTGAACCAACTTTATAAAACAAACAATCTTCATTAAGGACAAAAGACAAATGGGGTTTTAACTGATATTCTTCAATTATGTGGCAAAACTTGTCAAGTTAGACCAAAAAGATGGAACTTTACAAGTGAATAATGCCGAGGAGAAATAAAACAACCAAAAAAAAAAAAAAGGTTCAAGATTCTCTAGAGTCCCCAATTTGCAGGATTTTGCCAACTAAAGTTTTTCTCTTTAAAAGTGAAGGCAAAGAATCCCTGAGTCCCTAGTTTGCAGGATTTGATTCCTGATTCTATAGAAGCGTTAATCTCAGTTACGTATTAAGGGTAAAACGTTACTCACAAGGACGAATTATCATTTAGCGCTGTCAACCACTAACTTTTTGTTCGTTGAATTTTTTAATAAAATAATGTCTAATACGTTACTGCGGAATAAGTTTATTCTAGTTCTGTAAATTTTCAAAAAAACGTATTATTTTGGTGAATTGATTTAAATAGTGGCTTACTTCAGTTAAAAATTCCCCATTCCCATTACCCCCACTGTTTACCCATAGTGTTTGCCTAGATTATACAATAATGTTTTTGAGATAATATTTTCAGTACCAAACATAAGAAAGTGAGTAAGAAACTCACTTAATTTACAAAGAAGATATACATTTTCGCGAGAAGCATTTTCAAGAAAACATTTTTGAGGGAAAGTATGTCCCTTCCTACCAGACACACCCTTGGAGTTGTTTAGTACCTTACACTCTATGTTAACAGGATCGCTACAAAAGAATCCAATCCAACCAATAAAAAATTAGGAGTTACAAAAGTGTCATGTTATTTAAACCTCCTTTGGCCAAGAGTCGGCAAATGAGACAATATGAACATTGTAAAGCGTATAAACAATCTTAAGTTAAGGGTGTCAAGTGGGCCGGGTCAGCCCGGACCCGGCCCGGTAAACCCGGTCAGTCCAAGCCCATTAAGAGGTGTAAAGGATTGGGCTAGATGGGTTTTATTAGGGGGCTGGGCCGGACAAGGTGGACAGCCCACCAGCCCAGCCCACCAGCAGCCCGGGTGATGGCCCACCGGGGCACCGACCCGGCCCACTTCAAATAATAATAAAAAAAAGATAAGTACTACATTTATTACTAATAATAAGTATTTTAAAAACATTGTATCCCAATAAAATAGTTGTAGCTATAATTGTGGGATTCTTAAAATTTTGGAAGCAAATATATGAAATATTTATTAATTATTCAAACCATAGTTAGAATCTTACTTTAGTTAGTTAAAACTTAACCATTAATTTTAACTCATGTAATGTGTCTCTTATTCGAGTAAGAACTTGGAGAAAATGGAGACAATGAAAATGGAGAGGAGTCGGATCTGTTAATATTTAATTGCTACTAAATGAAAACTAATTAGCTCTCCTTTTTTAAAAAAAAAAAAATAGTGGTCACTAGTCAGCTGAGCCCCACAGAATTAATAAAGTGGGCAGTGACCTTTTCCAACGTTTGAAAACTAGTTAGCTCTTCCTTTGTTTTTTTTTTCAAACTAGTTAGCTCTTCCTTTGTTTTTTTTTTTCAATTAATAATGGGCAGGTGGGCCCCAAAGAATTAACAAAGTGGCCAAGTGACCGTTGCCAACGGAAAAATTGGCAATTCAACCGTTGGCCCAAAAAAGGACCCCTCAACCCCTTAAAACTATTTTTGACCTTTAAGTTTAAAAAATTACAGTTTAACCCATTTTTCACCTATAAATACCTCATACATTTCATCATTTTTTACTACAATCCTATCATTTTATCTCACTTTCGCTCTTAATTTTCAGCAATTTCTATAATTTTAGTATTCTACTTTAATTGTTTTTGCAAACTTGCAATTAACAAGATTAAGTGGAAGGCTTCAAGTATTCAATTCATCAATTTACGATCACGTTGTTATTTCGTTATCTCCGAGAATTTGGTACCTTCGTTCCATCTCTTACTTTTATTTAGTACTTTAATTCGTGCATTTTAATTTTAATTTTCGTTATTTTAATTTGCATAATGGAACCACTAAAAAGAATCGGTAAAGCTTTATGTTCCGGTGGTAGTAGTAGCGGTAAGAAACGATCTGGTAGTGGTAGTGGTAGGGGTAGTACTAGTGCTAGAAATTATACTCGTGTTCCGCAAGCACCACCTAGTCAAATAGGCGACATAGGTGTGGTGCACATGATATGAATTATATAGAATTACAAGAAACGTACGGTATAGAAGATGAGAATGAAGTTGAGATACAAGTAGACGATGATGATAATGACAATAATACACCCACTAGTCCCGCTAATGATATTGCTCAGTCTCGAACTGAGGCTCAGGGTCGTCCTCCATTGCCTGAAGGAGCCCGAAAAAAAACTAGCGCCTAGTATATTATTATACAGTATATAATAATATAAACTATTAGTTATATATATATATAATAATATATTAATAAAATCTTATTAGTTTCAAATATTTTATATATAATAATAATTAAATATTTTTTAGCGTATTGAAATGTCTCCACCGATGATGGAGGTGTGACAATCTGCACATGATATTAGGACTTAGGATCAGATGAGATAATTAAATTAAAAATTTTGGTTTAGTATCAAAACTCATGTGCATTGTTCCCATTTAGATGAGTAGGAAATTTAGAGAAAGAGGAGAGTAGGGAATTGTGAGATAATATGGAGAGGAATGAATGGTATTTATAGATTGAAAATACAGTCAAAGTATAATTTAAGGAACTTGATGGTTAAAATAAAGTTGACAACAACTAGATTTTAAAGTATCAAACTTAATAAATTTTAGTATTAGAATTTTTTTTTAAAATAATTAAAATCCGGTTCGGCCCACTAACTAAAACCCGGCCCAGCCCACTAACTAAAACCCGGCTCGGCCCACTAACGGGCCCGGTTAGCCCGAGGTGTAGCCCCTATCCGAGGTGGGCTGGGTCGGACACCCTTTCCCTCTCCAAGCCCGGCCCCTTAACTTACGGCCCGGCCCATCCCCGACTTGGCCCCTTGTGGCCCACGTTAAAATGGTCCGGCCCGGCCCACTTGACACCGATATCTTAAGTGACTTTTTCTCTACAAAAGTTCCTTAGCAAAAAGGATTCATTCCTTTGAGGCAAAGAAATGCTATTTTAAAGCGATGCATAAAACAAAAAATGAATTTTTACTTTTCTAATCAGCTTTCTCGTGAGGCCATATTTACTTTTGAGATAAAATCAAGCACTATCACTCGATCTCAAACTAGAGAGGTAGACTAATGAATATAATTAATGTTTTCATCATAACAAGATATTATTTTTGAGTTGGTTAGGGTGTTTGAGACCAACAGAATTTAAACCTATGATTTAGAGTAATTTTTGAATTTCCTTTATCACTACATCCGAATTTTCCTTTATGTTAACGAGATTCAGTATATAAACGAACAAACTAGACGATACTCTATTTGCACATAATAAATGTTCAAAAGAGGAGATTCAATTGCACTGTTTACTTCAAGCTAGAGCTGTTGTTTAGATGGAAAATCGGTACAGTTGAATCTGTACGCGAGGTCAAGGACACGTGAATTAATGTAATCAAAATTATGAAATAGCAAGTAATAATTAACAAGACAAATGAAAGTAAAGCATAGCTAGTTGTTTAGCCTGGGCCTTGGAGAGGCTTTGAGCTAGAGTCTCCGGGCGGTGAATCACTTTAAACACCACGAATTAAGCAAGAAAGAGCAAATGCTAAGAATAATATGAATACTCTGCATTGTTGTATAATGTTTCAGATGTCTTACAATAGAATGAGTACCTCTATTTATACTAGAGCTATGAGGTACATATTCCATGAATCGTGACTCCTCAATTATCAATATTAATGTTGCAATAAAAGACAATAAAGAGTAATAAAGCCTAATCAAGGCTGGAGGAAACTTGGGGGTCTTCTGTAACGGTTGTGCATTGAATATCGTTTGATCGGTGAGTTGACACGCTCTTCCGGATCCTTTGTAGTTTCTGCCTCCGGAAGCGAGTTACCGAATTACTTATCTGGAGCCTCGTATGATTTCCTGGAGCCCCTCGTTCGCTGACTCAGATATGACCTATCGCCATGTGTCACCTTTTGATGTAACCACTTGATGTCTACGGATTTCGCCCTATACAGTTGCCACTACTTGCACATAAGTGAAGTTTCTCCGAAACAAAAAAGCAAAAAGATCTTGAAAAATTATCACTCTCGATCAATGAATACCAAGAGATTTTTGATGTATCTAACCTTCATTCACGGACTCCGTGCATGCAATAACCTGTAGTACTTTATCATGATTAAATAATTTAATATTTTAATTATGATCAAGCGATAAACTTGACTAAAAGAATCACGCAGATTGTAATTATTATTATGATGCATGCATCTAGTGCGAATAAGTATTTAAATAAGTACTTTTCCTCATTCACCACTCATCAACGACCTGTAAATTGACGTCTTACGATTAAATGGAGTATTTCCTTTTCATCACTCTGTTCAATTACCAACACTTTTTGAACAGTCATTGACCCTTTCACAACTTACTAGGCGTTCCTAGGCCCTAAGATTTTATAGATTTCCAAATATGAGAGATCATAAATTTCCCATTGAAGGTAACTTCCTAGATATTTTTCCCCATTCGTAATAAGATGATTATGTTCTCTGTCCTCCATTTTGATGAAGAAGTATTGGAAGACTTTTTAGAAGAATACTTTCTTTATTTTTAAAAAAAATCAATTTTCTTAGAACAAATTTCTTAATTAATATTATTAAATGATTTTCTTAATGGCTGTGTTAAAATCTTAATAATCATTTATTGTGGACCGGAGGAAGTATTTAATAAAGAGTTTTTGCAAGAGATATGCATATATAATACTCTGTTCACCCATGCTTGTTATCTTTTTTGTTTGATCTTTTCAAATCTTTTTATGACAATCTCTATCTCATTTAATCAAAAGGCGTATCTTTGTGATGGAATTAAAAGTTGAGTTAAAGGTTCTCCAAAGGATGGTTTAAGAATAAATTAGCGGCTAGAATATATGCGTTATCTTTGAAAGCAAATGAAACAATTAAGAAGCTTATTATCAAAAGATGGTTATTATCTGCAAGTAAGCAAAATATCCAGGAATATTTCCTTTTCGTCCATATGAAGCAAAGAATGAGTATCAAACATTCTTATATAACATACGTGTATATGTGTGTGCGGTTTTAAGAGCTTCTTCTTTCTCTTTTCTATCAAATTAAGCTCAAGAATATTAGTTAAGGATGATGTTAAGGAAACTTGGAACATTAATATTTGTCCTAAGTTTCTTCTTTTATGCTTCAGGTAAGGAAGTTTCCATCAATGCGACAAGTGAGAGCCTTTCAACAAAGAAGGTACGAGAATTTGGAAGTAATACTTATTTTATTTTATTTTAGTTTTTCACGATGGGGCATGCCCAGGCAGATCGATGTGCCCCAATGGCTTCAGGCGCAACTTGCGCTCAAAGACTCGATAGTCCACGCCGGATTATGCCTTCACATCAAATATTGCATATTTGCATTTCACTATATTCTTGCACAAAATCATGACATACTCGTTATTTAAAACTAATTATAAGATTCTACATGCGTTAACGATTTACGCACATTCTCCTTAGCTTGTAATACTACTTCTATTCTTCTAATGTCTAGTGAGGCATGGACAGAATGAAATGCGAGGCTATAAAAAATTAGGAAGTTTGACTTTCTATATGTACTTCAGATTGCACAAAAGATAACTATGGGTATTTATTCATTATGAGTGAAATTAGTGGCTTGAAAAATAAGGTAGACCAGTGTTTTAAAAGGCGGGGGCGTAAGGCGGGGGCGTAAGGCGAGGCGTTTTACGTCTGCCTCAGCAACCCGTAAGCCCTGAGGCATGGGGTGTAAGCCTCATGGGACTTTAATTTTTAGTTTTTCGTAAAAGGATATAATTATAATAAATACTTTTAAATAGGTAAAATAGCATAAAATTTGAAGAAAACTATAAATATATGCTCCATCCCCACAAAACAACTAATCAAAACAATCTATTATACGCTACTTACAAGCACAAGTGACTGCTCGTT
Organism: Lycium barbarum; assembly: GCF_019175385.1. NCBI lineage: Eukaryota > Viridiplantae > Streptophyta > Magnoliopsida > Solanales > Solanaceae > Lycium > Lycium barbarum. The sequence goes on from NC_083342.1 coordinate 14,101,305, forward strand.
ACTTTTTTGAGATTGTAGAAGACAAGATAAATAATTGGAAAAGAACATATATTAGGTATTCTAGCAATAAAAAAAGGTCGTGACTTCTAAATTTAATGTTTCGGTTCCTTTTTAAAATATTTGAGTAATTACTAGTTGACTTTTGAGAATTTGGGCATTATATTGAGGACTTATTTAACAAATTTTGTTTTAATTTGAAGAAGTTTTCTGCGCTTACGCCCCAATAAAAAAACTCACCCCAAATGCCCTGAAGTACGCCCCAAATTGCTGGGCGTACGCCTTTTGAGACTTTCGCCTCGAACCATCGCCCCGGGACATTTTTGATACGCCCCGCCCCGAGGCTCGCCCCGAAAACGCCTTTTAAAACACTGGGACTAGACAAATATAATCTACTACAACTTGTTAAATTCATTGACAGTGGATTTTTTTAACATACTACCATTATATATAAAAGTTGAAACCAAAATTGAGGCGTTATTTGCGTCGTCTATGGCCCTAGCTATCGTTTATATTGATGGTGAACCGTTGAACAAGTGCAGCTTGAATACTTTACCCAAACTCAATACCTTTAGCTCATAGCCTTTGTACATGTTAAATTTTTGACTAAACAAGTACAAAATAGTAGATTTCATACCTAGTAATAAGGCCTACCTATAAGCTAGTAAATCAAATGCACTGTGGTAGAATCCCGAACTCGAAATCATAAAGTTCAAATCTTAAATCTACCTTTGGTCTTAAGGTACGGTTGCAAACAAATAGTTTTGAGTGAAACTTGCTTTGTCTTGACGAATTGCAGGAAAAATGTACCTATTTTGTGACAATAGAGACAACATGTATAAAGGGTGCAGACACCTCAAACCATGTAAGCCTAAGGTTTGGTGATGAAAATTCCAATGACATTTTAGTGCACCATTTGAATTCCAAGCATGTTAGGAGGGTTGATCCATTGGAGCCACAAGTTCTTGATGACATTCCAAGAAAACCATTTCAAGCTTGCATGATGGATCAGTTCCAAGTCACTGGTCAATGTGTTAAATCATCAATTTGCTATCTGTATCTTAAATTGGCTGGAAGTGATGATTGGCGTCCTGGTTTTGCTCAAGTTCAAGTCCTGGAAGGGCCTCATTTTAGCTCAAATACATTCTATTTTCGACGATATTTGCCTCGTCACGTGTGGCATGGATCGGACTTGTGTGAAACACAGGTCACACCTTTTGGGGTAAAGCGCAAGAGAAATGTATTTGGAAACAGAACTCCATAAACCTTTATGTCTTATGAAATTATGAAAGTGAAACACAATAATTTTAAACTTGTAATGTACTTCGAGTAAATTCAATTTGAACATATAGAGATAGATTTTCCGTTTTAAAATCACATCTTGCGTCGCATTCAACAAATACTTCATGCTGTAAGTATTTTTTTTTTTTCAATTGATAGACGATTTTATTGTTCATAAACACTTAGTTAGACATTACATTAGCATTGATAACACTTAGGTTACCTAAGTTGACTAGAGTATTACAAGCATTGGAAGAGACTTTCCTAGTAGTGTACTTCTCCCATATCTTCAAGTAGTACTTGATACATAACAAAAGGTGGCATTATACAAAAACACTTACTGATTTCTTTCTTCTCCATTAGCTCCTTGCCGCACCATAAAACATGTGCGACCTGGTTCCCTTCTCTAAATCAATGGCGGATAAGCGGATTCCCCAATTTCTTTAATTACCCACTACCTGCATTGAGATGTGAGATTGTTATATAATGGGGAGTTAGTATTGATGGTATTAAACACCTCAGTGGAGTCCGTTTCGATCTCCACAGGACAAAGATGGTGGTCAATTGCTAGTTGAAGTCCCTGGACAAGTGCTTTAAGCTCCATTTCCATATGGTTAAGAGCATGAGCCCGAGTGCAGAAACCCATTATCCACTTTTCATTCCAATCTCGAATTATCCCTCGAACACCTCCAGCTTGGTGATTGTCTTTGAAAGCACCATCAATATTTAGCTTATATACTCATTTATCTGGAGGAAACCATTTGACCCTAATAGACTTGTAAATTTTTGTATTAGGGCTATGATTAGTGGTGTGCATATACTCCTGGGCTGAGTAAGAACTTGATTTGCAGGGACATTATTAGACAAATATTAAAAACAATATGATTTCTATTTCTTCAGATATGCCATAGAGCAAAAGGAAAAAAAATTACTCCATTTGATGAGCGAGTTATGCATAGGAAATTACTCTCTTAAAATAAGCCAATGATGAGTAAAATCAACAGTGATATCATTAGTTTTGATACTGAAAACTTGCCAGAATTTATTTGCTAAGAGGCATTAAAAATTCACATGTTTAATGGTTTCCCTAGCATTTGGACAATTAAAACAACAATCATCACTAATGATATTAAGTCTATTTAAATAAGCCTTGGTAGGAAGACGTTCATGCAAACATTGCCACAAGAAAACCTTAATTTTATTCAAGGTGTCCAGTTCCCAAATCCACGGAATATTAGGAATATTGTCGTCCGTGGGATTAATAATATTTTATAAGCAGAAGAGGAAGAAAAAAGCTCATTAGAAGATAAAGCCCAATAGGGAATAAGAGTTTCTTTAAGATTACTGGGCCAGTTGAAAGAAAATTTGTCCCAATTCCAAACATCCTGATATCTGTAAAAAGAAGGAAAAATTACGCGTTATAGCTACTTTTAGTACATAATTAGTGATATTAATTACCTTTTGTTTTAATTACTAATAATAACTAAATATTTTTTGAATTTAACTAATATAGCTATACAGTAACTTTCAGTTATTGGTGCACAAATACACCTAAAATTTAGCACCCCCAATCCCATATCCCCCTTTAGTGACAATATTAATCACTTAATATACATTACCATTCTCTCACCTTTCTCATAAATTTTTGACTTTCTCTATTCTCACTCACTACCCATTTCAGATTTTTCATTTCTCAAATCCCTGAAAAATTCTCTCTCCTTCTATCAACCACCACCACCACGGGTGGCGGCCGCCTCACTCTCAATTTTTTTTTTGGTTTCCACGATTTTTAAGCTTTGTGGACAAATTAAACATAAGAAGGCAATTAACCTTTCCATTTTCTATTTTATGTGAATAATGTTCCAACTAGAATGATTATTCATTATGGCTGTGGGCTTATCTCCCATTGTGGGCAAGTTGTAGCTGTAAATGCCAAGACTTTTGGGTTGTGGACCAGTGCCCATAAATTTGGACTGAGTTGCATTTGATCTATGGCTAGGGTTTTTTTGGTGGTCTAGGGTTTTTTAGGGTTTTGAGAAAATGAAAAATATATGTATTTGTGTATGTTCTATGATATAGCTACCAATTATTGTGGTTGGTGGTGTATTTATGTAAGTTTTTCTATATTTTTGTGTATTTTGTTCAAATTAATTCCATTAGTTCATCTAGTTTCAAATACATGAGTGACGAAAATACATTGTAAGTTTTCTATATATTTGTGTATTTTGTTCAAATTAATCCATCAAATACATGTGTGATGCAAATTGTTACTCACACAAATACATGAGATTTAATATAAAAATACATGGGGTTTGATTGGTAACTTCAAATACATTGGTTATGCTATCAAATACATGTGTAAATCAAAACGAAATCAATATTAAAAACTTCAAAGACATTATCGCTAAAATACATGAATGATGCAAATTGTTACTCACATAAATACATGAGATTTAATATAAAATACATGAGGTTTGATTGGAAACTTCAAATACATTGGTTATGCTATCAAATACATGGGTAAATCAAGAACGAAATCAATATTGAAAACTTCAAATATATTGGCTATTGAATGTTTTCAAATTTTGAATTTTTGATTTTTTATGTTTGAATGTTGAAGATTGGATGGAGGAATAGAAAATGGTTATGGAAAGGTAATCTAAAATCTGATTTTGTGGAAGGATATGGTAAAAAATACCAATTAATAGCTAATTAATTGATCCCACCGTTATGGCCTTAAATCAAGGGATATGTTTTATTTTTTACTGTGTTACTATGTATTTATAAGCATCAAATACATCCGAAAAAAATACCTTAATTTGGGAAAACATAGCTACAAATGATAATTTTTAAAAGGTAGCTACAAATGATAGGAAACTACCAAAAGATAGTCATTTTGTTAACTTTACCTCAAAAGAAATGTTTTGTTAACATCAGTACGTTAAAGGGATCCTTGAATTAAATTCCTGAGTTTAATAGAGCGGTCGATCCATGGATATGCCCAAATATTAATATTGTTATTTTCTAGTTGTATGTTAGCATAAATTTTAGGATTAGAAAATCATATTGTATTGCTGTAAGTTTAAGAATTTATTTACTTCTGTGTAATTGCTAATTAGATTATGATTTAGTAGGTTTTCATAATCCTGTTAAGCTATCTGTTTGTAAAAATGAGTTAGTTTGGATTAAACTAAGTTAAAATAGATCTGTGTTAGTCTTAGTCAATACGAGTTGAAGAATTAGCAATTGGGAAGTCCATTTTAATTCATTCATTTAAAGTCATCTAAGGAGGTTAAAATGAGACTACATTTTCATGAGTTTGATTTTTTTTATAACAGACTTGTTTTCCTGTCAAAATAAGGCTCGCTGATTAAACACTCTCCTTTTTAATTTGATGTGTGAATTGCTTGATATTAGTGATGATATTTGTGAGTCATGTCTGTTTGCTTAATGTGACAAGAGTCAATTTACCAAAAGGAATGAACAGTCTTGAGAGTTATGTGTTTGTAGTGTGAGCTTAAAGGAAATAAGAGGTTGTACTCGGGTCATAAGCATAATACACACAAGTCATAAGTACTGAGAACCTACTCTTGGTTGTTGTCTTACTATTTTGTCTAAAAAAGGGATGATTATGAACCTGTAAGAGAAGTATTGTCTAAACTTCCCCTTTTTCCCAAAAAAAAAGAAGAAAAGAAACTCTTTATGATTCTGTGTTAAGAAATTTGATTGACGAGGTGTTAAGTATTTAACTTTGTAAAGTCATGGGTTGTTCTACAATATGGAGGTTATGTTCCCTTTAAAATATGGTCTGGGGTTCAATTGTTGTCTTGATTAATTTGGCTTATGAAATGGCTTAAAAGGGGAGGATTCTGTTTATATAGTGACTTAAATGAGTTTCAAATGCAACCTTGTTGACACTGAACTTAAAATAAATATTTTATACCTTTGTTCTTTCTGAATTCTAGAGGTTTTGATGATTTTGTGTTTAATATTCACTCCCTTTTTTCTGATTTTGTGGTACTTATTGAGTCTGGTTCGAAAATGGTGGAATAGCAAGGGAAGCAAATATATTGAAGGCCCAGCTATGGGTGAAAATAGCCTAATGATTTCGGTAGCCCATTAGTAAAAATTCCTCATCCCTCTTTATTTGTTATATGCTAATTTTCCTGTGTAAATGTGATTAAACTCATCTATTAGTGAAACCCCTTATGAATGTAGAGTTAGGACAAACATTTAGCTAAATTCGGTAATTAAGCTAAAACAACTACAAATCCCTTTTAAATCCTAGCTTGTGTAAACTGGTTTTAAAACGAGTTCTTTTGGTTTAAACAAAGTAATTTTCCAGTCAAATGATAAAATTGGATTTCAAAACTAAAGTTGTGTTAACTTGTAATACTGGGTCGTGTTGAAACAAAGTTCCTGACATAAATTTTACAAAGCTGATCACATTTTTTCAAATAGTGTAAAATTGAAGGAGTTAAGGAAATCTGAAATTAATGTGATTTTGGGCTGGAAATGGCATCTTTTTATAAAGAATTTTGGGCCAGAATATAGTTGTATTATACCAATTTTGAACCCGGAAGTCCACCTGAGAATGGAACTAAAATTTGACATTTTGAAATTATACCGCTTTGACTTGGACTGAAAACCAGATATAGTTTCTTGACCATATCACTTAGACTTGTACTAAGAATTAATAAATGTGTTACTTGAACTTAAGCTGAAAATGATGAGTCCTTCGGGACTGACCTGTTTTATATTTTTTTGGACCAAATATGTGACACTTTCTGGGCTAAAACGTTCGGACCGAAGGAAAATTCGATATTGGGCCTGAATTTTCAGGTGTTGATGGATTTGGACTTAGAATATTATTGACCTATGACTTCAATAAATAAAAATAATAAACAGAGCTGATTTTTCATAATATATATATATATATAATAAAACTCATAAGAACTAAATTCGTTTTATTAGGACTAGAATAGTAGCGACTCTTCTCGGGAGAAATCCCGGGTGTGTTTTAGTCCGGCAATAGAGTGAGTTGAACACTTATGTGGATTTTTAAAACCAAAAACCCCTTTTTATAAAAGATTTTTTTTTCAAATTTTTCCTTGAAACCATGATATGAATGAAATGAAATGACATTTTTGTTTTGTGGAAAAAGTGAACACTTTCAAACAAATAAGTACATTAATCACACAATAAAGCTCGTAGGTCAATCGTTTTCTAGGCATCTTTAATACTAGGGTGCTTAAAACCTTCCCTATGAGATCACCAGAACCCTTACCTCGAACTTTGGTCTAAAAGATTTTTACTTACCTAATTTTCCATAATAAATTAGGTGGTGACTCTAAAAAATACTATAATTCAATTAGAACACTAACAACCTCGTAGTAACTTTTATGCCTTCAAACCGCGTAAAAGTGAACCATAACAATGACCTCGAAAGGCAACCCATGATGCAAAAGAAGTCTCGCCACATCAATTGAGGCTTCCAAATGCATTCAATAATCACTTTTTACCTTCTCTAAATGCTTTTCAAGAACAATTTGAATTGATTGATGATGATTTGACAAATCTAGCTTTTTCTTGAAACATATATCACAGACGCTATTAACCTCACCAGCATGCAAATGGAATCTTTCAAGAGCCGTATTTCAACCCTTAAAGCCATTTTTGGTATAAAACTCACCCGCACTTTCATGTACAAATTCATTTTTGAACAAGTAAAAGAATTTTTTTCCGAATTTTTCCTTGAAACCATGATATGAATGAAATAAAATGACATTTTTTTGTGGAAAAAGTAAACACTTTCAAACAAATAAGTACATTAATCACACAATGAAGCTCGTAGGTCAACCGTTTTCTAGGGATCTTTAATACTAGGGTGCTTAAAACCTTCCCTAGGAGATCACCAGAACTCTTACCTCGAACTTTGGTCCAAAAGATTTTTACTTATTTTGGAAAGATCTTTAAACCCGATTTTCTTAATTTTCCATAATAAATTAGGTGGTGACTCTAAAAAAATACTAAAATTCAATTAGAGCACCAACAACCTCGTAGTAACTTTTATGCCTTCAAACGGCGTAAACGTGAACCGTAACAATGACCTCGAAAGGCAACCCATGATGCAAAAGAAGTCTCGCCACATCAATTGAGGCTTCCAAATGCATTCAATAATCACTTTTTACCTTCTCTAAATGCTTTTCAAGAACAACTTGAATTGATTGATGATGATTTGACAAATCTAGCTTTTTCTTAAAACATATATCATGGACGCTATTAACCTCACCAACATGCAAATGGAATCTTTCAAGTGCCCTATTTCGACCCCTAAAGCCATTTTTGGTATAAAACTCACTCGCACTTTCATGTACAAATTCATTTTTGAACAAATAACAACATATGCAATATGCATCATCTTTCTTCACGCTATACTCCAACCATCTTGAATGTGGACCGTTGTACCAACTTCGAAGAAATTGACGCATTCTAGCTCCTATTTAAGTTTTAGGATATCGACGCACAAAACGTTGACTGATGTGCCGTGAATTTCGGCACATTTTATGTCTTTTTCACTAGAAATGTTTCTTGTTTTAAAGTGTTTTTACGTCATTTCTTATGTGATTTTGGTGTTTTGTAGGGTTGGTTGACTAAGGAACGGAAATGATAAGAAATGTTGAAAAACAGACAACTTGGAGCAAAAGGACGGTCCGTAACTCGAGTTACGGACCGTAACGTGATCCGTACCCTGAGAGGACGATCCAGATACGTGCCGCTTAAAAGGACGGTCCATAACGTGTACCGTAATCTGAAGGAAATTTCCAGTGAGAAGCCTAAGTATTGTCACATGTTACGCCTAGAAGGACGGTCCGTAACGCAGGTTACGGGGCGTAACATCATGGCGTAACGTATTGGCCACTGAACACTGAAGCCATGATCCGCTGGAAGATACGGACCGTAACCTGTGTTACGGTCCATCACAAGAAGCCGTAACGGTTGACCTAATATCAAGCTGACAAAGGACGGACCGTGACGATGCCACGAAGGGTGTTTTTGTCCAGAACTTTGGCGCGATTTTTGGCCCTATAAATATTTAAAGTTAGGTTTTTAACAATTATTCTGATCTTTTTGGGAGCATTAACTTTAAGCTTTGGATATTTGTGAAGTGGTTGGAGCATTTAAAGCATCAACTTCACCCTCATTCCACATTGTATTAGCATTGTAAGTACATTATGTTAACTTTTAAGCTTTCTTTGTTAACCAAAATAATGAGTAGCTAATTTTAATTCTAAGGTTGCGGACCCCATGATGGGTATTATGTGAATGGGTTTCTACTATTGATATATGCATAATGGTTGTTGGCATTTATTCTATCTTTGTGCTTTAGCGTTGGGTAATGATTGCAAACATTAGCCTAAGCCATTATACTAACTTTTCTTGGGAAAGAGAGTTAGTATTGGTAAGTGTCACGACCCGTCTAGGGGCCGTGACGAGTACCCGATACTTGTACCGAGCACCCCTTGTCTATCGTTTTACCTTTACCTCTTAGCAAGCCATGTAAACAGAGCCATTTTTTTTTTTGAACATTAACATTAGCGGCGTCATTCTGAACATAGACTAATAAACTTCGTTATCACTTATACATCAACATTAGCATGCCAAAACACCATATACCTAACTATACTTAACTGACCGTACATATCTGTCTACGAGCCTCTAGACGTAGTACACTTATACATAGAAAGGGCTGAGTACTGCCATGCCCGAATATATATACACAAAATAGTACCAAGGAAGTGAGGCTCCGGAATAACTGGAGCACTGTCAACACTGCTGGTAGAGCTTCTAAGGATCAAATCCGCCTGTCTGCTGACCTGCGCGGCATGAAACGCAGCGTCCACAAGAAGGGACGTCAGTACGAATAGTGTACCGAGTATGTAAGGCATGAATAGTAATATACAGAAAATATGAATCATGTATAATGACATAAGAGAGTTACAACACATGTCCTGGGATAGAAACATAACCTGTATATATATATACCCTTGGCAGGTGCTATGCGTACTTAGCTTTCCTTTAAGAATCTTTCCTTGTTCATATACATATACATATAAAATAGGACATCTCATATTGCCGAGGCGTCGGCAGCCGATCCATTTAACCATAAATATACACATCCCGCGTCCGGGCATCCCGCGTCCGGGACGATATCATATCATGTAATGCCAACTGATCAGGTGGATATGCGTTCATAACGCTCTGCCCTTACCTCCATTTTCCCCGTATACACATGCATATATCATGTACATATATCAGCGTCTATAGCGCTCTAGCTCTTTTATCATATACATATACGTGTGTCGTGTAGGTACATCAGCGTCTATAGCACTCTAGCTCTTTCGTCATGTGCATGTTTTAAAAAAATATATACACATATCTTACATACATTTACATGTCTTATATGCATTTACGTATCCTATATACATATGTCTCATAGGCACGCAGGAAATCCCAAAGAAGAATCATGTAGTCATCGGAGTGACGTAAGGTCGGTGACCTCCAATTATATTATAGAATACTCGTGATCGCTTTGTCTCACCTTGAAGGAACGAGTATTTTAAGGTGAGACTACCAACGGGAAATAATATTAAAGTAAACGTAGAATGAAATCGGGGCATCATAGATGACGGTTCATAGACTTCGAAATCTTTTAGAAAATAAAGTCATAGCTAGGAAATATAAATAAGATTCAAAAATTAGTTTATCATTTTCATGTTTACATAAGATACTTAGCTTAGTCATCTTAGTCATAGAGTCGTTCCGGTAGTACGTATCATAGGCATATTCTCTTATCTAACATCTTGTTATCATTATCGTCATGGAAGTGCCCTCGTTAGAGGAGTCATAGTATTTATCATTTGGTACTGAAATCGGGATCAAAGGTTCCCTTTGGATTCACTTCAAGTAAGTCAAGCAAGACTGTAAGGAAATATCCGAGAGTAGCGGGCCCACCTCGGGCCGGATGAGGTAGCGTATACGATTTACGTATGTTACGTGTCATAGCGTTACTTGTGAGGGTCTTAGGGTAATCGGGTCCCATTTATACAAGTTCTAAGGGTGTAGGAGGTTTTTCCAACAATTGGCACACTTTCTAGTTCAATTCTATTGAACAAAAAGTGAAAAACTTTAGGTGCGGATTCCGGGGAACCGAGTTGTCCCCGAGGCTCGTACCCAACTTATTTCAACTAAGACATGCCATAGAAAGAAGGGTGAAGCCTTACATACCTCTTTCCGCTTCTTTTGCTATTCCGAATTCACGTTGCAATCTCGTCAAAATTTGCAAATTGGTCACATTTACCCAAACTTTCATTAGGGTACTTAGAGTTAGAATCTTAAGGAACCACTTGGCTACCGAAATTTCGGCAGCACTTCCTCTGTAAATATACCATCCTCAACATTCAACATAGCCAAATTCTCATCAATCACAATCCGGGAATTCAAACCCGGCCAAACTATTAACATAATTCAACAATCACACTAAAAATTTACATATTCCATTCAAGGTGCATTCCAACACTTCAATTAACATTCTACCTCCTTCAATACTCTCCAATTCCAATGAAACAACAATAACCTTATAATACATATATTCCAACAACATCATAGCAATACCATTACATGTCTTCCATACAAAAACATTATTTTCAATTTACACAAACTTCCAATTGCCAATACGTCACCAAACTTGTCAAGTCTTTATTTGCGATATAACATCTACAACACAACGATTAAGATATTAATCACAACTCGCTCATTATTCTTTCACAACTCACCAATATACACGACTATACATCAAGTATACACGGCCACATATACCATGCACACTCACACGGCTCTAACATGTATACACCACTACAATCTCTCCAAACTCATTCAACTTCCATTTTCCACATATCATTCACAACAATAACAACTAAACACTAATTAAAATAATTGAAGCATGACTCCCACACACATATATATATACACGGCCATATACTATATTTCTCTCCTTCATGAATTTCATCCATTTTAGCATACTACAACACATATAAACCATATATAACACATAAAACAAGATCAAAACTCACCTTTCTTCTTCAACTTCTCACTTGACTACAACTTGACAACTTGTATGATTTTGAATATTTCTTGCTCCAACAACAACTCCACCTTGTTAATCACCCTTTACTTGGTAGAAAATGATTTTTGGAGAATTTTTGCAAATTTTTCTTGTGAAAATTGCTCTTGGCCGAAATGGCCTTAAGTTTTTCTCCTCTCTCTCTCTTGTTCTTGCTTTTCTTGAAATTTCTAGAACATTATGTGGAATAACATGACTTAGTCATCTTATTTATTGACCAAATTTTATTTAATATGGGCTTGGGCCATAACCATGGCCGGTTGGGCCTCACAAATTTGGGCCTTATTATTTTTTTTGATTTATTTGGGCCAACTCGGTTTGGTCCCGAGTTGGGCCTAGCCCACTGACCCTTCGACCTTAAAACGTTCATATCTCCTTGTAACGACGTCACCTGGGCACCCACGACCTATGGTTGGAAAGCTAATTCAATTATCTACAACTTCTAGTTCTTGGTACTTTTCCAAATTCCAAACTTATAATACCGTTTTTGCCCCTTGAAGTCAGATCACCCGAAAACGTTTTCTTAAAATATTCGTTTGGAGGACTTCCACTTTGATTTGGCCCAAGGGTCCTTCTTGAGTTGTGTTTAACTTCTCATATGTGATTCCTATGAGTTTTCAGATGTCCCAAAAAAAATCTCGATGTGTGGGTCCCATCTCAGCAAATAATCTGACGTTCAAAAATACGGGATACAACAGTAAGATTGAATAACAATGACTCGGGGCGTTAACCCTCGTTTAATAGACTAACTTAGGGATAAGAACAAGTCTAATTGGCATTATTGATCGCTCTTTGAGTTCAACTCTTTCGCATTTGGAAAAATCATAAAGAGAAAATACGGCCTAATTGTTGGGAAACATTAGGAATTCCTTATGAGATCAAGTGCATACTCTTAGAACAACCATTAGAAGTATATCACATTGAAACCTGAAGCATAATATCTAATCAAAGATGGGAACACAACCTTAGTCTCTCTCTCGCATTAATTACAATTCAAGTCAAAGTATTCGTTTACATTACACAACAAATAATTGAAACTATTCGGAATAGGATTAAAGCCTTTAAAGACTAGTATCACATACAATTAGTACCCTTTTCTCTCCATATTCCCTGTGGGATTCGACCCCAACCTTGTTTGGGTTATTATATTTAACAACGACCGCTTTACGCCACTCATAGGTGTAATTTGAGCGTATCAAATTTTGGCTCCGTTGCCGGGGAATACGGTTTTAAAATTACTGATTGTTGTGTACTTTTCTTTAAAACTTTTTCTATTCCATCAAACCTTGTTTGTTGTTTTGGTGAACCAGGTGAACATGGCAGGAAGACATAATCGTAATCAAGGAAACCAGGGTGGGCTCCAAGTGAACCCACCTGCACAAGAAGAGGAGGAAGATGAGAATATATTTGCGGAATTCATCAATGAAGCTGATTATGCTTCTGCTGTGGTCCCTCCTAGGACTGGAAATGCTACTTTCAAAAGTGATAGTTCTATCTATTAGCTGCTAAAACTTGAAGGTTATTTCTGAAATTCTTCGGAGGACTGTCCACTCCGACATTTGAAGAACTTCCTGCACGTATGTGCTCAACAATCTCAATGTGTTGTTTCTGCTGATGCACTTCGGTTACGGGTCTTCAAATATTCCTTGGCTGGCCAAGCAAAGGAATGGTATGAAAAGCTTCCCAGCAATTCTATTCACACCTGGAGCGAGCTGGCCAATACATTTCAGAAAAAATGATTTCCACCGAGCAAAAAGGCTGAACTTCGAGATAAGATCTTTGAGTTCAAACAGCTCCCGGGGGAACAATTATATTCGGCGTGGGAGCGGTTCAAGTACTATCTAGCTCAATATCTAACTCACGAGTTTTCGGATGCTATTCTCACCGAGAAATTCTACAAGGGCTTAGATACAATAAATCAGATTGCTGTCAATACTGCCGCGGGAGGATGCTTCATGGACAAGTCATTTGTCAACATCACCCGTTTGCTTGATAAACTCATCACCCAAAATCAAGCTTGGCATTCAACTGATAGTGAGAGTCTCTCTTATGGTAGTCCATCACTAGCTGCTGTTGCAAAAGAAAACCACGAGAGAGATCATGCCTTTGCTCAATTGCAAAGCACGGTGGATCTTATCAAAGAAGTTGGCAGAAAAGGATGCACAGGGGGTAAATGTTGTTGAGGAGTTACCACCTCATCCACAGGGGATGTATCAATTCCTTGAGGGGATGTACCAAGATGGGCAACAACGTTATGAAGATGCTAATTATGTCAACAACTCCCAAGGGGGTTACCAGAAGCAAAATTATCAAGGTCCGGGCCATCACCCATGGCAAAAGCCTCAACACCAAGTGCAAGGGAACAGTTATAGCAGAAATGATCAGGAAAATCCAAATCAAGGGAATTATAATAACAACAATATGGCAACAGGAGCTCTAACCCCTACATTCCACCAAGGGAGCAAGCATCAAGTTCCCAACAATGGAGAGACAATTCAGCTAGCAACTCTGCTAGCAATGTTGCTAATGATTGTGCGGAGCTGAAAAGTATGATGCAGAAAATGCTAATGAACCAGGACAGAACTGAAAGTACAATAAAGGGAATGTATCAGGTTCAACTATCTCATTCAGCTGCCATTTAGAAGCTTGAATCGCAATTCAGAGACCTTTCCATAGAAGTGCATACCCCTCAACGTGGACAAGTACCAAGTGATACAGTTCCAAATCCGAAAGGTAGTGGGGTGAACTCTATGGAGCATGTAGCTGCTATTAGCACCCGAAGTGGAAAAATACTTCAAGGTGCTGATAAAAAGGTGATTGATCTTGAGCCAATTGTTGAAGAAGAGGCACAACCTGATGTGTCTGATGTTATTGTGGAGGAAGAAACAGAGGAGGAAGTCCCTATTATAGTTGAAGATGAACAAAATCTTGAAAATCTTAAGGCACAAGGAGAAGAACATGAAAAGGAGAAGGCAAAAATTTCTGGCACTCTATGCCCTTTGACTCAATTGTTCAAGTCTTCACTGCCTTTTTCTCAAAGGCTAGTGAGAAAAACAGAAAATGATAAATGTTTGCGATTTTATGATCAACCTAAGCAATTGACAATGAACATTCCTTTCATGGACGCTGTCCAAGAAATGCCTGGGCAGCAACATTTTGCCAAGGCGTTGTGTGATAACGGGACTAGCATAAATCTTATGCCCCTTGAGATTTTCAAGAGATCAGGATTAGGGATGCCAAGGCCCACTACCATGAGGTTGCAGATGACTGACAAGTCGATCAAAAGGCCAGTTGGGGTAGTTGATGATGTTCTTGTTCAAATTGGGGAATTCCTACTGCCGGCAGATTTCGTGATTCTTGACCGTGTTGTTGATCAAGAAATTCCTATTATTCTGGGGAGACCTTTCCTTGCTACAGGGAGGGCTCTTATGGATTCAGAAAAGAATGAAATCAAGTTCCGGGTTAACGATGAGGAGGTGACTTTTCACGCCAGAAAGGGTATGAAATTGCCTAGTCTTTATCAAAGTACTTCAGTCATTAATTCTTTTGATATGGTGGATGAAGCGGTAGAATTCAAGATGGAGGAAGAATGCTTGGGTAAAGCATTATCGGCCATCTTGGTCAATTTTGATGCAGAAGAAATGGAGAGATATATTGAGATGGTGAATTCACTCACCGGTCTGGGGTCTTACTCTTATGAGCCCAAGAAATTGTCTCTTGATTTAGAGAAGCGAACAACTCCTCCAGCAAAACCGACAATTATTGAGCCACCAAAGTTGGAGCTCAAGCAACTTCCATCCCATCTTAGATATGAGTTTCTTGGAGCAAATGCTACTCTCCCAGTTATTGTGTCATTACTTCTGAATGAGGGCCAAACTCAAAGACTCATCGCAGTTTTGAGGAAACATTTGAGAACTTTGGGTTGGACTATTGCAGACATCCGGGGGATTCCCTGCAGAATTTGTGAGCATCGAATTCAGTTGGAAGAGGAAAGTTCACTAAGTGTTGAGAATAAGAGAAGATTGAATCCACTGATGCAATAGGTGGTAAAGAAAGATATTATTAAGTGGCTAGATGTTGGGGTGGTTTACCCGATTGCCAACAGTCCATAGGTAAGTCCAGTCCAATGTGTGCCAAAGAAAGGGGGCATCACTGTTGTCCCTAATTCTAAAAATGAGTTGATTCCTACAAGAACTGTCACCGGTTGGAGAGTTTGTATGGACTACAGAAAGCTGAACACTGCATCTTGCAAGGATTATTTCCCTATGCCTTTTATTGAACAAATGCTTGATCGGCTAGTTGGAAGGTCTTATTATTGTTTATTAGACGGGTACTCAGGTTGCAACCAAATCAACATTGCATTGGAAGACCAAGAAAAGATTACTTTCATTTGTCCCTATGGGACATTTGCTTTCAGCCGAATGCCATTTGGTCTTTGCAATGCCCCAGCTACTTTCCAACGATGCATGATGTCCATATTCTTTGACATGGTTGAAAACTTTCTTGAAGTCTTCATGGATGACTTCTCTCTTGTGGGAGATTCATTCGATGAATGTTTAGACCATCTTGATCGGGTGCTACAAAGGTGTGAGGAGACAAACCTCGTTCTCAACTGGGAAAAGTGTCATTTTATGGTAAAGGAGGGAATTGTCTTTGGCCATAAGATTTTCGAAAGAGGGATTGAGGTTGATCAAGCCAAAATCGATGTGATTTCAAAACTCCCTCCACCCATCTCAGTAAAAGGGGTTCGGAGTTTCTTGGGGCACGCCGGATTCTATAAAAGATTTATCAAAGACTTTTTCAAAATTGCAAATCCAATGTGCAAACTCTTGGAAAAGGAGTCCAAATTCAATTTTGATGAGAAATGCATCAAGGCTTTCGACGAGTTGAAGTTAAAATTGACCTCAGCCCCTGTTGTTGTGTCCCCGGATTGGTCGTTGCCCTTTGAATTAATGTGTGATGCCAGTGGTCTTGCAATTGGCGCTGTGCTTGGTCAGCGGCTCAACAAGATCTTGCACCCAATTTATTATGCAACCAAAACACTAAATGGAGCTCAAATGAACTATACAGTAACAGAGCAAGAGCTACTTGCTATTTTTTATGCCTTTGAAAAGTTCCGGGCTTATTTATTGGTTGCCAAGGTAGTGGTCCACACTGACCATGCTGCCCTGTGGTACTTAATGACTAAAAAAGATGCTAAACCTCGGTTGATAAGATGGGTGTTGTTGCTACAAGAATTTGACTTTGAAGTCAAAGACCGAAAAAGGTCAGAAAATCAAGTGGTTGACCATCTCTCCAGACTTGAAGTAGCAGGGAGACCGATTGATGTGCTGGATATTGATGACATTTTTTCGGATGAAAGAGTCTTGGTAGTCTCCAGTGATGTGGCACCATGGTATGCCGATATTACCAATTATTTGGTAACTGGCATTGTTCCTGAAGATTGAAGGCATATCAAAAGAAGAAATTCTTGAAAGATTACCGACAATATTATTGGGATGAGCCTTACTTATTCAGGACTTGTGCAGACGATATGATCAGAAGATGTGTGGCTAAATCTGAGGTGATGGATAATTTGAAGGCTTGTCATGATTCTCCGGTTGGTGGGCATCGCAGTGGAAATAGAACTGCAGCCAAGGTGCTAGAATGTGGCTGCTATTGGCCAGCCATCTATCGTGATGCGAATATGTTGGCACGTTCTTGTGATAAATGCCAGCGCCAGGGCACAATAGGTCGGAAGCATGAAACACCGATGAATTTTGTGCTTGAGGTGGAGCTCTTTGATGCGTGGGGCATTGATTTTATGGGGCCCTTTGTGTGCTCATATAGCCTGAAATATATTCTTGTTGCGGTGGATTATTTCTCCAAGTGGGTGGAGGCGGTGGCCTTCCCTAACAATGATGGTAGGAGAGTCATTTCCTTTCTAAAAAAAGAACATTTTTACTAGATTTGGCACTCCTAGAGCTATTATTAGTGATGGTGGTTCTCATTTCTGCAACAAACCATTTGATAATCTTCTTGAAAATTATGGCGTGCATCACAGGGTTGCCACTCCATATCATCCTCAGACGAGTTGTTAGGTTGAAGTCTCCAACAGAGAGATAAAGAGCATCTTGGCAAAGACGGTCAATGTGAATCGCACTGACTGGTCCAAAAAGTTAGATGATGCTCTATGGGCATATCGCGCAGCGTTCAAAATGCCTATTGGGACTTCACCGTATAAGTTGGTATTTGGGAAGGCATGTCATTTGCCTATTGAGCTTGAGCATAAGGCCCTTTGGGCCTTGAAAAAGTTGAACATGGATTGGCATGAAGCAACCAAGCTGAGGTTGTTTCAAATCAACGAGATGGATGAATTTAGGTACAACGCCTATGAAAGTGCAACATTGTACAAGGAAAAGATGAAATACTATCAAGACTCGAAGATCCTCAAAAGGGATTTTCCGCCGAAGGACTTGGTCTTGTTGTACAATTCGCGCCTAAAGTTCTTTCCGGGCAAGCTAAAGTCTCGATGGTCCGGTTCGTTTGAAATTATAAGTGTTTCCCCAAATAGAAGTGTCATTGAGGTGATTAAAGTGAATGCACAAAGAGTGAAGCACTATCATTGGTGCATTGATGATGGTAAAGTGGTTGATCGGTATCGTTTGAAATATGGTTCCTGAACTGGAAATTGAGGTATCACGTCGAGCCATGACGTTAAACCAAGCGCTGTGTGGGAGGCAACCCACATTTGCTGCTTTATGAGTACTTTAAATATCGTATTTCCTTTGTTTTCTTTTATGTTTTTGGTGTTTGTTATTGTGTTAGGATTCTGATGACATAAGAGGCAAAAAGAAAGTAAGTGCTGAAGTTCGCAATGAAAGGACGCTCCATGTTAAGCCCCGTAACTCATGTTACGATTCGTATAATGGAGCGTAACAAGATGAAAAAAAGGTAGAAATCACTGTAGGGTGAGGGGTAGGTTTTACGGTCTGAGTTATGGGCCGTCGATACCCTTTACGGACCGTAACACATGAGCGTAACCTTGACAGAAATCTGGGCAACCACTGGAAAATTTGCACCCGTTACGCTAGGTAATACGGACCGTAACATGAGTTACAATTCGTTGGTTGTATTGCCATGTCATTAATGAAACATGAAAACGGGATCGTTTGGGTAGACCATAGCACAAGTTATGGCCCGTACCTTGGGTTACGGTCCGTAACTCGAAGCGTAACAGTCAGGGACGTTTAAATACATCACCCGACGGTTACATTCCAAATTCAAACGACACAAATAAAAACGGTTCCCTCTTTTTAACTCCCCCTCTCCCTCATAACCCTCCTCATCCTCTCTTCCTCTCTCCCTAACCATCTCTCCCCTATTACCCTACCATCGCGATTTGTTCTCGTGAAGTCTATCACTATTTCGGTTTAGTCGCAAGTTTTTCATCCAATTTTCGTCCACGATCAGGTATGGCAATGTGTTGACTCTCTCTAGTCTTTTATCTATTGATAGGATTGGTATGATCTTCCATGATTAAATTCGTACACCATGCCATGTACTTCTGATTTTGAATGGTTTTGAATTCATGGATTATTGAGCGGGAATTGACAAAGGTGGGGGGTTGGGTTTTGTGTGATTGCTGTTTGAAGGACTTGTGGGCACAAGGACATTATTTCCCACTGAGTTGGAGGGCATCCCGATTGAAAGTTTCACTTGTGAATCTAGTAAATTGGTTTGCCCGCCAACTGTTCGACAAAATGTTTCAAAGAAAACTTTGAGAAAACCGGGTGGAGTCTGAGCAACTTGAGGTATGTGAGGGGACCAACTGGTGTTTTATACCATACCCCAAGGATCGTAAGGTTGAAAATCTTGGCCTCGTGCTTAAACGAAAGAATTTGGCTACGCTGAGGCATTTGTTGAATTGCTGCCCAACGCTCAGTGTTCCGGGCCGTAACATGTGTTACGGACCGTAACACCCTATCGCAACACCCATGATTTCCATAAAAACTTTCTGGAAATTTGGGTCACATTACGGTCAGGTGTTACGGACCGTAACACGTTTGACGGTCTGTAACATCATATCGTAACACCTATGATTTCCATAAAGTTTTCTGGAAATTTGGGTCACGTTACGGTAAGCTGTTACGGACCGTAACACGTATGACGGTCCGTCGAACGTGTTACGGTCCCTGTGTTATAAATAAACAAAATGAGTTACGGTTGAAGATACGGCCCGTAACACCATTGACGGTCCGTCGACCGTGTTACGGTGCATGAGCTAATTGAAGTCCTGAACTTCAACCAATAAGCTGTATAATTGAAAAGCTTCTTGTGTATCATAGCTAACTTTGCCTTCAACAGGTATGGGTAACCCAAGGTCTCCGGCAGATGAAAAGGTCGCAGTGCAAGCAAAGTAACCTCACGGTTACGTGATGAAGATCAACTCAAAGACACAAGGGCTACAAAGAAGCCCGCTGCACCAAGCAGGCTAGCCTTACCATCCGAAAGTTCCTCCTCGTCTGATGAGGAGGGTTCTTCTAGTTCGTCGAGCCATAGTAGACCCAGGGAGGCTGTCACACCACCACACCGGCCACAACCACCCGTTAGACAGCCTACTGCGGAGGAGCGTGAACAAGAGCGCGAACAGGAAAGAAGAGAGACTGATATCCGGATGAGGGTTGTTTATGAGCAAGACCTCCGGTTTTCTGTGGAGGGGTCTGAAGAATTGTACAACAAAGCGTCACACCCCTACCAGGAGTATGACGGGCTCCGACCCGTAGGCCGGGAACTACCTGACTCATCCGTGACTTTGAACATTATAAACCATAACTCAAAGAATATCTGCACGCAGAAAGGCCCAACTTAGGAATATCCGCTCATTCAGCACATATGTACATATGCAGACCGACAAGGTCGCCACAACATAATGTATTTCATAAAGCCGACAAGGCTAACAGTAAAGTATCAAGAGCTCAAAATAAGGCCGACAAGGCCACCAATATATTATACAACAATATGAACCGGTGGAGCTATAAAACATCTAACTGTACCCACATGTCTACGAGCCTCTACATGGAATACAAATTATCATAAGGACAATACCAAATAGACTGCAGCTTCGAAGAAAGTGGAGTGCTCCTGAGAATCCGCTGATAAAAGATCTACGGGTTTGATCCGTCTCCCTGCCTACCTGTGGGCATGAGCGCAGCGTCCACAAGAAGGGACGTCAGTATGAATAATGTACTGAGTATGTAAGGCATGAATAACAACATAATATAGATATGAAAGGTAACATGGAATATGAGAGATAACCTGTACATCTGGATGCCTCATAAGGCGGATGCCATGCATGCTTAGCCTTAAAAAAAACATTTTATACATATACATAGTACCATGCCCGGCCATTAAGGCTCGGTGTCATATATATAGTATCATGCCCGGCCATTAAGGCTCGGGGTCATATATATAGTATCATGCCCGGCCATTAAGGCTCGGTGTTATCATCATTAGCCCGCGTCCGGGGCAATATCATAACATGCCCACTGCAGTGGTGTGCACATCTACGTGTCATGCCCGGCCGACTATAGCGCGGCGCGGTGTGAGAAAATACATACATATATATAAAGCATGCATGAGAGCCAAATAAAAGCTATAAATACATCGGAGTGACGTAAGGTCGGTAACCTCCGATTATATTATGGAATAATCATCATCGTTCTATCTCACCTTGAAGGAACAATTATTATAAGGTGAGATCAACAACAATGAATAAAATTGAGAAAATCATGAAATAATCTCAATAAACTCATAATAGTATTAACATCATAAGCTTTGGAATTTCAAGAATTAAAATCATCATCATCATAATCATCATAGAAACATTCTCATCTTTAACATCGTCATTCATATTGTAAAAACATGTCCGTTTTTGTTGTCATAAAGGGTTATAGAATCATAAACCTTTGACTCGAAAAATAAGGACATTTTGGAAAATATTTATGGGTTATCAAGAAAGAAATCATGCCTTTGAATCATGAATTCTAAATTTTTGAAGTAAGGAGGTTATGAAACATATGTAAGGAATTATAACATAGGAGTTTGTAGAAATAGGATCATCGTCATCACAAAACACGTTTATCATTAGCATCATAAGAACTCCATGAATCATGAATCTATAGCTTTTGAGAATAAGAATATTCTTGGAAAACATTTATGGATTCACATAGAGGGATCATGGGGTACATTTGGAAAACACCTATTGGATTCATAAGAAAGGAATCATGCCTTTAGAAGAAAGGGACTAGCCTTAACATACCTGGAAGATAATTTCTCGACTTCCAACTTACTTCCTGTCTTGCAATTCACTTAAGATCATTCGTAGCCTCGTAATCTACATATGCAACCATTCATACTATTGTTAGGCTCATCGTCATACGCTCGTCTTAAACCCTTAATTTAAATCCATTTAGAATCTGCCGAAATTCGGGCAGCATCCCCCCTGTTTATATGCCTAGCCCGAAATCATAATATCAACAACCAATCAACTATAAAAACAATACCAACATCAAAAATGATAATATCAACACCAAGATGCTCCATAAACATCCCACATGATGTTTATTCAATTTCTCCACCAACAACTCATTGTACGATCATTTAATAATTCTATCTCCATAAATAAACTAAATTTAATATTAATAAGAAGAAATTCATACCTTATTCTTTCTAGAGCAACAATATCTTCAATATTTACTTTGAATCCAAGCCAATTCCAACGCAAGACAAAATTATAATCATGACTACACGTTGTCCGGACCTCGATTAATACTCCGTAACTTAAAATCTCTCAAAATCCTCGCTTCTATGTGATATATAAGCTCTCTTGATTTGGCTGAATTTTCTGGAATTTTTTGGAAAATTTTGTGCAGAAAAATGGGGTTTTTGCACCTTATATAGGTGCTAAAGTCGGCAGTACTGTAGCAGTGTTGTTTCTGCTCTGTTAGCTTGACTTGTAACGTTCATAATTCTCTACTCCGATGTCCTATCGACGAGCGGTTTGTTGCGTTAGAAACTAGACTCGACGAAATTAATTTTAGGCTTTTGAAACACCTCGAAAATCCCCATATACCTGGAGATATACCCCTCCAAAGTTGACCCAAAATTCTGTCCTTAATCCTGCCAACTTGTTCCAAATTTTCGACAAACTTATTTTTATTGATTTGCTTGGTCCTGGAATCTTCCAAAACTCCCCCTACCTGATATTTATCATTTATTATACTTGATAATGGTCATGTACTTGTATTTTCAAGATTTGTGTTTTCAAGATTGTCCTTCCCGGTTACGACTTACGAGATCGCAATTCATCCTTTACTTCATTGTTACGTACTTCCCATGGCTTGCACCTTTCAAAACTTCATAGGACGTCTCCGGTACTCTATTACTACGGTAAAGTACATGGCATGCTCATGCTTTGAAAGTGCGGGGTGTAACACAAAGGGTGTGAGCTAGCAAAGCATAAGGGGCAAGGCCCGAAAAGAAGTATTTTCGAGGAACAGAACGTCAGCTTCGATGGTCTCAATGGGTATCCGGGCATACGTGACACTCTCCGCTTCCAAAAGTTGAAGTTTTTGAAAAACCCTGTGGGGTCCTACATCCCGGCTCTTGTTCGGGAATTCTATGCTTCTTATGGGGCTACTGTATTCAAAGCACAGAAGAAAAGGCAGCACGCAACTCAAGTACCAGCCATGAATGAGGTAGTAGTGCACAAAAAGAAGATTGATGTTTCTCCAATGGCCATCAATAAAGTACTACACTACAAGAAAAATGGTCTTTAGCGAGGGGAAATTCAGTCGTTAAAAGTCCAATTCCGGTCGCTATAAGTCAATAACGACGGGAATTAAACTGGTCGTTATTGCCTTTTAACGACCTACATTCCCTTCGCTAATTGTCAAATTTCCCTACGTTAATGCTCATTCAACAATCTGACAACCCCGTCGTTAAAGACTTGTAACGTCTACATTTCCCTTCGCGAACATGAAGGTTTAATAAATATAATAGGATAAATTTATATTTTTACTAGGTTATCGAATAGTAATCATCATTTCATATTCTTTCATACACACATATATAAACGCATCTGCATCATAAAATATACCAAATAATCAATATTAATATAAAATTTCATTGTCAAATTACAAAAAAAAAAAAAAAAAAAAAACTAAAAGATCACAACTGCAGAAAATGTATACATCCAAATTGTATGACATAATTCTTTTAAACTCCTAAATAGCAAATCACCCTAACAAAACAAAAAAAAAAACTATTGTGCTTCAACTTGGTCTACACATTCTTCAAGGACAAGTTGTGACTCCAAATTGTTCATCCGTAAAAGAACAAATTCATGTCAGTTTTGATGAAGAAACTATTACTAGCTACTTTATATAGAAAGCAAATGAATAACTTATACTCACCATATTAACTTAAGAGTTGGAGCAGATATCTCTTGATTGAACTGATGATGACAGTCAATAGTATTAAAAAGTTTATCTTTTTTGTTTCAGCAGGATAAATTTAGACTTCAAGGAAATGTCAAAACTTATAGTCCTAAATTAATTCAAGAACTAAAACATGCTTACTAATGAATGAAGGTGGATCAATTCAATTGCTTTTAACTTACAAAAACATGAACTAAACCCCAGCTAATGAGAAAAGCATCAGGATTTAATCAAAATGACTTTAAAGGCTACGCTCACAGAATACATGCTAAATTAAATGATTATATATACCAAATTAATCCCTCAAATATCAACTTCAATGGTAGAATAAATTGTGAGTTGAATATGAAGCTTACTCCAACTACGGCCTCAAAAAAATGTCAAATGTCAAACCAGACAATCTCTATGCTCCCAAAAGTTTGAATTGTACTCTAAAGGAAACTCCATCAGTTCCATATTAGTTGTCACATTTCACTTGTGCACGCCCCTTCAGAAATCATAAATAGAAGGTGTACTTTTACTCCCTTACCCTTATCTCTCTCCAATAAATTGCACTCTAATCAATATTGATTATTTTCAAAGAACACTTAATATTAGGTGTAAAGTGGGATAAAAGTGATTAATTTCATCTTGATTTTGTAAAATGACAAGTATTTTGGGACAAGTATATTTAGTAACCTTGACAACTAATATAGGACGGATGGAGTATCTCTTAGCTGTGAGTTTACCAAGAAAATCATGCAGATAAATGATGGGACTGAGTGAGACCAAAACAGTTCCTATCTTTGTTATCTTCCCAGTTATAAAAAAAAAAAAAAAAAAAAAAAAAAAAAAAAAAAAAGAGAAAGAAAAATCTACTTAACAACCTGGAGCTAAAGTTTAACTAAGATGCTACTTAAACAAATTTGGACTATCTAAAAATTATCCCAGACAAGGTAAACACTGATTAAATACTTTGGTTAAACTTAACCATCCTAAAGTTATCATATAGTGACTAGGATTAGATAAATCCAAGAGCAATAACTAAATATTTCCTAACAATATCTGATATGAGAAGGCCCAAAATCAGCAATTCTAGTTCAATTCAAAGAACACGAAGTTTTCTATACATGGATTCAACAGAATGCTATAACATGTAAATAGACTGAAGCTAAAGCGAAAAGACATCACTACAAAATGGAAGAAAGGAGAAACGTGACCTGGTAAAGACAGAAGACTTCAACAGTGAGGAATCAACATTGACAACAAAGCTTCGATTCAAAAGACGACTAAGGAAGCAACCGGAGTATTGGGATTCACTTTTGGTTCCATTTATACATGCAAAACAAGGAAATAAAGAAGAGAGGGAGATGCAGACGCAACAAAAGAAATGGAATACATGGGAAGAATATGCATACTAACAATATGTGATTTAGTTTTAACGATTGTTTCATGAACTACTAAATCTCTGATTCATTAATAAACTTGAACACACTTAAAGATTTTTCACAATAAGTCCTGAAGGTCTATCCTAACCTCGAATAATTTTTCAATTTCTACAAAAAAAAAAACATTAGATAGAACAACATGCTACCAATGGAAAGAAAATTTCAGCACGTGATGCTAAACTCTAAAATATGAGAAATGTACAGAGAAATTAAAACATCATAGTCGACAGAGAAAGCTCTTAAAGTGACTTCATGAGCACATTGCCTTACTTCAACTAAGATTTGAAATAATTAAAGCAAGGTAGATAAGAAATCTAGAATATAGGTTTCTTGGCATCCAAATAAGGATCTGCAGACAACTCAACATATGTGAAATCTAACAGTGATTCCACCGTATAACTATAGGACAAAGAAATAGTACCAAACTGGAGGTGGTTCCTTCTCTGTCAGTGGTTTTCTTTGTCTCTCGTAGGAGGTAGTTTATAAAAAATGGTAGATTCTTAGTTCCAAATGGCTATAATGCCATTCTGTGAAGCCACAGTGCCATAAAGAACATGTGAGAAAGTAATTTTAATAACAAACCATTTGTCTACCAGATGGCATTCGTAGAAAATCATGTATTAGTGTAAGGTTTTCTACTTTATACTTCTATATGGGCTAGCTAATGCTCTTTTGTTAATAATATTCTTACTTCATCAAAAAAAAAAAAAACTATTTGTCTCCCAAAAATTGTTAAGCATGAAACAACAAGACATTTTAGTCTGGACATAACTGCAACAAGAAAGAAAGAGCCTGGACTTCTTAGTAAAGCGAGTTCTTGTCAGTAGGGGAGATCATATATGGTTTGACAAAAATATAACACATTAAGAGGTTCCTTTCACAAATTCTACAAAACTTATGCAGATAAAAGTACTCAATTTAGTTGGCATGCATCAAGCTTAAAAAATAAATCAAGAAAGTAATGTTTTATATCCTTACCGTAACAGCTTCCCACATGTGCTCCATCTTATATTCTTCGATGTCCGCCCATGAGTGTACCAGCGATATAGAGAGAGTACCTTTTCCAACACGTCAAAGGTGTCGTAAAAAAGACAATTTTTTTTCTTGAAATTAAAGTTCTAGCCGCACACAAATCTTTTAACAGTTGGATATGCATCACTCTCACAGATGAAAGAAGGCCAATCTTCTTTTTCAAGCAAGGAAATTGAAGGCAATTTAGCAATAGAATTACCATCAAAAGAAATTTTAGTAGAATCTTCATGATCAATATAATAGAATATACCAGAGAAAGAGCGCAAGGTTGTGTCTAAAAGGCAGCCACTTTTAGGCCTAACTCATGTGCTAAGTCAATAATCCAAGTGGTGAGTGAATTAAACACAAGAACTTTCACATGTATTCACAATTAGCAAACTTCTCAATAATAGCACTGAATATTTTCAAAACTCGTGATCTGAACCATTCAAGAAAGTTGTTAACACCTTCTACTACAATTGGCTCATGTGGAATGGACTCAATGTTGATTAATGGGCCACAATTCAATAACAAACGAAATCTATAGTGAGAATTGTCACCTTCACTCCTTTTCATGCCAATAGCCTGGAAAATTGAACAATTGGGTTTATGTGGCCTTGTGCAGGGCAGGGGAGAACTAATAAATGAGTTCTTTTTTTTTTTTTTTTTTTTATCAAGAACTAATACATGAGTTTTTTTGCTGATGATTACTTCCATTTCCCACTGGTTTTTACACTTAGCTGTCTTGTATTGTTTTTTGGAATAATGAATCATTGTAAGCACCTCAAATCATCTTTTATGCTACGTACGATCATGAACTAATAAACATAAGTGTCTCGCAAATGAAGCGTGATACTTCCCGATGACTATGATTGTGGTAAAAAGAGATTCAAGATGTTTCCCAACGACTCGATTGTGGTAGAAAGAAATTCAGCCTTCCTCTAGTTTTCAGTTCTGCAGCATGTTTACACCTGTTCTTTCCTCTCACTTTTTTTTTCCATTTCAAATGCACATGAACCTAAAATGTTGATTTAAGTCAAACACAAAAAGTCCAAGTCACACTAATTTTAGGGGTGGGATTTACCATATCAGATAATTTTGAAAAGAAAAAAGAGAATACAAGCTAAAAATTTCTCGGTAAGATAGGACAACTTGCTAAGAATGTAATTCAAATTCAAATGTGTCTCTTATCTAGTCAATCAATAGTTATTAACCAAAGCAAACAGGCAAAAGCCCACAAGTGCAAACATGATATTGAATCAAAATCAAAGTCATTATAATAAAGAACAATCCCCTTTACTACAGAAAATAATATGAATTCAGAAATGTTGAAATTTCTATTGTCACGATGTGTCTCTAATAGAAATTCAAAACACAAAAAGCGGAAAGAAAGATCTTACCCTACCACCCATGAAACCCTAGTACCTCCTAGCATCTAATTTTGAATCTTTGATCTAAAAACAGAGTCTGTTAAGAGCCATAAACCCTAATATTAAAAATGGCAGTGCACATAGAAACAACTTAAAGGGTTTAAACATGTAGCCACAAAAAATTAAAAGAAAAGTACCATGGAAGAATAGCCTACTGACTCATCGCGAGAAAGATACTCAAAAGCAGATTACTACACCAGCAGTTTCTGAAAATGTTAATCAATACCATATATCAAACATAGATCAATACCCAATTCCACAAGCAATTAAATGAGATGGGGAAGAAACTGTAAGATCGCAAGTAATTTTATCAGTAGCAGGTGAGAAGTGATAGTTTTTAATTCCTCTTGAGATAGTTTTTAATTCCTCTTGATTGACAAAGAGAGAAGGCTAAGGAGTTTTTTTTAGAGGGGGTGGGCGGTTGTTTGGTCTCGGGTTTGGGTAGGAAAAAAAATAGAGAGGGAAAAAGTAGCGCCTGATTTTTTATTAATTAATTTAGTTTAGCGACCGGATATTATGCTTTTTAAAGACCAAATATTATTCCCTCAGTAATATTAAATTAATAGCTCGCTTTAATGACCCGAAAATAATTTGGTCACCAAAAGTCCACTTATAACGACCGGATTGACATCCCTTCGTTAAGAAGTGGTTGCTAAAGATCAAATTTCTTGTAGTGCTATTCGGGGAGGATTATAATGCGCCTACAGCGGCGGAAGAAGGAGAGTTTGTCTAAAAATTGCACAGAAAGATACAGTCCCGGTCAGAAAATGGGTGTCCTCAGTGATTGCACGGTCGACAGATCCCGAATGGGAAATAGTGCCAAAGTTGACAGCCACTACAAGGATTTGGAAAAACACCCTCACACCTCACTACAAAAAAATGCTTAAATTGCGGCGGTTTAATAGCGGGGGTCAGCTACAACCCCCGCAAATTTCATTAAATAGCGGGGGTTTACATGTCCGACACAAATAAATGAAACTAGCGGGGGTTTAAAACCTCCACCATCTGGGAAAAAAAATAGCACGCAACTTTTCCCTCACTTTTTTTTTTTGGCTCTTTTTTCTCTGAAATTTTTTACCTTTATCTTTTCCCTCTCTCTCAAAACCCTCTCCCTCTATGACTACTTTTTATTTCTGCAAATATGACCAAACAGACTCAACAAAACCATTAGACTCATTCTAATGAATTGTATCAGATGACAGGGAGTATTTAATTTACCTATGTTCTTCTTCAGTCCATGGTATGCCCTTTCGTCTTTCTTGTTCAGCCCTTGAATTCCCTTTTCCACCATGACCCCCAATTGGGTCATGAGTTGTACCCGAAAACCCATTTGAATAACCACAATTGACCCGCCTTTCCGCTGACCGGGAATAACCCAAATTACTTTCCTTATTTGATGAAGAAGCTTCTTCACCTTTATAATTAGGGATTGGAACTTGCCATGCTTCAATTGCATTAACATCATCAACAAGTAACTGATAATGTCTTTTAAGTTCATCAATGGGTTTTGTAGGGACCATTGAAGCAAATTTTTCCCATTGTTGTTCAGTCCCTTCAATCCAGTGCATTGCAATTGCAATTAAATACTCCCTGTCATTTGAAATATCCTTTCTCAAACGTCAAATGAAATTGGTCTAAACATGGGTACGAAATTAGTTTTAAATAGAAGCTGGAGTTTTTGAACGAAATTGGTCCAAACATTGATCTCAAAGGTAAATTTTTGCTCAAAATTCTCAAAATTTCTCAAAATTGATTTTTTTGTGTGAATTTTTCTAATGTGTCCGTCACTTTTTTTCCACCTTTGTCTTCTACTGCTACTACTTCTACTAATCTATCTATTATCTCAAGTATCTTCTGATTTTTGCTATTTCAGTATATGGGTTTTCCCCTTTCTTAATGTTTTCATGTGATTATATGTTCAAACACCTATGATTTTTAAAGATTGACACTTCAATCGCTAATTAATGAATAATATGACTTCACTAATTTTTTGGGTTTACCAGGTTCTTCTTCATATTTTGATCGTTTTGCTGCGTGTCTTCACTGCTCAGTTTAGGTGATCTACACAGTTATTAGGTGAGTTTTTTTCCCGATTTCCTCTTTATTTTTCCATCTTTTCTGATTATCAGTGTTATTTATTAGATTTGTCATTGTGCTGAGTTTTAAATTGAAGAATGCTCTTTTCTGTGTTTTGAGTCTTCCATGGAAGATTTAGCTTACTTTCACCTAAATTTTTTGGCTAATTGGTGATAAATCTCTACACCTCTGTTGTGCGTGTTCAGCTGCTTCGCTGTTTTCATGGTTTATTCTTTATTTTAAACTGTTTTAAGCTTTTCAAAGTGTAGTAAGAATGGAACTGCTATCAAACTTGCCTTGGAGGTGTTTGACAAATTGCCTGAAAGAACAAACTTTTCGCTGTGTTACGACCCTCTTAAATCCAGATTGTTTAACCAAAAATAGCTTTGAATAGGATGTTTCAGAAGAGAAAAAGGGACACGGAAAAGAGAAAACTTACATCTATAATCTTCATATTACTATATTCTCCCCCAAAAAACCATGAATTGGAAGGGAAAAAAAAGATGCAAAAGAGGGAGGAAGGAAGAAAGAAATACAGAAAACATACCAAAAAACCATGTTAGATTATGTATGTTCTCTGTTAGAATTAATTATTTTTTCATTTTCTATTATGTTCACTTATGCTAATAGGCAACTCATTTTCTTTCTCATGAATTCTTATAGGTGATATTGTTGGATAAATCTAATTTTTTAATGGATAAATCTTGGATTGGAATGCCAAGGAACACACCAGAGAATATGACTGAATAGATATATCATTACTTTTTTAGTTCCCTTCGTCACCTTTTTTTCCCGCTTGATTAGGAAGGTTTCAGTAGTGTTTTTTTCAGAACTTACTATCTTTTGGTTAAGAAAGTTATCTTTATTCTTTATGGAATTTTTGAGTTGCTTGTTATTTGTGTTCTGCATAGGATTTAGAAAGTGTTTGACCAACTGTTATAGTGTGGATCTTAATATGTTCAAACATTTCTTGATCTTTCTCATTTACTACTATTTTCAGCAGCTATATTCAATCTTGACATTTTGCTGTGGATCTGCTTACTAACTTCATTGCTTCCTGCTGCAGGATTCATTATTGAATTGTAGATATGCCAAGGTTCAAGCGTTTGCAGAAGAAGCTAAATTTAGTTCAGTCAGTATCTCATCCAGTTGCTGAATTAGGACCTTCTTTTCTTCAATCAACGCCACGCCTGCCAACACATCCGACCATGTCATTTCGGGCAACAACACATCTGGCCCCATCATTTCAGCCTACATCGCAGGCGACCCCAACATTTCAGTCGGCATTACAGTCGTCTCGATCAATTCACTCAATATCCCATCCAGCTCCGATGGATCAGGCCGCACCACAGCCGGCTCCAGCAGTTCACCAAGCATCACAGCCATCTCGATCAGTTCATTCGACATCAAATTTGGCTTCGACAGATCAGGACTCACCACAACCATCTATGTCAGTTCACTCGACATCACATTTGGCTTCGACAGATCAGGACTCAACACAGCCAGCTCCAACAGTTCAGGCCGCATCCAAAAAGCGTTCTAGGTCGCATTGGATTGTAGACGCAATAGGTAAATACTTTTGACTATCAGTACATATTCAACAGTCCCTTCTAAGTTGTTGTTCATCTCTCTCGTGGCTTCAACTGATCTCTTTTCTTATTATAGATTCAGAAGAAAATATCAGGAAACTCAGAGTGAAAGTTAATGAAGTGATCATGAGGATTGGGGAGTAGGGCAGATAATTGAAGTGAGCTAATGCTGATTTTTGTATATGAAAAACTGATCGGTGGTCATCTGATTGAAGTTTTTTGTTCAAGGTCTTTAAGCATAAGCTATAGCTATGAATATTAAAAAACTGGAGTAGTATTAATATAGCAATATGATCTGATTCTATGCTCTCTGTTTCATTGTTTGAAGTTATTTTTTTCAAATTTGTCCTTTGAATCCCATCTCTTTGCTTTGTATCCTAAGTTTAAGGAATCAAGTTAAAGTTTTTCCATCTTATGGGTTAAAAATTAATGAGCTCACATATTCTGCTTCATAGTTAAAAGCCATGTCTCTTAAGTTCTGTCTTCTTTAATTTCATGCGTTCCTATTGGTTTATTTGTGACAATGAGTTTTGTATGTGTAGGAAAAAATTGAGTTAGCTTTAAGCCAAAGCACCATAGACGAGTCTCAAATTTCGCGAAATGATGTCGTCGGCAAGGTGCTAGGAGAAGAGCACTCTGGGAGGGTGAGGTGCTTGGGATTAGGACCTGTCCCCAGTAAAGTTTTTAAACAAGCAAGACCTCGTTTCAGCGGTACAAGTGCTTCAAGAAGTAAAGGTTCATGTTCATCCCAATGTCAACAGAACCATAAGAAAATGATAAATGCTCAGGAAAAAATGATGAATGCTTTCAAGGCATATATGATAATGAAAGAAGGGACGATACCAGAACAGTTTACGGGGTTCTTTGCTTCTTCTTCGGCGGTTTCTCCTACAACAGTAAGTAAAGTTCTTCATTTCTTTTTCATTTAATTGGTCTGAAATTTTTTGGATTTGATTTCTCTTTGAAAAATGACGAGATTGTTGTGGCTGTTATTGTATGTTGGTTTATTTTGTGTCCGGAAAAACAGTATCGGCATTCAGATGATCCAATTGTAATATGATGGTCCTTTCCTAGGAAAAAAAACAGAGTAGAACAGAGAGTAATAAAGTCTGGTTTGTGTCAATGTGTCAATGAAGTCTGGTTTGTTGTGTAAAAAATTGAAGCTGCATAAGAAACAAGCAAACAGAGAGTAAAAACAGAGTAGTACATTCTGGTTTGTTGTGTACTAAAATTCTCAGGTACTGAAGTAAACTTGAATCAATCTACATAAACTACACATGGTCTTGACAGCCCACATGATCATTTCAGAACATAGCCAGTTACTGGACCACAACCAACAACCAAATAGTTCTCTTAAAGTATCATTATGAACTAAATTAACGGGTGAGGAGCATTATAGTTCTATACACAGTTTGGAGAGATGATGAAAACCAACAAAAAGGACATAACAAGTTCAAGGTACTTCTTCCTTTGACTTAGCACAAGACAAAGCAACAACAGATTCTTACTAAAAGTACCCATGGACACCCTTTAACAATGATAAAGCCATTGTTCTTCCTAGAGCCCCAACATACGAATACTTCATTTCCCCCCTTTTGGCTAACGCATCTGCTGTTAGCTGCTGTGAGTCATGTGGTTTTTGTGGAGGAGGTTTTGTTTGCTATAATTTCACTCACACTTTTGGAACGGCTAAGCAGTAAAATTAATACTCTCTTTTGGCCACCAAATAAAAAGTCAAAAAAACTATACTGCAGTAGTATACTACTATTTTGTTAGATAAATAAAGATAATTTTACTGTCATGTACCAAAATAGGACCTAATTACCTTTTTTTTAATAGATACTGCTACTAGTAGCAATTTAAGAGAATATATGATAGAGCTATTTTCACCTAATACCCGAATTACCAAACCGAACCGAGAATTTTGGTAATTCGATATTTGGTAATAGTATTCGGTGCGGTATTCAGGTGTAAAATTCAGAATTATGGTATTCGGTTTCGGGTTCGGTACGAGATATTAATACCGTTTGGTAAAAAAATAGAAAACTTTGGAATTATACGGAGTCTTATCTGGTCCATCATGCAGTAAACTTATCAAAATGGCTCCATAATTGCTTGAACGAATGAAATTTTGCATTCGTTCAAGCAAAATTTACATATTAATATAGACACCAAGTGGTCAAAGACCTGCTTGAATTTAATGCGTCATTTTGGCAAGCCTGGGTCCTATATGTGGCTGTATGTGAAAGTCACCCATTTTATTAAGGTTTTCAGCTACCACTATTTGAGCGACAGATTCATAATTATCTACTATGTTTTATTTTCTACTGTATGAGCAGTTGGATTTTCAAATTAAACTTGAATAAAGAGTTGTGGTGTTATCAGGATAGTAGCTAACTCTATTTCTATGCTTTTCATTATGCAGCCAAGTGATGCGGCGAGTGGATCCCTTTCGCCCATGGATGCAAGAAGATCATGCGGTGATAGTAATCCTAGTGATAACCGTTGATTTCATTGTATTGTTTGGTAGGAACGGATGTTAGAATGCTGGAGTGAATGTATTGTGTTTAAATTTAGTTTTTGAGTGATCTGATAATGCTACTTAAATTTTTAGTTTCAAAAACTAATGGTACTTTATGATAACATTTGTGATTTTATGATATGTTATCGATGTCTCTTAAAGTTTTAACGTTTTTTGCTTTGATTATGATTTCTAGCTTAATTAGTGATTTTGTAATCGATAATATATAAAAAAATTCAATGAATTGTTGGGGGATATGAGACTGCCAGGACCTTTAAATATAAGTTAATTTAAAAAAAAAAAAATATATATATATATGTATTGCGGAGGTTCTAAACCGCCGCAAGCTGTCATTGATAATTATTTTTAAAAGATTAAATTTTAAAATTACGGGGACAACTGCCGTAAAATAACCGCCGCAAATTAGTTCTGGCGGTCAGCAAAAAACCGCCGCTAATTGATTGCGACAGCTGTTATTGTGGGGGTTTTGACAACTGCCGCAACAACACATTGCGGGGGTTTTAAACCTCCGCAAACCTTAAAAATAACCCCCGCAATTTAAGCGTTTTTTTGTAGTGCCTGAGATAAAGTTTTGGTGGCAGATTGTTCTGTTCTGCATCTGTCCTACCCAAGCAGATAATTATTTGACCCCGGACAGAGCTGTTCTTCTGGCTGCCCTTATGTCGAGGTACAAGATCAACATCGGAAGGCTGGTAGCCGCAGATCTCCGGGAGAGAGCCACACAACCAGCCACTTCCTTGATTCATCCATGTTTGCTCACGTTCATATGTTTGCGAGAGGGACCAGAACCCCTCCCCTTTATCGACCACAGTGTGATCGCCAGGAGTATCTATGACATCACAAAGGGCAGAGATGATATGTTGGGCCAAGGTACAATGCCATCGGCCTCGTCTTCTGATGTGTCGGAGGGGCCAACGGGGCCAGAAGTTCTACCTTTAGCTATTATGAGTGATAAGGCAACTGATGCGAGTCAGCCCACAGATTCTGAGGCTCTACCGGCTGAGTATGCTCCACAGCCCATGCCAGCTCCAGCTCCACCTACTTCAGGTGGTCCCACCTCTTCCACTGGAGCGAGCCCAGCACCGGCTCAACCCATACCGGGAGTCCCACCTGAACTTGCGAAAAAAATGATTTTCAATCGACAAAATTTTAGGGCAGTGGACCTGCAAGAAGATAGAAC
The DNA here is from genome assembly GCF_019175385.1 of Lycium barbarum. Taxonomy (NCBI): domain Eukaryota; kingdom Viridiplantae; phylum Streptophyta; class Magnoliopsida; order Solanales; family Solanaceae; genus Lycium; species Lycium barbarum. The sequence goes on from NC_083342.1 coordinate 14,136,500, forward strand.
AGATAGGCAGGTCAAGCAGATCATAACTGAGCTGAAGTTGTACACAAAAAAAGCTATTGATGCAGCTTTAAGGCCGATAAAAAAGCAGATGGCTGATGACCACCTACAGATCCACTCTCGGATAGATGGTATTGAGAACAGAATGACGGAGCTGACTAAGACACACCCCGCTGTGGAATTGGGGACTGTTCGGAGTGAGTTGCAGACACTAAAGGATGATGTGTAGAAATTGAAGGCACATGAAGTGGTTGCGGTGACGGACCAGATTCCGAAAGTACACACAGAGCTGGTACAAAGCTTGTATCAGTCGGTTGAGAGTTTACTTGGGGATGATGAGATTGAGGAAACGGTGGATGAGGAGCATGAGGAGGAGTTGGAAGAGGATACCCACTCTTCGGCTAAAGGGAAGCGCAAGAGAGTCGCGCTTGATGATGAAAACCTTGATCCCATTCTCAAGAGTCTTGATCTGTTTGATGCCATGCACCCACAGAATGAGGAGGAGGAGGAGCGGCGAACATTGAAGAAGATCCGACATGAGTCCCGGCTGAGTTCTGACACCACTGGAGTGACTTCTAGCTCAGCCTATCCCATTCAGCCGGCTCACCATACTTCTGCTCCACCGACTGAGACTGGGACTGCTAGTGTTGGCAAGCCTGATACCGTGTCCCCGAATGGGCACACCACTATTGCCCCTACCTCCGAGGTTATCCAACCTCATGATGCTGCAGCAGATCCAAGCGCCTAGTGCGAGGGTGGCCCTACATTCTATTGATGGATTTTGTGGATGCCTTGAGGGAAATGCATATTTCTAAGTTGGGGGTGTAGGGTAATTGTTGGTATTATTTTGGTATCGGATATTGTTTTTGTTTTGTTAGTATTGTTTTTATCTTAAATTGTGATATTAAGTATGTGTTTAGGACCCTCCTCGACTATTCTTTGCCATGTGTTCTTTTCCCGAGGAGTGTTATTTTATGTTGAACCTAGCATGTTTAGGCTGTTTAGTTAAAATTAAAGTAAGGATGACTTAAGTGGTGGTGGTTCGTGTTTTCTGGCATATCTAAAAGTGTTTTACGAGTCAATGATATCCCTCCGAAAAATAATTTGTGATGTACATCAAGAATGGGTTGTTGATATTGACATGTATGGTTCTTTTAATGACATTGCAAGTAAAGGGTGTCCATGTATGTGAAATCTTCAAACGGAAGTCAAGTCAGAGTGTTAAAACAATCCTTATGCCATTGTGTTGTGAGTTCTTAGTTTCTATTTGTGTATGATGCTTGTAATCTAGAACTTGCCTAGTTGGTCGTGCGTGAATTCTAAGGAGAGTTTGATTGTGAAGTGATAGTAGGCCTTGTTTGTATTGACTCCAGAGCCTTTTTATCTTAAATGAGTCCAGCATGTACAGAAAATGATCCCTAGTCTCCCATTTTGAGCCTATAGACTTTTTCTTTGATTATCCGTTAACTAACCTCCACCCCTTCTGTGAATAAACCCATTTGACACCAAGTCCCTCCTTGACACTTAAGAATGACAAAAGAAGCTAAAAGCCTAAGTTGGGGGTGATAAGCGAAAGATGCGGAAAATGAGGTTAAAAGCCTAAGTTGGGGGTGATATGTGAAAGATATGGAAAACGAGGCCAAAGGCCTGTTGGGGGTGATCGTGAGTATTGCGGAGCATGATTCGGTGTGGTTAGAGTAGATATGAAAAAAATGGTGTGTGTATATATATATAAGTCCTAAATAAATTCGCGCCGGAGCTGTAGGGTCAACAACAAAAGGAAGAAAGGTGAATGAAGTCAAAATGTAGTGTCAAGGAGGGTGAGTCACCACTATCCAAATATTTATCCTACCCGTCCCTAAGCCAACGTTACAAGCCACAAAAGTCCTAATGTGATCACAGTCGAACTATTCAAAGTTGAAGGCATTGAAAATAAAGGCAAGCCTATGGTATGTGCAAGTATGGTATGCAAATTTCTTTGTGAGTGTGAGTGATCCTTCTGTCTCTTTAGTCTCTTTTCCCATTTATTTTGTAAATATGTGTGTTGGGACATTATTTGGTCTATGTGAGGGCATAAGGATTGTAGATTGTGAAGTAACTGGCTTTACGAAAGTTGAAGTTCATGTGCATAGAGACTCCCATACTATGATTGTTTCATTAATTGAGGTTGCATAATGAATTGTAATTGTTCTAAAATGTGCGTCTTGTGTGACAAATAGGACGTGGATAAGAGCCCAATATTTTTCTTGGATTGAAGAGCCTATGCTAGAAATAAATGCCAAAACCACCGTAGACATTCTTATTTTGCTAGATGTCGTGTGTTAGTAGTGAGTCTTGTTGTAGTTGCTTGAGGACAAGCAAAAGCTTAAGTTGGGGGTGTTGATGTGCCGTGAATTTCGGCACATTTTATGTCTTTTTCACTAGAAGTGTTGCTTGTTTTTAAGTGTTTTTACATCGTTTCTTATGTGATTTTGGTGTTTTTTAGGGTTGGTTGACTAAGGAACGGAAATGATAAGAAAAGCTGAAAAACGGACAACTTGGAGCAAAAGGATGGTCCGTAACTCGAGTTACGGACCGTAACGTGATCCGTACCCTGAAAGGACGATCCAGATACGTGTCGCTCAAAAGGACGGTCCGTAACTCATGTTACGGGCCGTAACGTGTACCGTAATCTAAAGGAAATTTCCAGTAAGAAGCCTAAGTATTGTCACATGTTACGCCCAGAAGGACGGTCCGTAACGCAGGTTACGGGGCGTAACGTCATGGCGTAACGCATTGGTCACTGAACACTGAAGCCATCATCCGCTGGAAGATACGGACCGTAACCTGTATTACGGTCCGTCGCAAGAAGCCGTAATGGTTAACCTAATATCAAGCTGACAAAGGACGGAACCGATGCACGGACCGTAACCTGTGTTACGGTCCGTAACGATGCCGCGAAGGGTGTTTTTGTCCAGAACTTTGGCGCGATTTTTGGCCCTATAAATACTTAAAGTTAGGTTTTTAACATTTATTCTGATCTTTTTGGGAGCATTAACTTTAAGCTTTGGATATTTGTGAAGTGGTTGGAGCATTTAAAGCACCAACTTCACCCTCATTCCACATTGTATTAGCATTGTAAGTACATTATGTTAACTTTTAAGTTTTCTTTGTTAACCAAAATGATGAGTAGCTAATTTTAATTCTAAGGTTGTGGACCCCATGATGTGTATTATGTGAATGGGTTTCTACTATTGATATATGCATAATGGTTGTTGGCATTTATTCTATCTTTGTGCTTTAGCGTTGGGTAATGATTGCAAGCATTTGCCTAAGCAATTATACTAACTTTTCTTGGGAAAGAGAGTTAGTATTGGTAAGATTGAATAACAATGACTCGGCGCATGAACCCTCGTTTAATAGACTAACTTAGGGATAAGAACAAGTCTAATTGGCATTATTGGTCGCTCTTCGAGTTCAACTCTTTTGCATTTGGAAAAATCATAAAGAGGAAATACGGCCTAACTGTTGGGAAACATTAGGAAGTCCTTAAGAGATCAAGTGCATACTCTTAGAACAACCATTAGAAGTATATCACATTGAAACCTGAAGCATAATATCTAATCAAAGCTGGGAACACAACCTTAGTCTCTCTCTCGCATTAATTACAATTCAAGTCAAAGTATTCGTTTACATTACACAACAAATATTTTAAACAATTCGGAATAGGATTAAAGCCTTTAAAGACTAGTATCACATACAATTAGTACCCTTTTCTCTCCATATTCCCTGTGGGATTTGACCGCAACCTTGTTTGGGTTATTATATTTGACAACGACCGCTTTACGCCACTCATAGGTGTAATTTAAGCGTATCATTGACAAGACCCTTCTTCAATATAATGTCTTCTTACTTCATCCCGCATTCGAGAGTTATAGTTAGCAATAGGTATTTTTTCTCCTGGATCAGCTTCAAGAGATCCCAAATTGAGTTCATCTATAAGATGAGAACGATTGACATCCGTAATAGAACTTGGTTGATAATAATTAACTTCTTGAGAAATTTATCTATCGCAATTCACGAAATTGGAGCACTTCCTACAAAATAAAAATTGTATTCAACTCGCAGTTATGAAGCACAGAAGCAGTAAGTAAATATTCTCTCTAAATCACCCCTTTTTAGCTACTTAGGTGCTAGTTTTTGTATTTCTATTTGCATATATTCTTTGTAATGTTTATTTCTTTTATCTTTCTTGAAAGACATATGCTTATAGATGACAAATGATTATCATGTCATTGATAGCCTATTGGAGAGTTTATTTATTTCAAATTTTTAATAGACAAAAAATAAGTAAATAACCAAAATAAATCAAGAAAGAGAGAAAAACGAAGACTTACTGTGGGTCGATGGAGGAGGCAGCGGCACAGCAACGTCGACGACAAAGATCGGGAGATGAACGTTCTTGGTAGTGGAACTGTGGAAGATATTGATTTTGATTTTGGAAAGGGAAACCCAAGAACGAGGGTTTGTTTCTTGATATGATGAGACAGAAGAAACTTATGTTTTTAAGTTTATATATCTAAATAAATAAATAATAAGAAATAAAAAAAAATCAAATATTAATAAATTAAATTAGTCAACATTAATTACTAACTGAAACTATGTCAGTTGGAATTAAAAAGAAAACGAAAGAGATTAGAAGCTTTAACCTTACGTTGCTGAATGCTGACGCTGTCTGTTTCTTGATGTAAGTTTTTTTAAAAAAAAAAAAAACAAAAACAAAACAACAACAACAACAACAACAACAAGTGATGTTATAGTGGTTCGTTCCCGCGCTTCCAAGGACAGAAGTTTCGCCCTTCACCAATGGAGCACGATATGTTTTTGTCATCTGGGTGCCACTTTTTTATATATATATATATATATATATATGACACACACACACATACACACACACATATACATAGGGTATCGTCCAAACCTTGCGGGTGGCGTGGCATCCCCATGAGCCTTAGTAGATTCGCCCCTTCCTTTAGGGGACAGTTTAATCGGTCCTCAAAGAGCAATATCAACTTGGTTGCTTATATAAGCAGAAAGCAGTTGCATGCATATGATTAAATATATATATATATGGGGATATTGGATTCCCTTGCCTAATTTCCCTAGATGGAGCAAATAATTCAGTTCTAGTACCATTAACAAGCACTGAAATAATAGAGGAAAACACAGTTCATAATGAGCTTGGTCTTTTTAGGAGGAAATCTAAAATGTTGAAGCACACGATAAATAAATGACCATTTTCAAATAATACATTTTCAATACAAGGTTACCATTTTTACAATCGGAAGAGCGAAAATAATTAAGGACCTCTTGTATGATAATAGCATTGTCAAAAGGTCTACGACCCTCAAGAAAACTAGATTGGAAGGGACCGATTAGTTCATCAAGGAAAGACTTAATACGATTAACTATAATCTTCGTAATGATTTTGTAAATCGTATTATAAAGATACGTTTGATTAGTTATATGGGGGACATCGTGGATAGTTGTTTGGTATACTGAACCATTTTTCTCATTTCCTCCTTTGGATTTTCATAAGGGTAGCCTAATAGGGACTTTTACCTAAAGGTACAATATCAGGGGTAAAATTATCCGGTTTAGTGAAATAATCTGCTTTTCGATTTTTTTAACAAAATATATACAATCTAATAAAAATATACAATCCGGTAAAACATATAATAACAAACAAAAAACATATACTTTATGTTAGGTTGTGTATTTTTGTATGTCGTGTGTATGTCACTTTATGTATACTAATGCATTGAACATACAAATAACATACGCTCGACATACAAAATACGTACAACTTATTATTCTTCTTCCTCTCCGAGTTTCAATATGAAATTTCAACCAAAACAAACTCGAATTTTCACCAAACTACCTCAAAATTGGCATATGAACTCTAGATGACTGAAATTTTAGCCATTTTCCCATGCAGTTTAGTCATGTATGATTGAAGTGTAGGTATACATGAAAAAATAAAAAGGGTGTTAAATTAGGTTGTTAGATTTGTTGTTGTTTTGACAAATTGATGATTGAATTTATCTTTATAATATATGGAACTTATGTTTCAAATTTAAGCTTATTTGGAGTAGATTTGGGTGTTAAATCATATGTTGGATTGTCGAAGTTCGAAGAACAATTTTTTTTTTTTTGGCAAAAGAATTCAGACACATATAACTGATATTTTAGCCAATTTTTACATGTACTTCAGCCATGTACAACTGAAGTTCAAGGATACATGAAATTTACAGACACACATGACTGAAATTTTAGTCAATTTTTACATGCACCTCAGTAAAAAAATGTCCGAACTTTGCCTTGCAAGCCATATCAAACTTCAGGCGAAAACGTCTGATGTTTGGTCTTCATAAGGCCACACTTTAGACACAAATATCTGAAGTTGTCAGGCTTCAGATGCTGTCAGGCTTCAGATGCGACTGTCTGAATTGTGGCCGAAGTGGACAAACTTGCAAAAAGAATTTCAACTTTGGATAAAAGTCAAAAGACGGCCCCAAAAAGGGGATGTTAATGCACTTCGCTCGGATTAGTTGGGCCAATACATATTGAAGACCAGATAATTATTCAAAAAGCAAGGGATTTTTACGTGGGGAAAGGACACTGTGTGTCCAATGGCCCAAAGTAATGCCACATTTGGCCAATATTTGGGCCTAATACCCCAGGAGTCCGCTCGGCCCAAAATAATGCTAAAAAATGGCCGGCCGGCCCAAAATAATGCCAAGCGCTGGCCGGCCCAGCGCTTTTTTTTAAAAAAAAGTCACACTTTAAAAGACCTGCTACAGAAAAATTAGGCTTTTTAGTGGCAATTAAAAAAGTCGCCACTAAAGGTTAAATATCCTAAAACATGTATAATATGTGTATATTTAGTAAGAAATATCCCAAAATATGTATAATATGTGTATAGTTAGTAGTATATATAAGAATGATACAATTTATATACATATGCTAGAATTATATATACACTTTATATACGAGAATGATACAATTTCTACGTATGATATATTTTCTATACATATATAGTAGTGATACATATTATATATAAAAATGATACCGTTTCTATACGTATATGTATGATACATTTTTTATACGTATGATACACTTTCTATACAAGAATGATACAGTTTATATACATATGCTGGAATTATATATACACTTTCTATACAAGAATGATACAGTTTATATACATATGATACATTTTATATGCATATACAACAGGGATACATAGTATATACACATATGATACAGTTTCTATACATATGATATATTTTATATACATATACAACAGGGTACATATTATATACACATATGATACAGTTTCTATACATCAAAGCTTTTTCAGTCTTGCAATGATGTCTTCATATGAATCCTCTGCCATTTTTGTAACCTGCAACTCACAAAAAACAACGACAATCATATGTGTCCTTTCGTACGTGATCCCTTATGAATTGTTGGTTTTTTATCTTTTGAACTTGTTCGTATATTTTACTCATTCTTCTTTTTGTTTATTTTATACTATTTTATTTGTATTCTTCAATCTGCTTATTTAAAATTTGGAGCAACATGGCTCTAGATATTACTTTTGGTTTGTCATTTGCCAGTGTTGATCTTTGATGAGATAAAAGTTTTCCTGTAAAAGTAATCTGTATCAAATAAAATTGAAAGGCGTCCTCTCAAGGCATCAAATAAAATTGGAGAAGAAGGTGGAAGAGGAAGAAGAAAAATGGAGAAGGCAGAAAAAGAAGGGAAAGTGACTAACGGCTAGAATTATTTTAGTAGCGCTATAATTTGAATTTGTACAAAGTTGGGCCACTGGGTGGGATAAGTTTGGGCCGACCAGCCATTTGTGTCCTTTCCCCTTTTTACATTGTATTGCCGTCGTCCAAAATAATTGACAAATGTATGTGTGTGTGTGTATATATATATATATACATATATATATACTAGTGACAGGACGTCCGTGCTAAGCCCGAGCCCAAATTCAAAAATAAAAGCTTTAATTAGTAAACATATAATTTTTGTCATATTTTTCTATTGTATTATTAGTTAATCATGTCTTATTGATAAGATTTCATAATTATTCAAGTTTTTAATTACATAATTTAATTTTTTTCAAAGAAGAAACTATTTATGAGGGAGCAGTTTTGGCAGGAAATTTAGCAAATACCAAAAAAAATAAAAAAAAAAATTCTATAAGGTAACTTGGAAAATATTTTAGCATTTATGAATTTGTGAGCATATAATTTCATTATTCAAAGATAAAAATATAATTTTTTGGTATTTATTAAGTTTTCATTCATAATTTCGTGTCGCAAGGTTTTATGGCTAAATGGTGCGATGTAACTTTAGTTTTAGACGAAATTCAAGAACAAAACTGAGTGTATCAAAATGAACCTTAAGAATCATTTTTGTTTTTAATCTATACTTTATGCTTAAAAAAATTAATTCTCAGTTAACAAATAAAAGATTCAAAAGATAATTTGATCCTGATAACATTACTTTCCTTTCAATACTATCTGGCATCGGTCAATAATTTCTACTTTCAATATTTGTAAATATCATAGATTCTTCAAAGGAGTTGTAAAAATGTCAATTAAAACTTTCTATATAATTAAGAAAAAAGAAGTTCAGGAAAAAAGTTATTTTATAAGAATCGTACTTTTTTCAATAAGAATAAAATATGATCCAACACAAGCACCGAAATTCAGGTTAATTTTAACCCCTTCTTCTTTTCCTTTTCTTCAACCCTAGTGTAATTACACAACCTCTTTCATAAGAAAAACAAGACTTAAAACTAACTCTAAGACAGAAGAAAGAAGAAAGAAGAAAAAATTGAAAAAAGAAGACGTGTGCATCCAAAGGAAAAAAGTTCTCCAAAATCATAACTAAAACATATTGTTCATTTTGTTGTTGTGAAGAACACGTATCTGATTTCAAATATTTGCTTTTGACTTTTTTTATTAACCCATCTTTAAAGAAAAACATGAAGTGAGGTGCGCATGCATCGAGAAATTAGTGGTAGATCAAATAAATATTTCAAAATTACGTCAGAAAAGCTCACACTTAATAAAATTTAAATTAGTATTTTCCTAATATATAAAAGCAAAACTTCATTTTATCATTTAATATTTTTACTTTCATTGTTGACGGAATTATTTATTTTATTATGTGTGTGTATATATATATATATATATATCTTGAATTCTTTTAAGATTTTAATCATGTATTTTAATTTCACCGTATTCAAAAACTCATGTTTTCGTCTGCTATAATCATCTAACTAATACACCAAAAATTTCAAGGACTTCTAATTTGGACTATAATATTTTTTTTGGTAAGTAATTTTTTTTTATTTACCAAGTGATAGTTACAAGCTCAGAATTCTCAAAGCTGCAGGACTGGACAATTGCGTCCCAGGCTTACAGAACAGCTACTTTGCACAACCAAACATTCAAAGAAATCCTAATAACTTCATGCTACACAGTAGGAAAATAATTAAGCTCCTGTAGTCTTCTACTCAACTTTAGCATTCTAGATCCTCAACAGTGCACTTCTTGGACAATTTGCCGCACCACAATTGCAGCTACTCGTCGTTTTCCTTGAAATACTCTGGTGTTCCTCTCTTTCCATATATGGTATATGCTCCCAGCTAGCGTCATCCGATAAATCTCAGCATTTGTACTCCTTCCTCGAGCATGTGTTAATGCCCACTGTATTTCCTGTTGCCAGTTCATGGCCTGCCTTGCAATTCCTTGTCGTTTTAGTAAACTAGTCCAGATCTGTTTTGAGAAATTACAAGTGAAGAACAAATGCTCACATCCTTCATCATGAGCTTCACACAGTGGACATTGAACATCATCTATACAACCCCATTTAGCAAGCCGATCTTTAGTCAACAATCTTCCACATATAGACAAGTATAGTATGAATATCCATCGGGGAGCTCCACTATTATTACACGTTAGTCGCCGCCAGGATACTTTAGGAAAGTCCCCTCTAAGCTTCAAGTAGATTTGTTTAATAGAAAATTGCTCCCACTCTACCACCTCAGCTTCCAGAATCCCTGCTTGCTCAAAGTATTTGTGCGCCTTCAAGATTTTCCTGATTACCCAGGAAGCTTGATCAGCTGTAATTCCCCATACAGGGCCATGTTTACCATAGTATATGTGGACCCATTGAACCCACAATTTATCTTTCTTCTTGCAAAGGTTCCACAGTCATTTGCAAATGGCTGCTTGGTTCCAGAGAGTGATATTAAGGATATTAAGTCCCCCAGCAGAACTTAGTTTAGAATATTTATGTAACCTTAGTTTAGAATCTTTAAACAAATTAACCTAATAATCTTTTAAGGACATTACTAAATAATAACTCAAGTAAATATATAGGGCATGTTTGGTACGGATGAAAACATTTTTCAAAAGATATTTTTTAAGTTTCTCATGTTTGGTTTATCAAATTTTTTTTTTAAAACATTTTCTTTAAGAAAACAAGTTCCTTAAAAATAAAGAAAATGACTTACCCATGAAAGTAAAAAAAAATAAAAAAAAATCATATGATATTCCACATCTCCACCCTCCAACACATCCTATCTCCACCCCACCCCACCTCCACCATCCCCACACCCGTATCCCCACCCGACATTCACATCCACATAGTCTTTGTCTATATTACATACACATATTTTTTAGATAATACATATTGCTTACTTTCCAAACATCAGAAAATACATAAGAAATTCATTAATTTTTTGAAAAACAATTTCTAGGAAAATATTTTCCGAAAAAAAGTATTTCTCTTCATACCAAATACACCCATAGAGTAAAGTAGTTTAAAACAATACCTGAAAATGTGACTTCAAAGTTGTCTAAATTTTATCAAAATATAATGACAAAAAATGTAAAATGTAACCTAATAAGACCAAAAAAAGATCCACAAAAAATTACCACTACACTATACACTTTATCAAAGTCCACGTAGGAATATAGTCTTTAAAACCGAATAAGGGCAAAAGTGAAAAGTGAGAGTGTGCAGGGAAAAGGAACTGCAGTAGCCACGTGTAGGCTGTAGCAACTTCACAGCATCAGACAGCAAAATAATGAAAATACCCCTGTGAGGACGACCAAAATTTGGTATTTCCGCTTATAGCCTTATATATATTAACTAGATGGTGTATGCCCGTGCGGCATGCGCACTTTGAATTATAATGTATCTATGTGTATGTAGTTATGTTTCGATAGTGGTAATATATATATATATATATATATATATATATATATATATATATATATATATATATATATATATACTATGTTCAAAATACGATTAATATAACATTGTAATTTGTGCTCCGTATCCAAAACATTATTATTTAGTGTTTGCTACGAATACTGACTTTCTTGATTTGGTTATCCAATTGAAAGATTTGAAATACACTTTCTCCTACCGAGTTTCATGATCTCTTTCTAATCAACAACACTAAAAAACGCTTTCATGTGTCAGCATCTGCTGTAGTCTTTAATTTTTAAATATAGACCAACTTCATCATTTAAGAAAATATGTGTATACGTTTTTTGACCGTCTATATTTCGTCTTTTCGATGTTATTCTTCATTATTTGTGTGAGACGTATGTGTCTAAACTTATGCCCAAAGGTATAAGTTTTAAATCTTTTGGTTTTATGACTTCTTTAGCGGTTTTTGTGTTCAATTTAAATCGTTATTTCTTTTTTCCTAAATTTCTCTTCTGTAAATTTTCTGTAAGCGTAACTTTACCATTTTCTGAACTTATTATCATTATTTAAATGTCCTACTTTTTTATTCTTCTTCACGTGGATCCCACCTTAATTTTTTTTGTTGTTGTTGCAATTATTCCCTAATTCTTCATGTGGATCGTACCTTAATTTTTATTATCTCAACTATTATAAAAGAGTGGGTCCTACCTTAATTTTTTTTATTTATACTATTATAGAAAAGTGGGCCCCAACTTTTTAAAAAAAAAAATTCTACTATTATAGAAGAGTGGGCCCCACCTTAATTTTTTTAAAATTTTTTTTACTATTATAGAAGACCGCTTATATTTCGCCTTCTTAATGTTATTACTCATTATTGGTGTTAGACGTATGATATAAGTTTTAAATCTTTTGCTTTTATGACTTTTTTAGCAGTTTTTGTGTTCAATTTAAATCTTTATTTATTTTTTCCCGAATTTCTCTTCTTTACATTTCCTCTAAGCGTACCTTTACCATTTTCTGAACTTATTATCATTATTTAAATATCCTATTTTTTTCTGTTGCAATTGTCTCCTACTTCTTCACGTGGACCCCACCTTAATTTTTTTTTCATATTGTCTCCTAATTCTCCACGCGGAACTCACCTTAATTTTTTTTAATCTCTACTATTATGGAAGAGTGGGCCCACCTTAAATATTTTTTTCCTAGCAATTGTCTCCTACTTCGTCACGTGGACCCCATCTTATTTTTATTTTTTGTCAATTATCTCTTAATTCTTCACGCGGATCCCACCTTAAATTTTTTTAATCTCTACTATTATGGAAGAGTGGGCCCACCTTATTTTTTTTTATTCCTACTATTATAGAAGATTAGGCCCCACCTTAATTTTATTTTTTTTACAATTTTTCTAACATTAGAGAAGATTAGGGCCCACCTTATTTTTTTTTATTTTTTTTTATAATTTTTCCACCATTAAAGAAGATTGGGGCCCACCCTTATTTTATTTTTTTAATAGAGACTGACGACGAAACATAGGTTTAAATCCATGCTTCTATATAGTTGAAAAATTACTTATATATATATATATATATATATATATATATACACACACACTTAGCCTTTATTTTGTGGTTCAAAAAGAGTATTCACTTATCAAATCAAGAAATAATTAACCTTATTTTTTTCAAATTTGCCCTTATTAAGTGTTAAGTGACCAAATCCAACACCTATTTAAATAGGAATAGTTTAGTCAAATTATCTATTTTGCTTAGAATTTAATATTTTCTTAAGGAGTGTGCAAATGGCGAAGTGGACCCTTCATGATTTGAAAGGAGTATTTGGTCACCAATGTAATTATATTAGCCGACCTATCAAATATTTTAAAAGCCCAAAAAACAATTCTCTATACCGGATAAGTATTACTCAAAAACTATATTTCCATCATAAAAAAATCAATAGGCTCTTTTTTCCTACACGTTATTGCTGACGTTTGATCGAATTTTTGTACCTGACCCATTAATTGTTGATTTTCCTAATTTGACCCACCCAAATACAGACACAATAAATTCATGGACAAAATCAGATCCGAAATTATGACATAGCTGAAACTTTTGGAGATCAACTACCATAAACTACTCAATGACATAGCTATAACAACGTCACTCCCATTTTTGATTTTTGGCAAGGTCATGAATACTCATCATTTACTATTTGTCCTTCATATATAATTGGCATAGTCATTACAGTGTTATTTAATCTTTTAACTACGTCACCAATAAGGGAGTTTTTGATTCACCTTTTTTATTCTAGTGTTCCATATCGGCATTGGAGTCCCGACTAATTCGAGTTACACCGCATAAAGTTATTTAAGGGAAAATCGCTTTTCTAATAGAATTTTTTTTTATTCAGGACTCGAACACAAAACCTCTAATTAAGAGTGAAAAAATCATATTTATCTCATGACAAGCCTTATTGATCTTAGTTGACCCTTATATAAGTCACGAGACCTTACTAAAACAGTAGATGTTTTCCGTTGATTTGGGAAGAGTAAATATTTATGTTATTTTATGCTTTTTTAAGCCATTAGATGTCATGATATTATATTCATATTGTTAGTAAATAAAAGCGGGCTCGTTTTAACCATTTAATGTTTTAGATGGAATCATCACGCGCACTTTAAAATGGTATCAAAACACTCTGTGATTGAGTCTCGCTGCCATCAATTATCGAAATTTCTTTTTCACGTATTTAGTTCATGAAAAAGAATTAGGCTCACACGTGAGGAGTGTGTTGAGAAGAGATTATCATACACTTCGATAATTCAAATATTTTTAAATTGATATTTTTCTTTTTTTAGTTTATTTAAAACTATGATCAAAGTTTAATTCATCCTCCTAAATGAACATTTAGGACATATATCAGAAAAGTAGGTCAGGATTCAACAGTCGAATCGAATTATGAGCCATCTCCTAATTATATTTTTTCTCGCCAACCAGTGTCCTGGTTAGTCTCGTTCAAATGACGAACTCATTGATTAAACGTTTAAACAATCATCAAACACGATTATAATATAATTAATGTGGCATTTTAGTCATATATTAATTAGATGCTATTCTTCAGTTCGCGCTTTTCAGCCTTTATATATTTCAGTACTAATTTCTTTTGAACTACTAACTTGAAGAATTAAATACAGTACCAAATAATAATGTGATAATACTACTAATTAGAGGATTAATTTGTGATTGTAATTAATAGATGTGGTGTCTTGACTTGGGGATATTAAAGTGATTTGACTTTTCATATTCTGCAAATGTACAATTTCTAGTTCGGATATTTATAACCCTTACTTTTCTATAGGCCCGAATTTATGAAATTATGTAGAAGTTATCAAAAGTAGCAAGAAAATTAGACGAAACTATATCAGCATAATGTGGCATTTATGTATTGAAAGAGTAAATACAATCATGTTATTTATAAAACTTTGCTAAAATGTATAATTTTATGGACCACCAGATCACTTTTACTAGTTACAAGTTACAACAAATAATATATCTTATTTTTAATATTGAAAATCTCACATTTTGAGTAGACTTACATGTAGATATTTCCTTAAGTGATTTGGTAGTGTAGATTTTCTACACTATTTTATAACCTATTTGGCCAGACTTTTGGAAGCTAAAAATGTTTTTCATTTTATTTAAGAAAGTGATTATTTTAATTGAGTTGTTTCACCAAACTTTTCAGGAAGAAATAAGTAGTATTGACAAAAATGCTTTTCCAAAAAATCATGAGTTTGAACAAATAGGTTACTAGAATATACTATATTGAACTCATTACTATTCCAAATTTAATTTGCACTAATTGTTTAGAATTTTTTATATCTTGTCACTCTATAAATGTAAATTGAATTCTTTACGCATATTGGTGATGAATTTAAAAGGTTACTTAAACATGTTGGCTACAATGAATGCAACGGAGTGAAGAAATTAATGAAAGTCTGCTTTTATATCGGAAAAGTTGTGCGCCTAGATTAGCAAATAGCAATGCACATTATTTTAGCCGCCTCAAATTTTGGCTGCAAAAATAAAGGGGGCTTGATTTATTGTGCAAAAAGATGAACAATGCAATAATTGTATAGAAAGGAAAACAGGTTCTCATTTAAAGCAATTAAACCCACTTATTAAGTTGAGGAATTAATTTGGCCAACAGTGCCAAGGAGGATTTATAATTTTTTTTAGAAAGGAGTTTATTAGCGATTAGTTAGAAGATTAGTTCTTGACATTTGATGAATTATGCATGGACGTACTCCCCCAATTTATATTATATGGTGTTCTAATTTTTATATTTAGTCCGAAATAAATTATATTTTACATAATAAAAAAACTATTAATTGTTTTTTCTAATTTTTTTCTTATTTAGATTAGTGTTAACCAAGAAACTATATTAAATAGGTACTATTTAATTAAGAATATTCTAGTAAATCCGTCTCTTACTTTTGAATTTCTTAAGGGATGGGTCTAAGCTTAAAACACCATATAATATGGATAAGAGGGAGTGCCATAATGTAAGTTGAGTTA
The DNA here is from genome assembly GCF_019175385.1 of Lycium barbarum. Classification (NCBI taxonomy): domain Eukaryota; kingdom Viridiplantae; phylum Streptophyta; class Magnoliopsida; order Solanales; family Solanaceae; genus Lycium; species Lycium barbarum. The sequence goes on from NC_083342.1 coordinate 14,152,357, forward strand.
CTCCGCTTCATTTTATCTTATGTGTCTTGGATTGATCACTGGACATGAAATTTAAGAAAATATAGATGAATGTTGAATTTTGTAATCTTAATCTAAAGATATATATAATGTACCAGATTGTTATTAGAATCTTACGATCTAAAATATGGCATGTGGGACGTACAAGTAGAGAGTTACTAAGTGTTTTTAACAGACTAAAAAGGAAAACAAAATATATAAATTAAAACAGGTTGGGTAATTTCTATGTTAGATTCTTGTTTAATTTAAGCTAGAATGATAATTATATGGAATACATTCATGTTTTTCTAGAAATGGTGGAGGAGTATAATATACACACGCTGTCCTATCATACAAAGGATAATAAATTACTACTTAATTTGATGTGATTTTCGTAGGTAATCTGGGTAGGTGTAAGTATTACTTTCTGATTACCAATTATGGGGGATTGAACAGTAGTTACACATCAACCAGAAAAGTGAGTATTAATGACAAAAACACTAACGCGTAAATAATGAACGATAAGCTCCAAATAAGTACTACTTGGGGTCCAACAATTTAAGAGAAACCAAGTATCTGTTCAATTAAAAATAGAATAGCTAGATTTACCCTCAAGCAGTATTATACAAAGCATTTTGTACTAACAAGGTTATGGGGCGGAGCTAGCCCTTCAAGCGTGAGCTCGGCCGAACCTAGTAGTTTCGGTCCGAATCATGTATTTGTATTAAATGTTTTGTCAAATTTGTACAAATTATTAAATTAGAATCCAGTAACTTTAAAGAATTTGAACCCCGAATTCACAAGCTTCAAATCCTGACTTCGCCTTTAGTTATGGTAGAGCGGTAAGTATTCCTTCATTCTTAATCAAAGGTCTTGGGTTTGAGTTTCTGCATGTTACAGATCTAGTTACCTTTGTTAGGGAGCGATTTACCGTTTAATGTGGGACTTTCCGGCGTGAGTCCAAATCTAATCGGACTTTAATGCTTGTACTGAATACCAGCTGAGAAACTAAAATAAATAAATAAAGCATTTTGTGTAAAATATGGAACCCAAAAGTTTAAGGTACTTCTTGTCCTAAATTGATATTATTTTGCATTATTTTTAAGCAGTGTTTGATTTAAGACTTTTGCGGTAGTAAGAGAAGAGGAAGTTAATACAACAGCAAAAAAATAGTTTCTCATATCTTGGTTATAATTAGGGTTTGTGTGGGCATTTACGCGAGGAATTGTTGCCTAGCATTACATGTAATTAATTTGCTCATTTACAAGACTCAATTTTGTTTGAATAATAGTATGAGTATAAGGAACTTTTACATCTTCACAACAGAATAAGAAACCAGAGAAAAAAGGAAAAAAGAAGAAGAAGTATAAAACAAAACAAAAAAAAAAAAGGCCAAAAAAGAAGAATATTATAATGGTAGCTGCAGCTCTTCATCAGGGTAGAAAAAAAGAGAAAACTTGCTGAAAATGAAGAGGAAAATATTAGACTAGAGGAAGAGAAAGACACTGTTGAATCAAAGGAAATGGAAAACAATGGAGATCGGAAGGATGTTGTGCAAAACAACCAAAAAAACTACTCAAAGACTCAGAATTATAGTGAGAAGGATAAGACAGGAACTGATGAATGTGAAGATAGCAATAACATTCAGCATAATGATAAAGAAAAGAGCCAGAATAGTGAGCAAAACAAGAAGAAGATTGAAGACAGGGGGAACCATAGCAATAAGGACAAACAAACTGAGGAGCATGAAGCACAATCTAGTAGTGGAATAGAATTGTTTGTGGAGTTAAACTGTGAACAGATCCCTCAAGAAAACAATGAGCAGGATCACAGCTGTAGAGAAGTGTCTCAACAAGATAAAGATGAGTATCAAGAATCAGTGACACATGGTCAAGAGAATAACCAGAATCAAAATAAAGAGAAAAAAACACACAAAAGAAGGAGCACTAGTAAACACAGAAGCAAAGGGAGAAAGGAGAAACATGGAGGATCTATAGAAGTCAGTGAGGAGGAAAGTGAAGATCAGAATACTCAACACCAGATGGTTGAAGAAAAGCAGACTATGACAAAAGGAACAAACAGGAATAAAAAAAGGGACAAGAATGACAAAAACCAGACTGATTCTTCTACTCAAAGAAGAGATAGTGACAAAAAATCTACATCCCCTAGTTTTCAATGATTAGTACAATGTTTTGGAATATTAGGGGAGTGAGATCAAAAAAGGCTATTCATAGACTCAAGAGACTTGGTAGAATCAACATGATGGTTTTTATAGTTATATTTGAATCATTTTTTGAAAAAGGCAATATAGATGGATACAAAAGATTCCTTGGATATCATCATTGTTTTGCCAATACAAATGGTAAAATATGGTGCTTTTGGAATCACTTGGATTACTCTGAGATCATAGAGGACAATGAGCAACACATTACTATTAACATGAAAAATCATGTATCTGATAAAGGCTACTTGATTACTGCAATTTATGCAAAATGTTCAACTAGAGAAAAAAGAGATCTATGGGACAACATTGACAACATGAACAATAATTGGGATGGACCATGGTGCATTGGAGGTGATTTCAATGTAATCATGGATCCTGAAGAAAAATGTGGGGGAAATCCTTACAGAGCTAGTAAAAGTTTGAACTTTATTAGTATCATGGAGGCTTGTGGCTTTGTGGATATTGGATTCACAGGCCCAAACTTCACCTGGTGCAATAATAGAAGACCTAGAAAGAGATTATGGAAAAGACTTGATAGGGTCTTGATCAATGATCTTTGGGCTAAGGAGTTTAATAGTAATTCTGTGATACCTTTGGCCAGAACAGGATCTGATCATAAACCCCTCCTGATGCATTCAAAGAACACTCAGAAAAATCACATCAAGTATTTCAGGTTTTTGAATTTTTGGACAACTCATCCTGACTTCTTAGAGGTGGTTCAACAAACTTGGCAAACTAGAATTGAAGGAAATCCTATGTGGCAACTGTAGTCTAAATTGAAACTGTTAAGTAAGAGACTGAGTCAGTGGTCAAAAGAAAGCATTAGAGACATTAATGAGGAGGTGAACAATTGGGAGTCTAAAATGCTCATCTTAGAGGATATGGATTTGCATAACAATATTGGCCATAACAGAGAAGAACTCAACAAAGGTTATGCAGAATATATCAAATGGTTGGGGCTGCAAGATAATCTTCTAAGGCAGAAAACTCAGACAAAATGGTTCAAAAAGGGAGATTACAACTCTAGATACTTTCATAGTATTTTGAGAGATAGAAGAAGGAGACTGCACTTACATAGAATAAAAGATAAGAGAGGAAACTGGATTCAAGGTATGAGAAGATTTCTAGAGCTGCTATCAATCATTTCAAGAGCTTTTTCAACCTAAAACATAAGGAGAATGATCACAGAATCCTTAACTGCATCCCTACTTTGGTTAACAATGAAGATAATGAGCATCTTACTGTTGTACCAAAGGAAGAGGAGATTAAAAATGTTGTTTTTAGTATGAATGTTGAGAGCAATGCTGGCACTAATTTTAATGGTAAATTCTCTCATACTTGTTGGCATATATCATTAAGCTTGACATCATTGCATTTGTTTCTGACTTCTTTAGAGGCAAAAACTTGACAATTGTTTTAACCCATACTTGATTGGTTTTGATCCCAAAAGTAGAATCCCCTTCCACTTTTCAAGAATTTAGACCCATTAGCCTTAGTAACTTCACCAACAAAATCATTTCCAAAATAGTGGCTAACACGCTTAGTTCTTTGCTTCCTAATCCGATCTCTGATAATTAGAGTGGTTTTGTTTCTGGGAGACTTATCACTGAGAATGTCATGCTTGCTCAAGAAAATTGTTCATGAAATCAATAAACCTAACAAGGGTGGGAATATGGTAAAGAAACTTGATATGGCTAAGGCATATGACAGACTGTTATAGTCCTTTCTATTCAAAGTGCTGCAAAGATTTGGTTTTAATGAGGGTTTGATTGACATTATCAAAAGAATTGTCTCTAATGTATGGTATTCTATCCTTATCAATGGAACCAGATAAGGATTCTTCCATTCTTCTTAAGGTCTTAAACAAGGTGATCCAGTCTCTCCTGCCTTATTTATTATAGCAGCTGAGGTCTTATCTAGGTCTTTAAACAATGTTTTCAATAATAACAATTTTGTTCCATTCTCTATGAATAAGAGGGGCCCTCAGATCAATCATCTTGCCTATGCAGAATTCATTGTCATCTTCACTAGTGGAAACCCTAAATCTGTGAATCTTATTATGAGACAAATCATATATTATGAAAAGGTATCAAGTCAAAAAGTGAATGAGAGTAAAAGTTTTTTCCTTACTAGTGCTAAGTCTAGTCCTTACTGAATAAATAGACTTAGAAAATGCACTGGTTATATGGAGAAGTCTTTTCCTTTTACATATCTAGGATGCCTAATTTACTCTGGAAGAAAGAAAATTGAGTACTTTGATGGTATGGTGGCAATAATTGCAAAGAGAATGAATGGTTGGCAGGGAAAGATGCTCACAGTTGGTGTCAGAATTGTTTTGATCAAAACAGAACTGTTTTGATTAAAAGTGTTCTCCAATCTCTACCTACTTACACTATTTCTGCTCTTAATCCTCCCAAAGGAACCATCAAGATTATTGAGAAACATATAGCTAGATTTTATTGGGGGTCATCTGTGGAAAAGAAGAGATTTCACGGGAGCTCTTGGGAAAATTTATGTTGTCCCAAAGAAGAAGGTGGAGTTGGGATCAGAAGTCTCTTATATATCTCCAACACTTTGTCTATCAAATGATGGTGGAGAATCAGAACTCAACAATCCTTGTGGGCTGATTTTATGAGAAATAAGTACTGTGCTAAGAAGCACATTGCTCAAACGAAATGGATATCTGGTAACTCACAAGGATGGAAAAAATTGATTTGGGCCAGAACAAAAGCTGAGGAGCACATTAGGTGGAGTATCAACTCTGGTAACTGTAATTTTTGGTGGGACAAATGGACTAACCATGGTCCGCTGGCTCTAATCCCTTCTATGTATTATGATGGTTTACTAGCTAATTTAACTGTAAAAGATTTCATGCTGGACATAAAATGGGATGAAAGAACTTTATCATGTCTATTGCCTGCTAATATCGTACAGGACATTATGAATATTGAGATTGGCTTTGGAAATGAGGAGGATGATCCTGTCTGGGAATGCAATAAGGATGGCAACTATTCTAACAAATCTGCTTGGCATATTATTAGAAACAAAGAAAAGAAAGATGAGCTCTTAAGTTACATATGGCATAAATCCATTCCTTCAAGATGTCTTTCTTGGTATGGAGATTATATAAGGGAAATTTGACTTTTAATTAAGCTATTACTAGAATGGGCATCTACTCCAATGAAGTTTGCTTCTACTGTACAAATCCTGTGGTGGATTACATTGATCACACTTTCACTCATGGTGAAGTTGCAAAATATATTTGGAAATACATTAGAGGTCCTTTAGGTATCATCCATCAGCCTGGTCATATTAAAAGGACAATTCAGAACTGGAGGAATCACAAAGCTACTAAGAGCCCGTTTGGATTGGCTTATAAGTTGCTTATAAGTTGTTTTCAGCTTTTTTGAGTGTTTGGCTGGCCAACTTAAAGTCATTTTGTACTTAAAATAAGCTCAAAAAAATAATTGGGCCCATTTGACTTAGCTTATCTAAAGCAGCTTATAAGCTTAAAACAGCTTATAAGCCAAAAAAAAATAAGTTAGACTACCCCAACTTATTTTTTTTAGCTTATAAATTGTTTTCAGCTTATAGGCATAAGCCCATCCAAACAGGCTCTAATAGTGTCCAAAAACTAATTATTGAAGTGGCTCCAGTATTTATATGTTGTGAAATACGTAAAGAGTGGACTTCTTGCAAGTATGGTGATCAATTGAAGATGAGCAAGAGGAAGCTGGAATACCAGATTATATGGAACATCAAAACATCCATGAACCAGATATTTCCTAGCTGCATTATTACTGGAAGATGGCCAATTTTTTGTGAAAATATTGAAAAACTACATCCAGTTATCAATATTACTCAAGTTAGATGGCAGTTTCCACAACAAAGTATCTACAAGGTAAATGTTGATGGTAGTTATATCAAGGATAAGGGTGTCAAGTGGGCCGGGCCAGCCCGAACCCGGCCCGGTAAACCCGGCCCACCACCGGCCCGGCCCAAGCCTACTAATAGGTGTAAGGGGCTGGGCTAGGTGGGTTTTATTAGGGGGCTGGGCCGGACAAGGTGAACAGCCCACCAGCCCGGCCCACCAGCCCGACCCACCATCAGCCCGGGTGATGGCCCACCGGGGCACCGGCCCGGCCCAGCCCGGCCCACTTCAAATTAAAAAAAAAAAAGATAAGTATTACATTTATTACTAATAATAAGTATTTTAAAAACATTGTATCCCAATAAAATAGTTGTAGCTATAATTGTGGGATTCTTAAAATTTTGGAAGCAAATATATGAAATATTTATTAATTATTCAAACCATAGTTAGAATCTTACTTTAGTTAATTAAACTTAACCATTAATTTTAACTCATGTAATGTGTCTCTTATTCAAGTAAGAACTTTAGAAAAATGGAGACAATAAAAATGAAGAGGAATCGGATTCGTTAATATTTAATTGCTACTAAATGAAAGAATTGAATAAAATGGTGGAAAATATGTAGATTTAAATTTGAAGAGTTGTCAAATTGAATTTTCTTTTTCTAGTTTAAGTTTACGAAATCAAAGAAAAGTAGTTGTAAGTTTGTAAGCTTTAAAGTTTAAATTCGACTTTGCCATTATCGATTAATAAAACTAAAGGTTCACTGAGCCTTTGAATTTCTTTTCAAATTTGTGTTATAATTTTATTTACAAGAATAATAATCTGTACGCAGTCAAAATAGAACTATAAATGTAATTGTGTAAAACTAATCCTACACAAGTAGCAACTCCAAGATAAATTTCTGCAAGGAGATACAAACATTGATCAGTGCCCAAAAGCAACAAGACATTATAATAGGCTGACAAAATCAGTGAAATGACAAGCCTCTGAAATTGCTGATGCGTGAAATAAATCAAATACCCCTTTTAAGTTACTATCTTGTTGTTGGCTTACACAAGTTCAAAAATATTTCAATAGGTTATACAGTATACTATATAATAATATAAACTATTAGTTATATATATAATAATATATTAATATAATCTTATTAGTTTCAAATATTTTATATATAATAATAATTAAATATTTTTTAGCATATTGAAATGTCTCCACCGATGATGGAGACGTGACAATCTGCACATGACATTAGGACTTAGGATCAAATGAGATAATTAAATTAAGAACTTTGGTTTAGTATCAAAACTCATGTGCATTGTTCCCATTTAGTTCCCATTTAGATGAGTAGGAAATTTAGAGAAAGAGGAGAGTAGGGAATTGTGAGATAATATGGAGAAGAATGAATGGTATTTATAGTTTGAAAATAGGGCCAAAGTATAATTTAAGGAACTTGAAGGTTAAAATAAAGTTGACAACAACTAGATTTTAAAGTATTAAACTTAATAAATTTTAGCATTAGAATTTTTTTTTAAAATAATTAAAATCCGGCTCGGCCCACTAACTAAAACTCGGCCCGGCCCACTAACTAAAACCCAGCCCAGCCCACTAACGGGCCCGGTTAGCCCGACGTGTAGCCCCTATCCGAGGTGGGCTGGGCCGGACACCCTTTCCCTCTCCAAGCCCGGCCCCCAGCCCGGCCCACTTAACTTACGGCCCGGCCCCGACCCGACCCCTTGTGGCCCACATTTAAATGGCCCGGCCCGGCCCACTTGACACCCATAATCAAGGATAAAGGCAAAAGCTGGCATAGGAGGTATAATAAGAGATAGCAATGAAAACTTTTGTAAAGCTTTCTCCAAACCAGTAGAATGCTACAACAACAACTTCTGAGAAGCAAAAGCTGAAGAAATAGTACGGACCTCCTTAAAATATAGTGATGAGAGATAGCAAATATCCCATAAAATTGACGAAGTTATTCGATACATATGCTGGTGAGAAATAGTACGGACCTCATTGATAAAGTTACTCAATATATATGCTGGTAGACATAGTACATCATAAGATTAGTCAAAGTTCACGCAACCTGAATTATGATCATTAAAAAAGAATCACGAATTGCATGTGACGGGCTAGTTGACTTTGCTATGATCCCCGAATGGCGGGTAGAGACGGCCTAACAGTAGTAGGCTATGAAACACATGGGTACGTACTATTTGATCTTCTAAAAGGACAACTTTTTCTTTTCTACCCTAATTCCCCATGCTGTATTTACCATAATTCACTGTAACCGAGTAAATATTTAGGACGATGGTGACGTAATCAACAACTAACCTACTAAATGACACTTGCTACACTTGCTCTAACATGACTCAACTCCTCATTGAATTCATCAAATTAAAGTACTTATAGCTACATCAGCATGACAACCCAATTTTCAGGACCACCTTTTGAATCTGTGTCTATTTATATTATACATACCCTTTATAGAAACAAAACATATACCTCAAAACACAAACAGCAAAAAAGTTTCTTTTTCTTGAGATAAAAACACTCTTTAAGAGCAATGCCACGACCAAGATGGAGTCCAACACCACAACAGTTGATGATTTTACAAGATTTGTATAGACAAGGGTTGAGGAATCCGACATCCTCTCAAGTACAAAAGATCACAGGTCATCTTTCTCTTTATGGAAAGATTCAATGCAAGAATGTTTTTTATTGGTTTCAAAACCACAAAGCTAGGGACAGGCAAAAGCTCAGAAAAGAGATGCTTCACAAAGTGCAGAAAAACCATAGTGATAATGATCATTTCCCTGCTACTCAACTTCAACTCACAGCCGACAACAATAGTAGCAATATTCTTGATTATTTCCCTGCTAATTTTCCTCCTACTGTTCATACACTTTATCCTCACTCCCCTTCCATATTGGTTCATCAGGTACATATATATTTATGTGTGCATTACTTGATCTACTGTATTAGGGGAAAATATAAAATGATTTGAGTTATTAACGTACATACACCGATTGTGTAAAGACTTTTTATACTATTAATATATTTTAATCTACTTATTTTATATTTCAGGATATTAATCCCACTTTTTATAGATGGTTACTTGTGCAGTTATTGAGAATATAATTAATTAAATGTAAATATACTCTTTTAACCGCTTAAACTTTTAGATGAGATGGTCATTGTCCCAACACTTCAACATAATATTAGAGTAGGTGATAGTCCTGGATTCGAGTCTCATCACTACAATAAGACTCGAACTCAAGACATTTGTATGCTCTGTTACGATGTTGAAGTGTGCGGCCACCTTATCTAAAAACTTTAGTGTTAAAGAAAATACACCTTAACTTAATTATGTCTTCAATAATTAGTAACCAAACAGAAAAAGCAGATTACCTAATACAACAAGATTAGATACTACGACAATATTTTAAATTCTTCACGACGTTGGTGTAAATATTAACTAAATAAATACATATATTACCCATATCTGGTAACTAGAACCTTTCTCATTTCTATTCTTTCCTTTTTAGGCTGAAGGAAAAGACACATCATCAGCTCAAATGACGAACAACATGGGGAATGTGGATCTTCCAAAGCAGTGCGTCATAGAGAATGGCATGATAAGAACAAATGTTAAAAGTTGGGTATTGATGATGACAGACATGATCCCTAATTCTATTCCCTGTTGCAGTAACAAGCCCCTTCAAACCCTAGAACTTTTCCCCATCAAAGCTACTGGCATTAGGGAGTAGGGCCCAATTAGAGCACCACTTCTCAATATTGTTTAATTTCTTCCTGATCTGTGTAATACTAATAAGTTTTTAGCATTAGAATAACAACCTATTTTCTCTGAAGAGTGTACTCTTGATTGCTGAACTGTGTGTTGGCTAATGTTATTTGTATAATGTCCATAGTTTTGTAAAATAATTTGACAATTCTTGAAACCAAGTTTAAAATGCCTCGAGGACACGGTGCTTTCATACATGGTAAGTATAAAATTTGTTTTTGCACTATCAGGTTATGGGGTATTTATAGGTAAGTTTTCTTAAATATGAGATTTATAATCTTGAAGATAAGACAGGTTATCTGCTACAATAGTTAAATTAGATGACCTTATGGTGTAAAGGAACTATGAAGAAGTCACTTAAAAGATAAGTATAGGTAATTCCCTTAAGTGATACTAGTAACCTGTAAAAAAGATAGACAATTTGTTATAATATATAATACTGATATATAGTGTATGTGAAGATATGTCTCCTTGGACCTAACTCAATGTCAAAAGTTAGCTCATTAATGAGATTTTCCTAAAACTATATAAGAAAATCCCAATTCATTTCCCTCGACAAATGCGTGACTTAGCATTCCCCACACACTCAAGATTCAACTAGAGTGTGGATTATAGGGGACCCAACATTGAGAAACACCATAATATATAGGAATTGATGAATTTGACATGACCTTGAACCTAACTCAACCTCCAAATTTAGCTCATGAGGAGAGAATTAACCAAGAACATATAAGGAGAGGACAACCGGTTCCCTTAACCAATGAAAAACTAACAATGTAATCATCCGAACCCCCTCGGTGGAAAAAAACACTGCTTTTACATGGTTAAAATTATTTTTTATGTATACATAGTAGATGTTGAACCCCCTTAGGCTTCTTCGTATGTTTACTTTTTTATATTTTGAACCCCCTTAGCTAAAATCCTGGCTCCGCCACTGGGCGTATGGGTGACATTCAGTCTCTTTATATGGTTTAGGAAATTCTCATTTCTTGAGCTCACTTTTGTGATAGAGTTGACCTAAACTTTATTTCTTTACCATGTATCAGATCAGCTAGACTCGTTCCAATTTATCGTTTCAGGGATGTTGGGCATTCATCTTATATTGTCCACACTAGAGGTATTCAGTCCTGTGTATGCAGGGTTGTTGAGTCGTGCATCAATGGGTTACGGGCATTTAGTCTTTATCTATGTATAATTTTTGAGCAATCCCCACCTTATGAGAATCCGCTTATTAATTCTGTTTCAATGTTCAGATTTTCACACACTAAATGTGTTGAAATCGTTGCAATTAAGGCAAAGCAATGCATGTGGGCTCATCATATTGTAATAGGTGGTCCTGAGGTCATGCTCGAACAACTGAAGTGTCTCTTTCAACGTGGGCACGTGATTGGAGTAATTCTCTTTTTATCTTTTCGTATTCCAACATTGCCAAAGAAAAACAAATTAAATACAAGAGAAATAAAAAGATAGAAAGTTAAAATCAGTCTCTAAGAAATAATAGCTGAAGTTTTGGCTGTTGAAATTGGAATAGCTTGGTGCAAAGACAATGGGTAGAGGAAACTTGAGATAGAGGTGGACTCACAACTTCTAGTGGACTGGTTGCTAGACACTTCTAAGTCCCCTTGGAATGTTTGGAACTCTATTCAAAACTCCAGAAGCATTCTTGATCAAAAGGAGGAATGGAGAATCAAACACTATTTCAGGGAAGGGAACACGATGCAGATGGTATGGCAAACTGGGGATTAAGATGCAATGATACAACCTGGATTACACGGTATGGCAGACTAAGATGCAATAACACAACTTGGATTACACAATCTCGGAATCTTCCGAAAGAGATAAGAGGTGCAATCAATATGGATAAATTAAATTTCCCCTCTTTTAGGATAAAAACCTCCAAGAATTCCTTTTTTGTTAATAGGAACATGTATAGATCTTACTCTTTTGATGTATTTTGAATCGTATACATGATAAGAATCCCATTCAAATTTTGGAGAGCTAAATTTGAAATTCTACTTGTATTAAATTGGAGTCTGTTCCAATTTAATACTCCTCTGTTCTGTAAAGCTGGTTTTTTGATGATAGAAGGCAACCACTCCTGAAGTGGTTGAGTTAAATAAAATAATAATAAAAAAAAGTGATAATAGTTCCTTTCTCGCTGCTCCCTCCGGTTCGTAATAAGTGTGTACTTAACTTTTTATTTTGGTTCAAACTAAGTGTATGCTTAAATAATCAAGAAGAAATTAATTATATTTCTTTCAAATTTATCCCTATTTTAATAAGTAAGTTTTTATGTAATCAATAAACTACTACTTAATTAAGGATAGTTTAGTCAAAATACTTATTTTTCTAGAATTTAATATTTTTTTAATGGGTATGCAAAAGGCTAGATGAACACTTATTTTAAACCGAAGAGGGTACTATTAGATTTATTAGATTTATTTCATTTAAATTTTAAGGTGGTTTCGAAGTCAGCTGTTAATTAGTACTACTAGACAACCGTGCATATTAAAGGCTCAAAAATGCCTTTAACCTATTGAAAATAGTTCAAAAATGCCTCCTTCCACCTATTGGGTTAAAAATGCCCCTAGCGTTTTCTTTAGGTTCAAAAATGCCCTTTAAGTAATAGAAAAATGACATGGATTTCATTAAACAAATGTCCAATTTTTATTGGTTCACATAAATTTGTGACCCAATTAAAAGATCCGACCCAAATCTAATACCTAAATTCGTTTCTAATAATCCCAACCCATCTTTTACACCTCTTATTCCTTCCTCTCACATGGTGATCTAAACTGGTTTGGGTATTAGATTCGGGTCGGATCTTTTAATTGGGTCACAAATTTATGTGGACCAAAAAAAATTGGCCACTTGTTTAATGAAATGCCATGTCATTTTTCTGTTAACTAAAAGGTATTTTAAACCTAAAGAAAACGTTAAGGGCATTTTTAACCCAATAAGTAGAAAGAGGGCATTTTTGAATCATTTTCAATAGGTTAAGGACATTTTTGAGCCTTTTTCAAACAAATTTAATTAAGAGAACGATAGGATAATTTGTTGCTGCTTTAGTTGAGTCATTTTAAATGTTGAAGTACTTATATACAGGACAAACCAACAAGGACTACTTTTCGTCGTTTAAAATGTGACACATTACAACGGATAGTCTCCCTTGACTTGGCAAACGTATGAAGCTACTCTCTCCATGAAGCTACTAACTTGGGTTAATTTAATAGCTCAATGAGTGAGGTCAATGCGTTGGTAGGACTCATCTAGGCTCCCACACTGAGGAAATAAATTCCTTTGAATATGTAATATCAATTAGCAATCACATAAAATCTGGAAAAAAATCGTCTAATTCGGCTACATCAAAACTATGGACAAAAATAAAAAATAAAAAAATGATGTATGATGAGTTAAGATATTTCATAGTTTTGATGATTTGACAAATACGCCAAGGACCAGGTCCTTGATCAGGTCCCCTGGGCACTGTACGAAACATTACAGCTGTAAAGCTATGCGCACTGTTCTGACTAGTAGAACTGCAGTAGCACATGTGCAGCATGCTGGAGGTCAAACCTGTAGCTAAAGGCTAATATGAAAAGATGAAATGTCCCTATCCATAGTCACATGCTTCTCACATGCTCCCTAATATATATACAACATGTTGCTAGGTTAAACATCAACACTTGCAAATATGAAAATTATATTTCTCTCAAGTGCAGCCGCTACCCCTCTCAAGAAGCTCTCAAGAACAAAGCCTCAACAAGCCAAAGGACTAGATCCCTAAACTGAAGATGCTTAAAGTGCTTAGGTTGTTGAGTCTTTGTTCCTTTGTTCTATAAATTGTAAACCTGCTCTTCTCTTTTAAGAAGATGTTTGTAGGTGCATGAATTCTCAATGGCTGCTTGTAAGAAGTTTATCTTCACAAGGTTTTGAGTGGTACACTAGGCTAGAGTTAGTCTAGGTGTATTAGTTTGAATTCTCAGAAGTTTTTTGTAGGCTGTTAACCTACTTAAGCTTTGAGTGATACCCTTGTCTAGAGGTAGGCAAGGTGTATTAGTTTTTCTTGGCTAGAGGTAGTCAAGAGTTGCTTACAATAGGGTTATTGTAAGAGTGAGGGATTAAGAGTTTAATTCCTAGGTTGTAATCTGAACATTGCTCAGTTTAGTGAAGTTGGAAATCCTACTGGGGTAGGTCGTGGTTTTTAATCCCTTTAGCAAGGAGTTTTCCACGTAAATATCTTGCCTTATTTACTTTCTGTCATTATCTGTGAAAACAGTTCAGGGACCAGGTCCCTTAGACTGTTTTTGTGAACTTTCAGGTTGTGAACTCATAAAGTGAGAACTCATAGTTTCTATCAATTAGTATCAGAGCAGGTTCTTTCTAAAAGGTTAACACCTAGAAAGGATCTTCATCATGACTAGTTCGCCAAACCTGTTGAAAGGAAAAACTATCACTAGACCACCAAGATTCAATGCAAAGTACTATAGGTGGTGGAAGAATGGTGGTTTCCAAAAGAAAGGAAGCACAAACAAAAATCCTAGAGGAAATGACTGTTGTCACAAGTGTGGAAAACTTGGACATTTCATCAAAAAGTGTCCTCTTCACAAGCAGGATCATTATAAGAACAACTCTGAAAAAGCAGCAAAGAGGAACCTGGTTCCTGACAGAAAGTTCAAATGAAGAGAAATAACTGACAACTTGGTAAAGCAGGCTCTGGCTGCCTGGGGAGACTCCTCAAGTGAATCTGAAGATGAAGATAATGAAGGAGATGCATCTATGATGGCTGTTGACAATGGACTTTCAAAATATAAATCAATCTTTTCACTCATGGAAAAAATCTGACGATGCCGATGATGACAATGAACATGATTAGGTAAATTTTCTTGATGTTCAGAAAAACTTGAAAAGTTACTCTCAAAAGAAATTGATGGCATTAGCAAATGTGTTAATCGATGCATATCATGACCTCCTTAAAGAAAATGGAGCTCTAACTGAAGAAGTTGGTGAATTAGAACAAGGGAAGGATGACAAGGTAGTTTCCATTGTAGATCTGAAGGAACAGGTTGATGAAGTAACTAGAGAAAATTCTTTTCTAAATAACCAAATAAAACAATGGATGAACACATCCTCTAGAGGAAAGGAATTGTAAAGTGGTGGACTGCACCAGTTAAGGGGAGAGTGAAGATGATTTACAAGGCTATTCCAGCTATCATTATTTGAGAACTATGGAAGAGAAGGAATGCATTTAAGCATGGAGGGAAAAGATTAGTTGGGAGAGTCATATACCTAGTTTTTGCAACTATACAAAGGCTGGTGATGGTCAGAAACCATTCAATCACACAAGTGCCACACAGGTGGGAAGATTTGATGCAAATGCTAGAAGAATGAAGGAATAGGATGAAAGTTACAAAGGTTACATGGAACTTTCCACCATCAGGATGGTTGTTGTGTAATACAAATAGAGCCTCTAGGGGTAACCCAGGTGGGAGTGCTTATGGGTTTTGTTTGAGGAATACATCTGGGAATTTAGTATATGCCAAAGCTGCAGACATAGGCATTACTACAAATACAAATGCTGAGGTAATGACAATTTTAGAAGCTCTGAGATATTGTAAAACTATAGGAATGGATCACATCATAGTGCAAATTGACTCCGAAATGATTTATAAGATTCTGGAGGAAGGTTGGAAACCATCATGGGGAATAGTTAACTGGATTGAAGAGATAACGGAGTTAAGAAATGCTATGACTGTCTTCTTCAGCCATATTTTGAGAGAAGGAAATAAACTAACTGATGCATTGGCTAACCGGGCTTTGGATAATGTATCTTTTCAGTGTCATAATTTTCAGGAGTTAACATCAATGTGTAGAAATATCCTCAATAGTGATAAGACTCAGATTCCTTACTTGAGGATAAAAACTACAAAATAATGGAGAAAACCGATGAAATAAAGGAGGATAGGATGGGAAGCTGGAGAAAGGACAAGGGGAGAAAGACTATCATCAAGTTCAAATCCATATGGAGGAGAACTTGGTGGTATTTTTTACTAACTTTGTTTATTTTTTTGCAGGTTTCTAAACTACAAAATTCAGAATATACAACAACAAGCAATTGTAGGATCAAAATGCTATCTAGAGTTCTCAGAAGGCAACAACAGCACAAAAACAACAATTGGTATGGAAAAGGATCTTACTTGTTCTCAAACATAGTATTTGGCAACAAACAGTAGGAACATCACAGAGGGAACAAACAACAGGAACATCACAGAGGAAACAATCATAATCAAATTCTCAACAGTACTTTAGACCAAATAGATTGGATAGATGTTTTATTTGTAGTATTAGCATCCTTTGATGCTCATTCAAATGGACAAATATCAAATCTATGCGAGTCCAAATTACAAAGAGAAGGCTATTTAAACAATCATCAAGCTCAGCATATCAAAGGCACCAGTAGCAGAAATGGAACAAAAGTCAGGGAAGAAGAAGAACTTACAGAGGAAGGAGCAGCTGCAACGAAATCAAACAACAGTCCACTAAGCACAGATCGAGCTATAAAGGTCATGATAAGCTCAAGCAAGGATCGATTCAACATAGCTTGAACACAAAAGTGGTGCATACAAAAAAAGAACAAGATTAAAAAGGTTCAACCGAGTCAGAAACAAGAAAAAATGAATAGAGTTAACAAAATGGAAGCTTTACCTGAATTTGATGGGATGAGAAAGGAAGAAAATCTACACACATGGAGGAATGAATCATAATCTAGTAACATCATGTGGTCAAATCATCATTTTCACACCACCAGAGGTGAAGGTCGAAGAGAACCACGGCGGAAGACAATGAGAAGAACCCGACATTTTAGGGTTTCAATTAGGAAAGTTAGGCAAAATTTATTTCCTTTTGCTGTTTTTTAATTTATGCCTTTTTGTTTTATTTTTTGGGGCCTGACTCGGTTTGGGTTGGGCTTTTTGAACCATTTAAATTTTTTGATTAATTAATAAAAGCCCAAACGGGCATAATTCAATTGAAAAGAAAATCTGAAAAATAAGAAATTCATTGAAAGGGAATCTAGAACAGAAGGACATGGTCCCCAAAAAGAAAAAACTGGTTTGCCTGCATGGACTAAAAGAAACTTAATTCATCCGTTCTATCATTCTAAGGTACCCAAGCTAGTTTGGGTTCCTAAATCTAATTAATGAATAAGTTTGCAGACTGGAGTGAGAGGAAACAACCAAAAATGGTACATAGATTGTGGCTGCTCAAAGCATATGACTGAAAAATGAAGGATTTTCTCTCACTCAAGGCCTTTCAAGGAGGGAGTGTGTATTTTGAAAATAGCAAGAAAGGTCACAATCTTGGCGTTGCATAATTACTAAGACACTCTCCCATGCAATTGAACATGTGTATTATATGAATAGTTTGAAGTACGGTTGCTAAGTGTCCTATGTGACTGTTTCTTCATTATTTAAATGGTAATGATCTAACATGTCTCCGTGATCTGGATGATGCTGAACCGTGGCATAGACGACTGGGGCATGCAAGCTTTTCATTGAGGAACAAGCTGGTTGTGAAAGACCTGGTTCGTAGGCTACCAAAGACCAAGTCAAAAGATCACAAGGTGTGTGATGCTTGTATAAAAAGGAAGCAGGTCAGATCCTATTTCAAACCAAAGAAAGAGCTAAGTACCTCAAGGCCACTTGAAATTCTTCATATGGATTTTTATGGACCAATGAGAACTCCAAGTAGAGGGGGAAAGAGGTACATCTTTGTTATTGTTGATGACTACTCCAGATTTATTGGACTCTATTTTCGAGACCTGAAGATAGATAAGTCAAGTCAAGTAGAGCAATGAAAAAGATGCAGCAGAATCTCCAGAAAGAACAGAGGAACCTAGTCCCTCCATTACTCCAAGCGAAACTGAGCATCGGAAAACTCATGTTGTATGAGGTATCCCTGAAGCTGGACAAACCAATCATGAAAGTCAAGCCTCTTATGAAGATAATGACCGATCTAGCACGGAGGAACCTTGTCATGACCCAACCCCATGGGCCGCGACCAGTGCCCTAGCTGGGCACCTATACGTACCCGATACCCAAATTAGCATATTATCAGAATAATAATATAATAATAACATTAGTGGATGCTACAGAATTTAGCAGAAGAGCAGACTTGGCACACAGAAGCCGATAAGGCTGTCATATAACAAAACATCCCAAACATATGTACAGAACCCACACAGATGTATCCACAGACCTCTACAGAACATATCGCAATCATAAGACGGGACAGGGCCCCGTCATACCCTGAACAAAGTACATATCCAGATAGCAGTGACAGACTGTACCAAAAGATGGGCTCTGTAGAAGAGAGCGCCCCAAAATAGCAGAAATGGGATCCTAAACGTGCGGATCAGCAAACCTGTCGTCCGTACCTGCGCGGCATAAAACGCAGCCCCCGAAGAAAGGGGGTCAGTACGAAATATGTACTGAATATGTAAAGCGGAATCACAGAAGTCAAATCATAATGATTACAGAAAATGGGTACAAAATCCAGAGTGTCAAATGCATATTTCCAAATCAGACAGAATGTGTACAGAAACATATGTCATATCATATCATATCCGGTCCCTGCCACGGGACTCGGCAGACAGAATGTGGCCACCCTCCCGACGCTGGTGCCACTATACAGAGGAATCAGAAAAAGGGGCGTGGCCCCGTATCATATAATGTCATATCAAAATGGCCATAACAGATCAGATCAGAATAGGCGGACATGGCACATCATACTCCACAGACCCATGTACGCGTATACCTGCCCCCTCACATCGGGACGCGGCGAACAATGCAGAGAATTACGCTTGACAACATATCCTGGCCCGGGCTCAGTGTGGGAAACATTGGGACATCCACGAATGGAGTAGTGAGAGACTAATGCAATTTAAAAATATCATAAATGGTTTCAAAGACTCGATGAAGCGTATCAAAGCCAAACAAATCCAATGGAGTCGGACGGAATCAGAACTAATACAATTCGGATATCATAATAATTTACAGGAATATAACCTTCCTGAAGTCATTCCGAGTGTCAAAATAATTTATAAGATTTAATAGAATATTTAAAATAATATTCTTTAAGCGATTAGTAAGGTAATCAAAACATTTCTTTCAAAAATCGCTTAAAAAGTAAGCTTTAGTATATTAGGGGCAAAACCGGAAATAGTGGGCCCGCCTCGGGACAAATAAGGCGGCGGGCTCAAATTATGACCTCTAAGCTTATGGTATCACCTAAAAAGGTTATACAGACATTCTATGACTTTCCAAGTAATTTGGAGCAAAGTTGCATAATTTCAAGAAATAGCGTATCAAAGATGGTTCAATTCTACTGAAGGAAAAACTGAAATTTTGTCTTGCGGATTCCGAGGGCCAAGAGGTCCTTCGAGGCCCGGATCCGACTCTAACACACTAAGGGCATGCCAAGGGAAGAGTTGGGTTTGCTTTACATACCTTTCACGCTCCTTAAGCCTTTCCAAACTCACTTCCCGTTTCGTCGAAAAACTGCAATTGGTCAAGTTTACCAATTGTGAGTTATTAATGCCATTATTACAACTTTAATCATATTTGGCTACCGAAATTTCGGCAGCACTTCCCCTATACATATGGCACCCCGAGAATTCAACTCGGCTAGAAATCATCAACAACAACCCAAACGACGACATTAACATCAACAAAGAACATTAAGAACACAAATATCCTTCAACAAGACATTTTTCTCACAAGTTGACATAACCTTCATTTCAATCCAAACTTTCACTAATATCAATAATTTCACATTCATCAACAATCAAGATCATCACCATATAGTTCTAGATACATTTCATATCGATTGCCTTAAGATATACACTTGATATACATAATATACAATTGTCCGCCAAACTCTTAACTTATGCAAAACATCAAATCTTTGGCATGCAATTCCATAACAAGTTTCCAACTTCCAAATTCATCAATGATTATCACCATTAACAACCAAACAACTTCATTTCCTTAATGTCGGAAAATCATACTAAAACGACATAAGTTTCTACATTCCAATTCAATACAAACTTATATCATTCTAACTTCATTTCTATGCCAAGCATTACAACAACACTCCAATACACTAAACAAACTTAATCAATTCCACTCCATAGCCAACATACCACACGGCCATATGCTTATTTTTCCATATCAACTAAATTCATCCAACTTTCAATTCCCACATGCATTTCATCACAATCATAACTAGAATATAACATAAATTCAATACAATTTGGCTATACAACATGCATATACACACGGCTACAAGCCATATACCAAACCCACATTGCAAACTTCCATTTCTTCATACAATCAACACATTTCCATATACTACAACACAATCAAAACTTCACAACACAATAAAAAGGTAGAAATTCATACCTTTTCTTCAAGTTTCCTTCACTTGGAGATGTAGTCACTTTGATGATTCTAATGCTCCCCACTCCAATCCAACTATACCAAGTTACAAAGGAACCTTGACTTAGTAGGAAATCAACAAGAAATAAATTTTTGAAGCAAGATTTTTGGTACCTATTTTTTCCTAGCAAACCCGAAACCCTCTTCTTTCTCCTCTTCTATTTTTTTGTTCTTGGTTATCTCCTTTCATACTTATCATAGTCTTCAATTATATAAGTATTGAAGTGCTTGGTCACATGACCAAGCACATGACCCATAAAATGGGCTTGGACCAAGCCTAAGTGGCCGGCCAAGCACCCCATTTTGGGCCTCACTTTGCTTCAATTATTTTTTGAGCCCAATACTTATGGATCACATTTTGTAATTCCCGAAACTAATTTCCAAAATTCCAAAATTACCCTTAACCTTGTCCCACACTTTCATGACTCTATTCTTTCATGCATAACTCCTATGTTCAACAAAATATCAAATTGATCTTATATCTCAAGAATCCAATGTAATTCAAGTCTTTCCAAACGTGTGAAAACACGGGTCATAACATCCTCCCCCCCTTTAGAACATTCGTCCTCGAATGTAAAATTAATCTTATAGGGTTGGAAAATACTTTGGGGGAGTTCATGCTTACAAACAACACATAGGACATACGATTGACATTGAAATGAAATTAAGCAGGATTTAAGGTTACCTGTGGGCATAGGGAACAATTGAGGATATTTCTTCTTCATTTCCTCTTCGGCCTCCCATGTCATTTCCTCCCTATTATCGTTCCGCCACAGTACCTTAACAGAGGCTACGTCTTTATTCCGGAGCCTTCTTACCTGACGATCCAAAATAGATACGGGCTGTTCCTCGTACGATAGTTGCTCCGTCACCTGAATATCATCCGCAGGGAAAATTCTGGAAGGGTCACCAATGCATCTGCGAAGCATAGAGACATGGAATACCGGATGTACCGCTTCCAAATCAGATGGCAAATCTAACTCATAGGCGACATTTCCAACCTTCCGAACAATCTGATAAGGCCCAATATAACGCGGACTGAGCTTACCCTTTCTGCCGAACCGCATCACGCCTTTCATAGGCGATACCTTCAGAAATACCCAATCGCCTACCTGAAACTCCAACGGTCGACGCCGTTTATCCGCGTATGATTTCTGTCGACTCTGGGCTGCCAACAGTCGCTCTCGAATAAGTTTCACCTTGTCCACGGCCTGCTGGACCATATCTGGGTCAATCAACTCTGTCTCGCCAATATCAAACCAGCCGATCGGCGATCTGCACTTCCTGCCATATAAAGCCTCGTACGGAGCCATCTGGATGCTGGAATGGTAACTGTTATTATATGCAAACTCAATCAACGGCAGGTGATCATCCCAGCTGCCTCTGAAATCAATAACGCAGGCCCACAACATATCCCCCAGCGTCTGTATAGTGCGCTCGGCCTGCCCGTCGCTCTGAGGATGAAATGCGGTGCTCAGACTCACCTGAGTCCCTAGTCCCTCCTGAAAAGATCTCCAGAAATGCGCCGTAAACTGGGCGCCTCTGTCAGAAATAATAGATATAGGAACTCCGTGAAGCTTCACAATCTCCTTAATATAGAGCCTGGCATAATCCTCGGCGGAATAACTAGCCCTGACGGGAAGAAAATGGGCTGATTTCGTCAGCCTATCAACAACGACCCAGATGGAATCATACTTCCGTGGAGTGCGAGGCAAACCTGTAATGAAGTCCATATTAATAACCTCCCACTTCCAAGTCGGGATTTCTATCTCCTGCAGCAGTCCACCCGGTTTCTGGTGCTCAATCTTGACCTGCTGACAATTAGGGCACTGGGCGACGAACTCTGCAACATCCCGCTTCATACCGTCCCACCAGTATAAGCATCGAAGATCATGGTACATCTTCGTAGACCCAGGATGGACCGAATAGCGAGCATAATGTGCCTCGCTCATAACCTGCTGCCGAAGGCCTGCAATATCAGGTACACACAACCTGCCTCTGTGTAACAAAGTACCGTCCGATGAAAACTCGAACGGAGTCCTCTCCTTATCATAGGCTGTGTCCCTGTACCGAGCTAAGACAGGATCCTCATACTGACGCCGCTTAATATCATCCCTGATGGACGACTCAGAAACCCCTCGAACAGAAATCTGGGTATCTCCAGAATCGGCCAGACGAACCCCGAGACTAGCCAACTGCTGAATATCACGGGCTATCTCTCTCCTGTCTGGCTGTAAGTCGGCCAAACTGCCCATCGACTTCCGACTGAGCGCATCTGCAACAACATTAGCCTTACCCGGATGATACAGAATATCCACGTCATAATCTTTCAGAAGCTCCAGCCACCTCCGCTGCCGCAAATTAAGCTCTCTCTGTCTGAAAATATACTGGAGACTCTTATGATCAGTATAGATATCCACATGAACGCCATATAAATAATGTCTCCATATCTTCAGAGCATGAATTACCGCTGCGAGCTCCAGATCGTGGGTAGGATAATTCTTTTCATGCTTTTTGAGTTGCCGGGAAGCATACGCTATAACTCTGCCGTGCTGCATCAATACACAGCCTAACCCCATACCAGAAGCGTCACAATAAATAACATACCCATCCAGTCCCTCTGGAAGAGTCAGAACTGCGGCTGAAGTCGGCTTCTCCTTCAGCAACTAGAAGCTCCGTTCACAAGCGTCAGACCACTGGAACTTAGCTCCCTTCTGAGTCAGCCTTGCCAAAGGCGCTGAAATCGAAGCAAACTTCTCCACAAATCTCCTGTAATAACCTGCTAACCCCAGGAAACTGCGTACCTCTGTGGGCGTCGTAGGTCTGGGCCAATTCTTCACGGCCTCAATCTTCTGTGTGTCCACCCGGACACCATCAGCTGCAATAATATGCCCCAAGAAAGCCACTGAAGACAGCCAGAATTCACACTTATAAAATTTGGCATATAATTTCTGATGCTGGAGTACCCCTAATACCGATCTCAGATGATCTGCGTGCTCCGGCTCAGACCGAGAATAAACCAGGATATCATCAATGAATACAATTACAAACATATCCAAGAATGGCCTGAATACCCGGTTCATCAAATCCATGAATACTGCGGGAGCATTAGTAAGCCCAAAAGACATAACCCTGAACTCATAATGCCCATATCGGGTCCGGAAAGCTGTCTTAGGGATATCGTCCTCTCGTACTCGTACCTGGTGGTAGCCGGATCGAAGATCTATCTTCGAAAAACACTTAGCGCCCTGCAGCTGATCAAACAAATCATCAATCCTGGGGAGGGGGTATTTATTCTTTATAGTTACCTTATTCAGCTGCCGATAATCAATACACATACGCAGCGACCCGTCTTTCTTATGCACAAATAATACCGGGGCTCCCCAAGGCGAAGTACTGGGTCTGATGAAACCCTTATCCAACAAATCTTTCAGCTGCTCCTTCAACTCCTTTAATTCTGCAGGCGCCATTCTGTACGGAGGAATAGAGATAGGCTGAGTGTCTGGGAGTAAGTCAATAGAGAAGTCTATCTCTCGCTCTGGAGGAAGACCTGGAAGCTCGTCGGGGAAAACATCTGGAAACTCATTAACCACGGGGACTGACTGAAGTGTCGGCATGTCGGCGTCCAAGTCTTGCACCCGAACCAGATGATAGATATAACCCTTTCTGATCATTTTCTTTGCCTTAAGGTATGAAATAAACTTACCTTTCGGCGATGCTGTATTACCAGCCCACTTTATAACTGGCTCCCCGGGAAACTGGAAGCGAACCACCTTATTCTGGCAGTCAACATTAGCATAACAGGAAGCTAGCTAGTCCATGCCCATAATAACATCAAATTCAGTCATATCTAACTCTACCAGATCTGCCTTAGTATCACGGCCACATACAATCACAGAACAGTCATTATAAACCTGTTTCGCTACAATAAAGTCCCCTATCGGTGTGGCTACCTCAAATGGCTTTATAGGTTCAGACATAATACCAATTTTACCGGCAACAAGAGGTGAAATATATGATAAAGTCGAACCTGGATCAATTAATGCATACACAGACCGAGAGAAGACCAATAAAGTACCTGTAACGACATTAGGAGATGCCTCCTGATCCTGGCGACTGGCCAAAGCATAAATGCGGTTCGAAGGACCGCTAATACCAGAAGCTCCACCACGGCCTCTGCCACGACCCGCTGGTGCCGAAATACCCTGCCCCGTAGGGCGCATAGCCACTGACGAAGATGAAGACCCAGCGGCTGATCCGGTAGGCTGCGCTGCACCACCCGAACTACCCTTATACGGGCAATCTCTCACAGAATGGCCCTGACGGACACAAGAAAAGCATGCACCGGTGGCTCTGTAGCACTCTCCCGTATGGTATCTGCCGTAAAAAGAACACTGAACCCTGGGTGGCCTCATCTGACCAGAACCCCTATCTGTCCGCGAACCTGAAGCCTTGGAGCTCTGGCCTGCTCCTGAATACCCTGGGCTATCGAATCTGCGACCTGTAGGCTGGGGAGGCGCGCTCTGCGCCGGTTGAGATGAAAATCTGCTAGGCTGCTGCGGCTGTTGGGGCTGTCTGCCCCGAAAATCTCCAGATGACCTGGCCCTCTTGGGCTGTCTCCGATCCTGGCCCCTGTCAGGCTGGTGTCCTCCTCTGCCCCGATCCTCCATGCCCTGGGCATGGGCCTGGATACGGGCAATGTCCATACCGGGCTGAGCATCCAATACTAAGCAGCTATCAACAAAATACCGATCCAGCCCCATAATATATCTGTGCATCCGGTCCGCCATAGTAGCCACCACAGTAGGTGCATATCGGGCCAAGGAATCAAACTCCAAACTATAGTCCCGGATACTGCGGCCCTTCTGCCTCAATAATAAGAATCTATCAGATCTGGCTCGTCGCAACTCTGGGGGCAGAAAATGTCCAAGAAATGCCTGAGAAAAATCGCCCCAAACTGCTGGAGGAGCGCCGTCCCCCCTGGATAGCCCCCATGACTCGTACCAGTTTGCCGCCACATCATATAACCGGTACGAAGCTAACGCGACTGACTCTGTCTCGGAAGCATTAATCAAATCTAGAGTGCGTCGCATCTTCCTGATAAACTCCTCAGGATCCTCCTCGGGCTTTGTCCCGAAGAACTCTGGAGGGTTACAAGTCAAAAACTCACGGGCTCTCGAACTATCACGGCTGACTGCCCGGTCACCTCCCAGTCCATGCCCCTGAACCTTACCTGCCACAAGTCTCGTCAGCAACTGGACTGCCTCCCTCATAGACTGATCCTCAGTGCCTGGCCGTGGAGCTGGAGGCTCAGGTACTGGAACTGCAGGAGCTGGCGGTGGAGCCGCCCCCCGATCTGCGGCTGCGGCCGCCCCAATCTCCTCCACGAGTGGCGGTGTAGACGAACCCTCTGTCTGGGGCAAAGTCCCCGGAGCAATATGTGCCTGGGCCCTGGTAATCCTCTGGACCCGGCTAGTCTCTCCCAAGGCTGCTGACTTGGCCTTTTGGGCCGCTGTTGCCTTTTTTGGAGTCATATCTGCAAACATAGCCACTCGTTAGGGAGGGGTCATCCTGATAACACAGCTCTATCGCACGATCTAAGACAGAAAGAAGGGTAGTATCCTAAATGCCCTGTAGCCTCCTGTTTATAGGCGTGGTGCACAACACACCGATAAACAAGACTCTACTAGACACGGTCTGTGGACATTCCGAGGACGAACTGCTCTGATACCACTTTTGTCACGACCCAACCCCGTGGGCCGCGACCAGTGCCCTAGCTGGGCACCTATACGTACCCGATACCCAAATTAGCATATTATCAGAATAATAATATAATAATAACATTAGTGGATGCTACAGAATTTAGCAGAAGAGCAGACTTGGCACACAGAAGCCGATAAGGCTGTCATATAACAAAACATCCCAAACATATGTACAGAACCCACACAGATGTATCCACAGACCTCTACAGAACATATCGCAATCATAAGACGGGACAGGGCCCCGTCATACCCTGAACAAAGTACATATCCAGATAGCAGTGACAGACTGTACCAAAAGATGGGCTCTGTAGAAGAGAGCGCCCCAAAATAGCAGAAATGGGATCCTAAACGTGCGGATCAGCAAACCTGTCGTCCGTACCTGCGCGGCATAAAACGCAGCCCCCGAAGAAAGGGGGTCAGTACGAAATATGTACTGAATATGTAAAGCGGAATCACAGAAGTCAAATCATAATGATTACAGAAAATGGGTACAAAATCCAGAGTGTCAAATGCATATTTCCAAATCAGACAGAATGTGTACAGAAACATATGTCATATCATATCATATCCGGTCCCTGCCACGGGACTCGGCAGACAGAATGTGGCCACCCTCCCGACGCTGGTGCCACTATACAGAGGAATCAGAAAAAGGGGCGTGGCCCCGTATCATATAATGTCATATCAAAATGGCCATAACAGATCAGATCAGAATAGGCGGACATGGCACATCATACTCCACAGACCCATGTACGCGTATACCTGCCCCCTCACATCGGGACGCGGCGAACAATGCAGAGAATTACGCTTGACAACATATCCTGGCCCGGGCTCAGTGTGGGAAACATTGGGACATCCACGAATGGAGTAGTGAGAGACTAATGCAATTTAAAAATATCATAAATGGTTTCAAAGACTCGATGAAGCGTATCAAAGCCAAACAAATCCAATGGAGTCGGACGGAATCAGAACTAATACAATTCGGATATCATAATAATTTACAGGAATATAACCTTCCTGAAGTCATTCCGAGTGTCAAAATAATTTATAAGATTTAATAGAATATTTAAAATAATATTCTTTAAGCGATTAGTAAGGTAATCAAAACATTTCTTTCAAAAATCGCTTAAAAAGTAAGCTTTAGTATATTAGGGGCAAAACCGGAAATAGTGGGCCCGCCTCGGGACAAATAAGGCGGCGGGCTCAAATTATGACCTCTAAGCTTATGGTATCACCTAAAAAGGTTATACAGACATTCTATGACTTTCCAAGTAATTTGGAGCAAAGTTGCATAATTTCAAGAAATAGCGTATCAAAGATGGTTCAATTCTACTGAAGGAAAAACTGAAATTTTGTCTTGCGGATTCCGAGGGCCAAGAGGTCCTTCGAGGCCCGGATCCGACTCTAACACACTAAGGGCATGCCAAGGGAAGAGTTGGGTTTGCTTTACATACCTTTCACGCTCCTTAAGCCTTTCCAAACTCACTTCCCGTTTCGTCGAAAAACTGCAATTGGTCAAGTTTACCAATTGTGAGTTATTAATGCCATTATTACAACTTTAATCATATTTGGCTACCGAAATTTCGGCAGCACTTCCCCTATACATATGGCACCCCGAGAATTCAACTCGGCTAGAAATCATCAACAACAACCCAAACGACGACATTAACATCAACAAAGAACATTAAGAACACAAATATCCTTCAACAAGACATTTTTCTCACAAGTTGACATAACCTTCATTTCAATCCAAACTTTCACTAATATCAATAATTTCACATTCATCAACAATCAAGATCATCACCATATAGTTCTAGATACATTTCATATCGATTGCCTTAAGATATACACTTGATATACATAATATACAATTGTCCGCCAAACTCTTAACTTATGCAAAACATCAAATCTTTGGCATGCAATTCCATAACAAGTTTCCAACTTCCAAATTCATCAATGATTATCACCATTAACAACCAAACAACTTCATTTCCTTAATGTCGGAAAATCATACTAAAACGACATAAGTTTCTACATTCCAATTCAATACAAACTTATATCATTCTAACTTCATTTCTATGCCAAGCATTACAACAACACTCCAATACACTAAACAAACTTAATCAATTCCACTCCATAGCCAACATACCACACGGCCATATGCTTATTTTTCCATATCAACTAAATTCATCCAACTTTCAATTCCCACATGCATTTCATCACAATCATAACTAGAATATAACATAAATTCAATACAATTTGGCTATACAACATGCATATACACACGGCTACAAGCCATATACCAAACCCACATTGCAAACTTCCATTTCTTCATACAATCAACACATTTCCATATACTACAACACAATCAAAACTTCACAACACAATAAAAAGGTAGAAATTCATACCTTTTCTTCAAGTTTCCTTCACTTGGAGATGTAGTCACTTTGATGATTCTAATGCTCCCCACTCCAATCCAACTATACCAAGTTACAAAGGAACCTTGACTTAGTAGGAAATCAACAAGAAATAAATTTTTGAAGCAAGATTTTTGGTACCTATTTTTTCCTAGCAAACCCGAAACCCTCTTCTTTCTCCTCTTCTATTTTTTTGTTCTTGGTTATCTCCTTTCATACTTATCATAGTCTTCAATTATATAAGTATTGAAGTGCTTGGTCACATGACCAAGCACATGACCCATAAAATGGGCTTGGACCAAGCCTAAGTGGCCGGCCAAGCACCCCATTTTGGGCCTCACTTTGCTTCAATTATTTTTTGAGCCCAATACTTATGGATCACATTTTGTAATTCCCGAAACTAATTTCCAAAATTCCAAAATTACCCTTAACCTTGTCCCACACTTTCATGACTCTATTCTTTCATGCATAACTCCTATGTTCAACAAAATATCAAATTGATCTTATATCTCAAGAATCCAATGTAATTCAAGTCTTTCCAAACGTGTGAAAACACGGGTCATAACAAACCTGGTCCTTCAAATCCTGAGGTACAAGTATCAAGTGAGAAGTACAAAGGATCTTATCTACTTCATAACGTGATTACTCCTTTAGATTTTGGTACTTAGACTAGATCTAGGGCGAGAAACATGTTTGCCTTTTCAGCCTTCATGTCTTAAATTGAACCCAAAATATCAAGGAGGCATTAACGAATGTTGACTGAATAGCTGCTATGCAAGAAAAACTCCATATTTTTTTAGAGAAATAAAGTGTGGAACCTGGTCCCCAGGCCTTTAGACAGAACGATGATTGAGACTAGGTGGGTGTTTCGCAATAAGCTTGATGGATCTGGAAACACCACAAGGAACAAGGCAAGGCTGGTGGTTCGAAGATACAATCAAGAAGAAAGTATTGACCATGGCAAGACCTTTGCTCCTATTGCAAGAATGGAAGCACTCAGGATTCATATTATTTGTGTATCTCATATGAAATTCAAATTGTTCCAAATAGACGTCAAAAGTGCCTTCCTTAACGGGTACCTGAAAAGGTTTTTCAAGCAACCTCCTGGTTTAGTCATGAGCATCCTGAGCATATGTTCAAGCTTGACAAGGCTCTTTATGGTTGAAAGCAAGCTCCTCGAACATGGTATGAGGGATTGTCAAAGTTTTTTCTTGAAAATGGCTTTACAAGAGGAAAAAATGGAAACACGTTATTTTCGAAGAAAAAAGGAAAGAAATTTGTTGAGTGTGCAAGGTTCCAATCAAATCCAAAGGAATCTCATTTGAAAGCTGCAAAGAGAATCTTGAGGTATATTAAGGGGACTCAGGACCTGGACCTCTACTATCCTTCAGGAGATAATTTTTATTTGGCCGGATATGTTGATGCTGATTATGCTGGATACTTGGTGGATAGGAAGAGCACAACTGAAATGACACTTTTTCTAGGATCATGCTTGATCTTTCGGGGTGCAAAGAAACAACATTCAGTGGCTCTTTCTACTGCTGAAGCTGAGTATGTGGTTGTTGCCTCATATTGTGCTCAATTACTATAGATCAAACAATAGCTTGAGGATTTTTGTGTACTTACGGAGTGTGTGCCCTTGTTGTGTGACAGTACAAGTGCACTTACCATGCAAAAAAAAAAATCCAGTGTAACACAAAAGGACCAAGCACAATGATATAATGCATCATTTCCTAAGGGATAATGTTGAAAATGGGTTGATCTGTATGAAGTTCTGCAAGACCGAAAACCAAGTAGCAGATATCTTCACCAAAGCATTGAGCAAAGAGCAATTTGAAAGAAATCGTTTGGAATTGGGCTTGATCAAGCTCAACTAGTTGCTCCTCTTTAAAATTCCCTCATTGATTGGCTATGTCAAGAAGAAAGGTACAATGCTAAAAGTGTTTTTGGTTACATCTAACTTACTTCTATACTGTTACAGGTATACATGCATGGCATCTTCAGGGCAACATAAGCATTGGAGACATTACACTTCTCAGGATTTTAGCCCATATTTTTTAAAAAGATTGTCAAGGAACCTAGTTCCTGTGACTCAGGTTACTAGTCTCTTCAGTACTTATATGTTTTTAAATTGTCAAAAAGGTGCAATGTCATTAAATTCCTCCCGCCTAAAATTCAAAATTAGAGCCCAAATGATACATCTTTTCTAAACCGACCCGGAGTGTAAGAAAAGTTCCTTGTTGGCCAATCAGAATCGGTTCCTTGCACCCCTTTTAAGCCAAAGCTTTTGTCTTTCTCTTCACTTAAAACTCACTTCACCTTCTCTCTCTCTGTGTAACGTTCTTAACCCTTTTTCTTCTCCTCTCTTGTGTCAAATTGTCCTAAAATTAGCAATGTCTCAAGATGATTCCACCTTTCCTACTATAAGAAATGAACCCCACTCTCTCACTTTCCAAAAACCCAACTCTATCAGATCCAAAATTGCTAAAATCACACCCAAAAGCACCAATATCTACTGACCAAAACCCATCCTCCATCCCTCTTGATAGTGATAAAAGAGTAGCAGATTCTGATGTAGATCTTGATGGGAATTTGTCTGAAGAAGGAACGGGTATATCTTATATTTTGGAGAGTAAAGTGGATATTGTGACTGGTTTTGTTGATGTGTTATATGATAAGGAGGGTAGTGCAGAGATTTAGGGAGAAAAAGATAGTGTGCTAGAAACAGGGAAATTATATGAGGGACCTGGTCCCTCAAGGGAAGAGAAAGAAAAGAAGGTTGTGACGGACGAGACTAAAGTTGATGCCAATGAGAATGTTGAAAAGGAGAAGAGTGTGTCTGGATCCTCTAAGAAAAGGAAAATTTGTGTTAGTGAGGAACCTGGTTCTTCTATAAAGAGGAAAAAGATTAAGGAGTTGGAATGGCAGAGGAAAGAAAATTGGAAAAAGCAAAATGTTCTACTTGAGAGAGTGTTCAGCTCTGAGATTGCTGAGAAAATGTAATGAAGGAGCTACTGGAGATTGTTGAGTTTCAGAAGTGGGAGCATTTGTTTGTCTCCCCTGCTCCTAGTGTCTTTAAGGATGAAGTGGCAACGTTCTATGCCTCCTTAATATACACTGATGACTCCACTTTGGTCATGACAGTAAATGAGTTGGAATTTAGGATGGACGAAGCAAAGTTGGGTGAAATTCTTAGTGTTCCAACTGATGGATTGAAATAAATTGAAGGGAAGGCATCACAAGCCTTCGAAGATATGATTGTCAAAAGGGAAGTATCTGCAACTGGTAAGAGGCTTTATAAAAAGCAGCTTAAGCTTGAGTATTAGCTCTTGTTTGAGCCTGTCAACAAAGTGCTGTTTCCAAGGGCTGAAAGAAGATGTATTGCTTCTGTCATGGACCTGGTCCTTCTTGAAGCTCTAGCAGGTCTTCATTCCACTAGTCTACTTTCTCTCATGATTGAGCACATGATCAAGGTTGTTAATGCTAGGGAAGGGAAGCATGGTCTTCCATATGTTTTTTTTTTACCAAGATCTTTGAGCACTTTAAAGTCAAGACTGGAAAGGGTACCTTGGGCACTCGAAAGCAGATGTTTACCATGGAAACTTTGAAAGAATGTGAGTTTCTGGAAAAGAAGGGCTGTATTGACAGCAATTCAGTCATTTCTAGCCTAATTGACGTTCAAGAACAGGCCACTGCAGAAATAGAAAGGCTTCAAGCTCATAATGCCATCCTGAGAGCACAATTGGCAACAAAGGCAAAGGAACCTGGTCCCAGTAGTGAATTGGTGGATGCTAATGTTGCATTATGGGCCGAAAATGCTGAATTGAGGACAAAGCTTGATGTGCTCCATGACCAAATGGTCCTGGATCAAAGGGCTGCCAATGAGAGATTCGATATGCCTCTCAAGAAATTTGCGCCTTAGTTCCTTCCCAGCTTGTTCTCTATCTCCTTGCCCCTTTAGCCTATTCCTCCATTTTTTTTTATTATAAAAAGTTCCTATTTTGTTTACCCCTCCTCTTTGATGACATTGGTATTTTTGATATTTTAATTATCATAACTTGTATTATTTTGACTGCTAATTACTGATATGATTAATGGTTACTCTGTTTAATGGGCACTTACTCTGTTTTGTGCAATGTTTACTTTGTTCCTATGCTTTGATGTTCCTGATTTTGCTCATGTTGTGCTGCCACAGTGGCCTTGAGTTAATGTCACTGAACTTCTTTTGCGTGTATCACTTTTATTACTCTTTTCGATGATGCCAAAAGGGGGGAAGTGTCTGAGGAGGGAACTTGTTTGAGGAGGAACCTGATATTAATATGATGCTATATCTGAGGGAGAACTTGTTAACTTGTTATGATGCTGAGAGCTTAATAGGAAAAGGAAACTAGTTGCAAACATGTTGTGTAAGACTAATTCGCAGGGGGAACAAGTGGGGAAACCTGGTCCTCTGGTGGAACTTCAGCTATGAGTTTGTCATCATCAAAAAGGGAAAAATTGATAAGATATGTTATCTTGTGTTTCAATGATTTGACAAAGACTCTAGGGACCAAGTACTCGATCATGTCCCCTGAGTGCAGTACATCAACACAGCTGCAGTTTGCTAGAGGCCAAACTTGTAGCTAAAGTCCACTATCTAAAGATAAAAATGTTAACATGTTGATGAGGGCCTAATTCGCAGGGGGAATTTGGTCCTTTGGGTTCAGATGAGAAAATGTGGATGTGTTTTGTTGCCTACCATGGTAATGAGATCTAATCTGCAAAGGGCACCTGGTTCTCAAGAGGAATATCAATTACGAGTTTGTCATCATCAAAAAGGGGGAAATTGATGAGTTAAGATATTTCATACTTTTGATGATTTGACAAATACGCCAAGGACTAGGTCCTTGATCAGGTCCCCTGGGCACTGTACGAAACATGACAGCTGTAAAGCTATGTGCACTGTTCTGACTAGTAGAACTGCAGTAGCACAGGTGCAGCATGCTGGAGGTCAAACCTGTAGCTAAAGGCTAATATGAAAATATGAAATGTCCCTATCCATGGTCACATGCTTCTCACATGCTCCTTAATATATATACAACATGTTGCTAGGTTAAATATCAACACTTGCAAATCTGAAAATTATATTTCTCTCAAGTGCAGCCGCCACCCCTCTCAAGGTGCTTTCAAGAACAAAGCCTCAACAAGCCAAAGGACTAGATCCCTAAAATGAAGATGCTTCAAGTCCTTAGGTTGTTGAGTCTTTGTTCATTTGTTTTATAAATTGTAAACCTACTCTTCTCTTTTAAGAAGATGTTTGTAGGTGCTTGAATTTTCAAGGGCTGCTTGTAAGAAGTTTATCTTCACAAACTTTTGAGTGGTACACTAGGCTAAAGTTAGTCTAGGTGTATTAGTTTGAATTCTCAGAAGTGTTTTTGTAGGTTGTTTACCTACTTAAGCTTTGAGTGGTACCCTTGTCTAGAGGTAGGCTAGGTGTATTATTTTTGCTTGGCTAGAGGTAGTCAAGAGTTGCTTACAATAGGGTTATTGTAAGGGTGATGAATTAAGAGTTTAATTCCTAGGTTATAATCTGAACATTGCTCAGTTTAGTGAAGTTGGAAATCCTACTGGGATAAGTCGTTGTTTTTAATCCCTTGAGCAAGGAGTTTTCCACGTAAATATCGTGCCTTATTTACTTTCTGTCATTATCTGTGAAAACAGTTCAGGGACCAGGTCCCTTAGACTATTTTTGGTGAACTTTCAGGCTGTGAACTCATAGGTTCTATCAATGTATGAACCCAACATTAATGAAGTGAAGCAAACAGGGAACAAACATGATTCTTTTTCCCTTAAAAACATTTAGAGTTCCTTAAGCAAATTAGCATACTACACCGAGAAACTACATAATTCAAATGGCCAAATGATACAGTGCTTCTAATAATGGAGTTATCTATTTATTTATTTATTTATTTTTATTTAATCTCTAATGTGCTGCTTGGTATAGAAAGGTAAACTTGGGTCAATTTAGGTGAGTTGGATCATAACTTGTTACTTACCCATCTTGATTTAACTAGATATAGTTTAAGCATGAAACTTAACAAAAACGTGATAGTTTAAGGTGATTTTGATCCACTATCTCTAAATTTTGTATACCATCAAATTAAATTTATTTATAACAATAAATAAATCTTCATAACAAAACCTAATATGATAACTTGGAATATAAGCAAAAAAACTGACATAATCAATTAAATTGATCTAACGATGTAAAATTACTTTAGATTGTCAGTATATATAACTTAAGTCCATTACATCTTTTGTTCGTCATTTTTTTCTTTAGGTGTATATATTCATCTACTAGCTCAAGCAAGTGTATGAAAGATCGACAGTTAAAGCAAAATTTGGGCCAATATAAAAATGTTCCAAAAGTTCATCAGTTTCTTCTTGGGCTTAAAATGAATATGGCCCAAAAGCTTTTTCTGATTTACTTGTTTGACCATACAAATTATTTCATTTTTTCAACTTCAAATTGAAATATTACTTACAAAAAATTTAACTACTCTTTTTAATTTTTACTTCAATTTTAATATCAACCAATATTTTCCAAACATCCAGTTGAGAGAAATAGGAAATTATCAGATGCTTGGACCCATATATGAATTATGAATTACAAAAAGGATTAAACAAAGTACTAATTGTGGAGATTTCTGATTCATACTGTATTTAGTTTACGAGAAAAAGAAAATTCTTCATTATCCAAGACGAAGTAGTATGGATGTTTAAGCTGGTATTATACAAATAGTGATAACTTGCCATAATAAATATGTCAGCCTTATAGTTGTGTGTTCATACTCCTTCTGTCCCAATTTATGTGATACACTTTCCTCTTCAGTCCGTCTAAAAAAGAATGATACATTTCCTTATTTGGAAATAATTTAACTTTAAAGTTTACCTTTTACACTTAACGATATGATCTATAACCATACAAATATCTTTGGCTTGTTTTAGACCACAAAATTCAAAGTCTTCCTTTTTTTTTTCTTTCTTAAACTTCGTGCCCAGTCAAATTATATCACGTAAATTGAGTATGATATCTTACATAGAGTAAAACTTTTTAGTCCATACCACATACGATATCTTATCTATGAGTAAAAGTTTTGGTCCATACTACATAAACATTCATCAGTTGTAAGGATATATAGGTAATAAAGTCCTATTGGGCCAGAAGATAACATTCCTATGGTCCTCATATATGCATTTAGTTTTGTATTCACATTCTGAACTTACATTCATGTTTTGGGAAAATTTCAGAAATATACAAGTTCGTCATTTACATTGCAAAAAAAAAAAAAAAAAAAATCCAAAACTTACATTACTAAAAACATCCCAAAATATACAGACATCTACTTACATATACACACATATACATACACTTTATACCAACATATACCAACATGTACAAACATATAAGAAGGCAAAGAGAGAGAGAAAAGTTTGGGTCATTTTTTGTAAGAATTAAGAAAATGGGTCAATTTTGGTAGCATTACGTACATACCGATAATGCTTATTTGCACTTGATGTGTAAATAAAATAATCTAATTTTAGTAATTAAATATTAAAGTAATATTACTTAATAATAATTAAGTGATAAATGCGTGTATGAAAGACACATATGTATATTAGTTTGATGAAACACCGAATACAACAAATTTTTTACCAAAAAAGATAAGGGCCAAGAGAATATTCATCAATCCTTTGCACCAATGGAAGAAAGAAAAAATAGAAACCATGCACTCACGAAATGAACCTTGGACCTAACTCAACTTTAAAGGGAGTTCTTCTACAACATCTTCCCGCATGTTAGGACTCGACCGTGAACTACCATGGGGGACCAACATCAGAAAAGCAAGAATTAAGTAGTCTAGCTCGCTCTATTAATATCGTGTCAAACTAGAGCAAGCAAAGGTCATGAGTTTTGGTCTCACCGTCACCCATCATCAAAAAAATAATTTTTATGTGTTATTTATATGTTCATGAAAAAAAAAAAATTAGGCTCTTACGTAAAGAGACGTATTAAAAAATATAATCGCTGATAAACTTTTAGATGAATTGATCAGACGCTTCAATAAACCAAATCCCAAGTTCCAAAGATGCTCAATCAAGCAGACAAAGATTCATGGTTTGTCACCTGTTGAAATCAATCAACAGACACCATTTACCACCTTGTCCAAATATTGGTTCTTATCTGATTGTGGCTTTAAATTTTCTTGATTTAGTGCCTTCACTTAATGTTCAAGTATAAAGCAACACCCCTTTCCCTTTCAATAACACCAAATTTAACATCATTATTTTGATAACTTTATTATCCACACTAACCAGGGAGTATTAGATATGTGCATGTTCATAATATTATAGATCACCGTAATTAATAAGTAGACTTTAATTAATTAGATTCGCGTATGTATCAAACAATTGACTGTTTGTTAACAAAATTAACTAGAAAATTTGATCCCAATGAAATTCTCTTCTGTTTGTTAACAAATTAGCCAGAAAGGGGTTAATTAATCAATATGAATACTGAATAAATTGGCTAAATGGCAGGTAAACTAATCCAACATATAATTGCATAAACAAAAGTCAATATTGTTAAGATGGTAGGACACATAATTTTGAAAAGGTGAAAAATGACCACTAATGAAGTTAAGCAAATAAGTACTCTAGGGTAGACCAGACAATGTTACTTAATGATTGCATTGTGGGTTGCTGATGTATTAAATTTAAGTATCGCCTATTAATGATTGGTTTGATATGTCATATACACACCGTGTATTTTCAAATCAAACATGTAAAGTACACCCTCAAACTATGAAAATTCTACGCAAATAAAATGATGGTACCCAAAAAAAAGAAATATAATAATATAATAAGATTTTCGTTAATTACTCTGTAAATTATGTAGATTTAAATATATTACATTTTTATGAAATAATAATAATAATAATAATAACAATCTAAATATAATATATTAATAATAATGATAAAGATAGGCTGAAGCAAGCTATATGAAATCAAAAGATAAAAGACGTTGATAAGAAAAATCATTTACAAAATAACAGTCAAACGAAATAGTGCAAGAAAAAGTATTATATACTAATAAATAAGGAGAAAAAATAATCTTCCTATCAATTCTTCTGAATATGCATAACATAAAGCTGCGATGGATGGAGCTGTTGCTTTCATTGATGATCTAACTTATTGATGAAACTATTAGTACACTCACGTCATCAGTGAATCAACTACGTCACATGCAACGTATTAAATTAAATGCTAGTGTGAGTGTGAGTGTGAGATGGGGATCATTGGATCCTTTAATTAAGGTCCCCGGACCACGCTCACCCACACAAAAAACAAAAACCAAAAAAAAAGTGAAAATATTTTTTATAATTATTAAGAGTAAAATAAAAAATTAAATTATATTAACTTTAGACTGAAAACAAACAAGATCATGGATATAGTAGTAAAAAATACGAGTTACATCATCCTTGCACCACAAAGGGGGAGTGCACATATACTTGATTTTGGTGCATCTGTTTAAGTTACGTCTTAAATTTATAAGTTTCCACACATTTACTCACATCGAAATAATTATAGACATGCGATTCATAGCTGAAGTTAATCTTGGCAAAATGTCGAAAGTTTCATATGGTTGAAATTTAGGCAATTCTGCTTTAAGAATTTTGGCCTGAACTTCAAGCACATATATATGACTATAGTTTAGTTATTTTTGCCTGAACTTCAGTCATATGTGGGTGAAGTTTAGTCATTTTTACCTAACTTCATGCAATTTTGCCTGAAGTTCATGTATAATATATATTGCTGAAGTTTAACCATTTTTGCATGAACTTCATGTTGAAATGTGTGAACTTTAGCCATATGGAAGTTCAAACATTTTATCTGAAGTAAAGTTTTGTCAAGCTTAACTTCTACATATCTAAAATTGTAGCAGACCAGGTACAGATGTATAGATCGGGTACGGTTCGGCAGAATCCAGTAGCGTTAACTCAAATTTTGTATTGTCTTGAAAAATTCATTTTATATGCATAAATTATTAATTTAGAACTTAGTATTTGAAATTTTTTAAAATTCTGAACCCATAAACTTAAAATCCCGAATCCGCCTCTAATTAACCTAATTATTAACAAAAAGTTAAACTTAAGATGAATAACTATATTATTCTTTACCTATATATATTTGCATTAGGGGTGGAGCCAGTGCTTCGGTTACGAATTTGGCTGAAATAATTTTGGTGCATATTCTGTATTTGTCTTAAAATACCCATTGAATATGTACAAATTATTAATTTATAACCAAGTAACTTAAATCCTGAATTCATGAACGCATAAACTTTAAATCCTGGTTTCGCCTCTAATTTGATCTGCATGTGTGTATAAACATGATGTGTCAATATAATTGATCTTATCTATATATTACGTAAATAAAATGCATGGAGTTTGCTACAAAGTTTGTAGTACAAACAGGTGCTCTCCAGACATATGTAACTTTAATTTCAAAATTAATTTCAGATAGTTAACACTACATATTATACAATTTTTCAATTGCACAAAATTAAGATACTGGACTTATACACCAAAATTTAGATGTTTTCCTGATCTTTTTCAGAGAGCGAATAATCTTTTGAGTTTTTTCAAATTGAGAGTATATATT
Source organism: Lycium barbarum (assembly GCF_019175385.1). Lineage (NCBI taxonomy): Eukaryota > Viridiplantae > Streptophyta > Magnoliopsida > Solanales > Solanaceae > Lycium > Lycium barbarum. Next base: position 14,191,626 of record NC_083342.1, read on the forward strand.
CTTCTGCGAAAAGAATATTAAGAAGAACGGATAATTTCAGAGACCTTCCCTAAGATTTAGTTCATAACACTAATTTCCCTTGTGGTTTATAATATTACACTTATTTTCCTTATGTTAATTTTTCTATAACAATTCTTTTTATTTATTTCTTATATATAAAATAATAATATGACTAATTTACCCCTTTTCAAATATTATGTCCTTCAAATTAATTAATTTATTAGTATCTTTTTCAAAACACATACTTTAAGAGTAAAATACTACTAGTAGTAATTCTTTTAGCTCGAAAATCCTCCCAGTTTTCATTTCTATAAATCTCTTCCGCTCAATTAAATTTCATTAACAGTATACTTAAGTACGACTTCTTGAATCTGATCAGTCAAAGTGCATTCCTATTAGGGGTAGAAATGCTCCATTTTTTTTAAAGTGCTATAAATGCTCCTTGAATTTTCTACTGCAACATTCTTGGTGTCACTAGGAGTTCTATTATTCTCCAATCTCCAATTTGTATTCCCCATTGGTTTGCTACTTCGAGGCAAGATTGTCTTAATTAAGTGGAAACAAAGGTAAAATGACTTGTTGCAACTTGCAAATTTGCATTCGCCAAAGCCTGGGAGAGCAAGAAATAACCAAGAGTTCCAATCGTTTGAGTTATATGTATAGCTTTTATTCTAAAAGAATTTAAAAGAGGCGTTTATAAAGTCGATTACAGAAATTAAAATATTTGAAAGAGGCCAGCCAAATCATACTGTAATCTTTTTTCATTAATACTAAATAGGATAAAAATTATTATAAAAAATAAGTGTAATATCGTAAACCACGAAAGAGATTAATATTACAAAGCGAGAAGAAGGGGGAAGAACATGCACGGCTAGGGAGGATGCTGATTTAATTTTTTAACCAAGTAGTAGGTGATAAAATTAAAGATTTGGAACTATTGATAGGACAGATTAAATATATACGTAATTTGTAATAATGACGTGACACCTATATATCTTTCTTTCGCTTTAGGGAACACACAATAAATTATAGTGCGTAGAAAATTCACTTTGCATTTAGTTATTTACCAAGAAATCAGAGTTATGAACGTTGCTTGTGTCACATAAACCCAAAGTTTAGATATGATGACGGATGACCTCGCTATAGTTATGACTATTTATAAACTCTATATATTTCTTGACTCAAACCAGCTCACCAAAATTTAATGTGAGAAGGGGAATTAATACTCTCCCTGAGTGGGGATTAAGTAGCTGAGCTGATTGGATACCTGAACTCTCACTTTGTTAGTGAGGATTCGAATCCGCACGTTATAATCTCCTTCTCCATTTTCTCTTTCTTACCTCTTATGTAATAATAACAAAAAAAATACTCTTTCTGTTCCAATTTATATGACACACTTTTCTTTTTAATCAGTTTAAAAAGGAATGATACATTTCCTATTTTGGCAACAATTTAGCTTTAAATATTACCTTTTACGTTTAACGAGATGATTTATAACGTCCACATACATATCTTTGGCTTGTTTTAGACGACAAGATTCAAAAGTATTCATTTATTTCTTAAATTTTATGTCCAGTCAAATTACATCACATAAATTAGGACGAAATGAGTAATTTTTGGACACGTGTAGGAATTGAATGATTGTGACGTCCGCTTTTTAAAATTCACATATAGAGCAAGTGCTAGAATAGAAAAGTTTTAAATATGATTTTCCCCCCTTTCTTTAAGTTTTAAATATGATATCGAGGGAGTATTTATGCTACATTTAACATACTGAATAGTACTTTGATAGTTCACATTACATGACATCACTCTCTCTCTCTATATGTCTCTTAGGTCTGTGCACGAATCAATTCAATTTGGTTTTGGCCATCATCGAGTTGAAATTTTGAATTTCAACTTTGTAAAATTCTCAATCAAACTCGATTCATTCTAGGTTCAATTCGATTCGTTTTTTATTATTTCGGTTCGGTTATACAAATCGATTTGTTCGGTTTGTTCTAAATTTAAACAAGCAACTATTTTCATTTCAGTTTTAGAGTAAACATAACAAAAAATAATGAGATTCTAAATCTGCAACCTTATAACCAAGACATTAACCAAGAAAAAAAATCATAAACTTGCAAGCATAATAACATATAAATAGCAAAACAAGAGATTGACAACTTGTGCAAGCATACAAATCCGTCAACACCACATTACATATACCAAATTAATAATCTAGCATCTTGCAACAAGTATAATAACTCAGTTTGCATCCTCAAAAAAACCAGAAAAAAACTCTAATTTTTACAGGCTAAGATCAAAGAACAAACAAAGCCATGGGTGTAGGCAAAGATGGCTCGTGAGAAGAACGCTGAAAAGATAAAAGACCAAAAGGGAAGTCAGCTTGAGGCCAACAAGAAGGCCATGAATATCCAGTGCAAGGTCTGCATGTAAACATTCATTTGCACCACTTCTGAAGTTAAAGATATTACTTCACCATTAAGTATTAAGCGTATATATAGTTAGACTATTAGAGCATTAGTCATACTAGTCATTAGTGGCAAATAAATTCGGTTTGCTCGGGTCGGTTTGGTTGATAGTCAACTGTATCCGAACCGTTAAACCGTAATATTTTAAAATTACATTTGTAAATCGAAATCGAATTGTATTATCCAAATTGAATTATCCGAATTGTTTCAAATCGGTTTGAAAATTCGGGTTGATCTGGTTTGTGCATAGGCCTAATGTCTCTGTGCGAAGAAACGATAAAACCAGGAGTTACTCATTAGATGGGTAAATATATTTTCTCCGTTTCATTTTAACTGTAGTTTTAGCTCAAAAACATTATTCCAAAATAATTATTAATTTAAAAATTCAAGACTAAAACTAACATTTGTTTCCAATTACACCATTTAACATCGAAAGAAATAGTTATTCTTAGTACTCCTCAATTCTCACAAAGTATCTAATAAATAGGAGTAACTTAGTAAACTATATTTTGTATTTATTATTTATTTAATGAACGTGAAAAGAGCTAAAACGAAAGTTAAAATGGGATGGAGTGATACGATTCGAATTGGAAGACACGAGGAAACACAAGATGCATTAAAACGCGGAATTTAAGATTGGAAGAAATTGGAAATGAGAATAGAAAGGATAGAAGCAAGACCCATTTAATATAGGATTTATGGGCAAACTTGGACTTGATACCAAATCCTCCCAATTGAATCTTGCATGCTAAAGAACCTATACTATTTGAGTTCAAACAAGAGTTAATCAAATGAATTTACAAATGAGCAACTCTAATATGAAAATCAATGGAAAGGGTTTCAACAGCTAACAAAGGAATCCACCTTAATTAACTATCAATCTACTAATCATAAGATTGACACTACATAATAGCTACCAAACCAACTATCACTCAATTTGAGTATCTCATCAACATTCAAGTCAAAGCTAAGGAATGCAATAACTAAGGCAAGTATATATATTAAAAAAAAAAGAAAAAAAGAAAAGAAGAGGCAAGTATATATAGTATTGCCTTTACAATCCTAGTCACATTATTTAACTAATAGCCACATTTGGCTTATAGCTACACAAGCTTGCAATTGTAACGATATATCACACGTTTGGTTCTTTTAAGAGGCAAGCATTGGGCCTTGGGCTCTTGGGTGTTGGGTTTTGATATTGGTGAATGGGAAATGATGGGATGGAAAGTGAAGGGAATGTAAAAGGTCCCTTTTTGCTTTGGTTAAAGCATTTGTCCCACATAGGAAGAAGAGAGGAAAAGAGAGGTGTATATACTACATTACACCTTCTCTAGTTGCTAAAAGGGTTGAGGGGGCAAGGACCCCTCGCGCCGTCGTCGCTCGCTCGCTCGACTCGGCTTTGGTTTTAGATTTGGATTTGGATTTGGATTTGGATTTGGTCAAATGATCGGATTGATAATCTTTTTGGACCAAAATTCCGTTAATTTTAATTTAATTAATTATTATTTAATTAATTAATTATTTCCAGATCCTGACCCGTTAGTGACCCGGATCCGCGTGTCTGACCCGCGACCCGTTTCTTCCCGGATTAATTTAAATTTCCCTCCGTTTTATTTTTAAAAACAAAAACGTTATTTTCTGAAAGGTTGCAAACCTTTGTGAAAAGATGCAAACCTTTTCCCAACTAATGCATTAATGGCTATAAATTCCAGTTAATATTCAGATTATTACTTACGAATTTTCTGATATTCTCTATTCTTCTACTCTTCTTAATAGTTTTCTTTTCTGTGTGATATACTGCCATTGAGTAGTTCGCCGCTACCAGAATTTGGAGTACTACTATTCTGGTAAGATAATCGTTCTATCCTGGGAGGGGATATTCCATCAACCTCGAGTACTGTGAGGGGAATAATTTCCTTAAGGACACACTTTGAACTAAGTGGGCTCGATTATATTCTGAAAATATTTTTTCAACACTGTTTCTGTTCATTTTTCAGTTTCTGTAATTTACTGGTTTTAAGTTTTTTTTTTTTTTTCAGATTGTGTAATCTGGTTTTACTAAGTGTTTTATAGATTCCGAAGCTTTATTTAAACTTATACAGATTATATTGCCAACAATCTTAAGGAAATTATATGTAATCTGTATTCTGTTTAAGGAGATTAAAACATGTGTAGTTTTCTACTCCATATGAATATTAGTATTCTGACTTGAAGATATAAAAACTTCATTGGAATACCAAAGTTCATAATTATACTGCGATTTGAAGAAATAAAATATTTATCGTTTAAGTTTGTGATTTAATTGCTATTCTGGTTTTATTAAGTAAAACAGTTTGTCCATTTGACAGTGACAAACAAATAATGGCAATTGAGACTGGAACTCCCTCTGCGACTGGAACTCCCTCTGCGGGTATTGCACCAGTGGTTACTCCGACAACCCGTACCGCTGTGCCACCGGCTGAGAAACCTGCGAAGTTCACCGGTGCCAACTTTAAAGGATGGCAACAGAGAATGTTCTTTTGGCTTACCACCCTTGGTATGCAAAAGTTCACCAGTGAGGACCCTCCCGTGCCTGCCGCCGACATGCCTGACAACCAGAAGTTCATGGTTACTGAGGCTTGGAAACAGGCTGATTTTTTGTGCAAAGGCTACATTTTGAGTGCCTTAGAAGATGATTTGTACAACGTCTACAGTGCAGTAGAGACCTCCAAAGAACTGTGGAGTGCACTCGAAAAGAAGTACAAAACCGAAGATGCTTGCTTGAAGAAGTTTGTGGTTGCCAAATTCCTAGACTACAAAATGGTGGATGGAAAAACTGTTGGAACCCAAGTTCAAGAGATTCAACTTATCTTCCATAACCTTATTGCTGAAGGTATGGTAGTGAATGAAGCATTCTAAGTGGCTGCAATGATTGAGAAATTGCCACCCTCATGGAAAGATTTCAAGAATTATCTTAAGCACAAGAGAAAGGAAATGAAGTTGGAGGATCTTGTGATTCGTCTCAAGATCGAGAAAGATAACAAAACCGCTGAGAAGAGGTACCGTAAGAGTTCACCGATTGAAGGGGCAAGTGTCGTTGAAGATGCTGCTCCGAAAAAGAACAATAAAAGGAAGAGAAATTTTGGAAAGGAGAAGTATCCTAACAAGAAAAAGTTCAAGGGCAACTGTTATAACTGTGGTAAAGCAGGCCATAAATCTCCCGACTGTCGTGCCCCTAAGAAGGACAAAGAGAAAAACAAGGGTCAGGCAAACATGGTGGAAGATGTTGATGACCTGTGTGCAATGCTGTCTGAGTGCAACCTGGTTGGTAACCCAAAGGAGTGGTGGCTTGATTCTGGCGCCACTCGACATGTGTGTGCTGTTAAGGAAGCATTTACAACCTACACTCCCGCTGGACCCGAAGAGGAGCTATACACGGGAAATACTACAACAGCCAAAGTTGAAGGATATGGAAAGGTTCTGTTGAAGATGACATCCGGCAAGGTGCTGACTGTCAACAACGTCATGCATGTTCCATCAATTAGGAAAAACCTAGTTTCAGCCGCACTACTCGTGAAAAATGGGTTTAAGTGCGTGCTGGTTAGTGATAAATTTGTACTTAGTAAGAATGATATGTTTGTAGGAAAGGGCTACCTCACCGAGGGCCTTTTCAAACTTAATGTAATGGTTGTTGCCAGTATTAATGGAAAATCTGGTTCTTCTTACTTATTGGAGTCAAATAATTTATGGCATGTTCGTTTAGGACATGTCAATTACAAAACCTTGCGGAAAATGATTAATCTTGAAATATTGCCTAAATTTGAGTGTAATATATCTAAATGTCAAATATGTGTTGAATCAAAGTTTGTTAAGCATTCGTATAAGTCTGTTCAAAAGAATTCAAATGCTTTAGACTTAATCCACACTGACATTTGTGATATGAAGTCAATACCATCTCGCGGTGGGAAAAAGTATTTCATAACTTTTATTGACGATTGCACTCGATATTGTTATGTTTATTTGCTAAACAGTAAGGATGAAGCAATAGAAGCATTTAAGTAATATAAGAATGAAGTCGAAAATCAATTGAATAAAAAGATAAAAATGATTAGAAGTGATAGGGGTGGAGAATACGAATCTCCTTTTACAGAGATATGTTTAGAATATAGAATTATTCATCAAACCACTGCCCCCTACACACCACAATCCAATGGAGTTGCGGAAAGGAAAAATCGGACATTGAAAGAAATGATGAATGCTTTACTAATAAGTTCCGGTTTACCGCAGAGCTTGTGGGGGGAAGCTATCCTTACAGCTAACCGAATACTCAACAGAGTGCCCCACAGCAAAACACAATCCATTCCATATGAACTATGGAAAGGAAGAAAACCCAACTTGAAATATTTCAAAGTGTGGGGGTGTTTAGCAAAGGTACAAATTCCTATACCTAAAAGGGTAAAAATCGGACCAAAAACTGTGAATTGTGTTTTTATTGGATATGCTACAAACAACAAAGCTTGTCGGTTTTTGGTTCACAAATCCGACAATCCTGAAATTCATGTTAATACGGTAATTGAATCAGATAATGCTGAATTCTTTGAAAATATTTATCCGTATAAAATTGAATGTGAGTCGTCAAGTGAAAGATCCAAACGACCGCGGGAAGAACCAAAGGAAAGTACACCAAGTGAAGAGGATCCAAGGCGTAGCAAACGTCAAAGAACATCTACTTCATTTGGACCAGATTTTGTGACATTCTTGCTTGAAAATGAGCCTCAAACATTTAAAGCAGCGATGTCTTCTTCTAATTCAGCATTTTGGAAAGAGGCAGTCAATAGTGAGATTCAATCAATCTTAGATAACCACACATGGGAAGTGGTTGATCTTTCTCCTGGAAACAAGCCTTTAGGTTCTAAATGGATTTTTAAAAGGAAAATGAAAGCTGATGGCACTATTGACAAATATAAGGCAAGACTTGTAGTCAAAGGTTATAGACAAAAACAAGGTCTTGATTATTTTGACACATACTCGCCTGTAACAAGAATAACATCCATTCAGGTGTTAGTGGCTCTGGCCGCGGTGTATGGTCTTGAAATTCACCAAATGGACGTTAAAACAGCTTTCTTAAATGGTGATTTGGAGGAAGAAATTTACATGGAACAACCCGAGGGTTTTGTGGTTCCTGGTAAAGAAAAGAAAGTGTGCAACTTGTAAAGTCGCTTTATGGACTTAAACAAGCACCCAAACAATGACATGCTAAATTTGACCAAACCATGTTGGCAAATGGCTTTAAAATCAATTAGTGTGATAAATGTGTTTACATTAAAAACACTCCAGGCCACGAAGTCATTGTTTCTTTGTATGTTGATGACATGCTGATAATGAGCAAAGATATGGCAGATATAAATGCTACAAAGCGCATGCTAGCTAGCAAATTTGACATGAAAGACTTAGGAGTTGTTGATGTAATCCTAGGAATCAGAATTCATAGAACTCCACAAGGTATAGCATTATCACAGTCTCACTACATAGAGAAAGTACTTGACAAATTCAAGCACTTGGATTTCAAGATTGCCAGAACTCCAATTGATGTGAGTTATACACTTCAAAAGAATGAAGGTGAAAGTAAATCACAAGGGGACTATGCGAGAGTGTTGGGAATTCTGATGTATATCATGAATTGTACACGACCGGATATAGCATGTGCTATTAGCAAACTGAGTCGGTTTACAAGTAATCCCAATTACACACATTGGATGGCAATGAAACGAGTTTTGGGGTATCTGAAACATACTTAAGACTATGCTTTGAATTATAATAAATATCCCGAAGTGATTGAGGGATATAGTGATGCAAATTGGATCACTGGATCGTCTGAAGTTAAATCCACGAGTGGATATGTTTTCATAATTGAGAGTGGAGCAGTGTCTTGGAAATCATCCAAACAGACTTGCATCGCCCGTTCCACTATGGAATCTGAATTCATAGCTTTAGACAAGGCCGGTGAAGAAGCTGAATGGCTCCGGAATTTCTTAGAAGATATTCCATTCTGGCCCAAACCTTTGGCTCCGATATGTATACATTGTGATAGTCAAGCAACAATAGGTAGGGCAGGGAGCGTAATGTATAACGAAAAATCTCGTCACATATGACGGAGACACAATACCGTTAGACAACTCCTCTCTAGTGGCGTTATCACGATTGACTATGTAAAGTGGATCCGCTTACAACCGGCTTATCTAGAGAGGGAGTTAGTAGATCATCAATGGGAATGGGGTTAAGGCCGAGAACAAGTCATTATGGCGGTAACTCTACCTAGTAGACTGGAGATCCCAAGAGCTAGGTTCAAGAAGATCAAACAAAGTTATGACTGACGGTTCAACATTGTCAAATAACTCAACCCATTCTCGGATGAAGACAATGTTCAGAAATAAGGATAAAACTTTATGGCTTAATAAAGCATTAAGTTTTTTTAATGATTATCTAAATCTGGCAGTGTATGACCAGATAATGTGGCTGTAGGACCACATGTTTAGAAATCACCTATGTGAGTGTTAAGTGTAAGCCGCTTTAAAGGGGAATGACAGTGAAGGCCCATTCTCTATGCACTCATGAAACCAGGCGGTGTTCATGGCTGAAACGAACACAACCGTGAGAACCATAAACGGTTGAGGGTTGATTGTGTGACTTATGTTGTCTAGGTATACAACAAAGTTCGACGGTTCAAAGATATCAAATCTACCGATTGATCGAGTATGTCCGATATAAGTTCACTACGGAAAGTTCAAAGGGAAACCTACTTATCCAGATGCAGTCAATCTTCTCTTGTTTATCACATTTGTCCGTGCATTCTTTTATATTATGGCCATTCCCCATTCATGTGGGGGATTGTTGGGTTTTGATATTGGTGAATGGGAAATGATGGGATGGAAAGTGAAGGGAATGTAAAAGGTCCCTTTTTGCTTTGGTTAAAACATTTGTCCCACATAGGAAGAAGAGAGGAAAAAAGAGGTGTATATACTACATTACACCTTCTCTAGTTGCTAAAAGGGTTGAGGGGGCAAAGACCCCTCGCGCCGTCGTCGTCGCTCGCTCAGCACGACTTTGGATTTGGATTTGGTCAAATGATCTGATTGATTGATAGTCTTTTTGGACCAAAATTCCTTTAATTTTAATTTAATTAATTATTAATTAATTAATTAATTAATTATTTCCAGATCCTGACCCGTTAGTGACCCGGATCCGCGTGTCTGACCTGCGACCCGTTTCTTCCCGGATTAATTTAAATTTCCCTCCGTTTTATTTTTAAAAACAAAAACGTTATTTTCTGAAAGGTTGCAAACCTTTGTGAAAAGATGCAAACCTTTTCCCAACCAATGCATTAATGGCTATAAATTCGAGTTAATATTCAGATTATTACTTACTAATTTTCTGAAATTCTCTATTCTTCTACTCTTCTTAATAGTTTTGTTTTTTGTGTGATATACTGCCATTGAGTGGTTCGCCGCTACCAGAATTTGGAGTACTACTATTCTGGTAAGATAATCGTTCTATCCTGGGAGGGGATATTCCATCAACCTCGAGTACTGTGAGGGGAATAATTTCCTTAAAGACACACTTTGAACTAAGTGGGCTCGATTATATTCTGAAAGTATTTTTTCAACACTGTTTCTGTTCATTTTCCAGTTTATGTAATTTACTGGTTTTAAGTTTTTTTTTCCAGATTGTGTGATCTGGTTTTACTAAGTGTTTTATAGATTCCGAAACTTTATTTAAACTTATACAGATTATATTGCCAACATTGGGCTCTTCTACTCTTCTTCCATGCTGTCTTCCATAGCTTGGAGGCCCTCCAGTGTATGACTTCAAATGCTTCTAAAGCTTCATCCTCCATGAACATGGCTTGTAAAGCTCGAAAGTCCTTGCCTTGACTTATAGTACATGGCCTTGGGGAAAATTGAGCACTTGAGCCTTCATGTATCGTATCATGGAGGAAGTAATATAATAGTACTTCTTTTTAACCGTTCGATACTATTCCAATGCCACAATCCCGATTAATGTGAATTTGTATCACGTTGGTTTACTAAGAAATTTAAAGGTTTACAACAAAAAAAATTGCATTTTCAGAATTCAATATAGGAACTTTAATTTAAGAATAGAAACAATTGCAACACACCCCTAAATTATAATGATATGATACTGAAACATCATACAATAGGAATTAATGCATCTCTAAAATCAAGCACTCCCTAATCCTCCCCCCAAACTCTTGAGTTACTCGGTATGCGGAAAAGTAGCAAAATGGTCAAAGGTATACCTCAAGTTCAAAGGTTGGGTTAATTTTGTCTTTAGGTTGCAGTAAACATAGAATATCCCTCAAAGTATGTAATCATCAAATACTTTTCGTCCACCAACCAAACAGCGTCGCAAAACTAATTGTGTGTAACACTTCAGGCCTTTAACTTAAGCTTGGATCATGATTTTAGACTTAGAAAAATCAAACAGAAGTGTTGGAGTTGGAAATTGAAAATTTACAGGTCAAGTGTGGGCCGTACTTCAAAGTACGGGATCTAAGTGCGGGACGTACTTGGAAGGACGGGACGTACTTCTATCCCTGCTTCACCAGGGAAATTAGTTACTCATTGGAATTTGGCATTCCAGGTACGGACCACAAGGTGCGGCCCGTACTTCAAAGTACGGGACATAGTTGGCGCCCGTACTTTAATTTGTCCACTTCAGTGAACAGTATAAATACGCAGACTCAGCTTTATTTTCTTATTTTCAAATTCCTGAACCCTAGGACGACCTGCTCTTATTCCCCATTACCAAGAACAATAAGGTAAGCAATCCTAACCTATTCCAAATGGATTCTAACATATATCTATTAACATTAAGCAAGAATTCATTGTTCTTAACCTAGAGTTCTCAAGAAAACCCATATAAGGGTTCAAGACTTAGGCTTTTGGGATTCTTCTCAAAGTTCAGACCTTTTTTTTTGCAAATTTTGGAGCATATATAGGCATGTGGGACTAACTATCTATGTTAGAGACTATCTATGTTAGAGAATGTTCATGATTCTCCCTATGCCTCATTCTACATGCTTATTAGTAATTTGACTCAGAATACAGTTTAGCCCTAGTTTCTTGAATAGTTGTAGAACTGCTATCTTCTAGGGTTATAGTTTCATTATTCGTTCATGGTGATCATTTTGAATATCATGAACTCAGTATGTAATCATTATAGACTTGTGTATTGACATCGCATGAGTCTCAGTCTGTTGGCTTAAGTTCCATAATCAGAAACAGTTATCATGCTATCAGCTATAACCAGTCTCAGTCTTAGTCTTGTAAATTGAGCACCTGTATTTGTATTTTGGGCCCTAGGCCACAGTTTATGCATACGTATTGCTTGGGCCTGAGGCCACAATTTTTATGAACATTATTTGGGCCCTAGGCCATAGTTTATATTTATAGTTATACATGTGATTCTTCATTCAGAAACAGGAAGTATTCATGTCTTTACTTCACATGTTCAGTTCAATTATCAGTTTCAGTTTTAGTACTTACAGTTCTTTCTTTCAGTTTGCTTTACATATAGTACAATTGAAATGTGCTAGTGTCCCTTTTTATTGCTTGGGGCCTGCATCTCGTGATGCAGGCAGCGATATACAGGTTGATGATCCAACTAGCTAGGACTGCTCGTATCAGCTGCTTGGTGAGCCCCAGTTCCTTCGGGGCGTTATCCTGCTTTCAGTCTTTCCAGTTTTTAGACAGTTATCTTTTTAGTATTCTTTAGAGGGTTCATAGACATAGTCTAGTCAGTCATATATTAGCAAACCTTGATGTGTTAGCATTGTTGGCATTGATCTCAGATGTTATAGACTTAAACAGTATTTCCACATTTAATATATTTCAGCCAGACTTTTTAGTAGATCAGCATGTGTTAGTCTTATTTCCTTATTTTAGCATGTTTTAATATATCATGTTGATTCAGCCAGCCTATGAGTTCGCTCGGTCACATGCAGTTAGACACCGAGTGTCGTGTTACGCTAGGCCATGGTTCGAGGCGTGACATTGTGACCTAACAATTATGCCAGATTCCTTGACACCGTCTGTTGTACTTCATGATTGCACTAAACTGTCACTATTTCCAGCAATGCTGCACCGTAAATATAAACTTCGAGCATCGTACATGATATACTTACGAATTTTAACCATGTTGAGATAAGGAAACCTGATTGCAGTAGGGAACATTAAATCTCCTTCCTTAGTTTAGTCAACTATCTAGTTTCTATATATGTTATCTCTCTTGTTGTATTCTAGCTTTATTTAAATTTCAAATTAGTCAAGTTAGTTAAGCTTTCTCTTCTTCAATAAAAGGTTGCAGCACATTTTCTATATTTCAGCATACGCCTCCACTCTTTATTGTATCAGAGCAAAATTACTCCAACAAGTGATCCCTTTTTCAGCATCATAGTTACTATTTTACCCATGTCATGGCGTCAAAATCATAAAAAATATTTTCATCATAAATTGTTCACTTTGATGTATTCTATCACTGTATCCATCACTAACTCTCCCTGACTCATACACTTCTGGCATGCCAAAAATTAGGTGGGACGTGATTGACACCCCACACTAACTGCTTACCGAGAGAATCCTGAACTAGCTAACTGATAGACAATATCACTTGATCTGCCTGAAGTAACTAGAGAGGTCAACATAACTAATAATGCTTAATCATTCAGCCCTATAAATGAATAGTAAAGACTAAGACTGAAATCCATAAATGTCACTAGGCTAAAGCATGAGCCTCTAGAAGCATTAAAAATAAACTGTCCTCTAGACTTTTCTCGAAATACTAAAAATACTTAAAGCAATATAAACCAGAATAGCCCCCCCTGAAGTGACTATCGGAAGTGAGCGCATGCACTGAAGACTGAAGTTTGAACCTATTGTTCGTACTAGAGCATAATATATGGTATCTACATCCAAGAAAATAGAAACAAACCCTCACGGGTTAAGTATCTCTGATAGGATACCTAGTAAGTCTCATAGACTATCTCCGTAATAAAAGAAAGTGAAATCTTTGGGACAAAGGCAAATATAACAGGTAAATAGATAAGATCATGTAAGGTTAGATTTCGTGTAATACGTGATTTAGTTAATCTAATAATTCGGATGTATGATTCATTCTTTATACTTTGTTATAACTCATAGGAAGAGAAAGAGTCTAGCTTACTCTTTTGAAGAAATCCTAGATTTGTTTCTCCTTAAGTTCTTGAGGAATGGATGAAAAATCCGTAACTTTTTATTTTAATCCTTGAATATTTTTGCATTAATAGACTAGAATTAGCGTAGTTATGATTGGGTTCTTATCTTGGGTGGATTGGTGAAGCCCATGCTATTCTTCTCTTCAAAAGCTCTCCAAGATGCTGGAGAAATAAAGTGCTTTATCTTTCCCAGATGTGAATTTTAAATTCTATAATTTTTTGGGCCTAGGGAAACTGATTGTGTGTCGCATGGGCATAGCGCCAGTCCAAACCTGTAACTTTTTCCCAAGTATTGTGCAACGCACAACCATTGCCCCGCAATACTGGAATTTTGTTTCAATCCATATGATGGTTGTGCGATGCATAGTCTTTTTCAGGCTCTGGGATGTCTTATTTTTCCTATTTTGAGCATTTTAAGCCACCTTATCGCTTCCTCTAAGTCCCATATTGTATCATACACCCGTTAACATGCTTGAACATACTGATTCACTCAAGTGAGACCTAATTAGTTATAGGACATTACGGAGTCTAACATTCTTCCCCTTATATGACATTTATCCTTAAATGTTGAACCTTGGCCAGTACTAGTATTCAGAGGAACGTTGTAACTTAATGTTAACCTTGCTTGTTAATACACCATAACATAAGCTCACTTACCACATTGTGTAACAATCCAAAAAGTGTTTGTAGATAAAGAGAGTTATAGACATGAATCCTCGAATTGGCCTTCATGGCTTGTTCATATTCCCAAGTTGCTTCCTCTGCTAAGTTATATCTCCACGCCACTTTAATCGAAACACCTCCTTGATATGAAGTTTAGGAACCTGCCTGTTTAGTATTGTTACAAGCTCATATGACAGAGTATCATCAACCTTTATATATTGCCTATCAATTACATGCCTCGAGTTGTGATAGTACAATTTTATCATGGATACATGGAAAATGGGTGTACTACGATAAATATGAAGGTAAAGCTAGTTGATATGCCATAAGTCTGATCCTTTTGAGAATTGAATAAGATTAAATACTAGGCTTTCATCAGTGCCACTTTTAAAAACACAGTCACACTTTTTAACTCAAGATTGCAATGTCTTGCAACTGATTAAGACTTCTAACGGCTCTAACCTGCTTTTATCCGTTCCTGAGTTAGTTTAACCTTTTTCACGGTGTCATGTACTGTGATGGGGCCAATAAGTTGTCTCACCCATCTTAAACATCATATAAAATAACGATCATCTCCCATATAAGGCCTCAAATAAAGTCATATGTATGCTTGCTTGATAACTGTTATTTTATGCAAAATTCTATCAAAGGCATGAGGTCATCCTAATGTCCCTTAAATTCGAGGATATATGATCGTAACCTATCTTCCAAGGTTTGAATCAAATGTGTCACGCCCCGAATTATGGCCTGGGCGTAACACGACACTCGGTGCCTGACTGCATGTGACCGAGTGAACCAACAGGCTGGCTGAATCAATATGTGACATCAAAATGTACTAGAAATAATACTAACACATGCTGATCTACTAAGAGTCAGTCTGAAATATCATAAATGCGGAAATAATGAATAAGCCCGAAATTTTGAATAAGTGGCCGACAAGGCTAACACAAAAGCCTGCTAAACATCTGACTGCCTGCAACTATCGTCTATGAAGCCTCTATGAAGTACTACAAATACTGACTGTTTGTAAATACTGAAAGACTGCAAAGTAATGATAATGCCCCAAAAGACTGGGTTCACAAATTAGTTGATACTGGAAATCCTAACAAGCAAATCAGTCGTCCTGTAAACCTATATCTGCATCGTGAAATGTAGGCCCTCAGGCAATAGAAAGGGGCGTCAGTATATTCGAATTGCACTGGTAAGTAAAACAACTGAAAGAAATAACTGTAAATGGGATGCTTGGGGAAAGAGGCAGCCCAATAATAATAACAGGTAATACGATTGAAACTGCAACTGTACTGAAACTATAAACTGAAATAGCAAGGCAAGTAGAGTTATGAATACTCCC
This sequence comes from Lycium barbarum, assembly GCF_019175385.1. NCBI lineage: Eukaryota > Viridiplantae > Streptophyta > Magnoliopsida > Solanales > Solanaceae > Lycium > Lycium barbarum. The sequence continues at coordinate 14,207,365 of NC_083342.1, forward strand.
TGTTCTGTATCTGAAGCATTTATTTATGGCAAACTTACTTAAATGGCTACCTTATTATAGTTTCCTACCATTTGTAGCTATCCTTTTAAATATTATCATTTATAGCTACATTTTAGCAAAATAGTATATGTTTTCACGTGTATTTGTTACCAACAATTACATGAGAACAAGGTAAAAAAAAAACATGATCCTTGATTTTAGCCTTTAATGGTGGAGCTATTAAATTAGATATTAATATATATTTTTTTGATGTATTTTAGTGGGTTTTTTTTAATGTATTTCAGTGATTTTTTTTTTATGTATTTTACTGATTTTTTTAAATGTATTTCAGTGGCTTTTTTTGATGTATTTCAAATACATTATGTACATTCCAACTACTATGAAGCCAAATATATTTAAATTTTCGTGTATTTGAATGGATTTCAACATATACATTCAGATACAAGACCAAAAAATTCAAATACATGACAAATACATTCAAAAAAATAATGTGTTTGGCTATTAACAAAGTACACTAAAAAATGCACTCAAAAATACAAAGACAAATACATTAAAAAACAGTGTATTTGTGAGATGTAGATTTTTGAATGTATTTGTATTTGGCTTTTAATAAATACACATGGCCAGATCTGAGACACTCCCACCACCAAAAAACCTTAATCTCTCCAACACCACCAAAATCCTAATCTGAGACACCACCACCATCAAAAACCCAAATCTGAGATACCACCACCACCAAAAAAACCCTAATCTTTCCATCACCAACAAAACCCTAATCTCTCCACCTCTACATCATCTTCTCCGCCGCCATCTCAAAATCAATCCATCACCGCCGCCACCAACAATGCACACGGCCAGATCTGCAGAGTGAAAAGAGAGAGAGAGGGGTGAGCACAGAGGGAGACGGAGAAGAGAGAGAGAGAGGGGCGGCGGAGAGAGAGAGAGAGAGAGAGAGAGGTGAGCACAGAGGGAGAGGGAGAAGAGAGAGGGGGCGGTGCGGTCATGGTGGTGGTGGTTGAGAGAAGGGGAGAGAGATTTTTTAGGGTTTTGAGAAATGAAAAATCTGAAATGGATAGTGATTGAGAAAAAAGAAAGATATATGTGTTTGGAGAACAACGGCGCTGCATCTATTTGTCACGACCCAACTAGGGGCCGTGACGGGTACCCGGGCTAACCACCAAGCACCACTCATGTTACTACTACTTAGTCTCTTTATCAATCAATTATCCACTTCATGCTTAACTTATAAGAAAACCGTTTTCATTTGGAAACAAAAGCATTGTATATACATGAGCCCTTTAGGCTAGCAAAATAATATATATATACATATATTCAAAATGACCCTGCCATGAAACCATACAACCCAGATCGAGTATCTACGAGCCTCTATGGAATGACATATACAATTATACACAAAATATCATCATAGGCATCTCCGGAGCAATGGAGGGCTTTCAATCAGCTGGCAACTCTAAGAATCTGGAACAATGTCTCCTCCCTGTCTACCTGTGGGCATGAACACAGCGTCCAAAGAAAAAGGGCGTCAGTACGAATATTGTACTGAGTATGAGAGGCATAAACAATGAAGGAATGCATCAATAATATAGAGGAACATCAACATAAACATCTGGATCTGACTGGTGACCATAAAAGAAGTAATGCATGCTGTCCTACTTATACTCATCCTCAGGGCATATATGCATCATACACAGACTGTCTGTTCATGTCGGAACGGTGTGATAATCAATAATGTTAGCCCGCGTCCAGGCCTCCCGCGTCCGGGGTACCATCTCATGCCGCCCACTAGTGGTGTCTGCCCACGCCCGAAGGTCGTGGTGTATCCGTATAGCTGCCCGCCTTGGCGGTGACTGCCCGGCCAACTAGGCACGGTGTAAAATGCTCATGACATGCTCAATGAAAAATACTCATAATAATATGGTCATCATAAAATACTCATCTTATCATGATATGTGTATAAGGCTCAAGATCAACTTTATCCTATCGGGCTGACGTAAGGTCGTAATCCCCCGATTACATTATGGAACCATTGTGGACATTCTGCCTCACCTTGAAAGGACTAGTACATAAGGTGAGTGTAGGCAAGGAATAACATCCTCATATCGTATAACTTATCTCATATAGACATTCACAGGCATAGGCTTTTAACTTCTTAGAATGTGAAAACTCATAAAGGGAATAGAGATTCAAGCTAAAAGATTCATGCCATTAGAAGGAAGAACTAGCCTCACATACCTTTCGCGTTTAATCGATCTAGCGTTCGCTTATTCTCCTTCAATGTCGCGCCTCTACCTTCAAAAGAGGAGTCGTACTAACGTTAGTCCATTAGCCATAAGAACGCACTACTATTCTAGAGAAGATTGGGCAGCACTTCCGCTATTTATACTACTTTTCCCGTACTTTATCTCAACTCCCAACATCTACAATACAACTCACAACATCGCAAGCAACAATCATCATTCATATACTTTAGGCAAAATCCACCATTTCTCTCTATTTTTTTTCCACATTTATGGTCTTGGGGTCGTTAACGTATTTCCTCGTATATCATGCTTATATCATGGTCTACATATCATTTGCAATGCATTTATAATCATAGTATAACCACATTCATGATTCAACCAAGCTATCACCCAACCATGGCACTATTCACTCAGTAATGACCCATTTGCTATGTCTTTCTACCACTCGGATATCTTAATCTCCCAATACCTTAAACAACAAGGAAAGGTCATGAAACTCACCTTGAGTGATGGTTGAACAAGTCTTGGGTGAAGTTCTCCCTTTCTCACCAAAACCCTATTTCACCTCCTTTGGAATTTCTTGAAGAAGATGCACTTGGGTTAGGTTTCATACACTTTGATTCATGGATCTTGTGTTATTGATCATGGATTTCCCTTGAATTTTCGTGTGGGTGAATATTAGGGAGGGTTCTAGAGGTTTCCTTGGCCAAAATGGTGAAAAATAATGAATTTGGATGAGTTGGGCATATTTAAGGTGGTCCAGAACGACACGACATGCGGCACGCTTTGCGAAACGCAAAGCGTGACATGCGGAACGCATCTTGGGTCGCAAAGCTTGCCAGCTGACCAACTCTCACTGGCACACTTTGCGGTTGAGCTGCGGAGCCGCATGTCGTACATGCGAGACGCATGTTGTGTCGCAAAGTGTGTCAGAGAGTGATATGATATTTCTCCCCAAAACAGTCCGTCGTAGAATGGCCGTAACATTTGATCCCGATATGCTGTCAGGGCCCACGACCTATGGTTAGAAAGATCTTTCAATTATATACAACTTTCATACTGTGGTGTGTTTCCCAAATGCCAACTTTATAATAGCGTTTTGGCCCCTCCAAACCAGATCATCAAAAAATGTTTCCTTAACTCGCCCTTTTGGATGGCTTATGCCCATGTTTGGCTTACGGGTCCTTCTTGAAACTTACTTGGCACTTTATTACCAACATAAGGGACATTATAATTCTTCTCCAAAATGTCATTAAGACATCATTAGTTCGATACTCGTAATTGTCCTTCGCCAGTCAATTCACTGTGCACGAACGAAAATTTTCCGAGGTGTAACATTCTCCCCCCCTTGGGAACATTCGTCCTCGAATGTTAAACTATTCGGGATTCTACAAAAATTTCGCCAGAGTTTCCCCTGTACTATGGCACTACTAACCTGTCACAACAACCCATAATATTATCGCCTCACAGGGCTACATCACAATAGCAACATTTTTATGGCCACACACGACCAAAAACATAAAAATTTAAGTATACGTACCTTATCTCATTGGCGTTTCGTCTTGGATTTCTTCTGGGGGTTGGAATAAGTGCGGATACTTAGACTTCATACTCTCTTCTGCTTCCCAAGTCATTTCTTCCCGATTGTTGTTCCGCCACAGGACCTTAACTGAAGCTACCTCTTTGTTTCGAAGCTTTCGCACCTGCCTATCTAAAATGGCAATAGGCACCTCTTCATAAGTTAGTTTTTCTATTATTTGCACATCATCTATCGGGACAATCTTTTTGGGATCTCCGACACACTTGCGGAGCATCGAAACATGAAAAACTGGATGGACTGATTCAAGCTCCGAAGGTAACTCCAATTCATAGGCTACCTGTCCCACCTTGCGGATGATTTTGTAGGGCCCGATGTATCTAGGGCTTAGTTTCCCTTTCTTACCAAACCTCATAACCCCTTTTATTGGTGACACTTTCAAGAACACCCAATCATTAATCTGAAACTCCAAGTCTCGTCGGCGGTTGTTCGCATAGGACTTTTGGCGACTTTGGGCTGTCAACAACCGATCTAGAATCACCTTGACATTTTCTATAGCTTGTTGGATCAATTCAGGGCCCACTAATTGTGCTTCTCCTATTTCGAACCATCAGATTGGAGATCTACATTTCCTTCCATATAGTGCTTCATACGGAGCCATCTGTATACTAGAATGGTAGCTATTGTTATATGCGAACTCAATGAGGGGTATGTGATCATCCCAGCTACCACCAAAATCCAACACACTCGCCCGTAGCATATCTTCTAAGGTCTGAATGGTACGCTCGGCTTGCCCATCAGTTTGCGGATGAAATGCCGTGCTAAACCTCACTTGCGTGCCCAAACCTTCCTGAAAATACTTCCAGAACTTAGCTGTGAACTGTGCTCCCCTGTCTGTGATAATAGACAATGGAATACCATGGAGTCGCACAATTTCCTTGAGATACAACTTTGCATAGTCTTTTGCTGAATACGTGGTTCTAACTGGGAGAAAATGGGCTGCTTTTGTCAGCCTATCCACGATCACCCTTATAGAATCATATTTACCACGAGAGCGAGGTAATCCCATGATGAAATCCATGTTGATCACTTCTCATTTCCAAGTAGGTATTTCTATAGCTTGCAATAAGCCTCCCGGCTTCTGATGCTCAACTTTCACTTGTTGGCAATTTGGACATTGTGCTATGAATTCCGCTATATCTCTCTTCATACCATCCCACCAATACATCATGTTGAGATCATGATACATTTTGGTCACGCCTGGGTGAACAGAATACCGGGAACAATGAGCTTCTTCTAAAATTCGTCGGCGCAGACCCGTCACATTCGGCACACATAACCTGCCTCGGTATCTAAGAATTCCATCCATAGAAACTTCGAACGGAGAGTTTTCCTTCCCATGAGATGCGTCTCTATAACGACATAACTGAGAGTCTTCGTATTGCTGCTCCTTCACTTCCATGTCCAAGGATGAAATTGCGGAATCTTTGATACTAATACCTGCCTCGCCCGAATCAAGTATACGTACTCCAAGATTAGCCAACCGATGAAGTTCTTGAACCATTTCTTTCCTTTCCGGAGGGATTTCACATAAACTGCCCATTGATCGTCGGCTAAGTGCATCGGCTACTACGTTTGCCTTCCCGGGGTGGTACAAAATGTCAACGTCATAATCTTTTAATAGTTCTAGCCACCGCCTCTGTCGCAGATTCAATTCCTTCTGCTTGAAAATGTACTGGAGGCTCTTGTGATCTGTATAGATATCCACGTGCACACCGTACAAGTAATGTCTCCACATCTTTAAGGCATGAATGACTGCAGCCAATTCAAGATCATGAGTCGGATAATTCTTTTCATGTTTCCGCAATTGTCTCGAAGCATATGCAATAACTTTACCATGCTGCATCAATACGCATCCCAAACCGACACCCGAAGCATCGCAATACACAACATAACCATCTGAACCTTCTGGAAGTGTTAAAACTAGGGCTGAGGTCAATCTGTCTTTCAACTCTTGGAAACTACGCTCACAAGCGTCGTTCCGTTGGAATTTGGCTGCCTTCTGGGTTAGTTTTGTCAATGGGGCTGAGATAGATGAAAATCCCTCTACAAATCTTCTATAATATCCGGCCAAACCCAGGAAACTACGGACTTCTGTGGGCGTCGTAGGCCTTGGCCAAGTCTTCACAGCTTCGATTTTCTGAGTGTCGACTCGGATACCATCACCTGAAATAACAAGGCCCAGAAATGTTACCGAATTCAGCCAGAACTCACACTTTGAAAATTTCGCATATAATTCTCGGGCTCGAAGAATACCAAGAACAACTCTCAAATGATCGGCATGTTCTGATTCCGTGCGAGAATACACCAGAATGTCATCGATAAATACTATCACAAAGAGATCGAGGAGTGGCCTGAATACGTTGTTCATCAAATTCATAAATACGGCCGGAGCATTAGTCAACCCGAATGACATCACTCGGAATTCATAGTGGCCATATTTCGTTATGAAGGCTGTTTTAGGAATATCCGCTTCTCTAACTCTCACCTGATGATAACCCGACCTCAAATCTATTTTGGAAAACCACTTGGCACCTTGTAATTGATCGAACAAATCGTCAATCCTTGGGAGAGGATATCTATTCTTTATCGTCACCTTGTTCAGTTGTCTATAGTCAATACACATTCGTAGGGATCCGTCTTTCTTTCTCACGAACAAGACCGGTGCTCCCCACGGTGATGAACTGGGCCTAATGAACCCTTTCTCGAGCAAATTCTTCAGCTGAGCCTTTAGCTCTTTCAATTATGCCGGAGCCATTTGATAAGGAGGAATAGAAATAGGCTTTGTGTCCGGCAATACATCAATAGCGAAATCAATTTCCCATTCTGGTGGAAGACCTGGAAGTTCATCTGGGAATACGTCTGGAAATTCATTTACCACTGGAACTGACTGGAAAGCTGGCGGTTCTGCCTCAGTGTCATAGACCCGAACTAAATGGTAAATATAGCCCTTGGCTATCATCTTCCTCGCCTTGAGGTAGGAAATAAACCTACCCTTTGGAGTTGCTGTATTACCCTTCCATTCGAGCACGGGCTCTCCCGGAAATTGGAATCGAACTACTTTTGCCCGGCAATCAACATTTGCATAACACGATGCCAACCAATCCATACCCATGATTAAATCGAAGTCAACCATTTCTAGCTCAATCAAATCAGCTTGGGTCTGACGATCACATATCACTATAATACAATTTTTATATACTTTTCTTGCTATTACGGGATCACCAACCGGAGTAAATACCTCGAAAGGTTTAATTGGCTCGGGTTTCACCCCAATACAATCAGCAACATACGGGGTAATATATGACAAAGTGGAACCCGGATCAATCAGAGCATATACATCATGGAAAAATATAGCCAATGTACCTGTGACAACATCTGGGGAAGACTCAAGATCCTGTCGCCCAGCTAGAGCATATACACGAGGCTGAACAACACCTGAAGTGGATGATCCCCCTCTACCCCTGACTCTACCTGCTGTAATCTGGGGAGTTTGTGTTGTCTGGCGCGCTGACGAAGAACCCGCTGCTGAACCTGTAGGCTGAGTCCCAACCCTATCTCTCGCTGAGGGGCAGTCCTTCATCATGTGACCGATTTGCCCGCAGGTATATCAAGCATCCGAACCTAGGCGACACTGTCCCGAATGCAGCCTACCGCACTGATTACACCGCGGTACTGGGGGCCTCCTCTGACCCTGATCTCTCCTGAACTGAAAATATGAGGCTCTCGAACTCTGTCCCTGACCTGGCTGAAAAGGACGATCGGACCTCCTGTCTGGGAATCTGGGAGGTGCACTGGTCGCTGACTGACCTGAGTGTCTAAAATGCGGCTGCCTTGATCCCCCTCTATACTCAGTGCTCTCTCCCATAGACCTAACTCTTTTGCTCGGCCTCCTATCACTGTCGCGATCACCCCACTGTTGTGGTTGTCGCCCCTCCAAATTCTGAGCGTGAGCCTGTATTCGGGAAATGTCCATCCCGTCTTGCAATGAGGCTGTCAAACATTCTTTAAATAAATGTGGTCCCAAACCACTCACAAATCTATGTACCCGATCTCCCATGTCGGCCACCATAGCCGGAGCGTATCTAGCCAAAGAGTTGAACTGCATGCTATACTCTCGGGCACTTATGTTTCCTTGCCTCAAATTCAGAAACCTATCCGCTCTAGCTCGGCGGACCTCGGGTGGCAAATAATGGCGAGTAAAAGCATCTACGAACTCTCGCCAAACCGGAGGAGGCGCATTCTCCCCTCTTGATAATACCCAATTGTTGTACCATAACACCGCCAAATCCCGGAGTCTATAGGATGCCAACTCCACGGATTCAGTTTCGGAGGCATGGACAACCTTCAATGGCCTCAATATATCATCGATAAAACCTTGTGGGTCTTCCTCCGGCTTTGACCCGAAGAACTCTAGAGGATTTAGACTCATAAAATCACGGGCCTTTGTACTTGCGGCCCGGTCACTTGAACCCACATTCTGTCGTTGTGCCTGTGCAGCCACCAACTGGGTCAATAACTGAATAGCCTCGGTCATTTGTTGACCCGAAGCAACCGGCGGAGGAATTGGAGCTGGGGCTCCTCCTCGCTCTTCCACATTAGGTATGGTAGAAGAAGAAGTGGGAGTGGCATGCGAGGAAGTGGCACCCTGAGCCTCGCTATGCCCCAACTAAACTGGAGGTTCTCGGCTGGTGCCTTCACCGGCGGCATTTAATATTGCGCGGATTTGCTTCTTCTTTGGCAGCATCGCTGAAATCATAACGCACAATTAGAATAAAGGGAATCTTACATTATGGTTCTATCGCACGATCTCATAGAAGAAAGATGGTCATTTTTCCTAAATGCCCTGTAGCCTCTTGTTTATTAATGTGGCGCGCAACACACCATAAACAAGACTCTACTAGACACGGCTCGTAGACACTTCCTAAGACCGAACGACTCTGATACCACTTTTGTCACGACCCAACTAGGGGCCGCGACGGGTACCCGGGCTAACCACCGAGCACCACTCATGTTACTACTACTTAGTCTCTTTATAAATCAATTATCCACTTCATGCTTAACTTATAAGAAAACCGTTTTCATTTGGAAACAAAAGCATTGTATATACCTGAGCCCTTTAGGCTAGCAAAATAATATATATATATACATATATTCAAAATGACCCTGCCATCAGACCATACAACCCAGATCGAGTATCTACGAGCCTCTATGGAATGTCATATACAATTATACACAAAATATCATCATAGGCACCTCCGGAGCAATGGAGGGCTTTCAATCAGCTGGCAACTCTAAGAATCTGGAACAATGTCTCCTCCCTGTCTACCTGTGGGCATGAACACAGCGTCCAAAGAAAAAGGGCGTCAGTACGAATATTGTACTGAGTATGAGAGGCATAAACAATGAAGGAATGCATCAATAATATAGAGGAACATCAACATAAACATCTGGATCTGACTGGTGACCATAAAAGAAGTAATGCATGCTGTCCTACTTATACTCATCCTCAGGGCATATATGCATCATACACAGACTGCCCGTTCATGTCGGAACGGTGTGATAATCAATAATGTTAGCCCGCGTCCAGGCCTCCCGCATCCGGGGTACCATCTCATGCCGCCCACTAGTGGTGTCTGCCCACGCCCGAAGGTCGTGGTGTATCCGTATAGCTGCCCGCCTTGGCGGTGACTGCCCGGCCAACTAGGTACGGTGTAAAATGCTCATGACATGCTCAATGAAAAATACTCATAATAATATGGTCATCATAAAATACTCATCTTATCATGATATGTGTATAAGGCTCAAGATCAACTTTATCCTATCGGGGTGACGTAAGGTCGTAATCCCCCGATTACATTATGGAACCATTGTGGACATTCTGCCTCACCTTGAAAGGACTAGTACATAAGGTGAGTGTAGGCAAGGAATAACATCCTCATATCGTATAACTTATCTCATATAGACATTCACAGGCATAGGCTTTTAACTTCTTAGAATGTGAAAACTCATAAAGGGAATAGAGAGTCAAGCTAAATGATTCATGCCATTAGAAGGAAGAACTAGCCTCACATACCTTTCGCGTTTAATCGATCTAGTGTTCGCTTATTCTCCTTCAATGTCGCGCCTCTACCTTCAAAAGAGGAGTCGTACTAACGTTAGTCCATTAGCCATAAGAACGCACTACTATTCTAGAGAAGATTGGGCAGCACTTCCGCTATTTATACTACTTTTCCCGTACTTTATCTCAACTCCCAACATCTACAATACAACTCACAACATCGCAAGCAACAATCATCATTCATATACTTTAGGCAAAATCCACCATTTCTCTCTATTTTTTTTCCACATTTATGGTCTTGGGGTCGTTAACGTATTTCCTCGTATATCATGCTTATATCATGGTCTACATATCATCTGCAATGCATTTATAATCATAGTATAACCACATTCATGATTCAACCAAGCTATCACCCAACCATGGCACTATTCACTCAGTAATGACCCATTTGCTATGTCTTTCTACCACTCGGATATCTTAATCTCCCAATACCTTAAACAACATGGAAAGGTCAAACTCACCTTGAGTGATGGTTGAACAAGTCTTGGGTGAAGTTCTCCCTTTCTCACCAAAACCCTATTTCACCTCCTTTGGAATTTCTTGAAGAAGATGCACTTGGGTTAGGTTTCATACACTTTGATTCATGGGTCTTGTGTCATTGAACATGTATTTCCCTTGAATTTTCGTGTGGGTGAATATTAGGGAGGGTTCTAGAGGTTTCCTTGGCCAAAATGTAGAAAAATAATGAATTTGGACGAGTTGGACATATTTAAAGTGGTCCAGAACGACACGACATGCGGCACGCTTTGCGAAACGCAAAGCGTGACATGCGGAACGCATCTTGGGTTGCAAAGATTGCCAGCTGACCAACTCTCACTGGCACACTTTGCGGTTGAGCTGCGGAGCCGCATGTCGTACATGCGAGACGCATGTTGTGTCGCAAAGTGTGTCAGAGAGTGATATGATATTTCGCCCCAAAATAGTCCATCGTAGAATGGCCGTAACTTTTGATCCCGATATGCTGTGAGGGCCCACGACATATGGTTAGAAAGCTCTCTCAATTATCTACAACTGTCATCCTGTGGTGTGTTTCCCAAATTCCAACCTTATAACAGCGTTTTGGCCCCTCCAAACCAGATTATCCAAAAATGTTTCCTTAACTCGCCCTTTTGGATGGCTTATGCCCATGTTTGGCTTATGGGTTCTTCTTGAAACTTACTTGGCACTTCATTACCAACATAAGGGACATTATAATTCTTCTCCAAAATGTCATTAAGACATCATTAGTTCGATACTCGTAATTGTCCTTCGCCAGTCAATTCACTGTGCACGAACGAAAATTTTCCGAGGTGTAACACTATTCATGGAAACTAAATCATAACTGTAATTCTAAGGCAACTATAATGATCCAAAAACCGTTTAGTAGGGAGAATTATCAACGTTCCCAAACGTAAAGAGATAGCCTCACATATCTTAATTCTGTCCTTTGAGTGTAATACAACGTTTGTCAATCCTTTCAACTTTAATCTATAGCAACACAAGTCAAAGGGTTTCCATATTAGCAATAATATCCATGCTTTAGTCACCTAAGCATTTTATCAAACACTTGGTGGGCATAAAGCTCTAAAACCTTTATTAATAGTCTTTTCTTCACCCAATTCTCATTCTATTACTTCTAGTGATTCTACAATATCAATTTGATGAAATTAACATCATTCTTCATCACCATATGATTACAACAATCCCGAGTTAATAATCCAAAACCCTAGCATAGTTCATATGATACTCTCTATCAAACCCATTTACGATTCTCCTAAGAACTCATCAATTCACAACTATAAGTGATTAGAGAGTAGAAGTATTAACTTTTTGAAGTTCAATCCCCTTGAATTTGGATTCTGGGGTTCTTTTGTCCAAGACGAAGATTCAATCGATGGGGATTCTAGCGTTAATCTTTGTTAGATTGATGTAATAATCAATGGGGGTTTGAGTAGGAACTGACCTTGGTTGCCTTGTGGAAGCCCTAGGGTATTATCTATCCAAAAAGACGGTTTAGAATGAAGTGGGAAAAGTTTTTCGGAGTTGGGTACATATAAAATTCGAAAAAAGGTCGTTTCAGGCATAATTTGGCTTGGTGGATTGCCCAGGGTGTTGCCTAGGTCGGCTCACTAGTCCTATATTATAGGACCTGATGAAAATTACTTTTTTATGTGATTTTGGCTTGGTGTAGCGTCCGGGGCGGCGCCCAGGGCGGCGCCCTAGGCCATTTCTTATAGCATTCGGTAAAATGAGCATAACTCGTATCAAAAAGCTCCGTTCAGCCACAACATATCGTTGGAAAGGTATTTCAAAGATCTACAACTTTCATGTTTTAAGTTTTGTCAAATTCTCAATGGATTTTCACCAAATTAGGATGGATGGAAGACGTATTGAAAACTAAGCCGATTCTATCGAATCTTAAGCGCCTTACAATTAGCCATCTTGCGACGATCATATCTCCCTGTTCTGATCTCTAATTGGCCTGTTCCTTATATGGTTGGAAAGGTATTTCTATGTACTACAACTTTTATTAAGGGTGCTTTCCCAAATTACCAACTAATTAAGGGGTTATGGTTTCCCGAATTAGGCCTGTCAACTATTTTCGAAAAACATTCAAACTTTTAGTTTTTCCGCTAAAACTCTAATGTCATGAGTCTAACCTTAATTATAAGATACGGGGCATAACAAAATGATCGGTTTGCCTTTCTGACTTGGGGTGAAAATTAATGCTAAATTAGCTATAGTACAGACAAAAAATAATTCCTTTATTTATAAAAATGCATAGTAAGATCTATGTAAATTGTCTTGACTGAAAAAAGTGGAATGACATAGTGTGTCGGTCCATTATAACCTAAATTGTGCTTGTTGGAAAAGCGCCGTAAGCCAACCACAAATCCATATTTATTCATTCCCTTTCATTTTTGTATCTCAATAAGCCTAGCTTCTGATAATCAACTTTTGCTTGTTAACCATTAAGGCATCAAGACATATAATATACGATGTCTCATCTCATGTTGTTCCACCTATAATTATCCTTGGAACTGTGGTACATTTAGTATATCCTGAGTGTAGTGAATATCTAGAGTTGTGGAATTCTTTCTATTTCCCTAAATTATCTATGTCAAGCACACATAAGAGACAATCAAGTCTCATTATCTATAACAACCCTCCCGGTCATTATGGAAAATGTAGGATCACCCCACCAAATAGAACCTTCCCGAGGGTAGAACGAGCTAATAGAAACTCGAATGTATAAGTCTAAGAACTGAAAACTTGACTTGTTGTGATTTTTATTTGATTTTGTTGAGTCCATCGATGGGGTGACGTAGGAAATTAGAACTCCGTTAGGAATTACGAGGCCACGGGTGGGTTCATATGGTGTTTTTATGTATACGTGCATGTTTTGTTTGTGTTTGTGAGACCTCGGATGAAATATTGGTTGGTAGAGTGAAAAACTGGGAAAATTGTGAGCTTACTGCCTCAGAGGTACCGCTGCGGCGGGGTACCGCTATAGCCGTGTGCCTCTCGCCGCAAGCGGTCGGTTAGTCTTCCAGTGTCCGTTATGATGGGTAAAGGACCGCTATAGGCGACACTATAGCGGGTTCAGGCCCGCCATGGAGGAGGTGAGTTTTCTTTTGGTCCGCTATAGTGGGCACTTGGCCTCTATAGCGAGACCGCTGCAGCGGTGAATTGATCTCCGCAGCGGTCGACAGGAGCAAAATTTTGGGTTTTAAACACTTAGTTCCGAATTCTTTATTCATAAAACACCAACACAGTTCCCCACAAGAACCTAGGGTGAATTTCCAAGATAGGGCAAAAATATTCTTGAGAGGTAAGTCTCATCCATTCCTTTTTATCATTATGTTATCATCTTCATGATTATCATCCCTTTTATGGATCTTCAGTGGTAAATTAGTAATAGTAACCCTAGAATCTAATAGACCTTCTATAATTGATGGGTTATGATTGTTATCATTTATTTATCATTTAATGGCTTAGGTTAACTCCTCTTAATCAAGAATTGGACCATTAGAGTCATGAACTGAGTAAATTGAGACTTAGGGTTTTATAAAAATGGTAGCTTGACCATGGAAACTACTTGAAATTTATAGATTGATGATTAGTGGTGACTAAGGCCTTTGTCAGGTTGTGTTACACTAGAAATCATTCACCCATTAGAATAAGGTTAAAGGGAAGGGTGTCTTGAATTGATTTTGTGACTAGAGTAAGTGTGACTCATTGATCATTCTAATATCTAGACTTTGAGCGTTTTGAGGCTTTACGGAAGGGAAAAACTGTAGCGGAGTGATTCGCATCGTTCCAGCTATTGGATTTAGGTTACGGTCTACTTGACTTAGACTTTGATTAGTTTATTGTATGTATTGTGAATTCGTTAGGAGAAACATGTCTAGTCTTCATGCATGATGTGTGTGTGGTTGAACTCCTATATGCAATTGATTGAGTGACTGTGTGGTCTTCATGCCACTATTCATTGTGTCGAACCTACATTTTTATATTGATATGGTGAGAAGTTAATGTGATCTTCTCGGTGAAATTATGATACAAAATGATGTTGTAAGCATGAAAAAATAAGAAGGCAAGAAATACTAATATACACAGATATATGAGAAGGCACATTTCACCCGATAGGGATGTCACCTAGATTATGGGCTCGTTGTTCGAGGTTCTTTCCAGAAACGAGTGGTACATGATGTGGACCGCGTCAGAGGTTTTTTTTCGGAGCGGAGGATTTATGGCTGGGGTCCGATGAGGATCCGGAACGAGTGGTACATGGACACCATGGGTCCCCTGCAGGTCATGACTACTGAGCAATGATATCAATTAGCATGTGGGTACAGCGAGTTTATTGTTATTGTTGGTGGACTTGGTCCCGTATGTTGTTTTTGTTGATTTGGTTCTTGATATGTTTGGATGACTTGATTCATAATATCCCTGGTTGATTTATTGTTGGATCATTGATTTCGTGTTGTTAGCTGACATGTCTATTTTATTGACTTTATGATGTATGCATGATATTAATCTTAGTCGGCCTATGATATCTACCGGTACATAGTGTTTGTACTGATACTACCTTGCTGCATTCTTTTGAGTGCAGATTGTGATCCAAAGACTACTACCCGTCTTTATATCTAGCGCTGAGGCCATTGCTGACAGATTTAAGGTGAGCTTCTATCCATGCCAGGTAGCTCGAAAATCTTCTTTTATGATCTCTATTTCCATTTCGGAGATTGTTGGTCCTTTGTTTAGACAAATTACATTCCTTAGACTTGTTTTAGATTAGAGTCCTTGTATGGTGACTTTCAGATTTTGGGGTTTGTAATAGTTAGTACTTCCGCATTTACTTTATTGTTTTATGGCATGACTTATTTGATTATCTTGTGCTTGAATGAATAATAACTGACTAAATTGGTTAATATAAAAACATACTTGAATGAATAGATGACTTATGTGGTTTTTCGCCAACTAGGAGTTAGTGTAGGTGCCAGTCATGGTGGATTGGGTCGTGACAGAGTTGGTATCAGAGCTTTAGGTTCGTCAATCTCATCGTACAAGGATGTATCTAGTAAAGTCTTGCGGATTGGTACGGAGACGTCTGTACTTATCTTCCAGAGGCTACCGGACACTAGGAAAATTTCCTTTTCTTTCTTTCTTTCGTGCTACTTGATTCCAATTGGTATCTGGATGATCCAAATTGGTATCTGATTATCCTTCATTCTCTCAGAGATGGTAAGAAAATGCGCGACAGTAGCCAGAAGCAGAGGTAGAAGCAGAGGAGCTGGTAGAGGGGCTGCACCGGCTGGGGGCGGAGTCCCAGTAGTTGATCCCATGCCTCCAGTGGCTCCTAATGAGGCAGCAGGAGATGCAGCCACACCAGCCTAGCCAGCGGCAGTACCAGTTCAGCCAGGAGCTGTAGCTGCTCCGAGCATACCGGATGCTATGGCGCAGGTGTTGAATTGGTTGCATGGGTTAGCACAGGCCGGGGCTATACCAGTCGTTCCAGCAGGTAGGGGAGAAAGGATAGCAGCCATAGAGTTCAGGCTCCGGGAGTTCAGCATGCCGTAGCAGTGCCACCTCGCTTGGATGAAGTTTTAGATTTTAAAGCCTTTCCGAGGCCAGCTGCAGGGCCGGTAATGACTAGTGAGGAGCATGATTTGTTTTGGAGGTTCAGTAAAATAAAGCCTCCAGTTTTCTATGGTACTGAGTCAGAGGATGCGTACCAGTTCATCATAGACTGTCATGAGAGGCTCCATAAGATAGGGGCTGTGGACAAGTACGGTGTGGAGTTTGTGACCTTCCAGTTCTTGGGTGATGCCAAGTTATGGTGGAGGGCATATGTGGAGTGCAGGCCAGCTGGGTCACCTCCGTTGACTTGGATCCAGTTCTATTTAGTGTTCTTGGATAAGTATGTCCCGCGTACTCTGAGGGACCGAAGGAAGGATGAGTTTGCTAATATTGATCAGGCAAAATTCGTCTGTTGCTGTGTACGAGTCCCGTTTCCATATCTTGTCTCGATATGCTTTTCAGTTGCCGCCTACTGAGGGGGAGAGGATCAGACGTTTCGTGAAAAGGTTGAATACTGGACTTCAGTTATCAACTCTTCAGCTTGTAGCCACTAGGGCTTCATTCCAGGAGGTAATGGAGCACGTCCGTGTTGTTGAAGGGATTAGACAGGAGAGTCATGCAAAGCAGATAGAGAAGAAAGCCGAAGGTGTGGGATTTCAGCAACTCCTTCTCGAGAGGCCAGAGTTCGTAGGTATATTCAGGGCATCTGGTTCAGTCTTCTATGCAGGCGTCTGCTGGGGGCCCATCATGGGCAAATTATCAGGCTTCCGGCCAGCAGAGGGATTATACTGCTTCACCAGCTTCTGTTCAGCGACCTACGCTCTACCGTCCATGTTACGAGTGTGGTGAGATAAGACATATTAAGAGGTATTGCCCTAGACTCAGACAGGGTGAATAGGGGACTCAGTACCAGGCTCCCTGAGCTCCATTTGCACCAAATAGAGGAGGTAAGAATCGCACACCGGCAGGGGGGGGGGGCGGTCATACCTCGGGTAGGAGTGGCGCAGCCTAACCGAGGCGGTCCTTAGGCAGGCAGAGGCGGACAGCAGCCCGGCAGGGGCGGGTCTCAGATTGAATCGGGTAATCGCGGTGGTTCACACGCTACAGGAGAGCGCGGTCATTTGTACGCTTTCCCAGGTAGAACTGATGCTGACACTTCTGATGCTGTCATCACAAGTACTATCTCATTCTATGACCGGATGGATTCTGTTTTATTTGATCCGGGTTCTATTTTTTCATCTGTGTCTTCATATTTTGTTGTGGGTTTGGATATGATGTGTGATACTCTTGATGTCTCCATTTATGTATCTACTCTGGATGGGGAGTCGGTAGTCGTAGATAGAGTCTACACTTCTTGCACGATTACATTTATGGGATATAGTACTTGGGCGAATTTAATGATCGTAGATATGGTAGATTTCGATGTTATTTTGGGTATGAGTTGGTTGTCCCTGGATTATGCCATTGTTGATTGTTATTCTAAGACCGTTAGCTTACCTATGCCCGGGGTACTTAGACTTGAGTGGAAGGGTAACCTTAGTCCCCTCGCAAAGAAGGTCATATCCTTCGTTCATGCTAGGAAGCTAGTGGAGAAGGGTTGTCTAGCTTATTTGGCACATATCCATGACACCAGTGCAGATACTCTATCTATTGATTCGATTATGATGGTACGCGAGTTTGCGGATGTTTTCCTCGCAGACTTTCCAGGTATGCCACCTGACCGTGACATTGATTTTTGGATTGATTTAGACCCAGGGACGCGTCCTATCTCTATTCCATCTTATAGGATGGAGCTAGCAGAACTCAGGGAATTAAACGAATAGTTGCAAAATCTATTGAGTAAGGGGTTTATTCGCCCGAGTGCCTCTCCATGGGGTGCTCCTGTGTTGTTTGTTAAGAAAAACGATGGGTCTATGCGTATATGTATTGATTACCGTCAGCTGAACAAGGTGACTATCCTAAACAAGTATCCCATCCCCCGTATTGATGACTTGTTTAATCAGTTACATGGAGCTTCTGTGTTCTGTAGAATTGGCTTAAGGTTAGGGTATCACCAGTTGAAGATTTGGGCAGAGGATGTTTCTAAGACAACTTTCAGGACTAGGTATGGATACTATGAGTTCTTAGTTATTTCTTTCGGGCTTACTTATGTCCCAGCTGCGTTCATGGATTTGATGAATAGTGTGTTTAAGCCCTTTTTATACTATTTCGTAATAGTATTCGCTGATGATATCCTGGTGTATTCTAGAAGTAAGGAGGAGCATGAGAAACATTTGAGGATTGCTCTTGGGATTTTGCGGGAGAAGGAGTTGTATGCTAAATTCTCTAAGTGTGAATTTTGGTTGTCTTTTGTGTCCTTTTTTTGGCATGTAATTTCGAAAGAGGATATTATAGTAGATCCGCAGGAAATTCAGGTAGTCAGGGAGTGGGCGAGGCCCATATCAGTGATCGAGATTCATAGTTTCGTGGGTCTGGCTAGCTATTATCGTCGGTTTGTGAAAGGGTTCGCCTCTATTGCTTCTCATTTGACTTGCTTGACTCAGAAAGAGGTACTGTTTCAGTAGTCCGATGAGTGTGAGGAGATCTTTCAAAAGCTCAAGACATTATTGACTACAACGCCTATTCTAGCTTTGCCCGTGGAGGGCAAGGATTTTATTATTTATTATGATGCTTCACGGTCTAGTTTGGGTATTGTTTTGATGCAGGAAAAGATGGTGATTACTTATGCTTCTCGGTAGTTAAAAGTGCACGAGAAGAGCTATCCTACTCATGACTTAGAATTGGCAGCGGTGGTGTTCGTGTTGAAAATCTGGAGGCACTACTTTTATGGTGTCCACTGACCATCGTAGCTTGCAGCATGTGTTCACTCAGAGGTATCTGAACTCTAGACAGTGGACATGGATGGAACTACTGAAAGATTATGACATCACCATCTTGTATTATCCTGGTAAATCAAATGAAGTGGCTGATGCGTTGAGCAGGAAGTCGGCTAGTATATGAAGTCTGGCTCATTTGATCTCTTCAGAGCGTCCGTTAGCTAGAGAGGTTCAGACTCTGGCTAATAGTTTTATGAGGTTGGATATTTCTAACATGGGTAGGGTTTTGGCTTGTATTGAGGCTCAATCATCATTTCTGGAGCATATTAAGGCTAAGCAGTTTGAGGATGCTAAGTTGTGCAAAATACGTGACAAGGTGTTGCATGGTGAGGCCAAAGAGGCCGTGATTAACGAAGAGGGAGTGCTGCAGATTAAAGGGCAAGTTTACATGCCACGTGTGGGTGATTTGATTAAGACTATTCTGACAGAAGCTCACAGTTCGATGTACTCTATCCATCCTGGCACTACTAAGATGTATCGCGATTTGAGACAACACTAATGGTGGACAAGGATAAGGCGTGATATAGTGGAGTTTGTTGCTCAGTGTCTGAACTGCTAACAAGTACAGTATAAACATCAGAAACCTAGGGGTACACTTCAGAGGATGCCCATTCCTGAGTGAAAGTAGGAAAGAACAGCCATGGATTTTGTGGTTGGTCTTCCAAAGATGTTAGGGAAGTTTGATTTTATTTAGGTGATTGTTGAAAGGTTGACTAGCTCTGCCTACTTTATTCCGGTGCAGATAACTTATGATGCAGAGAAATTGGCAAAAATTTACATTCATGAGGTGGTTAGGCTACATGGGGTTCCTATCTCCATTGTGTCCGACAGGGGCACAATGTTGACATCTAGATGTTGGAAGCATTTGCATGAGGAATTGGGTACCAGGCTAGACCTTAGTACAACTTTCCACCCTCAGACTGACAGACAGTCCGATTGGACTATTCAGGTTCTTGAAGATATGCTTCGTGCTTGTGTGATAGACTTTGGTGGTCATTGGGATCAGTTCTTGCCATTGGCTGAATTTGCATATAATAAGAGCTACCACTAGAGTATTGATATGGCTCCGTTTGAGGCGACGGGAGGAGGTGTAGGTTTCCTATTGGGTGGTTTGATGCGTTTGATGTGAGACCGTGGAGTACGGACCTCCTGAGAGAATCCTTAGAAAAGGTGAAGGTTATTCAAGCTAAGCTTCTGGCAGCACAGAATAGGCAAAAGGAGTATGCAGACCGTAAGGTCCGAGATCTTGAGTTTGGAGAAGGAGAGCAAGTATTGTTGAAGCTCTCACCCAGGAAGGGCGTGATGAGGTTTGGAAAGAAGGGAAAGCTTAGCAAGAGGTATATCGGGCCGTTTGAGATTCTCAAACGTGTAAGGGAGGTGGCTTTACCTCCGGGTCTATCAGGCGTTCATCCGGTATTTCACGTTTCGATGTTGAAGAGGTACTACGGTGATGGTTCGTACATAATCTGTTGGGATTCGATTTTGTTAGATGAGAACTTGACATATGTGGAAGATCCTGTTGCCATCTTAGATAGGGATGTTCGCAAGTTAAGGTCCAAGCAAATAGCCTCCATGAAAGTTCAGTGGAAGAATCCTCCGGTGGAGGAAGATACTTGGGAAATAGAATCCGATATGGGTAGCAGGTATCCTCAGCTCTTCGCCGAGTCAGGTAACTTCCCTAGATTCCTTATCCTTGTTCGTTCGGGGATTAATGGTGTTTTAAATGGTATCTGGTGTAACGACGCTCCCGATTGTTATGAAAAATATAAGAACACCCTACCAAATAGAACCTTCCCAAGGGTACAACGAGCTAGTAGAAACTCGATTGTATAAGTCTAAGAATTGAAAACTTGACTTGTTATGATTTTTGTTTTATTCTGTGGAGTCTATCGGGGTGTGATGTAGGAAATTAGAACTCCGTTGGGAATTCCGAGGCCACAGGTGGGTTTGTATGGTGTTTTTATATACATGTGCATGTTTTGATTGTGTTTGTGAGGCCTCAGATGAAATGTTGGTTGGTAGAGTGAAAACTGGGAAAAATTGCGAGCTTGCTGCCTCAGAGGTACCTCTGTGGCGGGGTTGGTACCGCTACGGTGGGACTGCTATAGTGTTGATCCTCTCGCCGTAAGCGGTTGGTTAGTGTTCCAGTTTCTGCTATGGCGGGCAAAGGACCGCTATAGCGATGCCGCTATAGCGGGTTCAGGCCCGCCATGGCGGAGGTGAGTTTTCTTTTGGTCCGCTATAGCAGGCACTTGGCCGCTATAGCGAGACCGCTGCAGCGGTGAATTGACCGCACAACGGTCGACGGGAGAAGAATTCCAAGTTTTAAACACTTAGTTCTGAATTCTTTATTTATAAAACTCCAACACAGTTCCCTACAAGCAACTAGGGTGAATTTTCAAGTTAGGGCAAGAATATTCTTGAGAGGTAAGTCTCATCCATCCCTTTTTATCATTACGTTATCATCTTCATAATTATCATCCCTTTTATGGGTCTTCAATGGTGAATTAGTAATAGTAACCCTAGAATTTAATAGACCTTCTATAATTGATGGGTTATGATTGTTATCATTTATTTATCATCTAATAGTTTGGGTTAACTCCTCTTAATCAAGAATTGAACCATTAAAGTTATGAACTAAGTAAATTGAGACTTAGGGTTTTATAGAAATAGTAGCTTGACCATGAAAACTGCTTGAAATTGATGTGTTGATTAAATATTGTTATAAATTGATGATTAGTGGTGACTAAGGTCTTTGTTAGGTTGTGTTATACCTAGAAATCATTCGCCCATTGGAATGGGGTTAAAGGGAAGAGTGTCTTGAATTAATTTTGTGACTAGAGTAAGTATGACTCATTGATCATTCTAATTTCTAGACTTTGAGCGTTTCGAGGCTTTAAGGAAGGGAAAAGTTGTAGCGGAGCGATTCGCGTCATTCCTACTCTACGTTTGAGGTAGGTTACGATCTACTTGACTTAGACTTTGATTAGTTGATTGTATATGTTGTGAATTCGATAGGAGAAGCATGTCTAGTCTTCATGCATGATGTGTGTGGGGTTGAACTCCTACATGCAATTGATTAAGTGACTGTGTGGGCTTCGTGCCACTATTCATTGTGTTGAGAAGTTAAATTCTCGGTGAAATTGTGATACAAAATGATGATTTGAGCATTGAAAATAAGAGGGCAAGAAATACTAATATACACAGATATATAAGAAGGCACATTTGACCCGATAGGGATGTGACCTAGATTATGGGCTTGTGGTTCGAGGTTCGAGGTTCGTTCTGAAAATGAGTGGTACATGATGTAGATCGCGTCCGAGGTTCTTTTCAGAGCGGAGGATTTTGTGGCTGGGGTCTGATGATTATCCGAAATGAGTAGTACATGGACACCATGGGTCCCTTGCAGGTCATGACTACTGAGCAATGACATCAGTTAGCATGTGCGTATAGCGAGTTTATGGTTATTGTTGGTGGACTTGTTCCCGTTTGTTGTTTCTGTTGATTTGGTTCTTGATATGTTTGGATGACTTGATTCGTAATATCCCTGGTTGACTTATTGTTGGATTATTGATTTCGTGTTGTTGGCTGACTTGTCTATTTTATTGACTTTATGGTGTATGCATGATACTAATCTTAGTCGGCCTATGATATCTACCAGTACATAGTGTTTGTACTAATACTATCTTGCTACATTCTTTTGAGTGCAGATTGTGATCTGGAGACTGCTACCCATCCTCATATCTAGCGTTGAAGCCGTTGCTGATAGATTTAGAGTGGGCTTCTATCCATGCTAGGCCGCCCGAAGATCTTCTTTTATGATGTCTATTTCCATTCCAAACATTATTGGTCATTTATTTAGACAGATTACATTCCTCAGACATGTTTTAGATTAGAGTCCTTGTACGGTGACTTTCGAATTTTTGGGTTTGTAATAGTTAGGACTTCTGCATTTACTTCATTATTTTATGGCATGACTTATTTAATTATCTTGTGCTTGAATGAGTAATAACTAACTGAATTGGTTAATATAAAAACGGACTTGAATGAATAGATGACTTATGTGTTGGTTCGCCCACTAGGAGTTAGTGTGGGTGCCAGTCATGCCGGGTTGGCTCGTGACATTACCACATTCTTAGAAAGTGTGAAATTCTAGATCTTGCCTCTAAGGATGCCTTGTATAAGTTCAAGCAGGCTAGAATTATCAAACTTCTTGGCCTTCACATTTTCAGCCAAAGTGGATTTTTCCATTGTCCCTGCTACTAGGTCTTAATCATCCATTTCATCGAAATGAATTCCCCGATTAGATATTTCTGAATATCTTTCACGATAGGGCGTTTGACACTAACAACCTAGCCAATCTTTCGATAGATTGTTTGCTGAGGTCATTGACAACGACATTAGCTTTGATGGTAAAAGGTGTTACCTTCATAATCTTTAAGCAGCTCTAACCATCTTAGTTTTCTTAGTTTTAGTTCTTTCTATTTAAATATATATTGCAAACTTTTGTCATTCAGATAAATGTCACAATGATCCTCATAGAGATAGTGACATCATATATTTAGTGCAATAATGATGTACATTGTGAATAGGACAATTCTTCTCATGATTGTTTAGCTGTTTGGTCCCTCTTATAAGAGGCTACCATATCATTTTGCATGAGAACATACCCTAATCCTACTCTGGAGGCATCAAAATAAATTTCAATTCTTCTAGATACACCAAACACTTGTTTCTTACCAATTTATGGCCATAAAGTAAAAAAAATTAACTTACCCACGGGAGTAAACACTTCACCTCTGAATATAGCTGGGTCTTCCCCCGATGAAGGGGAATTAATTGTTTTTGCATGGAAATCTAATATAGCATGATAAGGGCATAACTAGTACATGCTAGTTATGACATCAAAATGCCACCATATCTAATAGGTTCGAGTATGCTAATGTCTCTCAACCCTAGACTATAATGACACAATTATTGAACCTACGGTCAACTTTTACAGATTCCTCTATTTGTGTGAAAATCTCAAATGTACTCTCTAACTATTTTGGTATTTTACAAAATCTAGGAACAAATAAGGTGGCAAATATAAGATTAATCGGGATAAACTATTACATAAGCAAAGACGATATCAAAAACTTAGAGAATACATGTAATCACTATGTTAGCCTCTTCAGCATTTTGCCTATCTAGAACTGCATAGAGCTTGGTTGATGTGAATCCTCCCTGAGCTCCACCTCTTCCTACACCACGTCCAACCTAAGTGTTAGGTGTTCAGACTGGAGGAGGTGCAACTAAAATAGTGGATACAAATGTTGCTTGAATAGCTGGGGCCTTTCCTAGATCTTGCCAAAATCGGGGGCAATCCCTCTTAAAACGTCCTGAATCGTAGAAATGAAAAAAAAATCATTTTGACCCATCAAA
The DNA here is from genome assembly GCF_019175385.1 of Lycium barbarum. Lineage (NCBI taxonomy): Eukaryota > Viridiplantae > Streptophyta > Magnoliopsida > Solanales > Solanaceae > Lycium > Lycium barbarum. Next base: position 14,231,707 of record NC_083342.1, read on the forward strand.
CACTGCTCATGTGTATTTTGTGATAAAATGAAGAAGAAAACAAAGAATTGGAGAACCGAGTATGTTCCTGATTGGCTAAATCATACCCTGATGAACTTAATTCATACCCTGATGAACCTAATTCTTACTCTACTAACTCTATCTGCATTCTATATAAAGAGTTGATTTGCATTCTTGTCTTGTAGTTAGCTAAGCGAGAAACTGTGATCGAGGAAGCCCCGTCTTTTGATTGGAATTTGGTAAGGAGAGAAATAGGCCATTCATTGGCTCTGAGCTGGATGATTCTTGTTCTTTGCTCCACTAAAAAACCTCCAAAATTCACTTGTGGTTCTAGCTTTCTTATTATTCTCCATATCTTCACCGACAAATTGTAAAGAAAAAAAAAATGATGAAATGAGCCGAAACATGAACCTTTTAGACAAAATTTTCAATTAAAGTTTTTTTTTCTAAAGGAAAAGGATGAAACGGGTGGCTTCCATCAAAGATGTGGTGAACATGAAAAAGATAGATGAAGATCCATTTAGAAGTAAGTTGAGCCTGAGTTTGTAAAGTCACAAGACTGAATTGTGTATGTTTTTAGCAAGTTGCGTGTTGAAGATTGATATCTTCCAAGATGTCTCCTAGAGTGATAAATCTAGTTTAAAGAGGGATGTTTAAAAAAAAAAATCTAGATTCATACCAAATACACGAATAGACTTAGTCATGGATTAGAAAATCAACATCAAGATGCATTTATGATTTTATTTATGTACTAAGACAAGAGACGTCTAGAATTAAATTGTGATACATGCTAGACTTTTGTTTTAATTATAAATATTTAGGTATTGTATCCATTTTATGTGAAGTCAAATTGAAGAAGTAAAGAAGAATACTTTCCTTCACTTGTCTTCAAGAAATTTTGATTTTGTTTCCTTCAAGAAATCCTCCTTTCCATTTTTTTCAATATTTAGTATCAGAGTCAATTGTCTTGAGGATATACGGATCGGTGCAGAATCATTTTTTTGAAGATTTCCAAAATGAATCTTCAAAAAAAATGAATGTGAACCACATTAGCTATTATAGCTACAATAAATTATGTGCTAGAGAAGCACAAGATTGATGCAACTATTTCGGGAGGTGAACTAACAAAATTTCGAAAGTTTAAAAACTTATACAAAATTATTTTGAGGGCAAGGAGCTTGGTTTCAAGCATGGCGTAGCAATTGTTTATGAAGTAATTACACAACAATGGATCTTGAGTAGAGTAGGTAGCAGATGACGTCGTTTACATGAGAATGAAGAATATGAACATATGCACTCATATCTATCAAAGATTAGTGACGAGATAGGTGAGAAGGTTCCTTGTTTTGAAATCTGAGACAAGCTATTGATGATGATGAGTAGGAAAAGAAGACGAAAGAGATGAAAAGGTCATTGAAAATATCTTGCTACATGTATATCCAACATTTAATTATGTTATTGTTTCAATTACAGACTCCAAGCACTTGGACATTATCACCTTTAATGAACATGTACAATTTTTTCAAGTCTATGAAGAAAAATAAAATAAGACGAAACATGAACTATTCAAACAAACTTTATAATCAAAGGTTTTTCTATATGAAAATAAATGAAATGAATGCCTTTCATCAAAGATGCCATGAACACAGAAAAGATATGAGAAGATCCAATTAAAAAGTAGTTGAGTTCGAATTGTGAAGTCACAAGACCGAGTTGTGGATGTCTTCAGCAAGCTGCGTGTGAAAGATTGATATCTCTGGAATATGTCTCTTGGAGTGATCAATCTACATTAAAAGGGGGGGGGGGGGGGGGGGTGTTGACAAAAGTAAACTTGATTAATCCAAAGTACATGAATTTACTTAGTTCATGCATTGGAAAATTAATGCTAACTTGCATGTATGATTTTATTTTCATGAACGAGGAAAAAAGAAAAGCCTAGCATTAAATTATGTACATGTACTTAGAATAGGTTTATAGTAGAAGAGTTTCTTTATGCCTAGGTGATAGAATTTTTTTCTATGAATCTAAGTTGGAAGACAAAGAAGAATTTTTCCTTCACTTGTCTTCAAGAGAATTTGTGTAATTTGAGAATGACCATCTTTACCGAAATGTTTAACATTTGATATCAGAGCCAATTATCTTAAAAAATAAAGATTTGTTGAATCGATATTTTTTGAATTCCGTAAAAATGATTCTTCAGAATTAAATGAATGTGAACTACAGCTGTTTAAGATATCAGAACACTAGGATAGGGAAGCAGTAACTTAATGAAATTTGTTTTGGTAGGTGAACTACCAAGATAACTTTTGAAGAATTAAAGCACAAGAAGCCCAATAAAGATGTCATGCCTGACAAAGCAGTTGCTTATAGAGTAACTGTATGATGACGAATCTTAAGCAGAGAGGCAGCGAATAATGTCACTTTTATGAAAATGATGCATATGAACATGTCACGACCCATTTCAGCCTAGGTCATGCGGGCACCTACCTTTCCCACCTCGGTAGGAGAACCCTTAACTCAACATTCACAACAACAGAAAATAGCAAAAGAAAGTAAAATAACATAAGTCTCACAATATAATATAACGTTAACAAGTGCGGAAAGTGCAGAAGTAAATGAAATCCACCCCAATATCTGGTTTGGTCATACAAGAGCATCTAAATCCGAATACTAAAGGTCTGAATAATAATACATAAGTAGTCTCAAATCATGTCTCTGACTGGAAAGCAAGACATAAGTAATAGAAGAGTCTTCGAGGTCAGCCGACGTTATGCTCACCCCGGAAAGCTCAAGTGGAAGATGAAGAGTCGATCAACCACGAGTCAGAGAAGTAGATCCGACCTGATACTCTGCATTCATAAAAGAATGCAGCAAGTGCAGGTCAGTACAAACAACAATACTGGTAGGCATCATCGGCCGACCAATCATAGATAACACAATTCAGAAAATAAGTAGATAGCAAGGAATCCTAAGATAATAAGATCACAACCAAGTATTCGTCATTGCCTACGTAAACCCTCTAAACCCAGGTACACAAAGTCCGAATATTGTATATATCCAATTCAATCATCAATCAATCAATCACCACAAATTGCAATCAAGCCAATGCAATGCAATGCAATAATGGAATGGATGAGATGTAATGCCATGCAAATGAGGTGTACATATGTACTCCGGACGGAAATATCGACGTCTCGGTAGCACAACCCAGTGTGACTCGCGAAGTCTAAGTGTCACCTGTCCCGAATCTTTGCCCAACAGATAGACGGGACCCTAACTATTTGCTCACAGGGAGAGTCTCACCGGCTCCACTCTGGGGGACCCGCGGAGCCCATGCACTAACAACGATTCTGGAATAACATCGGAATCGGCCATGCAACAACAATGCATGTATAGATCATCAGTCATCGGCCTTCTCACAATCACTCAAGAAAAAACTTCTCTCAATCAACGATATCGAATAATTACCGGCTATAGGCCATGCATCATGAATATGAGGGAAAGTATGCAATGCACATATCAACGATTCTGAAATTAAACCTCGGACATCGGCCTTCTCACAATCACTGAAGTAAAAGAGTTTATCAGACATCAGTTTCATACAATCAATGATTCTGGAATGGATCTTCGGACATCGACCTTTTACAATCATTCTAATAAGGAATCTACCAAATATCAGTTTCACTCATCAACGATATCGGATCATCACCGGGTATAGGCCATGTATCAGGAATGTGTGCAATGCATACATCAAGTATTAACAATCAAGTTCAATATCACAGATACCACGAAGAGGTATGCCAACAATGTATCATATCACAATACCAACAATGGTATGCCAACAATATATCGATATCACTAGTACCGGCAACAGGTATGTCAACAACGTATCATATGCAAATACCAACAACGGTATACTTATCATATCACAGTCATGACAGTAACGCAGATTGTGATATCTACCACTACTCGTGGCGACAAACCCTCAACATGGGACAATAAACACATATAATGGGGTGACTAGTCCCAACACACAACAACGCCCAACCTAAGGCAATATCCAACCCAACTTCATACCCGAAGGTTCGCATGCTGTCTCCGACATTATATTCTAAATATGTGATTCGCTATGCATAGTCTCACTAGAGGTAAGTCATAACCTACCTGGACTGCCGAGCCGCAACACCAACTAGTCACTCTATCACCTTTCCCTTTCTCTGATTCTCAGAACCGAAGTTGTCTAAGCATATAAATTAGGTCCATTTTAACCCTAGAAATTGGGGAACGGGCCCACAAGGGTGAAACGGGAAATTTGCTGGTAAAATACCAAATTGAATCCTAGGTAATCATAACTCAATCATTAATTGTTGATTTAACTCAAGAATTGTCCCAAATCTGATTTCAAGTAAAAAACCCCAAATTGGGTATGAACCCTAATTCTCCAAATCTGAAATTCAACGTTAAAAGTGGATGTTATGGGCTTACTAAGCTTAGATTCATCACATTTTAACATTAACATCATCAATTTATCAAGTATACTCTTAGGGAAAAGTCTCCCAAAACCCTCCTTCAAATTCCATTTCTAAGGGATTGAAAAGGGTAGGGGAAAATCTAAGATGATTGTGATTAAATAGGAGTAAAGGATTAGACAAAGTTTTACCTCTAAGAATTCCTACAATTTGTTTCTAAGAACAGCTTTCCCAAGCTCCAATATCGAGATATGAAATAATGAGGGTCTCAGACTCATTTAAGACACATTTAATGGATTTAACTGTCCATCACCCGCTACAGGGGTACTGTGACCGCCCCAGCGACCACTGACCTCTTTAGCGGTAAAGCCTAAATGGCTCGTACCGCTTCAGCGGCAGGTTCACCGCCCTAGCGGTGCCGCCGTTGCAGTGCTGGTGCCGCCAAAGCGGGCACCAGACACCAGAAACTTAGCACAATATGTTCCTTCAATCTGATTTTTCAACTAACTCCCGAGACCATCTTCTCTCATACCAGATACCTTGTCCCACAAAAAAACACGCTACGAACTCACCTGTGGCCTCAGAATTTCCAACGGAGGTCTCGTTGACCGAGTCAACCACCGATGCCTTAATTCTCATTTCCCGTCTAACATCTCAAAATGCATCCGAGTGCATTGGGAACCAAACCAAATGCACACACAAGTTCTAAAAAATTATCCAGACCACTCAAAATTGATGAAATTTCAAAAAAAGTTCGTTTGCCCAAAAGTCAACCCTTTTTCACTTCAAGTCCATATTTTCCCAAAGTTACCAAAATCCAGTCTAGACACCTCAAGAAGCGTGTCAATGGCCCCTTCGGATCAAAAGGGAGCTAATCAATGCTCGGGAGCGGGCGAAAGCGCCAAAAGAACTATAACGACCAAACAGGTCGTTACATTAGATACCAATTGAACTGTTGCTCGTCCTCGAGCAAAGAAAAGAAAAAAAGTAGGAAAATACTTGAATCAGTGAACAACTCGGTATATCGGCTACCTATATCAGACTCAGTCTCCCAAGTAGCCTCTTCCACTGGACGGTGCTTCCATTGCACTTTCACAGAAGCAATCTCCTTGGATCTCAACTTCCGAACCTGCCTATCCAAGATCGCGATAGGCTCCTCCTCATAAGTCAAATTCTCATCAAGCAATATAGAATCCCAATGGACAATGTAGGTACCATCGCCATGGTATTTCTTCAGTATCGAAACATGAAAAGCCGGGTGAACTCTCGCTAAGCCTAGCGGCAATGCTAACTCATAAGCTACAGCACCTATACAATCCACAATCTTAAACGGGCCAATGTACATAGGGCTCAACTTGCCCCTCTTACCAAATCTCATAACACCCTTTAAGGGTGAAACCTTGAATAGAACCTGATCACCAATAGCAAACTTCAAATCCCGAACCTTTCGGTCCGCATACATCTTCTGTCTGCTCTGAGCCGCCATGAGTCTGGGCTGAATAACTCTCACTCTATCAACGGACTCTCTCAATTGATCCGTGCTCCCAGGTCGAGCCTCGAACCCATCGAACCAACCAATCGGAGATCTATACCTCCTACCATATAAGGCCTCAAAAAGCATCATACCAATACTCGAATGATAATTGTTGTTATATGCAAACTCTACCAAGGGAAAGTGCTGATCCCAATGACCACCAAAGTCAATAACACACGCTCTCAACATGTCCTCGAGTACCTGAATGGTCCGCTCGGACTGGCCATCGGTCTGGGGATGGAAAGCTGTACTAAAGTCCAATCGGGTAACTAATTCATCATGAAATGCCCTCCAGAATCGGGAAGTGAAGATAGTACCCTGATCAAATACAACAGAAATAGGGATCCCATGTAATATCAAAATATCCCAAATATACATCTTGGCTAACTTCTTCGCAGTATAAGAAACCTGAACCGGAACAAAGTGAGTGGACTTAATCAATTGATCCACTATCACCCGAATAGAATTAAACTTGCTAAGGGTCTTCGGAAGACCCGTGACAAAATCAATAGCAATCCTCTCCCATTTCCACTCGGGAATGGGCATCCTCTGAAACACCCCACCCGGTCGCTGGTGCTCATACTTTACTTGTTGACAATTTCCACACTTAGCCACAAAACAATTTCCACACTTAGCCAAAAACAATTTCCACACTTAGCCACAAAAATAACTATATCCCTCTTCATACGACGCCACTAATAGTGTCGTCTCTAGTCACGGTACATCTTAGTCACTCCTGGATGAATGGAATAGCGAGAGCTGTGGGTCTCAGATAAGATCAACTGAATCAGGTCACCAACATGAAGAACGCATACGCGTCCTCTAATCCTCAGAATGCCCTCAGAATCAATCACAGCCTCCTTGGCCTCACCTCTTGACACCCTATCTTGGATCTTGCTCAACTGAGAATCCTTAAACTAATGAGCCTTGATCCGATCCAATAATGATGATCTCGCCTTTGTACAAGCCAAAATCCTTCCCGAGGTCGAGATGTCGAGATGGATGAAACTGTTGGCCAGAGTCTGAACCTCCATGGCCAACGGACGCTCGGAAACAACCAATCGAGCTAAACTCCCCATACTCGCTACCTTGCGACTCAAGGCATCAGCCACCACATTGGCTTTACAAGGGTGATACAGAATTGAGATGTCATAATCCTTGAGGAGCTCCATCCATCGGCACTGCTTGGAATTAAAATCTCTTTGGGTAAACATATGCTGAAGGCTATGGTGGTCGGTAAAAACCTCACAATGGACACCGTACAAGTAATGCCTCCAAAGCTTCAAAGAGAAAACTATGGCTAACAACTCCAAATCATAGGTAGGGTAATTCTTCTCGTGAACTTTCAACTGATGGGAAGCATAAGCTATCACTCTACCCTCTTGCATCAACACCGCACCCAAACCCATACGGGAAGCAGCACAATAGACCGCGAAGTCCTTGCCCTCCAAAGGTAAGTATATCATTACGGCTATGGTCAAAAGAAGCTTGAGCTTTTGAAAGCTCTCCTCACAATTATCCTTCCACTGGAAGGGAAAATCCTTTTAAGTCAATCTGGTCAGGATGAAACAATGGCAGCAAAACCCTTTACAAAGCGACGGTAATAACTGGCCAAACCCACAAAACTATGAATCTCGATAATAGTAGTGGGCCTCGCCCAACCCCTCACAGCCTCAATCTTCCGTGGGTCAACAATAATTCCCTCTTTGGACACCACATGACCTAAGAATGCCACAAACTGTAACCAGAACTCAAACTTCGAAAATTTTGCAAATAGGCTATGTTTCTTCAACAACCCAAGGACGGTACGAAGATGGTTCTCGTGCTCCACTCTACTCTTGGAATACACCAAGATGTTATCAACAAACACAATCACAAAAGAGTAAAGGAACAACCTAAAGATGCCATTCATCAAGGTCATAAATGCAGCTGGGGATTTGGTAAGCCCGAAAGATATCACTAGAAACTCATAGTGTCCATATCTCGTCCGAAATGCTATTTTCGGAATATCCTCTGCCCTAATCTTCAACTGGTGATAGCCGGAACGCAAATCAATCTTAGAAAACACCGAAGCACCCTAAAGCTGGTCAAATAGATCATCTATACGAGGCATAGGGCAATTGTTCCGGATAGTGACCTTGTTCAACTGACGATAATCAATGCACATCCTCATTGTCCCATCTTTCTTCTTCACAAATAACACTAGAGCACCCCAAGGGGAGACACTCAATCTAATGAACCCCTTGCTCAATTAATCCTGTAGTTATTTCTTAAGCTCTCTCAACTCGGCAGGTGCCATCCGATATGGTGGGATGGAAAATCGGACGAGTACCCGAGTCCATGTCGATACAGAAATCAATGTCACAATCGGGTGGCATACCCAGCAAATCTGATGAAAATACCTTCGCGAACGCGCTCATACTAGGAATAGACTTAAGGGATGGAGATGCAACAGTCGTATCATGAACATGCACCAAATATGCTAAACACCCCTTACTTACTAACCTTTTCGCCCGAAGGAAGGAAATATTCTTCTTCGGAGCGGGACTAGGAGTACCTCTCGACTCAAGCATAGGGATGCCCGGCATGGCTAAAGTGTCTGTCTTGGCATGACAGTCCAAGATCACATGATAAGGAGAAAGCCAGGACGTACCTAATATAATATCAAAGTTAGCCAGGACATACCTAATATAATATCAAAGTACACCATATCCAGAATCATCAAATCTACCCAGGTGTCATACCCCATAAAAATAACTAAACAAGACCAGTAGACTCGATCAACAACCATAGAATCTTCGACTGGAGTAGACACGTGAATAGGTATATTTATGCTATCACAGGGTAAATCCCAACCAACGACATGAAATGCAGATACATACGAATAAGTGGATCCAGGATCAAATAACACAGATGTTTCTCTATGTCGAACAGAAATGGTACCTGAGATCACAGCATCTGAGGCCTCTGCCTCAGGCCTACCAGGAAATGAGTAATAATAGGCTCCACCACGCCCAGTCTGGGATCCTCCTCTCGTACTCTGAGTACCACCTCTAGAACCATGGGACGTACTGCAGCCTGACTGAGCACCGCCTCTATGAGAAGTCCCTCATCAGCCACTGGGTGATACAGGAGTCCTCGGCGGTTGATAATCCTGACTAGGTCGGGGACATCTCCTGGAAACATGTCCAACCTCTCCATAAGAGAAACAAGTAAGAGGAGTCGAATGCTGAAACACGAAAACTGAAGACCCGGATGAAGCAGCCCGGTCCACTGGTCTAGAGAAAGAACTCTTAGAAGCTCTCTATCTAGACAGCTCACTGGAGGAAGCTGGTAGTGCTGAATGCACGGGACGACCAGAATAGGGCTGAGGTGGCCTCAAAAATTAAGCGGCGCCCCTCGTACCAAAACCCCCAAAACTGCCAGTCTGACGTGGCCTCTTGTCACCACCACTAAAATTACAGGCCTTGGCGCCTTCAACCATTGAAGCATGCTCAATAATGGACTGGAAGGAAGCCCCCATAGACTCCATATGAAGACAAGGAATCTGTAGAAAGCCCACTAGTCCTCCCACAAAGCGTCTGATCCTATCAGCCTCAGTAGGGACAACGAAGTAGAATATCAGGCCAAGTAGAGGAAATTGGTCACATAAGACTCCAAGGACATGCCACTCTGCTCAAGGTGTAAAAACTTCTTCCTACCAGCCTCTCTCAAGGACCGAAGCACATACTTCTCAAGGAAGGCCCGGTAGAACTGAGTCCAAGTTAAATGGGGAGAACCTTCAGGTCTGCACGCCATAAAATACCTTCACCACGTCTTCGCGTCGCCGCGAACTGGTAGGACACATAATCAATACTGTGGGTCTCCACTATCCCCACACGGTGCAGTAACTCATGAATATCAAGACAAAACTCATAGGCATCCTCAGACGAAGTACTAGAGAACCTCGGTGGCTCAAACTTCCTTAACCTCCCTACCAGGTCCGGATCAGCAGCAGTCATAATAGGGCCTTTCATGGGCCTAATATCCTCCCCAGGGGCGGGTATAACATCAATGTGGGGAGCCATAGCTGCAGCGGGATATGGTACCTGCATGAGCCCCTGCTCAAGGGTCTGCGCCCCAACCCTAGTCTGTGAACCCCCGCCAGAAGTAATAACATCGGCAGCCGCCTGCTGGGCATCAAGGTGAAGTAGGATCCTAGCCATAGTGTCATGCACGTCCTGGTCAGAAGTAACCTCAGGTTATGTCCCTGCTGGGGCCACGCCATCCCTTATAGTCTGGCCTCTACCCGGCTGATACTCGAGCTCTGGAGATAGAGACCTCTCTCGTCGCTGGCCCACCATCGAAGCTCTACCCTTGGCTGGGGCAGCTTCGCAGCCTCTCGCTCTGCCGCGCCCTCTGGTTGTCGCTCGCCCTCGGTGCCAGCCGTACCTGCGGGCTCTGGCACCTGACCTTGGGCCATAGTAGCTCGAGTCCTCACCATCTGTGAGAGAAAAGATAAGAGTCAGATACCAATTTAGTCATTTCAGATACCAATTTGAATAAAGTAGCACAATGAAAAAAAAGAAGGTGAGACTTCCTAAATGTCCCATAGGCTCCCGCAGATAAGTACGGAGCTTATCGTACCAATCCATGAGACTCTACTAGACACGCTCTTGTATTAAAGATCGAGTAACCTAGGGCTCTGATACCAACTTGGCACGACCCATTTTAGCCTAGGTCATGCGGGCACCTACCTCTCCCACATCGGTAGGCGAACCCTTAACTCAACAGTCACAATAATAGAAAATAGCGGAAGAAAGTAAAATAACGTAAGTCTCACAATATTCTATAATGTTAACAAGTGCGGAAGTAAATAAAATCCATCACAGTATCTGGTCTGGTCATACAAGAGCATCTAAATTCGAATAATAAAGTTCTGAATAATAATACATAAGTAGTCTCAAATCATGTCTCTGAATGGAAAGCCAGACATAAGTAACAAAAGAGTCTTCGAGGTCAGCCGACGTTATGCTCACCCTGGAAAGCTCAAGTGGAAGATGAAGAGTCGATCAACCACGAGTCAGAGAAGTAGATCCGACCTTATACTCTGCATTCATAAAAACAGTACTGGTAGGCATCATCGGCCGACCAAGCATAGATAACACAATTCAGAAAATAAGTAGATAGCAAGGAATCCAACAAGTATAAGATAATAAGATCACAACCAAGTATTCGTCATTGCCTACGTAAACCCTCTAAACCCAAGTACACCAAGTCCGAAATATGTGTATATCCAATTCAATCATCAATCAATCAATCACCACAAATTACAATCAAGCCAATGCAATGCAATGTAGTGCAATGCAATAATGGAATGAGTGAGATGTAATGCCATGCAAATGAGGTGTACACATATACTCCGGATGAAAATATCGACGTCTCGGTAGCACAACCCAGTGTGACTCGCGAAGTCTAAGTGCCACCCATACCGGATCTTTTCCCAATAGACAGACGGGACCCTGGCTAATTGCTCACAGGGGGAGTCACACTGGCACCACTTTGGGGAACCCGCAAAGCCCATGCATTAACAACGATTCTGGAATAACATCAGAATTATCCAGGCAACAACGATGCCGGTATAGATCATCGGTCATCGGCCTTCTCACAATCACTCAAGTAAAAGAGTCGCTCAATCAACGATACCGGATAATTACCGGCTATCGGCCATGCATCATGAATATGAGGGAAAGTATGCAATGCACATATCAACGATTTCGAAATTAAACCTCGGACATCAACCTTCTTACAATCACTCAAGTAAAAGAGTTTATCAGACATCAATTTCATACAATCAATGATTTCGGAATAGATCTTCGGACATCGGACTTTTACAATCACTCAAATAAGGAGTCTATCAAATATCAGTTTCGCCTATCAATGATACCGGATCATCACCGGGTATCGGTCATGTATCATGAATGTGTGAGAATGCATGCAATGCGTACATCAAGTATCAACAATCAAGTTCAATATCACAGATACCATGAAGAGGTATGCCAACAATGTATCATATCACAATACCAACAATGGTATGCCAACAATATATCGATATCGCTAGTACCAGCGTATTTCAACAAGGTATCATATGCAAATACCAACAACGGTATACTAATCATATCACAGTCATGACTGTAATGCAGATTCTAATATCTACCACTACTCATGGCGACAAACCATCAAAATGGGATAATAAATACATATAACGGGGTGGCTAGTCCCAACACACAACAGGGCCCAACCTAAGGCAATATCCAACCCAACTTCATACCCGAAGGTTCGCATGCTGTCTCTGATATTATATTCTAAATATGTGATTTGTTATGCATAGTCTTACTAGAGGTAAGCCATAACCTACCTGGACTGCCGAACTGCAACACCAACAAGTCACTCTTTCGCCTTGCCCTTTCTCTGAAGGTCAGAACCAAAGTAGTCTAAGCATAATCGAATTCTAAATTAGAAATCATAGAGAATGATACTAATATTACAATGACATCAATTAGGTCTATTTTAACCCTAGAAATTGGGGAAACGGACCCACAAGGGCGAAACGAGAAATTTGCGGGTAAATATCAAATTGAATCCTAGGTAATCATAACTCAATCATTAATTGTCGATTTAACTCAAGGACTGTCCCAGATCTGATTTCAAGTAAAAACCCCCCAAATTGGGTATAAACTTTAATTCTCCAAATCCGAAATTCAATGTTAAAGTGGAAGATATGGGCTTACTAAGCTTGGATTTATCACATTTTAACATCAACATGATCAATTTATCAAGTATAATCTTAGGGAAAGGTCTCCCAAAACCCTCCTTCAAATTCCATTTCTAAGGGATTAAAAAGGGTAGGGGAAAATTTAAGATGATTGTGATTAAAGAGAAGTAAAGGATAAGACAAAGTTTTACCTCCAAGAATTCCTTCAATGTCTCCAAGAATAGATTTCCTAAGCTCCAATATCGAGATATGAAATAATGAGGGTCTAAGACTCATTTAATGAATTTAACTGCCCGTCACCCGCTATAGCGGTACTGTGACCGCCGCTGCCTCAGCGGCGACCTGATCGCTTTAGCGATAAAGCCTAAATGGATCATACCGCTTCAGCGGCAATTCCACTGCCCCAGCAGTGCCGCCGTTGTGGTGCTGGTACCGCTAAAGCGGGCACCAGACACCAGAAATTTAGCCCAATATGTTCCTTCGATCCGATTTTTCAACTAACTCCCGAGACCATCTGCTTTCATACCAGATACCTAGTCCGACATAAAAACTCGCTACAAACGCACCTGTGGCCTCAAAATATTTGACGGAGGTCTCATTGACCGAGTCAACCACCGATGCCTTAGTTTCCATTTCCCATCCAACGTCCTAAAATGCATTTGAATGCATTGGGAACAAAACCAAATGCACACAAAAGTTCTAAAAGACTATCCAGACCTCTCGAAATTGACGAAATTCTAAAAAAGGTTCGTTTGACCAAAATTCAACCTCGGGTCAACCCCTTTTAACTTCAAGTCTACATTTTCCCCAAAGTTGCTCGAATCTAGTCTAGACACCTCAGGAAGCGTATCAACGGTCCCCTCGGATCAAAAGGGAGGAGGAGGTTGATGATGATGATTAGGATAAATGGAGAAGACTCAAAAGACGGAGGGGTCATTGAAAATCTTCTACCTACCTGTAGATTTTAACATATAATTACATTATTGTTTCTATTGACAAGTCCATGAATTTGTTCACAATGACCATTGATGTGCTTGTTTGATCATTTCATGTCTATGAAGAAAAATAAAATAACTTGAAACATGAACCGTTGGAACAAACTTTACGTGCAAAGAATTTTCTAAAGAAAAAAGATTAAATTACTGGCTTGCATAAAATATTTTGTGAATATGAATAGAGGAAGATTAAAATAGGAATGGCTAAGCTCATTTTTTAGAAGTCAAATCGAGTTGTGGATGTCTTTAGCAAGCTATAGATTAGAGATTGATGTCTTTCAAGATGTCTCATGGAGTGATATATGAATCTAGTTCATGAAGGAATGTTGAGAAAAGTAAACTTGATTCATTCCAAGTACAAGAATTTACTTAGTTCATGTAATAGAAAATTAATGCTAAGATGCTTGTATATATTATTCGTGAACCTAGGAAAAATAAAAATAAAAATAAAAATAAAAATAAAAATAAAAATAAATTGTGATACACCTATTAGAATAGATATACATTAGAAGAATTTCTATAAATACCTAGACACTAAAAGTCATTTTATGTGAAGTTACATCTAAAGAAAGAATAATACTTTTTTCACCTGTCGTAAAGTAAATTTGAGTGACTGAGACTTTCAGAGTGCCACCTTTTCACATTTTTGAACATGAAGATCAATAGGTGCAAGACTGAAGAATTTCATCGGTAATTGATAAGTCGTGAATTTTAGGGCTTTTTGCATCCACTACTTATACTTTTTGAGTAGTCTTTTCAAGTGTCTATTCGTGTTTTCGTGCGTTTTCATGTGTTTTAAAATTTGTGAGTCTAGGACAAAAGAGGGACAAAATGAAACAAAAAGAGTAAAAGAGCATAAAGTTGCGGCACCGCAAGTTAGACTTGCGGCTGCATCTTCTGCCCAGAGAAATGACAGTAAGCTGAACAACAAAGTACCGCAACTTGCGATGAGAATGTGGCACCGCAACTTTAGAGATGCGGCCACATTTTGGAGGCCCGAACGTCTAGTAATCCAAGCTACATACACGAATATGTGAAGCAGATGCAGCACCGCAAACTCAATTTGCGCCGCATCTTTAAAAGGACTGGCAAGGAATGCTGAGTGACTTGCGGCCGGAAACTCATGTTGCGACTGCAAAATTAGGCCGCGAGTCATCAATTTTTCCGAGATTTAACTTTTTATCCTCCCTCTATAGATATTTTTACCTAGCGCTTTGTGCACATTATTGAATATTCCTCACTTTTCAGTTTTAGCTATCTTTTAGCACTAAAGAGAGCATTAAATACTATTGTTTTGTGAAGCTTTTAGAGAAGATTCTCCACTTTTTGTCATCTTCTCCTTTAACATTATTGTAAGCTTCCATGAATATTCTCTTTGCTACTACTTGGTGTTTAATGAGTATGAGTAGCTAAATCATTTAGCTAAGGTTGTGGGACCAAATGTGTTATCTATGTGATTGGGTTTTTGTATTCAACTTCCATTTATGTGTTAACATGTTTTTCTATTTACTCTTCGTTCTTCAATGCCATTTAACGGTGTACAACATTATTTGTGCCTATTTACTTTTCCTTTGCTTGAGAAAGAAAGGGAGGTTAGGAAAAGAGTATATAGCAAGAATTTAAGGCTTCTAAACCTCATCTAATAACTTGAGCTAGAGATAGGAAAGTTACTTGAAGTAAAATGGGTGTTCATTTATATTCTACATCCTAAGGCTTGAGAAAGCTTAGTGATGACATTTATCAATTTGGTTGAGAAACGTTTGATAAACTTTTGTATCCCATATTTAATTTCATCTACATATATAAAGGGATTAATACGCATCTGCATTACTTTTCATTGGAACCACAACCTTAGTGCCTTTAGTAATTCTTAATCAAAAATCAATCATTCTCTTACCAATGATCATGAAAAACATTAAAACCAGACTTTATGTACATTCCCGTCTCTAGAAATATAGACTATTAGTCAAGCGTTACACTTAACGAGTATATTTTTTGTTGTATTCTCTGTGGGATTGACTCCAACCTTGTTGGGTTCTATATTTGACAATGACTGCTTACTCCTACTTTAAAGGTGTAATTTGAGCGTATCAAATTTTAGCGTTATTGTCGGGGTATACGGTTTAGCATTACTCGCTAGTGTAAAACTTAACTCCTAGTCTTTATTTCTCTTCTTATTTTTTTCTTTGTTGTTGTGTGTTGTGCAGGAAATATGGATTAGGATGGTAATCTTCCTCCATATCCACCTCCGGTAGCGACTGTCGAAGAGGCGGCAGG
This sequence comes from Lycium barbarum, assembly GCF_019175385.1. NCBI lineage: Eukaryota > Viridiplantae > Streptophyta > Magnoliopsida > Solanales > Solanaceae > Lycium > Lycium barbarum. The sequence goes on from NC_083342.1 coordinate 14,247,736, forward strand.
GGCAGACTATGCATCCGCAATTCAACCCCCATCTCTACTTGAAAATTCAAGTTTTCATGTGACCAACACCTTGCTACACTTTCTCAACACTAAGGGCCTATTCGCCAGTCGACCTAATGATGACCCAATAGGCATCTTAAGAACTTTCTTAGGGTATGCACTACCAATCTACATCTGGGCGTCTCAATTGAAGCGGTCAAGCTACGGCTCTTCCCGTACTCCCTTACAAGGGAAGTCATAGCTTGGTTAGATGATCTTCCATCCAGGTCCATCACTACTTAGGAAGAATTGATCGAAGTATTCCTCAAGAAGTTCTTCCGTACATCTCGGATATTGCAACTCCGTGACGAAATCAACAACTTTCGTCAACTTCCTAATGAGGCTCTCCATGAAGCTTGGGTTTGTTTTAAAAAGAAAGTCAAAAGTTCTCCCAAGCATGGGTTGCCCGATAGTGTGCTTCTAGAAATATTTTATAGGTCTTTGGATTCGGTCAACAAATCAGTGGCGAATAACTTTGTGGAAGGGTCTATTAAGGATAATTCTTATGCTACGGTTTGTGAATTGTTGGGTAAATTAATCGAGACTAATGAAGCGTGGCATACTAGGGAGTAGGAAGTAGGTGGAGGAAGTTCCTCCAAAAAATTTCTCATTCGTGAGATGATTAAGAAGGAGGAAGAGAGAGATGAATCCATGGCAAAACTTGTCACCCAAATGGACCTTCTTACAAAACATATCATGGGCGGTAGAAGCAAAAAGGTGAATGCGGTAGGATCTTGTGATGGGGGTTCTCTAGATGAGCAATGCTTCCAAATGTATGATGAGGAGGCAAGTTATATCAATGATCAAAGGGAGGGTTCCCGGCCAAACTATCAAGGTCCTAATCAAGGATCTTGGCGGCAAGGTTAAGGGAATCAAGGTTGGAACAAGGATCAAGGTAACTCAAGTTGGAGAGATAATCATGATAACAACCAAGGGGGTTACAACAACTACTACAACAATCATCAGAGTTCAAATCCGTATGTCCCTCGAAAGGAGAATCAACAAAACTCTAGTCAACCACCTACTAGCGATCCTCCTAGTTAAAAAATTGAACAAATGTTGTCAAGAGTACTAAAAAAAGTGGAATCCACGGATACCTTTTGCAAGGAAACAAGAGATGAAGTGAAATCTATGGGGAAAGTGGTAAGTTCTCACTCCATGTCCATCAAACAATTGGAGTCTCAACTAGGCCAAAGCTCGGCTATCCTCAATTAAAGGCAAAAAGGTACACTTCCAAGTGATACGATAGCGAACCCGGCAAATAAAGAACACAAGTTGCATGCTATCACAACAAGGAGTCGTAAGCAAATAGGGAGGAGACCGCATTGAAAAAAGTATGTAGTGGTTAATGATGATCGGGTTGTTGATGAACTAAGGGTTTTTGAAAACGAAGTTGAGCCAACAAAGAAGAGGGTTACTTTTGAAAAGAACATTGTGGTAGAAGTGAGTCCCAAAAGTGATAAAACAAGAAAGGGGATGATGAGGCACCTCAAGAAACGAAAACTATTCCTAAGCTTCCACCACCATTCCCTCAAATATTAAAGAAAAAGGCAGATGATGGGAAGTTTCTCAAGTTCATTAAACGGTTGAAGGGACTCTTAATCAATATTCCATTGGTCGAGGCACTTGAGCAAATGCCCGGTTATGCAAAGTTCATGAAGGATCTAGTGATCAAAAGAAGGAGTTCCGGCCTTGAAACAATGGGAGGCACTCATCATTGTAGTGCAATTTTTACCAAAGCATCGGTACAAAAGAAGGAAGACACTGGAGCCTTCACAATTCCATGCACAATCAGTAAATACAAGTTTGCAAAAGTTTTATATGATCTTGGAGCAAGCATCAATTTAATGCCGCTTGTTATATTCAACAATTTGGGTTTGGGCACTCCCCCCCCCCCCCATCTACTATGAGATTACTTATGGCAGATAGAACCGTGAAGAGGCTCGTCGGTGGCCTGTCGGTATTCTTTATGATGTACTTATGAGAGTGGACCAATTTATTTTTGCTGATTTTGTGATCTTGGATTGCAAAGTTGATTTTGAGGTGCCTATAATCTTGGGTACACCTTTCTTGTCTACAGGGTGAGCTCTATAGAAGTGGAAATAGGTGATCTAAAGTTTTGTATGAATCATAAATAAGTCACTTTCCATATTTTTAAATCAACAAAGCAACCGGCGAACATGAGTGTGGTGTCAGTTATTGATGCTATTGATGAGGCTATCGAATCAACTGTGGAGCATGAACACGTGGGTGAGATGTTGGCGGTGGCATTGATCAATTTTAATGGGATTGATGATGAAGAATTCGAGGAGATGGTGAATGCATTGATTGGGTTGGGTTTTTATCGCCACAACCCAAAGAAGATTGATCTTGATTTAGAAAATCGAGCATCTCTTCCCGCAAAACCTTCCATCATTGAGCATCCTATTTTGGAACTCAAACCTTTTCCTTCACACTTAAGGTATGAATTCCTTGGCCCTAACAATACATTACCCGTGATTATTTCCGCTCGGTTGACAGATGCGCAAAGAGAAAGGTTGATGGTGATTTTCCAGAAAATATAAGAAAGCAATTGGATGGTGTATTACGGATATCCAAGGTATTCTGGCCGATATTTGTACTCACAAAATTCAACTTGATTAAGAGTGTGAACCAAGCATTGAATATCAAATGATGTTGAATCCTCCCATGCAAGAGGTGGTAAAGATCGAAATCATCAAGTGGTTAGATGCCGGGGTTGTGAATCCGATAGAGGACAACTCATGGGTGAGTCCGGTCCAATGCGTTCCCAAAAATGGTGGAATACCTGTGGTGCCGAATGCAAAAAATGAATTGATCCCAACGCGCACGGTTACCGGATGGCGGGTTTGCATAGATTATAGAAAGTTGAACAGGTGGACATAGAGGGATCACTTCCAATGCCTTTCATGGATTAAATGCTTGATAGCCTTGCCGGAAGAGATTATTATTTGCTTCCTTGATGGCTATTTCGGGTACAATCAAATCACCACTCCTCCCGAAGACCAAGAGAAAACCATTTTCACTTGTATTTATGGGACATTTGATTTTAAGAGGATGTCGTTTGGGCTTTGTAATGCACCCGCAACCTTTCAACGTTGCATGATGTCTATTTTCTCCGACATGGTTGAGGAGTCCATAGAAATCTTTATGGATGACTTTTTCGTGGTGGGGGATTCCTTTGATGAGTGCTTAGGAAATCTTGCCCAAATGTTGAAAAGGTGCAAAGAGATGAACTTGATTCTAAATTGGGAGAAATGTCACTTCATGGTGAGAGAAGAAATCCTCTGGGGTCACAAGATTTCGGAGAAGGGGCTTGAGGTTGATCAAGCTAAAATGGAAGTTATTGTCAAGCTCCCTCCCCCTATATCCATCAAGGGCATTCGTAGTTTCCTTAGGCATGCCGGATTTTATAGAAGGTTCATCAAGAATTTCTCGAAAATAGCCAATCCTCTTTGCAAGTTGTTGGAAAATGAGTTGAAATTTGTATTTGATGGTGCTTGCTTTAAGGAATTTGAGTGCTTGAAAGAACGACTCACATTGGCTCCAATCACCATTGACCCGGATTGGTCTAAGCCATTGAACTGATGTGTGATGCAAGTGGGGTTACTATACGGGCCGTACTTGGCCAAAAGAGTGAGAAGATCTTCCATCTATCTACTATGCAACCAAAACTCAAAATGATGCCCAAATGAACTACACGGTCACCGAGCAAGAGTTTCTTGCCATAGTTTTTGCCTTTGAAAAATTTTGGGCCTACTTGTTGGGAACTCATGTGGTGGTTCACACTGATCATGTGGCACTTCGTTACCTCATGACCAAGAAAGATGCTAAGCCAAGGATGATAAGATTGGTGCTCTTATTGCAAGAATTTGACTTTGAGGTCAAAGATAGAAAAGGGTGTGAAAATCAAGTTGCGGACCACTTGTCACGACTTGAAGAAGGTGGTCGTCCTTTGGATGGTGTGGACATCGATGATTCATTTCCGGATGAGCAGGTAATGGCGGGGTCACACGATATGATCCCATGGTATGCCAATTTCGCTAACTATCATGCTAGTGACATTATGCCGGATGATCTAAACTTCCACCAAAAGAAAAAGTTCTTGAGCGATGTTCAAAAATATTATTGGGATGAGCCTCACTTATTTTGTGTTTGCGCTGACAAAATCATAAGGAGGTGCATTCCCGAAGTATACATGATGCCTATTATTGAGGCTTGCCATTCATCACCCGTGGGAGGGCATCATAGTAGCTCAAGAATGGCGGCAAAAGTGCTTCATAGTGATTTTTATTGGCCTACCATCCACCAAGATGCTTATGAATTTGTGCTAGCTTGTGACCAATGTCAATGTCATGGTACATCTCAAGAAGGCATGAACTCCCAATGACGCCAATTCTTGAAGTGGAGTTGTTTGATGTTTGGGGGATCGATTTCATGGGTCCATTTGTGAGTTTCTATAATAACAAGTATATCTTTGTGGTGGTATACTATGTGTATAAATGGGTGGAGGCCTTAGCGCTTCCTAACAATGAAGGAAAAAGTGTCACCGCGTTCTTGAAGAAGTACATATTCACAAGTTTCGAAACTCCAAGGGCCATCATTAGTGATGGGGGTAGTCATTTTTGCAACCGTTTGTTCAAGACACTACTTGAGAAGTATGGAGTTAAGCATAGAGTTGCAACCCCTTATCATCCCCAAATGAGTGGTCAAGTGGAAGTGTCGAATCGTGAAATTAAGCGCATCCTTTCCAAAACCATCAATGCCAATAGGACCCATTGGTTAAGAAAGTTGTATGATGCTCTATGGGCATACCGGACAACATACAAGACACCAATTGGCATGTCTCCTTATCAATTGGTGCTTGGTAAAGCATGTCACCTTCCGGTGGAACTTGAACATAAAGCGTTGTGGGCTTTGAAAAAATTAAACCTTGAATGGGACGAAGCTTCGCAATTAAGCATGGATCGAATAAATGAGCTGGATGAATTCCGATTTCGAGCCTATATGAGCTCTTCCATCTACAAAGCCCGCATGAAGGACTTCCATGACAAAAAGATCTTTCAAAGAGAGTTTAGCCTCGAAGATCGGGTGTTGTTGTTCAATTCAAGGCTTCGGTTGTTTCTGAGTAAATTGAAGTCTAAGTGGTCCGGTCCCTTTGAAGTAACACAAGTGTTCCTACATGGAGCAATTGAACTTATTGGTCTGGATGGAGATCACTTCACGGTGAACGGGCAAAGGGTTAAGCATTACTTTGGCTTACCCAATGAAGTAAAGACAATTGAGTTCACCTACCTTAACGAACCATGAAAAGGGTAAAACCGTCATGCCGCGACATTAACTCAAGCACTTATTGGGAGGCAACTCAAGGCTTTTGTTTAATGTTTTCTTACAAGTGTAGGATGCGAGGATGCAGGGAAATGAAAGGGAAAATAAATGCAAAAAAAGGGGCTCTTGGAAGAATTGGAAAAGGAAACAAGAAATCAAGGCAGGGGTGAATTTGCGGCCTTGATGCGGTACCGCATCTCAGGATGCGCTGAAAAGTTGCGGCCACATATTCACCCCACAAAAAGGCAGTGACCAAAGAAAAAAAATGAAGTTTGCGAGCAAATTGCTGCTCCGTAACTTGAGTTTGCGGCCGCAACTTTGCTCAAACCTATCAGCTAGTACCATGTCAGGTAAGTGGAGTTTGCTAAGGGAATGCAAGGTTGTAAACTCGATATGCGACCGCATTCCCAGTGCAAACTCCAAAGGTATATAAGGTTTGTTTTGAAACTCTTCTTTCAATTTTCCCCCCTTTTATCTCAAAACACGACCCCTCTTCCCATTTTTACCCCTAATCACAATTTCAAGCATGCATCCCTCAAATCCGACCCAATCCTATCCCCATCTTCGTGTTTGGTGCTTCAATTGACTTGTAAGCAATAATTTCACACTTGCCACTCTCAAGTTATATGGCTATATGGCTTATGACTTTAACTCTTTCAAATCTTACAATTTAAGCATGGTATTAGCCTATAACATTACCTTGTAGCATTAGTGTGATGCACGATCCATTATCCCCATTTGTTTAACTTGATTTGTAATGGTTTTGTGGGATTTGAATGTTCATGTGTGGAATTTATTAGATTAGGGGTAGGAATTACTTGTTGTTAGATTAATAGTATTGGTACTGCTTATTGTGATTGGGGGGGGGGGGGGGGGGGGAGAGATAATTTCCTGAAAATGGTTAGAAATTGCAATTGTGGCTTAGGTTTGAACTTTGGAGAAGACGATGGAGTTTGAAACCTCAAACTGAGTTTGCGGTCGCAAACTTAGTTTGCAGAGTCGCAAACTTAGTTTGCGGAGTCGCGTCTCCATCGCATCTTACTAAACTGACAGTGGCCTAGCCAAAATCACTGAGTTTGCGACCAAGATGCGGCTCCGCATCTTGAGTTTGCAGCCGCAACTTTGTAGTTGCGGCGCCACAAACTGATTTTTACTTGGGCATCTTGCCTATCTTCCCTTGATTTTTTCTCTATTTCCTTTGCATCATTGTTAGTTTATTGCTTTCTTAATGCTAAAAAAAACAAGGATTTTTTTTTGTTTTTCTTAGGACCTAATGTTTGTTGACTGTACAGGATATCTGGACGAAAGCTTTTGGCACAAAGGAACCCACCGAGCCTGACTAGAAAGAAAAAGAAGCAACCTTCCTTGGGTGAAGGGCCATCAACCATACCTTCTGCACCTCAGTCAACCCCGGCCAATACTGATGACGTGATCCACAAGAGGTTTGAGGCCCAGGTTAAAAGAGAAAAGGACCTCAGATGGGTATGAGAATAAATGCTCCTTCAACCTTGAGAAACATATCAGTCTCAATGGGCTCGAAGAGTCATTTCCCAGGATCATGGAGCAACTGCACCAACGAAACTGGATAGTGTTTACTATAGGGCCCAGGAAGTTTGTCCACCAAATCGTTAAAGAGTTCTACGCCAGTCTTGGTATTCAATAGGCAAGAAGAAGACAGTTGTGGGGGGTTGTACGGTAAGAGGAGAGGCTGTGCCCTTGTTCCATGAGGGAATGAACATCAAATATTTTGGGACCGAGGGCATACCTCATAGTGAGTATGAGGACATGATTCAGCCAAATGTGGATGAAACCAAACTGGATTGATTAGCAGAGGTCATAGCAGATCCAGGCACTGCTCCTCCGTAGATAAAGCCCAAGAATTATATTCTGAAGATGACTCTGAACATTGAAGCTAAATTTTTGCTATTCTTCATCAGCTCCCGGTTTTGGCCATTACATAATGAGACACTAGTAGAGATTCGCAAGGCCATTCCCATCGCGTGCATCATGATTGAGGTACACATTAACGTGGGTCACATCACGTACCCCTACATTATTGATAGAGCATGGAAGACGTCTTGGTCTATACTTTTCCCGTGCTTGATTACTGCTTTATCAAGAGGCACAATGTGCCTGTGTTTAAGAGGGTCGATCGAGAATGTGCTACAGTTGGGGTCATGGATATTTTTTGGACTGAAGATGATGATAACCCTGAGAGGAAGAAAAAGAAAGCCTAGGCTTAGATCATTGACCTCACAGCTGGCTTGGAGGACCTTGTTAGGCCAGCTACTTCCACCATCCCGACACTTTCGGGTACTGCTTCTGCTGGTGCCTCCACTAGTACAACTGTGTGGTCCACTACTAGTGGCACTCCACCACCTGCTATAGGGGTTCCACCTCGGAGCACGTGCCCTTCCTCTGGTGATGATTTTTCGAACATGGCTCAGACCGTAGGGGCTGTAGATTCCAAGGTGACTCGCTTCATACGCACCTTTCCTGACATAATTAAAAAGGCAGTGGAAGAGTCCAACAAACTGTGGGAAGAGAATGTGGTTAGTCTAGAAAATAGGGTTACAAGATAGAGGCTGGTGAGACAGAGATTTTGAAGGCGGTGAAGACCGACCTTGCTCAGTTGCGTTCCGATTTCACAGCTTCCCAGACCCCACTATTCGAGGCCATGGGTACAGGGGTTGCTATGGATACTGAAGAGGTTGACAGGTCCCAGCATGAGGCTGAGGCAGCAGAGAGTTTCTCGCATCACACCACTCCTAGAGATAATCCATTAGATTTGGGTGATGGTGTGTACTAGGAGTTGGATTAGTTTGAGACACTGCCGGATCCATCAGAGGAGCAGATTCGGGCTGCATTTGCAGCCTCCACCCAACATGGTCACCACATCGCTCATACAGATGAGGAGCTTAAGCGAGACATGCAGAGAGCGAGAGAGCACTCACTTATGGACCTGATGTCCCCTTCGGGGAAGAGTATTAGTGCTACACCCAGACCTCCACCTGCTGGCAGCACTTTAGCACCGTCTGAGCCCACATCGTCCACTATGGATGCTACTGAGCCCACCTCCGAGCACAACACTGAGGCAATTCGAGATGACGCTTGAGGCATCACAGGGAGTGATTACTTCCTTTTGAGTGCTAATTGTTTATTACATTAGGGACAATGCAATGTTTTTAGTGGGGGGGGGGGGGGGGTGGTACTCCTAGTTTTGTTTGACTGAGTTTCTGAGTCTTTTTGATATGATGTACCAAGGATATTGTATGTATTACCTGTATTTTGACGGATAGTACTTATGTGTATTGTTTTAAACATTGTTGTATTTTCATTATTGCATATGTGTTGTTGTTGTTATTTTGTGGTATTAGTTATATCCTTGGCTTTTCTTAGCCGTGGTTCTTTTCCTAAGGATGCTAATGGTTTTTTGAACCCGGTATTTTTAGAAAGTTTTGAGTCGACTGGTCCAATGATAGATATTTAAGCGCTTTCTTAAGGGAACGAAGCCTTGTAGGGTCAGGATGTGAGCATGACTTGTTTGGTATCAATACAGTTAGAATGTTACATGATATTGCATATCCCTTCAAAAAATTTGAGCTTTAATGATAATTGATGATCATGGCAAACTTAGACTTAACCTTGTTACTCTTGACTATTCAATTGGGTAAAGCATGAATTGATCTTGTCTTAAAAGCTATTGGCTCATTTTGAATAATGCATATGCCATGAGTGGTTACGTCTTGTACTTACTTGTGTGATTGCTTGTGTTAACTAGAACTTGCCCGGTTTATCTTTCTAAGCTAATCTTGAATAATCGGTTGAAGAAAGTATCTTAGGTAATCTTTGAATTTCCATGTGAAACACCTTGTTCGTATATGTATCACTAGTCATCCCGTTTAAGCCTTTAGCCTTTTTCTTGTTGCCTTATTACAAGCCGTACCATTTCGTGTATCTATTTTGAACCTATGCTTCCTTGAACTCTAAAATCTCAACATAGGCTGTTAGCCTAAGTTGGGGGTGAGAGGTCATGTTAGTAAGGTTGACGAAAATGGAAAGCGGAATGGCAGTTGTTAGAAATGAAGACGTTGCCCTTGCACGAAAGAAAATTAATTTTTTTTTGTGTGTGTTTGCTAGAAAGGATTTTAATAAGTGCAAAAGGGGCGGTTAATAAAAAGGCAATAGAAAGATGAGAGTAAGGAGAGAAAAGGTGGAAAGAAAATGAAACCGTGGTGAATCAAAGAAAAGGCCTCAACCAAGTCAAATGTAGTGCTCAAGGAAGGGATAGTCACTTTTGTATCCACTACTAGAAAATAGGCCTATAGCAACGGTTTTTTAGCAACAGTTACTCAACTGTTGGAATAGAATATATGTTGCATCGGTTTTAACCGTTGCAAAGACACTTTGACCTAACAGCACATTTATAAAATTAAACCGTCGCGTTAGTCAGATAACCGATGCTATAGACGTACATTTAGTAACGGGTATTGGAACCGTTGCAATAGATGATTCTATTGCAATAGTCATATAAGAAAATTTAGCTATTGGGACAGTTTAGTTCCCCCAATATTTCCCCCCATTATTTTCCCTCCACTTATTCTATTGGACCCGTCAAAACCCTCATTTTTTAATAAAAAATAATGACCAAAAAATATACCGTATCTGAATAAACATATCACTGAAACATATCATGAGATATTTCTTTCTCAGTTGAAGCTTTTAACAATATGGGTTTTCTCTAGCAATGACACTAATTTATTCTCAGTTGAAGTTTCTCTAGCAAAATTCATCCTTTTCTTCAGCTAATTAGTCTTCTTGCTTTTTGCATCTACAGGTTTGCTCCATGAAATTTAAGTTTCCCCTCTCTCTTGACATGTATTATTGTTGTAGTATTTTTAAAAATAAGAAATTCTATGAGTTTGTTTGTGGATTTTTAGTTTCTTGGTGTGATAAAAATGTTAACTTTACGTAGTCTAGCTATGGAATTGTTGATTTTCTTACAGTTTCTTGAATCTGTGAACTGTGGGTTCGCTTTTTTTTTTTTTTTTTTTTTTTTTTTTTTTTTGTGGAAACAAAATATCTACTGCATTTGTTTGTGAATTTTAGTTTCTGGGTGTGAAAAAAAAGTGGGATATCTAAGTAGTGTAGCTGTAGAATTTACCTTTTTCTTTCATTTTCTTGGATCATTGTTGAAATTTGTGAACTGGTTTTTGTGGAAACAAAAAAACTTCTGCATTTGTTTGTGGATTTTAGTTTATGGGTGTGATAAAATGTGATCTTTATGTAGTCTAGTTGTTGAGTTGTTTTTACTTCCATTTTCTTGGGATCATCCTTCAAAGTTGAGAACTGGATTTTTAAGGAAAGAAAGGTGCTTCTGCATTTGCAAGTTTTTGTTTGTGGATTTTAAAGGTTCTTCTGAATTTGCATGTTTTTGTTTGTGGATTTTAGTTTGTGGGTTTGATAAAAATGGGAACTTTATGTAGTCTAGCCATGGAATTGTTGTTTTTCTTCCATTTTGTTGAATCATTCTTGAAAGTCTGGGTTTTTGTAGAAAGAAAATATCTTCTGCATTTGTTTGTGGATTTTAGTTTCTGGATATGATAAATATGTGTTCTTTATGTAGTCTAGCTGTGGAATTGTTTTTTTTTTCCGGTTTTCTTGGATCATTCTTCAAACCAGAGAACTAAATCTTTGTGGGGAAAAATATCTTTTGCATTTGATTGTGGATTTGATAAAAATGTGATCTCTATGTAGTCTAACCATGGAATTATTCTTTTTCTTGGATCATTCTTCAAAGCAAAACATTGGGTTGATGGGGAAATTGATACTTTTCTCTTTTTGTATGCATTTCTGCTGAAATTTGCTATTTGAATTTTGATTTTGATGTTATGCTCGTGGCACGTAGGATATTCAATGGATACAATAGATAAAAGTTGGATGGATCTCCGAAGATCCACCAATGAGTACGATCGTGGAGTGAAGTATTTTCTTGATAAGGCATTTGAACGAGCTTCTCAAGGAAATGAAATACTATGCCCTTGTAAAAGGTGTTTTAATCGGTATTGGCATACTCGAACGGTGGTGGAGAATCACTTGTTTGGTTATGGATTTGTTAATGGATACACCAAATGGGTTTTCCATGGGGAAGGGTTTTCTTCAACAAATATGCCGCATCCAACCAATGATGATGAAACTTCCGACATGCATGACGATATTGATGGACTACTTTATGATACTTTTAGGAATGTAGAAGGTGATCTGAGGCATGAAGGAGTGAGAGAGGGACCATCTGAAGATGCAAAGAGATTTTTCAAATTAGTTGAGGAAGTGAAACAAGAGTTGTACCCGGGGTGTAAGAATTTTTCTAAGTTGAGTTTCACCATTCGGTTGTACTTGTTTAAATGCATTCACGGGTTGAGTAATGTTGCCTTTTCAGACTTGTTAGACTTGATAAAAGAGGCATTTCCATTTGCTCAGTTACCCGAGTCTTTCAACAATGCAAAAAAGGTGATAAAAGATTTGGGTCTTGGTTAGGAGAAAATTCATGCATGCCCTAACGACTGCATGCTATTTTTGAATGACAATGCGAAGATAAATAATTGTTGTGTGTGTGGTTCTTCTAGATGGAAGAATGTTCGTGATGATTTGACTAATAAGAACACTAAAATCCCAACAAAGGTTTTAAGGTACTTCCCTTTAAAGCCTAGGCTTCAGAGGATATTTATGTGTGCTGAAACATCTGTAGCCATGAGATGGCATGCTACTGAACGACCCAAAGATGGGAATTTAAGACATCCTGCTGATGGGGAAGCTTGGAAGGATTTTGATTCATTGCACCTGGATTTCTCTAAAGATCCTCGTAATGTTCGATTGGGTTTTTAAAGTGATGGTTTCAATCCATTCCGAACCATGAGCATTTCCCATAGTACATGGCCAGTTATGTTAATGAACTATAATTTGCCACCATGGATTTGCATGAAGCCGGAGTATATAATGTTGTCAATGATCATTCTAGGTTCATCATCTCCTGGAAACGATATAGATGTGTTCCTACAACCACTAATTGCAGAGTTGAAGGAACTATGGGAAATGGGAGTGGAAACATATGATGTTGAAACTAACCAAACATTTCTAATGCGTGCAGCTTTATTGTGGACAGTTAGTGATTTTCCAGCACTAGCAATGCTTTCCGGATGGAGCACCAAGGGGAAATGGGCATGCCCCACCTGTAATTATGATACTTGCTCTCAATATCTCAAACATAGTCGTAAGATGTGTTACTTGGGTCATCGAGCATTTTTACCTCCTGATCATCCATTCCGAAGAGATAAGAAATCATTTGATGGTAAAGAGGAGCATAAAGCTGCACCTACTCCCTTATCAGGCATAGAAGTTCTTGAAGAGCTACGTGAATTCAATAATGTCTTTGGGAAGGGCCGAAAGAAAAGGGCTCGGAAGAGTGATGGTCCATGGAAGAAAAGATCCATATTTTTTAAATTGTCAAATTGGGCACATAACAAATTGAGGCACAATCTTGACGTGATGCACATAGAGAAGAATATATGTGATAGTTTGCTTGGGACTTTGTTAGATGTACCTGGAAAGTCCAAAGATCATGTAAATTCTCGCTATGACTTGCACGAGATGGGGATACGCAAGGAGCTTCAACCATTAAAAGATGATAAGAATGGTAAAATTCATATGGCTAAAGCTTGTTTCTCTATGAAACCAGAGGAGAAAATGTTGTTTTGCACTGTTTTAAAAAATGTCAAATTACCAAAAGGGTGTGCCTCTAATATATCACGTCGTGTGCAAATGGAGGAGATGAAAGTATCCGGATATAAGATCCATGATGCACATTTCATAATGCAGTACTTGCTTCAAGTTGCGGTTAGAAAAGTGTTACCCAAGAATGTGTCTTTGGCCTTGATTAGGTTGGGGAATTATTTTAGAACCATATGTAGTAAGGTTATAAGAAGAAGAGATCTTGATAAAATGAAGGCTGAAATCATAGATATAGTATGTGACCTTGAAAAGATTTTTCCTCCAACCTTTTTTGATATAATGATACATTTGCCTATCCATTTAGTAGATAAAATTAAGCTTGGGGGTCCGGTTCATTTGCGTTGGATGTATCCCAATGAGAGCAACATGTGCAAGTACAAGGGTTCGTTCGGAATCGATCTAATCTAGAAGGATCAATAGTGGAAAGTTTTCTGGCCGAAGAGTGTTTGACCTTTTGTTCAAGATACCTACATGATGGGGTGAAGACAAGATTTAGTAGGTATCAGACCGAGGATGAAGATGTTCAAACAAAGGGAAATGATTTTTCACATATATTTCCTAAGACAGGCTATCCAATTGGTAGTAAGAAGAAAAGGAAAGGCAAGACATTTGACATGGATAGTCATCAGTGGGTTGAAGCACATCAGTATGCTTTGTTCAATACTGGAGATGAACAAGTAGAGACGTTTATCAAGTAAGAAAAAATAGTCATTTGAATTTTGAACTTTATTTATTATGATAATGTGTTTTAAATTTCATTTTTATATACCTAATGATTAATATAGCATACATGCTTGCAGGGAACATAAGAGTATAATTGATAAACGTGGTAGAGGAAATGCATGGGCAAAAGCATGAATTCATAGTCGAGAATTTGGTGATTGGTTAAAAGAGAAAGTTAAAAAAGTTGAAGTGCCTAATCATATAATATGGCTATCTTATGGGCCTAATGTAGTGGCCAGAAGATATACTGGATATTTCATCAATGGATACCGATTTCATACGATGAAACGGGATGCCTCATGCAAGACTCAAAATAGTGGAGTGAGTTTGTCAGCAACAACTGATAGTTTTGCTAGTGCCAGAGACCAAAATCCCGTTGATGGAATGGTTACCTATTATGGAGTTATTAGAGATATCATTGAGATTGATTATTGGGGTTGTTTTAGTGTTGTACTATTTAGATGTGATTGGTTTCATAATGAAGTCGATGGCTATGGGTTGACTCGGGTATACTTCAATAAAAAAATGCAGCACGAACGACCCTTTTGTATTAGCATCTCAAGTGCATCAAGTTTTTTATGTGGAGGATCCAATTGAGAAAGGGGTTTATTATGAAAGAAATAAAGTCCCGGTTGATTTATATGAATTGGAGGAAGAGAATTGCCCTAATATTGAAGAAACATTTTGGAGGGAGCCTAATGATGACATTGGCTCATCAGAAAGATTACTCGATGTCGATGTCAGATGGTCGAGAGAAGATCTCCCTGTTGATATCATTGATGTGTCTTCCCTTGCACAACATTCACAAGATGTATCTATGGAAACATCGGAAGAGGAGGCTGACTTCGATGATACCGATTGGGATTGGATGGAGCCTGATGATTGACAAAGGATATTTTGAACTTCTACAAATATATACCCTTTCATCAATTTTTGTAGTTAATAATAAATTCCCTTTTATAATGATGTGAATTGAAAATTGGACTCCGTTTACTATCTCTTATTCTCTTTCTGTTAATGTGCTTACCTTCATGTTTGTCTCTAAATTAGTGCACAAACTGTATGATACATTATGTAATCTTTGTTTCGTATATTCATTTTGAGAAAATTATTTTTATTGATGAGAAACTTATTAAGTCTGTTTTTCTTATATTCATATGCAGTATCCATATTTCTGCAATATCTCTGAGGAATCTGTAACTTCACAGGAGACCAACAAAAATTCAGGTTCTAGTCTTTCACTCTATCTCTCAGTTATTTTCCTTCAAATCTAGGAACAAGAAGCAAAACTTTGTTATCATGTTATTGATAAACGATATCTCTTTTCTTCTGCGTAAACAGATGCGCATAGAATTTTTCCTTTCCTTTGTTATAATTATGTTGGACTTCAAAATATTTGGTCTATCTTTAATTTGACCTTTGAACTTTTTCATGTTTTTATCTTCTGTTGACTCAAACTTCATGCCAAGCTACTCTCAATTTATGTATTGAGAAATATTCCTCATTCATTGAATCATCCAAAAAACTCATTAAGCTTTTGCTCCTGCATAATTTTTTTTTTTTTGGCAATACATTGGAAATATTATCATACCAACAGATTTCATATTTACCCCTAAGAAGAACTAGTTCCCTCAACTGCCAGAGGGTGTTAAGCAGAACATAGCCTCAATTTCTAGTTACAAGTTCTGTCCAAAAAAACCAGTACATTGCCTTGCTATTTTCTGACTTCTATACTTACTTATTCTTGCTATCACTCCAGCTTTAGCTGTTGAATTGTAAACTCTATATTTATATCTTCTCCCTTGAATATCTTGGAATTTCTAGCTTGCCAAGTGTGATATAGCACAGCTCCATGGCTTGCTGCCAGTCCTTCTCTTTTACACTTGCTCCAGTGTTTGGTGTTGACCTTCTGTAGAATTTAGTGAACCTGCTCCAGTTGCATCTGGGCCCGGGGATTTAAAGGGTTTAAACGAATGTAAAGCATGACGTACCTCATTGTTAGAAAGAGCACGATTAATATGGTTATCATCCTCACTGGTTAGGCCAGTGAATGATGCGGAGGGATCGACTTTAGGTGAAGAGATATGGTCAGTAGTGTATAGTTGGTGAAAGTAAGTGGTTATAGTATTTTTGATTTGTGTGTGGTCATAACACCAGTTCCCCCCACTATCTTTAAGGGTCGTAATACTATTTTTCCTACGACGTTGTAGTGTGGACATGTGAAAAAAGCGACTGTTAGCGTCACCTTAGATAAGCCAAGAAATGCGCGACTTTAATTTCCAGAATTGTTCTTCTAACAGTAGTATATGATTATATTCATCAGTAAGTTCTCTTTCGAGATTTTCCTCACATGCAATCCCCATTATCATCAGTCTGGCCCTTGTAAGCAGTCTTTGCTTCGTAGCTAGCCACATTAGTATGCTATGCTTTGGCAACAAGACTTTGCTCCATATCAGCTAAGCTTCTCCTATATTTTGTCTGTCGCCTAGTAATGCAAGATAGTTGTTAGTCAAGGAATACTTTCCATTTGAGGTTAAACCATATCTGTCTTGTTGGTACAAGGATATCCTGCATAATCTTCATCATGTATTATATCAGATTTTTAATAATATGTATCATGCTTATTATTTTTGTCCTCCAGATTTTCTCACTTTTTCAGTCTTAGATTTACACATATCTTGATAGTCATGAGTCAACAAGGGCCTTCAAAAAGAAACAAAAGAGCTCAAAGCAGAACATATGCTAAACCTGGTTCATTGTTATCCTTGGCAAATAAAAAATGGCAGTTATTAACCACAAACGAAACTGTTCAAGCTATAAGGTCAGAGAGAGAGCATCTGCTAGAATTAATTGGAGAACAGCAGCCAGTAGCACCACAATCTAACCAAAATGAGAAACTTGTAGAAGAGCAACATGTAGAGGAGCAACAGCCCGTCGAGAAGCAACAGCCCGTCGAGAAGCACCAGCCCGTCAAGGAGCACCAGCCCGTCGAGGAGCAACAACCCGTCGATTCTACAATTCCTCCCACAAATGAACAATCTGAAGAAGGTAACACATAGCTTACGAACTTATGAAATTCATCCATGACTTCTAATTTCTTGTATTTTCTTTTAACTTTAGGCCTTTCGACTCAGAAAAGAAAAAGAGGTAGAATGCAAATGCATAGGGTGCATAGCCGACATGAGCGTAAATTGATCCTACTGAATAGGCTCAATCAACCTATTGGTCCCACTGAAGATGTTGTAATAGAGTTTGGTAGCTTCCTCGGTACATTAGCGAGGACTGCGACCCTTTGCCCATTTGATATACTTGATTGGAGGAAAATGGACACAAAAGATGATTTATGGACATATACCAAGGTTTGAAGTTTTCAATATTTAAGTATCTGTTAAAAGTGTTGTTTTTGCTACCAAAATGACACAAAATTGTAGGAGACATATGATATTCCTGAAGCTGGCAAAAAGTGGACTTTGAAAGCAATTCATGCTACTTGGAGAAGGCATAAAAGTGACTTGAAGAAACTTTGTTACAAACCAAAAGTCACTGATGAAATCATAATGGCAAAAAGGCCAGGTCATATTCCGGAATGTCAATTTAAAGAGCTCCTCGAATATTGGAAGTCTGAGAAATTCCAGGTAAAATATATTTCCAGAATACATTTTCTTCTCTGGTGCAAGTGTTCTTCTGTCTCTCTGTCTTCTCTTTCTTTGCTGCGATATGGCTGTCGTTGTAGGGTTTTTTTACCTTTCTCTTCTTTGTTGCAGTATCGCTACTGCTACTGCTTTATTTTTTCTTGTAATTTCTCTTCTTATCTTCTTGTCTCTGTTGCAATCTTTATGTGTCATAGATATAGTTGGTGGAAATAAGAGACCACTTGTTCTGTGAATGTATATTTTGCTTGAGGATGGAACAAAAATCACATAGGAAGACAGTCTATGTATAAAGAGAGAAATCTTGGATTTTTTTAAAGGACTGCCAGATATTATAAATAGTATAGAAAAAAGAAATAGTATTTGTATGAAATATCAAGGAAACTGTTGCAAAAAGACTTCTCAATCTGGATAGCCATCATACTCTACTATTATCAATCTTGACATAATCAAGCAGTTTCACCCAAAACCATCCAGATTATTAACTGTATCGCTGAAACAATGTCCTCTCAAAGAAGCAATCCAATTTTGCTAGAGACATACCATTCCTAGCCACATTGTGTATGGGATTTGGGAAAAGCTTAAGATTCTTAAATTTAGTACAAAGAAGATGAATAGAGAAATGTCAACACTAGAAACCAGGATGGTGATCAGGAGAACATTCATCAGGAAAGGTGCATCTGATTGAGAGACTACATTTCAACAATTCAATCTTGTACAGATCTTTTGAGTTTTTACATGTAGCTAACACATTGGTTTTGAGTGGATTATCTGATAATTTGTAGGATTGATCTAGTGGTGGTATTAAGATTTCGATGTTATATAACCAGCTGGAATGGATTTATCCTAACAAGCTATATATCATGATATAGATGCTGCAGTTTTCAGATTACAAAACAGTATTTGATTACTTGAAAAAAAAATCAATTGGAATGAGCCATCCCAGTGGCTTTTTGAGGGGCAAAAAAAAAAAGGAAAACTGCTCTTACTGTTTAGTTGTTTTAGGATAAAATCGATTTACTAGCTTTCTATGCTAATGTTGTATGCGAATAACTGTCTATTTTGAGCTTGGTTGTGGCTGTAATAGTTTTTACTGGTAATTTTTATAGTTAATACATTTAATTGATTTATTTATTTGCAGAAAATGTCTAAAACAAATACTGAGAATCGGAAGAAGTTGTTGAATCCGCACACAGTCGGCAAAAAACGTTTCGCTGTAGTCCGCAATAAATTGGTATGTTCTCTTATTTATTTTTTATTACGTCTTAACCTGTCATTTTAAGCGATTTTTAATATCCATTTTGATGTGACTAGGAAAAAACCAAGGGAAATGTATCACTTTAGGAGATTTTTGTGGAAACAAGAGCAAGGAAACCCGGGCGCTTGTACAAGGAGTCAAATGAAGACACAACTAGTAAAATTGTATGTATATTACGTATTGCAAGTTTTTATTGAAATCAATATTTATTGTTAGTTTTTTGTTTACTTGAATGCGGTTGTTGGATTTTCTTTGTTAGGCTAAAATGGAGGAAATTGAAACACAACTAGGCGCAGATGGTAGTCAGCCTGTTGATGCATACTCAGCCGTTATGGGTCCAGAACATCCGGGACGTCTAAGACTATATGGACGGGGGGTTACAAAGACTTCTTTGAAAGGAAACGCTGGAACTTTTGAACCAACTTCAAATGCCACAAATGATGTAGTGCAAGAAATGCAAGAAAGGATCCAAAAAATGGAGGAACAAAAGAGAACTATGCGAGCAGAAGTTACTGTAGACATTACTGCAAAAGTAATTGAAAAACTCCAACGTGCAGGATTAATTAGTCCAGACATGCTAGTAGCATTGTGTGCTGCTTCACCGGGAGAAGCTACGTCTGCACCACAAGCAGCTAGCAACAATTAAGGTTAGTCTGACTTCTTCTCTGTTGCGATATAGCTGACTTATATTGGTTCTACAAATTGCTATACAATGAACGTGGTAAAATTAAACTAAAACTTGGAAAAAAAGTTGTTGATAAGTTGCATGCACATCTGTGTGTTGATGTATATATTGTCAACTAAGTGGTGTCCGAAGTTTGGCCCCTTGGTGCATAGCTCAGTTGCATCTTCTCTATAGCCATCTCTTCTGCAATGTCCTATGTTGCTTGTGCTGTTGTCCTTATGTAATAATCAGCTAATTAATGTCCCAAGTCTGCATCCTTAGTGCACCAAGTAGTTGACAAATCTGGCAGTGATTAGCCTGTATCCTATCCATATATGCAACCTGCAGTTCTGCAGTTTTAAAATAGCTGCAGTTGCATGCTTTCCAATTTTTATGAGTAACCTACATATAAATAGTATTTACATTTCTCCTATCTTGCAAACTAAAAAACCAGCTGCACCACCTCTGCTGTGTGTAAATTTCCTTGCATAAAAGACTTGCACAACATAGACAATTTTGTTTAAAAGTCAAACAAGTATGCAGAAAGAATAGGAATTTCCTGGGCATACCATCATTACAAACATAGAGTATGGTTCTTTGGTTCTATTCATTTATGCTACTTATGTGAAATTGACGTGTCGTCGTTGTCTTTGTCGTATTCCTGTTTAAGATTTATAGTAGCAATATCTCTCCCTCTTTTTTTTTCTGAAAAAAAAAAAAGTCCAATAGGCACTTTGGTGCCTAGGGCTAATTTTATAAATTTTTCTCGGAACAACTTCAAAGGTCCTTACAAATGTAGCCAAAAAGGTTAATAAAAAATGAAAGAATTAAATTAAACTAACGACCAATTTAAGTCTTCAATGATGACTTAAATTGGTGGTACAAATTGCTAATGGATTATTAAATCTAATTAGAATTCTGGAAATTTTAAAACTTAACCAGATTTTGATCATAGAATAACCAAAAACCAGCTTCTGTGACTTGTATGCTTGCACAACCTCTAATGCTCCTGAAAGCAACTGCTGCAAAACTGTTTCTTTCCTGCCCTTTTTTTCCTTTTCCAGTTGAGGCACAGATACTTTCCAACATTCTGAATTTCTGCATTTTGCTGGTAGCAGTCCCAAGTACTTATTATATATCAATAAATCCACAAATTTGTCTAAGCATGAATATAAAATACTTGAAAGAAAATGCTAAGATACTATATGAAACATTCTCCAGCAGCTACTTGTATGTCGTATGATCTTGATTGGCTATCTTCCTTGTCTTTGTTGTTACCTTTGGCCAATATCATATTATAGGACCTCAAGTTCTCACTAGTTACTTGATTCTTATGCCATGTAGAGTAGTTCTCCAGGAGACCACAAACTAGTTTTAGTTAGTAAACCAAATAATCATAGCAAGTTCTAGGCACTTATTGTTCCTTGATCCTGTGTTGCCTATTTGTTGTTGTTGTGTTCCTAATTTTTGTTGTTGAGAGTACTGTGTAGATTCCTTATCCAGGTCATTCTTACTATTCCCATATATCGCTACTTGCAATTTCCAAGTATTTGCATGTGAACTAGCAACCTGCTTTTGCTTCTTTTTATTAGAAGCATTTTCATGGTGCACAGGCTGTTTAGTAGCACCAGATTTAACACTTGCACTACCGCCATTTTCCTACTGCTGTGCAATCTATGCTGGTGCAGTCATCTTGGCACTTGATTGTGCTTGTTTTAAACCACTATCTGGCTTCTTTTTGCTGCTTAAATTTCCAGGATAATTATCAGGTGGCCTGATCTGCATATCTGCACCACTTGGAGATGCATAATTCCTCACAACTATTGCTTCAAGTTCAACATCCCCTTCCTCATTAATCTGTGCAATCTCCTATTGTGAGTGGACTGATTTCCCTGGTGTTGCATCGGGAAAATTATTCATGGACTGATTTCCCCTGTATTGCATCGGGAAAATTATTCACCTCTTGACTGTTTGCATTAACACTGCCAACAGGAACCAATACCTCTACATTGTTCTGCACTTTGTTCAAACCTTGAGTATGGTGAATCTCTTGATTGTGGATAGTGTTAGCCACTGCATTATCCTTGCTCATCTCCTCTACATCAACTACTTTAAACATGTTGTGTACTTGTTGTGAAGACGTGATTGACTCACTAGACTGTTGTTGGCCCACCTCTTTAATGCCTTGAATTTCTCCATCTTCAACATTCTCTTCCATTTGTTAACTCCACAATCTCCTCTCCCCACCACTGACAACATCAGCAGCATAAGTAGTTGAAGGGACTGTTTCACATTATTGGTTGGTAGTTACCATATATTCAACTGGATTTTTAGAAATGGTTTCCATTTGTTCAACTGTTTTATAAAAAGTATTTGCCACCCATTGCTTAGTATTACCAGTTGAATGCCTCTTCTAACTAGGAATGTAAATAGGAGCATTAATATTCAATGGCCTTTCAGGATTTTCCACTAATAGTTGAGGTGCATCACTGTTGTTCTACCTAACTGGAACTTCAGTTGTAACTCATTGTTTACCAAAACCACCTTTGTCAACATCAACAGGCTCCACAACAGCTTCAGGATCAACTTCCCTCTCTTCTAGTGATGCAAACTTTTTATCGGTTTGCATAACACTAAGCTTCTCTGTAGCACACTGCTGTCTTGTAGCTTTCTTTGCATCATCCTTAGCATTTGTCAAAGTCCTAGAGGATTCCTCATTAGGTTTAAATCCTAGAGTCTAAGGGAAAACTCGATACATATAATCCTCTCCATTACTATATATGGAGCTAATCAACCAAAACAGCCATAAAGTAATCTTAATATAAAGTGAACCTTACCAGGATATGCCTATAAGCAAGCCAGCCTATAATACAGTTTCCATGCGCGCCTAGTTTCTTAGGAATAATATTACGAAGTTCAGGCAAATCTGGATGACCAGATGAGAATTTTAGGATGATAGCTTGATGTAAGCCTTCCTTAATCGTGAACTGTACTGTTCTACCTCCTTCAAAGTAAATTGAACAGTAGGCTGTCCATGAATATATTTGATAGGTTTCAGCTTGGTTTTTGGTAAAGATTGCAAGTTTGGTTTGGGTTTTAGGCTTGCAACATATGATGCTTGAGGATTATTGTTACGAATTGTCTCTCCCACAACCATGGGAGGTTGCGGAGAGGCCAAGTTTTCGATGAAACTCAAGTCGCCATGTTTCTCCAAAGAGAAGAGGGAGAAGAGAGATTTTAGGGTTTAGTCGTTTCCTTATTTCTAGTCTTGTCATCATTAGTATGTATGCATTGTAGAGATTAAATTCTTTTATGAAAGCTTTTCTAAATCATTTTTCCTTATCATTTTTTTGTAAGTGGTGAAATTGAACAAGGGGATGAAAGAAGTGAAGATACATGATCGACTAGGGAGGATTGGGTTAATACTTTGGAAAATTGAAAACTTGTGTGTTCCACCTCTTGAATGGTCAAACATTATCTTGATATTTTGCTTTTATGTATATTACTTGACCTCTTGGATTATTATTTTGGTATGACGTCGGATCTTGTATTATTATTTTGGTATGATCGACGTCGGATCTTGAATTATTATTTTGGTATATATGTAGGATCTTGGATTATTATTTTGGTATAATGTTGGATCTTGAATTATTATTTCGTTGTGATGTCGGATCTTGAATTATTATTTTAGTTATGCATAGTTTCTTGTGATTGATATATGTGTGGTCTATATTGTGTCAGCCCTATATAGTCTGTTGCAGTAGCACCATAATATCCGTTGCAGTAGCACCATAAACCTCGTTGCAGTAGCACCGCAATAACTGTCACGGTAGCCCCATAATATATGTTGCGGTAGACCTACAATACCCATTGCAGTAGAATTATAATAATTGTTGCAATAATCCTAAAAATAATCGTTATAATATTAAATAACCGTTGCATTAGCTCTATAACGACTGTTGCAATGGAAGAACAGTAGTTGAATAGCCAGAAATAAGCGTTGCAATAGTGTTGAATAACCGATACAAAAATCTATATTGCAACGGTTTATATCTGTTCCGGTAGACACATAACCGTTGCAATGATCTTGAAGGGCAAACCGTTGCGACAGGATAATCTATTGCAACGGTTTTACGAACCGTCACAATAGACCTATTGTAACGCAAGCTGTTGTAACAGTCACCAAAACCATTGCAGTAGCACTATAGCAATGGAAAAATAACCTACTGCAACGGTAACAGAACCGTTACCATAGACCAAATTTCTAGTAGTGATCCAAATTTGTATTCTACCCAACCCAAAGCCATTATTACAACCCGGAAAGGCCTTTGTGGTCTACAATCGATTTTTTTTTGGAACTAGTATGGAAAGAAAGTAAGGGCAAGCATATGGTTTGATACTTGTGACACGTAAGATTCTTTTTTAGTGCGAGTGTTCTCCTTTTGTCCCTCTATATTAATTGATAGTTGTGTGAAAGGGACTTTCTTTCTCGTGAGGGCGCATGTATTGTAATAATAGATGAGCAATGAGATCATGCAAGTGAGTCAATAGAATGTGAATGCGAATTAAGTAATCTCTAGAAACTATGTGAAGCTTTGGAGTGTCATAAGGTCATTGTTAGTGCATTTTTGAAATAACAAGAATGGGCGGATATAGTAGAATGATTATGTGTGTTTTCTAATTATTGCTACCAACTGATAGTTATGTGCATCTCATGTAGGTCAGTTGGCAAGTCGTGAGTATCGAGTCGTTTTCTTGAGGACAAGCAAAAGGTTAAGTTGGGCGTGTTGATAAGTCGTGAATTTTAGGGCTTTTTGCGTCCACTAGTTATACTTTTTGAGTAGTCTTTTCAAGTGTTTGTTCATGTTTTCGTGTGTTTTTAGATTTTGTAGAGTCGAGGACAAAAAAGGGACAAAATGGAACAAAAAGGGCAAAAGAGCATAAAGTTATAGCAAATATGCGGCACCGCAAGTTGGACCTGCGGTCGCATCTTCTACCCAGAGAAATGACAGTAAGCGAAACAAAGTATACCAACTTGTGATGAGAATGCGGCATCGCAACTTTGGAGATGCGGGCGCATTTTGGAGGCCCGAACATCCAGTGAGCCAAGCTACATACACGAATATGCGTACCAGATGCAGCACCGCAAACTCAATTTGCGCCGCATCTTCAAAAGGACTGGGAAGGAATGCTGAGTGACTTACGGCCGCAAACTCATGTTGCGACTGCAAAATTAGGCCGCGAGTCATCAATTTGTCCGAGATTTGACTTTTTGTCCTCCCTCTATAAATATTTTTACCTAGTGCTCTGTGCACATTATTGAACATTCCTCACTTTTCAGTTTTAGTTGTCTTTTAGCACTAAAGAGAGCATTAAATACTATTGTTTTGTGAAGCTTTTAGAGAAGATTCTCCACTTTTTGTCATCTCCTTTAACATTATAGTAAGCTTCCATCAATATTCTCTTTGCTACTACTTGGTGTTTAATGAGTATGAGTAGCTAAATCATTTAGCTAAGGTTGTGGGACCAAATGTGTTAATTATGTGATTGGGTTTGTATTCAACTTCCATTTATGTGTTAAGATATTTTCCGATTTACACTTCGTTCTTCAATGCCATTTAATGGTGTACAACATTATTTGTGCCTATTACTTTTCCTTTTCTTGAGAAAGAAAGGGGAAGTTAGGAAGAGAGTAAATAGCAAGAATTTGAGGCTTCTAAACCTCATCTAATTACTTAAGCTAAAGATAGGAAAGCTACTTGAAGTAAAATGGGTGTTCATTTATATTCTACATCCTATGGCTTGAGAAAGCTTATTGATGACATTTATCAATTTGGTTGAGAAGCTTTTGATAAACTTTTGTATCCCATATTTAATTGCATCTATATATATAAATGAGTTGGATTAAAACCCATTTGCATTACTTTCCATTGGAACCACAACCTTAGTGCCTTTAGTAATTGTTAATCAAAAATCAATCATTCTCTTACCAATAATCATGAAAAACATTAAAACCAAACTTTATGTACATTCCCGTCTCTAGAAATATAGACTATTAGTCAAGCGTTTGATGTTCGGCCTAAAAATGCATATATTTAGCCATTGTTGCCTCACATTTTAATGCTTTTAATTGTCTTTTGAGTATAAATTATAATGAGTTGTGCTTAATATTATATTTGACTATGTAAGAATAAAGCGGTGCAAAGATGAAGAAATTTGGAGCAAAATTGAATAAAAAGCGAAAAAAAACAAACGATAAAAAAAGGGGGGGGGGGGGGGGGGGGAGACAAAGTGGGAGACACTCCTAAACTTTGTCTCCCAAGTTGAAGAGGAAAGAAAAGAAGCAAAAGAGAGAGTGATATACCTAGCAGCAAATTGACGAAAGTTGAAGCTGTCGCGTCACACGCCTGACGCGAATAAAAGTGTCTCTCGATCTTGGTTTGTCTGATCAGTCCGCGTTTCACCCGTGACGCGGGTGTGACGCGAGCCCGCGATTTTTTCTGGCCCGAGTTGAATTTGGTTTTTAAAAGCTTAGGCCTTTTGGTATTCTATAAATACATATTCTACAAGGTTTTTACATAACTTTGGATAACTTGAAACCCTTAGTTCAGAACTTTTGACATAGAGAGAGCTTAGAGCCGTCGTGGAGGCCAGAGTTACAGGGTCTTACGTTCTCTTCTCTGTAATATTTATTTGGACATTTTTATTTGGATGATTTGTTGTTTTTCATCCATGTCTATGTGAAGCTAAACTCTTTAGTTCTAGGGCTTTGACACAAACATGAAGGTTGACGTTTGATTATCGTTTCTATCTATTGATTTTCCATCTTTGGGCTATTTATTTATTCTTGGTCTTAATTGTTTAATTACTTGATCACTAATTAGACACTATCTGTAGCGTGTGAATTGAACTAGGGATAGGGAATTTGCATTCATAATAAGAATAAATAGAGCTTGTTCGATTAATCGTTTCGCTAATGAGGATAGGAATATACCCTTTAGTCTTGCTTAGTTGAATACGGAGAAGTAAATGCGTTCTTGTTACCTCTGGCGACCATAGGAATATAGGCATTATAGTAGCATCTACAGGCTTGTGAGCAACTCGGAAGATACTCATAAATTTATAATTAACCCGTCAACTAGTAACCCGTAGGTAGAACAATTTGAAGGCTCAACTGGATTGTTAGTGGTCATAGCCCTAGATCTATCTCTTCTCCGATAAAAATCTGTTATTTCTTGGTTAAAGTTCATTATTTGTTTTATTTTATTTTTAGTTAGTTTATAAATATAACTTTGGATTTTACTTCTAGCAATAGTTTAATTTAGTAAACAGTTAATCATAAGTCTTTGTGGGATCAATATCTGGATTTAAAAATTCTATATTACTTGTACGACCGCGTATACTTGCGTGTACGTTTGGGAGCAACAAATTTTTGGTGCCGTTGCCGAGGACTTAGAAATTAATTGTTTATCTAGATTAGACTTTTCTTTTTGCCTATTCAAGTGATTTTATTTATTTATTTATTTAATATTCTGGTATTCTTCATGACATTGCATCTTTGAATGAAAATTTATCGATTGTTGGGTATTCATGTTTTAATGATTTTTGTGCACTTTGTGGAGGACCCCACTTATGAAAAAATTGTTCTAAAATTTGGCACATACGGGATGTGATGTGTGACCCTTCTAAATTTTATGATTGGAACTTTTGCAACCGGTGTGGTGGTCAGTGGAAAGAGTGTCCTAAGTGTTGTTCTTGTCACTCAAGTGATTTTCACAAAGTGGATGTTGTGAGTGATACTTGGCTATTGGTTCGAGCTCACCGATTAGAGGTATGGGGGGGGGGGGGGGGTATTCTTGATGAAATTACAAGTGACATGACATACTTCATGGAAGAAAGAACAAAGCTCGAACAAGAGATAGAACAATTTGGCTCAGATATCTATGACCTACAGGCTCAAATAAATAAAAAGGTTGAGGCGGCTGATGCCCAACCACCAATGGTTGTGGATACTGGCCAACTTGTGGAGCAAACAGAGGAATTCTAACCATTTGATCAGATCTTTGTTGTTGATGTCATTGTTGAGGAAGTTTAGAAAAGTGAGGATGTCAAAAATAATGCAGTTTTAGAGTTTGGGCGTGTTCGTCCTCATTCTAAACATTTTTCTACATTAGATTTGGTTGGCGACATGGAAATTGAACCTTCCAAGCCTTTGGGGAAGTGTATAGATGAGGACAAGAGCCTTACATCCTGAAATTTGGCACGCCAAAAAGACAAAACGACATTCCTCACTTAAGGGCCAAGAAGTGCAAGATGCGACACCTATTGTTTGGTTCCTTTATTTTCACACCACCGCCCAGGAGCGGAGCAGAAAATTTGATGCAAAATTAGGGGCGCAATTCATATCCTCAAAGTGGAGGGAAAAGTGGTTCATTCACGTCGTGCCATGACGTTAACTAAGGTGGTTATTGGGAGGTAACCCAATGTGTAATAATTATAGATTTTTATTTTTATAGTGTCACGTTTTGTTTTGTTTTATTTTTGTTTTGCAGATTAGGGGAAGTCTGAGTACCCGAAGTTGAAAGCTGAGGAGCATGTTTGAGCTTAAGTGTGGGGCCATGCCAAACCTTAAAGATGAGGACATGTTGCTAGCTAGGCCCTAGAGGGTCCCAGGGAGTATTTCTTGCTTTACCTTGTTTTTAATTTTTCCATCTATATGCACTGAGGGCATTGCATGATTTTAAGTGTGGGGTGGGAAATACATCCCTGGTAAGGCTGAGGATGATGATTTAATATGCCTTAGGATTTTTTTATTATTATTATTATTAGTTTTGAGTCTTAGTGTCGGAAAAAAATGAAAATTTTGAAAAAGATTTTTTATTTTCTTTGATTTTCTTTAGTAACTTCTTAAGTCGCTCATTAGTGGATTCATCATCCACCCCTTGGGTTTTCTTATGGCCTCGGTTCTTTCCCGAGGGGGGGCCTTTGAAGTGGGTAATTGTTTTTTTTAGGATTAGTCTTTCTTTTTTTTTTTTTTAGGAGTAGTAAAGGAGAGAAGAAAGACCCGTTTTGACTTATTTGACACTAGCATATTTGGGCCTGATCTTGAGTAATACTTTCCTGTGAGTGCTTGAGTAATGAAAACAAATTGCAGATTTCTGACACCTAGCTCAAGGTTGTGACTCTGTATATAGCTTATTCTTATTTTGTAGTTCGTCATGATCCTATCTGTCCTAGAGTAGAATTGATCCATCTTGATTGAGACTTGTGCCATGTGTGGTGAGGATTCTTTGCATATATTCCATGTTTTGCATCTTAGTTTAGAACTTGCCCTGCATGATATTGAAGCGAAATAAAAAGTGTTGCTCTTTTAGAAGATGATAATAGGCTTTCTTTGATATGTCTTGTGAATTTTATCCTTGTCAGCTATTGTACCACTAGTTAGCCCTTTGAGCTTGTAGCCTTTTGTTGTTAGCCGTATTTTTGCCTTGATCCTTTTGTTTGAATCCCTTGTTTTTGCACCCTGCTTCTTTGAGCACTATAGCTTAGACTGTGTTATAATTTTGAAATATGAAGAAAGGGATGGTCAAGTAAAATATGGTGACCAATGATAGCTGCAAAGTGATGAAAAGGCCCTCTTAAAAAGAATGTGAAAAGAAAAAGAAAAAAAAATTGCTTGAAAAAAAAATGGAACCGTTCTTGATATGATGAGAAGTACTTGTGGAATAATTGATGAAAAGAGGGCTGAAAAATAAAGTTAAAAGATGAAAATAATGGGTGATGAAGTCTAATAGTGTAAAGTGCTTAGGGAAGTGTAAGTCACTATTATATAGTTTTTCTACCCGTCTCCTAGCCAACATTACAACTCATTAAAGTCCTATTTGATTCTATTCTAGCACACTTAATTAGTAGAGATGTACATAATGGGCAAGCCTATGGTTCTTTGTATACACATGTGAATTTCTTTGTGAGCGTGAGAGTTGTACTTTGATGCTAAGTCCTTAATTTATATTCATTCCTTAATTTGAGTGTGTAGACTATTTTTTCTTGTGAGGGCACTTGTTTCATGATAGATAGGTGATGTTATTAGATTTCTTTGACAGAATAGGTGAGCGAGCTTAAATTTGATGAGTTAGAGTCATCTCTAAGATTAGGAGGTTAGAAGTTTTTTGTTTATCTGTTGACTTGTAAATCTTGCATGATGATCAGGAAGTAGATATTTGAGTTGCTACAGGGCCTAATTATTGGTATCAATCTAATTGGTGGTGTTCCTAGGCTTGAGTTACTGAGAGTGGTTTTAATGCTTACTTGAGGACGAGCAAGAGTTTAGGTGTGGGGTGGTGATGTTCGGCCTAAAAATGCATATATTTAGCCATTGTTGCCTCACATTTTAATACTTTTAATTGTCTTTTGAGTATAAATTATAATGAGTTGTGCTTAATATTATATTTTACTATGTAGGAATAAAGCGGTGCAAAAATGAAAAACTTTGGAGCAAAATTGAATAAAAAGCGAAAAAAAAAAAACGAGAAAACAAAAGAGAAGGGGAGACAAAGTGGGAGACACTCCCTAAACTTTGTCTCCCAAGTTGAAGAGGAAAGAAAAGAAGCAAAAGAGAGAGTGATATACCTGGCAGCAAATTGACGAAAGTTGAAGCTCTCGCTTCGCACGCCTGACGCCAATAAAAGTGTCTCTGAATCTTGGTTTGTCTGATCAGTCCGCGTTTCACCCGCGACGCGGGTGTGACGCGAGCCGACAATTTTTTCTGGGCTGAGTTCAATTTGATTTTTAAAAGCCCAAACCTTTTGGTATCCTATAAATACATATTCTACAGAGTTTTTACATAACTTTGGATAACTTGAAACCCTTAGTTCAGAACTTTTAACATAGAGAGAGCTTAGAGCCGTCGTGGAGGCCGGAGTTACAGGGTTTTACCTTCTCTTCTCTGTAATACTTATTTTGACATTTTTATTCGGATGATTTGTTGTTTTTCTTCCATGTCTATGTGGAGCTAAACTCATTAGTTCTAGGGCTTTGACACAAACATGAAGGTTGACGTTTGATTATCGTTTCTATCTATTGATTTTCCATCTTTGGGTTATTTATTTATTCTTGGTCTTAATTGTTTAATTACTTGATCACTAATTAGACACTATCTGTAGCGTGTGAATTGAACTAGGGATAGGGAATTTGCATGCGTAATAAGAATAAATAGAGTTTGTTCGATTAATCGTTTCGCTAATGAGAATAGGAATATACCCTTTAGCCTTGCTTAGTTGAATACGGAGAAGTAAATGCGTTCTTGTTACCTCTGGCGACCATAGGAATATAGGCGTTATAATAGCATCTACAGGCTTGTGAGCAACTCGAAAGATACTCATAAAATTATAATTAACCCGTAGGTAGAACGATTTGCAGGCTCAACTGGATTGTTAGTGGCATAGCCTTAGGTCTATCTCTTCTCCGATAAAAATCCGCTATTTCTTGGTTAAAGTTCATCATTTGTTTTATTTTATTTTTAGTTAGTTTATAAATATAACTTTGGATTTTACTTCTAGCAATAGTTTAATTTAGTAAACAGTTAATCATAAGTTTCTGTGGGATCGATATCTGGACTTAAAAATCCTATATTACTTGTACGACCGCGTATACTTGCGTGTGCGTTTGGGAGCAACAGCATTATGTAGCTTAACAAGTATATTATTTTGTTGTATTCTCTGTGGGATTTGACCCTAACCTCGTTGGGTTCTGTATTTGACAACGACCGCTTACTCCTACTTTAAAGGTGTAATTTGAGCGTATCAGTAATCATGGTGTTAAATATTATCTGATTTGTTAATCTAATTGAAAGAAATAGACATCACATCAATCTAATTAGCCCATTAGTTATTGGGGTTAGTTCGTCGACATTTACAAAAATTTTAGTCAGTCGTATTTATCTATCTTTCACAGGATAAAATAAGATTCGCCATTTGTATTTGAGTTAGAACAACATAAAAAGGAAGAGAAGTATGGAAACACTATAAATCCTCCGAAAAGAACAATATTAAAAAAAAAATCGTACTGTTTTTTTTTTTTCCTTCAAAATTTAAATTTCAGCGTACAAATGTGCAGGAGAATATTGTGTTTTAAATTTGCGTGTTGAAATTTGACTACATATAATAACTAACCATTTACGTTCTGTCGGGTTGTATTGGCCAAATGAAGTATCAACAAAGTTGATTGGACCAAATGAAGAAGACTCAAAATTAGGAAGCTTAATTTTTTGGTGACTCTTGTGCTAGAAGCCTAATAAACTAACTGCATTAGGCTGTTAATATAACATGTGTATCGTAGGTTGTACTTTTGTTATGTCGTTGTGAAGGTGGAGGCACGGATGTTATTTCACCTCTATGTAAAGCACTGGTTTTTTGGTGATAATGAAACGTAACTAGTGAATTTATCCGCGCTACGCGCGGTCTTGAAAGACCTCATTTTATATACAATTTTTTTAAATATATATTAAAAGTATTTAAAATTTATTCTTCTTATACAAATACATATAGAATATAGTTCAAATTTTAATGTGTTTTATTATTAACACTTCATTTTATAAGAGTCTTTATTTTTAAAAACACTTGAGTTTTGAGTCGGTTTTTTTTTAAAACAGTATCTCTGACCCCAAAAGACAGGGGGAAGATCTATGTACATCCTGCCCATCCCAAACTGCACTTGTGAAATTACACTGAGTATGTTGTTGTTGTTGTTGAGTAGTTTTGTATAAGCCATAGGTATAACTATATCTTCTTCTTTTTTAATGTGTAAAGAAAGAAAATAATTCTAAAAAATTGGTCTCTTTATGTGCATATGTATAATAAATTAAACATAATTTCCTTGTACATCTAATTTATGTAAATAAATATTCAACTTTTGAATAGGGAGTTCAATAATGTCATATTTTTATATAAATGATTGATATCTCTTAAACAATTGAGCGTGCTAGCATATGAGGTATGAATAATAGAAAGAATTGCAAAAAGGAATTACACTGGATTTGGAAGGTTAAAATGAAATTGAGAAAGAAAGCAACAAAAAAAAATTAAGGGGATCTTTAATGAATGTGAAAAAATATTGAGAGTATGATTTAAGAATTTGAATGTAGAATTAGTTACTTGCGGAGGTTGAAAGTTACAATTCGCCGGAGTTTTGGCCTCCTCAAGCAATTAGCGGTGGCTAAAACCCCCACAAATTTTAACTTTCAATCTCCGCAAATTACTTTTTTTTTTTTTTTTGTAGTGCTTACGCAATACGATCATTAGAAGTTAAAGATGAATTAAGCAATTAAATTTGATCAAGGAAAAAAAGACAAGCCCATGAATACATTTCAAGAGCTTAATGCACAGGTTATTTATTTATTTATTTTTATTAACCATTGATCTTGTCATCCCTTTCTGATATTAAGCATGGCCTTGCGATCATTTATCAATTCCTACAAATTAAAATTACATTCCTTGTATTATACCCTGTAAATCGCAGTCACGTCTTCACCATCTACTATCCTGCAAATTTTGGAGTGATGTTCTCATGAAAAAGTCTTCAGACAGATGATAATTTGTGACATCAAAGGAAACTTAAACTTCAAATTAAAAGGTCATGAAAACACATACCCTGCAACCTCATGATCAAGAATTCATGAAGAAACGACCCTCAAGATCATTCAAAAAGAAAATACCACCATCTCATATGACATTCAATAACATTTCTCGAATTATCCACCAAAGCGTAACACAAACTTATTATATGAAAGGATTTAATAAAATAAAAAAATCAGAACACTAATCAATGAAAAATACATACTTCTATAACATTTATCAATTTTGCTAATCCGATTTTTACTTCTTGAACATCACCTCTTACAATGAATATGACATTGGAGAAGAAATGAAAGTAATGAACAAAAGAAGGACACAAAAAGATAAAAGAAAGAACAAATGAAAAATAAAGACAAAACTCACCCGAAGATTTCTACAGTTGTCTTGTTCTATTCATTCGGGACAAATGCACTCAGTTTTGCTTTTTTCTTTTACCCTCTTTTTTTTTTTTTTTTTTTTTAAAGAAACCACTAAGTGATATACTTAGTGGAGGGATATTATTAATAATAAATAGATAGTTCAACAAACAAAAGTAAAGCAAAGACCCCAATCTAAACGATCTGGTCCAAATAAAAGCAACAAAGGCAAAATGCAACCGACCAAACACCACACCACTCCAACATTTAGGAAAGTTCTCGATCGGTCAACTTCGTCGGAGCAAGGCCATCGCACTTCCGCCACAGTTCGAAAATCTGATTTTCCGATATGGATTCACATCATCTTCGCACCATCAAGCTCTCACCAGGTGCAGCGAACCCATAACAAAGAGTTTAATCTTAGAACAACCAGATATGTTCCTTTCAGGTAAGATGTGCTTCCAATCTTCAATTTTCCTTCATGTGTTTGAAATAATGCGAGCTATGTCGGTTTTCTCCTATTGTCTTCTCCAATCTAAAGAGATATGTGTTGATGTGTTCTTGGAATTTGTGTATCTGCTATGCTTATTTGCCTGTTGAGCTGAACTCGATAATGATTTCCCCTGAATCAGCTAGCATATTGATAAAACCATCTAACTCTCTAACTAACTTGGATGATGTTGTCCAAAATCTACCAATTAATCTCCTCCGTTTGACCCATAAATGGTTAATCTTCAGAGTATAAGGTAATAGATATGGGAAGTACAAAATATCCTAGTAAATTAAAGAGTTAAATACCTCCAGATGCATAACCAGTGCTCTACTCTAGCATTGAATGTACGTACTTGTGATTCTGCTTCCTTTCTATTGACTTAACTTCAACGGGATGAGCCAAGGCTAATACCACCATTAAAAGTTTTGTCAATATTTGAGTCGCAGAATCATATATGTACATCATTACTTGTTGTATTTTTTGCATTCCTGATCCGGCGATTAGGGACTTGCTATTTGTCTAGGTTGAGAATCCTCCTCCCTGCACTAGGCAACTCAGAAAATGAATTAAATCTTGATGTACCTGTAAAATCAAAAGCTAGGTTAGTTAAAAAGTCTGCCAATGTGTTTCCTTCCCTGTATATATGTTGTATTATCACATTAAATTCAGCCTTCATCCTCCTTATTCCCTCCACCTCTGCAATTATACACCATGGTATTTTCTAATCTCCATCAACCACTTTTTTCATCAATAAAGAATCTGTTTCTAATATCAATGGATGAAGCTCATGGTGCACACAGTATTTCAAACCTTCCATCATTGCTCTTGCCTCAGCCACAACATTAGAATTCTGCCCCAATTCCTTACATTCTGCATATTTCAAATCTCCATGCCAGTCTCTCACACAAAAACCATAAGAACTAGGGCCAGGATTTCCCTTAGGTGCTCCATCAGTGTTACATTTATACCATCTCTCAAAAGGAAGCCTCCAGTATACAATCCTGGTGATCAAAATAGGAGTATACCCTTCTAGAAAAACAACCAGTTGAGGCCAAAGAAAAGGGATACTTTTTAGCCATGGGTACCTACTCCTTGTTAAGTAGTACAAGTTTCTATTGATCTCATGAATAACCCTATTGAAACTCACTTGTCCTCCATGTTTAATTGTATTTCTTCTCTTCCACAACTCCCAAGTAATCATAGCAGGCACAACACACTCTATAGGTTTAAACTTCTCAGCACACTCTATCTTCCACCAAGTTCTGATAACTTGGTGTATCTGTATTAGATTTATTTGTATTCCAACCGTCTGTTTAAACACATTCCACACATCTGAAGCAAATTTACTTGTCAAGAACAAATGCTGCATAGTCTCCTGTTGTGGTACAGTACAACAATAACATCTTGAAACAATAGGTATCCTAATCCTCTTTAATGTATCATCAGTAGGTAAGATAGTTTTCCATAATCTCCATAGGAAGAAGGATATCTTAAAAGACACCCCCTAATCCACAACTGTTTGAAATCAGTTTTTTCATGTTCCCTTTGTCTGAGAATGTCCCATGCACTATTTAGAGAAAAATTTCCTGTACTAGTAGGCATCCACCAAGGTCTATCCCAGTTTCCTTCTAGATCCCCTATATGAATTTCTGACTTGATGTGTTCCACTATGTTGGTTGGGAAGGATTGATTAAGCAGATGATCTTTCCAACATCCCCCATCAATAGATCTGCCACATCCTCTAGATATTCATTTAAGGGATATTCAATAGGAACTACATAGTGCAAAGCACCCAATTTGGTCCAATTTTCATACCAAACATTGGAAGTCCCTCCTTTGATTTCACACCAAATTTCTTGCTCTATTTCTCCCCTTACTTGCAACATTTTCTTCCATACTTGAGTTCCACCTTTCCATTGTACCAAAGTAGGTATTACTTTTTTACAATATTTGTTCCACATGTAATTTGCCCACACAGAGGAAGTGGTTCTGAATCTCCACCACAACTTAGCAAATAAAGCATTGGACAAATCAAACAGAGATTTAAACCCCAGACCACCCTCCACAGTTGGAAGACAAAGATCCTTCCAAGAGACCCAATGTCTACTCCTCTCTTCTTCCTTAGTACTCCAAAAGAATCTGGCAAAAATCCTATGAAGCTCCTTAATTACACACTTAGGAAGTGCAATCACTGAGAGTATATATATCGGTATACTTTGAAAAACACTATTAATCAGAACAACTTTGCCTCCAAAGGACAGTATCTTCCCTTTCCAAGAATGTAATTTTCCTTTGAACTTCTTAAAAAGATCAGCATAGTATGTCTTTTTCTTTCTAGAGTGACAGATGGGACATCCCATATAAGTGAAAGGGAACAAACCCTTAGTAAAACCAGTTATTCCCTCAACTGATTGAATCAAAGCATTGCCCGCCTTAGAGTACATGTAGAAAGAACTCTTAGATGCATTAATTAACTGCCCAGAAGTCTGTTCATACTTCTTGAGAACCTGCATGATTTTTCTTAGAGAATATGAATCAGCAGAAGCAAAAATAATTGTATCATCAGCATAAGCCAGGATGATTCAATGGATTTGTCCACTTTGGCATCCCATACCCAACATACTTATCATCTTCAAAAATATTATTTAAAGTCCTTTATAATACCTCTGCTGAGAGTAGAAATAAAGCTGGAGATAGAGGGTCCCCTTGTTTCACACCTCTTAAAGAATGAAAATATCCAGTAGCTTGCCCATTTAGTAACACAGAATACCAATTGTTCTCTATTAACCTTCTAATTAGATTAATAAGATGCTCAGCAAAACCCATCTTCCTTAACACATGCATTAGGTATTTCCATGATACTCTATCATAAGCCTTGGCCATATCCAGTTTTATAACAACATTAGCAAGCTTACCCCTTATTCTGATATCTGAGACTATCTCTTGAGTTAGTAAGATATTCTCAAATATACTCCTCCCTTTCACAAAGCCTGGCTTATTTGAGGAAATTAGAGTAGGGAGAATACTTTCCAACCTGTCATGTAGAACCCTTGAAATCACCTTGTTGATGAAGTTAGATAAACTGATAGGCCTCATATCTGAGAAAGTATGTACTGTCTGTTTCTTAGGAATAAGAACCAGATTAGTATGAGTAATAGATTTAGGCAATTCTCTACCATCAAAAAAGGCTAAAACTACAGCATGAACATCATATCCAACTATATCCCAACACTGCTGATAAAATAAGCCTGTAAACCCATCTGGACCACTAGCACTATCTCCACCCAATGGAAACACTGCCCTTTTGACTTCATTCTTGGAGGGATAAGAACAAAGGGTAATATTTTGTTCATGTGTAACCATGGATGGGACATGTTGAAGAAGCTCATAGTCCACTGTATGTCCTTCCTGAGTGAACTGTTTTGTGAAAACATTCACTGCTTCCTCTGAGATTTGATCTATTGATCCAACCATACACTATTGCAATCCTGAATTCTTTTTAGTTGTAACTTTTTCCTTTTGCCATTCACATGATTATGGAAAAAGTTAGTGTTTCTGTCTCCTTCAGTGAACCAGGAAAAACCAGCTTTCTGCCTCCAATATTGTTCTTCAATGTTTAGATACCTTTTCAACTCTGCTTGTGCCTTCTGAAGCACAATTCTGTTAATTATGCTAGGATCTTCTTCAAGTAGTTGCTCCTTCACCCTAACCACTTCCTCTCTTATAGATAATTTCTTGAAGATGTCCCTATAAGTGTCTCTACTCCATTTGGATAAAGCCCTCTTTAAATTCTTCAATCTCTGCTTGAAAGCCAAAAAAAGAGTCCTCTGCTGCCCTACCATTCCACCATGTATATGGACTTCCTTTAAAACCCATGTCAAATAAATCACAAGAATTTACACAGTATGCAAAATCTTCACATTCAGCCAATGTGACAGGTAAAGCTCTCAATTTCTCCTCATCTGATAGAATAACATTAAAATCTCCCCCAACCATCCAAGGAAAATTCATAGAATTTGCTAATTGATACAGATTATCCCACAATACTAGCCTTTCTTCTTCATCACATTTAGCATAAACAAAAGTAGCAATAATGTCTTTCTCTATGTCTTGGTGATGGATCTTCAAAGTGATTTGTTGATCTTCATCCATTATTACTTCCCATTGGACTGTAGCATCCACAAAAACCCAAATCTTCCCATTCTTGTTAGAAATAGCAGCCTCCATGCCAAGTCTTCTTTTGTACTTTTGCAATGTCTACAATTCTGGAAAGGTTCCAATAGAGCAACTATGAAACACTTGTGTTGATTTTGTAAATTGATGAGTCTCTGAAATTCCTGTTGAGTATTAAAAGACCTAATATTCCAAATTAAGGCCTTAATCATCATTTACCCTTTGAAGAAGCTGTCCTTTTTGAAATTCTTTTGGTCTGTGGTATCTCTTGGAATTTATGTTTTTTTCCACTCTTAGCTAGAGCCTTAGGTGATAAATGATGTGTCGTGAAATTACGGCACATTCGACGCCAACTACTTAGTCTTTTGTAAATCCCCAAGTACTTTTGATGTCGTTTCTCGTGTTTTTGTGTTAATTTGTAGAATAACATGTGCTGGAAGCAACTTGAGGCAAAATGAAGCAAAAACCAGCTGAAATGAACCAGGGCATCACCTGCGAATCGTAGGTACTACATGCGAGTCGCAGGTGGTGCAGCATCTGTTGACAGAGATGGCCAAAGAAAACAGGACAGTGGTGCAACACATGCGACACCACATGCGAGTCGCAGGTGGTACCGGCGAGTCGCATCCTATGCCGCAGATACTGCACCACAGCTGATTGAAGATGCGGCACCTGCGATGATTTGGTGCAACCTGCGATTCGCAAGTTGCACATGCGACACCAATTGCGATTCGCACCAGATGCGCAGGGGTATTTTTGTCTGGAAATTGTTCCCGTTTTAGACATTCTATAAATAGATTTTCTAGGGTTTTGGACTCATCATTCTAGAGCTTTTTAGTCTAGATTTTTGTGGAGCTCATTTATTATTGGTTGGTGAAGCCTTTAAGAGATTCCTTTTGGCTTTTGTCATCTTTTCCATTCAATACTTTTGTAAGCTTTATGAATACACTTTACTTTATTGCTTTACCTTTAATGAATATTAGTAGCTAATCTTTTTAGCTAAGGTTGTGGGACCAAATGTTTTAGTTATGTGATTGGGTTTCATACTCATACTACATTTATACGCTAATGGTGTTTTCTATTAACTCTTCAAGCATTAATGTCTTGTGATGGTGTAAAACATTACTTGTGTCTTAATACCATTACCTTGCTTGGAAAAGAAAGTAGAGGTTAGGAAAAGAGTTAATAGCGACAATTTGGGTCATCAAATCCATCTAATAGCTTGAGCTAGGAATAGGAAAGCTAGTTGAGGCTACATGGGTGTTCTCTTATAAAACATTCTAGGGCTTGGAAAAGCCTAGGATGAAATTTGATATTTTGGTTGGAAAACTTTTGGCAAGATTCGCGTGACCCTTGGTTTAATGCACTTAGGCATATAAATAAGTTGAATTGATACACAATCGCATTACTTTCCATTGGAACCACAACCTTAGTCCCATTTACCAATAATTTACATCTTATAACCATTCTTAGTCTTTAATGAACAAACAACAATCAAACCTCTATTATATTCCCCTTTCCCTTGAAATATAGACTAATAGTCTGGTGTTACACTTATTAAGTATATTTCTTCATTGTATTCTCTGTGGGATTCGACTCCAACCTTGTTGGGTTCTATATTTGACAACGACCGCTTACTCCTGATATTAAAGGTGTAATTTGGGCGTATCAAATTTTGGCGCCATTGCCGGGGAATACGGTCTAGAAATTTACTAACTAGTGTAAAACTTTACTTTTAGTCTTTATTTCTTTTCTTATTTCCTTTTTGATGTTGTGTGTTGTGCAGGCAATATGGATGAGGAGGGTATTCCTGTCCAAAATCCACCAGTAGCGGTTGGTGAAGAAGCTGCGGGGGCAGGCTATGCAGCTGCAATTCAGCCTCCGCTTTTAATTAGAAACTCGAGTTTCCATGTAACCAACACAATGCTGCACCTGATCAACACTAAGGGCCTGTTCGGTGGTCTACCCAAAGATGACCCGAATAGGCACCTTAGGAACTTTCTTGGGGTCTGTTCCACCAATGTGCATCCGGGCATCTCAATTGAAGCAGTCAAGCTACGGTTCTTCCCGTACTCTCTAACGAGGGAAGCCACGGCTTGGTTAGATGATTCCATGGCCAAACTTGTTACCCAAATGGACCTTCTGACAAAACATGTCATGGGTGGAGGAAGCAAAAATGTGAACGCGGTAGAATCCTGTGAAGGGGGTCCTCCGGATGAGCAATGTTTCCAAATATATGATGAGGAGGCAAGTTATGTCAACAATCTAAGGGAGGGTTCCCGTCCGAACTAGCAAGGTATGTGTAACACATCGTATCTTAGAACTCATGTTAGACTCGTAACGTTAGAGTTTTAGAGAAAAATCTGAAAGTTTATACGTATTACGAAAGTGGTCGACCAGCCTATTTCGGGCACCCGTAAATCCTTGATTAGTTGATAAATTGAGAAAACTTAAAACATGAAATTTGTAGTCCTTTGGAATATCTTTCCAACGGTACCTTATGGAGCTCAAACGGAGCCCTGTGCTAAAAGTCATGCCTGTTTTACTATCACTAGTTGGAACAGAATTTTCAGATTTTGGGTTACGTTTTTATCCTTTTCCTACTCGAATTGGGACTCCTTATTTTATTATTGTATGAACTAAAAACGTCCCTAACACTATTATAAACCCTAACAGACTATTTGTTCTCTCTCTACCTCCATATCTAAAGAACCTATGCATTCCAATCCCTCAAGAACCGCAAGAAACCTTCAAGAGTTGGTTTGACAATCTTGTTTCTTGAGGTTTCCTCTAGGGTAAATCATTCAATCAATAAACTCTGAATTATACAAGGTTACATAGTTGCTAAACACTAGAATAAATTCATCCACCCCGGTACCTATAAAATCAAGAGTTGTAAAGAGTTAGAGAAACCTCTAGTATTTTTCTGTTGACTTTCACTCCGACCAGCCATATTTAATTGGTATTTCCTAGTAATATAACCGTTAGATCAAGCCCAAATTTTAACTGCGTGTTCATGACACATAATTCTAAAATATGAATGGTGAAGATTGGATTTGGAGGTCCGGAGAAGTACCCTTTTAGCCACGAACAGTAGCTACGAAAATCAATGAAAATCCTCTCAAGGTTTCCAAATTCAAAGCTTTTGGAATTCTTCTTCAAAGATTCAGACTTTTCTTCAAGTTTTGGAGCGATTAAGGTATGTAAAGTTACTATCTACGTGTGGGAACATCATTGTTCTTCCCCACGCCTCATAATCCATAAATTATGATTCTTTACGAAAACTAGGGTTTCTATACCATGCTCATGATAACCCTAGGTCCATGTCCGTGATTATATTATGTATGAATTGTTATAATTCCATCATTCAGTTCTTAATATTTCTTTATGATTATTAAGAATCTGTCCCTAATCTATGAAAAACCCATATATCTCATTCCATGGGTTCATGCATGCTAGTTTATGATTTATTATGCTATTTTAAAGAAAATACTATACATGTTTTACAAGTTCATGCAAGCAAGATATAATTCATGATATCCATGTACAAGCAAGTTATATTCATGAAAACCACGGGCAGCAAGTGCCACTTATTTTACATGTTCATGTTTTTGGGAGTTGCTTTAATTACCGAGGAGGGCTTCAGATAGCCTGAAACTACGTGGCCACCG
Organism: Lycium barbarum; assembly: GCF_019175385.1. Lineage (NCBI taxonomy): Eukaryota > Viridiplantae > Streptophyta > Magnoliopsida > Solanales > Solanaceae > Lycium > Lycium barbarum. Next base: position 14,289,528 of record NC_083342.1, read on the forward strand.
TAGGATGAGGATCGCTCCACCCATGCCCCGGACGATCTCTCATAATGACTGGATCCTTTCATATTTTATTAAATCTCATGTTCCCTGGCAAGGACTGAGTGTTCTACTGGCGGGACGCAAGCACCAGAGCATGGATCGGTTATAAGTTATTGCTCTCCCTACCTATGATATTTTTTACCATGTTATATATAAATATATGTATTCATGTTCATGACCAGGTTTCAGTTCCTATCATTATTATTTCAAATGTCCCATGTTATTTCATTCAGTTGCTTTACATACCAGTACATTCAAAGTGCTGACGTCCCCTTTCTATTGCCCGGGGGGCCTGCATTTCACGATGCAAGTGCTGATATACAGGACGACACATCTGCTCAGTAGGACAACATTCGTATCAGCTTATTGGTGAGCCCCATCTCATTCGGGGTTTAGTCAACTTTTGTTTTATGATTAGTTATGCATCTAAGGTATGCTGGGGGCCTTGTCCCAGTAAGTATGTTTTCCAGTCAAAATCATGATAGAGGTTTCATAGACTAGACAAGTCAGTTATGTTATGTCAGACATTCGGAGTCGTATAGCCATTTTGGCTCATTCATGTTATTTTCGCACTCATGTTTAAACAAGTATTTTTATTAAGTATTATGACTTACTACGTTTTATAAAGGCTCATCATGGATTCACGTTATATTCCACTCATGTTATGCCTCATGATGATTCAGCAAGCCATGTGGTTCGCTCGGTCACATGCAAGGCACTGAGTGTCGTGTTACGCCCAGGCCATGGTTCGGGGCGTGACAAAGCTTGGTATTAGAGCCTAGGTTCAAGTGTCTTAGGGAGTCTATGAAACTGTGTCCAGTGGGGTCACTTTTATATGTGTGTGCGTGCCACACATATAAATAGTTGACCACCAAGACATTTAAGATTGTCTCACTTATTTCAACTCTAGATCGTGCAATAGAGCTATGTTATTAGAAATCAATTGAACTCGTGCATTATTTCCCATTCTACCGAATACGCCTTGTCTCAACGGATGAGGGAGATGTAAATTCTAATCATTATTGATATGTTAATTTCAGATGGAGCCGTCCGGAATTATTCTAACTCGTGCCATGAAGCTTAGAGTAGTAAGTGACATTTTTTTTCTATCGAATTCTGGACGTATCGAATGCGTAAGCGATGAGGAGGAAATTTAAGACCAAGACTCGCCAAATGGGCCTGGTGTGTTTAACAGACGGTAATACCATTTTTTTGACAAGTTTTGGTATGGTAGTACATGTAGGCTATTTACCTTACATAGTAAGTTTATTTGGGTTCTTTGACCATTGAGCTATAGTATAAGGATGATAGTTGAGATTTAAGACCCTACAAGGTAACATGTTATGAAGTTAACCACGAGCAGATGATATTAAATTTCTAGGGATAGTTTTTAGATTATTTAAGCTTATTCAAATCAGACCTAGAAAGTATGACGTTAGTAAGTTACTACAAGAAGCAAATATTTCTATGAGATAAAAAGATATGACAGTTCCCTCTTAGGGTTATGTTATTAAGTATTTTATCCCTGATGTGTATAGTATGGTATAATTTTGAAAGTGGGGGTTAGTTGTTCCAATTTCTCGTTTGAGACAGATGAAATTTCCCTAAGTGTGATCTATGTCTATAGTTTAGAAAGATAGTATACAATCCAAGAATAGAGTCAGATGAGGAGGACAAGTTAGAAATAACCTTATGTTTCACTTTAGTACTCAGAGAAGAATTAGAGAATATGATACTAGCAGGTGGTAACAGAAGCTTAGTAAGTAAGGTTTGGTCTACACAGTGAATTAGAAATTTTCAGCAAAGTTAGTAGAAGTATGATTTGAGTTACTTAGTCAAGTTAATACTAGTGAGTGGGCAACCGTCTAAATACACCGAAGGCGCGTTAGAACCCAAAGGGTTTAAGTTAAATTCGAGGTATAGACATGGGTGAAAGAAGAAAACCATCTAAGTAGTAAGAGAGAAAGCTACAGAAGAAGAGCCTTTAAGAATTATCAGAAAAGAGTTTTCCCCAAGACTGACAAAGCCAGGTTATGTCAGTTATGTACATTAGAAACCCATTCATTTAAGTAATCCAATTTTCCCACTAAGTAAGACTTGCTTGAAGTAAGCTAAATAAATGAGTTGTCAGTATTTTAGAGGAAATTAGCAGAACTACTAGATGACCACTTATCGCTAACTTAAGGTATCCACAGGCTTTAGACGTCTGCTTTTGAACTAAGGAGGAGATAATATGATAAGGTGTCGATATCGATGTTGTGTTGATAGGCGTCAGAGGATAATTTCAGAGGATCACAGTTTCATGTAGCTAAGATAAAGTGTGTGGAATTCGTCTTTTGTTATGTCGTTGAGATCACGTTTTAGGGTGAATAAAAGGTTTAAGAGTGTAACATTTCCAATTCAGAATAATTCATGCACTATGTAGTACCAATGCCCAAACGTACTCTACACATGCCTAGCATACCTATCTTATGCCCTTGTTAAAGCTTTACACTTCATGTTTAAGATACAAGAATTAAGATTCTATACTATAGTAAGCTATGCAAGGGAATGTTCTTTCATGTTTTTCACATCAGGTTGTACTCATGTCCAAGGTTAAAGACCACATTCATGTCTCACGTATCTATCGTGCTTTTATACTCATGACCACGTTCTAGCTTCTAAGTTCTTTCTGAATATGATGTTGATTTTGATAATGATTGAGGAGAAGGTAACACAATAGTTGAAAGACTAAGAATCCTATGGAATGCCCACCTGGTCCTTGAACAAGGGAAAAAATTCCTTAGGTAAATGATTTATTTCAACTCCAAAGATATGCTACCTACGTTCTCACGTACTCGTGCCCACGACCGACTTCTTTGAGCATCCACATATCGAAATAGCATAACAGTGGGGTTGGTAGGTAGTGATAAGAGTAAGTCAAGATGGATGTCCTACCTATGATTCTACGTAACTCATGTTTATGTTCCTCTGGCTACTGTTTTAAAGCAGCTCGTAGCTTGGCACAAAGGATGCCATTTTCTTTTCCGAAGTACTTATGCCCTGTTTAAGTTCAAGGTGACTTTCTACTTATGCCTTAGGTACTTGACGAACGAAGCATTCATGCCTATGATCCTTTCCTTCATGAGTCTTATTTTTTAATGAGGGTGCCGACTTACAGTAATAAGAGTAAACTATGTTGAACCATGTCCCATTCTGTAAGTATACCTAAGTTCCAAAAGTGATATCTTATACATCCCTATGTCTCTTAGTACTCAAGAGTGAAGCCTACAACTTATACTCCATTTAAGTTACACTTATATCTTATTCACACTTCAATATTCATGACCTCATGTCTAAATGTCAAGGTATGTAGCTTCGAAGTACTTATGTAAACGCCGTGTCTCTCATGCCCCATGCCATGCTACTCATGTATTCATGTCTTATGCCATATTGGTCCCATTTCCATGTATACATGTTCCATGTTATGTTCTTCAGTCTGATGTACCCATGCTACATATATCTTCGAAGATGAAGTGTCTGATTCGTATGAATGATCTCTTTCTCTCACTCCTTAATAATCCGCTTACAATAATAAGCAAGGTAAGATAAGATATTCATATCTATTTTTCAGAGCGAACAAGATAAGGTTCGAAGTAAGGTATGTTCCAAGTTCATAGTGAGATCCCTTCAGGTATTCTATGGTACTAATTATCTCAAAAATATTCTACTCAGATTTGATGTATCATGTCATGCCTATGCTAGAGCTTTATGAATACCTATGTTAGAATCATATTCCTAGTATATGATTCAACTCTATCTCATTCGCACGGAGTTGCACTTACATTCAGAGCCTAAGTCGTACTCTTATCTCGTATGTCTATCGTGGTAACACATGAACATCTATGATCAAGTCTCTAAGTGTTCAGATCCTACCTGCGCTCAGTATTCAACCCTCATGTTGTAACAATCATGTTTTCGACATTTAGATCTCATGTTGATGTCTATGTTTCCACGTGTTTGTATCTTATAAAAGTTTAGCACTCATGTTTTCATGCCAGCCAGACTTCATGTATTTATGTCCCACGTCAGGCTCCTCACGTCCAGGTAATCATGTCATGTTCGTGCCTATTTTTCAGTACTCGTGTCATTCATGCCTACAAATTCTCTTCCAAACCCCATGTATAGTAATCATGTAATCATTCAGCGAATAATCATGTGTTCAGGCCAGCTCAGTATTCATGTTAGCCACATTCAAGATTCAGTAAATAAGATTATGCCACATTATATTTATTAAGATACCCTGTTAGGTTTATGTTGATACTTTAGTTAGCTGACAGGCGTTTGAGAAATGTCAAGAGAGTCTGAATTACGAAGGAAGTCCTGCCATAATTTTCGTAAACTCTAGAGTTAGTAGTAACTCTTAATCATTATTTATGAATCGAGGACAATGGTTTCATGATTCTAGCTCATGTAGATGCTACTCAGTTTCATGTTCCCGTGTTCATGTTTATATGTAATCACGTATTCAGTTCTCATGATCCATGACCATGTTTTCATGTAAGCATGTCGAGCTCTTATGTTTCATGTCATTTTCATCACGTTCATGTATTCATGCCATGTCCAGTCCCATACCTAACCAAGACCCATCATTCGAGGACGAATGATCCCAAGGGGGAGATATTGTAACACCTCGAATCTTAGAACGCATGTTAGACTCGTAACGTTAGAGTTTTAGAGAAAAATTTGAAAGTTTATAGGTATTACGAAAGTAGTCGACCAGACTATTTCGGGCACCCGTAAATCCTTGATTAGTTGATAATTTGAGAAAACTTAAAATATGCAAGTTGTAGTCCTTTGGAATAGCTTTCCAACGGTATCTTATGAAGCTCAAACGGAGCCCTGTGCTAAGAGTTATGCCTGTTTTACTATCACTGGTTGGAGCAGAATTTTCAGATTTTAGGTTACGTTTTTAGCCTTTTCCTACTCGAATTGGGACTCCTTATTTTATTATTGTATGAACTAAAAACATCCCTAACACTATTATAAACCCTAAGAGACTATTTTTTTCTCTCTCTACCTCCATATCTAAAGAACCTATGCACTCCAATCCTTCAAGAACCGCAAGAAAATCATTCTTGCTATCAAGAAACCTTTAAGAGTTGGTTTGACAATCTTGTTTCTTGAGGTTTCCTCTAGGGTAAATCATTCAATCAATAAACTCTGAATTATACAAGGTTACATAGTTTCTAAACACTAGAATAAATCCATCCACCCCGGTACCTATAAAATCAAGAGTTGTAAAGAGTTAGAGAAACCTCTAGTATTTTTCTGTTGCCTTTCATTCCGACCAGCCATATTTAATTGGTATATCCTAGTAATCTAACCGTTGGATCAATCCCAAATTTTAACTGCGTGTTCATAACACATAATTCTAAAATATGCACGGTGAAGATTGGATTTGGAGGTCCGAAGCAGTACCCTTTGCCACGAACAGTAGCTACGAAAATCAGTGAATATCGTCTCAAGGTTTCCAAATTCAAAGCTTTTGGAATTCTTCTTCAAAGATTCAGACTTTTCTTCAAGTTTTGGAGCGATTAAGGTATGTAGTGTTACTATCTACGTGTGAGAACATCATTGTTCTTCCCCACGCCTCATAATCCATAAATTATGATTCTTTACGAAAACTAGGGTTTCTATACCATGCTCATGATAACCCTAGGTCCATGTCCATGATTATATTATGTATGAATTGTTATAATTCCATCATTCAGTTCTTAATATTTATTTATGATTATTAAGAATCTATCCGTAATCTATGAAAAATCCATATATCTCATTCCATGGGTTCATGCATGCTAGTTTATGATATATTATGCTATTTTCAAGAAAATACTATACATGTTTTACAAGTTCATGCAAGCAAGATATAATTCATGATATCCATGTACAAGCAAGTTATATTCATGAAAACCACGGGCAGCAAGTGCCACTTATTTTACATGTTCATGTTTTTGGGAGTTGCTTTAATTATCGAGGAGGGCTTCAGATAGCCTGAAACTACGTGGCCACCGTAGGATGAGGATCGCTCCACCCATGTCCCGGACGATCTCTCATAATGACTGGATCCTTTCATATTTTATTAAATCTCATGTTCCCTGGCAAGGACTGAGTGTTCTGCTGGCGGGACGCAAGCACCAGAGCATGGATCGGTTATAAGTTATTGCTCTCCCTACCTATGATATTTTTTACCATGTTATATATAAATATATGTATTCATGTTCATGACCAGGTTTCAGTTCCTATCATTATTATTTCAAATGTCCCATGTTATTTCATTCAGTTGCTTTATATACCAGTACATTCAAAGTGCTGACGTCCCCTTTCTATTGCCTGGGGGGCCTGCATTTCACGATGCAAGTGCTGATATACAGGACGACACATCTGCTCAGTAGGACAACATTCGTATCAGCTTATTGGTGAGCCCCATCTCATTCGGGGTTTAGTCAACTTTTGTTTTATGATTAGTTATGCATCTAAGGTATGCTGGGGGCCTTGTCCCAGTAAGTATGTTTTCCAGTCAAAATCATGATAGAGGTTTCATAGACTAGACAAGTCAGTTATGTTATGTCAGACATTCGGAGTCGTATAGCCATTTTGGCTCATTCATGTTATTTTCGCACTCATGTTTAAACAATTATTTTTATTAAGTATTATGACTTACTACATTTTATAAAGGCTCATCATGCATTCACGTTATATTCCACTCATGTTATGCCTCATGATGATTCAGCAAGCCATGTGGTTCGCTCGGTCACATGAAGTAAGGCACCGAGTGTCGTGTTACACCCAGGCCATGGCTCGGGGCGTGACAGTCCGAGTCAAGGATCTTGGCGGCAAGGTTAAGGGAATCAAGGTTGGAACAAAGAACAAGGTCACTCTAATTGGAGAGATAATCATGACAACAATCAAGGTGGTTACAATAGCAATTACAACAATCATCGGAGCACAAATCCGTATGTCCCTCCAAAGGGAAATCAACCAAGCTCTAGTCAACCTCCCACTAGCGATCCCGCTAGTTCAAAAATTGAAGATATGTTGTCAAGGGTGTTGAAGAAAGTGGAATCCACCGACACCTTTTGCAAAGAGACTAGAGATGAGGTTAAATCCATGGGTCAAGTTGTGAGTTCACACTCCACCTCCATTAAACAATTGGAGTCTCAACTTGGCCAAATCTCGGCAATCCTAAACCAAAGGTAAAAAGGCTCACTCCCTAGTGACACAGTTGCAAATCCAAGGAATGATGGTGATCATAGATGCAATGCAATGACTACTAGGAGTGGCAAAAAAATTGGGAAAAGGCGTTGGTGAAAGAGTATGTGTTGGGTGATGAAGAGAAAATGGTTGAAGAACCCATGGTTATTGAAGAAGAAGTGAACCCAACGAATATGCGGGCTAGTATTGAAAAGCCCATTGTTAATGAGGACCTTCCGGAAATCAATGATTCTTCGAAAAGCAAGGAAGCGGCGGAGGAGGTACCAAGGGCTTCACCCCGTTATGAGGCCTCCCCCTCCTTTTCCCCAACGATTAGCAAAGAAAGCGGACGATGGAAATTCCTCAAGTTCATCGAACGATTAAAGGGGCTCTTAATAAATATTCCATTGGTTGAGGCACTTGAGTAAATGCCCGGTTATGTGAAGTTCATGAAAGATCTTGTGACCAAAAGAAGAAGTCCAGGCATTGAAACATTGGGGGGCACTCATCATTGTAGTGCAATCATCACCAAAGCTTTGGTGCACAAAAAAGAAGACCCCGGAGCGTTCACAATTCCATGCACCATCGATAAATACAAGTTTGCAAAAGCTTTATGTGATCTTGGAGCAAGCATCAATTTGATGTCGCTATCTATATTCAACAAGTTGGGATTGGGCACCCCCTGTCCCACCACGATGAGATTACTTATGGCGGATAGGACCGTAAAGAGGCCCATTGGTATTCTTTATGATGTGTTTGTGAGAGTGGATCAATTTATTTTTCCTGCCGATTTTGTGATCTTGGATTGTGAAGTTGACTTTGAAGTTCCCATAATCTTGGGAAGACCATTCTTAGCTACTGGGCGTGCCCTTATGGATGTGGAAAGAGGTGATCTAAAATTTAGGATGAATGAGGAAGAGATCACTTTCCATATTTGCAAGTCAATGAAACAACCGGCGGATATGAGTGTTGTATTGGTTATTGATACAATTGATGAAGCAATGGAGACAACCATAGAACATGAGCATATAGGTGATATGTTGGTTGCGGTGATAATGAACTATGAAGGGGACAATGAAAAACAAATTGAGGAGACGGTCAATGCATTGATTGGAATGGGGTCTTACCACCTCAATCCAAAGAGACTTGATCTTGACTTGGAAAATCGAGAAACTTCCCTGGCAAAGCTTTCAATTATTGAGCCTCCTACTTTGGAACTCAAACCTATTCCTTCACATTTGAGGTATGAGTTTCTTGGACCCAACAACACATTGCCCGTGATTATATCTGCCCGGTTAACGGATGAGCAAAGAGAGAGGTTGATGGTGATCTGGAGAATGTACAAAAAATCTATTGGGTGGTGAATGGCGGATATCCAAGGGATTCCGCCCGGTGTGTGTTCTTATAAAATTCAACTTGATGAAAAATGTGAGCCCAGTGTTGAACATCAAAGGAGGTTAAATACTCTTATGCAAGAGGTTGTGAAGAATGAGATCATCAAGTGGTTAGACACCGGTGTAGTGTACCCGATATCGGATCGCTCTTGGGTGAGTCCGGTTCAATGCGTGCCCCAAAAAGGGCGGAATCACCATTGTCACAAATGCTAAAAATGAGTTTATTCCCACCCGCAAGGTCACCGGATGGCGAGTGTGCATGGATTATCGGAAGTTGAATAAGTGGACCAAAAAGGACCACTTCCCAACACCATTTATGGATCAAATGCTTGATAGGCTTGCGGGAAGGGATTATTATTGTTTCCTTAATGGGTATTCCGGGTATAACCAAATCACCATTGCCCCCGAGGATCAATAGAAAACCACTTTCACATGTCCTTATGGGACCTTTTCTTTCAAGAGAATGCCCTTTGGATTATGCAATGCACCCGCAACATTTCAACGTTGCATGATGTCTATTTTCTCCGACATGGTTGAGGAGTCCATTGAAATCTTCATGGATGACTTTTCCGTGGTTGGGGATTCCTTTGACGAATGCTTGGAGAATCTTACCCAAGTATTGAAACGATGCGAAGAGACAAATTTGGTTCTAAATTGGGAGAAGTGTCTCTTCATGGTTAGAGAAGGCATTGTCTTAGGACACAAGATTTCGGAAAAGGGGCTTGAGGTCGATCAAGTTAAAATTAAGGTTATCGTTAAGCTTCCTCCTCCAATTTCCGTTAAAGGTGTTCGTAGCTTCCTCGGGCATGCCGGGTTTTATAGAAGATTCATAAAGGATTTCTCGAAAATAGCCAACCCCCTATGAAAATTTTTGGAGAAGGAATCGAAGTTTGTGTTTGATAATGCTTGTTTGAAGGCATTTGAGGGTTTGAAAGAGAGACTACATCGGCTCCTATCATCATTGCTCCGGATTGGTCTCAACCCTTTGAGTTGATGTGTGATGCAAGTGGATTTTCCATGGGGGCTGTTCTTGGCCAAAAGCGTGATAAGATCTATTATACCCTGTATTTTTATACATTGGATTATTCGTAAGCTAATCGATATACGTTTGAGGACAAGATTAATTGTGGGATATGAGATAAGGACTTTTAATCCCCGATTTTAATTAGTGTATGACTTGCTTATGAATTTTAATTAGTATAGAAATATTATTGGGAATTAGATATTAATTAATCATGATTATATTATTAAGTGGGGATTAGTTATTAATTGAGATTAATTAAGTTAGCTAATTAGACATTTAAGTGGGCCCCACCGATTTTTAAAAAAAAAATAATAATAATAATAATAATAATAATAATAAAGTGAAATAAAATGGATGATTCATTATAGGGGGAGGGGGGTACGTGTCCTATGGATGGACACCATATATATAGTCAAATTGTGACTAATATTGCTATACAATTTTCATTTGCAAACTTTAACAATTGAAAGCTAAGAGAAATACATAGCCATGGCTACCAAGCTTTCGGCCATGGTAGTCCAGATTTTTAAAAAAATCTATTAAATCCCAAGGTGTTTCACACGTTCAAGGAGGCAACGACACAAGGTATTGAGTCGAGGAAGAGGAAATAGTGCAATTGGTGCAAGTGAGTGTAGAATCTGCTCTAATTAAATTAAAGTAAGACCTTCTCTTTTTATGGTGTAATTGGATTAGATGATGTTGTAACTGAGAGCTTAACTCTCATTAAGTGGAATTGGATGCAAGAAATTATATATGTTAACGTTAAGGTTTTGTTTGGACCGTGTTGGTGTTGTTCCAATTTAGCAACGATGGATTAAATTTGATTAGTGTTGTCGTTATTGTTGTATGGTAATTGAAGGTAAATTGTTCATGTTGAAGGGACGGAAATTTAGTGATAAATATGTATAGGTGCTGCTGTCCATGACAAAATTATACTCTTCCCCGTGTGTTTGTAATTTTGCGAAGTAAAGGTCAAAAATTATGTTTTTGATGTTGTAGTCTTAGTGGGCTGTTTCGGATTTCTATTGAAGAGGTATCGGAGTAATTTTCTTGTACATGGATGGTAGTTGGTTGTTGTTGTGTTGCTGTTAATGTGGCTCGTAAATTTGGAAGAAAACAAGCGCATAAGGTATCGTATACGAAGCGTATAATGATCTACTTATTGTATAACCTTAAATGTTAATGACGTAAGTTGAAAAAGAATTAAGAGAGGTTATTTGGTTGCTATTGTTGTTGTGGGTATTTCTGTGCTAATCGGAGATTAATTGGAAGTTCGGGTTAGGCAAGTTATATAGAGGAAATGCTGCCCGATTTCCGTCAAGTTCTTAGCTAATCAAAATCCTAATCAAGAAGTATGAACTAAGAAATGAATCCTATAAATGATTGGTTGTATATTTATACGCTAGAAAGTTGTAGTTTACTAACAATAGTGTTACTTTCATATTAAATAGGCTAAAGGGGCGACGAAGAAAATTTGGTTACGATTAATCTATAACAGGTATGTTAAGGCTATTCCCTTTTCTTCTTTTGGCATGGTCTATATGGAACGAACGGACGACGGACGTGTAAACTCCAAAGAAGCTTCTATTCTTATGTACTAGAATGGCTAGTGTTCTTGATTTCCAGAAGCTACTTCATTATGTCCTGATACGTGTCTACGATTCCTGAAGTTCCTTTTGACATAATTCATAATGACGTTCGAGGGATACTTAATATGACTGTCTCCGTTGATACTCAAGTGTTAGTTCATTCTACCTATTCTATTGAGTCTCGGATGATGATTTGATTTGCATATGGTTACTCACTACTCTGCTCGTGTATACTGCTATTATATCTTTCACCGAGTCCCGGGCCGGGTATGTTCTTGTGCACAGTTTCACTGCATTGTTCACCGAGTCCCTCACTAGAGGGCCGGGTACGGTATATGTATATATATGATAATATGATGATATGATGATGTGATTATGGTGCCAAGGATGGTATGTGATGACTTTATTCACCGAGTCCCGTAATGGGCCATGTACGATATATGATATTGACATGCATGTTTTACGTTTCATAAGGCCAGTGTATTGGTATTTTAAATGTCATACTTGTCTCCTATAATCTCTATTTCAGTCGTGACCCTCTTTGTTGTATTTCATGCTTTATATACTCAGTACATATCTCGTACTGACCCAATTAGGGAGGCTGCGTTTCATGCCCGCAGGTACAGACACTCGGTTTGGTGATCCTCCAGTTTAGGACTTCTGCTCAGCTGTTGGAGAGCTTCATTATTCCGGAGCCTAGACTTTTGGAACAGATCTTTTGATGTATATATCTATGTTTATCTAGGGGTATGGCGGGGCCCTGTCCCGTCATATTTCACTATCGATACTCTTAGAGGTCTGTAGACATATGTGTGGGTTATGTATAAGTTTTGCTCAGCTGTGTCTATATGGTTTGCTATGGATATTCCCGCTTGTAATGGCAGCCTCGTCGGCTTGCGTATGGTATTGATATGTTATGGCAGCCTCGTCGGCTTGCGTATGGTATTGATATGTTATGGCAGCCTTGTCGGCTTGCGTATGGTATTGATATGTTGTGGCAGCCTTGTCGGCTTGCGTATGATATTACATGTAGTGGCAGCCTTGCCGGCTTGCGTATCCTATTATGTTTCGATTAGCTGTAACTCCTCAGGAGACAGGTTTATTATATGCGACGTTATGAATCTTTAGTTACCTTCATGTAACAGGTACGTATACGAGTGTCCAGCTCGGGCACTAGTCATGGCCCACGGGGTTGGGTCGTGACAATATCTTCCACCCAATTTACTATACAAGCAAGACTCTAAAAGGTGCCCAAATGAATTACACTGTCACGGAACAAGAGTTGCTTGCTATTGTGTTTGCTTTCGAGAAGTTCCGGGCGTATTTGTTGGGCACCCATGTGGTTGTTCACACCGATCATGCAGCTCTATGTTACCTTATGACAAAGAAATATGCAAAACCGAGGTTGATACGTTAGGTCCTTCTCTTGCAAGAGTTTGACTTTGAAGTCAAAGATAGAAAGGGTTGTGAAAATTAAGTGGCGGACCACTTGTCTCGTCTTGAAGAGGGGGGACGTCCACTGGATGGCCTAGAAATCAATGAATCATTTCCGGATCAGCAAGTAATGGCGGGGTCGCATGACATGATCCCTTAGTATGCCGATTTTGCTAACTTCCATGCAAGTGACATTATGCTGGAGGATTTGAACTCCCACCAAAAGAAGAAGTTTTTGAGTGATGCTCGGAAATTCTATTAGGACGAGCCATATCTATTCAGGGTTTTCGCCGACAACATCATAAGGAGGTGCATACTTGAAGTGGAAATGATGCCCATCATCGAAGCTTGTCACTCATCACCGGTTGGTGGACACCATAGTAGTGCAAGAACGGCGGCTAAGGTTCTTCAAAGTGGATTTTATTGGCCTACAATCTATCAAGATGCACATGATTTTGTGAAAGCCTGTGATCAATGTCAAAGGCCTGGAGGCATCTCGAGGAGGCATCTCGAGGAGGCATGAGCTACCGATGACCCCGATTCTTGAGGTCGAATTGTTTGATGTATGGGGTATTGAATTTATGGGTCCATTTGTGAGTTCCTACAACAACAAGTACATTCTTGTGGCGGTGGACTACGTGTCTAAATGGGTGGAAGCCGTTGCGCTCCCTAATAATGAAGGAAGAAGTGCCACCATATTCTTGAAGAGGCATATTTTCTCAAGATTTGGAACCCCAAGGGCAATCATTAGTGATGGGGGCTCTCATTTTTGCAACCGGGTATTCAAGAATCTTCTTGAGAAATATGGAGTAAAGCATAAAGTTTCCACCCCATATCATCCCCAAATGAGTGGTCAAGTTGAAGTGTCAAACGGGGAGATACAGAGCATACTCTCTAAAACAGTGAACGCTAACCGGACCGACTGGTCAAAGAAATTGGATGATGCGTTATGGGCCTACCGAACGTCTTATAAAACACCAATTGGTATGTCTTCTTACCAGATAGTGTTTGGCAAAGCTTGTCATCTTCCCGTGGAACTTGAACACAAGGCATTGTGGGCCTTGAAAAAGTTGAATCTGGATTGGAGTGATGCCTCAAACTTGAGGACGGAACAACTCAATGAGCTTGACGAATTTCGACTTAGAGCCTACACTAGCTCGTCACTCTACAAGGCCCGCATGAAGCACTTTCATGATAAGAAGATTTTGCAAAGAGAATTCAGCATCGAGGATCGCGTATTGTTGTTCAACTGAAGGCTCCGGTTGTTTCCCGGAAAGTTGAAATCCAAATGGTCCGGCCCGTTTGAAATCACAGAAGTTTTCCCATATGGAGCAATTGAACTTGTGTGCCCAAGTGGAAATAAAATCAAAGTGAACGGGCAAAGGGTGAAACATTACGTGGGATCTCAGAATGAAGCAAAGATTATCGAGGTCTTCCTCCTCAATGAACCATGAATGGGCTGAATAGGTACCAACGTCGTGCTGTGACGTAAAATCAAGCGCTTCTTGGGAGGCAACCCAAGTTTAATTTTCATGTCTTTGTTGTTTTTACTTTTATGATGTTTTTGATGTGTGTCCAAGTGTGTAGGAATAAATTATGTGCAAAAAGAAGAAGAGTTGGGAAAATGCCAACAGGCATAACATGCTGCACAACATGCCACTCGCATGTCGTGCCTGCTGCAGCACCTGCGTCTCGCAGGTGATGCCACATTTCAGGCCATGAAAGCCAAACTCTCTGTCAGCAGATGCGATGGAATGGCACAACATGCGACTCGCATGTTACACATGCGGCACCACCTGTGAGTCACATGTTGTGCAGGTAAGTGGGATTCGCGGGTCAACCCGACCCGACGCGAATCAGTTTGTTTGTTTTTTTAAAAATGAAAGAATCGTAACTGATGTTTTCATCAGTTACGATCTTCATTCTCCCTCTCCCCCTTCTCCTTCTTTCCTCCTATATCATCCCATAATCCCACTTCCCCCGAATCACCCTTAGTCACATCACAATATCCTAAATAGTGTTTACTTCCTTTTACCCTAAAAAAAAAAAAAAGATTTCAAGGTTTCCAACTTTCATCAACTCTCAAGGTATGTCAATTTTTCTCTTATTTACATTAGGTGGTATCTACGAATTGCTCAATCCCATGTTATTATCATGCCATACCACTTGGTGTAATTAGTTAGTTGGGTAGATTTATCTTATGTATTATGTGGGTTGTTGGAAATTGATGAACAATGGGGAATTCTTGAGTACCCATGCTTGTGTAGTCCTTCTAGGAAGTGGTTGTTGATGCTGAATTAGATAGCGACTGGGGAATTCTTGAGTACCCATTTGTTGTAAGAACTGATAGTTGATGCACGCTCGCAACGTGTTTGATGAAATGCCTAAACGACCCTGTGAGTGTTTGGATGTTGTGGAAATATGATCATTCGCCAAAATGGGGAATTCTTGAGTACCCATGGCACATTACCTGTAAAATAGGACCCCGTGATGCCTTCTGATTTGCAAAGTGTCCTTGTCTTTTGTGAGGGACAACCATCGAACATAGGTGTGAGTAATTAAATAGCTTTTCCCAATGATAGACGGGGTGACAGCCCTCTGAAGGGAAAAAGTTACATAAGTATGTTCTTGTGTGTGTGCATCTGTGTTGTGTGTAAAAAAAAATCCTTCAGTGACTCACCTGCGAGCAGCATCTGCGATTCACATGTTTGACATGCGAATCGCACCTGCTGCAACAGGTGTTGACAGTGAAGAACAAATAATTAAGTATCACCTGCGACACTACCTGCGAGTCGCAAGTCACACATGCGACTCGCATGTGGTGTTTCGCAGGTGGTGCCACCTTCACTGCTATGTTTTTTTTCCATACCTCTTTATTGTTGCTAAAGGAACACCATAAATAATGGGTATATTTTTGTATGTTGTGCAGGATGGCTCGATCAAATCAAGCTCAAGGTGGAGGAAAACGAGTAACACGACAAACCTCCACCTCTAGAAGAAAAGAAAAGGCACCTGCGGATCCCGTCCCCTAGTCTGAAGAGGGGACACATGAGGATTCCTCCCCTGAGCCCGAGGATGCCATCACCAGAGGTGAACGAAGGGAAGAAATGGAGCAACGGTTCACCGTGCCTGGATCCAGGGAACTGTATAAGGCTTGGAGTGTCATTAAGCCCGATGGAAATCCAGTCTGGGGGTTCATTGTAGAAAAGAAGGTCACTTTACATGGTCTACACGACCAATGTCCGGGCATCATTCGCAAGCTTGAGGCCTTGAGATGGACCTATTTCATGAAGCCCGCTGACTACTGCCCGGCCCTGGTAATGGAATTCTATGCAGCTTATGCGGCCAAATTGAATGCGAAGAGGTCGCGCCGCCAACCAAAGAAAAACATGGAACACTTCTGGTGGGTTCCTGTTCGGGGGAAGGAGATTGATTATGCTGCCGATACCATAACATCTATCCTATCTGAGCAACGCAGCGAAACAGACCCTGTTGAAGGTTGGCCTCCGGTGAGTTCTGAATATGATTTAAAGATAGAGAACCCGGAGGAGCAGCGAGAGTGGGTTGCTTCAGTGATTGCCTCAGGTACTCCACCATGGCAAGATCCATCTGTCTCGATTGAGAAGAACACTTTCAACCGCGAAGCCAAGTTTTGGCTATCCCTAGTATCATCGCGGGTGATTCCTTCCAAGAATAACACCGACATACCCATTGCAAAGTGTATTCTCATTGCTTCACTAATGTCTGGGTATCTCGTCAATGTGGGGGTAATTATCCGAGACGAGATCAAGAATAAGTCCACTCAAAAGGGCACATCACTCCCTTTTCCTTGTTTGATCACTGAATTATGCCACCGGAAAAAGGTTCGTGATATTCCTCGGGTGGACAGGATGTTAAAGGCTGACCAAACGATCGATTACACCAAATTAGAACCGGGGACTAGAAAGCGAAAGCGGGTGAGCTCAGAGCTAAGAGCTTCGGCGACAACACTTGAAGCTCATATTCTTGAGCCCGAAGACTTGGCCACAGACGATGAGGAGACAGCTCCTAGCACTGTCCCTTGAGCTCCGAGGTCTGACCCTCCGAGTTCTTCCACTACAGTTCCCTCTGCCCCCGTTCCACCATCCACCACAGCAGCTCGTGGAGTGTCTACCGAGGGTATGCGAGTGCTTCGGGCAGCGGATGCTAAGGTTAATTGGTTGGTTGAGAAGCTTCCCAATTTTGTGAAAGAGGCTATTGAGGCAGCAATGGCACCCTACACTCAGGCGGTCACAGATATTAGGAAAGAGCAGGACAAAATTAAGGAGCATGTTCACTAAATCGATCGTCGGTTGGAGCGTATTGAGGGGGGCAGTGAAGGCGGCCTTCCAGCCATTCGGGCGGACCTAGCTGAGGTTAAGGAGGATATTTGAGTAATGAAAGTCCCCGACATTGAGCTCAGTGCACCCATTCTACCATCCGGTGCCTCCATATTCTCCACTGGGCCCATAGCACCTTCCATGCCCCCGAGTAAAGGGGTTGAGGAGCCCGCTGGGGAGGAAGAAGAAACTGAGGAAGAAAAGGAGGAAGAAAGTGAGGAAGAGTTTGACGAGGAGCTGGAGGGTGACCCAGCTGTTGAGAAGGCACGTACTTCCGCCCGAACTGCTGGTATCGCTGAGGATGAGATTGACACATATGTAGCCATGCAGCAGTCCCTTGAGGCGAGCAGGAAATCCAGGGGGACCTCCCGACCCCCGAGGGCGGGCGAGGCCAGTTCATCCGCCGCCCCTCCAGCTGACACACGATTGCCCCCATCTGTGGGGCCTGAGATAGTGACACCCAGGCTGGAGGGTGATACTGCGCCGCCTCCATTGATAGTACCTCCGTTGGAGGTCCTCCCTGCTGATCAGACACCATCGGACGCCTGACGCGTCCATCGTGAGTTATTCATCCCTTGTACTACATTTGATGCATTGGGGACACTGCATATTTCTTTTGTTAGGGGTGGGACAGCTCACGCTTCATATGTTTATTTTTATTGTTGTAGGATAGGTCATATGTTTGTTTTTATTGTTTTAGGATAGCTCATGTTAAGTTTGTGCACCTGTAGTTTGTCATTGCCAAGTATAATAGTGATGGTTGATCGGTTTATAGCATAATTTTTTTTTGTCTTGTTTTGCTTTTCCATCATATTTTAATAATACCCCTCTCCCAAAATTCTTGCATATGTACTCAGAGGGGAGGAGCAACACTAACATGACTCATTTGGTGACACACAAATGTTTTGCAAAGCCTAGATTGATGGGTTGAGAAGTATTTAGAAGATAGCAAAGTAATCCATGTGCCATGTGTGTGAGAGGTTATTGTTCTAGTCTTGTGCATAATTGTGATCTAGAACTTTCCCGGAGAGTATCTCAAGGCGAAATACTAAACTACATTTGTTTGAAAAAGGATATTAGGTTCTCTTTGGACCGCCACCAAACCTAAAAATTCCTACCCATTGCATTGATATCCTAGTTAACCCATTTTTGAGCCGTAACTTTGTTTTTCTTTTCTTTCATTACAACCTTGTGACAAGCCCCGTCCCTTTTGCCCTTGTTTACCCACCTTTTGGCACCCTATCTCCCTAAGCAAATCGAATACGCTAAAATAGGCTAAAGCGCTTAGGTTTGGGGGTGGTAGCTGGCAAAAACAAAGTGTATATGTAGATATATGTGTATAGAAAGGTGTGTATATGTACATATAAATTTTATTTTTAGCAGTGAACACAAGGGTGTGAATAATGGTTGTGACGTAAGAAATAAATGGGGAAACTAGAGAGGCAATAACGATATTGGCTAAAGGAGGCACGAATGGGTGGGTAATGCTTAAATGTTGAAGAAGGGACGGATTAGGTGAAGGAAGCGTGTTCGAAAATGCTTAGGGAGACGTCAAGTCACTCTTACCCAAATTACATCCCACCTTAACCCCGAACCTTAGCTATGACCCGCAAGTCCTAATTGATTTTGAACAAAGTGTGTTTACATTAGTGGAGAAATACTTAAAGGGCAAGCTTATGGCACCATATTTTTGTACTTGTACATTATCTTTTCTGAGTGTGAGTTGTTCTTCCCTTATTCGTCTTTTGTCCCAGTTGCTATTTGTGAATATGTGTGTGTGGGACTTTCTTTGGTCTTTTGTGAGGGCATGTGGATTACTAAGCTCAACGAAAGAATTACTTCTTGACGCTTCGTTTGAAGTCGTTTCCTTAAAAGATAGAGTAACATTGTGTCACCAAGTGCAGCGGTTGGTTAATGCTCGCCCTTTGAGGAAAGGCACCATGTTTCGCAACAAGAGGGAGGGGAGCTCATATTTTAAATGATTATGTTTTGACTGATCACGATCATCATTGTAGTACCTTAGCAATTGGCATATATTGTAGTTCTGTTTTAAATGCTTGAGGACAAGCAAAAGTATAAGTTTGGGGGTGTTGATGTGTCGTGAAATTACGGCACATTCGACGCAACCTACTTAGTCTTTTGTAAATCCCCAAGTACTTTTGATGTTGTTTCTCGTGTTTTTGTGTTAATTTGTAGAATAACATGTGCTGGAAGCAACTTGAGGCAAAATGAAGCAAAAACCAGCTGAAATGAACCAGGGCATCACCTGCGAATCGCAGGTACTGCATGCGAGTCGCAGGTGGTGCAGCATCTGTTGACAGAGATGGCCAAGGAAAACAGGATAGTGGTGCAACACATGCGACACCACATGCGAGTCGCAAGTGGTACCTGCGAGTTGCATCCTATGCCGCAGATGCTGCACCACAGCTGATTGAAGATGCGGCACCTGCGATGATTTGGTGAAACCTGCGACTCGCAGGTTGCACATGCGACACCAAGTGTGATTCGCACCAGATGCGCAGGGGTATTTTTGTCTGGAAATTGTTCCCGTTTTGGGCATTCTATAAATAGATTTTCTAGGGTTTTGGACTCATCATTCTAGAGCTTTTTAGTCTAGATTTTTGTGGAGCTCATTTATTATTAATTGGTGAAGCCTTTAAGAGATTCCTTTTGGCTTTTGTCATCTTTTCCATTCAATACTTTTGTAAGCTTTATGAATACACTTTACTTTATTGCTTTACCTTTAATGAATATTAGTAGCTAATCTTTTTAGCTAAGGTTGTGGGACCAAATGTGTTAGTTATGTGATTGGGTTTCATACCCATACTACATTTATACGCTAATGGTGTTTTCTATTAACTCTTCAAGCATTAATGTCTTGTGATGGTGTACAACATTACTTGTGCCTTAATATCATTACTTTGCTTGGAAAAGAAAGTAGAGGTTAGGAAAAGAGTTAATAGCGACAATTTGGGTCATCAAATTCATCTAATAGCTTGAGCTAGGAATAGTAAAGCTAGTTGAGGCTACATGGGTGTTCTCTTACAAAACATTCTAGGGCTTGGAAAATCCTAGGATGAAATTTGCTAATTTGATTGGAAAACTTTTGGCAAGATTCGTGTGACCCTTGGTTTAATGCACTTAGGCATATAAATAAGTTGAATTGATACCCAATGGCATTACTTTCCATTAGAACCACAACCTTAGTCCCATTTACCAATAGTTTACATCTTATAACCATTCTTAGTCTTTAATGAACAAACAACAATCAAACCACTATTATATTCCCCTTTCCCTTGAAATATAGACTAATAGTCGGGTGTTACACTTATTAAGTATATTTCTTCATTGTATTCTCTGTGGGATTCGACCCCAATCTCGTTGGGTTCTATATTTGACAACGATCGCTTACTCTTGATATTAAAGGTGTAATTTGGGCGTATCAATAAACCAGCTTCTCTAGCTACTTTATGGATGTTGTTGGCCCTGTCCTCCATTCCTTTATCCTCCTCAATTTGTTGAACCCTCTCTGAAGCTTCTTGGATTTCTGTTTGAGAAACTTTATGAGCTACAATGTTTTGTAGATTAGCATTAGGATGTGGAATCCTGTTTTTTACTGCTAACTGGCTCTGATTTATATTCTTGACTGCAGGCACCTGGTTTTTTTCAGCACTATCAATCAGCAGCTGTGATCCAGTGGGGATGAAGAAATTTCTAGCACTTTTTCATTTAAATCAATCATTATATGCTTTTGTACTTCATCAACTATGCTTGTATGTATTTCCACTTCAGTGATTTTTTACTAGATGTTTCATCATGATTATTTGTATCTAGTATGTCTTCTGCCTGACTGCTCTGTTGTATGTTAGCATCTATATTGTCAGAATCACATGCTCTTACTGGCTCTGAATTACTGAACTGCTCCTCTATTTCCCCATCTAGTGGCTTCTTTTCAGGTGGATTGTGTTCTTTTGCCTTCAAACTATTTGTCTCTGCATGCTGACCCTCTATGCTATCTGATTCCTTGGAAGAAGATGCACATGAGGATACCTCATGTATGTTATCCACAACATGTTGTTTGCTCTCTATATCTGCCCCACTCTCCACAGGTAATTCCCTTTGTTCCTTCAGAATTGAAGGATCTTCTTGTGTAATTTTATGCTCTGTCTGTTCTTCTGAACCAGAACCTTTAAGGTCCTCCACTCTATCACCCCATTTATTTTGCTCCTCCCCAGTCTCTGGTACTGTATCAAGGACCTTGCCAAAAGTATTTGCCACCCATATCTTTGTACCTTTTGTCTCCTGCTCTTGCCCTTGCTTCTCTGCCTTTTTGCTTTCATTTTCATTTGATGCACTCCCTGCTTTGTTGTTGGTGTTTCCAGAGTCTTTCTCTATTTCCTCATTATTTTCATCATGCTCTTCCTTGTTCTCCTCTAACCCCTCAGTAGTCAAAGCGTCAAACTTGTTAAGAGTTTGAATGGTTTTACTTGTCTGAGGTCCATTTGTTTCAGTCTCCTTCCCTTTTTTCTCTTCTGTAGCACTGTTTCTCCTGTCCTTCTTAGCATTCCAATTTTGTAAGTTTCCAACTACTTTCCCACTTGGCAAAATTTTAACAGGTCTGTTATTCCTGTTTCTTTGCTGCTGGTTGGCTCTTTTATCTTGGACTTTAGCATTAATTGTTGCATCAGTCTTGTTCCTCTCTACTGGAGCTTCTCCTTGTGGTAATTTTAGACATCCAAACCCTAAATATTTCCTATGTCTTTATGAGTGTTTTTTTTTTTTTTGTGATATAAGAGGGGTAGGGGCTAAACCAAAGCTAATATGTATACATATATAAAGAGAGAGATATAAGCAGGGGCGGACCCACCTTGTTACAAGAGGTTTCAGTTGAATCCACTTCGTTGGGAAAAAAATATTATTTTTACATGTTAATTTGACTGACAAAACGCAAATTTTAAGATATATAAAAGAATGCACCCACTTGAAGCAATTCAGCGGTGTAAGCGGGTTCAAAGTTCTCTTGTGACTAGTCCCATGTTCGATTCTCGTTGAAGTTTGTTTAACATAAAATTTTCAACGCAGCTTTTTTGGTACTCATAACATAATTGCCTCAATCTCTGTTTGTAATGACTTTTGATATACTTGTACTCCATTACTTTACTTATGGTTTATTGTTATAATAAGTTAGTAAGTAGTACTAGTATTTATTTGTGATTCAAATAAGTTGAGAAATTATTTATTTATTTGTTGTGTTGCGTTAGCCTAATAGGCTGTTTTTGCTTTAAAAAAAAATAAGATAAGGTTAGGTACTTCTTGTTTCAAAATTGATCATTCATTATTATTGTTCTAATTTTGTGCTTTAAGTTGTTAAATTTTGTGATTAACTAAAAACAATATTAAATTATAAATCTCAGAATTGAATGCTTAAAATAAAATATAAAATTTGAAGATGCATAATGACTGAAACTTAACGAGTTTTTATTGAATTATTTATGTATTTGTGAAACTAATTAAACTAATAATATGATTTAAGAAGTTTATAACCTGTAACATGCATTTTTCTTTTCTAAAAAAAGTGTAATATTTTTGTCGCTTTATTGATATGTTAATAATATAAACATAAACTAAAAACTACATTGATGTTTAGACCACATTATAAACCAAATAGGATGATTAGCATGAAAAATAGAAGCACATTTAGTGTCTTAATAGTGCTCATTTATCGTGTCCAAGATCGTTGTTAGTATCAGCTATTGCTACAATTTTGTCATTGGTTGAACCAACTTGTTCAAATTTCTGGGTCCGCCACTGCACATAAATAGAGTAAACATTTAATGGAGAGAGATTATAACTTAAACATAAATAAGGTTTTAGTTAGTCAAATACTACTCCTAATTAATATTTCTTAAGAGGCGTGTAAAATAAAAAAACGACAAATAATTTGAGACTGATGGAGTACTTTAATAAAATAGGAGGATGGGAAAAAAACAAGAATAGCTATCATAAAATTAATTGATTGTCTTGCAAAGTTGGAATAATATATAAATTTTTATTTTGAAAGAAAATAAAAAGTTGAAATTGTTTCTTTGTATAAGTGTTTCATCATGAAACTACCACGACGTCATAAAATTTACAACAACAGAGGACTTGATTTTTTTCCCAACTTAAATTTATTTAAATAAATAACTAAATATTCTTAAAATTGAAAAATATTCTTATAATTTAATTTTGGTAACGATTTTCGGGGAATAACGTGCAAAGCACGTTCGTAGAGACTAGTATATATATAAGCATGAATATAAATGTTAGTTGACCAAAATATCCTTCAAATATTGAACGACTTTTATGCCCTTTGTACGATTACATATTTATTTGAAAAATAAAAATTTAATTTTAGATAAAATTGTAATATTAGAGTTTTACTAAGTATCTAAAACTTTGATTTCCGATTAAGAATTGTTATTTGACTACAATTGTGATACTATAATCCTAAATCTCTACCCTATAAACAAAAGACGAAGTAGTACTCCGTAGTGGATTGGTTTTATATATTATCATAAATGACTAAAAATATAATCTATACTATATTAAAAGCACGAAGGGCCTTAAAAATATTGATTGAACTTTTTGTCCTTCATTAGAAGACTCCACAATAGATAAAACTGTCATATACTATTTTTCCTCAAATATATATATATATATATATATATATATATATATATTATTTTTTTGAAGTCAACACAAAATTCGCATGACAAAAAAGGACAAAGAAGAACAAGTATTTTAACTGGAACCGAATTGTCGTGGGTTAACAAAAAAGGAAAAAAATGAATTAATATGGGAAAAATCCTTAATATGGGGAAAATCCGTATTAAAGAAGAAGTCAAAATTGGCTTAGGTTCAAAACGAAAAAGAAAAACAGAATAAGTAGGAAACTCATCTACTATTTAGTCTCCCTGTTAAAGAAGATTTTATACGTCCATTAATATCCAATTTTTTTATTCTCCGTGGATAGTAGGGTTTATCCTGGTTGGTTAATTCATTTATCAATCTATTCTCCAAGGGTTTAGACATAAAGATGAAGAGAACAATGTTAAAATTAGTTATTTCACATCCATGCAGACGTATTTGAAAGTATTGACCAATATTGTTCTCTCTTTTCTTTATTTCATGGTGAGTTATTTTACAATTTTCATTACATCATATGATGTAATAAAGCATTGCAGCACGGATAGTCCCCTGTTTTTCTATATCTACCTTTGTTATTAGATCTCACAAACCATTTTTGTTCTTATAATTGCCTGTGTTCCTCTGCAAACTACTTTAATTCATGCATCTTACATTCTGTTAGTAATTTATATTGTTTGAGTTATTAAAGTTGATATAACACTTTTTTTGGTGAAGAAATTTTTTTATTAATCCTCACGAACCAACAATTACAATGTATCCTTCAGTCTAGCCCCTAGTTAGACTATGCAAATAAGACACTATTCCTGTACATGTTATCCTATCTTAGTAGCTCCTCTATCCACTTCTTGTGTTCCTGCTTTTGTCTTCTATTCAAAAAGTAATCTTTGCAGTCCCTACATTCCTGTTGAACTTGAGTCAATAGAATGTGAGGTCTCGGGAGTTTAGAGTCCCATACGGCTGAGTTCCTTGCCTTCCATATTCTGTATGTTAGAGCTGCTAGGGCCCCCAGTACCATTTCCCTGCAACCTTTTCCCTGTATTGACCTGTCTAGTCGTCTCCATATACCTTTGAAATCCAAAATCTGGGGTCTTTTCTGGAGCCATTGCAATAATTCCCCTAGGCACCTATTGGAAAATTCATATCCAAAGAATAAGTGCTTGACGGTATCTCTATCAGTTCCACAGAGTACACATTTGTCATCCTGGCTTATTCCCATCTTCATTAGTCTATCTTTGGTTAATAGCCTTCCATGTAATGCTAGCCAGTTGATGAAGCTGTGTTTGGGTAGAATTCCTCTTCTCCATATCCATCTGCTCCATGGTCATTGATTTTGCACTCCCATACTCCATTTGTATCCAATGCCAATGGAGTATTTCCCTGTCAAAGTTAGCCAACCATCTTGTACATAACCTGCAGCATATTTGTCTCTTATATGACATAATTTCCTCCAGTACCAACAGCAGTCTAGGGTATGTATATATTGCCACCATCCTTTATATTTTATGTAAACATTGTGGACCCATTCTACCTAGAGATTATCTATTTTTTGGGCTATGTTCCACACATATTTCCCTATAGCTGCCTCATTCCACCTATGCAATCAGTGATCCCTAATCCACCTTCTTTTTTGGTTCTACATACTAAATCCCAGGCTATCAGAGGAGTTTTTGTAGTTGTACATTTTCCTGCCAGAGAAAATTCCTGCAGATTGTTGTAATACCCTTCAATACTTACTTTGGTAATAAGAACATTGAGGACCAGTAGCTATGCATATGTAGCAATATAGCATTAACCAGTAACACTCTGCCTGCATAAGACAGATTTCTGGTTTCCCATCTTCTCACTCTAGTGGCCATTTTGTCAATCAAGACCTCACAGTCTATTTTAGATAATCTCTTAGCTGCTATAGGCACTCCCAAGTATCTGAATGGAAGTGTCTCTCTTTTATATCCAGTTAACTCACACACATTATCAATACATTTGGCCCCCATGTTGGCAGTAAAAAGACTGGACTTGGTTGCACTGGTGTGTAAACCTGAGGTATTAGAGAAGCTTTTTAAAGCTCTTGGTAGCAGCAAGATGGAATGGAAGTCTCCATGGCAAAACATAAGGACATCATCTGAAAAACAAATGTGTGTTAGTTGTAAGTTTTTGCACATGGTGTGATATATGAACCCTTCTTGAGAGGCAGCCATGTTCATCAGTCTTGTGAAATACTCCTTCCATTTAACAAATAGCAGGGGGGAGATTAGGTCCCCCTGCCTCAGTCCTCTTTGTTCTTGGATGTTGCCAAATAATCCCCCATTAATTGCTATGGTATACTGAGGAGTAGTTAAACATTCCATGATCTAGTGAATGAACAGTGGTGGGAACTCTAGAGCATATAGCATTTCCTTCACAAAAGCCCATTCTACAGTGTCGTAGGCTTTTGATCAAACAGCTACTAGCAGAATTCTTCCTATTATACATTCTTACCAGGTCTTGACATATGAGGATATTTTGTGCTATTGTTCTCCCTGCTACAAATGCACTCTGATTTTCTGACACTATTGTAGGCAGTACTGATTTCAATATATTACATAGTATTTTTTTAGACTACTTTGTACATGATATTGCAACACGCAATAGGCCTGTAGTCTCCTACTCCTTCAGCATGATCTGTTTTTGATATAACACTTATTCTTAAAAATTAATTGAGTATGCAAACCGGAGATTAATAGACTGTTATATATGAAAATTATCATTTACTATTTTCCTCAAATTAATATACATAAACACTAATAATATACATTTTCATTCAAAATAAAAACTGTAATAAAAAGTTTGTTGTTCCTTTTGGCAAAGATTTGTTAAAATATCTTTATTATTTGAGACAATTTCATTCCCTTTGAAGTTCCAAACCAAAAAGAAAAGTCTTTAACTGGACCAATTAGACATTGACAAGGACATTGAACTTCTTACCACTATATGAAGGGTTCTTGGCCTCAATCGGCTTTGTCAACAACCAGTTGCAAATTTATAGAGGTAAATTAATTTCTTTCAAATATTTGTTCTATGTATTTACTCATCAATGGATAACAAAACTATCTTTGAAATATTTGTTCCGCGCATTTACTCATCAATGGATAATAAAACTATCCCGCATATATTTAGTGTTAGTTATAATATTAAAAATATTTAGCTGATTCCTTTACAACAACAATATACCCAGTCAAATCCCACAGGGGTTTGGAGAAGTTAATTCTTTTAAGAGAAGAAAA
The DNA here is from genome assembly GCF_019175385.1 of Lycium barbarum. Classification (NCBI taxonomy): domain Eukaryota; kingdom Viridiplantae; phylum Streptophyta; class Magnoliopsida; order Solanales; family Solanaceae; genus Lycium; species Lycium barbarum. Next base: position 14,316,546 of record NC_083342.1, read on the forward strand.
AGATCCAATTGAACAGTCACCTCGAATAAATCTTTTGTTGTTTTGTCTTATTTTGTTCTTTAGTAGTAATAGGTTAATTTTATCATCCATATTTGCATCATTGCATGAATGAAATATCAGTCTTTTGAGAGCTAATCTAATTTCCTCTATGTATGTTTATTCTGCTTGATGTTTTGTCTGCTTGATCGCATGCTCATCTTTTTAAATGGAAAAACTCTTTTGTGCTTCATATGTACCCTTTATTAATATTATTGTCTGTTCGGTTTTATTAGCATTATGAGATTTATTCATACTTTCGTCAATTAAATTTATAAACATTCTTGTAGATGAAGATGCCAATAAAAAGTGTAAACTTAGCAAATATGTTCATGCCTTTTCTGTTAACATCTAAGACTAATAAGTTGTCACACCATTAATACAAAAGACAAACAGAAATGAAGAGATAATTGTATTGTAGATGGTTATATATTATATTTATAGTTTCTTTAAGAACATAAATTCACTTTGGATTAAATCGTAATTTTTAGGGCTTTGTCTATCAATTTGGACTCTGAAGTTAAGTCTGTCAAGTGGGCGGGGCCATATAAATGCGGGTCACATGGAGCCGGTCCGGGCCATATAAATGCGAGTCACATGGGGCCGGGCCGGGCCATATAAATGCGAGTCACATGGGGCCGGGCCGGGCCATAGTTAGTGGGCCGGGTCGGACCATAGTTAGTGGGCTGTGTTGGGGGCCGGGTTGGAGGAGGGAAAGGGGTGTTTGGCCCAGCCCCTACCCAGGTAGGGGTACATAGTGGGCTAAGTGGGCCCGGTCGGGTTTTAGTTAGCGGGCCGGGCTGGGCCGAATTTTAATTATTTTAAAAAAAAAATCTAATACTAAAATTTATTAAGTTTGATACTTTAAAATCTAGTTGTTATCAACTTTATTTTAACCATCAAGTTCCTTAAATTATACTTTGGCCCTATTTTCAATCTATAAATAACATTCATTCTTCTCCATATTGTCTCACAATTCCCTACTCTCCTCTTTCCCTACTCTCCTCTTTCCCTAAATTTCCTACTCATCTAAATCTCTCTCTCTCTCTCTCTCTCTCTCTCTCTCTATCTCTATCTCTCTCTCTCTCTCTTCCAACTTCCAAGTTTAAATTTCAAAATTTAAATTTAATGGATAATGATAATCCTCCACCTCCTCCAATCCGAAGATCAATTTCAAGTCCGGTGTGGTTGTATTTTGAGTGAGTAGACGAGGAACATGTTAAATGTCAACATTGTGGTCAAATATATCTCCATAAGTCCGAACCGATTTTTGGGGGTACCGGTCCGTTACGTAGGCACTTGGACAGAAGGCACAAAATTGAACTTTGAAGTTTATCTCTTCTTTAAATTTCTCCATCGATGCTAGCGTTATAAACTTTTCATTTGTAATAAATTAACTGTTCAAGTTTGTATGTTTTAAATTTGCAATGTTATCAATTTAAGTTTGAAGTTTTACTTTAAATTACTTATGTAGTCTTGTATCACATTCTAAGCTTTTTATAATTTTTAGCACTTGAATAGCCGTTGGGAGTCTTCATTCCAACAACATATTCAAGATATACACAAATATACCATTAACATATACAAGATATACACAAATATTACCACTTAAATAAATAAATAAAAAAATCGAAGTGGGCAGGGCCCCGGAGAGCATGTCCGGCCCAGCCCCCTAATTTATTCCACTAGCCCAGCCCACCACCCTCTTACCGGGTTGAGGGGTCGGGCTGGTTATGGACTGGGTTAGGTGGGCCGGTCCTGGGCCGACCCGGCCCAATTGACAGGCTCATCTGAAGTCCACCACAATTTTGATATTAGGACCTTGCTAATAGTATGTTATGGTAGATGTTAAATGCACGAAAATCCTTAGCGAAGCGTTTTTCACTCTTTAAAAGTTGATTTCACATTAGGTAAAATAGTCACTTAGTTATTCTCCTAATATTTAGTTATAACCCTAAAATTTAGGTCTCCTTCCCATACCTTATATTTAGGAGTCCATTTCTCAATTGATTACCCCATAAATTTTCGCTCACTTTCGATTTCTTTTAGATGTAGGAATCTTTCTATTCCTCTGATATTAGGAGTAATTTTCTTACTCTAATATTGTAAGTGGCTATTGAAATTATTAGTGGATAGTGGGAAACAAATTACAAATTTTAAATTAGGGCTCGTTTGGTACAAGAGATAAGGGATAAATAATCCCGGAATTAAATTTGAGATGAGTTTATCCCACATTTGGTTGGGATAAAATATTTTACCCTATTCATTACATATAAGGTAAAATATTTTAATAGGAATAAGGTAAAATTCTACCTTAAAGTGCAATGGAAATTCACTTATAAGGTAAAATATTTTTTAATAGGATAAAAAATTAATTTCTCACAATTCGTTACATATAAGGTAAAATATTCTTACAAATGAAACTCTCAATATTCTTTAATATACTAAGTTATTTTACTACTAAATAAACATGAATTATTGACACAAAGTTGAGCAGTAAAATTCGTAACGGGTGAAATGAATAAGCGAATATATACACATAAAGCTAATATTTTGTACTTTCTAAAGAAAAAAATGTAACGTAACTATAAATAACACTATCTAATATTTGTTACTCATCGTTAGGGGATAACGTGCGAGACACGTTCATAGAGACTAGTGCTTTATTAAAAGCATGAAGGGTCTTAGAAATGTTGATTGAACTTTTTGCCCTTCATTAAAAGACTCTGCAATAGACAAAATTGTCATTTACTATTTTTCTAATATTTAAAAGTTTTAAACCAACTAAACTATAATTATTAAATACTTCCTTATTTGAACTTGGTTAGAAGTAGGGCTGGGCATAAATACCGAAAACCAAACCGAAACTTCAACAAACCGAACCGAACCGAACTAGTTTGGTTCGGTGTTTTGTGTCCACCTTCAAAAAACCGAAACCGAAATAGTCGAACCGAATTTTGATAAAATCGAACAGAAAAACCGAACACACGCTGAAATTTAATACATTACCCAAAAAAAATTAAAATAGTCTAGGCCCATTAAGTTTAAAGCCAAAAAAATCCAATTGTAACAAGTCCTCTTTTGCATTTGTATCCCTAATTTTCTACTTCAGTTGAGAAAATCAAATATGTTAAGGAAGGCAATCAAGATGTGTCTTTAGGATTAATGTATGTCTTTTATGTGTTTTCTTAATTATTCTTACGGTATGTATATAACACCTAATAATCCTATATCATGGTGATAGTTTTCTATTCTTGTATATCCTGTTTGTTTGATTTTGATTTCAATTTATCAGTTTTATGTTTTATTGCTTTTGAGAATATGAATTAGTGTCAAGGGAATCGCTTCTAATATCATATAAAAAAACCGAATTGAAAAAACCGAAATCGAACCGAACCGAACTTTAAAAAACCGAAACCGAAAGAACCGAACCGAACTAGTTTGGTTCGGTGTTCAGTGTCCACCTTCAAAAAACCGAACCCGAAATAGCCAAACTGAAGTTTGATAAAACCGAACCGAAAAACTGAACGCCCACCCCTAGTTAGAAGTCCTAATATTTAGGACAAGACTTTAAAGGCAATTAAAGTTGTACTTTATATAAATCTTTAAAAGGAAAAAACTCACCAAAGTTACAACACGGAACCACAAAATTGTCTTTGCACGAATATGCTTTGATTTTTATGACACAATCTTTTATTTCTTTCTATAGAAAAAATTATTTGGGTAAATTGCAGAATCCAAGTAATAGTAAAAGACTTACTATATTTATAAATCTTTCCAGTACTGTATATTTAGAAATTAGATTGTTCTTTGGGTCACCAAGAGGCATGACGTTTCACATCCTGGCGGCCAATCTAACCCTACTAGACGGCCTATGCCCGTGCTGCGCACGGACCCAACACTTTAGATTATAGTGCATCGATGTGTATGTAGTTGTCTTTGAGTAGTGATTATATATATATATATATAGAGAGAGAGAGAGAGAGAGAGTATATATTATGTTCAAAACACGATTAATATAACATTATAGTTTGTGCTCTGTATCTAAAATTTTATTATATTAATGCTTGCTACGAATACAAAATCGGCAAATTTATTAATATTTTTTAAAAGAGAAGACTTGTTTAAAAGGAAACTATTTTCCTCTCTTTGAGATAAAACAATAGCAATAATTAAGCATCAGTTGATACTTTCAACTTTAACTCAATTAATTTAAAGGTATAAAATACTTATTATGTTTTATCAAATTTTGATTTGGATGATTCTAATTCAAATTATTAAATTAATTTTACATTTTTAAAATGAAACAAAGTAGAAATTGATTTTCTATTTAAACGAAGAAATACTATTTTTTATTTTTTGGTAAATATTCTCGGTTTAGCTCATTTTACTTGTCATGTTGTCTTTTGCGTGATTTTTTAAGAAAACGTCGATTAGAATTATAATTTGACTAATTTATCTTATTCATTATTTGATCTCCATTTGATTATTTTTTTTTACGAAAATAATCTCTTTTCACATTTATTAGAGTAAGAATAAAAATAAAAAAGTAATTAAATTCTATCTTATTTTAAAATATATATATTTTAAGTATATTTATTTTAGTAAACATAACAAATAAATGACATGGCGGAATAGTAAATACAACAATTTAATATCTAGAGATCTCAGGCTAATATAAAAAAAAAAAAGAAAATTGAATGGTTTGACTACTTAACATTTTGAAGAAAAGCAATTTCATTTGCTCCCATTAATGGATTGACACGCACGTGGCAATGAATCCATCATTTTTTTTTTTGGTCGAAGAATAATTTTCATTAACCAAATTGGAGTTATGTACAACCTGCTCATTTTGGACTTTTGAGACAGGATTTCATGCTAATCTATTACAATCTTTCCGTGCTACGAGCTATTTAATTGCTAATACTATCTAGCAAGGAAAGTTGTTAACGTCTTCTAGCTTTTTACTCCATTTAGGCTGCTTTTGACCTGCAATGTGAAGTTGCAGTACTATTTCTCTTGTTCGATCTTCTTTTGTTCTGATCAGTTGCTGGAATCTTCTCAGGTTCCTCTCCCTCCAAATATGGTATATTGTAGCTGCAAAGAGGAATCCCAGCATGTGCCATTTTGTGTTTCTGTCGGTTACCCTTTTTGATACCCATTGGATTTCATTCTCCCACGGCTTTATCAGTCTAGTGATGCCCAACCAGAGCACTAGCTTTTTCCAGATGAAGTTGGAGTAGGAACACTCGAAGAACAAGTGGCTATGTGTTTCTTCAAGGTCATCCGAACATAATACACACTTAGTCTCCATCTGCACCCCCCATCTTGTAATTCTATCTGTCGTAGCCAGTCTGTTTTGTATAGCCATCCACATGATAAAGTGATGCCTAGGTATCATACCTTTAAGCAGGGCCAATGTTTTCCAGTGGACTTTTGGCAGTTGCGGCCGAAGAGCTATATATGCTTTTTTTATACTGAACTTGTTTCCAACCTGGTAATTTTTGAGTTGGCTTATCCCTGTGTGTAGTCCTCTTCTAGATTCAAAGATCTTCCGCAACAACCAACATGGTTGTTTAGGAGTGTCCATCTCTTGGATGTTCTTGTTCTTTATGTAGTGGATGTGGACCCATTGCACCCACAATGTATCTTTTTTCTTAGTAATTGCCCATAACAGCTTGATTATAGCAGCCTGGTTCCATACCGAGAAATGAAGAATGTTAAGTCCCCCAGTAGATTTAGTCTGGCATAGCTTCTCCCAGGCAATGGGGTATTTCTTTGAGGTTTCATTTGATCCGCTCCAAAGGAAGTTCCTACATATGGCACTCACTGTTTTATGTACCTTCTTCGGGAGGAGGAAAACTTGACTCCAGTAGGTTTGCATTTCAAAAAGGATGCTCTTAATAAGCTGCGGCCATCCCGAATAGGAGAGTAGTTTTGAGGACCAGCATCTTATCTTTGCTACAATTTTGTCCACCAGAGGCATGCATTGACTGATGGTGAGCTTCCTTGAGGAGAGTGGTACTCCTAAATATTTAAATGGCAGAGTTCCTGATGTAAAGTGATATTGTTCCAAGATCTGCGATCTCAGCTGGTCCGTGACTCCAGCCATATATATGTTGCTTTTTTCCATGTTCGCTTGCAGCCCGAAAACAGAGGAAACGTGATTGAATGCATCCATCATCAGTTTTATTGACTGCTCATCTGCTTTACAACATAATAGTAAGTCATCTGCAAAACAAACATGAGTTATATTTAATTTCTTGCACTTGGGGTGGTGGGTGAACTCAGGCTTCTTGTGTAGTTGTTTTAGAGCTCTGTTCAGGTATTCCATTACTAGGACAAAAAGGTAAGGAGGCATAGGGTCGCCTTGTCTTAGTCCTTTCTTAGCAGGGAATCTGGGGGTCAGACTACCATTGAGCAGTAGTGAGTAGCTCACGGTAGTAACACACTCCATTATCAGTTGCACCATTTTCTCCGGTATACCAAATTCTAGTAATAGCATTTCAAGAAATTTTCATTGTACAGAGTCGTATGCTTTCCAGATATCTACTTTGATGACACACCTGGCCGAAATTGTTTTTTGAGTATAGCCTTTTATTAGCTCATGAGCAAGAATGACATTGTCAATTATGTTCCTTCCCTCTATAAACGCAGATTATGAGGGTCCAACTAAGTAGTCCACTACTTTCTTGAGTCGTGCGGTCAAAATCTTAGCTATGATCTTATATAATGTGGAGCAGCAGGCAATTGGCCGGAATTCCTTCACAAAGCTAGGGTGAGTGACCTTTGGAACTAAAGTGACCGTGGTACAGTTGACTTCCTTCAACAGTTTGCCTGACTGGAAAAATTGAGTGACTGCCATGATGACTTCCTCCCCCACTATCGCCCAATTATCTTGAAAAAAATTCAGCAGGGTAACCATCGATGCCTGGGGCTTTGTGATAACGTCCAAATCCACCCTATTAATTAGAATGGGCACGGTCGTATGCAAATATATTTTACCCAACTATGAGTCGGGGTCGATCCCACAGGGAATACAATGAAGAAATATACTCGATAAGTGTAACACCTGACTATTAGTCTATATTTCAAGAGGAAAGGAAATATAATAAAAGTTTGATTGTTGGTTGTTCATTAAAGACTGAGAATGATTATAGGATGTAAACAATTGGTAAACGGGACTAAGGTTGTGGTTCCAATAGAGAGTAATGTGTTTGGGTATCAATTCAACTTATTTATTTGCCTAGGTGCATTAAGCCAAAGGTTACGCGATTCTTGCCAAAAGTTTTCCAACCAAATCAGCAAATTTCATCCTAAGCTTTTCCAAGCCCTAGGATGTTTTATAAGAAAGCACCCATGTAGCCTCAACTAGCTTTCCAATTCCTAGATTAAGCTATTAGATGGATTTAATGACCCACATTGTTGCTATTAACTCTTTTCCTAACATCTACTTTCTTTTCCAAGCAAAGTAATGGTATTAAGGCACAAGTAATGTTGTACACCATCATAAGACATTTATGCTTGAAGAGTTAATAGAAAACACCATTAGCATATAAATATAGTATGAATACGAAACCCAATCACATAACTAGCACATTGGATACCACAACCTTAGCTGAAAGATTAGCTACTAATATTCATTAAAAGTAAATCAATCAAGTAAAATGTATTCATAAAGCTTACAAAAGTGTTGGATGAAGAAGATGACAAAGCTAAAAGAAATCTCTTAAGTGCTTCAACACCCAACAGTAAATGACTTCACAAGAGTCTATGCCAAAAACTGCAGGATAAAATAAACCAAAACCCTAGAAAATCTATTTATAGCATGTCCAAAACGGGAACAATTTCCAGACAAAATTGCCCCTGCGCATAGGGTGCGATTCGCACCTAGCGTCGCATGTTCGACCCGCGAATCGCGGATTTCACCAGACCATCGCAGGTGTCGCCTCTTCAGATAATTGTTGGGCACCATCCGCGACACAGTCCGTGATTCGCATGTTACACCTGCGACTCGCAGGTGGTGTCGCAGGTGGTGTCTCCTGTGGTGTCCTCTTTGATCCTCTGTGTCAACAAGTGCTGCACCGTCCGCGATTCGCATGTTACACCTGCGACTCGCAGGTGGTGTCGTAGGTGGTGTCACCTGTGGTGTCTTCTTTGATCCTCTCTGTCAACAAGTGCTGCACCACCTGCGATTCGCGTGTGGTACCTGCGAATCGCAGGTCGTGCCATTGTTCAGTTCTGCTGGGTTTTTGCTTCATTTTGCTTCGTTTTGCTTCAAGTTGCTTCCGGCACATGTTATTCTACAAATTGACACAAAAACACGAGAAACGACATCAAAAGCACTTGGGGATTTGCAAAAGACTAAGTAATTGGCATCGAATGAGCCGTAATTTCACGACTCATCAACACCCCCAAACTTAAACTTTTGCTTGTCCTCAAGCATTTAAAACAGAACTACCATATATGCCAATTGCTAAGTACTACAATGATGTTCATGATCAGTCAAAACATAATTGTTCAAAATACGAGTTCTCCTCCCTCTCGTTGCGAGACATGGTGCCTTTCCTCAATAGGCGAGCATTAATCAACTGATGCACTTGATGACACAATGTTATTCTGCCTTTTAAAAGAACCAGCTTCAAATGAGGCGTCAAGAAGTAATTCTTTCGTTGAGCTTAGTAATCCACATGCCCTCACAATAAGACCAAAGAAAGTCCCACACACACATAGTCATGAATAGCGACTGGGACAAAAGACGAGTAAGGAGAGAACCACTCACACTCAGAAAGTAAAATGTACAAGTACAAAAAAATGTGGTGCCATAAGCTTGCCCTTTAAGTATTTCTCCACTAATATGAACACACTTTGTTCAAAATCAATTAGGACTTGCGGGTCATAGTTAAGGTTCGGGGTTAAGGTAGGGTGAAATTTGGGTAAGAGTGACTTGACGTCTCCCTAAGCATTTTCGAATACGCTTCCTTCACTTAATCCGTTCCTTCTTCAGCATTTAAGCATTATCCGCCAATTCGCGCCTCCTATTGCCAATATCGTTATTTCTCCTCTAGTTTCCCCACTTATTCCTTACGTCACAACCATTATTCACACCCTTGCGTTCACTGCTAAACCTACGATTTATGCATACATATACACACCTTTCTTTACACAAATATTTACATATACAAATATTTTTTATTTTTTTTTTTTTATTTTTTAGCTACCACCCCCAAACTTATGCGTTTTAGACTATTGTAGCGTGTTCGATTTGCTTAGGGAGATAGGGTGCTAAAAGGTGGATAAACAAGGGTAAAAGGAATGGGGCCTGTCACATGGTTGTAATGAAAGAAAGTAAAAACAAAGTTACGGCTCAAAAATGGGTTAACTAGGATATCAATGCAATGGGTAGGAGTTTTTAGGTTTAGTGGCGGTCCAAGGAGAGCCTAATATCCTTTTTCAAACAAGTGTAGTTCAGTATTTCGCCTTGAGATACTTTCCGGGCAAGTTCTAGATCACAATTATGCACAAGACTTACAACAATGACCTTTCACACACATGGCACATGGATTACTTTGCTAACTTCTAACTACTCCTCAACCCATCATTCTAGATTTGCAAAACATTTGTGTGTCACCAAATGAGTCATGTTAGTGTTATTCCCCCCTTCTGAGTACATATGCAAGAATTTTGGGAGGGGTGTTATCAAAATACGACGGAAAGGCGAAACAAGAAAAATTTATAAACTGATCAACCATCACTATTATACTTGGCAATGACAAAGTACAAGTGTACAAACTTAAACATGAGCTATCCTAAAACAATAAAAACAAACATATGCCGCATGAGCTGTCCTACCCCCAACAAAAGGAAGATGCAGTGTCCCCAATGCATCAAATGTAGTACAAGGGATGAGTAACTCACGATGGACGCCTGGCGTCCGATGGTGTCTGATCAGCAGGGAGGACCTCCAACGGATGTACGATCAATGGGAGCGGTGCATCATCACCCTCCTGCCCGGGTGTTAGTATCTCAGGCCCCACACACGGGGGCAATGGTGTATCAGCTGGAGGAGCGGTGGATGAACTGGCCTCACCCGCCCTCGGGGGTCGAGATCCCACCCTGGATTTCCTGCTTGCCTCTAGGGACTGCTGCATCGCCACATATGTGTCAATCTCATCCTCAGCGATACCAGCAGCCCGGGCGGAAGTACGTGCCTCCTCAACAACTGGGTCAACCTCCAGCTCCTCATCAAACTCTTCATCACTTTCTTCCTCCTCTTCTTCCTCTTCTTCCTCAGTGTCTTCTTCCTCCCCAGTTGGCTCCACCACTCCTTTTCCCGAAGGCATGGTAGGCGTTGTGGGCCCAGTGGGGAATAAGGAGGCACCGGAAGGTAGAATGGGTGCACTGAGCTCAATGTCGGGGACCTTTAATACTCGAATGTCCTCCTTAACCTTAGCTAGGTCCGCCCGAATGGCCGAAAGGCCGCCTACACTGCCCCCCTCAATCTGCTCCAACCGACGATCAATGCGGCGAACATGCTCCTTAATTTTGTCCTGCTCCGCCCTAATATGTGTGATTGCCTGAGTGTAGGGTGCCATGGCTGCCTCAATGGCCTCTTTCACAAAATTGGGAAGCCTCTCAACCAACCAATTAACTTTAGCATCTGCTGCCCGGAGTACTCGCATACCGTCGGTAGACACTCCACGGGCTGCTGTGGTGGATGGCGGAACCGTGTCAGTGGGAACTGAAGTGGAAGAACTTGGAGGGTCAGACCTCGGTACTTGAGGGGCAGTAGTGGGAGCTGTCTCCTCATCATCGGTGGCCAAGTCTTCAGGCTCAAGAATATGAGCATCAAGTGTTGTTCCCGAAGCTCTCGGCTCTGTGCTCACCCGCTTTCTCTTCCTAGTCCCCAGTTCTAATTTGGTGTAATCAATCATTTGATCAGCCGTTAAATTCCTGTCCACTCGAGGAATATCACGAACCTCTTTCCGGCGGCATAATGTAGTGATCAAACAAGGAAAAGGGAGTGATGTGTTCTTTTGAGTGGACCGATTCTTGATCTCGTCTCGGATAATTACCCCCACATCGACAATGTACCCGGACATGAGTGAAGCAATGAGAATACACTTGGCAATAGGTATGTCAGTGCTATGCTTGGACGGACTCACCCGTGATGATACTAAGGATAACCAAAATTTGGCTTCGCGGTTGAAAGTGTTCTTCTCAATCGGGACAGATGGATCCAGCCATGGTGGAGTCCCTGTGGCAATCACTGAAGCTACCCACTCGCGTTGCTCCTCCGGGTTTTCCATCTTCAATTCATATTCAGAACTAACCGGAGGCCAACCTTCAACAGGGTCTGTTTCGCTGCGTTGCTCATATAAGATCGATGTTATGGTATCGGCAGCACAATCAATCTCCTTTCCCCGAACCGGAACCCAACAGAGGTGCTCCAAGTTTTTCTTTGGTGTGCGGCGCGTCCTCTTTGCATTTAATGTGGCCGCATAAGCTGCATAGAATTCCATTACCAGGGCCGGGCAGTATTCAGCAGGCTGCATGAAGTAGGTCCATCGCAAGGCCTCAAGCTTGCGAATGATGCCCGGGCATTGATCTTGCAGCCCCTGTAAAGTGACCCTCTTTTCGACAATGAGGCCCCGGACTGGATTCCCCTCAGACTTAATTGTATTCCAAGTCTTATACAGCTCCCTGGATCCAGGCACGGTGAATCGTTGCTCCATTGCCTCTCTTCGCTGACCTCTAGTGACGGCATCCTCGGGCTCAGGAGAGGAAGCCCCATGTGTCCCCTCTTCAGACTGGGGACGGGATCAGCCGGTGCCTTTTCATTTCTCCTAGAGGTGGAGGTTTTTCGTGTTGCTCGTCTTCCTCCACTTTGAGGTTGATTTGATCGAACCATCCTGCACAACATACAAAAATATACCCATTATTTACTGGCATGTTTATAAAAACAAAACATTGAAGGATGGCACCACCCGCGAAACCTCACATGCGAGTCGCATGTTTTACCTGCGACTCGCGTATTGTGTCGCGGATGATGCCAGTAAACATGTTCTTTACTGTCAACACCTGCGACATAATATGCGATTCGCATGTCAAACATGCGAATCGCGGATTATGCTCGCAGGTGAGACAGTTCCCCTTTTTTTTTTTTAATTACGCAACACAGCTACACACACACAAGAACATATTTACGTAACTTTCTCCCTTAAGCGCATTGTCACCCCGTCAATCATTGGGAAAATCTATTCCATTACTCGCACCTATGTTTGATGGTTGTTCCTCACAAACGACAATGACATTTTGTGACTCAAAAGGTATCACGGGTCCTATTTTACAGGTAATGATTTTGGGCGACTGATCATATTTCCACAACATTTAAACACTTACATAGTCTTTTAGGCATTTCGTCAAACACGTGGTGAGAGTGCGTCACTATTAGTTCTTACCACAAATGGGTACCCCAGAATTCCCTAGTCGCTAGCTAATTTAGCATCAACAATCACTTCCTAGAAGGACTACACAAGCATGGGTACTCAAGACTTCCCCATTGTTCATCAATTTCCAAACAACCCATTTAACACATAAGATAAATCTACCCAAATAACTAATTACAACAAGTGGTATGGCATGATAATGACATGTAATTGAGCAATTAGTAGATATCACCTAATGTCGAGAAAAGAAAAGTCCAACATACCTTGAGAGTAGATGAAAGTAGGAAACCTTGAACTCCTTTGTTTTTTTTTTAAATAAAAGGGAAGTTAGGGTTTTGATCTGTGATTAAGGATGCTTGAAGTGAAATGGGGGTTATAGGAGGACTTAAGGAGAAGGGAGAGACCAAGAGTAAGATTATAACTGATAAGAACAGCCGTTACCTTCTTTTATTTCAAAGAAACTGAACCGCGTCGGGTCGGGTCGACCCGCGACTTTTCACTTACCTGCACAACATGCGACTCGCGTATTATGTCGCATGTTTAACATGCGAGTCGCATGTTGTGTCGTTCCTTCGCGGATGCTGACAGAGAGTTCAGCTTTCATGGGCTGCATTTGGCACCACCTGCGATTCGCGGATGAAAATCGCGGACATGACACGCGAATCGCAGATGATGTCGCATGTCATGCCAATTGGCATTTTTCGCAATATTCTTCTTTGTATGCACATTTTATTCCTACACACTTGGACACACTTCAAAACATCATAAAAGTAAGAACAATAAACACATGAAAATAAAACTTGGGTTGCCTCCCAAGAAGCGCTTGATTTTACGTCGCAGCACGACGTTGGTACCTGTTTAACCCTTTTATGGCTCGTTGAGGATGAAGACCTCGATAATCTTTGCTTCATTCTGAGATCCCCAGTAATGTTTCACCCTTTGCCCATTCACTTTGATTTTGTTACCACTTGGGCAAACAAGTTCAATTGCTCCAGATGGGAACACCTGTGTGATTTCAAACGGGCCGGACCATTTGGACTTCAACTTTCCGGGAAACAACCGGAGCCTGGAGTTGAACAGCAATACCCGATCTCCGATGCTGAACTCTCTTTTCAAGATCTTCTTGTCATGGAAGTGTTTCATGCGGGCCTTGTAGAGTGACGAACTCGCATATGCCTTAAGTCGAAATTCATCGAGTTCGTTAATCTGCTCCAACCTCAAGTTTGAGGCATCACCCCATTCTAGATTCAACTTTTTCAAGGCCCACAATGCCTTATGTTCGAGTTCCACCGGAAGATGACAAGCTTTTCCAAATACCAGTTGATATGGAGACATGCCAATTGGTGTCTTGTAGGCTGTTCGGTATGCCCATAGAGCGTCATCCAATTTCCTTGACCAATCAGTCCGGTTAGCATTCACTGTTTTGGAAAGGATGCTCTTAATTTCTCTATTTGAGACCTCAACTTGGACATTTGTTTGGGGATGATACGGAGTGGCAACTTTATGCTTAACCCCATACTTCTCAAGAAGAGTCTTGAATAATCTATTGCAGAAATGAGAGCCTCCATCACTAATGATTGCTCTTGGAGTTCCGAACCTTGAGAAGATCACCCTCCTCAAAAATGCAGTGACACTTCTTCCTTCATTGTTGGGGAGCGCGACGGCTTCCACCCATTTGGATACGTAGTCTACTGCCACCAGAATGTACTTGTTGTTGTAGGAGCTTACAAATGGACCCATAAAATCAATGCCCCATACATCGAACAATTCAACTTCCAGAATTGGTGTCATTGGTAGCTCATGCCTTCTTGCTATACCCCCATGTCTTTGACATTGATTACAAGCTTTCACAAAGTCATGAGCATCTTGATGGATTGTCGGCCAATAAAACCCACTTTGAAAAACCTTAGCAGTCGTTCTTGAGCTACTATGATGTCCACCAACCGGTGATGAGTGACAAGCTTCGATGATGGGCATCATTTCTACTTCGGGTATGCACCTCCTTATGATGTTGTCGGCACAAACCCTGAATAGATATGGCTCGTCCCAATAGAATTTCCGGGCATCACTCAAAAACTTCTTCTTTTGGTGGAAGTTCAAATCCATTGGCATGATGTCACTTGCATGGAAGTTAGCAAAATCGGCATACCAAGGGATCATGTCATGCGACCCCGCCATTACCTGCTCATCCGGGAATGACTCATTGATTTCTAGGCCATCCAATGGACGCCCACCCTCTTCAAGACGAGACAAGTGGTCCGCCACTTGATTTTCACACCCTTTTCTATCTTTGACTTCAAAGTCAAACTCTTGCAAAAGAAGGACCCAACGTATCAACCTCAGTTTTGCATCCTTCTTTGTCATGAGGTAACGTAGGGCTGCATGATCGGTGTGAACAATCACATGAGTGCCCAAAAGATAAGCCCGGAACTTCTCGAAAGCAAATACAATAGCCAACAACTCTTGTTCTGTGACAGTGTAATTCATTTGGGCACTGTTCAGAGTCTTGCTTGCATAGTAAATTGGGTGAAAGATCTTATCACGCTTCTGGCCAAGAACAGCCCCCATGGCAAAGCCACTTGCATCACACATAAGCTCAAAGGGTTGAGACCAGTCCGGGGCAATGATGATAGGAGCCGATGTGAGTCTCTCTTTCAGAGCCTCAAATGCCTTCAAGCAAGCATCATCAAATACAAATTTCGACTCCTTCTCCAACAACTTGCATAACGGGTTGGCTATTTTTGAGAAATCCTTGACAAATCTTCTATAAAACCCAGCATGCCCAAGGAAGCTACGAACACCTTTAACGGAAATTGGAGGAGGAAGCTTAACAATAACCTCAATTTTAACTTGATCGACTTCAAGCCCCTTTTCCGAAATCTTGTGCCCCAAGACGATGCCTT
Source organism: Lycium barbarum (assembly GCF_019175385.1). NCBI lineage: Eukaryota > Viridiplantae > Streptophyta > Magnoliopsida > Solanales > Solanaceae > Lycium > Lycium barbarum. The sequence goes on from NC_083342.1 coordinate 14,331,934, forward strand.
CTCTAACCATGAAGAGGCACTTCTCCCAATTCAGAACCAAATTTGTCTCTTCACATCGTTTCAATACTTGGGCAAGATTCTGCAAGCATTCATCAAAGGAATCCCCAACTACGGAAAAGTCATCCATGAAGATTTCAATGGACTCCTCAACCATATCGGAGAAAATAGACATCATGCAACGTTGAAATGTTGCGGGTGCATTGCATAACCCAAAAGGCATTCTCTTGAAAGCAAAAGTCCCATAAGGACAAGTGAAGGTAGTTTTCTCTTGGTCCTCGGGGGCAATGGTGATCTGGTTGTACCCGGAATACCCATCAAGGAAGCAATAATAATCTCTACCCGCAAGCCTATCAAGCATTTGATCCATGAATGGCATTGGGAAGTGATCCTTTTTGGTCCACTTATTCAGCTTCCGATAATCCATGCAAACACGCCATCCGGTAACCTTGCGAGTGGGAATCAACTCATTTTTATCATTTGCAACCACGGTGATCCCACCTTTTTTGGTACGCATTGAACCGGACTCACCCATGAGCTATCCTAAATGGGGTACACAACCCCGGCATCTAACCACTTGATTATCTCAACTTTTACGACCTCTTGCATGGGAGGATTTAACCTCCTTTGATGTTCAACGCTTGGCTCACAGTCTTCGTCAAGCTGAATTTTATGTGTACAAATGCCGGGTGGAATCCCTTGAATATCCGCAATACTCCACCCAATAGCTTTTTTGTATCTTCTCAAGATCACCATCAACCTCTCTCTTTGCTCATCCGTCAACCGGGCAGATATAATCACAGGCAATGTGTTGTTAAGTCCAAGAAACTCATACCTCAAATGTGAAGGAAGAGGTTTGAGTTCCAAAGTAGGAGGCTCAATAATTGAAGGTTTTGCAGGAGGAGCTGCTCGGTTTTCCAAGTCAAGATCGAGTTTCTTTGGATTGAGGTGATAAGACCCCATTCCAATCAGTGCATTGACCATCTCCTCAAATTCATTTTTGTCATCCCATTCATAATTCATTATCACCGCCGCCAACATATCACCTATATGCTCTTGTTCTATGGTTGTCTCCATTGCTTCATCAATTGTGTCAATAACCGACACAACACTCATATCCGCCGGTTGTTTCATTGACTTGCAAATATGGAAAGTGATCTCTTCATCATTCATTCTAAATTTCAGATCACCTCTTTCCACATCCACTAGGGCACGCCCTGTGGCTAAGAATGGTCTTCCCAAGATAATGGGAACTTCAAAGTCAACTTCACAATCCAAGATCACAAAATCGGCCGGAAAAATAAATTTATCCACCCTTACAAGCACATCATAAAGAATACCAATGGGCCTCTTTACGGTTCCATCCGCCATAAGTAATCTCATCGTGGTAGGACGGGGGGTGCCCAATCCCAACTTGTTGAATATAGAAAGCGGCATCAAATTGATGCTTGCTCCAAGATCACATAAAGCTTTAGCAAACTTGTAATTACCGATGGTGCATGGAATTGTGAATGCTCCGGGATCTTCTTTTTTGTGCACCAAAGCTTTGGTGACGATTGCGCTACAATGATGAGTGCCCCCCAATGTTTCACTGCCAGGGTTTCTTCTTTTGGTCACAAGATCTTTCATGAACTTCGCATAACCGGGCATTTGTTCAAGTGCCTCAACCAATGGAATATTTATTGAGAGCTCCTTTAATCGATCTATGAACTTGAGGAACTTTCCATCTTCCGCTTTCTTTGCCAATCGTTGGGGAAAAGGAGGGGGAGGCCTCATAACGGGCGGTGAAGCCCTTGGTACCTCCTCCGCCGCTTTCTTGCTTTCCGAGGAATCATTAATTTCCAGGAGGTCCTTGTCAGTGATGGGTTCTTCAACCATTTTATCTTCATCACCCAGCACATTCTCTTTCACCGACACACTTTCCCCAACTGTTCTGCCACTCCTGGTAGTAATTGCGTTGCATTTATGGTCAACATCGTTCCTTGGGTTTGCAACTGTGTCACTAGGGAGTGAGCCTTTCTGCCTTTGGTTTAGGATTGCAAAGATTTGGCCAAGTTGAGACTCCAATTGTTTAATGGAGGTAGAGTGTGAACTAACAATTTGACCCATGGATTTGACCTCATCTCTTGTCTCCTTGCAGAAGGTGTCGGTGGATTCCACTTTTGTCAATACCCTTGACAACATCTCTTCAATTTTTGAATTAGCGGAGTCACTGTTGGGCGGTTGACCAGTGATTGGTTGATTTCCCTTTGGAGGGACGTACGGATTTGTGCTCCGATGATTGTTGTAATTGTTGTTATAACCCCCTTGATTGTTGTCACGATTATCTCTCCAATTAGAGTGACCTTGTTCTCTGTTCCAACCTTGATTCCCTTGACCTTGCCGCCAAGATCCTTGATTTGGACCTTGGTAGTTCGGACGGGAACCCTCCCTCAGATTGTTGACATAACTTGCCTCCTCATCATACATTTGGAAGCATTGCTCATCCGGAGGAACCCCTTCACAGGTTTCTACAGTGTTCACCTTTTTGCTTCCACCACCCATGACATATTTTGTCAGAAGGTCCATTTGGGTGACCAGTTTTGCCATGGATTCATCTCTCTTCCTCCTTCTTGATCATATCACGAGTGAGCACATGTTTGGAGGAACTTCCTCCACCCACTTCTGAATCTCTGGTGTGCCATGCTTCATTAGTCTCGGTCAATTTATCCAACAATTCACAAACGGTGGCATAAGAGTTATCCATAAGAGACCCCTCTGCAATGTTGTTCGCCACTGATTTGTTGACCGCATCTAAAGATCTATAAAATGTCTGTAGAAGCACACCATCGGGCAAACCATGTTTGGGACAGCTTTTGACTTTCTTTTTAAAACGCGTCCAAGTTTCATGGTGAGCCTCATCCGGAAGTTGACGAAAGTTGTTGATTTCGTCACGGAGTTGTAACATCCGCGATGGAGGGAAAAACTTCTTGAGGAATGCTTTGGTCAGTTCCTCCTAAGTAGTGATGGATCCGGAAGGAAGATCATCTAGCCAAGCTGTGGCTTCCCCCGTTAGAGAGTACGGGAAGAGCCGTAGCCTGACTGCTTCCATTGAAACGCCTGGATGCACATTGGTAGAACAGACCCCAAGAAAATTTCTAAGGTGCCTATTCGGGTCCTCTTTGGGTAGACCTCCGAACAGGCCCTTAGTGTTGAGCAGGTGCAGCATTGTGTTGGTTATAAGGAAACTCGAGTTTCCAATCAAAGGCGGGGGCTGAATTGCAGCTGCATAGCCTGCCCCCGCAGCTTCTTCACCAACCGCTACTGGTGGATTTTGGATAGGCATACCATCCTCATCCATATTGCCTGCACAACAAACAACAACAAAAAGGAAATAAGAAAAGAAATAAAGACTAAAAGTAAAGTTTTACACTAATTAGTAAATTTCTAGACCGTATTCCCCGGCAGCGGCGCCATTTTTTATAACGTCCAAATCCACCCTATTAATTAGAATGGGCACGGTCGTATGCAAATATATTTTACCCAACTATGAGTCGGGGTCGATCCCACAGGGAATACAATGAAGAAATATACTCGATAAGTGTAACACCTGACTATTAGTCTATATTTCAAGAGGAAAGGAAATATAATAAAAGTTTGATTATTGGTTGTTCATTAAAGACTGAGAATGATTATAGGATGTAAACAATTGGTAAACGGGACTAAGGTTGTGGTTCCAATAGAGAGTAATGCGTTTGGGTATCAATTCAACTTATTTATTTGCCTAGGTGCATTAAGCCAAAGGTTACGCGATTCTTGCCAAAAGTTTTCCAACAAAATCAGCAAATTTCATCCTAAGCTTTTCCAAGCCCTAGGATGTTTTATAAGAAAGCACCCATGTAGCCTCAACTAGCTTTCCTATTCCTAGCTCAAGCTATTAGATGGATTTAATGACCCACATTGTTGCTATTAACTCTTTTCCTAACCTCTACTTTCTTTTCCAAGCAAAGTAATGGTATTAAGGCACAAGTAATGTTGTACACCATCACAAGACATTTATGCTTGAAGAGTTAATAGAAAACACCATTAGCATATAAATATAGTATGAATACGAAACCCAATCACATAACTAGCACATTGGATACCACAACCTTAGCTGAAAGATTAGCTACTAATATTCATTAAAAGTAAATCAATCAAGTAAAATGTATTCATAAAGCTTACAAAAGTGTTGGATGAAAAAGATGACAAAGCTAAAAGAAATCTCTTAAGTGCTTCAACACCCAACAGTAAATGACTTCACAAGAGTCTATGCCAAAAACTGCAGGATAAAATAAACCAAAACCCTAGCAAATCTATTTATAGCATGTCCAAAACGGGAACAATTTCCAGACAAAATTGCCCCTGCACATAGGGTGCGATTCGCACCTAGCGTCGCATGTTCGACCCGCGAATCGCGGATTTCACCAGACCATCGCAGGTGTCGCCTCTTTAGATAATTGTTGGGCACCATCCGCGACACAGTCCGCGATTCGCATGTTACACCTGCGACTCGCAGGTGGTGTCGCAGGTGGTGTCTCCTGTGGTGTCCTCTTTGATCCTCTCTGTCAACAAGTGTTGCACCGTCCGCGATTCGCATGTTACACTTGCGACTCGCAGGTGGTGTCGCAGGTGGTGTCACATGTGGTGTCTTCTTTGATCCTCTCTGTCAACAAGTGCTGCACCACCTGCGATTCGCGTGTGGTACCTGCGAATCGCAGGTCGTGCCATTGTTCAGTTCTGCTGGGTTTTTGCTTCATTTTGCTTCGTTTTGCTTCAAGTTGCTTCCGGCACATGTTATTCTACAAATTGACACAAAAACACGAGAAACGACATCAAAAGCACTTGGGGATTTGCAAAAGACTAAGTAATTGGCATCGAATGAGCCGTAATTTCACGACTCATCACTTTGTCTGCTGGTAGGGCCTTGACAGCAAGTACAATTTCTTCTCGAGTAATTGGGAGTAGAAGTTATTGTTGCTGGTTGATGGTTAAGCATGGCCCATCTCTTGCTAGCCGTGAATCCAGACCTGGCATAACTGGCGCTGCCTGCCCTAATAAGTTCAGAAAAAAAATCTGGAATTCTTGTTGAATCAGAGCAGGATCCGTAAGCTTCTGGTTCTGTTCATTAAATATGCATTTGACAGTATTTCTCGACTGCCTGGACTTCAACTGAGCAAAGAAGTATTTAGAATTCTTGTCCCCACTATGTATCCAAGTGGCTCTGGATTTTTGTCGTAGGATTTTCTCATGGATGTTGTCCCACATCTCAATCTGCAGCAGTAGAGCTTTCTCTTCCTCTATCAGATGTTGATTGAAATGGTCTTCATTCAGAGCCTCTTGTGTTATTTTTAGCTGCTCTTTCAGTCCTTGGATCCTCATTTCAGCTGCTGAGTAGGTTTTGTGCAGTTCCCTGGTATGTTCTTCTAGGATTTTCAGCTTCCTCACTATGGAAAATATAGCATATCCCTGCACAGTGGTTTCCCATACCTGTTTAACACTTTGCTAGTATTCCTCTTGCTGGAGTAGTACTGTTAGGAGTCGGTATGGTCTTTTTCCAGCAGCTCTATGCACTTTAGTATTTATCAATATTGGGGCATGGTCCGAGCATTCAGGTGGCATATAGACCGTACCTATTGCAGTGTATGCTAGAAACCATTATGCATTTCCAAAAACCCAGTCAATGTGACTGTATATTCTATCCTCCGACCCCCTTTTATAATTCTAGGAGTAGTCTTGCCCACTCTTACTAAGCTGCCCCACTTCAATGTCATCTAGACATTGTTGAAAGTCTTGCATTTCTATATGATGAACAGGGGCACCATTTAGCCTATCTTCCACATGTAATATGTTGTTAAAGTCACCAAGGATAAGCCAGGGGGTGTTTATGGTGCCTTTGATCTCTCTTAGCTGCTCCCATAGTGGTCTCCTATCTGCCACGGTGTGCTTGCCATATACAAAAGTGATATAGCTGCTAAACGTGGTATTTTTGTCCTGCACTTGACAGTGTATCACCTGTTCGTTAGTGTAGACTGCCTGTACATCCACCTTTGCAGTTTTCCAGCCCACCCATATCCGTCCATTCTCAGCATAGTTATAGTTGGTGATAAAGACCCACTCGTGCCCAAATTTCCATTGAATTTTACTAGCCTTATTAACCTTGACTCTGGTTTCGTAGTAGCCCACCAAGTCAATTTTATTCTTCTTTAAAAAACTATCTAACTCCTTTATTTTGTAGTACTGATTAAGTCCTCGTATGTTCCAAGAGCAGATTATCATGTTGGGTGATTTTGGGAGGAGTTATCACCTTTGTCCACCAATTGAGTAGACGCGTTCTGTCGACCACCTTCATTTATCTTTAGCACTGCAAACTGATTTTTCTGTACTAGTATGGCAGGATCCAGTTGGTCAGGTTCCTTATAGACCTGCACTTGTTTTCCATTCTTATTCATGTACACTAGTTTCCTATGTTCCCCAATGTCAGTATTCTCATATGGCACTATGCTTTGCTTGCCCAGATTTCGTGTCATTATGGTGTGGCTGGTGGACGTCGCTCCTGCATTTTTGCTTGCTTGCCACTCTTTTCGTACCCTGCCTTTCCTCACTTTCTTTTGTTGGTGTTCGGCTTCCTTGTGAGTTTGACACTCATCAGTAAGATGACTAAAGTGGTTACAGTTTTTGCAGAATCTGGGTTTCCAGTCATAATCTATTTCTTGCTCCCATATACCTTCCTCTGGCGTCTCAATGTTTACCACATCAGGCAATGTTTGCGTGATGTCCATTTCTATCAAGACCCGGGCATGAGAGATTTTTTCATATTGAGCAGTCAATTTATCTGTGCATAGAGGAGTTCCAATACAACTGGCAATTCTGCCTAAGTTTTCCTCAGCCCAGCATTGTACAGTTAAGCCTGGGAATGTGACCCAAAGTGGAATAACTCGCATAGATTCCTTGCCTATCTTGAAATCAGGTGTCCACTTTTTCAGTACCATGGGTCGACTGTTGTACGTGTATGGCCATTTTGGTGTATCAATTCCTTGTCTTCTTCGTTGTCGAAGCGAAACACGAAATACCCATTGTCGTGGATGAGTACCTTGGGGACACTGACGGCATTCCATACTCCATAGACAAATTGGAGCATCTATTTGAATGTCGGGTTTCCTCCTATAACATACGCAATCAATGAATTGTCCAACTTCTTACATTGCTCCTTGAGTTCAATTGGATTCAGCTTAACAACCTTTTTCCCTTCTCGAATCTCAGGAGCAAAATACTTGAGTTGCATACCGTATTTCTTTGCTCTGTTTCCCCGTACTATTTTAGCCAGAGTTGGAGTATTCTCTGGTGGTGGGTCAACCCCACTTGTTTTAGGACTGTGTGCTCCCAGCTCCTTCTCGATGGCTTCTGGTGTTGCTACTCGAGAGTTGTTGCCTGACCCCGCTGCATATTGAAGTTTTCTCGGCGCTGCTGCTTCTCGTGGCATAGGGTTTTCCATTGATTCATAGATGTGTGTTTGAAGCACTGTCGATGCGCTTCCCCTTCCTGGCATCCAGTGTAGCAATTTTGCTAGTGCAAGGGGTTGAGCGATCCTTGATTCTGGGGTAACCATGCGATTGGGCTATTGTATTATCTCTTGGGGTGATTCCGGTGGTGGAGGAGGGGGGATTTTGCGTCACCGACCTCTCGCCATGGCGGGCGTTAGCTAACCCTAGCTCAATCGTCGCCGTTAGAGAGAAGGGGGACTTTCTCTCTCTTCTGCCTTTCTCCTAGAATATTGAATTCATCATTATTGACTTAATGAGATACTTTGGAAATTACATGAATATTGTTTGATTTTTTAATATGGAGTGCACTTTTTTTTTTACATTATTAATTTGCACCATTTTTATGCATATATACTATGTTCAAAACACGATCAATATAACATTGTAGTTTGTACTCCGTATCTAAAATTTTATTATATTAGTGTTTACTACGAATACAAAATCTGCACTTTTTTTTTTACATTATTTTTTTTAAAATGGGGTTCACTTTTTTTTTTTTATATTGCTTGATTTTGTTAATATGGGGTCCACTTTTTTTTACCGTGAGTTTTGAGATGGTAGTTTCCACTTTTTTTTTTATTATTTTTTTATATAGATTGCTTGATGTTGTTTAGTATAAGGTCCACCCTTTATGGGGTGCACTTTTGTTTTTTTGGACATTATTAGTTTGTACTATTTTTATGCATATAATATATATACATATACTATGTTCAAAACACGATTAATATAACATTGTAGTTTGTGCTCCGTATCAAAAACTTTATTATATTAGTGTTTGTTACGAATACAAAGTCAACACTTTTTTTTTAACATTATATATTTTTTAATATGGGGTTCACTTTTTTTTTTTTTTTATATTGCTTGATTTTGATAATATGGGGTCTACTTTTTTTTCCCATGAGTTTGGAGATGGTGAGTTCCACTTTTTTTTCTTCCTTTTTTATTTTATTGCTCGGTGTTATTTAGTATGGGGCCCACCCCTTTTTCTTTTAGCGACAACGGATGACGAAGCATGGGTCTAAGCCCAGGCTTTATATAGTTTCTTTTTTTATTTTTTATATTGCCTGGTGTTGTTTAGTATAGGGCCCACCCTTTTGGACATTATTAGTTTGCACTATTTTTATGCATATAATATATATATATATACTATGTTCAAAACACGATTAATATAACATTGTAGCTTGTGCTCCATATCTAAAACTTTATTATATTAGTGTTTGCTACGAATACAAAGTCTGCACTTTTTTTTTTTTTTTGACATTGTTTGTTTTTTTAATATGGGATTCACTTTTTTTTTATATATTGCTTGATTTTGTCAATATGGGATACTATGTTCAAAACACGATTAATATAACATTGTAGTTTGTGTTCCGTATTTAAAACTTTATTATATTAGTGTTTGCTACGAATACGCACGTGGCAATGAATCCATCATTATTGACTTAATGAGATACTTTGAAAATTACATGAATATTGTTTGATTTTTTAATATGGAGTGCACTTTTTTTTTTGACATTATTAATTTGCACTATTATATATATATATACTATGTTCAAAACTCGATTAATATAACATTGTAGTTTGTACTCTGTATCTAAAACTTTATGATATTAGTGTTTACTACGAATACAAAGTCTGCACTTTTTTTTTTACCTTTTTTTTTTTAATATGGGGTACACTTTTTTTTTTTTTTTGATATTGCTTGATTTTGTTAATATGGGGTCCACTTTTTTTTAACGTGAGTTTAGAGATGGTGGGTTCCATTTTTTTATTTTTTATATTGATTGATGTTGTTTAGTATGGGGTCCACCCTTTATGGGGTGCACTTTTTTTTTTTGGACATTATTAGTTTGTACTATTTTTATGCATATAATATATATACATATACTATGTTCAAAACACGATTAATATAACATTATAGTTTGTGCTCCGTATCTAAAACTTTATTATATTAGTGTTTGCTACGAATACAAAGTCCGCACTTTTTTTTTAACATTATATTCTTTTAATATGGGGTTCACCTTTTTTTGTTTTTTTTTATATTGCTTGATTTTGATAATATGGGGTCCACTTTTTTTTTCCCATGAGTTTGGAGATGGTGAGTTCCACTTTTTTTTCTTTTTTTTTTTTAATTGCTCGGTGTTATTTAGTATGGGGCCCATCCCCACCCCCCACCCCCCACACCTTTTTTTTTTTAAAGGGACAACAGACGGCGAAGCATGGGTCTAAACCCATGCTTTATATAGTTTTTTTTTTATATTGCTTGGTGTAGTTTAGTATGGGGCCCACCCTTTTGGACATTATTAGTTTGCACTATTTTTATGCATATATATATATATATATATATATATACTATGTTCAAAACACGATTAATATAACATTGTAATTTGTGCTCCGTATCTAAAACTTTATTATATTAGTGTTTGCCACGAATAAAAGTCTGCACTTTTTTTTGACATTGTTTGTTTTTTTAATATGGGATTCACTTCTTTTTTTTAATATTGCTTGATTTTGTCAATATGGGATACTATGTTCAAAACACGATTAATATTACATTGTAGTTTGTGCTCCGTATTTAAAACTTTTATATTAGTGTTTGCTACGAATAGAAAGTCTACACTTTTTTTTTACATTGTTTGTTTTTTTTAATATGGGATTCACTTTTTTTTTATATTGCTTGATTTTTTTAATATGGGATCCACTTTTTTCCCCCGTTAGTTTGGAGATGGTGGGTTCCACTTTTTTTTTACTTTTTTTTTTTTTAATATTGGTTGGTTTTTTTTTTTAATATTGGTTGGTGTTTAATATGAGGACCACACTTTTATTTTTAATGCTTAACGGACGACGAAGCATGGGTTGAGACCCATGCTTCTTTTTTTAATATGGGGTTCACTTTTTTTTTTTTTTATATTGCTTGATTTTGATAATATGGGGTCCACTTTTTTTTTTCTCATGAGTTTTGAGATGGTGAGTTCCGCTTTTTTTTCTTTTTTTTATTGCTCGGTGTTATTTAGTATCCCCCCCCCCCCCCCAAGCATAGGTCTAAACCCATGCTTTATATAGTTTCTTCTTTTTTTATTTTTATTTTATATTGCTTGGTGTTGTTTAGCATGGGGCCCACCCTTTTGGACATTATTAGTTTGCACTATTTTTATATATATATATATATATATACTATGTTCAAAACACAATTAATGTAACATTGTAGTTTGGGCTCTGTATCTAAAAATTTATTATATTAGTGTTTGCTACGAATACAAAGTCTGCACTTTTTTTTTTTGACATTGTTTGTATTTTTAATATGGGATTCACTTTTTTTTTATATTGCTTGATTTTGTTAATATGAGATACTATGTTCAAAACACGATTAATATAACATTGTAGTTTGTGCTTCGTATTTAAAAATTTATTATATTAGTGTTTGCTACGAATAGAAAGTCTGTACTTTTTTTTTTACATTGTTTGTTTTTTTAATATGGGATTCACTTTTTTTTATATTGCTTGATTTTGTTAATATGGGGTCCATTTTTTTTTCCCGTGAGTTTGGAGATGGTGGGTTCCACTTTTTTTACTTCTTTTTTTTTTAATATTGGTTGGTTTTTTTTTTTAATATTGGTTGGTGTTTTTTTATTTTTTAATATTGGTTGGTGTTTAATATGGGGACCACACTTTTTTTTTAATGCTTAACGGACGACGAACCATGGGTTGAGACCCATGCTTCTATATAGTAGTAATTAGTGCCGCCAGTACTAGGGGTGGGCACGGTATGGTATATACCAAATACCATACCGATACCGAAGTTGTTAATACCGCGGTTTTAGTATTACGGTATTTGGTATGAATTTAAATTTTCTTTGGTATTCGGTATGGTATTTGGTATTTATAAAATGGATACCGAAATACCGTATACCGTACCGAAGTTTATACTACATATATACAATCCATATATATTATATTTACTACTGCTAAATATATAGACTAGTTTTCGTATAAAAACTTACATCACATCTCATTTAATGCCAATTTGTATGTAATAGAAAATTGTACCATCAAAGCTACCTTTTATCCAATATTTTCATGCTTTTAGTCTTTCACATATGCTGAGGCCTAGAAGCAGCCTTTAATTTGTCTCTGCTATTTTTCCAATACATTAAGACTTGAAATTGTGGAAATGTCCTATTCTCTCTGCTGCTGAATGAAATTTTTGGTGTAAAATTGTTTAGGACCGAAGATTATGCTTAATTTTGGCTAATGTTGTTTAGACTTTGAAACTTTGACTACTCTATCGTGATTCAAATGTCCGTTGTGTAATTGATTAACGAAGAAAATTGCTTGTACTTTCTTTTAGATACGTCTATTTGTGTATGGTATTAGTTTAATATAATTGAGAAAACTCGAAGTCATAATCCTTTATTACATGAGTATATACATAAGTCGAAGTCAAATAAACTATGGTTACCGAATTACCGTACCGTGAAATACCGAAACCGAACTTAAAAATACCGAACCGTACCAAATTAATTTGGTATGGTAATGATATCGTATTTTTAAAAACCGAATACCGAAGTTACCGAACCGAAGTTTCAAATACCGTAGCATACCGTACCATGCCCACCCCTAGCCAGTACCACCATGTTTAGTTTGGGGTTGCAAATTCTTCCGTTAGCATATATATAGAATTTATTGATGATTTTTTGTAGTTCATTAGAAATTCTTCATTATGTAGAAATTATTGATTATGTTATTCCTCCTATCAAGTAATGTCGTTGTAGCCTAAACTTTATCTTACATCGCAAATTCAAAAAAAATAATCAGAAATTAGTTAAATTGCGATGATTTATTTATTTATTTATTTATTTTGTTTTAATTTTTTATAATTTGTTAGTCTTTAAGGTAATAGTATTGACTTGATTCTTTATGTATTTTGTTTCAGGTGAACACTGGAATCACCTCCTTCTACTAATGGAGTAAAATATCGATTTAGTGGCAAAACTATCGATTTCAGTTTTCTTCCGTCTCAAATTTCAGGTTGTCATTTTCTACCCTATTATACTCCTTTCTGTTATTGAGCTAATTTGTTACAAATAATTGTGTTATATTATTATGCTCATATATAATGTAGTTCATTTTTTTCCGTCACCTTATTCACTAGAGTGTATTTTCGTGTAATCCTTAATTGTTAGGGTGTCAAGGTGGTGATCCTTTTTAATTATAATTTAATATTTAGGATTTCGAAATCACTAAATTTTTATTAAATTTTTCCTTATTTGAACTAAGTAAGAATCCTTAACATTCAAAAATTCAAAGTCCAGCAAGATTTTTACTTGCACGAAAGTCGTTCGCCTTTTTTACTCTTTAAAAATAAATTTCACATTAGACAAAATAGTTATTAGTTATTTTGTCTAATATTTAGGACTTTTAAATCAGTTAAATTGTTCATTAAATCTTAACTTATTCGAAATATATAGAGAGTCCTAATATTTAAGAATGTGAAATTAATGAAAAATTTACCTTATATAAATTCTTTCCTTATTTGGGAAAAAATGAAATAGTATAATTTGTGAAGAAAGGGATTAGTCTATTGAATACACATGTATACGGAATTGTTAAGCCAAAAATCGGCCGAAGTTTTCTTTTATTTTGATCATTATTTTTTAAATATGTGTATGTTCAAAGTTCCAATCGCGAAAGTTTCTCCGTATTTTTTTTATAACATGAGAATCAGAGTCAAGTGATACAAATTTGAGTTGGTTTTAATATCAGCTACTTTTTTGGCATTTCACTATATTAACGGTAGTTTTATCGAAAATCCTGAGTTGAATTTATCTTTATCTTATCTAGTATAAAATTTGAGATGAATTGTTTAAACCATTATAAGGGGCATATATTCCAGTTTTGCTTCTTTTGGGTTGAAAACTTTGTTTAAAATTTGAAAAACTTACATTTGGAAACAAAACTTATGTTTAAGTAACAAATAAAAAAGTTTTCTCGGAAATAAAGGGCTAGATTTGACTAATCATTTGTTTAAAAGATAATCACCTGGCTGTTGGACCAAATTTTAACGTTTGAATCTTCTTTCTAATATGAATTTTTATGGAATTACAAAATTAATATCGATAAAAAAATTATTTCCTTTAATGTGGCCAACAAATAATTAATATTTTTAATAACTAATTAGCAAAAGAATCCTATTTCATTCTTTTTCAAATTCTTCACATTAGTAAGTTTATTTTTATATTGACAAAAAGCTTATGTATATAAATTTTTTAAATAAGAAAAATATCAGTGGTGAAAGAAATTAAAATAAAGCAATATCGATTATAGTATAATGTTAAATGTCAAATTCGTAAAATATAAATTTTAAATAACAAGGATGAAATAGTAGAAAATAAAATATATTCAAAATGAATCATCATTGTTTATTTACCCTTGTCAAACATATGAAACCTATAAATATTATTTATAAATTAATTTATTTCACTACTAACTAAATATGAATTAGTGACGGAAACATAAACAAAAGAATTCATTGCTAATCTTATTTTACTGACAGATTAGTAATGAATTATATATATAAAAAAAATGGAGCAATTTAACATCAGATTAATGATGACGTTCGTAACTAAGTCTAATTTATTTTTCATATTTTTTGTCAAATGAGGTACGCGCTTTAGTCACGCGCAAAGCACATACACTAACCTAGTCCCATGATAAACGATGAGATTATCTTATCTCATATTTAATTGGTACTAATCTTCAATCCCTGAATTAGCAATTCCGTGATTGTTTATACCACAATTGTGGCATTATTTTTATGCCACATTCTATAGTAAAACAACAAAATGACCCATTTTTCTTCGACGAGGCTTTTCTCCCAAATTATTTTTAGGAAAGACGATCGTAAAATTGAAAATAAAATCTTATTTTAATTTATCTAGTGTGAAATCAAATACATAATTTATACCGTGCACATTCCATTTTTAGATAAAAAAATTACATATGTATATATTAAATAATTCAATCATTATTTAATTTTTGTATTATAATCTCGTCAATCCAATTTCGATATAACTTATTCACCAACAAGACAGTCCTTAAATAGAATAAAGCTGGTGGTTTGCAGGTTAAAAGACTTTGCTTTTGCAGTGGTTGGAAAACTTAAGCAATTATCTGACTACAGACAGAAATTGCTACTCCTTCAGTCTCAATTTAAGTGTTTTAGTTTGACTAGGCACGAAATTTTAAAAATAAAAAGAGATTTTTTAACCTTGTGGAACTATATTGAAGATGCGCATAATATACTAAAATGTCTGTTGAATCTCGTGGTTCTAAACTTGTCATGTAGAATGTTTGAATTGTCAACTTACTAAATATAGAAAGAGACACTATTTTTTAGACAGCCCAATCAGGAGGAGCTAGTAAGGGCCAAAGAGGTTCGGACGAACCTCCTTCGTTGAAAAATTATACTGTATATACAAGGTCAAAATTATTTTTTATATATATATAGTAGATGTTGAATCCCCCTGACTTCTTTATTTGTCTACTTTTTTATATTTTTGAACCCCTTAATTAAAATTCTAACTCCGTCTCAGAGCTCTCAAAAAAAAGTAAGACACTTACCTTCCGAATCAAGTCCAATATAAAAGCATTTGGATTAGCTAGGCGTCCACCACATTTATGGTAATTAATGAGATAACAAGACTTTACTGTATATCAATAACAGTCACTGTACGAACTATTTAAATAGACCTCGTTTGAAGAAACAAACCACCCAAGTCCCAAATAGCAAGAAGTTAAAAAAGATAACTTTTTCTTTTAAAACATAACTTGAATATCTTCTTTCTAATAATTCAAGAAATTACACTTGTATGAATTGATTCTTTATGAGGTCTGAGACAAATGGCACGTCTCTTTTGTGTCACATAATGTAAGGAAGGGGATTCAAGTAGGGTAAAAGTTAGAAAAAAATTATATACATGCTTAAGAAAAGCTATAATTAGTGTAATGTCAAAAAAGGTTCTAAAATACTAGATGTCGCACTTTCACATTTTTCTAAATCCTATTGTTAAAAGTTTTGACTCGACAGTCATATCGTATAGGACAATAACAACAACACTAATAACAATGCTTCAATAATCTCAAACTAGTGTAGATCGGCTATATGAATTCTCACCGATCATGTTTCTCTATTTAAACTCATCTCACATCATATCATACCAAATATAAGTGAAAGTGAAAAAACAAAAGTTAACAATATAGTAAATAAAATAATATTAAGCTCTCTATATTCTACTGGCATAAGGGCTAAATACTCCTAGAAATGCATTAGACCTAAATAAATGTCCTAACATGTCTAAAACATATTCCTAACTAATTACTAATATCATCAATATACGTCTTTTTCTTCTATGTACTATATTTAGCATACAAAGAACAAATATGTGTCAAAAAACGACTAATATTTCTTGTAATGCTACTGATGGTTAAACATTTGTTACTCCCTCCGTTCACTTTTATTTATTCATTTTTTACTTTTCACGTTGTTTAAAAAATACTAAATGAAGTGTGTATTTTATCATGATGCCCATATTAATTGGTACATAATGGTATTGGTTTTGAAAAATGATTTACAATGAGTAATTAATGTTAAGGGTAAAACATGAAAACTTTTTATCTTATCTTGATTAGTTAAAAATAACGAGTAAAAATAAAAATTTATTTTAAAAGTAGTGGATAAGTAAAAGTGAACGGAAGGAGTATAACCTTTTCCAGCTCATGCGCTCTTTCTGGGAAGCTGTTGGGAGTGTATTTTGTGTGGAGGACATGACGTGCATATAACAAGTAAGAAGTTGGGAGTTATAAATTTCCGGCTTGGCCAAAAAAGGAAAGAAGGAAAAGAGACGTTGGTTATTAATGTTGTATCCAATGCATCCACTCCCTGTCTTGTCGAAGTAATGATATGAGAATCGTGATGACGAAATCATTAGTGACCTTTTCCTTTATTTCTTTCCCTATAAAATCTGTCTCCACTTTTATCTTTTTTACAATAAGGTATTTTCGTCATACTATTTTGGCTATAATAGCTCAAATGGGATAAATTCATATGACTATTTAGGTCAAATTTAATAATTTATGCTTACTTAATGTCATTTCTATCTTTTCTTCTCAAAATTTATTTTAATTTAAAATTGTACAATAGAGGTTATTATGATTTTTACATAAATATAGCTAAATTTGGGTCAAATTGATGTGGTCATTTAACAACTCTCTTCCTTTTATTATTGGTAATAGTCACCGTGCATTTTTAGGTGATGAATGAGTCTACTGTTTTTTTTTTTTTTTGATTGGTTGTCTACTATTTATATATAGTTTAAGCCATAATCATCACTAATAAAGAAATGAACATCGGGTATAACTCCACCACAAAAGCTAGCTTAATAGGTAAGAATTGTCCAAGGCCATATAAAAAAGTCCAATTTCCTAGCTTTGTCTCACCTAATATGGGACTCAACAGTAAACACACTCCCCCCCCCCCCCCACCCAACCCACCAACCCCTCCCTCCCGGCCGCACACCCAGGAATGAACATTTAGACCGAGGACAATATAAAATGAGGGTCTGATATCGGGTAAATAATAAGTTGGGATGAGCCTAACTTTGATATTATGTTAAAAAAATGAACATCGAGCCTAACTCAACCCCACAAGCTAACTCAAGAGGTGAGCATTGTCTGAGACCATATAAAGGAGCCTCCTACCGAATGTGGGACTCAACTGCAAGAATTTGTTACACTACTAGGTCACCCTCAAATGATATTTCACTACGAGAAAAACTTGAATTACATGGGGATTTTACTTGGAAATTTTTTCGCAGATAATTCCTGCGGATTTTCATGCGGAAATCTAAAAATTCCTAAACTTTATTATATTTACATGCGGATATGATTTTACCGGGTAAATCCGCAGGTAAATTTGGCGCCATTTAGCGCCAAAATTTTACATGGGGATTTATTTGAGAAATATAATCCCTAAGTATCATTTCGTAGGTAATTCCACAGGTAAAAGATCAAAAATATGAAAAATTTTATTTCCTTTGTGAATTCACAATAAATTCCTCATGTAGCAATACTTGGGAATTTACCTAGGGATTATTTCTTGGGGATTTACCTACAGATTTTATTACTTAGGGAATTACTTGGGGATTTTGTTACTGCGATTTTAGCTGGGAATTTCTTCTTGGGGATTTTGTTACCTAGGGAATTACATGAGAATTTTCTTGCTGCCGATTTACCTGGGAATTAATTCTTGGGGATTTACTTGGGAATTTTGTTACCTAGGGAATTACCTACGGATTTTGCTGCCATGTGACCAGGAGGTCACGGGTTCGAGCCGTGGAAACAGCCTCTTGCAGAAATGCAAGGTAAGGCCACGTACAATAGACCCTTGTGGCCCGGCCCTTCCCTGGACCCCGCTCATAGCAGGAGCTTAGTGCACCGGGCTGCCCTTTTGCCCCCTTTACTTGAGGATTTTATTACCTAGGGAATTACTTAGGGATTTGGTAGCTAAGATTTTAGTTGTGAATTATTTCTTGGGTATTTATGTGGGAATTTTATTTCCTATGAAATTACTTGTTTTTTATTTATTTGCATCGGTTTTTACTTGGATTATTTCTTGAGGATTATCTAGGGATTTTATTACCTAGGGAATCATCCAGGGCTTTTGTTGCTGCGACCTTAGCTGAGATTACTTCCTTTGAATTTATCTAAGAGTTTTATTACCTAGGAAATTAATTGGGGATTTGTTGTTGTGATTTTGCTATGAATTATCTATTGAGAATCTATCCGGGGGTTGTATCCCAAAATCATTTTTAATACAAATTTTATCTCTTGTTATATATTTTAAATTTATTTTATGGTAGATGTATGTAATACTCATACCATATAAAGGTTAATGATATTATATTTATTAATTAGATTGAATTACATTCCATTAGACATGAAGGCCGGGTACAAATCCAATATTTCATTCGTTTTAATTTTAATTGTTTTAATTTGACTAAGCACATAAATAAGTAATAAGGAGATGCTTTTGAATTTTGTGATTTTTAAATTGAAGATGTGTAATGTACCAAAATCTATTTAATTTTAATCTTTTTATCTTAAACTTTTCATATAAGATGTTTGAATTGAAAACTTACTAAATTAAGCAGAGGAACAATTTTAATTTCAAAAGAAAAGTAAGCCCACTTAAAGCAGGAGTAACAAAAATAATAGTCATAATTATATTTAAAATTAAGAACTTAATATTGTTGATGTAAAACAATATGACAAAGCAAAGATACGATCACATCAAACATTCAGATAATCCTACTTTGTATAGGAGTATAAGTTATTTTTTCATAAGTATTGGAAATCTACTTTGTATAGGAGTATATGTTATTTTTTCATAAGTATTAGAAATGGTGTAATTTAACTGTAGTAAGTTACTTAATGATTAGTATTAATTTGTAATATTAGTGTTAAGATTTAAGTATCCAGTGATCAAATAATTTTACTAGTATCAAACATCTTCCCAGTTAACTTCTACCATTTTGAAGTGACTTGATCAAGATAATTTAACTAATCTCTTATCGTCCACATGTATTTAAAATGAACTTATTGTACCAATGTAAATTGGAAATAACTGAGAGTTCCTCTTTTTAAATAAAAGTAGCATAGTCATAATTTAATTAACTTTCTCTCACTTAATTATTGTTTAGTTTTATCGTGAATTGTGGAAGTCTTAATTTGATATAAAATAAGTTATTGAGTACATGCAAATAGGGAGATACGGTGTAGTAGGAGGGAAAAAAAAAAACGTACCACATCGGATAGGAACATAAATGTTCAATGGTTTATTAAACATGAGCTTGGCAGTAGAACTGCCAGCTGAGTAGCACAATGGGGATTTGAAGTGAACCATAAGATGGAGCGTAAAGGTGCCAGTTTCTGGTTAAAAAACCAAAATCGCTTAACCGATCCGGTTCAAAGTGGTTAAATTTTTTTTTTTTGTTTTTTGTATTATATATATATATTATAGTATTTATTAGTATGTTGTAGGTATGTTTACATATGTTATACAAGTTTATAATTAAAGTTTAAATATTTACTGACTAACAGGCTAACAGCAAGTCAACAATACAGAATAGTGCTTTTCGTATACATATATATGTATAACTTAATATATATACTATATATACTTATATATATGTATAAATTAATATATATACTTATATATATATATATATATATATATATATATATATATATATATATATACTATATGTCACGACCCAACCCCATGGGCCATGACCAGTGTCCGACCTGGACACCCATATACGTACCTGTTAGATGTAGTGAAACTGAAACTACGAATAATATGGAAACTTACGAAGAACTCCGAAGGTCCATAACATCATCATATATATATATATATATATATATATTATAGTATTTATTAGTATGTTGTAGGTATGTTTACATATGTTATACAAGTTTATAATTAAAGTTTAAATATTTACTGACTAACAGGCTAACAGCAAGTCAGCAATACAGAATAGTGCTTTTCGTATACATATATATGTATAACTTAATATATATACTATATATACTTATATATATGTATAAATTAATATATATATATATATATATATATATATATATATATATATATATATATATATACTATATGTCACGACCCAACCCCATGGGCCATGACCAGTGTCCGACCTGGACACCCATATACGTACCTGTTAGATGTAGTCAAACTGAAACTACGAATAATATGGAAACTTACGAAGAACTCCGAAGGTCCATAACATCATCATATATATATATATATATATATATATATATATATATATATATATATATATATCCAGATAAACTGTCTCCTGAGGAGTCACAACTGATCAAATCATAAAATGATACGCAAGCCGACAAGGCTGCCACTATACATCAATATCATATCATATGCAAGCCGACAAGGCTGCCATCACAGACGAACATATCCATCGCACATCGTTTAGACGCAGCTGAACAGAACTTATACACAACCCACACATATGTCTACAGACCTCTAAGAGTATCGATAGCGAAATATGACGGGACAGGGCCCCACCGTACCCCTGGTTAAACATATACATATATATCATAAGATCTGTACCAAAAGTCTAGACTCCGGAACAACGGAGCTCTCCAAGACAACTGAGTAGAAGTCCTATGCTGAAGGGTCACCAAACCGACTATCTGTACTTGCGGGCATGAAACGCAGCCCTCCGAAGAAAGGGGGTCAGTACGGAATATGTACTGAGCAAATAAAGCATGAAATACAGTAAAAAGGATCATAACTGAAATAGAGATTACCAGAAACAAGTATGACTTTTAAAACATCAATACACTTGCCTTATGAAATGAAAATCATGCATATCAATATCTTATATCATAAATATAACGTGTCCCGGCCCTCTAGTGAGGGACTCGGTGAATAAGGTCGCCACATACCATCCTTGGCGCCATAATCACATCATCACACCATCACATCATCACATCATCACACCATCATCACATCACATCATCATATGTATATATATAACGTGTCCCGGCCCTCTAGTGAGGGACTCGGTAAACAATGCAGAGAAACTGTGCACGAAAACGTGTCCTGGCCCGGGACTCAGTGAAAGACATAATGAGGCACGCACGAGCAGAGTAGTGAGCAACTATATGCAATTTAAATCATATCTGAGACTCAATGGAATAATCAAAATGAACCATCATTTGCAAATCAAGACAATAGTCATACCAAATACCTTTCGAATGTCACTGTGAATTATATCAAAATAGAACTCTGGAACCATATGTACGTATTAAAACATAATAAAGTGAGTTCTGGGAATCAAGAACATTAGCCATCCTAGTGGCTCTAAGAATAGGAATTTCTTTGGAACCATATACACATCGTCTGTTCGTTTCATAAAGATCATGCCAAAAAGAAAGAAGGGTTAACTTTACATACCTGTTATAGACCGACCGTAACCAAGCTTGCTTCGTCGCCCCTTTAGCCTATTAATATGAGAGTAACATTATTGTTAATAAACTACGATTTCCCACTTAGAAATCTACAACCAATCACTTATGGGAATCACTCCTTAGTTTATACCCCTTGATTAGTATTTCGATTAGTTAAGAACTTAACGGAAATCGAGCAGCATTTCCTCTGTATAACTCACCTAACCCGAACTTCCAATTTATCTCCGGTTATCACAACAATACCAATAATTTCATATCAACTAAAATTAAATCCATTCTTAAAGTATCTCCAAAACGGTCCAATATATATTCCTATACCGATACTCGTACACTTCCTTATTTTCGTATATACATAGTATAACAATAAGCACACCAACAATAACTACAGCCAATCCCATGATATTCCAGCCCACGAAACAATTCGTAATAACCGCCAAACAGTCCACATGATGATAATAACAATTTATCTGATTTCCCGCAATTAATTTCGTAGTTCCCGCCTCTTAATTTAACTATGACCTGGACGAATTTAAATATATCTAATAGAGAATAATTCTTACCTTATATTACAAGAAATAATCTTCTTCCACCTTACTTCACTACGAAGAAAGCCCGAATTTAACAATGCGATAAAAGAAACAACGAGATCAAAGCGGTGCGAAAAAAAATCCGTTTGCTGTTCTTGAGAGGGATTACATTTCCTTTCTTTCTTGAGATGAAGAAGACATTGCTATTTCTTCAACATAAAACGTTGATACTCTTTTTAGAATTAACATTTGTTGCTGCTTGCTAAAAGTATACGCGCAGCAAACATGCATTGTTAAGAGAATTGTGACTAAATTTGTATAGGACACATAGTTAACTCTTGTCCTTACACGTAGGGACCTATGGCCCACCACTTAGGAAAATGTATTGCTATCATTAAAACTTATCCCCAACAGACCCTATATAGCATTAGTCATTTATTTGTTTCCTTGTAATGCATACACGTGGTCATGCCAATACATTTGCCCCTTTATTCCTTTTTTATGAAAACTTGCTTACTTTCTCGTACAATTTAATTCCTTGCTCCCAATTGATTTAAATAAGGACCACTTTTAATACACTTCGTATATTCATTATCATAATCGTGTAATATGACACTAGTCCATTATCCCTTTTGGTACACACGAAATATTATTTTCAATCACCGTCATTCCACTTTTCGAGTCCTAAATAATTTCGGGATGTCATTCCTTCTACACATTGATCTCTTGATTCCATATTTGAATATGACCAAATCCTCGAGACTCGAATAAATTTGCTCACATTGGACGGTCAAATTTCCCTGGTCCATTATACGGGATATTTTAGCTTGGACCGTATTCCATTCAAATAGATTTCGAACCTCGACGAGTCTTATCTTCTTTGGTTTGTTTAACTTCTAATCCTTACGATACATTTGTACCATCACTTTAACCACCTATAAGCTTGGGGGATAACCTCATTTTCGTTTCTAGCGTCATTTATCGCACACGCTTTCCAACACATGAAAATACAGGATGTAACATTCTTCCCCCCTTTTGAACATTCGTCCTCGAATGTTAAGCTAGTCCCAATACTTCCTCAAGTGTTCTTTTATTGAATTATGATGCTTTTCACATGCCTTTTTCATTGGTCAAGTCCTTTTAATTTCCTATAACGTATTTCAAATCTCTAAGTAACCATTCCTGTAATATTCTCTCTTGCTCTCGCCTCTCGAGGTAATAATTCCACATCATTGCCTTTACTCTTCTCTTTGTTTCACAGTTGGTTGACAGTTGTACTGCGAGCTCTTCTGCTGAAATCTTAATCTCTCTCTAGTGCACTTAGTCATAACTCGACTCTTTCTTCTTCTATAGTTACTCCCTTAAGATGATACTTCGTTCACTTCACTTTACCTTCTAATCTTTAAATAAAATCTTTTAACGTGCAGACATCCCTTATTGATTTGTTAGACTTTACAATTCTTAGAGTATTTCATACCTCCGGTAACTTGTAGACCCTTCACAGACTCTACGGATAAACGACCTTTTCCAGGGTGTAATGTTATTTTACTCCAATAACCTTGCTTTGTCCTACTGTTACAGTCCGTATTCTGGAACCTTCTGCAGCATGTGTCACTTTTCGACTTTTCTCTTTTTTTTTTTTTAAAAAAGATTTTAAATGTGACTTTGCTTTTGGCTCTTGATCTTAATCTTTAGAGTTGGCTATCAAGTAACGCCGGAGCTTCCTCTTATAATAACTCTACGTAGTCGCTCTGTGATCTGACTATCATTAACTAGTATAATTCTGAAAGAATTTCTCTTGATTGGACATATAAAGTCACTGCCATCCAGTAACCAGTAATCCGCTTGTTCTGATCGTCTCGATTAAACCATTTCGTAATTTCCTTTAACCTAACTTGCAATACTTTTTGGCATATTATCTCGTGTCCTTCCTTTGTCTTTAATAAAAATGCTTTTCTTGTCTCTTTACTCAAATTTTGTTCTTAGTTTTTCTGTCACAAATTATATTGCAATTTTTACATGAATATACGAAGGTGCTCAAATACTTAGCGTCGTTTCACTAGTCTTTATGCTTTACTTTGCATTCTTTCAATCGGTATCGAGACTCAACTATGGCCATGTCCTATTTGCCTTAGTACTAATTCTATCTCAGTAATTTGGCTCAACCTACCTTACACCTTTCCTTAATGTATCCAAAATATCACAACCGCATTGTTATTACTGGATCCTTACTCTTCTTATCAAGTACTCACTTGATCTCATTCTTAGTATACAAATATCCGTAGGTCGCATAACTATTCTTATACCATTTGTATAAAATATATCCAATCTTAGTCATAGTATTTCCTTCTCCTGGTTCATTATACTTTAC
Organism: Lycium barbarum; assembly: GCF_019175385.1. Classification (NCBI taxonomy): domain Eukaryota; kingdom Viridiplantae; phylum Streptophyta; class Magnoliopsida; order Solanales; family Solanaceae; genus Lycium; species Lycium barbarum. The sequence goes on from NC_083342.1 coordinate 14,356,455, forward strand.
ATAACTCATCCGTACTAAAACTTGCTCGTAGCCTATCTTGTCATACTCCTTTCCCTTTCTTTATTCACCCCTTTGATTTTCTCATATCCTGCTATAGGGGATTTTCTATCCCTTGCCTTCGCTACTTATAAGTCGCAATATCATTAGCGCACAACTCTATTGCCGACATCTTAGCCTCTAATCCAGTATGACATTGCCATCCTTTATAATATCTCTCAAGTTACTCGTTATTATTCTCTTGTCGCACTCTTTCTTTTTATAAGCACCCGCTTTTTAATGCCATATCATTCAAGATCTTTACAAATAATTCTTGACACCGTCTCAAATACCCTCCTGACTTCTATTCATTTATTGCTGTCTTTCAAATCTTACTAACTTGTTTCAGCAAGGGATCTCACTTGAAGTTTAAGTATCCATATCAAATATATTGTAGTGTCAATTGTTTCCATCTTACACCTGCATTTCTCTCACCCGCTTCCCCCCTTAAGGGTGTACTTATACTATTATCTGTTTACATTCTGCTCTATGTCCCCATTTCCAATTTCAAATTCATATGATCCTTTTTTCCAATTCACTTAGTATACTATACCATATCCATGTCTTTTCTTTATCATTTATAACTTTGATTATCCACGTACGAAACCTTAACAAAATCATAAAGCGACGAAAACCGTTCTATAAATAGTACAAAATCTCATCTGACTATCTGTACTCGAGTAATGCAACCCAAGTAGCAACTCATCCAAGGCCACATTCCACTTACTCCAATCAGTAATTAATTAGTACTTATAGTCGTTCCAAATTATCAATTAGGTAGCACTTATATTCCGATGATATGTGTCCAAAGTTCTCTTGTAATATTATCTTTATCCCAACCTATATCATCTGTTTCCTTTAATAATTTATAATACATTATTTGTTCCTCAGGTCTACAGTCCTTGTCCTTTAAGGATTTCACTATTTCCGAGGTGAAGTCATATACACGCAGTACTCCTTTATGTCTTATGCTCTTTTACCATTATTGTGTACCCAACACTGATTTCTAACTTACTCAAAATCATGTCAAGTTCGTCTTAATAATGGTCTTATCTTATCACCTTATCGCCGTACTACACCTTTAAGTTCGTAGCTATATATTTCCCTTTTTTTATACTCGTATTCAATTGGTTACGTCTATCTTGGGTGCTTCCTTTAGTATTCCCTTACCATTTCTCTAGTCTATGTCCATCTTTCATTCTGTGCACGAGGAATCTCATGCTACCCCTGTATCCTTCGGAAAATACTACTCCTGCATAATCCCTTTCTCTTTTTCAAAGTGTACTCTGTTCACCCCTATTTGTTCTTACCATACCAGTCATTTTCTGGCACTCATTCTGCTTCGTTGCTCATCTTTCTATAGTTTGGTCTTTTACAACTTTGTCACTTATATTACTCGTGTTCTCGGCTATACATGTCGTAACCTATTACTGCACCGTTATCTCGCTCGCTTCCTTCTTATTTCCTTCTTTCAGTTAACTCCTTCTTTTCTTGTGCTCGCTTTCATTTCTGTTATCGCATAATCTTTATTCTGAACTTTCCCTATAGAACTTTATAAGTCTTTCTTATTCGTTCTATACCTTGCCTTTCCATTTCACATTTGCCTTTTTACTTTAGTCACATAGATCACGTCATATCTTTTAGTCACTTCCTCACTAGGCTTTACTCATTTTCATAACAATCTTTATTGTATTCACATAATATCCTGTTCGTAATCAATCCTATGGTGTAACACTTCTTAACCTTAAGGATTCACAATTCTTACTATGGTTTAATTTCACTCTGTGGAGTAGGCGTACTTAACCCTTTTAACCTTTCTGATTAATCTTAGCCTTAATACCTCATAGGCTGTCTTATCAATACATTCGTATTCGTCACAATTTTTCCTCCTCCGTACTCTTGTCTCAATCATACTATTACTCCTTTTAACTATAAACTCGTCTTAATTTATCCCTGCTGGTCAATTCAGTTGATACCTCAATATAATACTCTATTAAGATTTGCCAGCCCTTTCTAAATCATCTTTTATTATCACAAGCCCTTCCAAATTGTTCTAACATTTCCTTTTTACCATATTGATCTCGACCTCATAATTACTATTACCATCGATTCAACAGTTAACTTATTTCTCGAAGTCAGCTGTACTCACCGCTTAGTTAAATCCTATCATTACTATTGACACGACCTTTCAAGAATATTACGAACTTATATCTCATTCTCTTTTTATTTCTAGGAAAATTTTGGCAGAGTTTCCTCTGTATTTCTTACTACCCTAAAACCTGCACGTAGAAAATACCAACAATGCCTCACAGGGCCAACATATATATATATATATATATATATATATATATATATATATATATATATATATATATATATATATATATCATATCATATCATAGCCATAAAGGGCTCCCAATACCAATAACAGTATGAAAATGATGAACTTACCTCGTATGTCCAACTCAAACTGTACCTGTTATACTTTTCTGTTTACCTTCCCTTTCAATCTTTAACTGCAGGTTTCAATCATACCTGCAACATTCACACTATATCCGACATATATTCTGCTTACCATCACTTATCTTTTTACTGTTTCCTTCAGCTCCCTCTGTTCACACCTTTAACTAAGCTTACCACCAATATATATACATTCACTCCATTTTCTTACTATATTAACAGTTACTAACCTTCATGATGACCAGTCGCCATTCTGTATATACAATTTTTGACAACGTAACCTCAATGAAATATTAGCCTCTGTAACTCCCAGTAGCATTATTTACCTTCTCTTGTCGACACCATTCTCTTCCTGTAGCTTCCTGTTTATAGATGTGGTGCATAACACACCGATAAACAAGACTCTACTAGACACGGTCTGTAGATACTCCGAGGATGAACTGCTCTGATACCACTTTTGTCACGACCCAACCCCATGGGCCATGACCAGTGTCCGACTTGGACACCCATATACGTACCTGTTAGATGTAGTGAAACTGAAACTACGAATAATATGGAAACTTACGAAGAACTCCGAAGGTCCATAACGTCATTATATATATATATATATATAAACTGTCTCCTGAGGAGTCACAACTGATCAAATCATAAAATGATACGCAAGCCGACAAGGCTGCCACTATACATCAATATCATATCATATGCAAGCCGACAAGGCTGCCATCACAGACGAACATATCCATCGCACATCGTTTAGACGCAGCTGAACAGAACTCATACACAACCCACACATATGTCTACTGACCTCTAAGAGTATCGATAGCGAAATATGACGGGACAGGACCCTACCGTACCCCTGGTTAAACATATACATATATATCATAAGATATGTACCAAAACTCTAGACTCCGGAACAACGAAGCTCTCCAAGACAGCTGAGTAGAAGTCCTATGCTGAAGGGTCACCAAACCGACTATCTGTACCTGCGGGCATGAAACGCAGCCCCCCGAAGAAAGGGGGTCAGTACGGAATATGTACTGAGCATATAAAGCATGAAATACAGTAAAAAGGATCATAACTGAAATAGAGATTACCAGAAAAAAGTATGACTTTTAAAACATCAATACACTTGCCTTATGAAATGCAAATCATGCATATCAATATCATATATCATAAATATAACGTGTCCCGGCCCTCTAGTGAGGGACTCGGTGAATAAGGTCGCCACATACCATCCTTGGCGCCATAATCACATCATTACACCATCACATCATCACATCATCACATCATCATATGTATATATATATAACGTGTCCCAGCCCTCTAGTGAGGGACTCGGTGAACAATGCAGAGAAACTGTGCACGAAAACGTGTCCTGGCCCGGGACTCAGTGAAAGACATATTGAGGCACGCACGAGCAGAGTAGTGAACAACTATATGCAATTTAAATCATATCTGAGACTCAATGGAATAATCAAAATGAACCATCATTTGCAAATCAAGACAATAGTCATACAAAATACCTTTCGAATGTCACTGTGAATTATATCAAAATAGAACTCTGGAATCATATGTACGTATTAAAACATAATAAAGTGAGTTCTAGGAATCAAGAACATTAGCCATCCTAGTGGCTCTAAGAATAGGAATTTCTTTGGAACCATATACACATCGTCTGTTCGTTTCATAAAGATCATGTCAAAAAGAAAGAAGGGTTAACTTTACATACCTTTTATAGACCGACCGTAACCAAGCTTGCTTCGTCGCCCCTTTAGCCTATTAATATGAGAGTAACATTATTGTTAATAAACTACGATTTCCCACTTAGAAATCTACAACCAATCACTTATGGGAATCACTCCTTAGTTTATACCCCTTGATTAGTATTTCGATTAGTTAAGAACTTAACGGAAATCGAGCAGCATTTCCTCTGTATAACTCGCCTAACCCGAACTTCCAATTTATCTCCGGTTATCACAACAATACCAATAATTTCATATCAACTAAAATTAAATCCATTCTTAAAGTATCTCCAAAACGGTCCAATATATATTCCTATACCGATACTCGTATACACTTCCTTATTTTCGTATATACATAGTATAACAATAAGCACACCAACAATAACTACAGCCAATCCCACGATATTCCAGCCCACGAAACAATTCGTAACAACCGCCAAACAGTCCACATGATGACAATAACAATTTATCCGATTTCCCGCAATTAATTTCGTAGTTCCCGCCTCTCAATTTAACTATGACCTGGACGAATTTAAATATATCTAGTAGAGGAGAATTCTTACCTTATATTCCAAGAAATAATCTTCTTCCACCTTACTTCACTACGAAGAAAGCCCGAATTTAACAATGCGATAAAAGAAACAACGAGATCAAAGCGGCGCGAAAAAAAAATCCGTTTGCTGTTCTTGAGAGGGATTACATTTCCTTTCGTTCTTGAGATGAAGAAGACGTTGCTGTTTCTTCAACATAAAACGTTGATACTCTTTTTAGAATTAAAATTTGTTGCTGCTTGCTAAAAGTATACGCGCAGCAAACATGCATTGTTAAGAGAATTGTGACTAAATTAGTATAGAACACATAGTTAACTCTTGTCCTTACACGTAGGGCCCTATGGCCCACCACTTAGGAAAATGTATTGCTATCATTAAAACTTATCCCCAACAGACCCTATATAGCATTAGTCATTTATTTGTTTCCTTGTAATGCATACACGTGGTCATGCCAATACATTTGTCCCTTTATTCCTTTTTATGAAAACTTGCTTACTTTCTCGTACAATTTAATTCCTTGCTCCCAATTGATTTAAATAAGGACCAGTTTTAATACACTTTGTATATTCATTATCATAATCGTGTAATATGACACTAGTCCATTGTCCCTTTTGGTACACACGAAATATTATTTGCAATCACCGTCATTCCACTTTTCGAGTCCTAAATAATTTCGGGACGTCATTCCTTCTACACATTGATCTCTTGATTCCCATACTTGAATATGACCAAATCCTCGAGACTCGAATAAATTTGCTCACATTGGACGGTCAAATTTCCCTGGTCCATTATACGGGATATTTTAGCTTAGACCGTATTCCATTCAAATAGATTTCGAACCTCGACGAGTCTTATCTTCTTTGGTTTGTTTAACTTCTAATCCTTACGATACATTTGTACCATCACTTTAACCACCTATAAGCTTGGGGGATAGCCTCATTTTCCGTTTCTAGCGTCATTTATCGCGCACGCTTTCCAACGCATGAAAATACAGGATGTAACACTATATATACTATATATACTTATATATAAGTTATATACTATATATATATATATATATATATATATATATATATATATATATATATATATATATATATATTATAAGTATATTCTTAATATATTTTAGTTATTTTTCAAGTATATAACTTTCTAATTTTTAATTTAAGTAGATGTATATTATAAGTATATTCTTAGTATATTTTAGGTATATTCCTAACTTAATAAAAGTAAAAATATGAACACAAGTAAATAGAAGAAAGCTCAATGAGCCATATATTTTATTCATTCTTAGATAACATTTATTTGCAAGTTGTTATTTTTTTTAACTTGCAAATAATACATGAGTTGTACAAAAATAGTAGAATAATAAAATCACCAATTTTGAACCATTTCGTTAACTTCCCCCACATCATATTCGGTCATGGAAATATCTTCAAAGTCTTCCATTTGGTCCGGTCCACTAGCTATCAAATCTTCAATTTCTTCCTCTTCGCCTTCCTCCGCTACTAAGTTTTGGTTGCGTCGCTCCGATCTAATCCAATCGCGAATGCACACTAGTACTTGCAAGCTAAAGCCGGATAATGAATGTCTATGGTCTCCAATTTGTTGTCTTCCTTGGCTAAATGCGCTCTTCGAAGCCACAGTTGATACTTGAACCGTAAGGATATCTCGAGCCATTCTTGAAAGTATCGGATAACTTGCCTTGTACTTCTTCCACCATGCTAAGACGTCCAACTCATCCAGTTCCTTGATATCCACATTTGGCTGCATCAAATAAAAGTTATATTCATCAAAGTTTACAGTAGAAGAAGAAGTTGGCTGTGAATGTAAAACTTTTAAACCCGACAAGCCCTTTTTGCTACTATGAGAAGTAGTAGGGCGTGGACCAACGGGTGTAGCACGTTCTTCCAAACTAGAATAATGAGTAAAAACTTTTCTAAACTCATCATCAATAGCGAGTTCGGCTTCAGCTAAAGATGGTTGAACTCCCTCTTCAATTTCTAAAAATGTATAAATTTGACTAACCAAATTTTTAGTATAAGACACTTTTAAACATGGATTTAAAAGGGAACCCAATATAAATAAAGTTGGGATGGGAAAAAAATACTTCTTAAATTTGATTATCATTTCAAAAATAGCCACTTGATAATCGGGTTTATATTTATACTCTTGTAAAACTCTAGCTATTTCCGCTAAGTAGGCTAAAATTCCGGTTACCGTGGGATAGAATTGTCTAGAAAAAACAAGAGTTGCATTATAAAAAATTTCTAAGAGTTCAACACATTCTTTAACATCTTCCCAATGCCTAAAAGTTAACCAATCCTCACTATTAATATTATATTTGTTGTGAACTTGTTGTATGGGAATCCTATACTCATATGCTTATTGTAGCATAATGTAAGTGTAGTTCCACCTAGTCTCAATTTCTACTTGAATTTTCCTAGGTCTAAGGTTATTTTTCACACAAGCATTCTTAAAATCTCTAATTCTTCCCCTATTAGCATTACAAAAAAGAAACGCAACAACATCTCTAACTTTTTGAACAGAATCATCAAAATGCACAAGACCATCTTTAACAATTAAATTTAAAATGTGACAACTACATCTTACGTGAAAAATATTTCTTAGCGGAGGTTTTAGTTCTCTTTTTATAAGACCTATCGCCTTTGTATTATTAGAAGTATTATCTAAAGCAATACAAAGTGTTTTTCTATAAATGTTAAAAAAATTCATAATAGTAGACATTGAATCGGCTAAAATTTTTCCATCGTGACGGCCTTTTCCTTCGTCATATAAAAAAACTATAATTCTTTTTTGCATAACCCAGTTGTCATCAACCCAATGACATGTAATAGCAAAAAAATCTAAATGGTTAATACTAAGACCAAAATCAGCGCTAAGACAAACATTACAATTTAAAGAATTAAATACATGGCGCAAATAAAATCTATATTTTTAAAACAAATCTATAACATCGGCTCTACAAGTACTTTTAGGAATACCCTCAAATAACGGATTATAACAACGTTGAATGTAAGTAACAAACCCCAAACCTGAGGGAAAGAAAAATGGTAAACAATCATAAGCTACCATTTTAGCTATTTCTACACGCTCTTTTTTCTTGTCATACTTAAAATTTCTACCGGTTCGTGGGTCTATCGTCATTTGAATCCCCCCCACATTTGAACCCGTTTGCTCTCCCCAAACATCCATATGTTTGGTTCTCATATGAGCATTTAGTGTACCTGTTCCACCATCCTTACCAGTTCCTTGCTTAAAACTAAATACTTGTCCACATATGGTACATGTAGCTGATTGATTTTCCCTATTCTTAGTCATAAATTTCCAAACTTTAGCTGTTGGCTTACGAGTTCTAGGCGGTTTGTCTTGTGTATGTGATTGGGCAGGACATGTATCTCATATGGGATTTTCGGGGGGTTGTGTTTCATCATCATCATCATCTAAGTCTTCATTAAAAGTGTCGGTAAAATGTTGTTGCATTGGCTCATGACCTAAAAGTGGATTATTTCCACCAACATCAATACCTAAATTAGGTGTTTCTTCCACAAATGTTTCCTCATTAAGCGCACCCCTAACAATACGACTACTACTACCGGCACCACATCTTAATCTCTTTGACATTATTAAATAGAATTAATTTAAATCACAATCAAATAAATCACAAGAAAATAAATTACAACAAATTAAATTGCTAGAATTAAATTGCGAAAAATAAATTGCTAGAATTAAATTGCGAAAAATAAAGATAGAGTTGGAACGAAGGTACCAAATTGCCGGATTAATTTCCAACAAAGTAAAGGCGGCTAGAATTGCAAATCCACCAAAGCTACTTCGGATTGTTGCAAAATCACCAACTCCACCAACAATATTATAATTGCAAAATTAATAATTGAAAGTTTAAACTATAATAAGACTTTGTGGCTAATTATTGCAAAGTAACTATAATTGAGAGATTGAGATTTGAGAGAAAGATGAAGAAGAGTGAATTGGTGTGAATTAAAATGAAAATGAAGAAGGATTTATATAGGGGTGGGGGATGGGTTTAAGTGTTAAAAAAAAAAATTGGGGGCCAAAAATTAATAAAATGATCGTTTGGCAACGGCCATTTTTGCAAATGGACCGTTGCCAACGGTCCATTAACGCACAGGCGGCCCAACGGTTTTTTTTTTTTTTTTTTTAATTTCACCGGTTAAATCGGTTTAACCGGTCCGGTTCCGGTTTCAAAAATATCGGAACCGGACCGGTAAATTTTTAAATGGTTAACCGGTTCTACCGGTTCCGGTTTAACCGGTCCGGTTACCGGTTTTAACCGGTTAAACCAAACCGGTTAACAGGTTTAGTGGAGCGGACAGTTGAATTTATTAGCCTAGTTTGTAGGAGAACTAGCAGAACGGATTAGATTAGATGTAAACTGTGGTAATTATGACGACCTGCCATAAGGAAAAGGGCGCACAGGGTTTCAGAGTGAACTGATGTGTTTGTGAATAATGTACTTGCGATAAAATGTGTACTCTCTCATTTTAGAATAATTCTTTACTTTCCTGTAAGATGAAAGTTTTACAATATGTGCTATGATTTATGAACTAGTACAATTGTAGGTAATTTCTTACTTTCCTGTAAGATGAAAGTTTTACAATATTCGCTTTATACATTCATATAAATGTCAACCTTTTATAACTAACATGAAAGATATGTAAAGCAAATGTGTTTTAATATTATAACCAAAGAACAAAGTAGCAATATAACAAATGTTCTGTAAAACTAAATGATGTCAAATCAAATGATATGTTCTATTTCAAGTAAAACGGAAATCTAACTAAATACGATAATTTCAACATGAAATCAGCTTAAGTCCCAATTCGAATTAATTTTCTTAGTTTCTTGAATAAAATCTGCAACTTTATGAAACCATCAATCCACAAGTCGAGCACTTCGTTGCCATTAATTGACCTCAGTTCCTTCAAAAATTCTGCACAAGAAATTCACATAAGAAATAGAATTATAACAATACAATAAAAAGAATCGTTGCCTCCTTAACTAGAACAAATTCGAATATCAAAATAACAAATTGAGTTTCTCTAAAATAAACAGATTGAAGAATTGATGCAAAAGCAACAACTATAAATGAAAAGGGGAAAAAGGCATCTTGTAATTTTTCAAACTTACCCACTTCTTTTTATTTGTGCCAACACTAGTTACAGTCTTCTTGATCAAAATCTGAAAAGAAATATTAAATTGGTTATATTAATAGTTTACGAAATTCAAAACTTAACTGATGAGGAATTAAATTCAAACTAACTCTTAAAATTATCTCTAACAGTCTAATATATCAACATGTCAACACTTACATTCTAACACACCTCTTCAAATTCAAAATGAGTGTACCAATTTAAGTTTCCTTATTTTGAAAATACGGAGAAGTAATATTGGAGTAACCTATTAACATCCTATTATTCTGTTAAGCACCATTGTAAAATAACACCAAACAAAGACCCAAACTGAGCAGCATGATTGATAATCAACAAACTCTTCCTCTTTTTCCTTCCTAATCTCTTTGACCCGTTGTCTTTCTAGGGTCCTTTTCTTCATTCATTTCACCAGAAAAGCAGCTCTTTTGTACATCAATGCCTCAAAAGTGCTACCTTTAACATAATTGCTCTATCATACTATTAACGAATGAAAAGATATTTCTAGTATTTGATATTCTGAAATTTACAACGTTAACATATAATATACACACTAGTTAAATGGGTTTCAGAGTGGATTCCTTTTAATTTGCTAGTATATCTGAAGATAAGTTCGAAATAGTTTTAGCTTGATCCTTCATAAGATGAATAGAATGAAGCAGCCTTAAAGCTTTGTGTTATTGGTAAGAATTTTTTGAGAAAATGACAGAATGATCTCTTAAGTTTGGTGATAGGTTCAAAATGATTTCTTAAATATACTACTGATCAAATTTCATCCTTTAAGTTTGTCAAAAGTGAGCACTTTTAATCTCCATCGAATATTAACAAACTTCGATTGTTTGATTTAATACGATTAATTCTGAAAAAAAGATGTAACCAGAAATAATAGGAAAGTCAGGGGAGTTGGCCAAAAGGCCATGTTGGAAACTTATTTTGCGAAAAGTCCACAAGTGTTCAGAAATTGGTGCTTTAGCCACCATTTATGACGTCAGCACGTCAGAGAATTGCTGTGACAAACCCTAGCCCCAAAGTTATGAAAACTACACTTTGGCCCCCTCAGCCCCAACATTTTTATTAGCTGGAATAGAAATAAAAACAAAATATTTCCCTCCAAAAGCTCTCATTTTCTGCTTTTTTCGGCCCATTTTTCCGGCGAACATTCCGGCTTTTCACCGGATAATCGGTCCTCAACGACTGCAAGCTTCCATAATTCAACCATTGTAAGTAAAATCTGGTAGAAATCGTGGAGACCTCATTGTTGTAAAAGCTCACTTTTCCAGTGAAACTTCCGGCCTCATTCCGACATTTCGTCACTTCTCCATTCAAATACCTCAATTCGCAACTGGTAAGAGATTTATCCTTGCTATTTTTGATCCTGCATCTGGTACAACTCTCCGGTCAGTAATAGACCACAATCATCAACGAGTCATCGACCAGGCATAGACCAAAGTCATAGTCTATTACATATTTTATTATGGCGTCGATTGCAGAATATATTATAGTAGGTGGTGATTACATGAGTGAATGGAAGGAGACTCCAAAATGTTGGAATTGGAATTCTGCAAGCAAGGTGACAGTGCTGATTGCCGTGCGTCGCAATGGTACATATAATGACTTAGTTATGAGCGTAATGAAAAGTGGGAGTTAAATTGTGAGCCTAGCGACTTGCGCATTAGTTATATGATTAATGTTCTGCCCACTAGGTGAAAACCCCAACTTCTTTCATAATGAATGATAGACAAGTGGTATTGTACATGCTTGATGTTGCTGCTGATAGTTCTAGGCCTGTTTTAAGAATAAATGTTCTTGAGAGGTCTCAAGTTAGTTCTACATCAGCAGTACCACCCCTACCCACAGACCCACTACTGCCACAGCCGCCGGTCGATGAAGCTTCAATGCGACATGAGGGGATAGATGATCATTTTATGGATATGGATGATCCTGATAGTGATGACGAAGAGTGTGATGGAAATCATGGGCAGCCACCAAGTGGTTCACAAAGCAACTACAACTTTAGTGACAGAATCGATTTTTACTGTGGGCAAACATTTGAGAACAAAGAGTATTTAAAGGTTTTATTGAACAAAGCTGCAATAAAGACCCCGTTTTGTTTTAAACCAAACAAGAGTAGCAACAAATATTATAAGGTGGAATGCACCTCTCCTGATTGTGGTTGGATGTTGCGGGCCAATAAGTACGACAACTCGGATAGATTTCGCATTTACAAGTACGTTGGTGATCACACTTGCGGGTTGAAGACATTACAAGCACTCATAATCATGCCTCGGCAGCTGTCCTTGCGTCAGTCTTGATGAATTACTATATTGACAACAAAGGGCCAACGACAAAGGAAATTCAGAGGACGATTTTCAGGGAGTTCCATTGTAAACCAAGCTATTGGCAGTGTTGGAAGGCAGGTGTAACGGGTAAGAACATGATTAGGGGGACACCGAAGCACGGGTATGCTTGCTTACCGGCTTATTCGTACATGGTTAAAAATCTAAATCCAGGCTCCAAAATTTGCATTAGTCTTGATGATGTGGACAGGTTCAAATATTACTCCATAGCTTACGGAGCTTGCATTCGAGGATATAAACACATACGAAAGGTTATTGCCGTTGACGGCACACATTTATACAACAAGTATGAGGGTGTGTTGTTGTCCGCTGTCGCACAGGATACTGAGAACCATATCTATCCAATTACTTTTTGCGTGTCGGACAAGTAGTGTGATGAATCGTGGACCTACTTTTTCGAGCTGCTGAGTTATATAATCGCCAATGAACCAGACTTGTGCATCATCTCAGATAGACACAAGAGCATAGCCAACGGTGTTTGCAGAATTTTTGAGCATGTTCATCATGGACTATGCATGAAGCATCTTGGTGATAACCTTCGAAAAAATTTCCAATGTGGAGATTCTCTTCATGTGTACTATGATGCAACAACGGCATATGGTCACCAGGAGTTCAATGAACATTTTCAGCAATTAAGGAATAAATGCCCCGAAGCTGCTAATTGGCTCGAGTTTGATATTGGATTTGACAAGTGAAACGGGGCATATTTTCCAGCAAATAGGTACGATGTGCTGACCAGAAACATTGCGGAGTCGCTAGACTCAATGTTAAGGGATGAAAGAGAGTACCCTGTGACTGCCTTATTCACTTCCATAGAAAAATGGAAATTAGTTTGTGTCACTGATTCTAGGTACATGGGAGATGATGTGTTGCAAGCTTTGTTCAGAGTTAACTACCTAACCAGCTGGAATTGCAGAGTTGAAGTTGGTTGCTGGTGTGGTATCAAATCTGCTAGTTCTAAGGTGGAATTATGGAGATTATGTAGAAATTCTGGCACTTGCAGTATGCTGTGGTTTAGAAGTTTGTGGACAGCTATGAACAATGTTGGTGTTGCTGATTCTACAAATGATGTGACACAACATGGGCTTAACAAGATCATGAGGATTGCAGCTGGTTTTTATTACTCTTCTATCTCAGATGAACAGGATATGGTATGGTTGATGCTGCTTTTTGCATAAATGGAAATAATGTGCAAAATTGCTTGAAGGTGGTTTCTGGTGAGTTAGAAAGTTTTTTCTTCTTTGCAGACCATGCCAAATTCTTAATGTGTACCATTGATCAACTTCATGAAGTAAATGAGTTGGTGCATATTTGTCCTGGACAGGTTTATGTAGTAGGGATGGTTTTTAATGGTGTGATAGAAATTTTTGCTGGTGTTTGTACTAAGGGTAAGCATGATTTAGTATGCAGCAGGCTTTGCTGGATGATGTTGCTACTTAGCTGCTACTTAGTCTCTTTATGGAGAGTGGAGCCAAAGGCTGTAAGGTTTCTTGGTGGCACAGAATTTCAAGATTTACTGTGATAGCTGAACTCCATTTCACTTTGGAAAGGAGTTGGTGCAACTTTTTGCTTGAAGATGCCAGTAGGACTTTGCTGTATGTGGCTGCTGGTGTTATGAGGGGGAGGAGCTGGTTGGATTTGGTTACTAGTGTGGTGGAGAGGAGTGAGTAATCTTGGGTGTCTGTTGGTGTGAATAAGAGAAACATTTGGTTGGATGTAGTGACTAGTGTGGTGGAGAGGAGTTACAACTATCATCATGTTCAAATCCTACGGGAGGAGAACATGGTAACTTTTTTAACTAACTCTGTGTTCTTTTTTGCACGTTACTATAGAAGAAGACATAAAAACACCAGGAAATCAGTCTATACTAGATATACCATAAGTGCATCTGCAGTTAAATGTGTCATGATCCTAATCACTATGGAAATGACTTGGCACATAATTGGCTTTGATGGTTACAACAGGACAAGGAAAGTTGCTGAAGGAAATCTGCACTTCACTGTTTATGGAATGCATGATTTTGTTTGCTACATTTACACAGACCTGACGTTGGTACTGTTAGCAAAATGCAGATTTCATAAATTGCAGTTGCTGATGGTTATTCATGGTTTTGTGGGAAATGCAGCAGTCATGACTACTGTACAGTGTTGGTGTGAGAGGACAAAGGAACTGCTGTTTTTTGCAGCATGAAAACATTGCATTCAAGAATACTACCTCCATACTCAAATCCTATGGGAGGAAAGTATGAGGGTAGTTGTTTCAAATAACTTAATGTTCTTTTTTTGCAGATACACAGGGGCTACTTGGAAAATATTATGCAGGAGGGACTAACAGGAACTCATCAAATTTTGATACTGCTGCTCTGGTTGTAATTTGCTGGAACTGTGTATATTACAATATCTATCATGGAAATTGCATTATAATACCTACAAATTGCAACTGTTCTGTGGCACAATTGAAGAATATGGGAGATGAAGTGGAACTGCTACTTTTTATCTTAGGCAACATGATTGAGCACATGGAACCTACATGCCTTTTGAGACTAATATATACACACATACCAGTGATGTCCATGGTATACTTTGTTATTGTTTGGTTTTTCAGGAGTACACATGGGCATACAATTTCTATTTAGTGGCTCTTTCTCAGTTGGTGGTATTAGCACCCCGAGATGCTCATCCTACTGAGGGATGGTGAATAATTAGAGACAGTACTGCCTTGGTACATATTGAGGGTCACATTTATTGCACAAGGTGGCTAGGGCCTGTGAGATACAGAAACCGAAGTCTTCACTCATGGCATGGATCATTTCTTTATGAAGCAGTTTTTTGGTCTTATTTTGATCATCAGCTGCCCAGGATCAAGTTATTCATTGCATTTTTTTCAATTTTTATTTCTATTAGTTAATTCTTTAGCAAATTGTAGTATCAAGTGAAGACAAGTTATAAGTCTTAATTTGGTCATTAGATTAAATTTTGCATTTTCCACTAGCCTTTTTGGCTACATTTGTATAGACTTCTGAATTCGTTTTGAGAAAAATTTATAAAATTAGCCCTAGGCCAAAAGCCTAGTGGACTTTATTAAAAAACAAAAAACCAAAAATAAATAAAATAAAATCAATAAAAAGACTTGATACTATTTAAAAATTATAATAACACTTTAATAAATCATATGAGAGTCCCCATCCATTAGACACATGTTCAAAATATTTTTAGGACACCCAATCGTCCATAAATCACTAATATTAGTCTAAAAAGCCAAAAATAAATAAAATAAAATAAATAAAAAGACTTGATACTATTTAAACATTATAATAACACTTCAATACATCATATGAGAGTCCCCACCAATTAGATACATGATCAAAATAGTTTTAGGACTCCTAATGGTCCTTAAATCATTACTATCTAATTAGTATGACAATAAGTTGTTATTCTCAAAGCACAACCTTGTTCTAAGGACAACATTACTTGTGCTTAAGGTATTTTGATCATGTGTCTAATTGGCGGGGACTCTCATATGATATATTAAAGTATTATTATAATGTTTAAATGGTATCAAGTCTTTTTATTTATTTTAGGCTTTTTTAGACTAATATTAGTGATTTAAGGACCATTAGATGTCCTAAAACTATTTTGAACATGGGTCTAATGGATGGGGACTCTCATATGATGTATTAAAGTGTTATTATAATATTTAAATAGTATCAAGTCTTTTTATTTATTTTTGGCTTTTTTTAGGTTTGGGGGATTTTTTTTTTAAAATAAAGTCCACTAGGCTTTTGGCCTAGGGTTGATTTTATATATTTTCTCAAAGAAAACAAAGCAGAGTGTCTTTACAAATGTAGCCAAAATGGCTAATAAATTTAAAAATTAAACTACTGACCACTTTAAGCCTTATATGATGACTTAAACTGGCTGTACAAATTGCTAATGAAAAATCACTAGTAAACTGAAAACAACCATTTTTAGACCAAAATAGGCTAAAAAATCTGGTCCTAACTCTTGTGCTATAGATGATGTTACCAGCTATGTGAACTGTAGTAGAAAATCTGCATCTGCTGCTACTAGTCTCAAACTTTCTTCTTTAGCTGTGTTCCATGTCTTATTCTTTGTGTTGAATAGAGAATCAGTATTTGTGCCTTAATGTTGCATAGAAACCACTACAGTTGGTGGAAACATGTGCCTGCACCTTGCCATCCTAATCTCTGAAAATCTGCCTCAATCAGCCCTAGCATATCTTGCAAGATCTGCATATTGAGTCGTGCAGAAGAACTAGATCCACCAAGAATTGAAACACTTTCCATATATTGACAATCTCTCAACAGATTGAGCACAAAGTGCTAATACCACACATTGAGATAAAGCCAATATATATATATATATATATATATATATATATATATATCATATTTTGCTTCTTGTATTTCCATTTACCTGAAACCAGCAAATCTAACATGCCATATCAAAAAATGCATACCACATATCAGTCATTTCATCTCCTAGGCTTGGATCAATGAGCTGAATATGGTATTCAAACTTGTAATATATCTGTGTCACATCACTTCCTAAATGGTTAGGATCTGTAACACCATCAGATTCATCACAGTTCAAAAAAAGCAAAACTGTGTCACTGCAGCATATATTGCCTTCTTCTCTTGAGTTCCTGTACTTCCTATATCATTTTCCAAGAAATTAGAATCAATAGGGAGTAGGTTATGATCAGCTTTACACCAGACCAGCATCATTTTTAGCCTGCAACTGTAGAAAACAAGATTAGTAAAACCAGGACTGCAGTTCTTCAAGAGAACTGCACATCTGTAGCCTCTGAGCTTGTGATCTTTGGCCCTGTGAATCCTTTCTTTGTGTATCTGTCGATGGATTGCTGCATTTGTTCCTTTCAAGCTTGCCCTGAGTTAACAGTTTGTGCCCCTATGACTTCCTTGGTATAAATCAGTTGTTGCATATGTTGAAAGACATCTGCTTGCAGTCTTTGTTTCCTCTTGTGCTATCATAACATCACTTCCCATATCCCTTCCTATAGATGTAGGATCAATGGAAAGAGAGACTGCTCCAGCCTGTACCACATCATTTCCTACTTTACTGAAGAAATTAAATGTTCATACAGACCTTAGCCCTGTAAAAAAGAAAAAAATGTGAGTGAAAAAATGTATCACCATGTTCTCCTCCAAAAGGATTTGAACATGATGATAATGTATTCTTTCCATTCCAGCACCAAACATTAGCCTTCTTTGCATAAACACCAGAACTTTCCCTTTTGTCATGAAACTGTGACAATTCATTCCAACTGTTGTATATCTGCAAGTCCCAAACCAAATCCTGTAGCAGCAGCTACATCTCTCTTTGTTTACATGACCATCATAAATTAGCTTTTGTCCAGCTACTGCACAACTAGCAAAATCCAACAATGATTTTTGTACCATAGCTGATTCTTATAGTTGCATGTAGGATCAATGAACCAGTAGCATAAATCTTCCATATGAATAGACTTCCATGATGCAAAGATTCTTCTCCTCCCCACCAGAATAACCAAATTTGCATTATAATTCCCTACTCCCCAAGGATTTGGACCAGGTTTGGGGTTCGGGGGTTTTTTTTGGGGGGGGGGGGGGGGGTTGGACTTATGCAAATTTAGCAGGCTTCTCGTTCAATAAAAACCTTTATTCCCCTGGTTTATAATCAACCTTGAAGGTCCATTATAGACCTACTCAATGAGTAATTATAGATCATAGTCATTTACTATAGTTCTGTTTATTAATCGACCTAGCACACTTAGCTTTATTTCGACGGTTAGAAAACAAATGCATTACAACGGTAATAAAATAAAATATTCTTAAATTTACAAGGATAACAATCACCTTTCCCTATATAAAACCGACACAAAATTCAAACACCCACCTCCATTGTCTCTTTTGTTGATCAAACACCTCCATTTTCTCTTTTCTTTATCAAACTCCACCCCAAATGTCTCAGCTATCTGAAATATCTCAACCGCAAGATCTTGACATTTGTTTCTGCGATGAATACACTGTCTTGCAGACATGACACACCACAAAGAACACAGGTTGCAGATTCATTAGTTGTGCACTTGGAACTGTAAGTTTGTAATTCAAAATATATGTGTTTTTTATATAGTTTCAGGCCAGTCACCCTTCCCAAACTCTAATTGATTGTTGTTTGATTCAGAATTATGTTGGCTGCGACTATTCCAGGTTTATTGATCCATACCCTAACAAAACACCAAAAAATTCTCAAATGAGCCCAAGACCTAGCAGGAGCTAAGGTGGACCTGAGACACCATCATCAAATGTCTTAACCAAATCTAAACTACATAATAGGCTATGAGAATCTTAGAATGAGGAATTACTTCAGTCTTTGTTTAGAGAATCTGAAGACAAGAAGAATCGCTTGAAAGTTATGTTGGGAGAAGCTAAATTTGATAGGGATGAAGTAAAGCAGAGGTTGATGGTGGCTGAAGAGAAAAATAATAGACTAACGATGCTTTTGTATGGTTTATTAGTAGTGTTTGCTATATGGAAATATGTAATAGGGCTATAGTGGGACTAGGTATTTCATTTTGGGGTATGAAGAATTTTGGACAAAATGAAGTGGGTTTTATTTATATGAAAAATATATGTGTTTGTCCTCGAGCGCTATAACATCTCTATTGAGTTTGTGCATAAACTTTATTCATAGTCGATAATAATGTATATAAACTCACAGTTGATGATGATCAACAATCATCATAGTAGATAATAAGGTTTCATGTCGCCGATAGATAATTTTATTAAGAATGATCACTACTTGTAAAAACAGTCATATTTAAAGACATCCAAGTTCACAATGAAACAACACACTTAGATACACAACAGTCAAATTAATTGTTTTTTAAAACAATCATATTTGAGAACATCCAAAATATTTATGCACATCCAAATTCAAAAGGCAACAACACAATTATTGTCACACCCCTACCAGGAGTATGACGAGCTCCGACCCGTAAGCCGGGAACCACCTGACTTATCCGTTACTTTGAATATTATCAACCATAACTCAAGTACACCTGCACGCAGAAAAGGCCTAAAATAGAAATATCTGCTCATTCAGCACATGTGTACATATGCGGACCGACAAGGTCGCCACAACATAACGTATATCATAAAGCCAGCAAGGCTAACAGTAAAGTACCAAGAGCTCACAATAAGGCCGACAAGGCCACTAATATATGTATATTATACAACATTATAAACCGGTAGAGCTATGAAACATCTAATTGTACACACACGTCTACGAGCATCTACATGGAATACAAATGATCATAAGGACAATACCAAGTAGACTGCAGCTCCGAAGAAAGTGGAGTGCTCCTGAGAATCCGCTGATAGAAGACCTACGGGTCTGATCCATCTCCCTGCCTACCTGCGGGCATGAGCGCAGTGTCCACAAGAAGGGACGTCAGTACGAATAATGTACTGAGTATGTAAGGCATGAATAACAACATAATATAGATATGAAAGGTAACATGGAATAAGAGAGATAACCTGTACATTTGAATGCCTCATAAGGTAGATGTCATGCATGCTTAGCCTTTTAAAAAAAACATTTCTATACATATACATAGTACCACGCCCGGCCATTAAGGCTCGGTGTCATATATATATATATAGTATCATACCTGGCCATTAAGGCTCGGTGTTATCATCATTAGCCCACGTCCGGGGCAATATCATAACATGCCCACTGCAGTGGTGTGCACATCTACGTGCCATGCCCGACCGACTATAACGCGGCGCGGTGTGAGAAAATACATACATATATATATAAAGAATGCATGAGAGCCAAATAAAAGCTATAAATACATCGGAGTGACGTAAGGTCGGTAACCTCCGATTATATTATGGAATAATCATCATCTCTTTATCTCACCTTGAAGGAACAATTATTATAAGGTGAGACTATCAATAAAGAATAGCATCAAGAGAAAACATCAAATAAGATCATAAATATCATAAGGCGTCAATTCATATACTTTGGAATCTAAAAAAATAGTTATCCTCCATGAATAAAATTAAAAAATCAAGAAATAGCTCAACATTCTTATATCGTCATTGAAATCATAACTTGGAACCTTTAAACATGGAATAATTCTCATCATAGTCATCATAGAAAATGTTCTCATCTTTGGCATCATTGTCATCATGATAAAAACATGTCCATCATTGTTATCATAAGAGCTTACAAAATCATAAATCTCTGTTTTGGAAGAATACGGACATTTTGGAAAACATTTATGAGTTATCGGGAAAGGAATCATGCCTTGGAATCATAGACTTCTAACTTTTGAAAACAAAGAAGTTATGTAAGCATTTATGTAACATAGGAATCATGCCTTTGAAAGAAAGGGACGAGCCTTAACATACCTGGAAGATAATTTCTCGACTTCCAGTTACTTCCTAACTCGCAATCTACGTATAAAACCATTCATACCATTGTTAGGCTCGTCATCATGCACTTGTCTCAAAACTATAATTAAAATCCTTTTAGATTCTGTCGAAATTCGGGCAGCATCTCCCCTATTTATATGCCTAGCCCGAAATCATAATATCAATAACCAATCAACAACAACAATACCAACATCATCAACACCATTATCCATACCAATATATTTCCTAAAACATCCCACACGATGTTTTCTAAATTTCTCAACTAACCAACTTGTGATACGACTATTTAATAACTTTATTTCCGTAAAGAAGCCGAAATTAATGCCAATAAGGAGAGATTCATACCTTTTCCTTACTATAACAATAGTATCTCAAATATCCACCTTGAATCCAAGCTGAAATCCACCGCAAAACGATGCTATAACCGTAACTATGCGTTACCCGAGCCTTGATTAGCCAAAAATCACTTCAAACCCTCACTTTTTTATGACTTGTGTGATGGGATTTAGGATCTGTTTTGGAGCTGAAAAATGGGGTCTTGACCCTTTTATAGGTGGGCAAAGTCGGCATCACTGTAGCGGTTACTGTAGCAGTGCTGTAGCGGTACTGTAGCAGCCCTGTTTCTGCTTTGTCAGCTATGTTTGTAACGCCCAAAATTCTCTACTCCGATATCCTATCGACGAGCGGTTTGTTGCATTAAAAACTAGACTTGACGAAATTCATTTTAGGCTTTGGTTTCACCTTAAAACTCCTAATATGCTAGGAGATATGCCCCTCCAAAGTTGACTAAAAAAAATCTGCCCAACATTTCTCAAACTTTCGTCAAACTTATTTTCTTCAATTTGCTTGATCTCGAAATCTTCAGAAACTCTCCATACATATTATTTATCATTTATTATACATGATAATGGCCATGTTCTTATGTTTCAAAATAGTCTTTCCCGATTACGACTTACAAGATCATAATCATCCTTTACTTAAATAATATACTTAATAATGCCTCGTTCCTCATACTCCAAAGTTGTTTTACCTAGCCATAACTCGACGTACTCACATTTAAATTTAACCAGTGCTTCTCCAAGGTACAGGGTGTAACATTCTCCCCCCCCTCTAAAAAAAACATTCGTCCTCGAATGTTGAGGTAGAGTTCGCTTTGAGATAGATGTCAATGTTCTTACATGTATTTGTCGGTATTTACTTTACTTACTTGCCGTCTTACTTGCTCATTTAAAACTGAACTTATCCAAATTATGCAGTTTATCCTTCCTCTTTTGTAGCCAAAATTTATGCCTCTACTCAAGGTCATCCCTTTTCTTATTATTTGTCTGTCTACTAACTCTCCATGCTTTATCGTTTTCATTGTCAGCCTTCGTTGTTTACATTCTTGTATGCCCTTTCATCCTATGCTTACCACATACTTTTATCCAATTTTGATCTCATCTACTTTTTATTCAGAAATTCTTGTTCTCTACGATCTCCACATATCTTTCTTACGTTTCACAGATGTCCCAGGCCTTTGTCTTCTTGTTTACTTATTCTATTCTTCCTGTTATACCCCGTATTTTTGCATATTCGAAAAATTCGAAATAATTTTGACTTGTAAGAAACAAGGTCATGTGTTGATTTTAATTAAAATATGTGTGTTGATCATGAAATATTAATGTGGAAATATCGAGGAAGGCTAGGGGCAAAATTGAGAAATTCGGAAATTAGTTTCGGGAATTACAAAATAGGGCCCATAATTAATTGGGCTAGAAAGAGCAAAAAAAAAAAAAAAAAAAAAACAAGGCCCAAATTGTTGGGGGTGGCCGGCCATAGTATGATGTCCCAAGCCCATGTGGGGGTCTAATTTGTAGTATTAAAAGATGACTAAGTCATCTTTAACTTGTAGAAAAATCAAGAAACTTGAAGAAGGAAAAGACCATCCCAACTTTCGGCCGTGACCATGGAATTTTAGCTCTTTGAAATCTTGCTCCTAAAATTATTTTCTGGTGATATTCCTACTAATTCAAGGACCCTCTACAACGTGGTGTAGTTGTTTCGGAAGATAGGTCGTTTGTTTCGTCGATTTAACACTTTGGACAAGTGAAGAAGCTAAGAAGAAAAAGGTAAGATTTTACTCCTTTTATCTTGGAAGAAATATATATGTGTTGTAGAATATGGAAAGGAATGTAAAGTATAAAAATTGTGTGTGTTATAGGTATGTGGGTGTGTATGGCCGAAAATGGTGTGATGGAGGGGGATGATTAAAATTTTATTTGTTATGTTAATTGTGTTGTAGTGGCTTTGTGGAGTAAGTAGAGGAATGTTAGCCAAAAATTTGTAAGAAAAGTAGTTGTTAAGTGTTGTAGGAAGATTTGTGGATTTATGGGGAATTTATATAATTATGAAAATAAATTGTTAAGGTGTAAATTATGATTATTGTTAATGAAATGAGGAGACGAAAATGTGTTATGAATATTTATGTCGAAAATTAGAGTTTTCGGATGAATTATGGTTTTGGTGGAAATTTTGGTATATTTTGTAAATATTTTGTAGAATGATATGAAATGCTCCCGAATTGAATTGGAATGATCTTGATTAGTAAATGAATATGAAAACATTGATATTGGTTGGAAATGCGAAGTTAGATCGGAAGTTGTCGCATTATATAGGAAAGAAGACTATTTATGTTAACATGCGTTTTACTTTGATTGTTGGTGTTGTTGATGTTGTTGTTGTTGTTGGTATGGTTGTTGACATTTGGGCCGAGTTAAATCTCGGGGATGTTGTATGTATAGGGGAGATGCTGCCCAAATTTTTGTAGACAAGTATGAGTTAAGATTGAATTCACAAAGGCTTGTAATTGAGATTTGGTAATTGTGACCAATTGTAGATTTTGGAGGAAACGAGAATTAAGTTTGGAGAGGCGTAAGGAGCGAATAAGGTATGTAAAGCTTTACCTTTCCTTCTCTTGGCATGTCTTAGATGTGATAGGCTTGGATAGGAGCCTCGGGGACGACTCTACTCCTAGGAATCCGAGTTTGAAAATGCCCTTTGTCATTCAATAGAATTGAATCCTACATTTCATGTTTTGTTGAAGAAATTGTGTAAGCTTCTATAATTTGCCAAAAAGGTTATAGATTTGCTCTAAGACCTTCATAGATGACTCTATAAGCTTAATGTACATAATTTGAGCCCACCACCTCAATTGACCCGAGGTGGGCCCACTATTCCCGATTCCTCTCCTATTATGTATTGACTTATTTTCGAGCGATTTCAAAGGGGACGTTTTAACTACTCTTTTAACTACTAAATGAAAATTGTTGTAAATATTCCGTTGAGTCTTATAAACTATTTTGGAACATGGAAACGACCCTAGAAAGATTATTTTTATGTAACCTATAGTGATATCAGAAATACACGCACTATGATTATCGTGCGATTTCATTATTAAGATTTGTTGTCGCGATATTCCATTGAGTCTTTGTAAATGTATTTTGTTTTACATTGCATTTAGTTTCTCACTACTCCACTCGTGGATGTCTCAATGTTTCCTTCACTGAGCCCGGACCAGGATATGTTATCAAGCGTATTCCACTGCATTGTTCGCCGTGCCTCGATGTGAGGGGGCAGGTATACGTGTACATGGGTTGTGGAGTATGCTGTGCCATGTACACATATTCTGATATGATATGATACGATATGATATGATATGGCCATCTGATATGATATGATATGTTACGGAGCTATTTCCTACTCTGGAGTATGATGTGTTGTGGCGCTAGTGTCGGGGTGGTGACCACGTTCTGTTCACCGAGTCCCCTAACGGGGCCGGATATGGCATATGTTTTGCATGCATTGGTTACGTTTTGTAAATATGCATTCTGATATTCTGGACGTTACACTTATTTTCTGTACTTTCTGTTCCGGTTACGACTTTATTTACCATATTCCATGCTTTACATATTCAGTACATTTTCCGTACTGACCCCCTTTCTTCGGGGGTTGCGTTTCATGCTGCGCAGGTACAGACGCTCGATTTGCTGATCCGCCCGCTTAGGATCTTATTCTGCTATCTTGGAGTGCTCCTTTGTCCGGAGCTTACATTTTGGTACATACTTTTCTGTTGTACATATGTATATGTTATTCAGGGGTATGACGGGGCCCTGTCCCGTCTTATGTTTCTGTTGTTATTCGTAGAGGTCTGTAGACATACATGTGGGTTGTGTATATGTTTTGGGTTGCTATGTCTTATGATAGCCTTATCGGCTTCCACGCGCTATATCTGTTTATCTGCGATAATTAGTAATGCCTTTCGACGTTTATATCTTTATATTCTGTTTATATGCTAGTTTGAGTTATTGGGTACGTACGGGTGTCCAGCACGGACACTAGTCGCGGCCCACGGGGTTGGGTCGTGACACTTCCTTCCTTAAAGATAACCTCAAGACTGATCACATTTAGCATCCTTTGCTTTCTATAGCAGTCGAATTAATCTTTGCAGTACTTTATCTTTCAACTAGTTTAACACCGAAATGTCTCGCTTAATTTCTCTTTCCTTCAATTGGACTTCTGGCACTTGGTTAACTAACGGTAATTCTTGTACTTATATAAAAAACATACCAAATGATTCATTTCCTTTGGGTTTCTCCTTCTACTTTTAACCTTTGCCCGATTATCACTTAATAAGTCTTTCCCATAGTTTGACGCAATTATCTATCATTTCGATTTACCAATCAAGCAAATCTCTTAATTCCTTAAATGTCCATCTCCTTTAGTTATACCCTTGAATCCTTTTCCTGCAATCTTGTCGTCATCTACTTCCACGACTTCACCTTCCGTTGACTTGGTCCCTCCTATTTCGCAGCCCTCAATTTCTCTACTAGTGGGCAACTTTCTTATTTAGCTGCAGTACTTTTCCTTGCTTGCTTCTCTAGTGCTACTTTAGATTATGCTCTTAGTATTAATCGATTTTATATACATATCATTTCATCTCCTTTTTAATGCTTTTGTCAAACTCCTTAACTCCTTGCAATGTCATCATAGTTCCACTTATGGTAGCGCCTAGATGGCTTGCAATAGCATTTCCTTGCCAATGGCTTATTATTCTCATTAATTACTTTACTTCAGATTACTCATCGTCAAAAATACCATAGCCAAGGGATCTATATTCAAATGGGACTCCATTCGACCCATACAACAATCCTCAACACCATTCCTTATACTCTCGTATATAACATTTTCTTATCATCGCTGTTATCCCCTATCACAAGATTATACGTACAACATACTAACCCACTATTCAAAATATTTCAAATCCTTGTTTGAATCTTTCCTCCAATTTCCTTTCCTCTAATCTTAACATCATTACAAAATAACTCATTAGCATGAGACTAAAATAAAATCTCACTTAATTACAACTTCCTTTCAATACAAGTGTGCTTCCCTCTTTAAGTCCTTGGCTCTCCTATAGCAGCGGCTAATTGAGACTTAACTAGATTCCATTCCTCTTCAAATATTTACTATCGTCTCCACACTACTTTACTAGCCATTTTATCAGGACGATTATTTATATGGTCCTATGACATATACTCTCACGATTTGATATAAATGGTGACTTATAATTTCCCGACGCAGGAGATATTTTCAAATCTCAGGTAGTACTGCTGCCGTGCTATCCATAGGCATACTGTCTTTCTTTCTTTTGACAATCATTGAGATTCCTTTAAATATTTCTCTTTTAAAACTCTCATCTCTTCCAACGCCGCGATTTTTCTTTAGTAATCCCGTCTGTCCCTGATACTTATCCTTGATCACTTGTAGTCCTTCTCACTTCGTCCGTTACCTTTTTGGGGTACGTCTGCTGCATATTTACTTGTAACAAAAAATTTCTCTGGTATGAGCGATTGGAATCATAGCCCGGAACACAACGTATTGCATTGACAAAACTTATTTCCTTTGATTTGCTAAACCTTCATTATCTTGTCATGCCTCCTTTCCCATGTCTGTCTCATAATATACTTGCATCTAGTCCATTTCCACTTTTTTTTAGCACATCATTGCTATATTAGTTCATCTCGAATTTCGACTCCTTCAAGCCAGTACATTTCCTTCTTCTGTACTTGGGAATATTCTAATTCGTCTAAGAATGTTCTCATATACCAGTAACATTCGAGTGTTGACCGTCTTTGGTAGTCAATTGGCCAACCCTAACGATCCTTCAACTCCTCCAGTCCATATAATGTCAGAGTTACTTTTATCACCTGGTTTAACTTATTTCTCTTTGCTAACTGGATTCTTGTATCAAGTCATCCATACATATTGGACACAACTCAAACCACTTCCTTCCTTCATGCCTAATAGTCCCCTAGATTAATGAATCAATGGTGACATCGGAATTCGTTAGGCTCCTTATAGAATGCCCGACTATACCATGCTCCTTCAGCTGTAAAATAGTGCATTACATTTATTCATATGTATATACCATTACTGTCTGGACCGAAAAAAAAATTATGCAGGATTTCGCTTTCCTTCCGCGATGCGGACGGAAAGCACAATGTCCTGAGACCTTCCGCTTTCCTTCTGCGATGCGGACGAAAAGCGGAAAGTTCTGAGGCCTTCCGCTTTCCTTCCGCAATACGGAAGGAAAGCCTGATCCAGGAGCTGATTTGGATGAGAAGTCAATGATCTGATCTTGGCATTTCGGAGTGACATAAGGTCACAACCTCCGAATGAATAATGGAGCTCGTATCGAATCCAAGGAATTAGCTTAATGATGATAAACATGATAATATGGTAAGAATCAATCAAATAAGTAAGGCATTAAGATCTAAAATACATACCATAGGAATGGAGTGAAGTTGTTATGGAATGCGCATGTTCATGTTCTAGTTGGGTTCGTGCCAAAGAAAGAAGGAAACGAACACGTTACATACCTTATCCGTCAAGCCACCACTTAAAGAGTTCCTTACATCGAAGCTTGCCCTTCACCCGAGCCTATATATCGAGAAATATACCATTAATCATACTTTCATCGCTTTTCCATCAACTTATAAGTACTCATAGACATCCTTTCCCCAGTACCCTTGAGATTTCTCTTATTCTTGGTTCTCGATTCCGAGTTGGCTTTATATAATACCAGTAAAAGTCGATACTTTCTCTCATAATCTCACAATTCGTCCTTTTCTTAATTTAGCTCAAAGTGTCCCATGGTTTCTCTTAACTAATTGTTTGTATCATAATCATGCGTCATAGTCCTTATAATGTCCCGCCGATTCTTGTTCTCATCATGAAATTTTAGTAAAATACGCCCCTTTTTTTTTTCTTCCTTCGTTCATTTCTTATTTCCCTTTACGATAGCATAGCTTGCTCGTATGTATGTTTATTTCTCGTATATTCGTCTTGTTTCCTTTATAATCGTATCTCTATCCCAAGTCCACTGTCGTATGCCATCACTGTCTACCCTTGGCCAACCTTATTAATTTATTAAACTTCCTCTCATAGTCGCCAATCACATAACTTCCTTTAATCAATTTATAACCGCACTTTCTCGTACTTCTGTCCTGAAGGTCCTCCTAGATTGTCGTTACTCTTAAAGTGTTGTTTTCCTGTTTGCCACTTAATAGTATCTACTTAGAAGTTTGCAGAACATTCCACTATGAGTACAAACCCATCTTGATCTCGTATATATATATATATATATATATATATATATATATATATATATATATATATATATATATATATATATATATATATATATATATATGTATATACTTCTAGGGTGAAACTTTCCCGTACTTGTTAACTTCCTTCCCATATCAATATCTCTTTGTTATCACTTACTAACCAATCTAATCTATGAATTGTAATACTGTATTTGAGTTCCTGATGTAAACTTTCTTTATGTTTCCAATAGGTCCCAATCCGTCGAAATCTCGAATGCAACTCATCCCAGTTTCTTAACTACTAATCATTTTTTCCCTCCAGGATTCCTCCCTTAAATTAAATTAAGATCATTCTAAAACTTCTCTTTGAAAGCGTCCCATAATTATTCCTTCAATCATGACTTACCCAACGGCTGATGGTCACATTTTCCCTTTATTCTTTCTTTATAGACATGCAAACAATTCAATTTGCAAAAATTTCGACAGAGTTACCTCTATAATTCATACTACCTCATTCCTGCACACAACCCAGAAAACACATCCAATGCTCCACAGAGCAATCACAGATATCATAATGTATTGCTCAAGTTCTTATATCAACATCTATCCATATTAATAAAACAGGAAACATACCTTTCGAATGAACAACTTCAATTCGAAGCAATTTCCTCGTAGCAACATAATCAATTGCTTATCCATGATCAAAACATTTGGGTTAGGATCAGGGACATCATATCCTATGATTTAGCTCTCTGGCACGATCTAAGATAAGAAAGAAAGGTCAATGGTTCCTAAATGCCCTGCAGCCTCTTGTTTATAACTGTGGCAAACTTCACACCCATAAACAAGACTCTACTGGACACGGCTCGTAGACATTCCCTAGGACGAACTGCTCTGATACTAATTTGTCACACCCCTACCAGGAGTATGACGGGCTCCGACCTGTAGGCCGAGAACCACCTGACTTATCCGTTACTTTGAATATTATAAACCATAACTCAAGTAAACCTATACGCAGAAAAGGCCCAAAATAGAAATATCTGCTCATTCAGCACATGTGTACATATGCGGACCGACAAGGTCGCCACAACATAACGTATATCATAAAGCTGGCAAGGCTAACCGTAAAGTACCAAGAGCTCACAATAAGGCCGACAAGGCCACTAATATATGTATATTATACAACATTATGAACCGATAGAGCTATGAAACATCTAACTGTACACACACGTCTACTAGCCTCTACATGGAATACAAATGATCATAAGGACAATACCAAGTAGACTGCAGCTCCGAAAAAAGTGGAGTGCTTCTGAGAATCCGCTGATAGGAGACCTACAGGTCTGATCCGTCTCCCTGCCTACCTGCGGGCATGAGCGCAGCGTCCACAAGAAGAGACGTCAGTACGAATAATGTGTTAAGTATGTAAGGCATGAATAACAACATAATATAGATATGAAAGGTAACATGGAATAAGAGAGATAACCTATACATCTGAATGCCTCATAAGGAGGATGTCATGCATGCTTAGCCTTTTAAAAAAAACATTTCTATAAATATACATAGTACCATGCCCGACCATTAAGGTTCGGTATCATATATATATAGTATCATGCCCGACCATTAAAGCTCGGTGTTATCATCATTAGCTCGCGTCCGGGCCTCCCGCGTCCGGGGCAATATCATAACATGCCCACTGCAGTGGTGTGCACATCTACGTACCATGTCCGGCCGACTATAACGCGGCGCGGACATACATATATATATAAAGCATGCATGAGAGCCAAATAAAAGCTATAAATACATCGGAGTGACGTAAGGTCGGTAACCTCTGATTATATTATGGAATAATCATCATCGCTTTATCTCACCTTGAAGGAACAATTATTATAAGGTGAGACTATCAATGAAGAATAGCATCAAGAGAAAACATCGAATAAGATCATAAATCTCATAAGGCGTCAATTCATATACTTTGGAATCTAAAAAAAAATAGTTATCATCCATGAATAAAATTAAGAAATCAAGAAATAGCTCAACATTCCTATATCGTCATTGAAATCATAACTTGGAACCTTTAAACATGGAATAATTATCATCATAGTCATCATAGAAAATGTTTTCATCTTTGGCATCATTGACATCATGATAAAAACATGTCCATCATTGTTTTCATAAGAGCTTACAAAATCATAAATCTCTGTTTTGGAAGAATACAGACATTTTGGAAAACATTTATGAGTTATTGGGAAAGGAATCATGCCTTGGAATCATAGACTTCTAACTTTTGAAAACAAAGAAGTTATGGAAGCATTTATGAAATCGTAACATAGGAATCATGCTTTTGAAAGAAAAGGGACGAGCCTTAACATACCTGGAAGATAATTTCTCGACTTCCACTTACTTCCTGACTCGCAATATACGTATAAAACCATTCATACCATTGTTAGGCTCGTCATCATGCACTTGTCTCAAAACTTTAATTAAAATCCTTTTAGATTCTGTCGAAATTCGGGCAGCATCTCCCCTGTTTATATGCCTAGCCCGAAATCATAATATCAACAACCAATCAACAACAACAATACCAAAATCATCAACACCATTATCCATACCAATATATTTCCTAAAACATCCCACACGATGTTTTCTAAATTTCTCAACTAACCAACTTGTGATACGACTATTTAATAACTTTATTTCCGTAAAGAAACCGAAATTAATACCAATAAGGAGAGATTCATACCTTTTCCTTACTAGAACAATATTATCTCCAATATCCACCTTGAATCCAAACTGAAATCCACCGCAAAACGATGCTATAACCGTAACTATGCGTTACCCGAGCCTTGATTAGACAAAAATCACTTCAAACCCTCAATTTTTTATGACATATTTGCCCCTATATGTGTGCTGGGCTTTAGGATCTGTTTTGGAGCTGAAAATGGGGTCTTGACCCTTTTATAGGTGGGCAAAGTCGGCATCACTGTAGCGGTACTGTAGCAGTACTGTAGCGGTATTGTAGCAGCCCTGTTTCGGCTTTGTCAGCTCAGTTTATAACGCCCATAATTCTCTACTCCGATGTCCTATCGATGAGCGGTTTGTTTCATTAGAAACTAGACTCGATGAACTTCATTTTAGGCTTTTGTTTCACCTTAAAACTCCTAATATACTAGGAGATATACCCCTCCAAAGTTGACTAAAAATATCTGCCCAACATTTCTCAAACTTTCGTCAAACTTATTTTCTTCAATTTGCTTGATCTCGAAATCTTCCGAAACTCTCCATACATGATATTTATCATTTATTATACATGATAATGGCCATGTTCTTATGTTTCAAAATAGTCTTTCCCGATTACGACTTACGAGATCATAATCATCCTTTACTTAAATAATATACTTAATAATGCCTCGTTCCTCATACTCCAAATTTGTTTTACCTAGCCATAACTCGACATACTCACATTCAAATTTAACCAGTTCTTCTCCGAGGTACGGGGTGTAACAATTATATACAAAGGTTTCAATGATCTAACCTTCACATAAATTAATCCGAAACTGTCAAAATTTATTATTTGTTAAGACTATCACACATTAGTACTGATTCTTGTTTTTCATCATCCACCACACACATTCAATAAAAACTTAATAGTTAGTTACAACCCAAAAAAACCAAATTAGTTGTCTCAAGAACCATTAATCTGGGCGAGGACGCCCGACACAAATTTTTCAAGGTCAAATTTAACATCAGCTTGACTGGCCTCAACCTTAGCAGAGACATCTGCTGCTTTCTCAGCTTGAGCAGCTGGCATAAGGATCTCAACCTTCTCGACCTCAGCCTTCTCAAATTTCTCGACTTCCAAAGTTGGTCTAGGGCCCTCAACCTTCTCAATATCAGCATTAGCAATCTTCTTATTAACCTGGCAAGTTGGCACAGAGACAGCTACTGCCTTCTCAGCTTAAGCAGCTGGTCTAGTAAGCTCATCTGCTACCTTCTCAGCTTGAGCAGCTGGTCTAGGGAGCTCAGCACCTACATTCACCTTATTGATAGCAGATGGGTCCACAAGTGCTTATTTTTGGACATAATTAAAAAGAATGAAAATCGTATACAACATAATTAGAACAAAAAAATTCAAAAAGTTCACCTTTCTCTTTGGCAGTCTCCTAATTCTTCTTCTCCGCCTTCTCGCTCTTTCTAAAATTTTCTGCCTCTACATAAGCGAGAACAACATTCAGAGACTCCTCCATCTTCACCAAACGCTGTTGCAGTTCCACATTCTCTATCGGCATTGATGGGCGCCCACTTGGTGCGGCACGACCCCTAGAAGTCTCAGTGCCAACATTACTGCTAAAATCTTCAGATTGAATATCTTTCACATCATATGAGGGCTCCTTGGACTCCTTTTCAAACCGACTATGACACTTCAAGGCATGATGAGTATCCTCATTAGAATTCTCTTTGAGCTGCTTTCTCAACCTACTAGGAGCCTTTGAGCCATTCTTTGGTGTAACCAATACGGTCACACCTTCCAATTCAATCTTCAATTTATCTATGATGGGATCATCAACCTCATCATCAAATGCCAAGAAGTCTTTCATGTAGTCCTGCTCCATCTCACGCATTGTGGGAATGATGTAAGGGTGCACAACCTACAAATACGCAACACATTATCATTTAGTTTATGTTTTTGCAAAAACATTGATAATAGACTCCAAATTTATACCTGTGAAACTTCCCTTCTAATACTAAATGGATCACCTTCAGTAAATCGCTCCATTTTTGTGGTGTGCCACCTAAGAATCCTAGGAATAGGCAGAGGAACCTCATCTGATTTGCTAGCATGCAGTCCAAGTGCGGGGAAAGCTTCATAAGTGCAGACCTATAATAACACAAATAATCACTGAGTGTAAAAATAAACAACACACAGTCTATAATCTACTACACCAGTGGTTTAT
The DNA here is from genome assembly GCF_019175385.1 of Lycium barbarum. NCBI lineage: Eukaryota > Viridiplantae > Streptophyta > Magnoliopsida > Solanales > Solanaceae > Lycium > Lycium barbarum. The sequence goes on from NC_083342.1 coordinate 14,389,879, forward strand.
AACATGTACCATGAATGCCTAGGGGAAGCCGTAGAGAGCATATGATGGAGTCTTCTTATCAAGGTGGGTTTGGTAGTGCCTGGGAATGTCTACCTTGTCCATCAAGCATTCCAAGGTGAGTTCAAAGGATTCCTTCCCCAAGGACAGCACTGGAAGAATTCCAAATCGTCAGCCATTTTAAACCAATCAGCGTCCACACCCCTGGACACATCTTTGGCCATCAAAATTGTATGGAGAAACCACACAAGATAACATTTCAGCTTTTTTCTTTATCTAATCTAGGCCTTCTTATCACCGACAATATCTTGTCTGATGTAATCTTCTTCTTTCGAGTAACCTTTGTGTAGAATTCTTCCCCTTTCTTAATCGCCCTGTCCTCTCTAGATTGAGAGGGATAGGATCCACAATTTAAACCGGTGATCAACGCATCTTCTTTAAGCCAAAACACGCAGGCTTGTCGTTCACGAGGAACCATATTTCACGCTTCTTTTTCTGGGCAACATGACGAAGAAGCATATAGAGGATCATCCGTCCGTTGAAATTAATGAAGAATTTTAGTAGCTTTCTAAAGTGGCCAAAACAAGAACGCTTCCACATTTTCCTTAGTTTTTGATCTCTCAACACGTTGCTAAATTCAACTAACAACGACAGCCTGCTTCTAACAGAAACTTTTGCTGCAAAAGTTTCATAATCATCTAGCTAATTGATCAAGCCATACTTTTCAACGTTAATTATCTTTGCACAATATGGCAAGGACAAAGGATCAACATCTTCAGCAGCACTACAATGTTTTGAACCATCCTCAAATACACTCTCAACTCTACTATCAACTCTATTTCCATCAACACTACACTCATCAATGGGGTCTGAGTGAGACGCACTCTAAGCTTCTGCACTTCTTTTTCTTTTTCTATCTCGGCTAAATTCTTCACCTCTTCTATTTTTATCCTTACGATTCGCATTAGAACGAGTTTCAACCATAGCACAAGAACGGGGGAGTATTTTTCCTCCTCTGCCTCTACACCTAGGCATTTATATGATCAATATACTAATAATAGAGATGTTGATCAACCACGATACAACAATAATCGACCAAAAGACTATGAATAGACTATATATAATTTCAAAAAGCAAAAACAGAAAAACAAAGATCGAAACAAGCAAAATAAGCATAAATAACACACATTTCGATGAAAAAACAGGCAAAACAACAAAGGTTTTGAAAAAAAGCAGATCTTTATGAACCCAGTTTTTTATCAAGATCGAAAAAAAAAAATCAGGGCAATATGGAGCTCAAAATGCTCCGACGGAGTTGTAGAGTTAAAGAAATTACCTGTTTACGACGATCAAGGCGTGTTGGAGCTTGGGGGAGAGGTAGAAGTTTGAGAGTTCCAAGCTAGAAAGAGAAATAAAGAAGAGAAAGGGACGGATGAGAGAAAGGGACGGATGAGAGAGAAAGGGTGTTTGTGTATTTTATTAGAAGTCAACTAGACTTATGTGTGTAACTTAAAACTTTCAATGTTTTTAAAATTATGAAAAGTACCCCATTTCCATTTTTCTAAACCCCTAATACCGAAAAATAATTGAAAAAGAAAATGAGTGGCCACAATGCATTTAAAACTTAGAAGTGGCCTTTTTGACAAATATTCTGGGGAAAGTCCTATAAAATCACAAAAACCGCAACATCCAAATAGACAAAAAGTATAAAAAAAAGAAACTACAAAACTGCACCTCCAAACGTGAGTTCATTTTAAATCTTTTTTTTCATAGTTTTCGTTAAATCAAAAATCAAAGTTTGTGAAATATTTGAGGGAGACGAAAAGTATTCGCATTTGACAAATTTAAAGGACCAAAACTGCTCAGAAGTATATTTAAGAGAACATTTTGAACGTATCCTCAAATTTGAGAGACCGTTTTCTCATTTTCTTCGAGTTTTTCGCACCATAACTATTGATTGAAATTCTCATTGTTCCCCTTCTTTTCCTGTGCCTCTTCCACTATCTCCTATGTGATGAATTTTCTTTAAAAGATAGTCATCTCCTATGCGATGAATTTATTTTAAAAGAAAGTCCTTTAAGGGAAAGAAAAAAAAAGATTAAGAATACTTGGATAAAATGCACTCTGAATTCTTTTTCGTGAGATAAGAGTTTTACAGTATACTTTATATCTGAACTAAAATTCACACCAAAGTCTAGGCCCCTTTGTTAAAAAGTACAATATGAACATTAAATGAGTCCATATTCTTCATCCTCCCTTAAACAATCACACTGCAAACTGTCAAATTTGTCAAACGATAATTTTTGGTTTTTTCCTATAGGTAGTACGTAACTATAGAGAGGACCAACAGTGAAATTAATGACCCTAACTTTTTTAGTTTCTTTGGTGTAATTGGTGCACATTTTATTCAGTCCCTCAATAAATGATATTATGATTAATTCCAAACAACCCCAATGGACACTCCCTCCATTAGGTATCTTCTCCATCTTCAATTTCTCCCATCAAATTTTCCTCTATATATACCTATTAAAACCTCACTCTCCGTACAGTTTAATCAGTTTATTTTACCCTAACCCCAAGAAAAAAGAGGCCAAAAAAAAAATGTCACTTCTGAAAAGAGAAAAAATGACAAGACCAACAAGGTGGAGTCCAACTCCAGAACAAATTATGTTCTTGGAAGAAATGCATAGGAAAGGTTTAAGGAAAGCAAAGGCTACACAAATACAAAGTATCACTGCCCATTTGTCTTCTTTTGGGAAAATTGAGGGGGAAAATGTGTTTTATTGGATTCAAAACCACAAAGCTAGGAGCAGGCAGAAGCTTAAGAAAAAACTCCTTTCCCAAATGAACCAACAACAAATTTTAGCTCAATATCCCATTGATGCTCATAGCACTACTACTACTAATAATTCCAATAACACAAACACAAATGGCCTCTTTCACTGACCTACGTACTGATCAGAACTCTCAAAAATCTTCATGTGGTGTTAACTAAATATTCCCTTTTACATCTACTGGGCTTCTTCAAGAGGTAGAAAAATACACAAAAATATTACTACTTGTAGTATTATAATTTTTTTGGGTTTCATTCTGCATGAGGAAACTATTTCAGAAGCTAGTCAACTTATCTACTTAGTTTTAGAACTGTATGCTTTTTCATCTTTAGAAAGAAAACAAGAAAGCTTGTCCCCACCCCCACATACACAAAGAAAAAATGCAAAAAAAGTAATACTGCTCCGTCCCTCCGTCCCTTATTACTTGGTCACTTTTCCTTTTGCACACCCGTTAAGAAATCAAAAATAAAAGATGCATTTTACTACTTTACCCCTATCTCTCTCCAATAAATATATTCTAATTAATATTGACTATTTTCAAGAACAGATAATACTAAGGGTAAGATGAGAAATATTTAATTAACTTTATCTTGGTTTTGTATATGAATAAGTAATTTGGACATATATTTTTAATAACATGGCCAAGTAATATGGGATAGAGCGAGTATTTGATTCTGTTAGGAAATACACTTGTCCCTCTTTGATTGTGTAAATTTTTAAATAGGGTTTATGATGTCTTGGTCATTCTATTCAAAGCGTTGAGATTTTAGGCTAGATGGTTAGATTCTTTCATAGAATATTAGAACCAAGTTTTGATAAACTCGTTTTCACAATCATTTCTCTGTAGTTCTCTCTCTGTTAATTATCTCTAGATTCAGCTTTGCGAGTCACTTACTAATCCAGCTCATCGAGCTATTTACTTTGCCCTAGACTTACAATCATTAGCTTGTTGAGCCTACTCTCTTTTCGTATATTCCTATCTCACTCTTTAGCTTGTTGAGTCTGCTCGCTCCTTCTGCTCCAAGCCTTCTCTCTCTCTCCAGCTCGAGGCTTTCTCTCTCCACTTCAAGTCCACTTTTCAATCTTTCAAAAAGAATGTTTCCAATCATGTAACCAATTATAATTGAGTTATACGTACGAGATGATGTTAGAAAGTACTGCAGTCTCTCATTGGTTATGAAAGGGTTTTCAAAGAGGTCATATATATTGTCGTGGGTCTTTTCACTCATTGTTTTATACTACTGTAGTTTGGAATTATATACTCAGATTCTTTTGTAAATTCTGAGAAACCTGCTCAAATTTTTATACAAATGAACATGAGGCTGCTTTGACTTAAAAAACTGAAAACTCTAGCATTCCATCAAATAAAAAAGAGAGGAATTCTTGTATTATTTGCTACGAACCATGCAATATGTGACTTCCATAGTCACTTAGGTACTTCATTGTATTTATACTTTCAAGCTCTTGGTTTTATATCTTATTTGTTCGCTTTATTTATTTTCTTAATTAACACTCTTTTTTGTGTGTTATAGGGTGGAATCAAAGGTGCATCATCTCAAGTAATGACTTACCTATATCCAATGGATCTCTCAAGACCAGCTGAGAATATGGACAATTGCATGATAAGACCATATGGAAAAGATTGGATCGTGATGATGAACATTAGTCCTAATAATTTAGCTTCTTGTGTCAATAGACCCCTCAAAACCCTACCACTTTTTCCCATAACCGATGGCCTCAAGGACCAGACTACATCTCCTACTTTAAGTCTCGGAGTTTAAGTTTTATACATTGTTTGTGTAAATAATTTTTTACACATCAGGTCATTCTAATGATATACAGAGATAACCTTTCATATAATGTGAGATTTGAAATCTTAAAAATAAGATATGTTACGTTACCTGCTATAACAAGTACATGATTTGATGGTATAAAAAACATTCTAAACAGACGGTGTATATTGCTTAAAACTCGTAGTCTATACTAATAGTCACTTTGCATGATCTCCATGCGCAGTATTGTCTTGTCTTTTAGAGTCCTTTGCTTCAAAAAAACGGGGCGTAGGATAGTGCCTGTAGTTTAACTGTTTAGCGTGTACCTTGTAAAGAGTTAAATAATATTGGAGTGTCACTTAAACTGATGGTTTCTGTTAACAGTCTGTAGACTAGTAATAGCGAAATATCTGAATTGTCTAATTCTGTTAACAGTCATTTGCATACTTGCAGTACTTGTCAAAGAAGATCTAAGTAGTGTCTTTTCCTTTCTCTGTAACATTAGCGCGTAGAGTTTTTTGCTCCATGTTGAGTTATACTCCCTCCCTTCTAATTTATGTGAATCTAATTTTTTTTTAGATCCATGCAAAAAAAAAAAAATGATCTCTTTTCATATTTGAAAACAATTTATCTTTATGCAATGATTCATAGCCACACAAAATATATGTGCCTCATTTTACACCACAATTTCAAAAGTCTTTTTTTTTTTTAAACTTCGTGTCCAGTCAAATAAGTCCACATAAATTAAAACAGATGAAGTAATATAATTAAATACTAAAAATAACTTGTGTGTAACTCAACCCTAAGACTAATTTATGAGCATATAAAGAGAAAATCTCATACCTAATGAGCCTATGTGAATATTACTATGTGGGACTCAACATTAAATATTAATATATAGTAATTTTTTATAGTTTAAGTTTTTATATGAGGTGGTCAAATTATTCAAGATAGTGTATAGGTCACGCGGACAATCTTTCGGTTCAAATCTCATCGCAACCTCACAAAAAGAAAAAGAAAAAAAGCATTGCAATGTATTTAGCCCAAGAAAAAGAATCAGACTCAAAAGCCAGGATTTAATCTGATGGGTTTAACCTCTGATATTAGCTTGAACACATTATAAATTTCAAATTATGAGTTTAGAATCTAATATCCCTTTAAGAGTAATTTCTTAAACTGGGTTTATGAAAAGAGTACATCTAGAAATATAATATAATTAAATAGTTGAAAGTATATTTTGTTACTAATTAAGTATTCCCTCCGTTTCAATTTGTTTTTCTGGGTTTAACTTGGTATTGAGTATAAAAAATAATATTTTTAATTCTTGTGATCTTAAACTAAAGATATGTAAAATATATCAAAATTTCGTTAAATCTTGTGATCTAAAACATGTCATGTAGAAGTTAAAATTAAAGAGTTGTTAAAAAACAAAAAAGACATTTTTTTTAAATGCATTAAAAAAAAGACAAATAAATTAAAACGGGGAGAGTAATAATTTAAGCATTTCAATTAAATCATCACACACTTCAACACTCCCAAAAAAGGTGGCATAAATTAGGGCCTGTAGTTTAAATGTTTTTAGTCCTCTGTGAAGAGTTGCAATTTAATTTAAATGATCCAAAAAGTGGGATTATGATCCAAAATAACCCCCACACACAAAAAAAAAGTTACAAAAGTGCCTTTTGCACACAAAATTAGTGCATAATAGTAGTTAATGACGGCTACAGTTAATTGTGCATTAATTTTGTGTGCAATAGGGATTAGTTTTGTTTTCCCCACACTTTGTATAATTTCAAAGTTTTGAAATTCACGTTTTTTCCATATTTTGACCAAAGATTAGTCATGTCTCAAAACTCCGGAATATCAATATTTTTTATAGAATCTGATATCTTTTTCTGCGAACAATAATGTAGGCTCAATACATTAAGTATACCTAAACATTTGGGTCATCGTTTTAAGGGTTGTAAAGTGCCCTGAAGTAAGTTTTGTTTGGAAACTTGTTATCGTTAGGTTTAAGTATTTTATTTTATAAGATTTTGATTTAAGCGTTTTATTATTTAGTCAAGGCACTACTTTATTTCGAATATGTCGAGATTTTTTTTCATAATTAATTTATTAATTATTTAGGATAATAAAGACTAAGATAACTAATTATCATTAAGAAAATAAAACCAAAAAATATAATATTAACATTAAATGTACAATTTACATATACACAATCTGTAATGGGTCCCACACGTGGGAGCCTTTACAGTAACCTTAGGTCCCAGGAGCCTTTAGAGTAACCCTAGGCCTAAGGCGATCCCCACTACCCTCACCATCATCTCCATCCTCATTCTTCCTCTTAATAATAGGATGCTCTATGTCATGATCATCCTTCCTTCACTTCCTTGCGCCCTTGACCATAATATGCTTCTTCTGGGGTCTACGTGCGCTATGTACAGTCAGAATCTCATCAGCATCAGGAGACGGGTCCATCTCATCAGGAAACGGGTCCGCATACGCAGAAGGATGAACCTGTAATAACATATAAACAATTAGTATTAATTTTAATTTAGATTTAATTATTACATTATCTTTTGGTAAAAAATAAAACCTGTGTGTCGACGGGCTCCTGAGAGGGCTCCCGATCTGGCTCCTTAGCGGTCTCCCGAGCGGGCTCCCGATCTGGCTCCTCAGCAGTCTCCCGAGCGGGCTCCTGAGCGGGCCCCAGAGCCGGAGCTGTAGATGGTGCCGGAGCTGGAGCTGGATCCTAATAACTAGTATAAGTATTTTGATTTGTTAAAATAATTATTTTAAACACTTACATCTTGGCTCTCAAACATGTCGAAGTCCATGAATGTGTAGTCGTACTCCAGCTCTTTGCCACCCTGTATGTTACATCTCGCCCTTCGAGAAACTAAGTACGTTACGTATTCCTCGACGTAAGACCGGAGAGGCCATGGAACTCTCAAAAGGTCAAGGAATACTTTTAGCAAGTGTTAAACATGTATCCAAAGGCTCCGGGATCAAGCGACTCAAAGGAACTAAGTTTGTCAAAACTTGGGGAAGATTTGGCAAAATTCTGGACAGAAATTTTATTACAACTTTGGGGAGGTATATCTCCTAGTATATAAGGAGTTACGGAACGCATAACCTATGTAACTTGAAGTTCAGAGAGTCTTATTTTCAATGCAATTGACAGATCGTAAATCCGAGAGGTATGGTGGAAGACACGGCTCGTACAAAATTGTACGATTCCTCTGTGCAAGTCGACGGACCGTCGAATAACAATGGTACCGTCGAGCCTACTGTCTAATTGAGGCAGTGGCAACCGGCATAAACTGTCACGACCCGACTAGGGGCCGCGACGGGTACCCGGGGCTAACTACCGAGCACCAATCGTTCTATGTCTCATCATACTCATTTAATGCTCTTTTATCACTTTTATAGTCAAATCGTAGGAAAATTATATTCCATATAAAACATAAATACTTATATATATGCCTTTTGGCCATTAAAATAACATTTATACTAAATAGCATCTCGTGAGACCATCTAACCCACACTGCGCATCTACGAGCCTCTACTGGAGTGCTAGACATATGGACGGGACAAGACCCCGTCATGCCCAAAATACATATACATATATATATATATATATACACAAAAGTATAACCCGATTAGCACCTCCGGAATAATGGAGTGCTCCTGAAAATCTGCTGATAGCTCCTATAGGTCTGCGTCGTCTCCCTGTCTACCTGTGGGCATGAACACAGCGTCCAAAGAAAACAGACGTCAGTACGAATATTGTACTGAGTATGTAAGGCATAACAATGAAAATACGTCAATGAGATAAAGGAAGCATCAATAAGGAGCAACTGTATATGACTGTCACTTATAAAAGGAATAGCACATGCTGACTTACTTCATATCCATCATCATATCATATATTGCTGCGGAACGTGCAGCCCGGTCCATACATCATTATATATATAAATATATTGCCGTGAAACGAACGACCCGATCCATATATCATCATATATAAATATATTGCCGTGGAACGTACGGCCCGATCCATCACCCATATATCCCGCGTCCGGGCACCCCGCGTCCGGGATGGAATCATGATATGCCAGCTGTACAGGTGGCTATGCGTCTATAGCGCCTCACCTTTCCCCACTTCCCCTAAAAACATTTTCATATCATATACATATACATACATAATATACGTAGCATGCATGAGGGCTCAAGGAAAGTTATGTTCCTGCCGGAGTGACGTAAGGTCGAACACCTCCGATTATATTATGGATTAATCATGATCGTCATGTCTCGCCTTGAAGGGACAATCATCATAAGGCGAGAATATCAACGAAAGCTAATATAAAGAGAACAGAGGGTAGGGTCATAATTTCGTAAGAAGTCATTCTATATACTTTTGGAAATCTTAAAGGAAATATAGTAGTCATCCATGAATAAAATTGAGAAGTCAAGAAATAACTCAATATTCTTACATCGTCATTGAAATCATAACTTGGAACCTTTAAACATGAAATCGTCTCATCGTAGTCATCATAGGAAAATATTCTCATCTTTGGCATCATTGTAATCATGATAAAAAAAATATGTCCATTATTGCCCTCATAAGAGCTTACAAACTCGTAAACCTTCGTTTTGGAACGATGTAGGCATTTGGAAAATATTTACGGGTTATCAAGGAAGGAATCATGCTTTGGAATCATAAACTTCTAACTTTTGAAATTAAGGAAGTCATGGAAGCATTTATGAATTCACAACTTAGGAATCATGCCTTTGAAAGAAGGGGACAAGCCTTAACATACCTTTGTCGTTTAAGCAATCTAGCGAAAATATTTACGGGTTATCAAGGAAGGAATCATGCTTTGGAATCATAAACTTCTAACTTTTGAAATTAAGGAAGTCATGGAAGCATTTATGAATTCACAACTTAGGAATCATGCCTTTGAAAGAAGGGGACAAGCCTTAACATACCTTTGTCGTTTAAGCAATCTAGCGTTCGCTTATTCTTCTTCACTGTCACGCCTCTACATTCAAAAGAGGATTCATACTAACATTAGTCAGCCAACCATAAGAACGCACTACTAATTCTAGAGAAAATTGGGCAGCACTTCCTTTGTTTGTACCACTTTTCCCGTATTTTATATCAACTCCCAACATCTACAATACAACTCACAACATCGCAATCAACAATCATCATCTATGTGCATTTAGCAAAATCCACCATTTCTCTCCAATTTCATCACATTTATGGTTATAGGTTCGATATCGTATTTTCCCACGTATCACATTTATCTCAGGGTTTACAAGTCATTTATAACCTATTCATACTCACAACACCCTATAATCCATGATTCAATTCCACTACTAACCAAACATGACACTATTCACTCTTGAATGACCCATTTGTTATGCTTCTCTACAATTCGAGTACCTTAACCTTCCAATATCTTAAACAACATGTAATAGTCATGAAACGTACCTTGGATGATGGTTGGACAAGCCTTGAGTGGAGTTTTCCCTTCTAGCACCAAAACCCTACTTTCCCTCTTTGGATTTCCTTGAGGAAGATGAACCTTACTTGGGTTTCATACACTTTGATTCATGGATTTGATGTTTTTAATCTTGGTTTCCCTTGATTTTTCTTGTGGATGAAAGTTTGGAGAGGGTTCCAGAGGTTTTAGGACTAAAATGGTGGAAACAAAATGAGTTCGAAACGAAATTGGGTCTATATATAATTGTCCAGAAGATTCTGGACTGGCACAACATGCGACACCATGTGCGAGTCGCATGTCGAACATGCGAGTCGCATGTTGTGTCGCAGGTCTTGCCAGTCGATCGGTTCTCACTGGCACAACATGCGACACCAAGTGCGAGTCGCATGTCGAACATGCGACACCAAGTGCGAGTCGCATGTCATGCCAGAACGTGATGAACTGTCTGTCGTAAAATGGCCATAACTTTTGATCCCGATATGATGTGAGGGCTCACGACCTATGGTTGGAAATATATTTCAATTATCTACAAATTTCATAATGTGGTGTTTTTCCCAAATTCCGACTTAAAAATGGAGTTTGGACCCCTACAAACCAGATCCTCCGAAGGTGTTTCCTTAACTCGCCCTTTTTGGATGGCTTATGCCCATATTTGGCTTATGGGTCCTTCTTGAAACTTACTTGGCACTTCATTACCAACATAAGGGGAATTATAATTCTTCTCCTAAATATCATTAAGACATCACTAGTTCGATACTCGAAATTGTCCTTCGCCAGTCGATCCACTGTGCGCGAACGAAAATTTTCCGGGGTGTAACATTCTCCCCCCCTTTGGAACATTCGTCCTCGAATGTTAAACGCTCGGGAATTCTACGAAAATTTCGCCAGAGTTTCCCCTGTAATATGGAACTACCATCCTGTCACAACAACCCATAATACATAAATGCCTCACAGGGCCATAACAATGACAACAATAAGGGCCACACACGGCCGCATCATCATAAAGATAAAGCATCACATACCTCAAAATGTTGATATCTCATGTTGAATCTCTCCCGGGGATTAAAATAAAAGCGGGTACATGGATTTCACTTTCTCCTCTTCTTCCCAGGTCATTCATTCCCAGTAGTTGCCTCGCTACAAGATCTTGACTGAGGCTGCTTCCTTATTGCATTCGTAGGTTGTCATATCCCAGGCTAATATAGTAAGCGCACGGCATGCACTTATGTCATATTCGAAGTAATTATCCTATTTATCCCTAACACTAATCCCAACCCCACAAGTTATAACTACGATAGTTCGTGTGGGAGGTCTTAACATACTCATCTTGCAGCTTCGTAATCGAGTGATGCAATTGGCATAACAATCCGAACAATAAAGTATCTTACTTAGCTCCTTCGGTAGTTATCACTCAATGTCTAAATTCGCTCCAATTACAAATTTCGTCCCATAGGGGTGCTCACAACAGTAGTAAGTCTAGTCATCCACACTATCCATATAATATCACTTGCCCTCTTTTTCAGTGGTCAAAGTTCGCTTGCAACATCATCTTTGTTCTCGAGGGTCTAAGTCTCATGCGTAACTAATACCCCACATGCCTTATGCTCTTTTACTCTTGATTATACCAATCACAACTACTACGACTTTGCCATATCATTTTTCTCTAGTTTTTTTTTTTTTTTTTTTTTTTTTTTTTTTTTTTTTTTTGTCATTGCTTGCTATCATTTCTTGTCATTGCAGAACCTCTATGCTAGACTTTCCTTTAACAAGGTTTTATAAGCTTCCTCATCTACTACCCCATGGCTCGCCTGTTGGATTCATACTTGCATTCACCCCTTGTTCATATGGAGCATGTCATGACTTTGGTCGTTTTGTTGCTATACTTTACTTACTGTGTATCCCAGTTATCGCTATGTCCTCATTATATCTTGATCATAATCAACTCTATAGAGTGACACTTCTTGGTATCATTTGCAAATCTTGCTCATAAGATAGATTAAACCTTGCGAAGTGAGCACACTTAAGCTATTACTCTTTCTGATTATCCCTATTTCACTTATCACATAAGTCACTTCACCAACGTATTTACATTTATTATAGCCCTTCATATCCAAATCTCTGTCTCCGTGATGCCGTTACTTTATTTTGCTAATAAACTTATCGTATCTTCCTCGTGCTTATCCCTCCAATCAATACTTCAGTATCACCCTCTATTGGAGTTACCCTTTTTCTCCTATGACATGGTTTAGTACTACCTTATAACTACTGTTACTATCTATCCAATAGTTTTTAACTCGCCTCGTGTAGTTGTTAATGATACTCCTAACTTAATCTCGTCCTGCCATTACCTTGTTGAGCAACATCTCTTCTCGCTAGAATATGTCACAAGCTTATATCTTATCTCCTTTAGATTCTAGGAAAATTTCGGCAGAGTTTCTCTTGTAGACACAACAATCCCGAACCTGCACATGGCCCAGAAAACATGTCTGATGTCTCAATGGGACATATATCGGAACACACATAATACATAAACAAACAACATAAGATCACTTACCATTAAAGGGAATAAATAATAGTGCTTGTCTTACAAGTTGTGCCTACACACTCGGTCTAGGATTCCAATATCCATATACATACACATATTATTTATATTCACTCGCTGTCAATCAACTTACTCGTAAATCACAATTTTGGCTATCACTGGTTCACTAACAAATATAGACATCTCATTTTACTTGATTGGCCCAGCCTTTTACTCTAACACAGTCAATAACATCTGAAGTAATATATGACGGCATAAGGCCCAAATCAATCGATGCATACATATCGTAAAAGGATACTGACAATATACCTGGAGCGATATCAGGGGAAAACTCAAGATCTTGTCGCTCAGTTAATGCATGGACATGACGCCAGGATTTACTCGGACTAGGCGTCCCTCCTTGGTCTCTACCAGCACCTACTAACACCTGTGGCCCTGGCCATGCGGGGCGTACCGATGACGAAGAGTCAACTACCACTCTCGTAGTCCGAACCTTATCTTTACCACGTAGTGATGGGCAGTCGCGCTTTAAGTGGCCTGGCCAAGCACAGGCATAACAAACATCCGAGCCAAAACGACAGGGTCCCCTATGTAACCTGCGACACTGAGTACACCGTGGTACCGAGAATCTCGTCTGACTAGAACCACTTCGAATTCTGGAATTGGAAACTCTGAGACTCTGGGGTGACCTAGAATAAGTAGATCCATCAAATCTGGGTCTCGAAAACTGCGGAGGATCACCACTTGTCGAACGAACTGAGTGCCTAGAGAATTGTTGCCTCGAATCACCCCTAAACTCATGATCAACCACTGAATAATTATCTCCCTTTCTCCAACCCTTGTTACCGTGGCCCATATCCTGCCGCTGAGCTTGAGCGGCAACTAATTGAGTCAGTAAAAGAATAGCTTGTCTCATCTCTTGGCCCGAGGCATCTAGGGGAGGAACGGGGAATGCTGGAGCTAAAGTTGAGGCTCCCCTTTGATCCTCTAAAGTGGGTGAAGTATGGGAAAACCGAGGTGGGGCCTTACTCTGGGGTTCTCCCTCCTCCATATATATAGAAGGCTCTCGATCGGGCCCTTCTTCAACCACCATCTTGCCCTTCTGGGCTGCTGTAGCTTTCCCCTTCATTAGCTTCGCTGAAATTACAACGCACCGTTAGGGAGGGGATAATCTTATAATACAGCTCTATCACACGATTTCTTATGATGAAAGATGGTCATTTTTCCTAAATGCCCTGTAGCCTCCTGTTTATTAATGTGGCGCGTAACACACCATAAACAAGACCCTACTAGACACGGCTCGTAGACACTTCCTAAGACCGAACTGCTCTGATACCACTTTTGTCAAGACCCGACTAGGGGCCGCGACGGGTACCCGGGGCTAACTACCGAGCACCAATCGTTCTATGTCTCATCATACTCATTTAATGCTCTTTTATCACTTTTATAGTCAAATCGTAGGAAAATTATATTCCATATAAAACATAAATACTTATATATATGCCTTTTGGCCATTAAAATAACATTTATACTAAATAGCATCTCGTGAGACCATCTAACCCACATTGCGCATCTACGAGCCTCTACTGGAGTGCTAGACATATGGATGGGACAAGACCCCGTCATGCCCAAAATACATATACATATATATATATATATACACAAAAGTATAACCCGATTAGCACCTCCGGAATAATGGAGTGCTCCTGAAAATCTACTGATAGCTCCTATAGGTCTGCGTCGTCTCCCTGTCTACCTGTGGGCATGAACACAGCGTCCAAAGAAAACAGACGTCAGTACGAATATTGTACTGAGTATGTAAGGCATAACAATGAAAATACGTCAATGAGATAAAGGAAGCATCAATAAGGAGCAACTGTATATGACTGTCACTTATAAAAGGAATAGCACATGCTGACTTACTTCATATCCATCATCATATCATATATTGCTGCGGAACGTGCAGCCCGGTCTATACATCATTATATATATAAATATATTGCCGCGGAACGAACGACCCGATCCATATATCATCATATATAAATATATTGCCGTGGAACGTACGGCCCGATCCATATATCATCATATATAAATATATTGCCGTGGAACGTACGGCCCGATCCATCACCCATATATCCCGCGTCCGGGCACCCCGCGTCTGGGATGGAATCATGATATGCCAGCTGTACATGTGGCTATGCGTCTATAGCGCCTCACCTTTCCCCACTTCCCCTGAAAACATTTTCATATCATATACATATACATACATAATATACGTAGCATGCATGAGGGCTCAAGGAAAGTTATGTTCCTGCCGGAGTGACGTAGGGTCGAACACCTCCGATTATATTATGGATTAATCATGATCGTCATGTCTCGCCTTGAAGGGACAATCATCATAAGGCGAGAATATCAACGAAAGCTAATATAAAGAGAACAGAGGGTAGGGTCATAATTTCGTAAGAAGTCATTCTATATACTTTTGGAAATCTTAAAGGAAATATAGTAGTCATCCATGAATAAAATTGAGAAGTCAAGAAATAACTCAATATTCTTACATCGTCAATGAAATCATAACTTGGAACCTTTAAACATGAAATCGTCTCATCGTAGTCATCATAGGAAAATATTCTCATCTTTGGCATCATTGTAATCATGATAAAAAAATATGTCCATTATTGCCCTCATAAGAGCTTACAAACTCGTAAACCTTCGTTTTGGAACGATGTAGGCATTTGGAAAATATTTACGGGTTATCAAGGAAGGAATCATGCTTTGGAATCATAAACTTCTAACTTTTGAAATTAAGGAAGTCATGGAAGCATTTATGAATTCACAACTTAGGAATCATGCCTTTGAAAGAAGGGGACAAGCCTTAACATACCTTTGTCGTTTAAGCAATCTAGCGTTCGCTTATTCTTCTTCACTGTCACGCCTCTACATTCAAAAGAGGATTCATACTAACATTAGTCAACCAACCATAAGAACGCACTACTTATTCTAGAGAAAATTGGGCAGCACTTCCTTTGTTTGTACCACTTTTCCCGTATTTTATATCAACTCCCAACATCTACAATACAACTCACAACATCGCAATCAACAATCATCATCTATGTGCATTTAGCAAAATCCACCATTTCTCTCCAATTTCATCACATTTATGGTTATAGGTTCGATATCGTATTTTCCCACGTATCACATTTATCTCAGGGTTTACAAGTCATTTATAACCTATTCATACTCACAACACCCTATAATCCATGATTCAATTCCACTACTAACCAAACATGACACTATTCACTCTTGAATGACCCATTTGTTATGCTTCTCTACAAGTCGAGTACCTTAACCTTCCAATATCTTAAACAACATGTAATAGTCATGAAACTTAACTTGGATGATGGTTGGACAAGCCTTGAGTGGAGTTTTCCCTTCTAGCACCAAAACCCTACTTTCCCTCTTTGGATTTCCTTGAGGAAGATGAACCTTACTTGGGTTTCATACACTTTGATTCATGGATTTGATGTTGTTAATCTTGGTTTCCCTTGATTTTTCTTGTGGATGAAAGTTTGGAGAGGGTTCCAGAGGTTTTAGGACTAAAATGGTGGAAAAAAAATGAGTTAGAAACGAAATTGGGTCTATATATAATTGTCCAGAAGATTCTGGACTGGCACAACATGCGACACCATGTGCGAATCGCATGTCGAACATGCGAGTCGCATTTTATGTCGCAGGTCTTGCCAGTCGATCGGTTCTCACTGGCACAACATGCGACACCAAGTGCGAGTCGCATGTCGAACATGCGACACCAAGTGCGAGTCGCATGTCATGCCAGAACGTGATGAGTTGTCTGTCGTAAAATGGCCATAACTTTTGATCCTGATATGATGTGAGGGCTCACCACCTATTGTTGGAAAGATCGTTCAATTATCTACAACTTTCATACTGTGGTGGTTTTCCCAAATTCCGACTTAAAAATGGAGTTTTGACCCCTACAAACCAGATCCTCCGAAGGTGTTTCCTTAACTCGCCCTTTTTGGATGGCTTATGCCCATATTTGGCTTATGGGTCCTTCTTGAAACTTACTTGGCACTTCATTACCAACATAAGGGGAATTATAATTCTTCTCCTAAATATCATTAAGACATCACTAGTTCGATACTCGAAATTGTCCTTCGCCAGTCGATCCACTGTGCGCGAACGAAAATTTTCCGGGGTGTAACATAAACAAGTATATATACCCCTCCTATGTTATTCCCACTATAATTCTCCAGGTCTAGAAGCATCATAGCATATATTCACAGTCTCCTAATGATTCTACACCAATAGATCTCCATGATAAGTATTACAATCTATAATCCAACTAGGCTCGGGAAGTGGGGGTAACGTTGTGAGCTTGGATTTCATCTTTATATCGATGTGGGAAAAGTGTGTCTCGGGTCCAAACCAGTAGTAAGTACTAATTAACCCAATTAAGGAAAATTCCTTCTCTATAATCGATGAATTGGATTAATTTGACGTTATATTTGTTAGATAGTCGCGTGTTAAGCCTAATTGGGCGAAAGATGGCGTAACCCTTTCATGGGATGTTGTTAATGGAATTATATGAATATGGAATTAGATCAAACGCCTTTGATGTTGGTTTTAGTTGTTGTTAAGAACATGAGAACGTAGTAAAAACAGAGGAAATGCTGCCCGAATCCCCTTAACCCCAAATCAAATAGTCTCAAAGATTCACCACATATGCGTTGGTATACGAGCAAATAAGGCCTAACTAAAGTCATATATCGCCGTGTAGGGGAAAAGGACAAGAGGACTTCGGAACAAGGAATTCTTTTAAGTAGCGGCTCAGCGAATTAAGGTTTGTAAGGTGTTCGTTTCTCTCTTCCTTTGGCACAAATCCAACTAGAACTTGACTATGAACGTTTCATAACAAATTTACTCTATTCTAATGTCTTATGCTTCATTTATAATGTCCTAGGTATGTTAGTAGACTCTTGTCTTGATTATTTGGCCTCATTAAAAGGTTCTGGATGTGGATTGATTTCCGTAGTGTTATTCGGAGGTTATTGACCGTACATCACTCCAAAAGGTCCATGTGCAACCACTGATTAGTTGGGTATTACACCGAGTCGCATTATGGCCAGGTACGTTTCACACCGAGTCTTATTGTAGCTAGGTACGCTCCACACCGAGTCCTGAAAAGGTAGGTACGTTATGATATATATATATATATATATATATATATATATATATATATATATATATATATATATATATATATATATATATATATATCATACATGTCACATGTCCTCGGAGTCTCAGATTGCTTCTATCCACTTACACTTGTATCTTGATTATGTTGTTGTATTCTTGCCTTACATACTCAGTACATTTATCTGTACTAACGTCCCATCCTACGAGACACTGCATTTCGTACTGCAGGTTCTGACAAATTTACTAGAAATCAGCCAAAGTAGGACTTCCAGCTTCTGTGGGTGTCAGCAAGTGCCACTACTCCGGACTTGCTATATTTCAGTGTACTTGTCTTATCATGCTATTGTAACACCCCGCATTTTGGGACTGAGTTTAAGCTCATATCATTAGAGTTCTAGTGGAAACATGGAAGGTTTGAACGTTTTGCGAAAATGGTTGATAGGCCTATTTCGGGTAGCGATAACTCCTTGATCGGTTTGGAATTTTGGAAGGTACTATCAATGAAGTTGTAGTATGTAGAAATACCTTTCTAACGATATAAGGATCAAGCCAATCAGAGATCGGAGCAAGGAGATATGATCGTCTCAATATGGCTAATAGTAAGGCACTTGAAATCCTATAGAATCGGCTAAGTTTTTGATATGTCTGCCTTCCAGTCCAATTTCATGAAATTCCGTTGGGAATTTGAGAAAACTTCCTTGATGAAAGTTGTAGCCCTTTGAAATATATTTCCAACGGTATCTTACGGGGGTCACACGGACATCTGTTCAAAGAGTTATGCCCATTGTACTGAAGCCTGTTCGCTGGAAATTCTGCCAGCGTAACGGCGACGTTACGGGCCGTATTTCGTGTTACGGTCCGTAACAGTGGACCGTAACGTCCCGAAAATTTCCAGAAACTCACTGGAAATTTTCACCAAGATACGGTACCAAGTTACGGTCCGTATCTCGTGTTACGGGACCGTAACAGTGACCGTATCTTGGTCCGTATATACGTTTCGGGTCACCTGACTTCGGGAGGCCATAACCCTATCATAACTTGGGAATTTGGGAAAACTCAAAGAACGAAAGTTGTAGATAATTGAAAAACCTTTCCAACCATAGGTTGTGGGTTCACAGGAGACGTCGGGATAAGGAGATATGGACGTTTTAAGACAGATAGGTCCCAACCCGTTTTCAAGTTGGGTCAACCCATTTTCCCCTTGGTATATAAAGAAAATATTACCCTAACAGCCCATTTTTCCTCCAAAACTCAGATTTTAGAGAGAGGAAGTGAGAGGGAAGGGAAATTAGAGAGAGAAAGTAGAAAATCAACCAAGTTTAAGGCCCCGAATCCCAAAGCTCGTGAAGGAAAAAGTGTAGTACAAGTCGTTGTCGTCATTTTAAGCCCAAGATCGGACTTGGGGGTGTTGATTTCGTGGTGACTACCCAAAAGGTAATATTTCTACTCCCCAGTCATTTATAGTTATGAATTGATGAATTCTTGGGAGTATAATAATTAGGTTTGTGAAGAGAATTATATGGACTATGCTAGAATTGTTGAATTGTTGGCTTGGGATTGTTGTATTCATATGGGTGATGAAGAATGATGTTAGTTACACCTAATTGAGATTGTATAAATTGTTAGAAGTAAAAGAATGGAGATTTGGTGAAGAAAACACCATTAATGGGGGTTATAGAGCTTCATGCCCACTAAGTGTTTGATAAAATGCTTAGATGAATAAAACATGGATATTGTTGCTAATATAGAATCCCTATGACTTGTATTGCTATAGATTGAAGTTGAAGGGGTTGAAGGACATTGTGATACGCTCAAAAGCGGAAAGTTAAGGTATGTAGAACTTCCATCCACATGTGGGAACTTCTATGTTCTTCCCCATGATCCGTTTAGTAAATTCCATGAAGTTCAACTCCTAGGGCATTAAACCCAATGTATTGGTAGCCCGTAATTATGTATGTATGTATGTACATGAATTCCGTATATATGTTCGTTATTGTGTTCCTAAACCTCCATTTCGGACATTAGGAATCCTAGCTTAATCCATGAATCATGAATTCTTCCTCATGTGTTCTCATGATGTATATATGAAATTGTAAAATGTTATTTTACAAATTACAAGCATGTTTTCAAGTCAACTACAAACGTATGATTATGCATTATGGTATTTCTCATGATCAAGTTTACAAGTTATTTCATGAAAATATGTTTACAAGTCCTTTCGTGAAATCATGATTTCAAGACAAGTACAAGTTAATTCACGAAAGTCATGGGCTTCTTAGCCAACTATATTATTTTCATGTTCGGGAGTTGTAATAATACCGAGAAGGCTCAGATAGCCTGAAACTACGTATGCCAACGTAGGATAAGAATCGCTCCGCCCAGTAGGACGATTCCTTTATATGTTCCCCATTGAGGGATTTGGATCCATTCATGTTATGTTCATGTCTCGTGCCCCGGCAAGGTACGAGATGGCTTAGCTGATCGGGCAGAGATCAGACTCCACGCTCCTCCCCGTGGTGGTTTATGTCGGTATTACAGATTATTACAGATTACTACAGACTATCTCATGCTTCCAGTACTCAGTTTCAGTTTTAAATTTTCATGATTTTGTACTCATGCTCATGCTCATGTTCATGTCCAAGTTTTCAGTTTCAGTTCTTACTATGTTATTCCATGTTCCATGTTGTTTCTTCCGGTTGCTTTACATACCAATACATTCAATGTGCTGACGTCCCCTTTTTATTGCCCGGGGGCCTGCATTTCACGATGCAGGTACTGATATACAGGACGACACATCTGCTCAGTAGGACAGCATTCGTATCAGCTTATTTGTGAGCCCCATCTCATTCGGGGTTTAGTCAACTTTTATCTTATGATTAGTTATGCATCTAAAGGTATGCTGGGGGCCTTGTCCCAGTAAGTATGTTTTTCAGTCAGACTCATGATAGAGGTTTCATAGACTAGAACAGACAGTTATATCATGTCAGATAATCGAAGTCGCATAGCCATTTCGGCTCACTCATGTTTAAACAAGTACTTTATTAA
Organism: Lycium barbarum; assembly: GCF_019175385.1. NCBI lineage: Eukaryota > Viridiplantae > Streptophyta > Magnoliopsida > Solanales > Solanaceae > Lycium > Lycium barbarum. The sequence continues at coordinate 14,410,799 of NC_083342.1, forward strand.
GTATTATGACTTATTATGTTTTATAAAGGCTCATCATGCATTCATGTTATATTCCGCTTATGTTATGCATCATGATGATTCAGCAAGTCATGTGGTTCGCTCGGTCACATGTAGTCAGGCACCGAGTGTCGTGTTACGTCCAGGCCATGGTTCGGGGCGTGACAAAGCTTGGTATCAGAGCCTAGGTTCAAGTGTCTTAGGGAGTCTATGAAACCGTGTCCAGTGGGGTCACTTTTATATGTGTGTGCGCGCCATACATATAAACAGTTGACCACCAAGACATTCAGGATTGTCTCATTTCTTTCTACTCTAGATCGTGCCATGAAGCTTAGAGCAATAAGAAACTTCTCTTCCTCTCGAATTACGTAAGTTTCGAATGTGCAGGAGATGAATAGAAAATTCAAGGTCCAAGTAAGGATGTTTACCCATAGGGGGTACAATTGTGCAGTACTTACTGGTAACGAATGAGACTTCAAGTGCTATTGAAAGTGGAATGAATGGTATGTTGAATGATAATGATGTTCTTGAGAAAGGTAAATCATGGAGGATCTCAAAGGAGTGGTGGTAGACAGTTTTCTACCGGAGGTCATCAGGACCCACTCTATCTGCAGTTAAAGATTGAAAGGGAAAATAAACAGGAAAGTGTAACAGGTACAGTTTGAGTTGGACATATGAGGTAAGTTCATCATTTCTAGACTGTTGTCAAAATTGGGAGCCGTGTGTGGCTACGATATGATATGATATATGTATATATGTTGGCCTTGTGAGGCATTGTTGGTATTTCCTGCGTGCAGGTTTTGGGATAGTAAGAAATACATAGGAAACTCTGCCAAATTTTTTCCTAGAAATAGAAGGAGAATAAGATCTAAATTCGTAATATGTCTGGAAAAGCCATGTAAATAGTAATGATAAAATTTGACTAAGTTACGAGTGCGGCTAACCTTGAGAAATATAATTTGATTCCCTATTCAGATGAACACCTTGAGTGGGTGACAGTTCGGATACATCCGAATGTGTGTTAGAAACCAAGGGCTTAAGTTAAGTTCAGAGTAGAGTGATTAGTGGAAGAAGAAATCAGCTAAGCCGTAAAAGAGCAAACTACAGAAGAATAGCCTTTAAGAGTTGTCAAAAAGGGGTTGTCCTAATATTTACAATGTGAGCAGAGTTAAGTCGTTAAGATGGAGTATGCCAGTTACGAATACAGTAGCAACCTGTTCATGTAAGTAAATTTAATTTTTCCCCATGTGGAATTTCTTAGATATGAGTCAAAAAAAAAATCGTCAGTGTTGTAGAGTACAAAGAAATTACAGAAGATAAGGAATTTTAATTGCAATCCCATCAGAAGGGAAGAATTTATAAGTATAAGATGTTAGCCTTGGTCTAAGGGGGAGATGCATACATCGCTAGTAAGTCCAGCGAGATAATTGAAGACCTGAATGGTTAGTATGAGACATGAAGAACCTCAGTTCAGTTAAGTTGGCATAATGAGATAGTATCCATAAGGAATATGCCTCATCTTAGAGGAAACCCGAAGTGAGTAGAATAGTCATCGAACGAATCGTGTCAAGATCAATTACTATCGATTAGGCGATCACAGAAAAGCTATGAGATCATGTCCAGTTATGTGTCATAAGGGTAGTGTCATTGCACAAGACTCTAATCTCTAAGGTGCTTGTAAAAGACTTAGCGTACAACTGTACTATGAGTATTTTAGGAAGTATCTCAAAAAAAAAAAAAAATCAAGTATGGGAAGTACAGCTCAGGATTTAGGAAGACAAGAGAACTAAGGTGAAAGAATTTCACTACTTCTCCAAGCTAGGAATTTGACTTTCAGACTCCGAAGTGGGTGGAGTTATTGCCCAGTACATGGCATTCCTGCTTAGTCATTGAAGTTAAAGAGAAGCAGTTTGGTGATTCCTACTTGTTGCAGATGAAAGAGGGGATTCACAAATAGAAAGCCTTAGCTTTTGAACAGGAGAGAGATAATGGTACCTTGAGATATCGAGGCAGATTATGCGTTCCAGATGTTGATGGGCTTAGAGAGCGAATCATGTTAGAAGCTCACAACTCCAGGTATTCCATTTACCCAGGTTCCACTAAGGTGTATCATGATATCAAGGAGATTTACTGGTGGAACGATATGAAGAAGGATGTGGCAGATTTTGTAGCTAAGTGCCCGAATTGTCAGCAGGTGAAAGCCGAACACCAGAGGCCTGGTGGCTTGGCTCAGAATGTTGGGATTCCTATCTGGAAATGAGAAATGATCAATATGGGCTTTGTATCAGGTTCACCTCGTTCAGCTAGGAGGTATGATTTAATTTCGGTGATTGTGGACAGACTTACGAAGTCAGCGCACTTCTTGCCAGTTAAGACCACAGATTGAACAAGAAGATTATGCCAAGTCATATGTTAATGAAATTTTTGGATTGTATGGGACCCTAGTGTCCATTATTTCAGATTTTAGTGCTCAGTTCACAGCGAACTTCTGAAAATCCTTTCAGAAAGGATTTGGGTACGGAGGTGAACCTTAGCACAACCTTTCATCCTCAGACAAATGGTCAGACAGATACGCTATTCAGATCTCATGTTATGATATTCATGTTAGTTCAATACTCAGATATTTATGTCAGCTTAGTACTCAGGTATCAATCCAGTACTCACGTATTCATGCCAGCTCAGTATTCAGCTAATCCAGTAGTCAGTTAGCTCAGTATTCAGTCAGCCAGTCTTCAGTCAGTTCAATAGACATTCAATTTAGTATCTCAACAGTTTAGTAGTCATGTATTCATTTAGTTCAGTAACCATGTGTCCTTGATTTCAATGGTAATTGGGATGATCACCTGTCTCTCATTGAGTTTTCATATAATAATAATTATCAAGCTAGTATTGGGATGGCTCCATTTGAAGCTCTGTATGGGCGAAGGTGCAGATCACCAATTGGTTGGTTAGAAATTGGTGAAGCAGAGTTGCTAGGACCAAGTTTGGTTTATCAAGCTATGGAGAAATTCAAGTTGATACAGAAGCGTTTGAAAATGACGCAGAATTTCCAGAAATTTTACACAAATGTGAGACAGAAGAGATTTATGATGGAGCACCAAGATTTTGAGGTATGTAAGTTTTCTTTTCATGCTTTTGGTCGTGTGTGGCCAATGTATAGTGCTATTGTGATGTCGCCCTGTGAGGCAATGATATTATGGGCTGTTGTGACAGGTTGGTAGTGCCATATTACAGGGGAAACTCTGGCGAAATTTTTGTAGAATCCTGAATGTTATCATTTGAGGACGTATGTTCCAACAGAGGGGGAGAATGTTACATCTAGGAAATTTCTCCGTTAGCATACCGCGAATAGACCCACAAAGGGTATGACGTATACGACATGTTGATGAGTAAGGAGTAATATTTAATGATTCTAAATGAGATTTCAAAGACGTATGAGGTAGGAGACGAAAGTTGTTAAGGAAAGCAAGGTATATGTTGTGTGTCGGGCAAGAATTACGAGTATCGACATAATGATGGCTTAATAACATTTTGGAGAGGAGTTATAATGTCCCTTATGTATTCCTGCCTCACGTTTAACGTTCGAGTTCATGTATTCGCTATTCATGTCTCATGTTTGGGCACTGATGTTTTCAAGAAACTATGTCATGTCAGTTTTCATGCCCCATGTCATGCTATGTCTCATGTTCCACGCTCATGTCAGCTATCCAGTGCCCATGTTCATGTCTCAGTATCCACGTTTCCATGTAACCATGTCATGTTAGTTCAGTCTCCATGTTTCATGTCATGTTTCCTTCACATTCATGTAATCAAGCCATGTCTAGCCATATTCTTAACCATGACCCATCATTCGAGGACGAATGATCCCAAGGGGGAGATATTGTAACACCCCGCATTTTGGGACTGAGTTTAAGCTCATATCATTAGAGTTCTAGTGGAAACATGGAAGGTTTGAACGTTTTGCGAAAATTGTTGATAGGCCTATTTCGGGCAGCGATAACTCCTTGATCGGTTTGGAATTTTGGAAGGTACTATCAATGAAGTTGTAGTATGTAGAAATATCTTTCTAACGATATAAGGATCAAGCCAATCAGAGATCGGAGCAAGGAGATATGATCGTCTCAATATGGCTAATAGTAAGGCACTTGAAATCCTATAGAATCGGCTAAGTTTTTGATACGTCTGCCTTCCAGTCCAATTTCATGAAAATCCGTTGGGAATTTGAGAAGACTTCCTTGATGAAAGTTGTATCCCTTTGAAATATATTTCCAACGGTATCTTACGGGGGTCAAACGGACATATGTGCAAAGCGTTATGCCCATTTTACTGAAGCCTGTTCGGTGGAAATTCTGCCAGCGTAACGGCGACGTTACGGGCCGTATTTCGTGTTACGGTCCGTAACAGTGGACCGTAACGTCCCGAAAATTTCCAGAAACTCACTGGAAATTTTCACCAAGATATGGTACCAAGTTACGGTCCGTATCTCGTGTTACGGGACCGTAACAGTGACCGTATCTTGGTCCGTATATACGTTTCGGGTCACCTGACTTCGGGAGGCCATAACCCTATCATAACTTGGGAATTTGGGAAAACCCAAAGAACGAAAGTTGTAGATAATTGAAAAAACTTTCCAACCATAGGTTGTGGGTTCACAGGAGACGTCGGGATAAGGAGATATGGACGTTTTAAGACAGATAGGTCCCAACCCGTTTTCAAGTTGGGTCAACCCATTTTCCCCTTGGTATATAAAGAAAATATTACCCTAACAGCCCATTTTTCCTCCAAAGCTCAGATTTTAGAGAGAGGAAGTGAGAGGGAAGGGAAATTAGAGAGAGAAAGTAGAAAATCAACCAAGTTTAAGGCCCCGAATCCCAAAGCTCGTGAAGGAAAAAGTGTAGTACAAGTCGTTGTCGTCATTTTAAGCCCAAGATCGGACTTGGGGGTGTTGATTTCGTGGTGACTACCCAAAAGGTAATATTTCTACTCCCCAGTCATTTATAGTTATGAATTGATGAATTCTTGGGAGTATAATAATTAGGTTTGTGAAGAGAATTATATGGACTATGCTAGAATTGTTGAATTGTTGGCTTGGGATTGTTGTATTCATATGGGTGATGAAGAATGATGTTAGTTACACCTAATTGAGATTGTATAAATTGTTAGAAGTAAAAGAATGGAGATTTGGTGAAGAAAACACCATTAATGGGGGTTATAGAGCTTCATGCCCACTAAGTGTTTGATAAAATGCTTAGATGAATAAAACATGGATATTGTTGCTAATATAGAATCCCTATGACTTGTATTGCTATAGATTGAAGTTGAAGGGGTTGAAGGACATTGTGATACGCTCAAAAGCGGAAAGTTAAGGTATGTAGAACTTCCATCCACATGTGGGAACTTCTATGTTCTTCCCCATGATCCGTTTAGTAAATTCCATGAAGTTCAACTCCTAGGGCATTAAACCCAATGTATTGGTAGCCCGTAATTATGTATGTATGTATGTACATGAATTCCGTATATATGTTCGTTATTGTGTTCCTAAACCTCCATTTCGGACATTAGGAATCCTAGCTTAATCCATGAATCATGAATTCTTCCTCATGTGTTCTCATGATGTTTATATGAAATTGTAAAATGTTATTTTACAAATTACAAGCATGTTTTCAAGTCAACTACAAACGTATGATTATGCATTATGGTATTTCTCATGATCAAGTTTACAAGTTATTTCATGAAAATATGTTTACAAGTCCTTTCGTGAAATCATGATTTCAAGACAAGTACAAGTTAATTCACGAAAGTCATGGGCTTCTTAGCCAACTATATTATTTTCATGTTCGGGAGTTGTAATAATACCGAGAAGGCTCAGATAGCCTGAAACTACGTATGCCAACGTAGGATAAGAATCGCTCCGCCCAGTAGGACGATTCCTTTATATGTTCCCCATTGAGGGATTTGGATCCATTCATGTTATGTTCATGTCTCGTGCCCCGGCAAGGTACGAGATGGCTTAGCTGATCGGGCAGAGATCAGACTCCACGCTCCTCCCCGTGGTGGTTTATGTCGGTATTACAGATTATTACAGATTACTACAGACTATCTCATGCTTCCAGTACTCAGTTTCAGTTTTAAATTTTCATGATTTTGTACTCATGCTCATGCTCATGTTCATGTCCAAGTTTTCAGTTTCAGTTCTTACTATGTTATTCCATGTTCCATGTTGTTTCTTCCGGTTGCTTTACATACCAATACATTCAATGTGCTGACGTCCCCTTTTTATTGCCCGGGGGCCTGCATTTCACGATGCAGGTACTGATATACAGGACGACACATCTGCTCAGTAGGACAGCATTCGTATCAGCTTATTTGTGAGCCCCATCTCATTCGGGGTTTAGTCAACTTTTATCTTATGATTAGTTATGCATCTAAAGGTATGCTGGGGGCCTTGTCCCAGTAAGTATGTTTTTCAGTCAGACTCATGATAGAGGTTTCATAGACTAGAACAGACAGTTATATCATGTCAGATAATCGAAGTCGCATAGCCATTTCGGCTCACTCATGTTTAAACAAGTACTTTATTAAGTATTATGACTTATTATGTTTTATAAAGGCTCATCATGCATTCATGTTATATTCCGCTTATGTTATGCATCATGATGATTCAGCAAGTCATGTGGTTCGCTCGGTCACATGTAGTCAGGCACCGAGTGCCGTGTTACGTCCAGGCCATGGTTCGGGGCGTGACAGCTATATGTTCATATGCTATGGGTACGTCGAGGCCCTGGCCCGACCATGATGCATTTGTACACTCTCTTAGAGACTCGTAGACATAGTAATGTATGTAGATGTCATGTCTGTCCTCGTCGGCCTTGTTTTGGGTTTGATATACTCCTGATAGCCTTGCTGGCTTTATGACACTTATGATACTGTAGCGGCCTTATCGACTCGCTTATGTATATATATGTGTGTGTGTGTGTGTGTGTGTGTGTGTGTGTGTGTGTGTGTGTATATATATATATATATATATATATATATATATATATTCTGTATTTGGGCCTTTTCTGCATACAGGTGTCCTTCGAGTCATGTTTGAGTCACATTATATCGAATAACGGTTATATGATAATTGTGGTAAATATTATGCCAGGTGATATCCGGCCTATAAATCGGTGCCCGTCATGCTCCTCGTCGAGGTGTGGCAAACTTGGTATTAGAGCAAGTCAGTCCTAGGGATGTCTATGAGCCGTGTCTAGTAGAGTCCTGGTTATCGGTGTGTCGTGCACCATATCTATAGTCAGGAGGCTACAGGGCATTTAGAAAGTCACCTTTCCTCATGATCTAGATCATGCGATAGAGCCAAGTTAAGAATGAAACTATTTAATCTTTATCCTGTTTAATATTCAGCTATGTCTCCGAGAAAAGAGAAAGTCAGTAAAATACTGGGCACTGCTGGGAAGGCACTAGCCGAGTACGCCCGATTGAGTTAGGACATAGCAAGGCTCAGAGCGCCACTCCCTCACATGCTACTTCTATTCCTCCAGCTGCATAAGAGCATGGTAGGGCTTCAGTCCCTCTGGCTCCTCAGCTTCCAGCTCCTCCTCCTACTGCTTCGGATCAGGACTTGCAAGATACAGTCCAGTTATTGACAAGATTGGTAGCTGCTCAAACTCAGCGGCAGGCTGACCTTCTGGATAGGGCTGTTAGTTCCCACATTGGTGATTTTCTTAATTTTGATCCTCCGGTCTTCACGGCGTCAAATCTGAAAGAGGATTCCTAAGACTTTATAAATTGAATGGGTCGTGCTTTCAGGGTAATGCATGCTTCTGATAAAGAATCAGTAGAGTTGGCTTCTTATAGAATGTGGGATGTGGCAGTGATATGCTCAAATTACACCTTTTAATAGCATAAAGCGGACGATGTCAAATATAGTAACCCAACAAGGTTGGGATCGAATCCCACAGAGAATATGGTGTGAAAAGTTTACTAGACAGTATTATACTAATCTTGTGGTCCTGGTGTATTAAAAAAAAAAGGTTTTATAGGAGTTTTGGTTTGTGGACTAATTTAAAGTTACAAGAAATTTAGAGTTGTAAATATATGATTAAAGAGAACCAAAGTTTTTTCCCCGTCAGATAAAGTGTATGGTCATAGATATCGATCTTGATATACTTCTAATGGATCGTTTGGATGGATGTACTTAACCTCTATGTGAATCTAGACTATTTCTCAATAAGAAAAAATTATTTCTTTCTATGCTTTTTTCAAAGATAAGAAAGTATGCATGAAGTACGGTTAATTATGCCCAGTAGATTCCTCTTATTCCGAAGTGAATTTATTAAACAAGGTTTAAAGCCTTGAGTTCTTGTTATTTGTTCTTACCTAACCCTAGTTATTTTCCCAAATAAACTAAAGTTTATGGCGTTAGCTAATGTTTGCAACTACTAACGATATGATGAAAACGAATAACAAATAAACCCTAACAATCCATTATGCGTATATCAATCACAATCACCCATCCTTGGGTTCACAACCTTAGTAAAGGTGTTTAGCTACTCATGGTAACAAGAAAACAATAAAAGATTGAAGATTGCATAATTGAATTTTGTAATGAACTTACAAATAAAACTTGAAAGTAAACGAATGTAATTGTCTGAAAAATCTTCAAAAGTAATAAAAACCCAAAAGTAATTACTACAAGTCTAAAACACCAAATGTCTAAAAAATAAAACCTAGATAGGTATTTATACAAGCTAAACTCGGAATAATTAATCCCAATCCTGTTCCAGGTCGGCTTACAACTCGACTGGTCGTCTTTGTGCTTCGACATGTTGACGAGCATGACAAATCAACATGTAGACGATCTGATGACAGAGTTTCGCTTCGCAGGACTTCAACCGTCTTTGTACTTTGATGACCGTCGACCATGTCAATGGTGCAACTCGACGGTCTGATGGCACTTTACACTTTGCAGGATATTTTTCGACGAGGCAACTCGACAGACCGTCGAGCTTGTTGACGGCTCGTCAATCTTCCAGCTCTGCATGTCGTCGATCTTCCTTAGCTGCAAGAACTCTCCTTGCAATTCTACGACCAAAACGACGGACCGTCGACATGTTAATGCATACTAGTATAGAACACTTAATTTCCTTGTTTTCACTTGCTGAGCATTCTAACTTCGAAATACCTGCGCAACACACAAAACACATCACACTAACACAAACTTACTCGAAAACAAGTAAAACGTAGAGTTAAAAAGCATTAGATGTGCCATAATTTCACGGCACATCAACACCCCCAACTTAAAGTCTTTGTTTGTCCTCAAGCAAGTCAACTAACAAACTCAATCTACAAATGTGTCGATATCACAAAGTAAAACTGTCTGCAGTGGTTGTGGCAATTAACTACCGGCATATCATGTGTACCACAATGAATCTCCCCCCAAAAAAGACAAAATCAATCAAGGACTCGTTGCAACTAACAATGAGGCTTCAATTAATGACATCTAGTTATCACAAAAACCATAGAACTCACGAACCAAGACTTACCGGAAACCAGCCACTTAACAAATTCTCATGACATCGACTTTAATTCTTGATTTTCGGATGTTAGTCCCCCATGGTAGTTCACAGTCGAGTCCTAACGTGAGGGAAGATGTATTAGAAGAACTCCCTTTAAAGTTAAGTTAGGTCCAAGATTCATTTCGTAACGACATGATTTCTATTTTTGTCTTTCTTCCATTGGTGCAAAGGATTGATGAATATTCTCCTGGCCCTTATCTTTTTGGTAAAAAATTTGTTGTATCTGGGGTTTCATCAAACTAATATATATAAGATATGTGTCTTTCATACACGCATTTATCACTTAACTATTATTAAGTAATATTACTTTAATATTTAATTACTAAAATTATATTATTTGATTTACACATCAAATGATAGATTTTTTACGGTATTTAAAAATAATATAACTTCCAACGTTTTTTTTAGCTTTAATCAGATGATTTATAACACACAAATATTTATAGCTTGTTTTAAATCACAAATTGTAAAAACCTTACTAGTTTGTTTTAAATATCATGCTCAATCACAATGCAACACATAAATCGAGACGGAGAGAATAATACCAAACTCATCAATTGGATTAATTGAATTTGATATCCTTTTATAAATTTGTTTCTAATTTTATGCCTTTTTTACAAAAGAAGCTCATTTTTATACTTAAGAGATCTGAAAATAACAAGTATGAAACCTGAAAATATTATTTTCTAATTTTATAAGTGGTTATAGGAGACCACAATAAGCATTATCGATATGTACGTAACGCCTTAATGGCTTAATACCTACAAAGATATAATTCCTGATAATGGATTCGGGAATTTAGATAATAATGCCAGCAAGTCGGATATATAGAGCCTGTTTGGATGGGCTTATTTTAAACAGTTTATAAGTTAAAAAAAAATAAGTTGAGGTAGCCCAACTTATTTTTTTTTGGCTTATAAGCTGTTTTCAGCTTATAAGCTGCTTTAGATAAACTAAGTCAAACGGGCTCAATTATTTTTTTAAGCTTATTTTAAGCACAAAATGACTTTAGTCTGGCCAGCCAAACACTCAGAAAAGCTGAAAACAGCTTATAAGCAACTTATAAGTCAATCCAAACGGGCTCATAGTGATTGAAGAGAATTAGTGAGTACTCAAAATTGATAATGATATCTGAATACTAGTTGGAATTGTCATATGTATGAAATTAAGAAATGAGATAGTTACGAAAGAAAATTACTAGTATTCAAAAGTGAATAAATTCATTTATTACTCCCTCCGTCCCAAAAAGATTGTCCTCTTTTAACTTGGCATAAAGTTTAAGAAATAAAAGAAGATTTTTGAAATGTGTAGTCCAAAACAAGCCTTAGCTATTTTTGTGCTGTAAATAATCTCATAAAATTAAATTGTTTCTAAATATAGAAAGGTGACAATCTTTTTGAACAGACTAAAAAGGAAAGGAGGACAATCTTTTTGGGATAGAGGGAGTATTAAAGTTTCTTACTATTATTTGTCATATATATGGTTAGCAATTTTGATAATTTATGAGTTAAAACTTACAGTATATGTTATTATGTTTTCATAAATGATAGTAACATTTCTAATATAATTTGTCTCGCGCAGCTGATTTTATTCAGTAACTAATTGGTTATCTTATGCGGAACACAAAACTGAACTTTCTGTCAAACTTATCAAAGGCTATTATACACTGAAGGTCGAATATACTTGATGGAAGCGTCAAGATGAATATCATATATATTTGAAGAGAGATGAACAAATGTGTAGACTTTCTTGCGACCGAAGGTCAGACATAATCAAGATCTGATAGTATGGGAAGGAGCGATTAGAATGTGGAGTTCTTGCTCTTGATAAATTTAAACGACGTAGCTTATGAACGAGTTTAGTAATTTTATTTGGTATATTTTCAATATACCGAAAACATATATGTAAGTTCAGTCTGTGAATACAAAATTAAATGGGAACTTACATAAATGACTACATTTTGAGAGTTTTTTTAAGGCATAGCTATACTTTAGCTAATTACATTTCGTAGCTACAGTAGACGATTGTATTCGCGCGCTACAGTAGATTGTATTCAATATTCGGATTGTATTCAAAATTCGGCTGAGTCAGATTTCGCTGTATTCAAGCTCAAATTTCGCTGTATTCAACTAAGTTGTATTCAAGTCAAATGTGTTAAACTCAATTGTATTCATTTGTAGCTACTTTTACACTGTATTCACTTTAATATATTTAAAATCGGTTGTATAAAAAAATATATCCTTCAAGATACACCCCAAAACACTGAATTTTGCACCAAAAAAAATTAACTAATATACTCCAAAACTGAATACAAGAAATAAAATTCACTGTATTCATTTGTATACAGTTCAAATTCACTGTATTCATTTATATACAAAAAATATCTTCTTCGAAATACAAGCAAAAAACACTGTATACATTGTATGTATACAACAAATCAGTGTATTTTGTATTTTCCAGTCAGCTCTGACTGTTTCGGATCAGATTTCGGTCAGATTTCAGCCAGATCTGACTGTTTTCATCCAGATCTGACACCGATGCCACCAAATCTATGAAAACACCGCCGTCACCGTCATCGTCACCAACAACCGTCGTTGTATCCTTCATCGCCGGAGCTCATTCTTTCAGTCATGTTGGGACCTCATCAAAAAGGACTAAAAATGCTATTATCTCTCTGTTTTTATCTTAAACTGAACCAGTGTAGTAGCGTGAGAGTGAAGAAGACGAGCAAAAACATGAATGGAGAAAATGTTGTTGCCAATTGGCGGCTGCGGAGCTGGTCAGTTACTGGCAGCAGTTGCGGCAGCGCTGCTTCTCCACCTATTCTCCTCACCTGGTCGTGTGCTTTTGCCAGAAAATAACGATGAGAAAGAAAGTGAAAACAACGGCGAAACTCCGGTAACCGGAAAAGTAGTAGCCCCAGCGAAACTGAGATCAGAAGCAGTCAATTTTTTTTTATATAAATAATAATAATAAGGTATTCTACTTTAAATATATATGTAGCTATTAATTGTATTTAACATATTACTCTTAAATATAAAATGTAATTTATCTAAATTATAGCTACTAAATATAAATATGTACTAGTGTTATTGTGGCATGTAAATTTCCAAATTAAATACATATAGTCATATATGAGGACCATAGGAATAGTATCTTCTGGCCCAATAGGACTTTATTACCTATATATCGTTACAACTGATGAATGTGTATGTAGTATGGACCAAAACTTTTACTCATATATAAGATGTCGTATGTGGTATGGACCAAAACTTTTACTCTATGTAAGATTTCGTACTCCCTCCGTCTCAATTTATGTAATATAGTTTGACTGGGCATGAAGTTTAAAAAAAACAAAAAAGGAAAATTTTGAATCTTGTGATCTAAAACAAGTCAAAGATATTTGTGTGGTTATAGATCATCTCGTTAAGCGTGAAATGCAAAGTTTAAAGTTAAATTGTTCTCAAATAAGTAAATATATCATTCTTTTTGGGACGGACTAAAGAAGAAAGTGTATCACATAAATTGGGACAGAGAGTATGAACACACAACTATGAGGCTAACATATTTATTACGGAAAAGGGCCAAATATACCCTTCGTTATACTTTGGGTCCAAATATACCCCTGTCGTTATACTTTGGATTCAAATATACCCTGCTTTATACTTTAGCACATATATACCCCTCATTTTAACGGAGGGACGCGTGTTATCATCCTATTGACCTATTTTAAACTATATTGGCCTATTTTAAACTATCCACTAATTAATTAAAAATCAACTCATAACCCAGTATCCAATTAAAAGACTCATGACCCGAAAAATTTGAATGGTGCATTTTAATTTTCTTCCGATTTTGAATTAATTAAAAAATCTATTTGTTTGGTTAGTTATTTGACTGAAAATAATTGTGTTTCGATGCTTTGAAGAAAGAAGAACATGAAAATGGAATTCTAGATGATCGGAATTGACACCATGAGGACTTCCTCTTAGAAACATCCGAACAAAATATTAGTTAGAGTGAACTCAAACTTATTAATTAATTTTTTCTTTTACACTCCCTTATGTCCTGAGAAAGTTAGAATGGTTTTATGATTTCTGACGAGGTAAGGCAGATTGAAGAATTTTTGCTTGGGCAGGACCTCTTATCCACCATATGGTAGTTATCGTTGTGCATTGAGTAGCTCCAGCGTACCGGTGAACAGGGTGCCCTGCATTTGAAGAAGCAGCCATTGAAAAATAGGATATCGGGATCGTGGGTCTTTTAATTGGATACCGGGTTATGAGTTGATTTTTAATTAATTAGTGGATAGTTTAGAATACGCAAATAGAATGATGACACGTGTCCCTCCATTAAAATGAGGGGTATATATGTGCTAAAGTAAAAGGCAAAAGTATATTTGAACCCAAAGTATAACGGCAGGGGTATATTTAGACCCAAAGTATAATGAAAAAATATATTTGGCCCTTTTCCAATAGTATAGTGGTATATTTGGCCCTTTTCAGCATTTATTATGGCAGTTTAAAACTATTTGTATAATACCAGCTCAAAACTATTTCCAATCGCGAAAGTTTCTCCGTATTTTTTTTATGACACGAGAATTAGAGTCAAGTGATACAAATTTGAGTTGATTTTAATATCAGCTACTTTTCTAGCATTTCACTATATTAACGGTAGTTTTATAGAGAATCCTGAGTTGAATTTATCTTTATCTTATCTTAGTATAAAATTTGAGATGAATTGTTTAAACCATTATAAGGGGCATATATTCCAGTTTTGCTTCTTTTGGGTTGAAAACTTTGTTTAAAATTTGAAAAACTTACATTTGGAAACAAAACTTATGTTTAAGTTGTCACACCCCATTTTAACCCCGGAGAGTTAAAATTTAGAAGTATGACGTATTGGAGATTCCTGTTTTTGTTTGTTGTTAAGGAGTCGCCACCTAATTATTTATGGTGAATTAGGACACCTAAAGTTTATTAAAGTTATGTTTAAAGTTAACTTTGTTTAAGGTCTGCGAAACTTAAGATTCCAGGTAAGGGTTCAATTAGTCTAAAGGGAAGGTATTAGGCATCCTTTAAGACCCATTAACAATGGTTAACCGACCGGACTAAAATTTAATTAGGCTAGGTGTAAATATAGTATTATAGAAAAAGAAAGTAGATTTGTAAGTATGGCTAAAGTTATAGATAAATATGTAAGAATGCTATTTAAAATAGAACTTGTAAGAATAATAATAATTTGTAAAAAAAAAAAGTACTTTTAATGCTATTTTGAAATACGGCCTATAAATGTTGTTGAAATTTTAAACGATAGTATAATAATAATGTTTAAAAATATACTTGTAGAAAATGTAGTGATTTAATAAGAGTTTAATTATAAATAAACCGAAAGAAATGGGATGAGTGATGTTTCATATGTATTCCGAATATGAATTACGCTAACTAACAAATTAAAATGTATTTGTAGAGTTATTGCAAGATTTATATTGATGTTTCAGCAAATGTGTATTTCAAGTGTTTGAAATGAACTAAAGTAAAAGAGTTATCCGTTAAAACTAATTTGCTTTTTATTTCTTAGAATAAGCTAACGTTAGTGTAAGATTTGTGACGCTTTAAACTTCTAAGATAATAAACATAAATTATGATTCCCTTAGCAAAAAGATGTAGTCATGCTAGTTTGAAAATCACTTACTCAAATAAATGTTATAAATACTATAAATAGTTTTAAAAAATAGAAGTGAATGTAATTTGTGGAATTAACTACCCATTACTAAACTAAAACCTTAATGTTACTAAAGTTTATCTTAATTAACAAGCACAAATATTAGTCATACAATACATGTTAAATGCACACATAAAATAAAAAATAGAGGAATAGGTATGATGTAAATGAGCTCAGCCCATTTTGTGACTGCTGGAATTATGCTGCTGCTGGGACTGATAGAGAGTAGTTCACGTTGGGGCTTTTTAGCCCAACACCAAATACGGGAGAAGACGAGTCCAAGGGACTCGCGCTCGATAATCATGCAAAAAAAAAAAACGAAAGAAAAGGATTAGTGTGGTGAGAATTTATGACACCTATACTTCAAATATATATATAAGAAGAAAAGCAACAACCAACACTTAGATAAAAGAAAGCATCACATAAATAATGGCAGCCTAGATAATTTTAAATGACTAACGGAATAAATCCCAGCCCAATAACAGAATATAGAAAGAGGCAAGCCATATATGATGTAAAATTTAAAGCAGGCCAGTGGTTTGTGTATGCAGGGTCAGAACGCAAAAAGAAAACAAAAACCAGAAACTGAAATATGTTCTGCCCGTATCCTTTTTAAGGGGCTGTTGATTCGTAAAAGGGAGAATCATAGGCAAAGCAGCATCAGCCAAGTCGTAGCCATGATTGCCTTTAAGCCTCCATATGGCAGCAGTTGGCTCAAAACGTATAACAACCATTCAAGAACTTATATCAAATCTGAATTTCCATTCGAACCCTTAAAGATAGCAACTACACAGCTTGAACATGCAACAGTAAATATAACAAAATGCAACAGCAGTTTCAGTCCAAAATATGATAACAAAAGATTAGGAATGAGGAAAAAACTAAGGGGTCATCACCATCCTATTTCCTTCTATTGCCTTAGTTTATGTTCAGAAGGAGCACAAGAAATAGCAACACAAGTTCCATTTATAGTAGTAACAAAAAAAAAAACAACACAGAATCACTTCACCGGTAATTTCTTTTCACTCGCAAGATCAACCAACATCTTATTCTTTACCTAAATGAGCTACTTGGTTCCTTTAACTCTAAAGTCATATAAAACTGATCATTTCCTCAAAATCTCTATTGTTTTCCAACCGGTTTCTTATTATTATCTTCTAGACATGCATCATAATTTAAGCTAGTTTACAGCTAGCATATCATTCTGGCCCTAAATGATTTTCAAAGAAAAGTACAAGTTGTTCAAGGATTTTCTCAACATTATAACCTCTTTTAGACTTTGTTTTAGACAAATGAATATTCTGGCCTTATTAACATTTTCAAACGTTAATATGGAGTGCAAAGTGGTCATGGTTCCATTAACATGAAGTGCAAAGTGGACATAGTTCCTATGTGATGAACTAACACAGATTTCCTATCATTTTCAATTTCATAAGTCCAGTAACCATATACTCAGACTAAGACACAAGTATTTCAATTCAAAATAAACAAAATCTTAGAGCAGAGTCATTATCAAATCCTACAAGAACATGACAACACACAGACCAATCCGAATGGCTTGAACAAGTCAGTGATAGATTCAGGAATACAAGGGGACATTACGTAGTTATACAGACCAACACTAACAAACACATTGACATTTGCAAGGCTAGACAGGCCCTTATATTCATACTAAGATTAAGTGAGTTGAGATAAATAAAGAGGATGCTGATCAGGAAATTATGATAAAGGCATATTGATTCAACACAAAACTATTAAGCTATACTCAACCAAGTAGTATAAGCCATACCCCAAACGACTACACTGACATTTTTTTTATGCCATTTTGATCTGACCTCCAGATACTAAACTCATGCTTGAACATTAATTCGACTATGTCTACTAACAGAACCAACAAATGATTAACCATATAAGCATTTAAGTGGACCAGATGTTAGATAGATTCTTAAGCATCCGAGCTACGATAAACATCTTTCAAATTCGATTAACGATTAATATCCTATCCTAACAGCCCCAAACATCAAACAAATAACGCGACGACAAAGAAACTTCATAACCACTAAGCATATAGCAGAATAAGCTAAAATCTTAAACAAGCAGAAATTAAAGATTACGAGTGACAAATATATCGAAGTTTACCTGTTTTTCGCGCAATGAACTGGGATGTCGAAGCCTCGAATCTACTCTCGAACTCGAACGAACCCAAAAACAGAATGGAATTTAAACAAAAATCCCAGATTTAGAGTAGGTAAAGTAGAAATGTTGAGGGTAGTAAAGTATCCCTTCTTTGATGAATCAAGCCAGATATTTAAAAAAAAAAAAGAGTAGGGATTCCTTTTCTTCGAAAACGTTCAGTCCTCCAAAAAATCCCCCCTAACTCTGTTCTCGATTCCCCTTTTTATGGAAAAAATGGAGGAGCGTAGTGGAGCGGAGGAAGAGTAGCGGTGAGTGGAGAGTGGGGTAGCGGCGGTGATGATAAAAAGGAGAAAAGAAAGAGAGGTAGGGTAGAGGAGGAGCGTGGAGTGGGGTAGCGGTGTAGGGTAGGCGGCGGTGTTGGAGTCGTCGGCGAGGTGGGGACGAGGAGGTGAGGCGGAGGAAAGGGGGAAAAGGAACGGCGTGGTGGGGAAAAGGGAAGAGGAGCGGCGGTGGTGGGGTGAGTCGGCGTTGAGTGGGGAAGAGAGAAGCGGAAAGGAGAGAGGAAGGAAGGGGTGCGGCGGTGTGAAATGAGGAGATGATAATAATAATAAGAAATAATAATGATGATAATAATAATAATAAATAACAATTATTGATAAAATAATGATAATAATTAATAATAAAAATAACGATGATAATGATGATTAATAATTGATAACAAATAACGCTGATAATAATGATTAGTAATTAATAATAATAATGATAATGATAATGATAATGGAAATAACAAGAAATAATAATTAATGACAACTGATAATAAAAAATGATAATTTAAGAATAATAATAATAATAATAACAATAATAATGATAATAATAAACTGCAGAAGAATAAATAAAACGTGGGTGTTAATAAAAGACTAATAATTATAGTAAAACTTAAATGCATATTTTTTTAATTTCTCGAAATACCAGAAGTATAAATAGGTATTTCGGAGGAGATGCGGGACAAAATTGGGTGTCAACAGATGCCCCTCTTCGACCGGAGGTGATGTAAGAATCTTCGGGCGAAGAAGTTGACGTAGTAGCCAATTTTGTTTGGACCGACGAGTATGAGTTTGTAAGAAAGTGTGATTCAGGAAAATTGATGGAAAATGTTATGAGGGCCGAAGGAATTATGGAAAATTATGGCCGAATCTCAGTTTCGAGTTGCCTACATATCTCGGGTTGCACGAGAATCAGGCCATGTGTAGTTCGAAAGTTTTTGTGGATTCACAATCTTGCAGGGGGTTGTAGACAAGTGACGAGACGTTCAAGAATGGAACACGTGTTTATAGCCTCCTAATTATAAATGTGATGCACAACACACCCATAAGTAGGACTCTACTAGACACGGTGTAAATTCTTCAAAGATGCCCCAGTGTTGAGTTATGGAAACGCTGGGGATGTAGAAAGGAATATGAGATTGTGAAAAGAGTAGGTTTAGTAGAGTTTTAGCGGAGGATGTGAACGAAAATTTAACCTACGTATCACGTGTTTGTGGACATAGGCGGAATTGAGTTCGAGAGTAGATTCGTGACTTTTGCTTGTGAGTTTGGTATTCCTCTTCAGCAAATTTTCCCCAGTTCACTGCGTAAGATAAAGTTCCACGTTGTGTTGCGTCTCTGCAGGTTGTACTTTCTGCCAAAACTGAAATTCATGTCAAAATTAGTAATAAAGTTGAAAGTGTAAAATTATAAAGAGTGTAAAATGATAGTAAATATGAGTGTGGGAACGAAGATGAAGCCGTGTGGCCAATGTTGTCTCCGGTTGTTTTCGGGACTTGATGCTAGGTCTCCGGTTGTTTTCGGGGACTTGATGCTATGTCTCCGGTTGTTTTCGGGGACTTGATGCTAGGTCTCCGGTTGTTTTCGGGGACTTGATGCTATGTCTCCGGTTGTCTTCGGGGACTTGATGATGCGTCTCCGGTTGTCTTCGGGGACGTGATGATGCGTCTCCGGTTGTCTTCGGGGACTTGATGCTATGTCTCCGGTTGTCTTCGGGGACTGGATGCTATGTCTCCGGTTGTCTTCGGGGACTGGATGCTATGTCTCCGGTTGTCTTCGGGGACTTGATGCTATGTCTCCGGTTGTTTTCGAGGACTCGATGCTATGTCTCCGGTTGTCTTCGGGGACTTGATGCTAATTCCTGTAAAGTTCAGGGTGAAGTTGTTAAAATTGGTAAAAATAAATGATAAAATAGAGGGTAAATTCATATTGTAGCCGTCCGGCTTATGCATGTGAGGCTGTATAGCCATGCGATGTCTCCGGTTGTCTTCGAGGACTTGATGGTATCTCTCCGGTTGTCTTCAGAGATTTGATGATGATTCCCGTAAAGTCCAGGATAAAGTTGTAAAGTGGGTGATGTCTCCGGTTGTTTTCGGAGGCTCAATGATAATTCCTGTAAAGTTCAGGGTAAAGTTGTTAAAATTGGTAACGTAAATGATAAAGTATGAGGTAAAGTCGTAGTGTAGCCGTCCGACTTATGTATGTGAGGCTGTATAGCCGAATGATGTCTCCGGTTGTCTTCGGAGGCTCAGTGATAATGCCTGTAAAGTTCAGGGTAAAGTTGTTAAAGTTGGTAAAGTAAACGATAAAGTAATTGATAAAGTATGGAGTAAAGCGATAGAATAGCCGTTTGGATCATGATATCGAGGTTATCGTGACAGGCTGAACTAATGACGTGTGATCCTGATTTGATTCGTCTTTAACCTACAAAACAAGTATATTTGTTAATGAAGTCATAAAGTTATTATGATAAAATAAAATTAAAGATAGAGTTAGAAATAAAGCCGTTTGGCCTTTTAGACGAGGCCATATTGATCTTGCGGTCTTTTAATTCCTGCATTCAAAGAAAAATTCTTAGTTTGGGAGGGGGGAAGTTGATTCGTGTTGACTCAAAGTTTGACGTTGTTGGCGCTCCATTCGTCTTGTTTGTTTGGATCTTGTGATTTCCGTTCAAGGCTCGGTAGGTGAACAGTAGTGAAACAATTGCAAGAAAGTATTTGATTTGAAAGGTAGGTATGTAGGTATATGTATAAGGAAATGTGACTATATGTATATAAGTTGTGAAATATATATATATATATATATATATATATATATATATATATATATATATATATATATATATATATATGTAAATGTATATATGTATGTAATGAAAGATATATGTGTATATATATGTATGTAAGTTGTAAAATATTTCTGCCAACTTCAGATTGTGACACTTCCAAAGTAATCGATCTATAATACTTCCTGTCTGTTGGCCTTAATCTTGTCGATGTCCAACCGTTCTTTTGTCTATATTTTTTCAAAATATGCCCCAGTTTTGGGCTCAAAAGGGTATACTAGAATTATGTTCTGGTGTGACCGAACCTTGTATAGGTTGCCTACGTATCCCACCAAAGGAATCAGGTCAGAACGTAGTTCGTTAGTACATAAAAAATGGTCTAACATTTTTTGAATAAAGGGACCGAACCCGATGTGGATTGCCTACGTATCCCACCAAGGGAATCAGGTCAGCGTAGTTCTGTTATATAAACGGTAAAAGGTTTGTTGGATTTTTATCTAGGTGTG
This sequence comes from Lycium barbarum, assembly GCF_019175385.1. Taxonomy (NCBI): domain Eukaryota; kingdom Viridiplantae; phylum Streptophyta; class Magnoliopsida; order Solanales; family Solanaceae; genus Lycium; species Lycium barbarum. The sequence continues at coordinate 14,431,848 of NC_083342.1, forward strand.
ACGGATCTCTATGTTGATAGTCTACGAATCCCGCCGAGGGAATCAAGCCATGCGTTTTCTTTGTGTAATGATTTTTAGATTTTCTGTTATAGCGCAACCGAACCCTATGTGGGTTGCCTACGTATCTCACCATGAGAATCAGGTCAGAACGTAGTTCGTACGGATAAGATATTTTTTGGTTTTTTTTTTTTTTTTTTTTTTTTTTTTGTTGTAAAGCAACCGAACCCTTTGTGGGCTGCCTACGTATCCCACCAAAGGAATCAGGTCAGCGTAGTTCGTACGCATGCCAATGGGAAAAATTCTAACCTAGTATGACCGAGTCCCTATGTGGGCTGCCTACGTATCCACCGAGGAATCAGGTCAAGCGTAGTTCGCACCTAAAGGAAAGGTTGCAAACTAGGTTGTCTAACCTAATGTCGTACTTTGATTTCTTCTTGAATTGCTAGCTTTTAGGCTTATGTTATCACCTATCGGCTATTTCAATTCTTGTGAGTGGAATCTTGTCTTGTCCCCCTAGTTTCTTTGTTACTCTCTCGGAATGTGTGTTGTCTATTCGTACATTTCATGTCACAATCGTAGAGTTGACAGTTTTGATAAATAAAGTAGAAAATAGATGATTAAGAAAAATCAGAAATGCATTCATAGTTTTGCAATTCAAGCTTCCACAAGGTAAAGCAAAACAAACAAAATTTTGAGTACGGTTCAAGCATCAATAAAAGAAAACAAGTTCACTACATGTTCATGCTACCAAGGATCCCGACGGATCGAGGACGGAGTACAAGTCCAATTCTTCAGAGTCTTTCCTGGTTCGGCGCCCCATATTGTCAGTGCCTTGGTGTTGTGAGTAGTTGTATTGGATTGTTCCCACGAGAGCGACAAAGTTGTTGATCTGACTCTTTCCGCACTGGACTCCTCTAAATCTTGGCATTTCCGTGAGCAGGCAAAGGATTGTTGACCACATTGGGCTTAGCTTCAGCGAGCTGAATTACTCCTTCCTTAATCAGGGCTTCGATTTTGTTTTTAAGCCCATAGCAATCTTCAGTGGCGTGCCCAACAACTCCAGAGTGGTATGCGCAGCTTTTGGAACCATCAAACCATTTTGGGATAGGCTCGGGAATTTTTCCTTCAATCGGTTGTATTATGCCTGCTGCTTTCATTCTTTCGAACAATTGAGCCAAGGGTTCAGCGATCTGAGTGTAATTACGGGTGTTTTTGGTGTCAGGGTTTGGACGGGCTCTAGGTATAGTATGTGGTCGATTTTGGTAAGTTGGAGCTTGGTTGGGTTGATACGGGCGTGGGTTTTGATGCGGAGGCGCTCGGGGTTGGTAGTAGTTTGCTTGGGTGTTGTAAACGGGGTAAGGAGGTAGTGGAGCTTGGTAGGGTTCAGGGTAGTGGTAAGGGTGGAAAGTTTGTTGTGGGTGGTTAAAGTATGGAATGGCTTGGCTCGGCTCATGTCCTTGAGCGTTCATGACTGCAGCGACATCTTCCTTCTTCTTTTTAATCCCGTTGATAGAACCAGATTGTATAGCTTTGTTCATTGCTTGTAAAGCAATAAGATCCTGAATTTTCCCCGATTTGATTCCTTCTTCCAGTGCTTCTCCCATTCGAACAACTTCTGTGAATTTTTGTCCCATCATACCTATCATTTTCTCGTAAAATATGCCAGCCTGGCATTCAATGAAGGTAGCAGTCATTTCCCTATCATTCATCGGAGGTTGAACCCTGGCTGCTTCTGACCTCCAACGTAACGCATATTCGCGGAACGTCTCAGTTGACTTCCTGGTTAACTTAGTCATGTAAACTCTATCTGGTGTGATATCGGTGTTAAAACTGAACCTGTCCATAAAGTCTTGCGCCATGTCACTCCAACCACGCCATTTACGGACATCCTGTTGTGTATACCAAGTAAGTGCTTCGCCAGATAAGCTTCTTATGAAGAGCTTCATCCTTATGCTCTGGTCTCTGCCCACTCCAACCAGTTTGTCACAATAAGCCCTTAAGTGTGTATAAGGGTCGCCTGTTCCATTGAATGTATCACATTTTGGCGGTTTGTAGCCTACGGGTAAATCGACGTCAGGTTGGACACAGAGATCCTCATATTCTACACTCTTAGTTCCTCTAGCAACTTGAAGGTTCCTCATTGCTTCTTTGAGACTGTGGATTTCTTTTAGCAGTATGTTATCTGCCCCTGCCTTTGCATCCCTTTCCATTTCTTCGTATTGATCTACCTCGGGTTGGAACCTGACCGTTACTGGGTTGGTAAAGGTTTGTGTTTCTGTGGCATATACCGGAGGAACATATTGTGCATTTGGGGTGACAAAGTGTGCCCCGTGCATATGCTGGTTTGGATAAGTCTGGACGATGGGGGTGTTTTGGACAAGAGGTGGTGTGTTATAATTGGTGTTTATAGGTGGTTGATTTGGTGGGTTTAGAGGAGTGGTCGTGGGTAGTGGATTAGTGTTGGTGGGTAAAGGAACATAGGGAGTATGAACTAGCGATTGACTTGGTGGGTTGACGGGTGGTGGATTATGAGTAGCATAGGTAGTGTAGGTGGGTGGTTGATTTTGTGGAGGAGTATAGCTAGTGTAAGTGGTTGGTTGACTTTGTGGGGGAGTATAGACGGATGTTGGATTTGGTGGATTTGCGGGGGTGATCGGAGGCAAGTTGTTGTTAGTAGGTGCATTGTTTTGGGGAGGAAAATGCTCAGGAACTGGGGATTCGAGTGATGGGAAACGAGGTGGTTCTGGTGCAGTATTGCTAGGTTCAGAAGGTGAATTTTGGAGTGTGATGGATAAATTGGTCAAGTCCCTAACCCGATTTAGTTCTCCACGTAGATTCTCAATTTCTTGAGTCAGGCGGGCGATATGTTCATCCCGTTGAATAGCAGTTCCATGTTCGGAAGTTTCAGGCGGATCGCTAGCGATCACGAGGTTTTCTACACCAGTTGGAACAGATGCGGCCGGATCAGACATAGTAATTTCATTTCCTTGGATAGCCCAACTACGTTCAGGTAACGATGACGTCTTTGACCTCGTGATGTAAGGATGGTCGGCCATCGAGCGTCAACACGAATCAACTCTCTGTTCGGGAATAAGATAAAATAGACATACAGTATAAACGATGTTAATCTCATGAACATATCTAGGTAAAGTCATGGTCACGTAAAGTCGAGTAAGGCATGTAGCGAATAATTTATCAAGTAGAGTCAAACAAGTTGTCAAACAAATGTAAACGATTATATCAAAACAACTAGCACGTCCTAATATGCATGTGACCTCTTTGCGCCAGAGGTGGGCCTAACGTTGTTTAAAGGATAAAATGTGCCATAATATGTCATCCCGTTGCTTTGATTATTTAAACAAATTCTATTTCCCCAACAATAAAGTACAAAAGTAATGTAACGTTTATTACATGTCAAATGAATACAACATAAAGTGTTTCCTAATCTAAATGAAGTGAATACAATTTCCTATGTCTAAATCTCAGCCCCATTTTTGTGATGTCATTGATCTTCGTCATTCATTGTACTCCAATGCAAATCCATACCTGTCATAGAAACGTTAATCATCCTTCCCTCCTAAAGTTTAATTAATTAAAGCAAATAGTCAATATTTAGGCACAGTTATCCTTCAAACATGCACATAAAGTATGATTGGTGTCACTTGGGGTCGTGAACCCGCTTGGACGTTTGGGTAAAGTCATCTAATGGATTTAATGCACCAAGGGTATTAAACCTCCTAGGTCATGAAATGTATGCTCTTAATAAAGGGTGTTGGTTTAGTTCTATCTTAGGCTGACTAAGAGTTGGCTTCCTATGACACAAGGTTCTCCCAAGCGGACAACTTGGGAGTGGAAAGTCCGTGGCCGTCGACTGCACCGCTGATCGACTAAATCCACAAGATCAATCCAACTAAAGGGGTAATTTAGTAGTGAACGGGCGCGAACCGCGAAGCCGTTTTAAGTGTGTGAATATGTGTGAGTTTTCCAGAAGTGGAGGAAATATGAACGGAATGACAGTTTATCAAAGCAGTAACACATAAACAGTTTATATCAAACAAACAGTTTATATCAAGCAAACAATTAATAGCATGTAAAAACAGTTAACAAACAAATAAAGTAATCAAAATAAGCACACAAAACCTATTTAAACTAAGTCCGTTATGGTTAGAACCTAAGTGATTCCCCAGTGGAGTCGCCAAGCTGTCACACCCCATTTTAACCCCGGAGAGTTAAAATTTAGAAGTATGACGTATTGGAGATTCCTGTTTTTGTTTGTTGTTAAGGAGTCGCCACCTAATTATTTATGGTGAATTAGGACACCTAAAGTTTATTAAAGTTATGTTTAAAGTTAACTTTGTTTAAGGTCTGCGAAACTTAAGATTCCAGGTAAGGGTTCAATTAGTCTAATTAATTAAAAATCAACTCATAACCCAGTATCCAATTAAAAGACTCATGACCCGAAAAATTTGAATGGTGCATTTTAATTTTCTTCCGATTTTGAATTAATTAAAAAATCTATTTGTTTGGTTAGTTATTTGACTGAAAATAATTGTGTTTCGATGCTTTGAAGAAAGAAGAACATGAAAATGGAATTCTAGATGATCGGAATTGACACCATGAGGACTTCCTCTTAGAAACATCCGAACAAAATATTAGTTAGAGTGAACTCAAACTTATTAATTAATTTTTTCTTTTACACTCCCTTATGTCCTGAGAAAGTTAGAATGGTTTTATGATTTCTGACGAGGTAAGGCAGATTGAAGAATTTTTGCTTGGGCAGGACCTCTTATCCACCATATGGTAGTTATCGTTGTGCATTGAGTAGCTCCAGCGTACCGGTGAACAGGGTGCCCTGCATTTGAAGAAGCAGCCATTGAAAAATAGGATATCGGGATCGTGGGTCTTTTAATTGGATACCGGGTTATGAGTTGATTTTTAATTAATTAGTGGATAGTTTAGAATACGCAAATAGAATGATGACACGTGTCCCTCCATTAAAATGAGGGGTATATATGTGCTAAAGTAAAAGGCAAAAGTATATTTGAACCCAAAGTATAACGGCAGGGGTATATTTAGACCCAAAGTATAATGAAAAAATATATTTGGCCCTTTTCCAATAGTATAGTGGTATATTTGGCCCTTTTCAGCATTTATTATGGCAGTTTAAAACTATTTGTATAATACCAGCTCAAAACTATTTCCAATCGCGAAAGTTTCTCCGTATTTTTTTTATGACACGAGAATTAGAGTCAAGTGATACAAATTTGAGTTGATTTTAATATCAGCTACTTTTCTAGCATTTCACTATATTAACGGTAGTTTTATAGAGAATCCTGAGTTGAATTTATCTTTATCTTATCTTAGTATAAAATTTGAGATGAATTGTTTAAACCATTATAAGGGGCATATATTCCAGTTTTGCTTCTTTTGGGTTGAAAACTTTGTTTAAAATTTGAAAAACTTACATTTGGAAACAAAACTTATGTTTAAGTTGTCACACCCCATTTTAACCCCGGAGAGTTAAAATTTAGAAGTATGACGTATTGGAGATTCCTGTTTTTGTTTGTTGTTAAGGAGTCGCCACCTAATTATTTATGGTGAATTAGGACACCTAAAGTTTATTAAAGTTATGTTTAAAGTTAACTTTGTTTAAGGTCTGCGAAACTTAAGATTCCAGGTAAGGGTTCAATTAGTCTAAAGGGAAGGTATTAGGCATCCTTTAAGACCCATTAACAATGGTTAACCGACCGGACTAAAATTTAATTAGGCTAGGTGTAAATATAGTATTATAGAAAAAGAAAGTAGATTTGTAAGTATGGCTAAAGTTATAGATAAATATGTAAGAATGCTATTTAAAATAGAACTTGTAAGAATAATAATAATTTGTAAAAAAAAAAAGTACTTTTAATGCTATTTTGAAATACGGCCTATAAATGTTGTTGAAATTTTAAACGATAGTATAATAATAATGTTTAAAAATATACTTGTAGAAAATGTAGTGATTTAATAAGAGTTTAATTATAAATAAACCGAAAGAAATGGGATGAGTGATGTTTCATATGTATTCCGAATATGAATTACGCTAACTAACAAATTAAAATGTATTTGTAGAGTTATTGCAAGATTTATATTGATGTTTCAGCAAATGTGTATTTCAAGTGTTTGAAATGAACTAAAGTAAAAGAGTTATCCGTTAAAACTAATTTGCTTTTTATTTCTTAGAATAAGCTAACGTTAGTGTAAGATTTGTGACGCTTTAAACTTCTAAGATAATAAACATAAATTATGATTCCCTTAGCAAAAAGATGTAGTCATGCTAGTTTGAAAATCACTTACTCAAATAAATGTTATAAATACTATAAATAGTTTTAAAAAATAGAAGTGAATGTAATTTGTGGAATTAACTACCCATTACTAAACTAAAACCTTAATGTTACTAAAGTTTATCTTAATTAACAAGCACAAATATTAGTCATACAATACATGTTAAATGCACACATAAAATAAAAAATAGAGGAATAGGTATGATGTAAATGAGCTCAGCCCATTTTGTGACTGCTGGAATTATGCTGCTGCTGGGACTGATAGAGAGTAGTTCACGTTGGGGCTTTTTAGCCCAACACCAAATACGGGAGAAGACGAGTCCAAGGGACTCGCGCTCGATAATCATGCAAAAAAAAAAAAAACGAAAGAAAAGGATTAGTGTGGTGAGAATTTATGACACCTATACTTCAAATATATATATAAGAAGAAAAGCAACAACCAACACTTAGATAAAAGAAAGCATCACATAAATAATGGCAGCCTAGATAATTTTAAATGACTAACGGAATAAATCCCAGCCCAATAACAGAATATAGAAAGAGGCAAGCCATATATGATGTAAAATTTAAAGCAGGCCAGTGGTTTGTGTATGCAGGGTCAGAACGCAAAAAGAAAACAAAAACCAGAAACTGAAATATGTTCTGCCCGTATCCTTTTTAAGGGGCTGTTGATTCGTAAAAGGGAGAATCATAGGCAAAGCAGCATCAGCCAAGTCGTAGCCATGATTGCCTTTAAGCCTCCATATGGCAGCAGTTGGCTCAAAACGTATAACAACCATTCAAGAACTTATATCAAATCTGAATTTCCATTCGAACCCTTAAAGATAGCAACTACACAGCTTGAACATGCAACAGTAAATATAACAAAATGCAACAGCAGTTTCAGTCCAAAATATGATAACAAAAGATTAGGAATGAGGAAAAAACTAAGGGGTCATCACCATCCTATTTCCTTCTATTGCCTTAGTTTATGTTCAGAAGGAGCACAAGAAATAGCAACACAAGTTCCATTTATAGTAGTAACAAAAAAAAAACAACACAGAATCACTTCACCGGTAATTTCTTTTCACTCGCAAGATCAACCAACATCTTATTCTTTACCTAAATGAGCTACTTGGTTCCTTTAACTCTAAAGTCATATAAAACTGATCATTTCCTCAAAATCTCTATTGTTTTCCAACCGGTTTCTTATTATTATCTTCTAGACATGCATCATAATTTAAGCTAGTTTACAGCTAGCATATCATTCTGGCCCTAAATGATTTTCAAAGAAAAGTACAAGTTGTTCAAGGATTTTCTCAACATTATAACCTCTTTTAGACTTTGTTTTAGACAAATGAATATTCTGGCCTTATTAACATTTTCAAACGTTAATATGGAGTGCAAAGTGGTCATGGTTCCATTAACATGAAGTGCAAAGTGGACATAGTTCCTATGTGATGAACTAACACAGATTTCCTATCATTTTCAATTTCATAAGTCCAGTAACCATATACTCAGACTAAGACACAAGTATTTCAATTCAAAATAAACAAAATCTTAGAGCAGAGTCATTATCAAATCCTACAAGAACATGACAACACACAGACCAATCCGAATGGCTTGAACAAGTCAGTGATAGATTCAGGAATACAAGGGGACATTACGTAGTTATACAGACCAACACTAACAAACACATTGACATTTGCAAGGCTAGACAGGCCCTTATATTCATACTAAGATTAAGTGAGTTGAGATAAATAAAGAGGATGCTGATCAGGAAATTATGATAAAGGCATATTGATTCAACACAAAACTATTAAGCTATACTCAACCAAGTAGTATAAGCCATACCCCAAACGACTACACTGACATTTTTTTTATGCCATTTTGATCTGACCTCCAGATACTAAACTCATGCTTGAACATTAATTCGACTATGTCTACTAACAGAACCAACAAATGATTAACCATATAAGCATTTAAGTGGACCAGATGTTAGATAGATTCTTAAGCATCCGAGCTACGATAAACATCTTTCAAATTCGATTAACGATTAATATCCTATCCTAACAGCCCCAAACATCAAACAAATAACGCGACGACAAAGAAACTTCATAACCACTAAGCATATAGCAGAATAAGCTAAAATCTTAAACAAGCAGAAATTAAAGATTACGAGTGACAAATATATCGAAGTTTACCTGTTTTGCGCGCAATGAACTGGGATGTCGAAGCCTCGAATCTACTCTCGAACTCGAACGAACCCAAAAACAGAATGGAATTTAAACAAAAATCCCAGATTTAGAGTAGGTAAAGTAGAAATGTTGAGGGTAGTAAAGTATCCCTTCTTTGATGAATCAAGCCAGATATTTAAAAAAAAAAAAGAGTAGGGATTCCTTTTCTTCGAAAACGTTCAGTCCTCCAAAAAATCCCCCCTAACTCTGTTCTCGATTCCCCTTTTTATGGAAAAAATGGAGGAGCGTAGTGGAGCGGAGGAAGAGTAGCGGTGAGTGGAGAGTGGGGTAGCGGCGGTGATGATAAAAAGGAGAAAAGAAAGAGAGGTAGGGTAGAGGAGGAGCGTGGAGTGGGGTAGCGGTGTAGGGTAGGCGGCGGTGTTGGAGTCGTCGGCGAGGTGGGGACGAGGAGGTGAGGCGGAGGAAACGGGGAAAAGGAACGGCGTGGTGGGGAAAAGGGAAGAGGAGCGGCGGTGGTGGGGTGAGTCGGCGTTGAGTGGGGAAGAGAGAAGCGGAAAGGAGAGAGGAAGGAAGGGGTGCGGCGGTGTGAAATGAGGAGATGATAATAATAATAAGAAATAATAATGATGATAATAATAATAATAAATAACAATTATTGATAAAATAATGATAATAATTAATAATAAAAATAACGATGATAATGATGATTAATAATTGATAACAAATAACGCTGATAATAATGATTAGTAATTAATAATAATAATGATAATGATAATGATAATGGAAATAACAAGAAATAATAATTAATGACAACTGATAATAAAAAATGATAATTTAAGAATAATAATAATAATAATAACAATAATAATGATAATAATAAACTGCAGAAGAATAAATAAAACGTGGGTGTTAATAAAAGACTAATAATTATAGTAAAACTTAAATGCATATTTTTTTAATTTCTCGAAATACCAGAAGTATAAATAGGTATTTCGGAGGAGATGCGGGACAAAATTGGGTGTCAACATAAGTAACAAATAAAAAAGTTTTCTCAGAAATAAAGGGCTAGATTTGACTAATTATTTGTTTAAAAGATAATCACCTAGCTGTTGGACCAAATTTTAATGTTTGAATCTTCTTTCTAATATGAATTTCTATGGAATTACAAAACTAATATCAATAAAAAAATTATTTTCTTTAATGTGGCCAACAAATAATTAATATTTTGAATAACTAATTAGCAAAAGAATCCTATTTAATTCTTTTTCAAATTCTTCACATTAGTAAGTTTATTTTTATATTGACGAAACGCTTATGTATATAAATTTTTTAAATAAGAAAAATATCAGTGGTGAAAGAAATTAAAATAAAGCAATATCGATTATAGTATGATGTTAAATGTCAAATTCGTAAAATACAAATTTTAAATAACAAGGATGAAATAGTAGAAAATAAAATATATTCAAAATGAATTATCATTGTTTATTTACACTTGTTAAACATATGAAACCTATAAATATTATTTATAAATTAAGTTATTTCACTACTAACTAAATATGAATTGGTGACGGAAACTTAAACAAAAGAATTCATTGCTAATCTTATTTTACCGACAGATTAGTAATGAAATATATATATATATATATATATATATATATATATATATATATACAAAAAATGGAGCAATTTAGCATCGGATTAATGATGACGTTCGTAACTAAGTCTAATTTCTTTTTCATAATTTTTGTCAAATGAGGTACACGCTTTAGTCACGCGCAAAGCACATACACTAACCTAGTCCCATGTTAAATGATGAGATTATCTTATCTCATATTTAATTGGTACTAATCTTCAATCCCTGAATTAGCAATTCCGTGATTGTTTATACCACAATTGTGGCATTATTTTTATGCCACATTCTATATGGAATAACAATCTCGGAGTAAAACAACAAAATGAGCCATTTTTCTTCGACGAGGCTTTTCTCCCAAATTATTTTTAGGAAAGACGATCGTAAAATTGAAAATAAAATCTTATTTTAATTTATCTAGTGTGAAATCAAATACATAATTTATACCGTGCACATTCCATTTTTAGATAAAAAAAATTTTAGATATGTATTTATTAAATAATTCAATCATTATTTAATTTTTGTATTATAATCTCGTCAATCCAATTTCGATATAACTTATTCACCAACAAGACAGTCCCTAAATAGAATAAAGCTGGTGGTTTGCAGGTTAAAAGACTTTGCTTTTGCAGTGGTTGGAAAACTTAAGCAATTATCTGACTACAGACAGAAATTACTACTCCCTCAGTCTCAATTTAAGTGTTTTAGTTTGATTAGACACGAAATTTAAAAAATAAAGAGAGATTTTTTAATCTTGTGGAACTATATTGAAGATGTGCATAATGTACTAAAATGTCTGTTGAATCTCGTGGTTCTAAACTTGTCATGTAGAATGTTTGAATTGTCAACTTACTAAATATAGAAAGAGACACTATTTTTTAGACAGCCCAATCGGGCGGAGCTAGTAAGGGCTAAAGAGGTTCGGACGAACCTCCTTCGTTGAAAAATTACACTGTATATACAAGGTCAAAATTATTATTTATGTATATATAGTAGATGTTGAATCCTCTTGACTTCTTTATTTATCTACTTTTTTGTATTTTTGAACCCTCTAATTAAAATTCTAACTCCGTCTCAGAGCTCTCAAAAAAAGTACACTTACCTTCCGAATCAAGTACAATATAAAAGCATTTGGATTAGCTAGGCGTCCACCACAGTTATGGTAATTAATGAGATAACAAGACTTTACTTATATCAATAACAGTCACTGTACGAACTATTTAAATAGACCTCGTTTGAAGAAACAAACCACCCAAGTCCCAAATCGCAAGAAGTTAAAAAAGATAACTTTTTCTTTTAAAACATAACTTGAATATCTTCTTTCTAATAATTCAAGAAATTACACTAGTATGAATTGATTCTTTATGAGGTCTGATACAAATGGCACGTCTCTTTTGTGTCACATAATGTAAGGAAGGGGATTCAAGTAGGGTAAAAGTTAGAAAAAAATTATATACATGCTTAAGAAAAGCTATAATTAGTGTAATGTCAAAAAAGGTTCTAAAATACTAGATGTCGCACTTTCACATTTTTCTAAATCCTATTGTTAAAAGTTTTGACTCGACAGTCATATCGTATAGGACAATAACAAGACTGATAACTATGCTTCAATAATCTCAAACTAGTGTAGATCGGCTATATGAATTCTCACCAATCATATTTCTCTATTTAAACTCATCTCACATCTTATCATACCAAATATAAGTGAAAGTGAAAAAACAAAAGTTAACAATATAGTAAATAAAATAATATTAAGCTCTCTATATTTTTACTGGCATACGGGCTAAAATACTCCTAGAAATGCATTAGACCTAACTAATTACTAATATCATCAATATACGTCTTTTTCTTCTATGTACTATATTTAGCATACAAAGAACAAATATGTGTCAAAAAAGGACTAATATTTCTTGTAATGCTAGTGATGGTTAAACGTTTGTTACTCCCTCCGTTCACTTTTACTTATTCATTTTTGACTTTTCACGCTGTTTAAGAAATAATAAATGAAGTTTGTATTTTATCATGATACCCATATTAATTGGTATATAATGATATGGGTTTTGAAAAATGATTTGCAATGAGTAATTAATGTTAAGGATAAAATATGAAAATTTTTTGTCTTATCTTGATTAGATAAAAATGATAAATAAAAATGAAAATTTATTTTATAAATAGTAAATAAGTAAAAGTGAATGGAAGGAGTATAACCTTTTCCAGCTCATGCGCTCTTTCTGGGAAGCTGTTGGGAGTGTATTTTGTGTGGAGGACATGACGTGCATATAACAAGTAAGAAGTTGGGAGTTATAAATTTCCGGCTTGGCCAAAAAAGGAAAGAAGGAAAAGAGACGTTGGCTTTATTAATGTTGTATCCAATGCATCCACTCCCTGTCTTGTCGAAGTAATGATATGAGAATCGTGATGACGAAATCATTAGTCACCTTTTCCTTTATTTCTTTCCTTATAAAATCTGTCTCCTCTTTTATCCTTTTATTATTGGTAATAGTCACCGTGCATTTCTAGGTGATGAATGAGTCTACTTTTTTTTTTTTTGATTGGTTGTCTACTATTTATATATAGTTTAAGCCATAATCATCACTAATAAAGAAATAACATCGGATATGATTCAATCACAAAAGTTAGCTTAATAAGTAAGAATTGTCCAAAGCCATATAAAGAAGTCCAATTTCCTAGCTTTGTCTCACCTGATATGGGACTCAACAATAGACACACTCCCCCCCCCCCCCCCCCCCCCTCCCGCGCGGCCGCACACCCAGGAATGAACATTTAGACTGAGGACAATATAAAATGAGGGTCTGTTATCGGGTAAATAATAAGTTGGGATGAGCCTAACTTTGATATTATGTTAAAAAAAATGAACATCGAGCCTAACTCAACCCCACTAGTTAACTCAAGATGTGAGGATTGTTTGAGACCATATAAAGGAGCCTCCTACCGAATACGGGACTCAACTGCAAGAATTTGTTACACTATCAGGTCACCCTCAAATGATATTTACAAACAACATATAAATCTCCTTAAAATATGTGATTTAATTTGTGATATGATCTTGAAAGTAATATAAATAATATGCTATAATAAGTAATGGTGGTGACTTGATAATATAAAAATTTCTTATACTGACCCGTGTATATTGTTGACACTGATATATCACTTAAAGTGTTGTAATTATAACGACCTACCATTAGAAAAAGGTAGAGGAAGAAACCAATTAATGCCATGGAATCCACTTAACCCTATTTAAAAAGTGTGAACGAGCCTAGAGACACGGACGCGCAGTCGCGCACACAAGTTAATGGGGTTTCAGAGTGAATTAATTTTTCGGTGAATAATGTACTTGCGATAAACTGTATACTCTCTCATATTCTTTTAGTGTAGAGAATAATTGTTTACTTTTAATGTAAGATGAAAGTTTTACTATATGTGCTAATATTTATGAACTAGTACAATTGTAGGTAATTTTTTAAGAGGGTACAACATAAATATTTATGAGTCCGTACCTTTTTCACCAAAATATTTTGGTAGATGAATATACACACCAGTTAAATGGGTTTCGGAGTGGATTCCTTTTAATTTGCTGGTATGTCTGAAGATAAGTTCGAAGTATTTTTAGCTTGATCCTTCATAAGATGAATAGAATGAAGCAGCCTTAAAGCTTTGTGTTATTGGTAAGAGTTTTTTGAGAAAATGACAGAATGATCTCTTAAGTTTGGGGATAGGTTCAAAATGATTTCTTAAATATACTACTGAGCAAATTTCATCATTTAAGTTTGTCAAAAGTGAGCACTTTTAATCTCCATCGAATATTAACAAACTTTGATTGTTGGATTTAATAAGATTAATTCTGAAAAAAAGATGTAACCAGAAATAATAGGAAAGTCGGGGGAGTTGGTCAAAAGGCCATTTTGGAAACTTATTTTGCGAAAAGGCCACAAGTGTTCAGAAATTGGTGTTTTAGCCACCGTTTATGATGTCAGCACGTCAGAGAATTGCTGTGACAAACCCTAGCCCCAAAGTTTTGAAAACTACACTTTGGCCCCCTCAGCCCCAACATTTTTATTAGCTGGAATAGAAATAAAAACAAAATTTTCCCTCCAAAAGCTCTCATTTTCTGCTTTTTTCTGCCCATTTTTCCGGCAAACATTTCGGCTTTTCACCGGATAATCGGTCCCCAACGACGGCAAGCTTCCATAATTCAGCCATTGTAAGTAAAATCTGGTAGAAATCTTTGAGAAGGAGCTTTCCCCATTGTTGTAAAAGCTCACTTTTCCGGCGAAAATTCCAGCCTCATTCCGACATTTCGTGACTTTTCCATTCAAATACCTCAGTTCGCAACTCGTAAGAGCTTTATCCTTGCTCTTTTTGATCCTGCATCTAGTATAGCTCTCCGATCAGTAATAGACCACAGTCATCAACGAGTCATCGATCAGGCATAGACCAAAGTTATAGTCTATTATATATTTTATTATGGCGTCGATTGCAGAATATATTATAGTAGGTGGTGATTACATGGGTGAATGGGAGGAGACCCCAAAATGTTGGAATTGGAATTCTGCGAGCAAGGTGACAGTGCTGATTGCCGTGCGTCGCAATGGTACGTATAATGACTTAGTCACGAGCGTAATGGAAAATGGGAGTTAAATTGAGCCTAGCGACTTGCGCATTCGTTATATGATTAATGCTCTGCCCACTAGGGGAAAACCCATCCTTCTTTCATAATGAATGATAGACAGGTGGTATTGTACATGGCTGATGTTGCTGCTGATGGTTCTAGGCTTGTTTTAAGAATAAATGTTGTTGAGAGGTCTCAAGTTAGTTTTACATCAGCAGTACCACCTCCACCCACAAACCCACCACTGCCACAGCCACCAACTGATGAAGCTTCAATGCAACATGAGGGGATAGGTGATCATTTTATGGATATGGATGATCCTGATAGTGAGTGTAATGGAAATGATGGGCAGCCACCAAGTGATTCACAAAGCAACCACAACTTCAGTGATGGAATCGATTTTTACTGTGGGCAAACATTTGAGAACAAAGAGTATTTAAAGATTTTATTGAAGAAAGCTGCAATAAATACCCCGTTTTGTTTTAAACCAAACAAGAGTAACAACAAATATTATAAGGTAGAATGCACCTCTCCTGATTGTGGTTGGATGTTGCGGGCCAATAAGTACGACAACTAGGATAGATTTCGCATTTACAAGTACGTTGGTGATCACACTTGCAGGTTGAACACGTTACAAGCAGTCATAATCATGTCTCGGCAGCTGTCCTTGCGTTAGTCTTGATGAATGACTATATTGACAACAAAGAGCCAACGACAAAGGAAATTCAGAGAACGGTTTTCAGGGAGTTCCATTGTAAACCAAGCTATTGGCAGTGTAGGAAGGCAAGTGTAACAACTAAGAACATGGTTGGGGGGACACCGGAGTACGGGTATCTATGAGTATTCCTCGCCTATGTATAAAGTCCAGTCTTAAATTCTTGCATTTGGTGAAACTATTAATGTAGTCCTTGCAGAGTTAGAATGGGAAGGCCCAGATAATCACGCAAACTTGTATATTCCTCCACCCTCTCACGACCCCAAACTTGGAAGGAAGAGAGTAAAGCGTATTCCTGGCATCCCGGAATCTTTCAAGTCCAGGGGAAGTAGCAAAGGGACGAGAAACAAGTGCTCGATTTTCAAGGGGGCTGGTCACAAGATAATAACATGTTGATATTTGAGAGAGCATCCCACTTGATTTTTTTTATCTGAATGTATTTTTATTGTATTAGTTCAAAATTAATCAACTTTGTTTTAGTCTATGATAGACTCTATGTGTGTTTATAATAAACCAGTCCCTTGGTCTATAACGGTTTATAGTTAGGAAATTAATTTTCCTTTGGGAGATCTATACTCCCTAATTAAAGAAATTAACATGCGGAACAGAGTAGTGTAATGATTACATTTTATGAATATTGGAATTTCATGTCTAATCACACTGATAAAATACAAATTTAAACGACACCTCCATGCCCATAGCCACGTGTCTCTTAGCAATTGGGTGACGGTTTACTTAACCGATGCAAACAGTCCTTATTATCCTCCCCATTCCTTATTTCCTCAATTTTAAATAAACTCAAGCCCATAGGTATTTCAAATCATTCATCTCCAAAATTCCCAAAAGACTCCGCCTTCCTAGGCACCCAAGGCTACAAACTCCATCACCAGACATTCTTCTACTATGAAATGACTCCGAACGACTCTTTAGGGGGATGGGAGAAGACAGGGAGAGATTGACAAGGTCTCTTCGCAAGATTGAGAGATTTCTGTGTGTCCTGTTACAGGAGAAGAATATCGACCCAGATCCTCATAAGCCCCCCTGCAAACCCCCCCTGAAACCCCCTAGACCTGTTTTGGGTGGAGAACCTGGTGGTTATGACATTTGCTAATTTTGGCTTTCCTCATATATTTTATATAAGAAAATGGAAATTAGTTTGTGTCACTGATTCTAGATATATGGGAGATGATGTGTTGCAAGCTTTGTTCAAAGTTGACTACCTAACCAGCTGGAATTGCAGAGTTGAAGTTGGTTGCTGGTGTGGTATCAAATCTGCTAGTTCTAAGGTGGAATTATGAAGATTATGTAGAAATTCTGGCACTTGCACTATGCTGTGGTTTAGAAGTTTGTGGACAGCTATGAACAATGTTGGTGTTGCTGATTCTACAAATGATGTGACACAACATGGGCTTAACAAGAACATGAGGATTGCAGCTGGTTTTTATTACTCTTCTATCTCTGATGAACAGGATATGGTATGGTTGATGTTGGTTTTTTGCATAAATGGAAATAATGTGCAAAATTGCTTGAAGGTGGTTTCTGGTGAGTTAGAAAGGTTTTGCTTCTTTGCAGACCATGCCAAATTCTTAATGTGTACCATTGATCAACTTCATGAAGTAAATGAGTTGGTGCATATTTGTCCTGGACAGGTTTATGTAGTAGGGATGGTTTTTAATGGTGTGATAGAAATTTTTGCTGGTGTTTGTACTAAGGGTAAGCATGATTTAGTATGCAGCAAGCTTTGCTGGATGATCTTGCTACTTAGTCTCTTTATGGATAGTGGAGCCAAAGGCTGTAAGGTTTCTTGGTGGCAGCAGAATTTCAAGATTTACTGTGATAGCTGAACTCTATTTCACTTTGGAAAGGAGTTGGTGCAGTTTTTTGCTTGAAGATGCTAGTGGGACTTTGCTGTATGTGGCTGCTAGTGTTATGAGAGGCAGAAGCTGGTTGGATTTTGTTGCTAGTGTGGTGGAGAGGAGTGAGTAATCTTGGGTGTCTATTGGTGTGAATAAGAGAAACATTTGGTTGGATGTAGTGACTAGTGTGGTGGAGAGGAGTTAGAGCTATCATCATGTTCAAATCCTATGAGGGGAGAACATGGTGACTGTTTTAACTAACTCTGTGTTCTATTTTGCAGGTTACTATACAAGAAGACATAAAAACACTAGGAAATCAGTCTATACTAGATATATCATAAGTGCATCTGCAGTTAAATGTGTCATTGATCCTAATCACTATGGAAATGACTTGGCACATAATTGGTTTTGATGGTTACAACAGGACAAGGAAAATTGCTGAAGGAAATCTGCACTTCACTGTTTATGGAATGCATGATTTTGTTTGCTACATTTACACAGACCTGATGTTGGTACTGTTAGCAAAATGCAGATTTCATAAATTGCAGTTGCTGATGGTTATTCATGGTTTTGTAGGAAATGCAGCAGTCGTGACTACTGTACAGTGTTGGCGTGAGAGGACAAAGGAACTGCTATTTTTTTGCAGCAGGAAAACATTGCATTCAAGAATACTACCTCCATACTCAAGTCCTATGGGAGGAAAGTATGAGAGTAGTTGTTTCAAATAACTTAATGTTCTTTTTTTGCAGATACACAGAGGCTACATGGAAAATATTATGCAGGAGGGACTAACAGGAACTCATCAAATTTTGATACTGCTACTCTGGTTGTAATTTGCTGGAACTGTATATATTACAATATCTATCATGGAAATTGCATTATAATACCTACAAATTGCAACTGTTCTGTGGCACAATTAAAGAATATGGGACATGAAGTGGAACTGCTACTTTTTATCTTAGGCAACATGATTGAGCACATGGAACACTACAGGCCTTTTGAGACTAATATATACACACATACCAGTGATATTCATGGTATACTGTGTTATTGTTTGGTTTTGTTTTTTCAGGAGTACACATGGGCATACAATTTCTATTTAGTGGTTGTTTCTCAGTTGGTGGTATTAGCACCCTGAGATGCTCATCCTACTGAGGGATGGTCAATATTTAGAGAAAGTAGTGTCTTGGTACATATTGAGGGCCACATATATTGCACAAGATGGCTAGGGCTTGTGAAATACAGAAACTGAAGTCTTCACTCATGGCATGGATCATTTCTTTATGGAGCAGTTTTTTGGTGTTATTTTGATCATCAGCTCCTCAGGATCAAGTTTTTCATTGCATTTTTTCAATTTTTATTTCTATTAGTTAATTCTTTAGCAATTTGTAGTATCAAGTTAAGACAAGTTATAAGTCTTAATTTGGTCATTAGATTAAATTTTTCATTTTCCAGTAGCCTTTTTGGCTACATTTGTATAGACTTCTGGATTCATTTTGAGAAAAGTTTATAAAATTAGCCCTAGGCCAAAAGCCTAGTGGACTTTATTAAAAAAAAGCCAAAAATAAATAAAATAAAATAAATAAAAAGACTTGATACTATTTAAACATTATAATAACACTTTAATACATCATATGAGAGTCCCCATCCATTAGACACATGTTCAAAATAGTTTTAGGACACCCAATCATCCTTAAATCACTAATATTAGTCTAAAAAAGCTAAAAATAAATTAAATAAAATAAATAAAATTACTTGATACTATTTAAACATTATAATAACACTTTAATACATCATATGAGAGTCCCCACCAATTAGACACATGATCAAAATAGTTTTAGGACTCCTAATGGTCCTTAAATCACTACTATCTAATTAGTTTGACAATAAGTTGTTATTCTCAAAGCAAAACCTTGTTCTAGGGACAACATTACTTGTGCTTAAGGTCTTTTGATCATGTGTCTAATTGGTGGGGACTCTCATATGACGTATTAAAGTATTATTATAATGTTTAAATTTTATCAAGTCTTTTTATTTATTTTAGGCTTTTTTAGACTAATATTAGTGATTTAAGGACCATTAGGTGTCCTAAAACTATTTTGAACATGGGTATAATGGATGGGGACTCTCATATGATGTATTAAAGTGTTATTATAGTATGTAAATAATATCAAGTCTTTTTATTTATTTTATTTTATTTTATTTATTTTTGGCCTTTTTTAGGTTTGGGTTTTTTTTTAAAAAAATAAAGTCCACTAGGCTTTTGGCCTAGGGCTGATTTTATATATTTTCTCAAATCAAACAAAGCAGAGTGTCTTTACAAATGTAGCCAAAATGGCTAATAAATGCAAAAATTAAACTACTGACCACTTTAAGCCTTATATGATGACTTAAACTGGCTCTACAAATTGCTAATGAAAAATTACTAGTAAATTGAAAATAACCATTTTTAGACCAAAATAGGCCAAAATATTTGGCCCTAACTCTTGTGCTATTGATAATGTTACCAGCTATGTGAAACTCCAAGTTATGTGAACTGTAGTAGCAAATTTGCATCTGCTGCTACTAGTCTTAAACTTGCTTCTTTAGCTGTGTTCCATGTCTTATTCTTTGTGTTGAATAGAGAATTAGTATTTGTTCCTTGATGTTTCATAGAAACCACTACAGTTGGTGGAAACTTCTGCCTGCACCTAATCTTTGAAAATCTCTGAAAATTTGCCCCAATCAGCCTTAGCATATCTTGCAAGATCTGTATATTGAGTCGTGCATAAGAACTAGATCCACCAAGAATTGAAACACTTTCCATACATTGACAATCTCTCAACAGATTGAACACAAAGTGCTAATACCACAACTTGAGATAAAGACAATATATAGATCATATTTTGCCTCTTGTATTTCCATTTACCTGAAACCAGCAAATCCAACATGCCATATCAAAAAACGCATACCACATATCAGTCATTTCATCTCCTAGGCTTGGATCAATGAGCTGAATATGGTATTCAAACTTGTAATATATCTGTGTCACCTCACTTCCTAAATGATTAGGATCTGTAACACCATCAGATTCATCACAGTTCAAAAAAGAAAAACTGTGTCACTGCAGCATATATTGCCTTCTTCTCTTGAGTTCCTGTACTTCCCATATCATTTTCCAAGAAATTAGAATCAATAGGGAGTAAGTTATGATCAGCTTTACGCCAGACCAGCATCATTTTTAGCCTGCAACTGCAGAAAACAAGATCAGTAAAACCAGGACTGCAGTTCTTCAAGAGAACTGCACATCTGTAGCCTTTGAGCTTGTGATCTTTGGCCCTGTGAATCCTTTCTTTGTGTATCTGCCGATGGATTGCTGCATTTGTTCCTTTCAAGCTTGCCCTGAGTTAACAATTTGTGCCCCTATGACTTCCTTGGTATAAACCAGTTGTTGCATATGTTGAAAGACATCTACTTGTAGTCTTTGTTTCCTCTTGTGCTATCATAACGTCACTTCCCATATCCCTTCCTATAGATGTAGGATCAATGGAAAGAGAGACTGCTCCAGCCTGTACCACATCATTTCCTACTTTACAGAAGCAATTGAATGTCCATACAGACCTTAGCCCTGCAAAAAAGAAAAAAATGTTAGTGAAAAAATATATCACCATGTTCTCCTCCAAAAGTATTTGAACATGATGATAATGTATTCTTTCCAATCCAGCACCAAACATCAGCTTTTTTTGCATAAACACCAGAACTTTCCCTTTTGTCATGAAACTGTGCCAATTCATTCCAACTGTTGTATATCTGCAAGTCCCAAACCAAATCCTGTAGCAGCAACTGCATCTCTCCTTGTTTACATGACCATCATAAATTAGCTTTTGTCCAGCTACTGCACAACTAGCAAAAACTAACAATGATTTTTGTACCATAGCTGATTCTTATAGTTGCATGTAGGATCAATGAACCAATATCATAAATCTTCCATATGAATAGACTTCCATGATGCAAGGCTTCTTCTCCTCCCCACCAGAATAACCAGATTTACATTATAATTCCCTCCTCCCCAAGGATTTGGACTTCTCCTCTCTAGGTTTGGGGTTTGGGGGTGTTTTTTTTTTTTTGGGTCTGTTGGACTTATGAAAATTTAGCAGGCTTCTCATTCAATAAAAACCTTTATTCCCCTGGTTTATAATAAACCTCGAAGGTCCATTATAGACTTACTCAATGAGTAATTATAGATCATAGTCATTTATTATAGTTATGTTTATTAATCGACCTAGCACACTTAGCTTTATTTCGACGGTTAGAAAACAAATGCATTACAACGGTAATAAAATAAAATATTCTTAAATTTACAATGGTAACAATCACCCTTCCCTATATAAAATGACTCAAAATTCAAACACCCACCTCCATTGTCTCTTTTGTTGATCAAACACCTCCATTGTCTCTTTTCTTGATCAAAATCCACCCAAAATGTCTCAGCTATCCGAAATATCTCAACCGCAAGTTCTTGACATTTGTTTCTGCGGTCAATACACTGTCTTGAAGACATGACGCACCCCAAAGAACCCAGGTCGCAGATTCTTTAGTTGTGCAATTGGAACTGTAAGTTTCTAATTCAAAATGTTTGTGTTTTTTTATATAGTTTCAGGCCAGTCACCCTTCCCAAACTCTAATTGATTGTTGTTTGATTCAGGATTATGGTGGCTGCGACTATTTCAGGTTTATTGATCCATACCCCAACAAAACACCAAAAAAATCTCGAATGAGCCCAAGACCTAGCAGGAGCCAAGGTGGACCTGAGACATCATCATCAAAAGGCTTAACCAAATCTAAACTGCATAATAGGCTCTGAGAATCTTTAGAGAAAGAGGAATTAGCTCAGTCTTTGTTTAGAGAATCTGAAGAAAAGAAGAATCGCTTGAAAGTTATGTTGGGAGAAGTTAAATTTGAGAGGGATGAAGTAAAAGAGAGGTTGATGGTGGCTGAAGAGAAAAATAATAGAGTAACGAAGCTTTTGTATGGTTTATTAGTGGTGTTTGCTATATGGAAATATGTAATAGGGCTGTAGTAGGACTGGGTATTTCATGTTGGCGTATAAAGAATTTTGGACAATATGAAGCGGGTTTTATTTATATGAAAAATATGTGTGTTTGTCCTCAAGCGCTATAACATCTCTATTGAGTTTGTGCATAAACTTTATTCATAGTCGATAATAATGCATATAAACTCACAGTTGATGATCAACAATCATCATAGTAGATAATAAGGTTTCATGTCGCCAATAGATAATTTTATTAAGAATGATCACTACTTGTAAAAACAGTCATATTTAAAGACATCCAAGTTCACAATGAAACAACACACTTAGATACACAACAGTCAAATTAACTGTTTCGTTAAAACAATCATATTTGAAAACATCCAAAATATTTATGCACATCCAAATTCAAAAGGCAACAGCACAATTATATACAAAGGTTTCAATGATCTAACCTTCGCATAAATTAATCCAAAATCAGTCAAAATTAATTGTTTGTTAAAACTATCACACATTAGTACTGATTGTGGTTTTTCATCATCCACCACACACATTCAGTAAAAACTTAATAGTTAGTTGCAACCCAAAAAACCAAATTAGTTGTCTCAAGAACCATTACTCTGGGCGAGGACGCCCGACACAAAATTTTCAAGGTCAAATTCAACATCAGCTTGACTGGCCTCAACCTTAGTAGAGACATTTGCTGCTTTCTCATCTTGAGCAGCTAGCATAGAGATCTCAACCTTCTCGACCTAAGCCTTCTCAAATTTCTCGACTTCAGAAGTTGGTCTAGGGCCCTCAACCTTCTCAAGATTAGCACTAGCGATCTTCTCATTAACCTGGGCAGTTGGCACAGAGACATCTGCTGCCTTCTCAGCTTGAGCAGCTGGTCTAGTGAGCTCATCGGTCTCAGCTTGAGCAGCTGGTCTAGGGAGCTCAACACCTACATTCACCTTGTTGATAGCAGATGGGTCCACAAGTGCTTATGTTACATTTTTTGGACATAATTAAGAAGAATGCAAATCGTATACAACACAATTAGAATAAAAAAATTCAAAAAGTTCACCTTTCTCTTTGGCAGTCTCCTGATTCTTCTTCTTCGCCTTCTCGCTCTTTCTAAAATTTTCTGCCTCCACATAAGTGAGAACAACATTCAGAGACTCCTCCATCTTCACCAAACGCTGTTGTAGTTCCACATTCTCTATCGGCATTGAAGGCCCCCCACGTGGTGTGGCACGACCCCTAGAAGTCTCAGTGCCAATATTACCACCAAAATCTTCAGATTTAATATCTTCCACATCATATGAGGGCTCCTTGGAATCCTTTTCAAACCTACTATGACGCTTCGAGGCATGATAAGTATCCTCATTAGAATTCTCCTTGGGCTGCTTTCTCAACCTACTAGGAGCCTTTGAGCCAATCTTTGGTGTAGCCAATACGGTCACACCTTCCAATTCAATCTTCAATTTATCTATGATGGGATCATCAACCTCATCATCAAATGCCAAGAAGTCTTTCATGTAGTCCTGCTCCATCTCACGCATTGTGGGGATGATGTAAGGGTGCACAACCTACAAATATGAAAAACATTATCATTTAGTTTATATTTTTGCCAAAACATTGATAATAGACTACAAATTTATACCTGTGAAATTTCCCTTCTAATACTAAATGGATCTCCTTCAGTAAATCGCTCCATTTTTGTGGTGTGCCACCTAAGAATCGTAGGAATAGGCAGAGGAACCTCATTTGATTTGCTAGCATGCAGTCCAAGTGCGGGGAAAGCTTCATAAGTCCAGACCTATAATAACATAAAATAATCACTGAGTGTAAAAATAAATAACACACAGTCTATAATCTACTACACCAGTGGTTTATAACATGTACCATGAATGTCTAGGGGAAGCCGTAGAGAGCATATGATGGAGTCTTCTTATCAAGATGGGTTTGGTAGTGCCTGGGAATGTCTACCTTGTCCATCAAGTATTCCAAGGTGAGTTCAAAGGATTCCTTTCCCTAAGGATAGCACTGGAAGAATTCCAAATCGTCAACCATTTTAAACCAATCAGCGTCCACACCCCTGGACACATCTTTGGCCATCAAAATTGTAGGGAGAAACCACACAAGACATCATTTCAGCTTTTCTTCTTTATTTAATCTAGGCCCTCTTATCACCGACAATATCTTGTCTGATGTAATCTTCTTCTTTCGAGTAACCTTTGTGTAGAATTCTTCCCCTTTCTTAATCGCCCTGTCCTCTCCATCAATACTACACTCATCAATGGGGTTTGAGTGGGATGCACGCTTAGCTTCTGCACTTCTTTTTCTTTTTCTATCTCGGCTAAGTTCTTCACCTCTTCTATTTTTATCCTTACGATTCGCATTAGAACGAGTTTCAACCATAGCACAAGAACGGGGGAGTATTTTTTCTCCTCTGCCTCTAACCTAGGCATTTATACTATCTATATACAAACAATAGAGATGTTGATCAACCACGATACAACAATAATCGAACAAAAGTCTATTAATAGACCATATATAATTTAAAAAAGCAAAAAACAGAAAAACAAAGATCGAAACAAGCAAAATAAGCATAAATAACACACATTTCGATGAAAAACAGGCAAAACAACAAAGATTTTCAAAAAAAGCAGATCTTTATGAACCCAGATTTTTATCAAGGTCGAAAAAAAATCAGGGCAATATGGAGCTCAAAATGCTCCGACGGAGTTGTAGAGTTAAAGAAATTACCTGTTTACGACGATCAAGGCATGTTGGAGCTTGGGGGAGAGGTGGAAGTTTGAGAGTTCTAAGCTAGAAAGCAAAATAAAGAAGAGAAAGGGACGGATGAGAGAGAAAGGGTGTTTGTGTATTTTATTAGAAGTCAACTGGACTTATGTGTGTAACTTAAAACTTTCAATGTTTTTAAAATTATGAAAAGTACCCCATTCCCATTTTTCTAAACCCATAATACTGAAAAATAATTGAAAAAGAACATGAGTGACCACAGTGCAAATTAAAACTTAGAAGTGGTCTTTTTGACAAATCTTCTCAGGAAAGTCCTATAAAATCACCGAAACCGCAACATCCAAATAGACAAAAAGTATAAAAAAAGAAACTACAAAACTACACCTCCAAATGTGAGTTCATTTTAAATCTTTTTTTTTCATAGTTTTCGCTAAATCAAAAATCAAAGTTTGTGAAATATTTGACGGAGACGAAAAGTATTCGCATTTGACAAATTTAAAGGATCAAAACTGCTCAGAAGTATATTTAAGAGAACATTTTGAACGTATCCTCAAATTTGAGAGACCGTTTTCTCATTTTCTTCGAGTTTTTCGCACCATAACTGTTGATTCAAATTCTCATTGTTCCCCTTCTTTTCCTGTGCCTCTTCCACTATCTCCTATGTGATGAATTTTCTTTAAAAGATAGTCATCTCCTATGCGATGAATTTTCTTTAAAAGAAAGTCCTTTAAGGGAAAGAAAAAAAAAGATTAAGAATACTTGGATAAAATGCACTCTGAATTCTTTTTCGTGAGATAAGAGTTTTACAGTATACTTTATATCTGAACTAAAATTTACACCAAAGTCTAGGCCCCTTTGTTAAAAAGTATAATATGAACATTAAATGAGTCCATATTCTTCATCCTCCCTTAAACAATAACACTGCAAACTGTCAAATTTGTCAAACGATAACTTTTGTTTTTTTTTCCTATAGGTAGTACGTAACTATAGAGAGGACCAACGGTGAAATTAATGACCCTAACTTTTCTATTTTCTTTGGTGTAATTGGTGCACATTTTATTCAGTCCCTCAATAAATTATATTATGATTAATTCCAAACAACCCCAATGGACACTCCCTCCATTAGGTATCTTCTCCATCTTCAATTTCTCCCATCAAATTTTCCTCTCTATATACCTATTAAAACCTCACTCTCCATACAGTTTAATCAGTTTATTTTACCCAAACCCCAAGAAAAAAGAGGCAAAAAAAAAAAAAAAAAAATGTCACTTCTGAAAAGTGAAAAAATGACAAGACCAACAAGGTGGAGTCCAACTCCAGAACAACTTATGTTCTTGGAAGAAATGTATAGGAAAGGTTTAAGGAACCCAAACGCTACACAAATACAAAGTATCACTGCCCATTTGTCTTCTTTTGGGAAAATTGAGGGGAAAAATGTGTTTTATTGGTTTCAGAACCACAAAGCTAGGGACAGGCAGAAGCTTAAGAAAAAACTCCTTGCCCAAATGAACCAACAACAAATTTTAGCTCAATATCCCATTGATGCTCATAGAACTACTACTACTAATAATTCCTATAACACAAACACAAATGAGCTCTATCACTGCCCTACTGATCAGCACCCTCAATATTCTTCTTGTGGTGCTAAGCAAATATGCCCTTTTACATCTACTGGACTTCTTCAAGAGGTAGGGAAATACACAAAAATATTACTACTTGTAGTATTATAATTTTTTTTTTTGGTTTCATTCTGCATGAGGAAACTATTTCAGGAGCTAGTCAGCTTATCTACAAGAAAGCTTGCCCCCACACCCACATACACAAAGAAAAAAAGCAAAAAAAGTAATAGTCCTCCCTCTGTTCCATATTACTTGGTCACTTTCTCTTTTCCACACCCCTTGAGAAATTATAAATAAAAGATGTATTTTACTACCTTATCCCTATCTCTCTCCAATAAATACATTCTAATCAATATTGACTATTTTCAAGAACAGTTAATACTAAGGGTAAGATGAGAAATATTTAATTAATTTTATCTTGATTTTGTAAATGAACAAGTAATTTGGGACATATATTTTAGTAATGTGGCCAAGTAATATGGGATGCAGGGAGTATTTGATTATGTTAGGGAATACACTCATCCCTCTTTGATTGTGTAAATTTTTAAATAGGGTTTATGATATCTTGGTCATTCTATTCAAAGCGTTGAGATTTTAGGCTAGATGGTTAGATTCTTTCTGTAACGACCCGTTTGGTCGTTCAGCACTTTTGGACTCTTTTTCGTTATAATACCCTTTCCGTAGCCTTAAATGGTATTCTTAACTTGTGGGGAAAGGGGCACGGTTATATAATTGATGGGTAATTTTTGGAATATATTTATTTAATGTGTTAATCGCTTATTCATAGGAATTTTATTTGCACTTTTATAAGGTATAAGTTGGCGAGTAATGTAATTTACTAAATGGGTCAATTTTTACCTGATACGTATTGATCGAGTAAAAAGGTTACTTTGAACAATTATTTTAGTTGGTGATTAATGGGCCAAGCCCATAATTTATTTATTACCCCATGTTACATGGCCATATAAAATGGATTAAAGTTAATAGGGTTTGCACTTTTAAATCATATCAAAAAAAAAAAAAAGGGATGGACCCACACACATAAATCAGCCGCAACATCCACAAAAATACTCATCTTCCTCTTCAATCATCACCAAAGGGCTACCATTGAAACATCATCTTTACCATGTCAACCAGCCCTTAAAACCGACCATTTTCTGCCTATAGACACTCACCATAACATTATCTAAACACACACTACACCCAGAATAGAAAGCAGTGCGATAGTAGCTATTTCACTGAAAACACCAGTAAATTCTCCATCTTCCTTCATTAGATAAAGGTCCATTTCTTTACTTTGGTTTAGTTCATATTATATATTTCAATTGTTTAATATCATGTGAAATATAACTGAGTATTGATGTTGGATTTCTTGGATGATATATATGTACGTTAGAATTTCCTTTTTGTGCATGTTTCCTTTGATCTGTTTCATGAATGCACCGTGGTCTAGAGTCACTATTTTAATGACTTGACTATTTTTTTATGACTTTATAATGTTGAGCTACTGCTTGTTGAGCTTTTCCTCGGTTGACGAAGACGTTTTTGGCAATTGCTTGAGGTCTATTTAGCAATCTTTTTCTTCATTAAGTATGCAAAAGCTTGTGTACTACTACTATGTACATAATGGAAGTCCTTGTTCAATATATTAAATTACGTTTTTATCTTAATCTGTAAATGCTTTCATCTATATTGTGTGTTTGGATCAGATTTTTTTATATTGTCCATTATGTTTCATATTCTTGATATTTCAAAAATTCAATAAAATAATGGTATATAGAAATTGGTGGGTTTTCCATGGAAACGAGTTTTCAAGTAAAATGTGGAATTGAACATCGATTCGTGATCGGATTTCAATGATTGTTGAGAATCATAAGCTTGGGCTATTGTATGCCAGTTTTTCAATAAAATTACAATCTTGCCCTTGTGGGCCAAATGCCACTTTTTGGGGTGCGTTTTTGGGTTTCGAATATAAATATAGCAATATGGGTGTTCTTAGATTCGTATTCTAACGTAGATCGCATATTTTATAGCTTTTAATCGTTCAGAGGCTCTACGCAAAGGGGAGGCATTAGTTTGATTGTTCGTGGCACCCACTCGGCATTGAGGTAGGTTACGGTCTACTTTAGTTAGACTCTGATTAGAGAATCGTATGTAGTTGTAGAAAGTGACGGGGATAGCATGATAGGCCTTCGGGCATGAAGTGGAGGTGAATTCCAATTAGGTTGGTTTTGTCAGCTGTTATGTGGGCTTGTTGCCAAATGTGTTATTTTTGTGATTATCACTTGCTTGTATCTTCGTCACATACTAGTTCACTCATCACATGAAAAGGAATGGTAATATTGATAATTGAACAGTGGACAGTAATATGACTTGTACTTGTTGATTTATATTGGTGATATTGTTGAGACTGATATCATGCATGGCATGCTTTCCATATTATTGTTGTGATGATTGGTGAGGTGAGTGATTGAGAGACTCTGAGATCTTTGTCGAAGATGGAGAGTGACAGAGAGACTCCGAGGTCTTTGCCGGAGATTGAGAATGATTAATAGCCTCCGAGGTTTGTGCCGGAAAGCACGAGTGGTACATGGACTTCGTGGGTCCCCCATGGGTCATGGCTTTAAGGCACTTCCCTTAGCATGTGTGTACGAGAGTGGAGTGAGAGAGGTGACTATTGCATTGCATTGCATTGCATTGCATTCATCCACTCATACATTTGACTGATCATTTAGTGAATTATATCTGTCTTGGTTGATTTCATGATTCCTTTACACTTTACTTGTATATGATATGTGACCATACCTGTTTGCTCTATATGCTACTTGTTGGTTTCGACTTCTTCATGTGTTATCTAATCATTGTCGGTCTATGATGCTTACCGGTACAAGTGTTGTACTGATACTACTCTTGCTGCACTTTTGTTGAGTGCAGAGTACGATCTAGGTTCCAGTTCTACACCCCGTGGCTGATACGCGAGGGTGACATTTTTCAGTCATTCAGGGTGAGCTACTTGGTCATCCGTGGCCCCTGAAGAACCTCCTCTATTTATTTCTGTTTTTGTAATCGACAGACAATATGTAGCCTTTGGGTATTTTCAGACTTCTATTCCGTACTATGTTAGCGCTCTTGTACCCTTTGACCAGATTTTGAGGTTGTCGTGACATTTCTAGTTATGATAAGCATTTAAGACTTGATAACTTATTCTTATTTATTTTTTCGCTTATTTTACTTGTTATTAGTAATGTGGTTCGCCTACTCGGAGGGATAGTGTAGGTGCCACCACGACTCGCGAATTGGGTCGTGACACTTTCATGGGATATTAGAACCAAGTTTTGATAAACTCGTTTTCACAATCATTTCTATAGGATTCTATCGCTCTGTAGTTCTCTCTCTGTTAATTATCTCTAGATTCACCATTAACTTGTTGAGCCTACTCTCTATATCTCTTTTCACTTCAAGTCCACTTTTCAATCTTTCAAAAAGCATGTTTCCAATCATGTAAACAATAATAATTGAGTTATACGTACAAGATGATGATAGAAAGTACTTCAGTCTCTCATTGGTTATGAAAGGATTTTCAAAGAGGTCATATATATTGTCGTGGTCTTTTCCCTCATTGTATTATAGTTTGGAATTATATACTCAGATTCTTTTGTAAATTCCTAGCAACTTGCTCAAATTTTTAAACAAATGAACATGAGGTTGCTTTGACTTAAAAAACTGAAAACTCTAGCATTCCATCAAATAAAAAAGAGAGAGAGAGAGAGAGAAATTCTTGTATTATTTGCTACGAACCATGCAATATGTGACTTCCATAGTTACTTAGGTACTTCAGTGTATTTATACTTTCAAGCTCTTGGTTTTATATCTTATTTGTTCACTTCATGTATTTTCTTAATTAACACTCTTTTTGGTGTGTTATAGGGTGGCATCATAGATGCATCATCTCAAGTAATGACTTACCTATATTCAATGGATCTCTCAAGACCAGCTGAGAATATGGAAAATTGCATGATAAGACCATATGGAAAAGATTGGATCGTGATGATGAACATTAGTCCTAATAATTTAGCTTGTTGTGTCAATAGACCCCTCAAAACCCTACCACTTTTTCCCATAACCGATGGCCTCAAGGACCAGAATACATCTCCCACTTTAAGTCTAGGAGTTTAAGTTTTATCTATGGTCTTTGTAAATAGTTTTTTACACCATCAAGTCATTATATACAGAGATAACCTTCCTTATAATGTGAGATTTGAAAACGTGAAATAAGATATGTTACGTTACCTGCTATAACAAGTAAAGATGACTTGATGGTGTAAAAACATTCTAAACAGACTGTGTATATTACTTAAACTCGTAGTCTATACTAATAGTCACTTTGCATTATCTCCATGCAAGTAGAATTGTCTTGTCTTTTAGAGTTCTTTGCTTCAATAAAACGTGGCGCAGGATAGTGCCTGTAGTTTAACTGTTTAGTTTGTACCTTGTAAAGAGTTAAATAATATTGGAGTGTCACTTAAACTGATGGTTTCTGTTAACAGTCTGTAGACTGGTAATAGCGAAATATCTGAATTGTCTAATTCTGTTAACAATCATTTGCATACGAGTAGTACTTGTCAAAGAAGATCTATTGACAAGACCACGAGCAGTATAAATACTGTCTTTTCCTTTCTCTGTAACATTAGCGCGCAGAGTTTTTTGCTCCATGTTGAGTTATACTCCCTCCCATCTAATTTATGTGAACCTAATTTTTTTTAGATCTGTGCAAAAAATAAATGACCTTTTTTCATACTTGAAAATAATTTATCTTTATACATTCGATTTATAGCCACACAAAATATAGATGCCTCATTTTACACAACAATTTCAAAAGTTTTTTTTTAAACTTCATGTTCAGTCAAATAAGTTCACATAAATTGAAACAGATGAAGTAATATAATTAAATACTAAAAATAACTTGTGTGTAACTCAACCCTAAAGCTAATTTATGAGGTGAGAATTATCCAACACCATATAAAGAGAAAATCGCATACCTAATGAGCCTATGTGGGACTCAACATTAAATATTAACATAGAGTAATGTTTTATAGTTTACGTTTTTATATGAGGTGGTCAAATTATTCAAGATAGTGTATAGGTCACGCGGACAATCTTTCTGTTCAAATCTCATCGTTGCCTCTCAAAAAGAAAAAAAAAACATTGTAATGTGTTTAGCCCAAGAAAAAGAATCAACCTCAAAAGCCAGGATTTAATCTCGTGGGTTTAACCTCTGATATTTTTAGCTTGAACACATTATAAATTTGAAATTATGAGTTTGGAATCTACTATCCCTTTAAGAGTAATTTCTTAAACTGGGTTTATGAAAAGAGTACGTCGTGAAATATAATATAATTAAATAATTGAAAGTATATTTTCTTACTAATTAAGTTTTCCCTCCGTTTCAATTTGTTTCTCTGAGTTTGACTTGGTATGGAGTATAAAAAATAATATTTTTAAATCTTGTGATCTTAAACTTAAGATATGTAAAATATATCAAAATTTCGTTAAATCTTGTGATCTAAAAGATGTCATGTAGAAGTTAAAATAAAAGAGTTGTCAAAAAAGAAAAAAGACATTTTTTTAAATGCATTAAAAAAAAGACAAATAAATTAAAACGGGGAGAGTAATAATTTAAGCATTTTGATTAAATCATCACACACTTCAACACTCCCAAAAAAGGTGGCATAAAGTAGTGCCTGCAGTTTAAATGTTTTTAGTCTGTACTCTATGAAGAGTTTGGATGGAATGATAGTTTGAGTTCGCAATTTAAATGATCCAAAAAGTGGAATTATGATCCAAAATAACCCACACACACACAAAAGTTACAAAAGTGCCTTTTGCACACAAAATTAGTGCACAATAGTAGTTAATGACGGCTACAGTTAATTGTGCATTGATTTTATGTGCAATACGGGTTAGTTTTATTTTCTCCACACTTTGTATAATTTCAAAGTTTTGAAATTCATGTTTTTTCTATACTTTGATCAAAGATTAGTCAGGTCTCAAAACTCCAAAATATCAATATTTTATATAGAATATGATATTTTTTTCTGCGAACAATAATGTAGGATCAATACATCAAGTATACCTAAACGTTTGGGTCGTTGTTTTAGGGGTTTTAAAGTGCCCTGAAGTAAGTTTTGTTTGGAAACTTGTTATCGTTAGGTTTAAGTGTTTTATTTTATAAGATTTTGATTTACGCGTTTTATTATTTAGTCAAGGCATTACTTTATTTCGAATATGTCGAGATATTTTTCATAATTAATTTATTAATTATTTAGGATAATAAAGACTAAGATAACTAATTATCATTAAGAAAATAAAACAAAACAATATAATATTAACATTAAATGTACAATTTACATAAACACAATTTGTAATGGGTCCCACATGTGGGAGCCTTTACAGTAACCTTAGGTCCCAGGAGCCTTTAGAGTAACCCGAGGCCTAAGGCGATCCCCACCACCCCCACTACCCTCACCATCATCACCATCCCTATCCTTCCTCTTAATAATAGGATGCTCTATGTCATGATCATCCTTCCTTCCCTTCCTTGCGCACTTGAACATAATATGCTTCTTATAGGGGTCTACGTGCACTATGTATGGTCAGAATCTCATCAACATCAGGAGACCGATCCATCTCATCAGGAAACGGCTCCACATGCGCAGAAGGATGAACCTGAAATAACATATAAAAAATTAGTATTAATTTTAATTTAGATTTAATTATTACATTATCTTTTGGTAAAAAATCAAACTTGTGTGTCAACGGGCTCCTGAGAGGGCTCCTGATTTGGCTCCTTAGCCGTCTCCCGAGCGGGTTCCTGCGCTGGCTACTCAGCGGTCTCCCGAGCGGGCTCCTGAGTGGGCCCCGGAGCCGGAGTTGTAGATGGTGCGGGAGCTGGAGCTGGAGCTGGAGCTGGATCCTAATAACTAGTATAAGTATTTTAATTTGTTAAAATAATTATTTTAAACACTTACATCTTGGCTCTCAAACATGTCGAAGTCCATGAATGTGTAGTCGTACTCCAGCTCCTTGCCACCATGTATGTTACATATCGCCCTTAGAGAAACTAAGCACGTTACGTATTCCTCGACGTAAGACCGGAGAGGCCATGAAACTCTCAAGAGGTCAAGGAATGCTTTTAGCAAGTGTTAAACATGTATCCAAAGGCTCCGGGATCAAGCGACTCAAAGGAACTAAGTTTTTCGAAACGTGGGGAAGATTTGGCAAAATTCTGGACAGAAATTTTGGTACAACTTTGAGGAGGTATATCTCCTAGTATATAAGGAGTTACGGAACGCATAACCTATGTAAATTGAAGTTCAGAGAGTCTTATCTTCAATGCAATTGACAGATCGCATATCCGAGAAGTATGGTGGAAGATACGGCTCGTACAAAATTGTACGATTCCTCTGTGCAACTCGACGGTTGCAAGTCGACGGACCGTCGAATAACGATGGTACCATCGAGCTTGCCGTCTAATTGAGGTGGTGGCAACCGACATAAACAAGTATATATACCCCTATTATGTTATTCCCACCATAATCCTCCAGGTCTAGAAGCATCATAGCATATATTCACAGTCTCCTAATGATTTTACACCAATCTCCACGATAAGTGTTACAATCTTTAATCCAACTAGGCTCGGGAAGTGGGAGTAACGTTGTGAGCTTGGATTTCATCTTTACATTGCTGTGGGAAAAGTGTATCTCGGGTCCAAACCAGTAGCAAGTACTAATTAACACAATTAAGGATAATTCCTTCTCTATAATCGAAGAATTTGATTAATATGAAGTTATATTTGTTAGATTGTCGGATGTTAAGCCTAATTGGGCGAAAGATGGCAAAACCCTTTTATGGGATGTTGTTAATGGAATTATATGAATATGGAATTAGATCAAACGCCTTTGATGTTGGTTTTGGTTGTTGTTGAGAACATGGGAACGTAGTAAAAACAGAGGAAATGCTGGCCGAATCCCCTTAACCCCAAATCAAATAGTCTCAAAGATTCACCACATATGCGTTGGTATACGAGCAAATAAGGCCTAACTAAGGTCGTATATCGCTGTGTAGGGGAAAAGGACAAGAGGACTTCGAAATAAGGAATTCTTTTAAGTAGCGGCTCGACGAATTAAGGTTTGTAAGGTGTTCGTTTCTCTCTTCCTTTAGCACGAATCCAACTAGAACTTGACTATGAACATTCCATAACAAATTTACTCTATTCTAATGTCTTATGCTTCATTTATAATGTCCTAGCTATGTTAGTAGACTCTTGCCTCGATTATTTGGCCTCATTAAAAGGTTCTGGATGTGGATTGATTTCCGTAGTGTTATTCGGAGGTTATTGACCGTACATCACTCCAAAAGGAAGGCCCATGTGTTACTTTTATGAGACCTTCAAGCAATATATATATATATATATATATATATATATATATATATATATATATATATATATATATATATATATGTATACATTACGTATATATTATGTTACTACACTGAGCCGCGCTATAGTCGGCCGGGTACGACACCTATTGTGTAACCACTAATCAGTTAGGTATTACACCGAGTCGCATTGTGGCCGGGTACGTTTCACACCGAGTCTCATTGTGGCCGGGTACGCTCCACACCGAGTCCTGAAAAGGCTGGGTAGACTCTTGTGGCCGGGTACGTTTCACACTGAGTCTCTATTCTAATGTCTTATGCTTCATTTATAATGTCCTAGCTATGTTAGTAAGACTCTTGTCTCGATTATTTGGCCTCATTAAAAGGTTCTGGATGTGGATTGATTTCTGTAGTGTTATTCGGAGGTTATTGACCGTACATCACTCCAAAAGGAAGGCCCATGTGTTACTTTTATGAGACCTTCAAGCAATATCTATATACATATATATATATATATATATATATATATGTATACATTACGTATATATTATGTTACTACACCGAGCCGCGCTATAGTCGGCCGGGTACGATACCTATTTTGTAACCACTGATCAGTTGGGTATTACACCGAGTCGCATTGTGGCCGGTTACGTTTCATACCGAGTCTCATTGGGGCCGGGTACGCTCCACACCGAGTCTTGAAAAGGCCGGGTACGTTATGATATATATATATATATATATCATGCATGTCCTCGGAGTTTCAAGGTTCTTCTATAATGTATGTAGATGTCATGTCTGTCCTCGTTGGCCTTGTTTTGGGTTTGATATACTCCTGATAGCCTTGCCGGCTTTATGACAATTATGATATTGTAGCGGCCTTGTCGACTCGCTTATGTGTGTGTGTGTATATATATGTGTGTGTGTGTGTGTGTGTGTGTGTGTTGGATCATTGCATATTTCTGTATTTGGGCCTTTTCTGCATGTAGGTGTTCTTCGAGTCATGTTTGAGTCACATTATATCGAATAACAGTTATATGATAATTGTGGTAACTATTACGCCAGGTGGTATCCGACCTATAAGTCGATGCCCGTCATGCTTCTCGTCGAGGTGTGACAAACTTGGTATCAGAGCAAGTCAATCCTAGGGATGTCTATGAGCTGTGTCAAGTAGAGTCCTGGTTATCGGTATGTCGTGCACCATATCTATAGCCAGGAGGCTACGGGGCATTTAGGAAGTCACTTTTCTTCATGATCTATATCATATGATAGAGCCAAGTTAAGAATGAATCTATTTAATCTTTATCCTATTTAATATTCAGCGATGTCTCCGAGAAAAAAGAAATTCAGTAAAATGCTGGGCACTGCTGGGAAGGCACTAGCCGAGTACCCTCGATTGAGTTAGGACATAGCGAGGCTCAGAGCGCCACTCCCTCACATGCTACTTCTATTCCTCCAGC
This sequence comes from Lycium barbarum, assembly GCF_019175385.1. Taxonomy (NCBI): domain Eukaryota; kingdom Viridiplantae; phylum Streptophyta; class Magnoliopsida; order Solanales; family Solanaceae; genus Lycium; species Lycium barbarum. The sequence goes on from NC_083342.1 coordinate 14,468,471, forward strand.
TGTATAAGAGCATGGTAGGGCTCCAGTCCCTCTGGCTCCTCAACCCCCAGCTCCTCCCCCTGTTGCTCCAAATCAGGACTTGCGAGATACAGTCCAGTTATTGACCAGATTGGTAGTCGCTCAGACTCAGTGGTAGGCTGACCTTCCGGATAAGTCTGTCTGTTCCCGCATTCGTGATTTTCTTAATTTGGATACTCCGGTCTTCACGGGGTCAATCCCGAAGGAGGATCCCCAAGACTTTATAGATCGAACGGGCCGTGCTTTGAGGGTAATGCATGCTTCTGATAAAGAATCAGTAGAGTTGGCTTCTTATAGAATGTGGGATGTGGCAGTGATACGCTCAAATTACAGCTTTTAATAGCGCAAAGCGGACAATGTTAAATATAGTAACCCAACAAGGTTGGGGTCTAATCCCACAAAGAATATGGTGTGAAAAGTTTACTAAACAGTATTATACTAATCTTGCGGTCCTGGTGTATTCCAGAAAAAATTGTTTTATAGGAGTTTTGGTTTGTGGACTAATTTAAAGTGACCAAAAATTTAGAGTTGTAAATATATGATTAAAGAGAACCAAAGTTGTGTCCCCGTCAGATAAAGTGTATGGTCATGGGTATCGATCTTGATATACTTCTAATGGATCGTTTGGATGGATGCAATTAACCTGTATGAGAATCTAGACTATCTCCCAATAGGAAAAGATTATTTCTTTCTTTGCTTTTTTCAAAGATAAGAAAGTATGCATGAAGTACGGTTAATTATGCCTAGTAAATTCCTCTCATTCCGAAGTGAATTTATTAAACAAGGTTTAAAGCCTTGAGTTCTTATTATTTGTTCTTACCTAACCCTAGTTATTTTCCCAAATAAACTAAAGTTTATGGCGTTAGCTAATGTCTGCAACTACTAACTATATGATGAAAACGAAGAACAAATAAACCCTAACAATCCATTATGCGTATATCAATCACAAACACCCATCCTTGGGTTCATAACCTTAGTAAAGGTGTTTAGCTATTCATGGTAACAAGAAAACAATAAAAGATTGAAGATTGCATAATTGAATTTTGTATTGAACTTACGAATAAAACTTGAAAGTAAACGAATGTAATTGTCTGAAAAATCTTCAAAAGTAATAAAAACCCAAAAGTAATTACTACAAGTCTAAAACTCCAGATGTCTGAAAAATCAAACCTAAACAAGTGTTTATACAAGCTAAAATCGGAATAATTAATCCTAATCCTGTTCCAGGTCGGCTTGCAACTCGACGGGTCGTCTTTGTGCTTCGACAGTCATCGATATGTTGACGAGCATGACGACGATCTGATGATATAGTTTCACTTCGCAGGACTTCAACCGTCTTTGCTCTGATGGAACTTTACACTTTGCAGGATATTTGTCGACGAGGCAACTCGATGGACCGTTGAACATGTTGACGGCCCGTCAATCTTCCAGCTCTGCATGTCGTCGATCTTCCTTAGCTGTAAGAACTCTCCTTGCAATTCTGCATGTCGTCGACGGTCCGTACTTAATGCACACCAGTACAGAACACTTAATATCCTTGTTTTCACCTGATGAGCATTCTAACTTCGAAATACCTGCACAACACACAAAACACATCAAACTAACTCGAAAACAAGTAAAACTTAGAGTTAAAAAGAATTAGATGTGCCATAATTTCACGGAACATCAACACCCCCAACTTAAAGTCTTTGCTTGTCCTCAAGGAAGTCAACTAACAGACTCAACCTATAAATGTCTCGATATCACAAAGTAAAACTGTCTACAGTGGTTGTGGCAATTAACTTCCGGCATATCACGTGTACCACAATGGCTCTCCCCCCAAGAAAGACAAAGCCAATCAAGGACTCATTGCAACTAACAATGAGGCTTCAATTAATGACATCTAGTTATCACAGAAACCATAGAACTCACGAACCAAGACTTACGGGAAACTAGTCACTTAACAAATTCTCATGCCCTCCCTCACAAAGACCAAAGAATGTCCCAACACATATGTTCACACAAAATGGGACAAAAGACTAGGGAGAAGAGAAACACTCACACTCACAAAGAAATTCTCCAACTACGCATGCACATACCATAGGCTTGCCCTTATTTTCAGTGCCCTAGACTTTGGACTGTTCGGCTGTGATCACACTAGGACTTTTTCAGGGTTGTAATATAGGCTCGGGGATGGGTAGAATGTATATTTGGACAACTGTGACTGACTCTCCCTGAACACTACACCTTTTTCTTTTCTTTTACATTTTTCGCCCTTTTTGTTTTCTTCCATTTTTCCGTTTCATTGCCTCGGTATATATATATATATATATATATATATATATATAATATATTTCCTTTTTGGTTTGTTGTTTTTCTTTTTTTTTTCTCTACACTTACCACACCGATGTCTTTTAACTAGGCAATTCACTTCTACCCAACTTTAGGCTTACGCCTCATGTTCCCCTTATTCCACCTATCACCCCCAACTTAGGCTTTTAGCCTCAATCTTATCATTTTAGTACCAAGGAGGGACTAGGTGCAAAGAGAGGGATATTCAGAACGGGTATTGGCTTATTACAGCTAGTCAAAGAATAGGTTTAAGGCTAAAAAAATGTCTAACAAGGGATATTTATTTACATGTAGGCTTAAATTTAGGCTGAAAAGGGGTCCCTAACACAAATGAGGCTAAGATCATTTCACATCTTCACTTATCCTAAGAATACAAGCATGAACAACCAAGCAAGTTCGAGATTACATACATAAATTAGAGAATATATTTACAAGACCTCTTAACACACGGCATCATAAATGTCAACATACCTATCTCCCCGCTAAAATTCCGCAGACAAGATAACTCAATAATCTAAATGTCACAAAAGAAAGCATGCATGTCAATAAAACCACCAAGTCTAAGTTTTCAAAAAAATTTGGAGGGTGGTGCTTTTTCTCAAATCATAACAAGATAGCCTTAAGTTAATCAAACCAGCACCACATAAGTCAAAATTACTCTATTTTATCTAAATACGACCTAAACATTCCAGGTTCAACAGAAATAAAACCCCTCAGGAAAAGAACCATGGAAAAGAAAAGCCGAGGGGGTCCTAAACACATATATACATAATAAAAAGATCAACTACTCCCATCCCCAACTAAAAAAACTCTGCAATGTCCCCAATGCAGTAAAAGTAAAACAAGGGAGTAGGAATACCTGTGGCGCGCTGCTCCTGTCGCAACTCATCGGTCTGCAAGGCATCAAGTGGTGCAACCGCACCAGCAGTAGTATCAGTGGCTGCATCAGCAGCAGCATATGTGGCAGCATCAATAGTAGTACCCGTAGCTGCTGGCACTGGAGTAGGAAGGGGCGGTGGCAATGGCACTCTAACTGGAGCACTGCTCGAGGTGGCTCCCCTAGTCCCGAAAGGAAGATTATTCATAAGACATCTCCTAATGGCCTCCCCCACCTGCTACTCCTCGAGACTCGGACCCCTTAAGCGAGTGCTCTCTCTCACCTCCTCTAACTCTTCCTCTTTATTAAGGACTACTCTCTTTCTCTTTCCCCGACCATCCGCAGCTGTGGGTGCAACTAACTGCACTACTGAAAGCTCCTCCTCAATCTCTGCCGCAACAGATGGTAGGGCTGCTACTAGGCTCGGGTCACGAGCGTTCAACAATAATACATTAGCCTTAAGCTGATCTAATTCTGCCCTCAAAGCATCAGTGGAAGTGGTCGGACGAGCCATCTCCAATGCTGTCAATCTGATTTCAAAGACATCCTGTCGAGCTGATACTGTCGACCTCACAAGCTCTACAATAGCACCCACTCTCTCTCACACAAAATCATCGAGCTGGGCCACTATAACCTTCGACTGTTGATCCGCTGTAGTCGCTCGCTTCACAAATTTTCTGAAGTTTTTCATCGAAAGGGCATGTCACACCCCTACTTTACTAGGGTGTGATGGGCACCCGACCCCATACTCGGAGCCGAGCGAACCCGCTGACTCTTATTACATACTTAACCTCTTTAGACTTACATCAATAAGGAGTGGAAAACATAGTAAAGCTTTCAATTTATTTTTTTCATCGTACTCAAATCAAATATAATCTGTTATCATATGGACTTTATAACATAACATAAAACGACATTCACAATACCGACATCCTATACCCACGACTCTGTCTGCAAAGTCTCTAACATTTATCACACATCGTAGCACATGTACTTTGACTCGGTAGCAGTCCAGGAACAAGTGGAGCTTGCCAACTCTGCTGGAATATCTTCTATATTAGCTTCAACTCATCTGGGTGCACCTGCGCGGCATGAAACGCAGCCCCCGAAGAAGAGGGGTCAGTACGAGCAATGTACTGAGTATGTAAGACATGAATAATAATATGCGAAAAATATAGAACAGGGATAATGACATAAGAGAAATGTGGAGCATGTCATGAGGTAGAAAAATAACCTGTACATGTAAGTGCCCTTTGGCGGATACCATGCATACTTAGCGCTGCGGAACGTGCAGCCCGATCCATATGTGCATATATTACTCTACTTTCTTGGAAAACTTTTCTTTTCATGTATATAGAAAATAAAATACATCATATTGCCGAGGCGTCGGCTCCGATCCATTTAACCATATATCCCGCGTCCGGGCATCCCGCGTCCGGGACGATATCATGTATCATACTCCAATTGATCAGGTGGTTGTGCGTCTATAGCGCCTTCCCTTTTTCAATCTTCCCCATATACATATACTTATACTTATAACATATAAACAACATCCATGAGAGCCCAAAGAAAATCATGTCCATATCGGAGTGACGTAAGGTCGTTAACCTCCAATTGTATTATGGAATCATCATGGTCGTCATGTCTCACCTTGAAGGAACAACAATTATATAAGATGAGACTAATAGTAAATAACATAAGATAGGATCATAAATTTCATAATACGTTGAATCATATGCTTTGAAGTTTTTGAAAAAAAATAGAATCGTTATCAAGGAGTAAAATTGAGAATCAAGAAATAACTCAATATTCTCATATTCGTATCGAACCCATAACTTAGGATTTCCCAACATGGAACTGTTATTACATACTCATCATCATAGACATTTTCTCATGTCTGGCATTATCATTTTCATTATAAGAATCATATTCGTCGTTTTAGGAATAAAAGCTTTCAACTTCTTAAAACTTGGTTTTTTGAAAAATATGGGCATTTTGGAAAATAGTTTGTAAACTATTAAGGAGAGGCTTATACCTTGGTGTCATGGGCTTCTAACTTTTGAAAATAAGGGGACTATGAAAACATTCGTAAACTTGCGACATAGAGATCATGCCATAGAAGGAAAAGGTCGAGCCTTAACATACCTGTTCCACGTCCTATTAGCTACGCTTATGTGTCCGAGCTTGTAAGTCTATATTTAAGATAATTCACACTAATGTTAGCCTTTTCATCTTACACTTGTACCATAATTCAAATTATACTACTTTATATTCTGCCGAAAATCAGGCAGCATCTCCCCTGTTTATATGCCTAGCCCAAATTTTTAATTCAGCAGCCAACAACAACAACAACAATACCAACATCAATTATAATGTTTCCAACTCCAAAATATCTCATAAAACAGCCTACACGCTGTTTTCCAATTTTCATAATTAATTAACTCAGTATACAATCATTTAATCACGCTTTCTTCGTAAATAAACCGGTATTAGCACAAATAGAAAGAGATTCATACCTTTCTCCCTTTAATATTGCTTAATCTCCACTTTTCCATGCTAAATTTAGGGCATCACCCGCCTGCCATATGATTCCGCAGCAAAAACTACACGCTATCCGGACTGGAATTGGGAAATTATACCTGGTTTGGGCAAAATTTTGGTTGGGGAGTTGGGGGGAACTCTCCAGATTTTTGGAGAGTTTTTGGGGTGTTTTTTTTTGTGTGTTGATCTGAATATGAGGGGGGTTTTGCCCCTTTTTATGACGTTTGAAAGCTGCCAGAAACTACTGGAAACTTGCTCATCGCGTTCGCGCTGCCTTCTGGCGTGATCGCGTAGGGTAATATAAACTCCTTTTGCGCGTTCGCGTCCCTTTGGGCGCGGTCGCGCAGGGTTAAATTTTCTGACTGGTTGTTCGTTCAGTAAAACGGTCATAACGTTTGATCCCGATATCGTATGAGGGCCCACGACCTATGGTTGGAAAGATAATTCAATTATCTACAACTTTTATTGCTGGGAGTTTTCCGAAATTCCAAACTTATAATGCCGTTTGTTTCCCTCCAAGTCGGATCACCCAAAAATGTTTTCTTAAATCGTCCTTTTGGAGGGTCTACACTCAGTTTTAGCTTATGGGTCCTTCTTAGGACCTACTCGACTTTCCATATACTACTCACGTGTCCCTTCTCACGTCTTTCACAAAACTCCGACATGTGGGCCCCACTTAGCTTGCAGTAACGAGGGCTTTTCGTCAAATAACATATAAACTAATTTACACCATATGGTCTCCCAATGTCATATATATGTTATTATTAACTTCTTATAACACAACCTTCATTCCATACTTGATTATCGAATTTTGTTCAGCGCGTTCGCGCTGTAATGGCCCTTACTAAGCCGTCTACAGTTTTCGGTAACTCAAAATTTTTCCGGGGTGTAACATCCTTCCCCCCTTAGGAACATTCGTCCTCGAATGTTCATACTAGTTTTGTAGTCTGTCCATAATCTTATTCTCGGGTACATCCCGTTATACCATAACAAGTATGTTTGTTACTCCAATATCTTTTTAATATTCGCCCCCTTCGTTGGAATATCGCTCGATTCTTTTATTTCTCATAAATTATTTTTAGTCCGATTTTAAAAGACACCCTTCAATCACTCTATTTCTTTGATGACTAACCCCTGTATCTTATTGAACTCGTTTCTACAAAAATGCTCACTTCGAACTGCATCTATTTGTCACATCTGAGTGCGTTTAGAGTCTTTGCACTCTATTCACTTGCTTTCTCCTTATGAGTCTTACCTTACGGTGCCTTCAAGACAAATTCACACTTCGATCTTTAATCCTCACTCTCAATTTAATGCTTAAGACGTTCCTTTCATCGATTCCCTTAATGTCCATACTGAAATGTATAACGATAACGGCTGTATCACTTCCGTATAAATTTCACTTTTGTTTTAGGGCCTATACTTGTCACATCTTGGAATTCGTCGTTTCAATCTCTTCACTTACGCTTTCCTTATTTGCTTCCCCCCTTTTAGGGTCTTACTTATATCATTCGCAAATCCATTGCCTGACCTCCAATCTTGCACCCCTTGTACGTCATAATCTTTTATTCTTGTGTTGTACTCAGCATTGATTTCAACGACAATCATAATCATATCTTTACTTGTCATTGATGATATTCTTACTTGATTAATGTCTTCTTTACCGTAGCGCCGGTTACTGAGACTCACATGTCCACTGATACAATCACATATGAAATATATATATAATTACTATCAACTAGTCCACAAAATACTTCCAAACGTTATTCAAGCCTATCCTAGTTCCCGAGCTGTAATGCACTTTCTGTCTCTTCGCCAATCTAGTCTGTTTCGTCTCCATCCCATATACTCTATTTTCCCTTAGGTTACCCTAGCTTCTCATCTGCCTTTCATGTCTCAATTTATAGAATTCTTGCATACTTCCCAGGGGGTCACCCATCATGAAATTGCTCCCACCTGAGCACGCTTAACCTCGAAACTTCACTGGAATTCGGTGCCTTAATACTGATATTTTCGCGTCTTCTTCCCACATGACCTTTATTACATGTTCTGAAGCAAACTGAAGTCTTACAGGCTCCGGGACATTTTCGTAACGCGTCCTTTCTTTTGCAATTACTATTTTACCCTTTTTGATTCCCAATGTTCACCCTTCACTTACGTGCATAATTATCTTTCGTCCTGGATTCCCAGATTCCTGATGGTAACAATTATTCTTTCGTCGTCGTTACTTATGCATATCCGATTATCAGCCAGTTCGGACTACTAATCGTCTTTCTCATAATTTTTCTTCATGACATGTCCAAACCCGTGGCTCCTCTAAGCGGCACATCTCACTTATTGTCTGTTTACGATGTTTCCTTTCCACGTTTTTTCCTGTTAAGTATACCCAGCAATTCTGACAGAATCTCCTTTACCATTCTTATTATTTAAAATCTGTATGCAGCAGATATCGACAAGGCCTCACAGAACATACGGCTATATAACACGTTCTAGCTATCCAGAGCTTCCAGTTCCAGAACAAATGTCAATACTCACCCTTGTGGCTCTCCATATCGCCATTCACTTTCTTCCGTCGTATATAAGGCTTATGTAAGGAATTTCCATTTTCCTATGACTTGGCTCTATCGCACGATCTTAAGACAAAAAGAAGGTCAAAATCCCTAGATGCCCTGCAGCCTCCTGTTTATAAATGTGGCCGGCTTCACACCCATAAACAGGACTCTACTGGACACGACTTTGCAGACAACCCTTAGACCGACCTGCTCTGATACCACTTTGTCACACCCCTACTTTACTAGGGTGTGATGGGCACCCGACCCCATACTCGAAGCCGAGCGAACCCGCTGACTCTTATTACATACTTAACCTCTTTAGACTCTTACATCAATAAGAAGTGGAAAACATAGTAAAGCTTTCAATTTATTTTTTTCATCGTACTCAAATCAAATATAATCTGTTATCATATGGACTTTATAAAATAACATAAAACGATATTCACAATACCGACATCCTATACCCAGGACTCTGTCTGCAAAGTCTCTAACATTTATCACACATCGTAGCACATGTACTTTGACTCGGTAGCACTCCAGGAACAAGTGGAGCTTGCCAACTCTGCTGGAATATCTTCTATATTAGCTTCAACTCATCTGGGTGCACCTGCGCGGCATGAAACGCAGCCCCCGAAGAAGAGGGGTCAGTACGAGCAATGTACTGAGTATGTAAGGCATGAATAATAATATGCGGAAAACATAGAACAGGGATAATGACATAAGATAAATGTGGAGCATGTCATGAGGTAGAAAAATAACCTGTACATGTAAGTGCCCTATGGCGGATACCATGCATACTTAGCGCTGCGGAACGTGCAGCCCGATCTATACGTGCATATACTATGCCATATTGCTGCGGAACGTGCATCCCGATCCATATGTGCATATATTACTCTACTTTCTTGGAAAACTTTTCTTTTCATGTATATAGAAAATAAAATACATCATATTGCCGAGGCGTCGGCTCCGATCCATTTAACCATATATCCCGCGTCCGGGCATCCCGCGTCCGGGACGATATCATGTATCATACTCCAACTGATCAGGTGGTTGTGCGTCTATAGCGCCTTCCCTTTTTCAATCTTCCCCATATACATATACTTATACTTATAACATATAAACAACATCCATGAGAGCCCAAAGAAAATCATGTCCATATCGGAGTGACGTAAGGTCGTTAACCTCCAATTGTATTATGGAATCATCATGGTCGTCATGTCTCACCTTGAAGGAACAACAATTATATAAGATGAGACTAATAGTAAATAACATAAGATAGGATCATAAATTTCATAATACGTTGAATCATATGCTTTGAAGTTTTTGAAAAAAAATAGAATCGTTATCAAGGAGTAAAATTGAGAATCAAGAAATAACTCAATATTCTCATATTCGTATCGAACCCATAACTTAGGATTTCCCAACATGGAACTGTTATTACATACTCATCATCATAGACATTTTCTCATGTCTGGCATTATCATTTTCATTATAAGAATCATATTCGTCGTTTTAGTAATAAAAGCTTTCAACTTCTTAAAACTTGGTTTTTTGAAAAATATGGGCATTTTGGAAAATAGTTTGTAAACTATTAAGGAGAGGCTTATACCTTGGTGTCATGGGCTTCTAACTTTTGAAAATAAGGGGACTATGAAAACATTCGTAAACTTGCGACATAGAGATCATGCCATAGAAGGAAAAGGCCGAGCCTTAACATACCTGTTCCACGTCCTATTAGCTACGCTTATGTGTCCGAGCTTGTAAGTCTATATTTAAGATAATTCACACTAATGTTAGCCTTTTCATCTTACACTTGTACCATAATTCAAATTATACTATTTTATATTCTGCCGAAAATCAGGCAGCATCTCCCCTGTTTATATGCCTAGCCCAAATTTTTAATTCAGCAGCCAACAACAACAACAACAATACCAACATCAATTATAATGTTTCCAACTCCAAAATATCTCATAAAACAGCCTACACGCTGTTTTCCAATTTTCATAATTAATTAACTCAGTATACAATCATTTAATCACGCTTTCTTCGTAAATAAACCGGTATTAGCACAAATAGAAAGAGATTCATACCTTTCTCCCTTTAATATTGCTTAATCTCCACTTTTCCATGCTAAATTTAGGGCATCACCCGCCTGCCATATGATTCCGCAGCAAAAACTACACGCTATCCGGACTGGAATTGGGAAATTATACCTGGTTTGGGCAAAATTTTGGTTGGGGAGTTGGGGGGAACTCTCCAGATTTTTGGAGTTTTTGGGGTGTTTTTTTTTGTGTGTTGATCTGAATATGAGGGGGGTTTTGCCCCTTTTTATGACGTTTGAAAGCTGCCAGAAACTACTGGAAACTTGCTCATCGCGTTCGCGCTGCCTTCTGGCGTGATCGCGTAGGGTAATATAAACTCCTTTTGCGCGTTCGCGTCCCTTTGGGCGCGGTCGCGCAGGGTTAAATTTTCTGACTGGATGTTCGTTCAGTAAAACGGTCATAACGTTTGATCCCGATATCGTATGAGGGCCCACGACCTATGGTTGGAAAGATAATTCAATTATCTACAACTTTTATTGCTGGGAGTTTTCCGAAATTCCAAACTTATAATGCCGTTTGTTTCCCTCCAAGTCGGATCACCCAAAAATGTTTTCTTAAATCGTCCTTTTGGAGGGTCTACACTCAGTTTTAGCTTATGGGTCCTTCTTAGGACCTACTCGACTTTCCATATACTACTCACGTGTCCCTTCTCACGTCTTTCACAAAACTCCGACATGTGGGCCCCACTTAGCTTGCAGTAACGAGGGCTTTTCGTCAAATAACATATAAACTAATTTACGCCATATGGTCTCCCAATGTCATATATATGTTATTATTAACTTCTTATAACACAACCTTCATTCCATACTTGATTATCGAATTTTGTTCAGCGCGTTCGCGCTGTAATGGCCCTTTGGCCCTTACTAAGCCGTTTACAGTTTTCGGTAACTCAAAATTTTTCCGGGGTGTAACATCCTTCCCCCCTTAGGAACATTCGTCCTCGAATGTTCATACTAGTTTTGTAGTCTGTCCATAATCTTATTCTCGGGTACATCCCGTTATACCATAACAAGTATGTTTGTTACTCCAATATCTTTTTAATATTCGCCCCCTTCGTTGGAATATCGCTCGATTCTTTTATTTCTCATAAATTATTTTTAGTCCGATTTTAAAAGACACCCTTCAATCACTATATTTCTTTGATGACTAACCCCTGTATCTTATTGAACTCGTTTCTACAAAAATTCTCACTTCGAACTGCATCTATTTGTCACATCTGAGTGCGTTTAGAGTCTTTGCACTCTATTCACTTGCTTTCTCCTTATGAGTCTTACCTTACGGTGCCTTCAAGACAAATTCACACTTCGATCTTCAATCCTCACTCTCAATTTAATGCTTAATACGTTCCTTTCATCGATTCCCTTAATGTCCATACTGAAATGTATAACGATAACGGCTGTATCACTTCCGTATAAATTTCACTTTTGTTTTAGGGCCTATACTTGTCACATCTTGGAATTCGTCGTTTCAATCTCTTCACTTACGCTTTCCTTATTTGCTTCCCCCCTTTTAGGGTCTTACTTATATCATTCGCAAATCCATTGCCTGACCTCCAATCTTGCACCCCTTGTACGTCATAATCTTTTATTCTTGTGTTGTACTCAGCATTGATTTCAACGACAATCATAATCATATCTTTACTTGTCATTGATGATATTCTTACTTGATTAATGTCTTCTTTACCGTAGCGCCGGTTACTGAGACTCACATGTCCACTGATACAATCACATATGAAATATATATATAATTACTATCAACTAGTCCACAAAATACTTCCAAACGTTATTCAAGCCTATCCTAGTTCCCGAGCTGTAATGCACTTTCTGTCTCTTCGCCAATCTAGTCTGTTTCGTCTCCATCCCATATACTCTATTTTCCCTTAGGTTACCCTAGCTTCTCATCTGCCTTTCATGTCTCAATTTATAGAATTCTTGCATACTTCCCAGGGGGTCACCCATCATGAAATTGCTCCCACCTGAGCACGCTTAACCTCGAAACTTCACTGGAATTCGGTGCCTTAATACTGATATTTTCGCGTCTTCTTCCCACATGACCTTTATTACATGTTCTGAAGCAAACTGAAGTCTTACAGGCTCCGGGACATTTTCGTAACGCGTCCTTTCTTTTGCAATTACTATTTTACCCTTTTTGATTCCCAATGTTCACCCTTCACTTACGTGCATAATTATCTTTCGTCCTGGATTCCCAGATTCCTGATGGTAACAATTATTCTTTCGTCGTCGTTACTTATGCATATCCGATTATCAGCCAGTTCGGACTACTAATCGTCTTTCTCATAATTTTTCTTCATGACATGTCCAAACCCGTGGCTCCTCTAAGCGGCACATCTCACTTATTGTCTGTTTACGATGTTTCCTTTCCACGTTTTTTCCTGTTAAGTATACCCAGCAATTCTGACAGAATCTCCTTTACCATTCTTATTATTTAAAATCTGTATGCAGCAGATATCGACAAGGCCTCACAGAACATACGGCTATATAACACGTTCTAGCTATCCAGAGCTTCCAGTTCCAGAACAAATGTCAATACTCACCCTTGTGGCTCTCCATATCGCCATTCACTTTCTTCCGTCGTATATAAGGCTTATGTAAGGAATTTCCATTTTCCTATGACTTGGCTCTATCGCACGATCTTAAGACAAAAAGAAGGTCAAAATCCCTAGATGCCCTGCAGCCTCCTGTTTATAAATGTGGCCGGCTTCACACCCATAAACAGGACTCTACTGGACACGACTTTGCAGACAACCCTTAGACCGACCTGCTCTGATACCACTTTGTCACACCCCTACTTTACTAGGGTGTGATGGGCACCCGACCCCATACTCGAAGCCGAGCGAACCCGCTGACTCTTATTACATACTTAACCTCTTTAGACTCTTACATCAATAAGAAGTGGAAAACATAGTAAAGCTTTCAATTTATTTTTTTCATCGTACTCAAATCAAATATAATCTGTTATCATATGGACTTTATAAAATAACATAAAACGATATTCACAATACCGACATCCTATACCCAGGACTCTGTCTGCAAAGTCTCTAACATTTATCACACATCGTAGCACATGTACTTTGACTCGGTAGCACTCCAGGAACAAGTGGAGCTTGCCAACTCTGCTGGAATATCTTCTATATTAGCTTCAACTCATCTGGGTGCACCTGCGCGGCATGAAACGCAGCCCCCGAAGAAGAGGGGTCAGTACGAGCAATGTACTGAGTATGTAAGGCATGAATAATAATATGCGGAAAACATAGAACAGGGATAATGACATAAGATAAATGTGGAGCATGTCATGAGGTAGAAAAATAACCTGTACATGTAAGTGCCCTATGGCGGATACCATGCATACTTAGCGCTGCGGAACGTGCAGCCCGATCTATACGTGCATATACTATGCCATATTGCTGCGGAACGTGCATCCCGATCCATATGTGCATATATTACTCTACTTTCTTGGAAAACTTTTCTTTTCATGTATATAGAAAATAAAATACATCATATTGCCGAGGCGTCGGCTCCGATCCATTTAACCATATATCCCGCGTCCGGGCATCCCGCGTCCGGGACGATATCATGTATCATACTCCAACTGATCAGGTGGTTGTGCGTCTATAGCGCCTTCCCTTTTTCAATCTTCCCCATATACATATACTTATACTTATAACATATAAACAACATCCATGAGAGCCCAAAGAAAATCATGTCCATATCGGAGTGACGTAAGGTCGTTAACCTCCAATTGTATTATGGAATCATCATGGTCGTCATGTCTCACCTTGAAGGAACAACAATTATATAAGATGAGACTAATAGTAAATAACATAAGATAGGATCATAAATTTCATAATACGTTGAATCATATGCTTTGAAGTTTTTGAAAAAAAATAGAATCGTTATCAAGGAGTAAAATTGAGAATCAAGAAATAACTCAATATTCTCATATTCGTATCGAACCCATAACTTAGGATTTCCCAACATGGAACTGTTATTACATACTCATCATCATAGACATTTTCTCATGTCTGGCATTATCATTTTCATTATAAGAATCATATTCGTCGTTTTAGTAATAAAAGCTTTCAACTTCTTAAAACTTGGTTTTTTGAAAAATATGGGCATTTTGGAAAATAGTTTGTAAACTATTAAGGAGAGGCTTATACCTTGGTGTCATGGGCTTCTAACTTTTGAAAATAAGGGGACTATGAAAACATTCGTAAACTTGCGACATAGAGATCATGCCATAGAAGGAAAAGGCCGAGCCTTAACATACCTGTTCCACGTCCTATTAGCTACGCTTATGTGTCCGAGCTTGTAAGTCTATATTTAAGATAATTCACACTAATGTTAGCCTTTTCATCTTACACTTGTACCATAATTCAAATTATACTACTTTATATTCTGCCGAAAATCAGGCAGCATCTCCCCTGTTTATATGCCTAGCCCAAATTTTTAATTCAGCAGCCAACAACAACAACAACAATACCAACATCAATTATAATGTTTCCAACTCCAAAATATCTCATAAAACAGCCTACACGCTGTTTTCCAATTTTCATAATTAATTAACTCAGTATACAATCATTTAATCACGCTTTCTTCGTAAATAAACCGGTATTAGCACAAATAGAAAGAGATTCATACCTTTCTCCCTTTAATATTGCTTAATCTCCACTTTTCCATGCTAAATTTAGGGCATCACCCGCCTGCCATATGATTCCGCAGCAAAAACTACACGCTATCCGGACTGGAATTGGGAAATTATACCTGGTTTGGGCAAAATTTTGGTTGGGGAGTTGGGGGGAACTCTCCAGATTTTTGGAGTTTTTGGGGTGTTTTTTTTTGTGTGTTGATCTGAATATGAGGGGGGTTTTGCCCCTTTTTATGACGTTTGAAAGCTGCCAGAAACTACTGGAAACTTGCTCATCGCGTTCGCGCTGCCTTCTGGCGTGATCGCGTAGGGTAATATAAACTCCTTTTGCGCGTTCGCGTCCCTTTGGGCGCGGTCGCGCAGGGTTAAATTTTCTGACTGGATGTTCGTTCAGTAAAACGGTCATAACGTTTGATCCCGATATCGTATGAGGGCCCACGACCTATGGTTGGAAAGATAATTCAATTATCTACAACTTTTATTGCTGGGAGTTTTCCGAAATTCCAAACTTATAATGCCGTTTGTTTCCCTCCAAGTCGGATCACCCAAAAATGTTTTCTTAAATCGTCCTTTTGGAGGGTCTACACTCAGTTTTAGCTTATGGGTCCTTCTTAGGACCTACTCGACTTTCCATATACTACTCACGTGTCCCTTCTCACGTCTTTCACAAAACTCCGACATGTGGGCCCCACTTAGCTTGCAGTAACGAGGGCTTTTCGTCAAATAACATATAAACTAATTTACGCCATATGGTCTCCCAATGTCATATATATGTTATTATTAACTTCTTATAACACAACCTTCATTCCATACTTGATTATCGAATTTTGTTCAGCGCGTTCGCGCTGTAATGGCCCTTTGGCCCTTACTAAGCCGTCTACAGTTTTCGGTAACTCAAAATTTTTCCGGGGTGTAACATCCTTCCCCCCTTAGGAACATTCGTCCTCGAATGTTCATACTAGTTTTGTAGTCTGTCCATAATCTTATTCTCGGGTACATCCCGTTATACCATAACAAGTATGTTTGTTACTCCAATATCTTTTTAATATTCGCCCCCTTCGTTGGAATATCGCTCGATTCTTTTATTTCTCATAAATTATTTTTAGTCCGATTTTAAAAGACACCCTTCAATCACTCTATTTCTTTGATGACTAACCCCTGTATCTTATTGAACTCGTTTCTACAAAAATGCTCACTTCGAACTGCATCTATTTGTCACATCTGAGTGCGTTTAGAGTCTTTGCACTCTATTCACTTGCTTTCTCCTTATGAGTCTTACCTTACGGTGCCTTCAAGACAAATTCACACTTCGATCTTTAATCCTCACTCTCAATTTAATGCTTAAGACGTTCCTTTCATCGATTCCCTTAATGTCCATACTGAAATGTATAACGATAACGGCTGTATCACTTCCGTATAAATTTCACTTTTGTTTTAGGGCCTATACTTGTCACATCTTGGAATTCGTCGTTTCAATCTCTTCACTTACGCTTTCCTTATTTGCTTCCCCCCTTTTAGGGTCTTACTTATATCATTCGCAAATCCATTGCCTGACCTCCAATCTTGCACCCCTTGTACGTCATAATCTTTTATTCTTGTGTTGTACTCAGCATTGATTTCAACGACAATCATAATCATATCTTTACTTGTCATTGATGATATTCTTACTTGATTAATGTCTTCTTTACCGTAGCGCCGGTTACTGAGACTCACATGTCCACTGATACAATCACATATGAAATATATATATAATTACTATCAACTAGTCCACAAAATACTTCCAAACGTTATTCAAGCCTATCCTAGTTCCCGAGCTGTAATGCACTTTCTGTCTCTTCGCCAATCTAGTCTGTTTCGTCTCCATCCCATATACTCTATTTTCCCTTAGGTTACCCTAGCTTCTCATCTGCCTTTCATGTCTCAATTTATAGAATTCTTGCATACTTCCCAGGGGGTCACCCATCATGAAATTGCTCCCACCTGAGCACGCTTAACCTCGAAACTTCACTGGAATTCGGTGCCTTAATACTGATATTTTCGCGTCTTCTTCCCACATGACCTTTATTACATGTTCTGAAGCAAACTGAAGTCTTACAGGCTCCGGGACATTTTCGTAACGCGTCCTTTCTTTTGCAATTACTATTTTACCCTTTTTGATTCCCAATGTTCACCCTTCACTTACGTGCATAATTATCTTTCGTCCTGGATTCCCAGATTCCTGATGGTAACAATTATTCTTTCGTCGTCGTTACTTATGCATATCCGATTATCAGCCAGTTCGGACTACTAATCGTCTTTCTCATAATTTTTCTTCATGACATGTCCAAACCCGTGGCTCCTCTAAGCGGCACATCTCACTTATTGTCTGTTTACGATGTTTCCTTTCCACGTTTTTTCCTGTTAAGTATACCCAGCAATTCTGACAGAATCTCCTTTACCATTCTTATTATTTAAAATCTGTATGCAGCAGATATCGACAAGGCCTCACAGAACATACGGCTATATAACACGTTCTAGCTATCCAGAGCTTCCAGTTCCAGAACAAATGTCAATACTCACCCTTGTGGCTCTCCATATCGCCATTCACTTTCTTCCGTCGTATATAAGGCTTATGTAAGGAATTTCCATTTTCCTATGACTTGGCTCTATCGCACGATCTTAAGACAAAAAGAAGGTCAAAATCCCTAGATGCCCTGCAGCCTCCTGTTTATAAATGTGGCCGGCTTCACACCCATAAACAGGACTCTACTGGACACGACTTTGCAGACAACCCTTAGACCGACCTGCTCTGATACCACTTTGTCACACCCCTACTTTACTAGGGTGTGATGGGCACCCGACCCCATACTCGAAGCCGAGCGAACCCGCTGACTCTTATTACATACTTAACCTCTTTAGACTCTTACATCAATAAGAAGTGGAAAACATAGTAAAGCTTTCAATTTATTTTTTTCATCGTACTCAAATCAAATATAATCTGTTATCATATGGACTTTATAAAATAACATAAAACGATATTCACAATACCGACATCCTATACCCAGGACTCTGTCTGCAAAGTCTCTAACATTTATCACACATCGTAGCACATGTACTTTGACTCGGTAGCACTCCAGGAACAAGTGGAGCTTGCCAACTCTGCTGGAATATCTTCTATATTAGCTTCAACTCATCTGGGTGCACCTGCGCGGCATGAAACGCAGCCCCCGAAGAAGAGGGGTCAGTACGAGCAATGTACTGAGTATGTAAGGCATGAATAATAATATGCGGAAAACATAGAACAGGGATAATGACATAAGATAAATGTGGAGCATGTCATGAGGTAGAAAAATAACCTGTACATGTAAGTGCCCTATGGCGGATACCATGCATACTTAGCGCTGCGGAACGTGCAGCCCGATCTATACGTGCATATACTATGCCATATTGCTGCGGAACGTGCATCCCGATCCATATGTGCATATATTACTCTACTTTCTTGGAAAACTTTTCTTTTCATGTATATAGAAAATAAAATACATCATATTGCCGAGGCGTCGGCTCCGATCCATTTAACCATATATCCCGCGTCCGGGCATCCCGCGTCCGGGACGATATCATGTATCATACTCCAACTGATCAGGTGGTTGTGCGTCTATAGCGCCTTCCCTTTTTCAATCTTCCCCATATACATATACTTATACTTATAACATATAAACAACATCCATGAGAGCCCAAAGAAAATCATGTCCATATCGGAGTGACGTAAGCTCGTTAACCTCCAATTGTATTATGGAATCATCATGGTCGTCATGTCTCACCTTGAAGGAACAACAATTATATAAGATGAGACTAATAGTAAATAACATAAGATAGGATCATAAATTTCATAATACGTTGAATCATATGCTTTGAAGTTTTTGAAAAAAAATAGAATCGTTATCAAGGAGTAAAATTGAGAATCAAGAAATAACTCAATATTCTCATATTCGTATCGAACCCATAACTTAGGATTTCCCAACATGGAACTGTTATTACATACTCATCATCATAGACATTTTCTCATGTCTGGCATTATCATTTTCATTATAAGAATCATATTCGTCGTTTTAGTAATAAAAGCTTTCAACTTCTTAAAACTTGGTTTTTTGAAAAATATGGGCATTTTGGAAAATAGTTTGTAAACTATTAAGGAGAGGCTTATACCTTGGTGTCATGGGCTTCTAACTTTTGAAAATAAGGGGACTATGAAAACATTCGTAAACTTGCGACATAGAGATCATGCCATAGAAGGAAAAGGTCGAGCCTTAACATACCTGTTCCACGTCCTATTAGCTACGCTTATGTGTCCGAGCTTGTAAGTCTATATTTAAGATAATTCACACTAATGTTAGCCTTTTCATCTTACACTTGTACCATAATTCAAATTATACTATTTTATATTCTGCCGAAAATCAGGCAGCATCTCCCCTGTTTATATGCCTAGCCCAAATTTTTAATTCAGCAGCCAACAACAACAACAACAATACCAACATCAATTATAATGTTTCCAACTCCAAAATATCTCATAAAACAGCCTACACGCTGTTTTCCAATTTTCATAATTAATTAACTCAGTATACAATCATTTAATCACGCTTTCTTCGTAAATAAACCGGTATTAGCACAAATAGAAAGAGATTCATACCTTTCTCCCTTTAATATTGCTTAATCTCCACTTTTCCATGCTAAATTTAGGGCATCACCCGCCTGCCATATGATTCCGCAGCAAAAACTACACGCTATCCGGACTGGAATTGGGAAATTATACCTGGTTTGGGCAAAATTTTGGTTGGGGAGTTGGGGGGAACTCTCCAGATTTTTGGAGTTTTTGGGGTGTTTTTTTTTGTGTGTTGATCTGAATATGAGGGGGGTTTTGCCCCTTTTTATGACGTTTGAAAGCTGCCAGAAACTACTGGAAACTTGCTCATCGCGTTCGCGCTGCCTTCTGGCGTGATCGCGTAGGGTAATATAAACTCCTTTTGCGCGTTCGCGTCCCTTTGGGCGCGGTCGCGCAGGGTTAAATTTTCTGACTGGATGTTCGTTCAGTAAAACGGTCATAACGTTTGATCCCGATATCGTATGAGGGCCCACGACCTATGGTTGGAAAGATAATTCAATTATCTACAACTTTTATTGCTGGGAGTTTTCCGAAATTCCAAACTTATAATGCCGTTTGTTTCCCTCCAAGTCGGATCACCCAAAAATGTTTTCTTAAATCGTCCTTTTGGAGGGTCTACACTCAGTTTTAGCTTATGGGTCCTTCTTAGGACCTACTCGACTTTCCATATACTACTCACGTGTCCCTTCTCACGTCTTTCACAAAACTCCGACATGTGGGCCCCACTTAGCTTGCAGTAACGAGGGCTTTTCGTCAAATAACATATAAACTAATTTACGCCATATGGTCTCCCAATGTCATATATATGTTATTATTAACTTCTTATAACACAACCTTCATTCCATACTTGATTATCGAATTTTGTTCAGCGCGTTCGCGCTGTAATGGCCCTTTGGCCCTTACTAAGCCGTTTACAGTTTTCGGTAACTCAAAATTTTTCCGGGGTGTAACATCCTTCCCCCCTTAGGAACATTCGTCCTCGAATGTTCATACTAGTTTTGTAGTCTGTCCATAATCTTATTCTCGGGTACATCCCGTTATACCATAACAAGTATGTTTGTTACTCCAATATCTTTTTAATATTCGCCCCCTTCGTTGGAATATCGCTCGATTCTTTTATTTCTCATAAATTATTTTTAGTCCGATTTTAAAAGACACCCTTCAATCACTATATTTCTTTGATGACTAACCCCTGTATCTTATTGAACTCGTTTCTACAAAAATTCTCACTTCGAACTGCATCTATTTGTCACATCTGAGTGCGTTTAGAGTCTTTGCACTCTATTCACTTGCTTTCTCCTTATGAGTCTTACCTTACGGTGCCTTCAAGACAAATTCACACTTCGATCTTCAATCCTCACTCTCAATTTAATGCTTAATACGTTCCTTTCATCGATTCCCTTAATGTCCATACTGAAATGTATAACGATAACGGCTGTATCACTTCCGTATAAATTTCACTTTTGTTTTAGGGCCTATACTTGTCACATCTTGGAATTCGTCGTTTCAATCTCTTCACTTACGCTTTCCTTATTTGCTTCCCCCCTTTTAGGGTCTTACTTATATCATTCGCAAATCCATTGCCTGACCTCCAATCTTGCACCCCTTGTACGTCATAATCTTTTATTCTTGTGTTGTACTCAGCATTGATTTCAACGACAATCATAATCATATCTTTACTTGTCATTGATGATATTCTTACTTGATTAATGTCTTCTTTACCGTAGCGCCGGTTACTGAGACTCACATGTCCACTGATACAATCACATATGAAATATATATATAATTACTATCAACTAGTCCACAAAATACTTCCAAACGTTATTCAAGCCTATCCTAGTTCCCGAGCTGTAATGCACTTTCTGTCTCTTCGCCAATCTAGTCTGTTTCGTCTCCATCCCATATACTCTATTTTCCCTTAGGTTACCCTAGCTTCTCATCTGCCTTTCATGTCTCAATTTATAGAATTCTTGCATACTTCCCAGGGGGTCACCCATCATGAAATTGCTCCCACCTGAGCACGCTTAACCTCGAAACTTCACTGGAATTCGGTGCCTTAATACTGATATTTTCGCGTCTTCTTCCCACATGACCTTTATTACATGTTCTGAAGCAAACTGAAGTCTTACAGGCTCCGGGACATTTTCGTAACGCGTCCTTTCTTTTGCAATTACTATTTTACCCTTTTTGATTCCCAATGTTCACCCTTCACTTACGTGCATAATTATCTTTCGTCCTGGATTCCCAGATTCCTGATGGTAACAATTATTCTTTCGTCGTCGTTACTTATGCATATCCGATTATCAGCCAGTTCGGACTACTAATCGTCTTTCTCATAATTTTTCTTCATGACATGTCCAAACCCGTGGCTCCTCTAAGCGGCACATCTCACTTATTGTCTGTTTACGATGTTTCCTTTCCACGTTTTTTCCTGTTAAGTATACCCAGCAATTCTGACAGAATCTCCTTTACCATTCTTATTATTTAAAATCTGTATGCAGCAGATATCGACAAGGCCTCACAGAACATACGGCTATATAACACGTTCTAGCTATCCAGAGCTTCCAGTTCCAGAACAAATGTCAATACTCACCCTTGTGGCTCTCCATATCGCCATTCACTTTCTTCCGTCGTATATAAGGCTTATGTAAGGAATTTCCATTTTCCTATGACTTGGCTCTATCGCACGATCTTAAGACAAAAAGAAGGTCAAAATCCCTAGATGCCCTGCAGCCTCCTGTTTATAAATGTGGCCGGCTTCACACCCATAAACAGGACTCTACTGGACACGACTTTGCAGACAACCCTTAGACCGACCTGCTCTGATACCACTTTGTCACACCCCTACTTTACTAGGGTGTGATGGGCACCCGACCCCATACTCGAAGCCGAGCGAACCCGCTGACTCTTATTACATACTTAACCTCTTTAGACTCTTACATCAATAAGAAGTGGAAAACATAGTAAAGCTTTCAATTTATTTTTTTCATCGTACTCAAATCAAATATAATCTGTTATCATATGGACTTTATAAAATAACATAAAACGATATTCACAATACCGACATCCTATACCCAGGACTCTGTCTGCAAAGTCTCTAACATTTATCACACATCGTAGCACATGTACTTTGACTCGGTAGCACTCCAGGAACAAGTGGAGCTTGCCAACTCTGCTGGAATATCTTCTATATTAGCTTCAACTCATCTGGGTGCACCTGCGCGGCATGAAACGCAGCCCCCGAAGAAGAGGGGTCAGTACGAGCAATGTACTGAGTATGTAAGGCATGAATAATAATATGCGGAAAATATAGAACAGGGATAATGACATAAGATAAATGTGGAGCATGTCATGAGGTAGAAAAATAACCTGTACATGTAAGTGCCCTATGGCGGATACCATGCATACTTAGCGCTGCGGAACGTGCAGCCCGATCTATACGTGCATATACTATGCCATATTGCTGCGGAACGTGCATCCCGATCCATATGTGCATATATTACTCTACTTTCTTGGAAAACTTTTCTTTTCATGTATATAGAAAATAAAATACATCATATTGCCGAGGCGTCGGCTCCGATCCATTTAA
Source organism: Lycium barbarum (assembly GCF_019175385.1). Classification (NCBI taxonomy): domain Eukaryota; kingdom Viridiplantae; phylum Streptophyta; class Magnoliopsida; order Solanales; family Solanaceae; genus Lycium; species Lycium barbarum. The sequence goes on from NC_083342.1 coordinate 14,491,788, forward strand.
CCATATATCCCGCGTCCGGGCATCCCGCGTCCGGGACGATATCATGTATCATACTCCAACTGATCAGGTGGTTGTGCGTCTATAGCGCCTTCCCTTTTTCAATCTTCCCCATATACATATACTTATACTTATAACATATAAACAACATCCATGAGAGCCCAAAGAAAATCATGTCCATATCGGAGTGACGTAAGGTCGTTAACCTCCAATTGTATTATGGAATCATCATGGTCGTCATGTCTCACCTTGAAGGAACAACAATTATATAAGATGAGACTAATAGTAAATAACATAAGATAGGATCATAAATTTCATAATACGTTGAATCATATGCTTTGAAGTTTTTGAAAACAAATAGAATCGTTATCAAGGAGTAAAATTGAGAATCAAGAAATAACTCAATATTCTCATATTCGTATCGAACCCATAACTTAGGATTTCCCAACATGGAACTGTTATTACATACTCATCATCATAGACATTTTCTCATGTCTGGCATTATCATTTTCATTATAAGAATCATATTCGTCGTTTTAGTAATAAAAGCTTTCAACTTCTTAAAACTTGGTTTTTTGAAAAATATGGGCATTTTGGAAAATAGTTTGTAAACTATTAAGGAGAGGCTTATACCTTGGTGTCATGGGCTTCTAACTTTTGAAAATAAGGGGACTATGAAAACATTCGTAAACTTGCGACATAGAGATCATGCCATAGAAGGAAAAGGTCGAGCCTTAACATACCTGTTCCACGTCCTATTAGCTACGCTTATGTGTCCGAGCTTGTAAGTCTATATTTAAGATAATTCACACTAATGTTAGCCTTTTCATCTTACACTTGTACCATAATTCAAATTATACTACTTTATATTCTGCCGAAAATCAGGCAGCATCTCCCCTGTTTATATGCCTAGCCCAAATTTTTAATTCAGCAGCCAACAACAACAACAACAATACCAACATCAATTATAATGTTTCCAACTCCAAAATATCTCATAAAACAGCCTACACGCTGTTTTCCAATTTTCATAATTAATTAACTCAGTATACAATCATTTAATCACGCTTTCTTCGTAAATAAACCGGTATTTGCACAAATAGAAAGAGATTCATACCTTTCTCCCTTTAATATTGCTTAATCTCCACTTTTCCATGCTAAATTTAGGGCATCACCCGCCTGCCATATGATTCCGCAGCAAAAACTACACGCTATCTGGACTGGAATTGGGAAATTATACCTGGTTTGGGCAAAAGTTTGGTTGGGGAGTTGGGGGGAACTCTCCAGATTTTTGGAGAGTTTTTGGGGTGTTTTTTTTTGTGTGTTGATCTGAAAATGAGGGGGGTTTCCCCCTTTTTATGACGTTTGGAAGCTGCCAGAAACTACTGGAAACTTGCTCATCGCGTTCGCGCTGCCTTCTGGCGCGATCGCGTAGGGTAATATAAACTACTTCTGCGCGTTCGCGTCCCTTTGGGCGCGGTCGCGCAGGGTTAAATTTTCTGACTGGATGTTTGTTTAGTAAAACGGTCATAACGTTTGATCCCGATATCGTATGAGGGCCCACGACCTATGGTTGGAAATATAATTCAATTATCTACAACTTTTATTTCTGGGAGTTTTCCGAAATTCCAAACTTATAATGCCGTTTGTTTCCCTCCAAGTCGGATCACCCAAAAATGTTTTCTTAAATCGTCCTTTTGGAGGGTCTACACTCATTTTTAGCTTATGGGTCCTTCTAAGGACCTACTCGACTTTCCATATACTACTCACGTGTCCCTTCTCACGTCTTTCACAAAACTCCGACATGTGGGCCCCTCTTAGCTTGCAGTAACGAGGGCTTTTCGGCAAATAACATATAAACTAATTTACACCATATGGTCTCCCAATGTCATATATATGTTATTATTAACTTCTTATAACACAACCTTCATTCCATACTTGATTATCGAATTTTGTTCAGCGCGTTCGCGCTGTAATGGCCCTTTGGCCCTTACTAAGCCGTCTACAGTTTTCGGTAACTCAAAATTTTTCCGGGGTGTAACAGGGCATAAGGGTCAACTCTGGCTGTACCCTGAGGTTGTGCTGCGGGACTCGATGGCTGTGGAGCTGGCCTCGGGGGTTGTGGAGCCGAAGTCTGTGGCTCAGTAGCAGCAGTCTGAGTCTCAACGAAAGCATCAACAGTATCAGTAGCTGGAGTTTCGGGGTCTGCAGTCTGGATAGTCTCAGTAATAGGGGCAGTAGCGGCGGGTAAATCCTTCGTAGAGTCACCCGTAACCCCTGGATGAATTAACTCTTGAGGTATGGGCACCCCTCTAAGTGCAACTGGGAACCCATCCTCTTCTCTCTGTCCATCTCTAACGACCTCTTTCTTGCTCTTCTCCACAGAATAAGTCGATGAAGCTATAATCCGGTGGTCGATGTCAGGTATAAAATAAAAACATGACCTCCGAATCAGCTCTCTAATCAGCATGGATATATCAGTGAAGTGTTGGGCAGGGAGGCCCTCAACTGAATCTCAGCAGTCGCTAATGCTCCGAAATCAATCGGGTATCTCGACATCAATGCAGCAACAACAACCTGCCTGTCAGCCATAAGTGCATTATCGTCCTGAGTGGGGAGAAGCCACAACTGCACCACGCTCCACCAAAAATTTACCTCTAAAGCCAACCATCTCTTTAATTAACTGATTCGCCAAGTTAGTACACTCGACACTCTTGCTCGGACGACCTACCACTGTCGCTACCCAATCTTTGACGGACTGTTCCTTGCGTCTTTGCAGATTGTCTTCCAACTCAATCGTCTGCCCCGAGGGGTGTAATTATCGCAAAAGTATACTTTGTTGATGGCCTGGGCAGATATATCAACACTCACCCCTCAGATCTCAACCTCTCTCAGCGGCTCTAACTCATGCAGTTTCTGGCGCCTCTTTCTGACTTTCTTTATCGAGGGCCCATATGCAGCATATACCTCACGCACCAAAATCGGACAATAACCCCCAGGCAGCTCCTGCATAAACTCCAGCTGATAATTGCGAATGAGCTCTATGGCCCAGGGTAATATCTCGATCCCCTCAAAACTGATCCGTCATTCTTCATATATGGTGCGGTTTTCATGCTGGCTGCCGTTATCTTTAACTTCAATGCCATACTCATACAGATCCCTGGCACCCTCAACAGTAAAACGGTTCTCATGTCTCTTGCTTCTGATTTCCCGAACCCTAGCCTCATCATCATCATCATTATCATCATCATCACTATCATCGGGCTGTGAGCTCTGACGGGTCAGGAATCTAGAAGGTGTCTGAGAGGACTGAGCAGCATCCTCGGTAGACTGTGGCTGCAAGGCAGGTGAGGCATCTCCAGAAGCAGCCTCTGAACCCTCATCCTCGGTTCCATCACCGGACCCAGATGCAAATGATCCCTCCTCATCAGACTGGGAGGAACTGGGTGGTGTAGGAGCCGGTACAGTGACTTGCCTATTCCAACGGGGAGCAGCAGCCCTATTCTTTTTTTCTAGCATAACCTCAGGCTCATCATCCGAGAGTTCATCTCTAAGTGTGGGTTCGCCACTGGACCTCCTTCGACCGGTTGCTCTTTGCGACTGCCTTGAACCAAACCCTCGTGTATTAGTCAACTTGGGTGGAACTATACTTGTAATCATCAAAACCAAACTTTAGTCAACCTGTTCGAATGAAATCAAAGCTCAGATAAAAAAATCTCAGTTCTCTGAAGTTGGGACCTACAAACCATCATTGTGCTTCGACGGACCGTCGAACAGCTCGACGGACCGTCTTTGTACAAAGATGGTCCGTCGACCTGTCGAAGGTGCCGTCAACATGTTTACGGCCTTGGCAGCAACAATTGTAAGTTTGTAGGTTTTGGGTTGGTGTTTTTAAGTCCAATCGTTCAAAGAACACTTATTCAATTATTTTGCACATTTGGGATTTTGGGGCTTCGGGTTACTCAAACTTCACCCTCATCTTTGACCCTTTGACCTTTGTAATTTGTCAAGTTTTATTTGGTGGGAATAATGATATTAAACCGAAATTTTTAATCGAAATACCCTCCGACCCTATGGAGTTACTCATACTTCACTCCTCAAATTGCATGTTTCTCAGAATTTTCACTTTTATGAACCACTGGCGGGCATAAACACCAATTATGGATCAAAATGCCCACTGACTCAGTAGGGGTACGATATTCTCGTCCCCATGAGTCCTACTAACAGCAGACATACCAATTCCCTTGCCCCAACCCATAATTTCACAATATTTCAAATTTAAGCATGAGTTTAATTCAACAAGTACAAACCCTAGGTCATGATTTCTACCCTTTGCATTCAACATCACCTATATCACACCCCCAACCCAATTAACACAACCCATGACTTATTTAATCATGGCATAAACACACCTACTTCCCATTCAATAGAATCACTAATTTAGGATCCCTAGGTATGCCTCTCTAGCAAATTTCAAACAGAATCACACAAATAAAACCAAGAAGGGGTCAAATTATTCAACATACCTGATTGTGAGCTATAAGACACTTTGAGTAAAAACTACCAAAATATTTGAGAGAGAAAATCATTTTTTTTAGGGCAGAGAGTGCTGGGGAATGTGGTGGTGGTGAAGGAAAGGTTTTGGGCATTTTAATGGGTGAAGGATTATGAGAGAATTAATGGGGATTTATGGAGGGAATTATGGAGAAGTGGAGAGATTGAGGAAGAGTGAAAGGCGTGCTGTGGATGTTTTAAACGAAATGGACTATGCCTGTTGGTTAAGGTTTATTTTTACCCTAAAATCGCGACTGCACACTTATTTTTTTTGTGCGAGTCGTCTTTGCGTAAAAATGACCTAAAAAAATAAAAAGACACTGACTTGTTGATGAGTAAAAAGACGGACCGTCTTTGCACATCGACGGTGTCAAGGATCCATCGACTTACTTACCTGTAGAGTAGCAGTTGCTAACTCTCAGATTACCTACTCTGCATACCTTCATTGTACATTGACGGTCCGTCGACATGTCGGTGGCCAATCTTTGTGCTTTGGTGTCAGTTGCTGGTTTTTCGAGTTTCAGTTCCTGCGCACTTGAAGTGCCGTGAAATTATGGCACATCTAATACTTTTTAACTCTAAGTTTTACTTGTTTCCGAGCAAGTTTGTGTTAGTTTAATGTGTTTTATGTGTTGTGCAGGTATTTCGAAGTTAGAATGCTCGGTAAGCGAAAAACGAGGAAAACAAGTGAGTTGTTCTGATATGTATTAAGGACGGACCGTCAACATGCTCGACGGTTCATTGAGTTGCCTAGTCGTTCAAGTTCCTGTAAAGTGAAAAAGTCATCAAACAGTCGACTTACACCGTCGACATGATCGACGGTCCGTCGAAGTACCTCGACGATGGGAGTTCTGCGAATTGAAAATATGTTATCAGATCGTCGTCATGGTCGTCGAACATGTCGACGATCGTCGAAGTGCAACGACAGCTCGTCAAAGTGCAAGCCGAGCTGGTACAGGACTGAGATTGATTATTCTGAGTTTAACTTGTATAAATACCTATTTAGATTTTATTTTTCAGACATCTGGAGTTTTAGACTTGTAGTAATTTCTTTTGAGTGGTTATTACTTTTGAAGATTTTCCAGACAAATACATTCGTTACTTTCAAGTTTTATTCGTAAGTTCAGTATAAAATTCAATTGTGCAATATTCAATCTTTTATTGTTTTATTATTGCCATGAGTAGCTAAACACCTTTTCTAAGGTTGTGAACCCAAGGATGGGTGTTTTGTGATTGGGGATTGTGAATGATATACGCATAATGGATTGTTAGGGTTTATTTGTTCTTCATTTTCATCATATAGTTAGTGGTTGCAAACATTAGCTAACGCCATAAACTTTAGTTTATTTGGGAAAATAACTAGGGTTAGGTAAGAACAAATAACAAGAACTCAGGGCTTTAAACCTTGTTTAATAAATTCACTTAGGAATAAGAGAAATTTACTCGGCATAATTAACCGTTCTTCATGCATACTTTCTTATCTTTGGAAAAAGCATAGAAAGAAATAATCTTTTCTTATTGGGAAATAGTCTAGATTCACGTAGAGGTTAAGTGCATCCATACAAAAGATCCATTAGAAGTATATCAAGATCGATACCTATAATTATACACTTTATCTGACGGGGACACAACCTTGGTTCTTTTTACCCATATATTTACAACTTTAAATTTCTCGTCACTTTAAATTAGTCCACAAACCAAAACAACTATAAAACCCTTTTTTTCTAGATTACACCAGGACAGCAAAATTAGAATAATACTTGTTTAGTAAACTTTTCACACCATATTCTCTGTGGGATTCGACTCCAGCCTCGTTGGGTTAGTATATTTGATATCATCCGCTTTACGCTATTAAAAGTGTAAATTTGAGCATATCAAATTTGGCGCCGTTGCCAGGGAGTACGGTTTTGAAATTACTAAATAGTGTTTACTCTTCTTAAAGTCTTTTTCATATTCCAACACACCTTATTTGCTACCTTGTAAACTAGGTGATCATGGCCAACAACAAACTTCCATTCGAGAATGTTTTTACTGATGAATCAGAAGCAGATGAAGACTTTGCATCTGCAATAATTCATCCGAGGGTGACTGCTACTACTATCAAGTTTGATAATTCCCTCTATCATATGCTCAAACAAGAGGGATACTTTCGGAATGCAGTCGATGATGACCCTCACCAGCATATAACAAGCTTTCTAGATGTGTGCTCTCAGCATATCCAGTAGGGTGTGACTCCACAAGCGGTTCGGCTGAAACTCGTCAAATATTCGTTAGCCGGAGAAGCGAGAAAATGGTTCACAAAGCTGCCTCGAAACTCTATTGCTATATGGGAAGAGATGGTCAAAACGTTTCTCAGGAAGTGGTATCCCCCGAGTAAAAGAGTTGAAATTCGTGATCAGATTTATGAGTTCAAAAAATGTAATGGGGAACAAATTTTTGAAGCTTGGTTGAGGTACAAAGAATATTTGGATAGGAGTCCAAACCATGGGTTTCCAGATCAGATTTTGAAGGAGAAGTTCTACAGAGGGTTGGATCCCATGACCCAAGCAATAGCCAATAATGGTGCTAGTGGGTGTTTCATGAATAAGTCCTATGCTAATATTACTGATATACTTGATCGATTGAATAGACATAGTCAAGCATGGCATTCAAGTAATTCTAATGGGCTATCACTTAGAATACCGTTGATTCAAAAATTGTGAAAGATAGCTAGGAAACGCAGCTGATATTGGCACAAGTGGCTACTAGTCTATCTTTACTGACAAAGAGGCTTGATGAGAGGGAATCGAAGCAGGTAAAAGTTTGTGAAGATATCTCAGGCATGCCGTCTAGAATGTACCAATGCCATGAGGGTCCATATCAAAAGGGTCCCCCACAACCAGTTGAGAATGTTCAATATGCAGATTATGTAGCGAAAGGGGATGTTTCTGGGCCAAATTAGAGATACTGGAGACCTCAACAAGGGCAGGGTGCATACAACCAAGGGAACTACAACAACAACCAAGGGAACTACAATAACAACTATCACTACTAAAAAACCAACGTTTAGTGACGGAATATTAGCGACAGCCCATATTCTGTCGCCAATTAACGACGGATTAGCTACGGATTACTCATTTTGTCGCGAGAAAAGCAACTAAAATTTTATCTCATTAAATAGCGACGGATTAGCAACGAAAACTGAGTTTCGTCACTAATGATTAGAGCGAAATTTCGGCGCCTTAAATTTCACTACAGATTTAGCAATAGAAGAGGCGCGACAAATTTTATTTTTATATAGCGACGGATTCAGCAACGAAAACTCTGTCGCTAGGCCTTTTAATTTTTCTCGGAAAAAATATATATTTGCAACAACAGAAAAATTTGTCGCAATATTAATCATTAAAAGAAATAAATGTATTATTTAGCGACACAATATAAAATCCGTCGCTATTCTGTCGTTAAGTGTTAAAATAGAAGATATAACCTAGGGTAAACATTTCAGTTCATTTCACTTCAAAACACTCCCAACACAGATATAGAGAGAGAGTATACGAAATTGCTAACATAGAGAGCGAGAGAGCGCACAGCAGAGATCAAAATAATGTGAATCTAGCGTTTCTATTGTGTTTTTCTCTTCTTCTGCTGCATCTTTTATCTAAAGGAAAGGTAAGTTTTGATTTTTCTATGTTTTATGGGCAGTTTCTTTCTTCTTTATCTCTTTCTTTGTGTTTTCTGACATTAAACCTAAAATAGAAATTAAGAAATCTGTGTTTTTTTATTTATTATCTAAAGGACAGAGTGTCTTTAAGTGTTTTTTGGCTAAAATCGAAGGTGGGTATCTTGAAAACTGTGGGTTTATAATTTATTTGAAGGTTAAGTGTTGGGAATCTCTATTTGGGCCAAAATCTGATGAAAATGGAAATTCGACCTTTGTTTGTGCTAAACCTTGTAGGATAATATTATTTGGTGGTTAAAGTTTGTTTTAATTCGTTGCATGTCGAGAAAAAGCTTGAAGAACTCAACATTCTTTATATTCTGTGATTTGAAATCAGTGTTAGTGAACTGGGTTTCTTACTCGATTATTTTTGTACTCTGTGATTTGAAATCAATGTTAGTGAACTGGGTTTCTTACTCGATTTTTTTTGTTTCAGTTTCAGTTTTGTTTCAATTTGTCATTTTTTTTAACTAAAAGGTGAATGATATGTTCTGTTTCACTAAGTTATTTCAGCTTGTTCTTCCATTTAGAGGTCATTCGGTTGTATTAATGATATGAAAACAGAACATTAATTTGATTGCTTTGTTTATGTCAACATTGATAGGAACATGAATAATCTAGAGCGTGATTGGATGTACGATAGGTTGGATGGCCAAGGGGGTATAAACTCTAGCTTTGTAACCGGTGTAGATAATTTTATCCAATTTGCACTTTCTCAACGAAATTACATGAGCAGTAACAAGGTTAGATGTCCATGTAAAAAATGTCACAACATTAAATACATGGATGTTGAAATCGTTGAATATCACCTTTTTAATTTTGGATTTGTTGAGGACTATTTTGATTGGGAGTATCAAGGGGAAAAAGATGTGATCGGTGAGATAACTTCTGGTAATGTTTTGCATGGTGGTTCTCAACCTGAATCGGGATTCGATAATCCATACTGACAAATGGTCTTGGATTTAGCTGGACCCAACTTTGGTCAGGGTTCGAGTTCGCAATCTTATAGCAATATTGAAGTTGATTCTTCTCATACTTATGAACCTTCAATGGAGGAGGAGCCTAATCCCGGGTCCCAAAGATTTTACAATTTGCTACAAGTTGCTGATGAAAAATTATATCCCGGTTCTTCTCTCTCTCAACTTGCAGTAGTCTCCAGAATGTTAAATATTAAAATGGAGAATACTTTGCCCCAGAGAGGTTATAACCAAATGATACAATTGTTGAAAGACGTTTTACCTGAAGATAACAAAGTGCTTGATAACTATTATCAGACTAAGAATCTAGTGCATAGTTTGGGTTTGCCAGTTGAAAAAATTGATTGTTGTGATTCAGGATGTATGTTGTATTGGGGTGATGATGAACACCTTACATCTTGTAAATTCTGTGGTAACCAGAGGTATAAGCGTCGTGTCGGCTCTCGTAAGAGGAAATTGGTCCCTTACAAGAAAATGTATTATTTTCCTTTGATTCCTAGATTGAAAAGATTATATGCATCCCATGCTACAGCTTCCGACATGAGATGGCACCATGAGCATACACAAGAGGATGGGGTAATGCGTCATCCATCAGACACTGAGGCTTGGAAGAACTTCAATGAAACACATTCTTTTTTTGCTGCTGAACCAAGGAATGTAAGGTTGGGGTTATGTACTGATGGTTTCCAACCGTTTAGTCAATCTGGGAGGAAATACTCTTCGTGGCCAGTGATTGTCACCCCATACAATTTGGCTCCAGGAATGTGTATGAAAGAGGCATATATGTTCCTAACTGTCATTGTTCCTGGGCCAAACAATCCCAAACATAAAATTGACGTTTATCTGCAACCTCTAATAAAGGAATTGACTTTGTTGTGGGAGACAGGTGTAGAAGCATTTGACATCTCGCAAAAGCAAAACTTTCAACTGAGGGCAGCTTTGATGTGGACAATCAGTGACTTCCCAGCATATTCTATGTTATCAGGATGGAGTACTGCGGGCAAGTTAACATGTCCTTATTGTATGGAGGAAACACAATCCTTTAGATTACAACATAGCAGGAAAACATCTTGGTTTGATAGTCATAGAATGTTCTTTGACCAACATCATCCTTTTAGGAGAGATCGTAAAAACTTTCTCAAAGGTAAGACTGTCAAAAGACTATCACCACTCTATAGAACAGGAGAGGAAATTTTGAACCAAATTTGTGACTTGGGGATAAGGAAAGTAACAGAGTTAGATGCACAGGAAGTTAATCAGAGAATATGTAAGTCTTGTGGGTGGAAAAAGCGAAGCATATTTTGGGATTTGCCTTATTGGAGTTCTAACATGATTCGACATAATCTTGACGTCATGCATATTGAAAAAAATGTCTTTGATAATGTATTTAATACAGTTCTTAATATTGATAACAAAACCAAAGACAATCTACAATCACGTCAAGATATGGTAAATTACTGTGATCGACCACAGTTGGCAAAAGAGACTAGTGGAAAATATCCAAAAGCTATATATACAATAGATAAGGAAGAAAGAGCTATCTTGTTCAATTGGGTGAAGGGTTTGAAGTTTCCAGATGGGTATGTTTCGAATTTAGGTAGATGTCCAGACACAAACGCGAAAAGATTATTTGGCATGAAAAGTCATGATTGCCATGTGTTCATGCAACGAGTAATGCCTATTGCTTTTCGTGAACTGCTTCCCAGTAATGTGTGGCAAGCACTTACAAAATTGAGCTTATTTTTTAAAGATCTTACTTCGACCGCTCTACGAGTGGATGACATGGAAATATTAGAGGCAGACAACCCGCAAATCTTGTGTAAGTTAAAACGTATATTTCCCCCTGGGTTCTTTGACTCAATGGAACATCTGCCTGTGCACCTGCCATATGAAGCAAAGATTGCTAGACCTGTACAATATCGATGGATGTATCCTTTTGAAAGGTAAATTTGAAACTTTATGTTCAAATTATGACAAGTATGCTAAACCTAACTTTTCTAATATAACGGTCCATCCATTTATGAATTTAGGTACCTCGGAACTCTTAAAAGAATGATTGGGAATAAAGCTAGTGTTGAGGGTTCCATTTGTGAAGCATACTTGATGAAGGAGTCAACACATTTGTTTTCTCATTATTTTGAACCTCATGTCATGACACGTAATTACGATGTGGACCGTAATGATGATGGTGGTGCTGTAGAAGATCTTGAAGGAAATTTATCAATATTCACCCGTCCTGGTCGACTATGGGGAGAAGCAAAAAAGAGGAATTTATCCATTGAAGAAATCAAGGCTGCCCAAACTTACATTTACTAAATTGTAAAGAGGTTGAACCATTTGTGAGGTAGCATTTGAATGTTAAACTCTCTTATTATTATAAATGTCTCCATATATATCATGACTTTCTATTGAACTTAATTTGTTGCAATGAAGTATGTACGTGCAACGTCTGCAAGGAGAATTCCCGAATCTATTTAAAGGTCAAATAGATGAGAGCCTTGAAGCATATTTCTCTATATGGTTCAAGGAATATGTAAGTTTCAACAATCATTAATTTTTATACAATATGTTATTAAATTCTCAAAATTTAACTAAGTCTTACATTTTTCTAAATAGGTCCGCTGCAACCATATTGAGAATAAATTCTTACGTAGTCTGGCTCATGGACCACTAATAGGCGCTACATGTCATTCTGTGTATTTTACTAATGGATACAAATTTCACACAGACAGTCATGGTAGCGCAAGATCAACAATGAACAGTGGAGTTTGTATCTCGGATCCAAATTTTGGTGATTACTATGGACGGATAAAAGAGATTATACACGTGGAATTTCGTGAAGATCCTTTAAAGCAAACTGTGTTATTCAACTGTGAATGGTTTGATCCAACTATGGATGTTGGTGTTAAAAAGCATAATCAGTACAAATTGGTTGATGTTAATCATCGTCGCCGATATAAAAAATATGAACCTTTTATTCTTGCGATGCAAGCAACTCAAGTGTGTTATGTGTCGTATCCTAGCAAGAAAAAGGATAAGGATGATTGGGCAGCTGTGTTGAAGGTCAAACCTCGGAATGTTGTTGAATTACCCGATGAGGAAGTAATGGTAACAGCTCCAGATTTGAATGTTCCATTCCAAGTTGAAGAAGTTGAAGTCCACGAGATAGATATGAATGTTTCGATTGATGAAAATATACTCTTATATGATCCAAACGGGAATACAATTGAAATGGATGAACCCATCGATGATAGGTTATTGCCAGAGCATCATGAAATCCAAGATGAATCTACAGAAGAAGAGTATGAAAATGAAGAAGAGTATGAAACTGAAGAAGAGTATGAAATAGAGGAAACTACGGAGGATGAGGAAGAGTTCGAAGAAGGAACAGATAGTGACTAATGCTTAGTAACATGTGTTGTTGTATCTTTATTTTATTTTGCTTAAGATTTGGGTGTAAAAATTTCTGATGGATGGTTGAGTGTTTTGATTTGCACCACAATTTTTGTTTATTGTTTTCTTTACCTATTTTACCACTTTCATCATTACTTACTGAATCTTGTAGTGTACTATTCGACTATGTTGTTTGATAAATGCCTTCTTATTTATTGGCTACTTATTTGGGGTTACGTGCTTAAGTTCGTAGCCAAAATACTTGCTTGGGATAAAGTAACATGTAACTAATACCATTAAATCCTTTATTAGACTTTTATATTCCATTATAGTTTTAGTTCAACCTTTGATAGAATCCTCCTGATGTTATTTATATTACAGATACGTAGTGGACAGCTGGTCAGAATTCATTGACGTGCTACTCATTGAAGGTTCTGCATTTTAGCTGCTGTTGTTGAGGTATTGTTGCCTGCTATTGAAGTTCTTCTCACTTAAGTTTTTTCATCTCCTCTCTCTCTGTACAGTAATTTGTGTAATTTGATGATGAAGTGGCCGCTTCAAATTGTGTGTAATTTGTGTGCTTTAACTCTCTTTCGTTTTCTGCTCTGCTGTTTCCTGATCATCTACCTTTGTTTGGTTGTTTGATTTCTGAGCTTCTTCATCTGAGGTGATGAGCAATCTGTTACCTCTAATTTCTGCATAATTATTGGGTCCTTTTCCGCTATAATTTCGATTCTCTTATTCTTCTTTGTACTTATAATCTTTCGCAAGTTTCTGCAGTTCGTTGGTGTTGAACGTCTTTTCTTTTTCCAGTTCGTTTGAAAAGGGTAGTTTTCCAAGTAAAAAGCAAATGTGATATGCTTTCATCCTCCTGAGTACATAAAGGACAAACCTGGTTCTGTGCAATGCCTCATTTGAACAGTTTATCATTGGTGTACAGTTTTTCATTCAGTGCTAGCCATAATGTGAAACTCCACCTTGGCAGTCCTAGGTTGTTGCATACAAGTCTCCACTCCAGTTTCTGAAAAATCACCTTGGAGTTTCGTGATTCTATTATGGTGTTAATATCTTCACTTTCGTGATACTAGCTCCAGCTGAAGTTTACTTTGTTCTTTCCTAGTGGTTGCTTTTGTTCTTCTGAGTTCTGACCATGCTATAATGAGATTACCAGATTGTCTACTTGAATTGTTTCTCTACCAGATTGTCTACTTGAATTGTTTCTCAACCATACATTCTTGCTTTACTTTTGGATTTGTCTTTGTTATTGCTCCTTTCTTACAATAGTCAGAACAAAATGTTCAGTTTTAAAAATAGCTTGGACAAAATGTTCAGTTTTTTTTTTAAATCCGACAGACTTATCCTAATAAGTAATTCAAATGAAATCTGTACATTAAAAGATCAATCCTAAATGTGAAAGGGAAAAGATTGCATTATTGAAGTTAGAACTTGACCGTCCTGTTTATGAAAATCCCTGCACCTAATGTTTGCACCCAAGAAATGTGATTCTCCTAAAATCACCTATTAATACCAGCAAAAACTTTGCATGTTTGCCTTTGGCGCACCATGCAGTAGTATTATCAAACAGCTAAGTCTATTCCCTTCTGTGGTCTATCTGATATTCATACTTCCCATCCAACAGCTACTGCCTTCTTAGAGCACAATCCAAGTTTTCTAGCTGAAGAAAAAACCGAGACTCCTTCATTTTGGTTCACCAGGAATTTTCAGGTGTAACAGCAACTATGTACACTGGTGTCTTTAAATTATATGTTTAAACTGTCAGGTACATCAACAACTAAGCTTTGTTCACATCTTAAACCGGAAGATTATCCAACGTGTATCCATTGAAGCCAAATTCAGTTTCAACTGGTCCAACACTTCCTTGCTATTTTAGGAAGGCACTCATGAGGTCATCCTGTCCAAATTGCTCCAGGAAAATGGTATTCTGATAGTCTGCGTCGGGAAATCTTTCGGCTGTAACAGCAAGCATATTCCCACCAACAGAGTTAAGTTGTTGTCCACCCATAGGATTAGAGTGTCCAGTTTCTTCCCCATTGGAGTACATTGGTTTCCCAATAGGAGCATTTCTGTTTTGTCCACTATTGTGTGTTGAAGAAAGTTTTTGGGTCTTGCTATACTAGTCTTCGCTCTTAATTAAGCTGATAGTTTCCATGAATAGGACTTGTGAAACCAGTTTAAATTCTATGCATCGAAGGTATCATAAAATATATTTATCTAATCAGTAATTTTTATAAGGTAATTATATATAAATATTTAATGCAAAATGGTAATGTATTAATCATCTTCTAAGCCACCATCACTTTCTTTGGAAAGAGAATAATGTTGTTTTCATATGACAGGAACCTCATATATATCCATTTGAGGTTGTAACTAGCTAGCATTCTCACTTTAGGTAATGCCTAGGAAAGTTTGTCAGCTTATAGGTATTGTTACAACTAAACTTGTCGTTTCAAGTCTGGGATTAGGCATCATACTTTTGACCTTTCCTTTTTGTTCAGGTTGTTAAGTACCTGTTTTTTTAGTCGAGATGCGTGTAAATTAGTATGATATAATTATTTTCTCTGGTAACTTTCTTTTATTGAGGAAAAAAGTCTGTTGGTCGAAATAAAATCCTCTATTGAACTATCATTTCCTCTTTCTTTTTTGGTAATGTAATTAAAAGAAGGGATATCTACAAAGTATAATGTGAGATCTTTTCTAACAAGAGTTCTGAAATTTCTTCATTTTCTTTATATTTTGTTAGTTGGAAGTGTTTGAAATGATTATAATTTGAATGTAAACATATTCTTCCATTTAGTGCAAATTTAGGCCTTTGAAAATGAAATAGCAGTAATAAGAACCACCCATTCTTTGAAGTTCCTATAAAAAAAGAACCTTAAATGCTTCATTTTTCTAGTAAAACCTAGGTCCCTATACAACTAAGGAGAACCAGTTTAACATAAATGGTATCTATTATATTATATGTACAAGTCCTAATCTGTCCCCATTTCCTTTCTTATTCAAACCCTATGGTCTATGGTCACAAAGTCCCTCTAGCTATTTCCAACTTGTAGAGAAGCCATCAATCACCACCTTTCTATTTTCTTTAAGAAACTTTAATTCCAATGTGCCAGCTAGTTGTGTGCTTGTGGGGTCATTCTTCATGAGGCACAAAAAATCTCAAGTTCGAGTTTTGAAAACAAAGAACAACTTGGTCAAACGGGCTTTATCTAAGGGTTGATCTAGTACTATAGTTGTGAGTTCATTTGAACCTACAATTTTTAGTTTAGGCCTGGATTTATCTTTGTTAATCCTATTGAAATTGCTGAAAATATTAAATTGTGAGCCCGAAAACTCAAACAAGGTGATGCGTCAATAGTTGTGACTAAGTCCTAAACCCATAAGATTGAAATTCCAGATTTGCCTCCGGACGGAGCTAGAGAGCGGGAAGTGATTCATCCACATCCCTTTGTTGAAAAATCACATAATATATATACAAGGTCTGGGCGTCCCATGAAAGAGTTGTTCAGTCCATTTTGGTGTTGTGATACACCACTCAACCTTCTGAGATACAACCGATATTTCTGATGGTGGCTAGCAACATTTTCTCTGTTTAGTCCAGAAACATTCATCAGTTCCAAGATTTTCTTGGGAACGA
The DNA here is from genome assembly GCF_019175385.1 of Lycium barbarum. Classification (NCBI taxonomy): domain Eukaryota; kingdom Viridiplantae; phylum Streptophyta; class Magnoliopsida; order Solanales; family Solanaceae; genus Lycium; species Lycium barbarum. Next base: position 14,508,058 of record NC_083342.1, read on the forward strand.
CCTTGTCAATTCCAAGTTGATGCACAGCTTGTACAAATTGCTGATGAAGCTCCACTGACCAAACGACACGTGGCTTCTTTAGTGTGGATTGATCATCCCTATCTTCAGTGTCTTCTTCCTCTTCCTTTCTTTTCTTAGAGTTTTTCCAGTTTCCTTCATTAGCTGAAGATGAGTAATCAACATCTTCTGATGGTTTCTGCTGCCGATCTCCCTCTTCCACACTTCCTGATTGATCGAAATTGTTATCCTTCCACTCATGTTTATTTTTACGAACAACATGCTGCCAAATATTCTTTAGTGCCTCAATCCGCACCGGTTTGATTAGATAATCATATGCACCATGAGTAACTCCTTTCATAACCACATCCTTACTATCATCCGCCGACATCATTATAACAGGCAGGTCCATCTCCAAACCAATGTGCTCAAGAAGTTTGAAACCATCCATGTCTGGCATATGTACATCACTTAGAACAATGTCAAATCCATTCTTGTTTTCCCGGAGCAACGATAGTGCAATCTCAGCCCTATTACACTTGGTCACTTCATAGTGGCAGTTCCTTAACATCTACACTCATTGTTAATATGTGTAGTTTGAGAGAACCATCATTTTCTCGGATACTATAATCAAACCATGTACAACCAGTTTGACATTGTTTCATGGGTTTGATTCCAACTATAAGTTATTCGTATGTTTCATGGGTTTAAAAAGCTCTTTACTAGCAGCCTGCTTGCATTTTACTGATTACTTTTTTACTGATGGTTGCTTTAATTTCCTCATGTCCACATTTTTTTGTAGATATGGCTCAAGGCAGAGGTCGAGGTAGCGGAGGTCGTGTAGGAAAGTCCTCATTAAGGTGTGATTCTACTGGTCGTGCAAACATGCCTACCATTCCCATTCCCACCACAATTAGTCCTCAACAAGGTGGTACGCCACCGGTTCAAGCCTCAGGTCTGTTTATTGATCCTCGTGACTTTTTCTTTCTTCTTGGCTGTGGTGACAAAAGTGTTCCTGCAAGATGGGTGGGGAAGGGGTAGAATTCTCAGGAGTTTCAAATATTTGAAAGTTTCACTGTCCTGTACAATTGCTGAAATAAAAATAATCATGATTAGTCATATTTTGTAGGTTTGCTTGTGTAACAAGCTGCAGATTTTGTAAATGAAGCTGCAGATTTTGTAAATCATGATTAGTCATATTTGTAGACTTGCAAACAACTTGTATAAAAACCTCTTTACTGATGGTTGCTTTAATTTCCTCACGTCCACATTTTTTTGTAGATATCACTCGAGGAAAAGGTAGAGGTATCGAAGGTCGTGTAGGAAAGTCCTCACTTAGGGGTGATTCTGCTCGTCACGCAAACATGCCTACTATTCCTATTCCCACCACAGTTATTCCTCAACAAGGTGGTTCGAGTTCCATAGGCGGGCCAGATCCTATAAACCATGTTCAAACTTTAGGTACACCACCAGTTCAAGCGTCAGATCACGATAGTAACCCAACCATCCCTGAATTATCTCCCATTACACCTGATCTGAGCAGCCCAGTAGATGAGGGTACATCAAACCATAGCAACATTGTTAGCGAAGAAGAGTCCAGTAGTCATCGTAGGCAGCGGACACTTACACTTGTTACTCTTACTCCTGTAGGGTTAGTCCATGCTTGTATTGTTTTTTTATATATAATTTGTGGTAGGCCTTGAAATAATATTTTCAAATTTTTGCAGGTTGGAACCTTCTAAAGAATGCTCTAATACCATATCCGTATCTTTCAAAAATCAACTTGATCCCAATGGAATCAATTGGAAAGGTGTCTCAGAAGATACTAGAAATTTTTATTTTGGGGAATTCAAGGTATAACTTTCATCATAATTCGTTTTATAAGTGTATTAGCTTTTATAGTTAGGATACTAATAATATTAGTTTACAAACTGTTTTCAGAAGACATACCATTGGGACTCTTCGATTCCTGAGAGTGTAATCAGAAAACATTGGAATACTAAGGCAGCAACAAAGTATAGGAATTTCATTAGCAAAATTAAATAAAAAGGGATTAAGCCGGATTTTGTTTTTGATAATGTGTGGGAACGCTGGTTGCAACTTTGGGCGGATCCTAAGTGTGTCGAAAAGTCGGAAATAAATGCAAAGAATCGGTGTGGAGGGAAAGAAGTTGCTGCCGGGACTCACACGGGTGGCTCTATCTGCACTGGGGAGCATCGCAAGAGACTTGTAAGTATATATTTTTTTTCATACACTCTTAAATTTTTTATATTTACTACTTGAAAAATACTACTTGAAAATTGGTTATACTGCTATTGTTCTTGGTGTAATATTCTGAAATGAGTAACTTTTGCATAGGTTGTTGCAAAGGGTCGAAATCCAACACCAGGTGAGGTACATTTGCATGTCCATACACATGATCATGATGGAGAATCTTTTGTTGATGAGCGTTCCCGAGCTGTCCATGTAAGTTCAAAATTTTATAATTTCAGAATTAAACTAATGAAAAACTTAAGCTTTATATGATGACTTTAGTAAATAGCCCGGCTGCAAATATGCAGACAGTATTTTCTGGTACTGTGCCCTCAGCATGAGATAACACTCTTTAGGAACTTATTGCAAGGAAATTCTTAGCAAAACCAATTGCACTTCACTTTATAGTTAGATCATTGACACAGCTGATTATCTTTGTGATAGTATAATCCATGCATTGCACTGCTTTTACCTAGCTGATGTAAACAACAGTGTTTTGCCCACGTCTCGTAAAGGTGTGGTTAATGATAACTAACCTCAAACAAAAATGTATTTTAACTGAGCGGAATGATTAACATGTACATAATGTGGTCGTTTATCATTCTTAAGTCTATTAATTAAGTTTGTTTAAGCAAATCATTCATCAAGTCGTTAGTCAAGTGAAGTTTTAATTTATCAACCATGTGCCTCAGTCATCAATGGTATGTTCACTTGTTATTAATTTAATTCCTCACTGATACATACATAATTTAATTTATCAACCATGTGCCTCAGCCAAATTCATTTTACTCTAGCTTCAAAACCTAATCAGATCATGTTTAAATGATAGGTATATAAATGTGATGGAGAAATGATCACCAACTATTTGGTACAAAGAATGTCAGCATTCCTTTCATTTAGCTATAGAATACTGGTTGAACAAATCAGACATCTTCAATCCGCCAGGAAAATATGTAGTATCAGACTATCAGGACATAGTCACATAGCAGAAACAATATATTTTCCACATTTGGCACTCTTGACTCCAATTTTGCAGCAATCCTTATGTCTGCACAGTTTTTTTTTTAATCCTTGTGTTCCCCTGCTGACTCGCAGCAGCAACAAGTGCTGCATTTATGCAACCTTGTGCCTGTTAGTCTGTATAACTTGTACACCAACATCAACCAAACCAATTCCGCAAAGTGACAACACTAGCCTGTTCCTGTGATGCAGTGGAACCAGCTGCTAGTTGCCCTATTCAAACTCCCATAGCTGTTATTCCTTGTGTAATAATGCTGAAATTGAATCCTTTGAGCCCTGCTATTGATGTTGGTCAATTTACTTTTGTTTGATATAAACAGTCTACTAGACAGGAAGAACTGAAAAGTAGTATCAGTAGTGACTTAAATCAGTAGGAAATAGCCTGAAATTGTCCTTCTATTTGTTGTTTAGGAACTCTAATTGTCTTTTTTTCATGTTCTGTTACTTGACTATGAGATAGTGTATATGATCATTTATATCCAAGTTGTATGAAACTCTTTTTTGTTGGTCATCATGAGACTTCCATTCCAACAAAAAATGGATAAATATCTGCTCTCTTATCTTTGGAATTCATTTCCCTTTTTATTTGGTAAAATTGAATGGTTAGTATTCTTGATGTTTTAATTTCACTAATTATTACAGGAAAGATATCAAGAAATATTACGGGAAAAATCACAGTCTCAGTCTGATATTAATCAATGTGAAGCATATTACGAAGCTGCTGGGGGAACAAGGAAGAGAAGAATATATGGTCTTGGATCTCAAGCACAAATTTATTATGGGCCGAATCTTTGCGTCAATTTTGGCTTTAATTCTTCAACATCAGCAGCACCTTCAACTTCTCAATCAGCACCTACAGAAAATATGGAGGAGTTAGTGATGCGATTGATTCCTACACTGACTAATCGCTTGCTTCCTTTATTTATTGAGAAGGCACGCGGAGTGATTTCTTCACCATCAGATCATCCAAATACTCCTATCGACAAACCATCAGTTGTGACACCCATAGTGCCTCCTCCTCCTACTGCTAACGTTGACGATGTTGATCCTTTAGTTTCTGATGTTGATCGTAGTCTTTCACCCATGCATTAGTTTTTTATGTTATCTGCTTTTTGTTGGAAAGAACAAAATTATGCACTAACAATACTTGATGGATGTGTGGGTTCTTTTGGTAGTTGATAGCTTGGTGTTGTCGGTGTTTTGGACTTAACGATTAGTATTTCGCTATCTATTTTGAATTTTTTTTATAAATATTATTATATGTGAATGTCAGTTATTTTTAAGGGTATTTATTAATTTGTATTTAGTATGTTTCAACAGGTGTATTTAAAAAAAAATCAGAAGAAAAATATTTGTGACAGATTTGCGACGGATTTTGGTCGTTGCTAGAGGGAAAACAGTAGGCTACAAACTGCGACAAACATTGTATTGTCGCTAAATGCAGGCACAAATAATTCAATATTTTGTGACGGATTAGCGACAATGGTTTTCGTCGCTAATTTACTAAAACGACGAAATGAAATATGAAATTAGTCACGGAATTCATAACAATAGCAACAAAATATTCCGTTGCTATAATGTGGAACGGATCTCATACGTCGTTACTCTGTCGCTAATTTTTCTACGGATTTCATTTTTCCGTCGCTAATAGATTAGCAACGCGCAAAATCGTAACAGACGATATTCCGTCGCTAATCCGTCACAACACATGTTTAGCAACAGATATATGCTGATTAGCGACGGAATACGTCCGTCACTAAACATTGTTTTAGTGTATGGTGGACTGAACCAAGGTAGATACAATAACAACAATGGTAACTTAGGGAACACAAGTTCCAACCCTTGCATTCCACCAAAAGGGCAGTCTAATGAGCAAGGTAGTTCGAGGTTGGAGTCAATGCTTGAAAAAGTGTTGGCAAGTCAGACAAACACTGAAAAGACATTATCTGGGCTATCAGAGACACTGGCTTCTCATTCAGCAGCTATTCAGAATCTTGAATAGCATATACATGATCTTTCTAGAGAACAACATCTTGCTAGAAAAGGGGGGATCCATAGTGATACTATTCCAAACCCGAAGAATGGTGGGGGCGTGGATCGTACTTTTGCTATTATCACGAGTGGTAAAATACTTCAAGGTTCTAACAAGAAGGTGGTTGATCTAGATCCAATTATTGAGGAAGAAGAGGTGCATTCTGATGTGCCTATCATTGATGATGAGGTCCGTGGTGAAGAAAAAGTTGTTGATATTCCAGAAATTGTTGTTGATACAAGGAAACACATGATAAAAGGGGCTTTTCGCCCTTTGACTCAGATGTACAAAGCAAAGCCTCCCTTTCCTCAGAGGTTGACAAAGAAGAATCATGATGTTAAGTTTCAGAAGTTCTATAATCAGCGGAAGCAGTTAACAGTGAATTTTCCATTCTTAGATGATGTCAAGAGATGTCCGGATTTGCTAAGTTTGTGAAAGACTTGCTTACAAAGAAAAGGTCTGTTCAACATCATACAATAAATTTAACTTATCGTGTGAGTTCGATTATTGCTTCCACCACAGTTCAAAAGAAGGGAGATCCAGGGGCGTTTACCATTCCATGCAATATTGGGCTTCATGCATTTGCCCGTGCTCTATGTGATAATGGGGAAAATATCAACTTGATGCCCCTTGTTATTTTTAAATAATCCGGATTGGGGACGCCTAGACCGACTTCTATGCGATTACAGATGGCGGACAAATCTATTAAGAAGCTAGTTGGGGTTATAGAAGAAGTGTTGGTTCAAGTGGGTAAATTCATGTTGCCTGCTAATTTCTTTATTCTGGATTGTGCAGTTGATAGAGATATTCCCATCATCTTGGGAAGACCTTTCCTTGCTATGGGTAGAGTACTTATGGACTCCGAAAATAATGAAATTAAATTCCGAGTGAATGATGAAGAAGTGACTTTCCAAGCAAGCAAGGGGATGAAGTTGCCAAGCGCTTATGAGAGTATCTCGGTTATTAATTCGTTTAATGGGATTGATGATGCTGTCAAACATAAAATGGAAGAAGAAAGTCTGGGAGAAGCTCTTGCTACTGTTCTGATGAACTTTGATGCTTATGATATGGAGGGCTACGTGGAAACTATAAATGCGCTTCAGGGTCTGGGTTCCTGCACTTATCACCCAATAAAGCTCGATCTTGACCTTGCAAATAGAACTACCCCACCAGCTAAGCCTTCTATTGTTGAGCCACCAAAGCTTGAACTTAAGAATCTCCCATCACACTTGAGGTATGAGTTCCTTGGTCCGAACAAGACATTGCCAGTGATCGTTTCAGCATTACTGACTGAGGAACAGATTAGGCATTTAGTGGAGCGTTTGCGCAAGTACAGACGTGCTATTGGTTGGGCCATAGCAGACATTCGGGTTATTTCTTCTGGTATTTGTGAGCATAAAATTCAGCTAGAGGAGGATAGCTAGCCTAGTGTTGAACATCAACGGAGATTGAACCAGAACATGCAAGAAGTCGTGAAAAAAGAGATCAGAAAGTGGTTAGATGCTGGGGGTAGTATATCCGATTGCAGACAATAAGTAGGTGAGTCCTATTCAATGTGTTCCCAAGAAATGAGGTATCACTGTGGTGCCTAATGCAAAGAATGAACTGATTCCCACTCGTACAGTTACTGGATGGCGTGTGTGCATGGACTATAGGAAGCTGAATACTGCCACTTATAAAGACCATTTTTCCATGCGGTTCATTGATCAGATGTTGGATAGGCTGGCTGGGAGTTCTTAATATTGCTTCTTAGATGGATACTCGGGCTATAATCAGATCAACATTGCTGTAGAAGACCAAGAGAAGATGACTTTTACTTGTCGTTATGGGACGTTTGCGTTCAGCTGAATGCCCTTTGGGTTGTGTAATGCACCAACCACTTTTCAGAGGTGCATGATGTCGATATTTTCTGACATGGTAGAAGGCTTCTTGGAAGTAGTTGTGGATGATTTCTTTGTTGTGGGCGATTCGTTTGATGATTGTCTTGGCCATCTGGTCAAGTGCTGAAAAGATGTGAGGAGACAAATCTCATGCTAAATTGGGAGAAGTGCCCTTTATGGTAAAGGAAGGGATCGTCCTCGGTCACAAAAATTTCTGAAAAGAGAATTGAGGTTAATTAAGCAAAGATAGATGTGATTGCAAACTTCCTCCACCCATCTCAGTCAAAGGTGTCCCTTGTTTCTTGGGACATGCTGGGTTCTATAGGCGCTTCATCAAAGATTTATCCAAGATTGCTAACCCGATGTGCATGCTTCTTGAAAACGAGGCTAAGTTTGAGTTTGAGGACAAGTTCCGAAAGGCGTTTGATGAATTAAAGGAGCGCCTTACTACTGCTCCTATTATTGTTACTCCTGATTAGTCCTTGCCTTTTGAGTTGATGTGTGATGCTAGTAGTTTCGCGATAGGTGCGGTGCTTAGCCAGAGGCACAATAAAATTATGCACCCGATCTACTGTGCTAGTCGGACACTTAATGCAGCGCAGCTGAACTAAACAGTGACTGAGCAAGAGTTGCATGCTATAGTATATACTTTTGAGAAATTTCGGTCCTATTTGTTAGGGTCCAAGGTCGTGGTTTAAACTGACCATGCTACGTTGAGATATCTGATGGAAAATAATGAAGCTCAGCCGCGACTGATTCGTTGGGTCCTTTTGTTACAAGAGTTTGATTTCGAGGTAAAAGATCGAAAGGGGTTCGAAAATCAGGTTGCTGGCCATCTCTCTAGGCTTGAGGAAACAGGTGTGCCAGCAGAAGAACTTGCTATTGAAGATGTGTTTCCAGATGAGCAAGTTTTGGAGGTTTCTATGCAAGTGGCACCTTGGTATGCGGATTTTGCTAACTACTTGGTGACTGGTGTCATTCCTGACGAGATCAAATCTTATTAGAAAAAGAAGTTTTTGCGGGATGTTCGTCAGTACTATTGGGATGAACCATACTTATTCAGAACTGGCGCTGATAACATTATTCGGCGTTGTGTCCCAGAGAGTGAGGTATTGGAGATTTTGAAGGCTAGCCAAGATTCTCCAGTTGGGGGACATCATAGTGGTACGAGGACTGCTGCAAAGGTTCTCGAATGTGGTTACTATTGGCCTACTGTCTTTCATGATGCTAATTTGATGTTGCGTTCTTGTGATCAGTGCCAACGGCAGGGGAATATTGATAGGAGGCAAGAGATGCCTATGAACTTCGTAATGGAAGTTGAGGTGTTCGATGTTTGGAGAATTGATTTTATGGGGCCCTTTGTAAGCTCTGGAGGTATAATGTACATCTTGGTGGCTGTTGACTATATTTCTAAATGGGTAGAAGCGGTGTCTTTACCTAATAACGAAGCCAAGAGTGTCATGGGATTCTTGAAAAATAACATATTCACTCGTTTTGGTACCCCAAGGACGATAATCAGTGATGGTAGTTCTCACTTTTGCAATAAAGCCTTTGCGGGATTGATGGAGAAGTATGGAGTCAAGCATAGGGCGGCAACCCCTTATCATCCTCAGACAAGATAGCAAGTAGAAGTCTCTAATCGAGAGATAAAGAGTATTTTAGCGAAAACGGTGAATGCAAATAGAACTGATTGGGCGTGCATGCTCGATGATGCTCTATGGGCTTACCGGTCTGTCTTTAAGACTCCGATTGGGACTTCTCCTTTCAAGCTAGTTTTTGGTAAAGCATGCCACCTGCCAGTTGAACTTGAACATAAGGCCATGTGGGCTTTGAAGAAATTGAACATGAATTAGGAAGAAGCAACCAAACTCAGGTTGTTTCAGCTCAACGAGATGGATGAGTTCCGCTATCAGGCCTATGAAAGTGCAGCGTTATACAAAGAGAGGATGAAACAGTATCATGACAAGAAAATCCTGAAGCGGGAATTCTACAAGGGTGACCCCGTCCTGCTATTTAATTCTAGATTGAAGGTGCTACCGGGCAAATTAAAATCACGGTGGTCAGGTCCCTTTGAAGTGGTAAGTGTCTCACCCCATGGAGCTATTGAATTGAAGTCCGAAGATGGAACTCAGACATTTAAGGTGAACGGGCAGAGGGAAAAGCACTACCATGGTATGATTTGGGGGGATAGAATTGTTGATTGATATCAGTTAAAGCACCTTGGAACGAATGCTGACTCGGCGAGTCCCGACCAAGAGTAAATTGGTAACACTGTCGTGGTGCGACATTAAATCAAGCGCTTCTTGGGGCAACCCAAGTTTAAATTTCTATACTTTTGTTTTTTTTAGGTTGTTAGTTTTTTAATTTAACGGGTGTTGAGTGCGCAGGAACTGAAACTCTAAAAACCAGCAAAGTAACACTAGAGCACAAAAACGATATACAAAGTTGGAATTATGAGACTTAGCAACTGCTACTCTGCAGGTAAGCAAGTCGACGAGTAGGTCGACGACAGTCGATGTGCAAAGTCGGTCCGTCTTTTTACTCGTCAATAGGTTAGGGTTTTCTAGTAATATTTTGGGTCGTAAATTCGCGATGACGAGTCGTCGACGTGTCGATGACTTTTGCAAAAAATTAAAAATAATAATTTAACTGAACAGTCGCAAGTTTTAAAAAGAGAAATAACGGGCAGAGGTTTTATTTTCATACTCCCACCATTCGTCTTTCACTCTCCCTCAACCTCTCCATTTCTCCATAACTCCCTTCATAACTCCCCATAATTTCCTCCATAAAACACCACCCATTACAATCCCTAACCCCTAATCAAAATCCCCATTAAAAATCTGAAACCCTCTGCCCTAGTTTCACGAACATTGTCTAAGTTTTCTTCAATTTTTAGTCAAGTTTTCTTCAAGTTTCTCTCATAATCAGGTATGTTGCATGATTTTCGGCCTTCTCTTGGTTTTGTTGTGGTTAGTTGTTCAAAAATTGCTGAAGAATATGCCTAGGGTTCCTAAATTGATTAAAAATTTGGATTATGGGACCTAGGCTGTTTTGATTGGAATGAAATAAGTTGGGGGTATGTTTTAACTACGATAAATGTGTGATATCTGTGATGTTGAATGCTAAGGGTAGAAATTATGGCTTAGGGTTTGTACTTGTTGAATGAAATCCATGCTTAAAATTGCAAAATTGTGAAATTGTTGGTTGGGGGAAGGGAATTTGGTATGACTACTTTTAGTAAGACTCGTGGGAATGAGAATATCGTGCCCCTATTGAGTCGGCAGACATTTTGATCAACTTGTTGGTTCATTATGCCCGCCAATGGTCCGTAAAAGAGGAATTCTATTAAATGTACAATTTGAGGAGTGAAGTATGAGTAACTCCAATAGGTTGGAGGGTATTTCGATTAAAAACCTCGGTTTGACATCATTATACCCACCGAACAACACTCGAAAAAATTTACAAAAGTCAAAAAGCTCAAAGATGAGGGTGAATTCTGAGTAACCCGAAGCCCTACAACCCCTAATGTGCAAAATAATTAAATGTTGGTTTTCTGATTGATTAGGGTTAAAAACGCGAAACTGAACCAAAGTCTGTAAACTGTTAAGTTGCTGCTGCCAGGATCGTAAACGTGTCGACGGCACCGTCGACAGGTCGACGGACCATTTTTGTACAAAGATGGTCCTGTCAAGCTATTCGACGGTCCGTCGATAGGTTCGACGGTCCATCGAAGCGCAATGACGGTCAACAGACTCCAAACATCAGAGAATTGAGTTTTGTTTTTTTTGCTGAAAATCACCGTGTTTACTTTCACTCGTACAGATTGACTAGATTTTCGTTTTTGATGATTATAGGTATGGCGCCACCCAAATTAAAAACTACCTGAGGGGGTGGCTCGAGGCAAACTCAAAAAACAACGGGTCGAAGGAGGCCCAGTGGCCAACCTACGCTTAGAGATGAAGCCTCGGATGACGAGCCTGAGGTTATGCCCGAGTGGAAGAATAGGGCTGTCGTTCCCCCCTGGAACAGGCAGGTCATTGTATCGGCTGCTACACCGCCCCGTTTCTCCTAGTCTGACGAGGAGGGATCATCTACATCTAGGTCCGGTGATAGATCCGAGGAGGAGGGTTCGGCGGCTGCCTCTGGAGAGGCTTCACGTGTTTCGCAGCCACAGTCTCATGAGGATGCTGCTCAATCCTCCCAGGAACCTTCTAGATCCCAGACTCGTTAGAACTCACAGCCTGGTGATGATAATGATGTTGCTGATGATGATGCAGCTAGGGCTCGGGAGATCAGAAGCAAGAGGCTTGAGGACCGGTTTACTGTTGAGGGTGCCAGACGACTGTATGAGTATGGCATTAAATTAAAAGGTGACGACACGCAGCATGAGAACCACACCATAAATGAAGAGCGGCAGATCAGTTTTGAAGGGCTCCAGATCTTACCCAAGGCCAGAGAGCTCATTCGCCATTATCAACTAGAGTTAATGCAGGAGCTGCCTGGGGATTATTTCTCGATTTTGGTCCGTGATATATATGCCGCATATGTGGCCTTGATAAAAAAGGTCAGAAAGAGGCGCCAGAAACTGCGGGAGTTAGAGCCGCTGAGAGAGGTTGAGATCAGAGGAGTGAGTGTTGATATATCTGCCCAGGCCATCAATAGAGTATATTTTGGCAATAATTACACCGCCCTGAGGCAGACAATTGAATTGGAAGACAAGCTGCTGAGACGCAAGGAGCAGTCCGTCAGGGCCTGGGTAGCTACAGTGGTAAGTCGTCCAAGCAAGAGGGCCGAGTGTACTAACTTGGCAAATCGGATATTGAAAAGATAGTTGACATTGGAGGGAAAGTTTTGGTGGAGTGTGGTGCATTTGCGGCTTCTCCCCACTTAAGCCGATAATCCACTTACAGCTGACAGGCAGGTTGTTGTGGCCGCATTGATGTCTAGATATATGATTAATTTCGAAGGTTTGGCAAGTACTGAGATTCAGTTGAGGGCTTCCCAGCCCAACACTTCACTGATATATCCATGCCTAATTACAGAGCTTGTTCGGAGGCCACAGGTGCATTTTATCCATGATATCGACCACCGGATTACAGCTTCGTTAGTTTATTCTGTAGAAAGGTGCAAGAACGAGGCCGTTGATGATGGCCAAGGGGAAGATGAGGGGTTCCCAGTGGCACTTGGAGTGGTACCCCTACCTCAGAAGCTGAGTCATCCAGGGGCCGCGGGTGACTCTACACAGGAGTTACCCGCCATTGCTGCCCCTATGACTGAAACTGTCCAGACTGTAGATTCTGATGTTCTTGCTACTGATACTGGTGATGCTTCTATTAAGACTCAGACTGCTGTTCCTGATCCACAAACTTCGGCTCCACAGCCTCTAATGCTAGCCCCACAGCCAGCGGGCCCAGCTACACATCCCCAAGGTACAGCCAGAGTTGACCCCTATGTCTTCTAGATAGACAACTTTAGGAAATTTGCAAAACAGGCGGCTACAACGGACCAGCAGTCGAAGATCATAGTGGCCCAGCTCGATGATTATGTGAGAACGAGAGTGGAAGAGGCAGTAGAGCCTGTAAGGTCGACATTGTCAGCTCGACTGGATGGGTTTGAGATTAGATTGACAGCATTGGAGATGGCCCGCCCGACCACTTCCACTGATGCTTTGAGGGCAGAGTTAGAGCAGCTTAAAGCTGACGTTTTATTATTGAAGGCTCGTGATCTGAGCCTAGTAGCAGCACCACCATATGTTGCGTCAGAGATTGAGGAGGAGCTTCCAGTGGTGCAGTTAGTTGTGCCTACCGCGGCAGGTGGTCGGGGAAACAGAAAGAGATTGGCTCTTGCTCAGGAAGAGGTGGTAGAGGAGGTGAGAGAGAGTACTCGGCCGAGAGGTTCGATTCTATAGGAGCAGCACATGGCAGCGGCCATTCAGAGATCTCTTGTGGAGAATTTTCCTTTTGAGACCACAAGAGCTACTTCGAGCAGTGCTCCAGTTAGCGTGCCATTGCCATCGCCCCTTCCTATTCCAGTGCCAGCAGCTACTGGTACTACAACAGATGCTGCTGCTGATGCAGCCACTGATACTACTACTGCGATTGCACCACTTGATGCCTCGCAGACCGATGACTCGCGAGAGGATCAGCGCGCCTAGTGCGCCACAAGTATTCCTACTTCTTATTTTACTTTTACTGCATTGGGGACATTAGAGACTTTTTCAGTTGGGGGTGGGAGTATTTGATTTGTTTATGTTGTATATATGTGTTTAGGACCCCTCGGCTTTTATTTGCCATGGTTCTTTTCCTGAGGGGTTTATTTCTTGTTGAACCTGGAATGTTTAGGTCGTGTTTAGATAAAATAAAGTAATGTTGACTTATGTGGTGGTGGTTTGATTAACTAGGGCAGTCTTGTTTTGATTTGCGAAAAAAGTACTCCCCTCCGAAATTTTTGAAAACTTGGACTTGGTTGTGTAATTGACATGCATGCTTCTTTGTGTGACATTTAGATTATTGAGTTATCTTGTGTGCGGAATTATAGCGAGGAGACTAGTGTGTTGACAATTCTGATGCCATGTGTTGTGAGGTTTTGTAGATATATTCTCTAGTTGTGTATGTAATCTAGAACTAGCCTGGTTAATTGTGCTTCTGAAGATAAATGAAGCTGTGAAATGATCTTAGGCCTTGTTTATGATTAGGAACCCCTTGTAAGCCTAAATATAAGCCTACCCGTAGATTAATATCCCTTGTTAGCCATTTTGAGCCTTAAAAACTATTCTTTGACTAGCCGTAATAAGCCGATACTTATTCTGAATATCCCTCTCTTTGCACCCGGTCCCTCCTTGGCACTAAAATAATAGGATGGAGGCTAAAAACCTATGTTTGGGGTGATAGGTGGAATAAGGGGAACATGAGGCGTAAGCCTAAAGTGGGGTAGAAGTGAATTGCCTAGTTAAAAGACATCGATGTGGTAAGTGTGGAAAAAAAAACAACAACCAAAGAAAAAAATAAGAAGTAGAATAGCAATAAAACCGCACCGAGGCAATAAAGCGAAAAAAAGGAAGAAAACAAAAGGCGAAAGGGGTAAAAGAAAAGAATAAGATATAGTGTTTAAAGAGGGCGAGTCACAGTTATCCAAATATCTATCCTACCTGTCCCTGAGCCTACATTACAACCTTGGAAAATTCCTAGTGTGATCACAGCCGAACTGTCCAAAGTCAAGGGCACTGAAAATAAGGACAAGCTTATGGTGTTTGCATGCTTAGTTATAGAATTTCTTTGTGAGTGTGAGTGTTTCTCTTCTCCTTTGTCTTTTGTCCCATTATGTGTGTACATATATGTTGGGACATTCTTTGATCTTTGTGAGGGCATGATAATTTGTTAAGTGAGTGGTTTCCCGAGAGTCTTGATTCGTGTGCCCTATGATTTCTTTAATAACTAGATGTAATAAATTGAAGCCTCATGGTTAAGTGCATCCATACAAATGATCCATTAGAAGTATATCAAGATCGATACCGGTGATCATACACTTTATCTGACGGGGATACAACCTTGGTTCTTTTTACCCACATATTTACAATTTTAAATTTCTAATCACTTTAAATTATTCCACAAACCAAAACAACTATAAAACCCTTTTTTTTTGGAATACACCAGGACCGCAAGATTAGTATAATACTTGTTTAGTAAACTTTTCACACCATATTCTCTGTGGGATTCGACCCCAACCTCGTTGGGTTACTATATTTGACATCGTCCGCTTTACGCTATTAACAGTGTAAATTTGAGTGTATCAGCATTTAACACCCGTTAATCAGTAACCTAAAAAAATAATAATTCTAGTATAGAAATTTAAACTGGGGTTACCTCCCAAGAAACGCTTGATTTAACGTCGCAGCACGACGGTGTTACCTATTTTTACTTCGGGTCAGGATTCGTTCCCAGATGCTTCAACTGGTATCGATCGACAATTCTATCCCCCTCAATGCAACCATGGTAGTGCTTCACCCTCTGTTTATTCACCTTAAATGTCTGAGTTCCATCTTCGGACTTCAATTCAATTGCTCCATGGGGTGAGACACTTACCACTTCAAAGGGACCGGACCACCTTGATTTCAATTTGCCTGGTAGTAGCTTCAGTCTGGAATTAAATAGCAGGACAGGATCACCGTTGTAAAATTCCCGCTTTAGGATTTTCTTGTCATGATACTACTTCATCCTTTGTTTGTATAATGCTGCACTTTTATAGGCCTGATAGCAGAACTTATCCATCTCATTGAGTTGAAACAACTTGAGTTTGGTCGCTTCTTCCCAATTCATGTTCGATTTCTTCAAGGCCCACGTGGCCTCAACTGGCATGTGACATGCTTTACCAAAAACTAGGTTGAAAGGAGAAGTCTCAATTAGAGTCTTGAAGGAAGTCCGGTAAGCCTATAGAGCATCATCGAGCTTGCAGGCCCAATCAGTTCTATTCGCATTCACTGTTTTTTTAAAATACTCTTTATCTCCCGATTGAAGACTTCAACTTGCCCACTTGTCTGAGGATGATAAAGGGTTGCTACCCTATGCTTGACTCCATACTTCTTCATCAATCCCGTTAAGGCTTTGTTGCAAAAGTGAGAACCACTATCACTGATTATCGCCCTTGGGGTACCAAAACGAGTAAATATGTTTTTTTTCAAGAATCCCATGACACTCTTGGCTTCGTTATTAGGTAAAGCCACAACTTCTACCCATTTAGAAACATAGTCAACAACTACTAAGATGTATTTCATGCCACAAGAGCTCACAAAAGGCCCCATAAAATCAATCCCCCAAACATTGAACACCTCAACTTTCATTACAAAGTTCATAGGCATCTCTTGCCTCCTACCAATATTGCCCTGCCATTGGCACTGATCACAAGAACGTACCATCAAATTAGCATCATTAAAGAGCGTAGGCCAATAGTAATCGCATTCGAGATCCTTCGCAGCAGTCCTTTTACCACTATGATGTCCCCCAACTGGAGAGTCGTGGCAAGCCTTTAAAATCTCCAATGGCTCACTCTCTGGAATGCATCGTTGAATAATGTTATCAGCGTAAGTTCTGAATAAGTACGGCTCATCCAAATAATACTGATGAGAATCGCGCAAAAACATTTTTTCTGATAAGATTTGATCTCGTCAGGAATGATACCAGTCACCAAGTAATTAGCAAATTCTGCAAACCAAGGTGCCATTTGCATAGACACCGCCAAAACGTGATCATCTAGAAACGCATCATCTATATCAAGTTCCTCTATTAGCACCCCAGTTTCCTAAAGCCTAGAGAGATGGTCAGCAACCTGACTTTCAGACCTTTCTCGATCTTTCACCTCGAAATCGAACTCTTACAACAAAAGGACCCAACGAATAAGTCACAGCTTAGCTTCCTTCTTTTCTATAAGATACCTCAATGTAGCATGATTAGTGTACACCCCAATCTTGGATCCCAACAAATAAGACCGAAACTTCTCAAAGGCATATACTATAGCAAGCAACTCTTGCTCAGTCATTGTGTAGTTCATCTACGCCTTATTAAGAGTCCTACTAGCATAGTAGATCGGATGCATAATTTTATTGTGTCTCTGGCCAAACACAGCACCAATCGCAAAAACACTCGCATCACACATCAACTCAAATGGCAGGGACCAATCAGGAGCAACAATAACAAGAGCAGAAGTGAGACGCTCCTTCAATTCATCAAATGCCTTTCGGCACTTGTCATCAAACTCGAACTTAGCCTTTTTTTAAGAAGCTTGCACATTGGGTTAGCAATCTTGGAGAAATATTTTGATGAAGTGCCTATAGAACCCATCATGTCCCAAGAAACTCTGGACCCCTTTTACTGAGATGGGTGGAGGAAGTTTTGCAATCACATCTATCTTCGCTTGATCGACCTCAATTCCTTTTTCAGAGATTTTGTGACCGAAAACTAAACTTTCCTTCACCATAAAGTGGCACTTCTCCCAATTTAGCACGAGATTTGTCTCTTCACATATTTTCAGCACTTGACCCAGATGGTCAAGACAATCATCAAAAAAATCGCCCACAATAGAGAAATCATCTATGAACCCTTCCAAGAAATCTTCTACCATGTTAGAAAAGATCGACATCATGCACCTCTGAAATGTTGATCTGATTGTAGCCAGAGTATCCATCTAAGAAGCAATAGTAAGATCTCCCAGCCAGCCCATCCAGCATCTGATCAATGAAAGGCATGGGAAAGTGGTCTTTACAAGTAGCTGAGTTTAGCTTCCTATAGTCTATGCAAATACACCATCCAGTAACTGTACGAGTGGGAATCAGCTCATTCTTTGCATTAGGCAACACAGTGATACCTCTTTTCTTTGAGACACATTGAACAGGACTCACCCACTTGTTGTCTGCAATCGGATACACTACCCCAGCATCTAACCACTTTATGATCTCTTTTTTCACGCCCTCTTGCATGTTTTGGTTCAATCTCCGCTGATGTTCAATACTCGGCTTGCTATCCTGCTCTAATTGAATTTTATACTCCTTCTACTAGAAGGAATGCCCTGAATGTTTGTTATGGTCCAACCAATAGCATGTCTGTATTCGTACAAAATCTCCACTAGTTACTCAATTTGTTCCTCAGTTAGTAATGCTGAAACGATCATGGGCAATGTATTATTCGGACCAAGGAAGTCATACCTCAGGTGTGATAGGAGTTTTTTAAGCTCAAGCCTTGGTGGCTCAAAAATAGATGGCTTAGCTGGCGGAGTAGTTCTATTTGCAAGATCAAGATCAAGCTTTCTTGGGTGGTAAGTGTAAGAACCCAAACCCTCAAGCGCACTTACAGTTTCCACATAGCCCTCCATATCATCAGCATCAAAGTTTATCAGAATAGCAGCAATAGCTTCTCCTAAACTTTCCTATTCCTTTTTATGTTCGACAGCATCATCAATCCCATCAAACAAATCAATAATCGAGATATTCTCATAAGCACTTGGCAACCTCATCCCCTTACTTGCTTGGAAAGTCACCTCTTCATCATTCACTCAGAACTTGACTTCGTTCTTTTTAGAGTCCATAAGCGCAATCCCCGTGGCAAGGAATGGTCTTCCCAAGATAATGGGAATATCTTTATCAACCACACAATCCAGAATAACGAAGTCAGCAGGAACCATGAACTTACCCACTTGTACCAACATATCATCTATAACCCCAACTGGCTTCTTGATGGATCTGTCCACTATTTGTAATCGCATAGAAGTCGGTCTAGGCATCCTCAATCCGAATTACTTGAAAATAGTAAGGGGCATTAGATTGATGCTCGCCCCATTGTCACATAGAGCACGAGCGAATGTATGAATCCCAATATTACACAGAATGGTGAACGCCCCTGGATCTCCCTTCTTCCGGACTATGGTGGAAGCAATAATTGAACTCAAACGATGAGTTAAATTCACCGTCTCATGTTGAACAGACTTCTTCTTCATAAGCAGGTCTTTCACAAACTTAACAAATCCGGGCATCACTTTAAAAACATCTAAGAATGGAAAATTCACCATTAACTACTTCAACTGATCATAGAACTTTTAGCACTTAGCATCATCATTGTTCTTGGCAAACCTCTGAGGAAAGGGAGGTTTTGCTTTGTACATCTGAGTCAAAGGGCGAAGAGCCCCTTTTATCATATGTTTCCTAGTATCAGCAGTAATATCTGGAATATCAACAACTTTCTCTTTAATATGGACCCCATCATCTACTATAGGTACATTAGAATGCACCTCTTTTTCCTTAATAACCGGATCTAGATCAACCGCCTTCTTGTCAGCACCTTGAAGTATTTTACCGCTTCTCATGATAATAGCAAAAGTACGCTCCACACCACCTCCATTCTTTGGGTTTGGAATAGTATCACTAGGAAGTCTTCCCTTTCTAGCAGGATGCTGCTCTCTGGATTGGTCACGCATCTGCTGTTCAAGGTTTTGAATAGTTGCTGAGTGAGAAACTACAGTCTCTGATAGTCCAGATAATGTCTCTTCAGTATTTGTCTGACTTGCCAACACTTTTTCAAGCATTGACTCCAATCTCGAACTACCTTGATCATTAGACTGCCCTTTTGGTGGAATGTAAGGGTTGGAACTTCTGTTTTCGAAGTTACCATTGTTGTTGTTGTATCTACCTTGGTTTTCTCCACCATAGTTGTTGTTGTAGTTCCCTTGGTTGCTGTTGTAGTTCCCGTGGTTGTTGTTTTATGCACCTTGCCCTTGTTGAGGTCTCCAGTATCTCTGATTTAGCCAGGATCATCCCCTTTTGCTATGTAGTCTGCATATTGAACATTCTCAACTGGCGGATGGGGACCCTCTTGATATGGACCCTCGTGGTATTGGTACATTCCAAGCGGCATGCCTGAGATATCTTTACACACGTTCACCTTTTTCCCCTCTCTCTCATCAAGCCTCTTCGTCAGTAAAGAGATATTAGTGGCCAGCTGTGCCAATGTCTGCTGCATCTCCTGGTTATCCTTCACAATATTTTGTATTAATGGTGTCCCAAGTGATAACCCATCAGAATTACTTGAATGTCATGCTTGACTGTGTGTAGTCAATCGATCAAGTATATCAGTAATATTAGCATAGGAATTATTCATGAAACACCCGCCAGCAACATTATTGGCTATTGCTTGGGTCATAGGATCTAACCCTCTGTAGAACTTCTCCTTCAAAATATGATCTAGGAAACCATGGTTTGGACTCCTATCCAAATATTCTTTGTACCACTCCCAAGCTTCACGAATTTTCATTCTTTTACTCTAATGGATCGTTTGGATGGATGCACTTAACCTCTATGTGAATCTAGACTATTTCCCAATAAGAAAAGATTATTTCTTTTTTTGCTTTTTTTAAAGATAAGAAAGTATGCATGAAGTACGGTTAATTATGCCAAGTAAATTCCTTTTATTCCGAAGTGAATTTATTAAACAAGGTTTAAAGCCTTGAGTTCTTGTTATTTGTTCTTACCTAACCCTAGTTATTTTCCCAAATAAACTAATGTTCATGGCATTAGCTAATGTTTGCAACCACTAACTATATGATGAAAACGAAGAAAAAATGAACCATAACAATCCATTATGCGTATATCAATCATAATCCCCAATCACAAACACCCATCCTTGGGTTCACAACCTTATTAAAGGTGTTTAGCTACTCATGGCAACAAGAAAAAAACAAAAGATTGAAGATTGCACGATTGAATTTTGTATTGAACTTACGAATAAAACTTGAAAGTAAACGAATGTAATTGTCTGGAAAATCTTCAAAAGTAATAAAAACCCAAAAGTAATTACTACAAGTCTAAAACTCCAGATGTCTGAAAAATAAAACCTAAATAGGTATTTATATGAGCTAAACTTGGAATAATTAATCCCAATCCTGTTCCAGGTCGGTTTACAACTCGACGGGTCGTCTTTGTGCTTTGACAGTCGTCGACATGTTGACGAGCATGACGACGATCTGACGACAGAGTTTCACTTCGCAAGACTTCAACCATCTTTCCACTTCAACGACCGTCGATCATGTCGACGGTGCAACTCAATGGTCTGATGGCACTTTTGCAGGATATTTGTCGACGAGGCAACTCGATGAACCGTCGAACATTTTGACGGCCCGTCAATCATCCAGCTCTGCATGTTATCAATATTCCTTAGCTATAGGAACTCTCCTTGCAATTCTACGACCAAAATGACAGACCGTCGACACTTAATGCACACCAGTACAGAACATTTGATTTCCTTATTTTCACTTGTCGAGCATTCTAACTTCGAAATACCTACGCAACATACCAAACACATCAAACTAATACAAACTTACTCGAAAACAAGTAAAACTTAGAGTTAAAAAGCACTAGATGTGCCATAATTTCACGGCACATCAGGCAACAGTATGGTATGAATCCTGGCTACAGTTGAGAGGGCAGAATGCACCTCTAGCAGTATGTTCCGAGTTCACCAGGGCCTTCTTGGCTCATTATTTGCCGGCTGAGATTCGCAGGGCCAGAGTTGATGAGTGCTTATTGATCCGCCAGAATAATATGAGTGCTCGATAATATAGTTTGAGATTTAACTCTCTGGCCAGATATGACCCTACGATTGTTGCTGAAATGGAAGACTGGGTTCATCATTTTGTAATAGGGCTTAGTCCCCACTTGATAAATAAATATATGATGGACTCACTTTAGGATGGTATGGATATTGCTCGTATTCAGGCATATGCTCAGAATCTGGAGGACCATAAGCATCAGCAGCAGGCCGACAAAGGTACGGACAGAGGTCGTCATAAGCGGCAAGGTATGCGGGTTATTATGGTGATTATCAGGGAGGTTATAGGCCTCATTCTTCCAGATGATCAACCCTTTCAGCAGTTAGTGAACCTTTTTGGTTTCAGGGGCAGCGTTATGACCGACCTAATTATTCTGGACCTGGTTATAGTTCGAGGACACTAGCTTCTTTTTACAAGGGAGATTCCTGTTAGGCAAGGCCTCTTTTGCCCCGTTGTGACCAGTGCGGTAAGGGCCACTTTGGCCAGTGCCGCCAGGGTATGGGGGTGTGCTATACTTGTGGGCAGCCTAGTCATGTTATGCGGGACTGTCTGTCTCACAGTAGAGGGTGGGTCGGCTCAGCCGATAGGTTCGATCGCAGGCTCTTCATCATCTGTTCACCTTCCTGGGCAAGGTTCTTCTTCAGCCCCAGCGGGTAGAGGTAGAGGCAGCAGACTTCTGGTTCACGTAGCGGTCAGAACCGTATTTATGCACTCACAAGGCGGTAGGATCTTGAATCGTCCCCAGATATTGTGACAGGTATCTTATCCATCTGTTCTCATGATGTTTATGCTTTGATTGATCCAGGTTCCACATTATCTTATATCACTCCATATGTTGCGGTCAAGTTTGGAATTAAGCCAGAATTATTATCCAAGCTTTTCTCTGTTGCTACCCTATTCGGGGAACTTGTTATTGCGAGACAAATTTATTGTAAGTGTTTGGTTTTGATATGTGACCGCGAAACTCTTGCAGATTTAGTAGAATTAGAAACTGTGGGCTTCGATGCCATTATGGGTATGGACTGGTTGACTTCTTGCTATGCCGATGTTGAATGTTGGTCCAAAACTGTGAAGTTTTAATTCCCTAGAGAACCAGTTCTTAAATGGAAGGGCAATACTCCAGCACCAAAGGGTAGATTTATTTCCTACATTATGGTGCGAAAAATGATCTCCAAAGGCTATATTCATCACTTGGTTCGAGTTAGAAGTACTGAAGCTGAACCACCGAATCTACAGTTCATTCCAGTAGTTAATGAATTTCAGGATGTATTTCTAGATGAATTACCAGGTCTTCCTCCCAAAAGGAAAGTCGAATTTGCAATTGATGTGTATCCGGGCACTCAGCCCATCTTTATTCCTGCCTATCGAATGTCCCCTGCCGAACTGTGAGAATTGAAGGTGTACTTGCAAGACTTGCTAGATAAGGGCTTCATTAGTCCTAATACTACTCCGTGGGGAGCGCCGGTATTATTTGTGCGCAAGAAAGATGGCTCACTAAGAATGTGTATTGACTACCGGCAACTAAATAAGGTGACTATCAAGAATAAATATCCATTGCCCAGAATTGATGATTTGTTTGATCAGCTGCAGGGCACCAAATGTTTCTCGAAAATAGACATAAGGTCAGGGTATCATTAGCTACATGTAAAAGGGGAAGATATTCCAAAGACAGCTTTCCGAACGAGATATGAGCATTTTGAATTCTTAGTTATGTCCTTCGGATTGACGAATGCTCCAGCAACATTCATGGCACTGATGAATTCTGTGTTTCGGCCCTTCTTGGATATCTTTGTTATTGTATTCATTGACGATGTCCTGTTATATTCTTATTTTGAAGCAGAACATGTTGATCACCTTCGGAAGATGCTGCAAACATTGCGAGATCGAAGGTTGTACGCAAAGTTCTCCAAATGTGAATTCTGGCTAACTTCAGTGGCTTTTCTAGGCCATATTATGTCTGACGAGGGTATTACAGTTGATAATCGAAAGATCGATGTCACGCCCCGAACCATGGCCTTGGTGAAACACGACACTCGGTGCCTTACTGTATGTAACCGAGCGAACCACATGGCTTGCTGAATCATCATTAGGCATACTTGAGTGGAATATAACATGAAACATGATGGACTTTAAGAAAACACATGAAGTCATAATAATTTATAAAATACTCGTTCAAAACATGAATACTGAAATATCATGAATCAAGCCAAAGATGGCTAAACAACTCTGAATATATGTCATAACATAATTGACTAGTCTAGTCTATGAAACCTCTATCACGAGTCTAAAATGAAAGTCATAAAAGCTGGGAAAAGGCCCCCAGCATAACTTTAATGCATGACTACTATAGGATAAATCACTGAATAAACCCCGAACGAGATGGGGCTCACCAATAGGCTGATACGAGCACGTTCTACTGAGCAGATACGTCGTCCTGTAAATCTGCACTTGCATCGTGAAAAGAAGGCCCCCGGGAAAATAAAAGGGGATGTCAGCACATTAAATGTACTGGTATGCAAAGCAACTGATAGAATAAGCATGGCACATGAAATCACAATGAAAAAGCTAAACTAAAACTAAAACCTGGTTGTGAGTATGCACATGGATATATATATATATATATATATATATATATATATATATATATAGTAAAATATCTATGGGAGAGCATTAGTATGACCGACATGTAATCACCACGCTTGCACGTAGCGTCTGATCTCTGCCCGATCAGCTAAGCCATCTTGTACCTTGCTGGGGTACAAGACATGAACATGGCATGAATGGATCCAAGTCCTTCAATGGGGAAATATGAAGGAATCGTCCTAAACATGGGCGGAACGATCCTTATCCTATGGTGGCAAACGTAGTTTCGGGCTAGCTAAGCCTTCTCGGTGATCTGTACAAGTCCTATAAGCATGAACATGGAAATAGGTGGCACTTGCTGCCCATGGTTTTCACAAATCATAAATTACATGTACATGATATAACTTCATAGTATTCTTGCATAAAAACGTGTAAAACATTTAGAGCATTCTATTGAAAATCAGCATAATAAATTATAACTTGTATGTAAGACCCCATGGAATGCAAAGCATGGGTATTCATGGATTACGGACAGATTCTCAATAATCATAAGGAAATATCAAGAACTAAATAATGGATTAATAATACTTCAATACTTAGTATAGCATGGTACATGGACCTAGGGCTATCATGAGCATGGTTAAGAACCCTAGTTTTCGTATAACCTCTTACTTTATGGAAGAAGTGGCGTGGGGAAGAACAAGAATGTTCCCACACGTAGATAGTAACCCTACATACTTTGTAATGCTCCAAACTCGTAATAAAAATCTGAACTTTGTAGAAGAATCCCAAAGCTTTAGTCTTGAATCTTTTAAATGGGTTTTCTTGATAACCCTTAGGTAAAAAGAATGAATTCTTATTTAGGAATCATGGATACATATTAGAATTAACTTGGGATGGCTTGGAATAACTTACCTTGGTGAATTTTAATGGATGGAGGGGAATATTTCGTCCTAGGGCTGGAGGGAATGTGAAAAGTGAAAAATAGAACTGAACCCTCGTATTTAAAGGTTCTGGACAACACTGGAGAAGTACGGCCTAAATGTACATCCCGTACTTCAAGGTACGGCCCGTACATTGGGTCAAACTTCCAGTGATATTTTAATTTAAACGAGGGAAGTACGGGCTCAAGGTATGTCCCGTACTTCAAAGTACGGCCTGTACCTTTTTTCCGTACTTGGGTTAAAAGGTCTCAATGCTCTCTGCCAGTTCCTCTCTATGTATGTCCACCATTTTACGGCCCGTATTTCATTGTATGGCCTGTACTTTGTTCATAAAACGTACAGTTGACGTCCTGAGGCCAAATTTTCCAATTCTAACACTTTTGGCTTGGTTTCTAAGTTCCCAAATCATGAACGTAAGCTAGTTAGGGTACGAGGTGTTACAATATATCCCTCTTGGAATCATTTATCCTAGAATGATGGGTCAGGATTAAGAATAGAGCTGGACATGGCTTGAGTACTTACGCGTGAAGGAAAAATTACATGAAACGTGTTGACTAAATTATCATGACATAGTTATTTGGAAACATAGCTAATGAAGCATGACTGATGAATGCTTGAACAAGAATGTGAAGCATGAGACATGAATACATAATGGACATGACATGGATACAGAGGTTAGTTACCTTGGACATTCTCCTCTGGTTCGTCAAACAATTGTGGGTACTTGGATTTCATATCTTCTTCGGCTTCCCATGTAGCTTCTTCAACTTTTTGACTCCTCCATAAACTGGGGCAGAAGTTAATCTCTTTTTCAACTCTTCAAAGCTTCGCTCACAAGCATCTGACCATTGAAACTTAACCTTTTTCTGAGTCAACTTAGTCAACGAAGCAGAAATAGAGGAAAATCCTTTCGTGAAATGTCTATAATAGCCTTCCAGAATTAAGAAACTTCTTATATCAGAAACTGAGGTGGGTCTGGGTTAATTCCTTGCGGCGTCAATCTTCTGAGAATTAACTAACACCTTCACCTGAGATCACATGGCCTAAGAATGCCACTGACTTGAGCCAAAATTCACACTTTGAGAATTTTGCAAAAAGTTCGTGATCTTTAAGAGTCTGCAACACTATTTTGAGATGTTCTGCATGATTGGCCTCACTACGGGAATACACCAAAATATCATCAATGAAGACGATGACGAATAATTTAAGGTAAGGCTTGCAGACCCTGTTCATAAGGTCCATGAAAGCTGCTGGTGCATTTGTCAACCTAAACGACAGGACTAGAAATTCAAAGTGACCATAACGGGTTCTTAAAGCGGTCTTCGGAATATCAACTTCCTTAACCTTTAACTGATAGTAGCCTAATCTGAGGTCAATCTTGGAATAACATTGGACACCCTGAAGTTGGTCAAATAAGTCATTTATTCTGGGAAGAGGTTACATGTTCTTAATGGTGACTTTGTTCAATTGGCAGTAGTCAATGCACATGCATAAGCAACCATCTTTATTTTGGACAAATAAGACTGGCGCACCCCAAGGTAAAACACTGGGCCTAATAAATCCCTTGTCAAGAAGGTTTTTTACTTAGACTTTTAATTCCTTCAACTTCGCTGGAGACATTCTGTATGGTGGAATAGATATCGGCTGAGTATCGGAAAGTAAATCAATTCCAAAGTCAATCTCCCTGTCAGGAGGGACTCTGGGAAGATCTTCTAGAAAGACTTCTGGAAACTCGTTTATAACAGGAACGAACTGGTGAGTTGGAGTCTGGGCATCTGAATCCCTGGCTCGAACTAAGTGGTAGATATAACCCTTGGAAATAATTTTACTAGCTTTTAAATAGGAAATAAACCTACCCCTGGGTACCACCGAATTACCCTTCCACTCTATAACTGGCTCATTCAGAAACTCAAATTTCACTACTTTGGTTCTACAACATACTGTGGCATAACATAAAGCCAACTAATTTATACCCATGATTACATCAAAATCTACCATCTCTAACTCTGCTAAGTCAGCTATGGTTTTATGGTGGTAGACTAAAACTGGGCAACCCCTATAAATAAGCCTAGCCATGACTGACTCACCTACTGGGGTGGACACCTCAAAGGGTTCATGCAATTTTTCTGGTTCAATCCCAAATTTCTTAGCAATAAATGGGGATACATAAGATAAAGTGGATCTTAGGTCAATAAGGGCATAAACATCGAATGTGAAGACTATTAATGTACTATGACCACATCTGCACGAGTTTTTGTATCCTGAAGACCTGTGGCGCATACAAGTGGTTTCGTCCTCTGCCTGTGTTTCAAGACATAGCCACATTGTGCCCTTGCTGGGCCTGATTGTTACGAGGAGCTGCTGAGTTTGTGGACTGTGCCACGTTACCTTGCCTAGCTAACGGTCAATCTCTCTAAAAATGACCCCTCTGGCCACAACCATAGCATACATCCATACCCATATGACACTCACCTGGGTGTCTCTTACCACACTTATTGTAACTCAGAATATCATATGTCTTCTGCCCTACACTAGCCTGAGAATAAGAACTTAATGGTCTGAAAATCTGCCGCTTATCATTTTGAAATTTTGGGACAGGGGCACTTGCTGTGGATGGAGCAGGTCCTGCTAATTTGTTCTTAAAGAATTTCCTATTCCCATTACCGCTGAACTGTCCGGTAGACTTGACCCTCTTGATGAACTCTTCATCTTTCTCTTTCTGCAAGGCTTCCTTCTCATTTAGCCTTATCTCATTCCCCTGTATGAAAGCAACAATCTTGGAGATAGTTATCTCCCCGTTTTGTGAAGCAATATTGGCCTCATCATATAGGTGGGATCAAGACCATAAACAAACCTTCTCACTCTTACCCTCATGTCTAGTATCATAAGTGGAGCATGCTTAGCTAGACTAACAAATTCCATATAGTTGTCCTGAACTGACTTGCCATTTTGGTTAAGCTTCAGGAATTGCTCAGCCTTAGCTTCTCTGACTTCTATTGCCATGAAGTGGTCTAGGAATGCGCTTACAAATTCATCCCATGTAACATCAGGCACATCCTCCCCTCGGGACAACTCCCAAGATTCATACCAAGTGTTAGCAATGCCCTGCAGCTGATGAGCTCCAAAGGTAACTGCCTCAGTCTCTGTGACAGTCATAACCCTAAAGATTTTCTGAAGGGAATTAATGTAATCTTGAGGGTCCTCATCTTTCTTTGTCCCCGTGAAGATTGGGGGATTCATTCTGAGAAAGTCCTTAGTCTTAGAAGACTCTCCATTATTCCCTGAACTTGACCCAAATTCCTGACACTGGGCCTGCGCTACTACCAACTGAGTGAACATGTTAATAGCGTTTCTAACATCAGTATCATTAGTTTCGGGTGGAGGAGCTGGAGTAATAGTTGTGAGTGGCGTAGTCTATGGCAGAGGTGCCTGATCTGGAGTGACTCGGACAGCCTCGGTCCTTGCAGCATTAGCAACTGCCCTTTGATTGTTAGAAGTCGTCCTTTTTGCAGGCATGATTCTGAAAATACATACACGCACGATTTAGAAAGGCATCCTAAGAGTACGGCTCTAACTGCACGATCTAGAGTATGAAAGAAGTGAGACAATCCTAAATGTCTTAGTGGTCAACTGTTTATATGTGTGGGGCCCTCACGCATATAAAAGTGATCCCACTGGACACAGTTTTATAGACTCCCTAAGACACTTGAACCTAGTGCTCTGATACTAAGCTTTGTTACGCCCCGAACCATGGCCTGGTTGAAACACGGCACTCGGTGCCTTACTGCACATGACTGAGCAAACCAGATGGCTCGCTGAATCATCATGTGGCATACATAAGCGGAATATAACATGAAACATGATGGACTTTAAGAAAACACATGAAGTCATAATAATTTATAAAATAGTCGTTCAAAACATGAATACGGAAATATCATGAATCAAGCCAAAGATGGCTAAACAACTCTGAATAACTGTCATTACATAACTGACTAGTCTAGTCTATGAACCTCTATCATGAGTCTAAAATGAAAGTCAAAATTGTTGGAACAAGGCCCCCAACGTACCTTTAATGCATGACTACTATAAGATAAATCACTGAATAAACCCCGAAGGAGATGGGGCTCACCAATAGGCTGATACGAGCACGTCCTACTGAGAAGATACGTCGTCCTGTAAATCCAAACCTGCATTGTGAAATGCATGCCCCCGGGCAAATAAAAGGGGACGTCAGCACAGTGAATGTACTGGTATGCAAAGCAACTAAAAGAATAAGCATGGTACATGAAATCACAATGATAAAGCTAAACTTAAACTGAAACCTAGTTGTGAGCATGCACATGGATATATATATATATATATATATATATATATATATATATATATATATATATATATATATATATAACATGATTAGAATATCTATGGGAGAGCATTAGTATGACAGACATGTAACCACCACGTTAGCATGTGGCGTATGATCTCTGTCCGATCAGATAAGCCATCTTGTACCTTACCGGGGTACAAGATATGGACATGGCATGAATAGATCCAAGTCCCTCAATGGGGAAAATATGAATGAATCGTCCTAAACGTAGGCGGTGCTATCCTTATCCTACGGTGGTAAACGTAGTTTCGGGCTACCTGAGCCTTTTCGGTGATTTGTGCAACTCCCAAAAACATGTACATGGAAAATAGGTGGCACTTGCTGCCCATGTTTTTCATAAATCATAACTCGCATGTACATAAATATCAATTCATAGTATTCTTTCATAAAAACGTGTAAAACATGTAGAGCATTCTCTTGAAAATCAACATAATAAATTATAATTTGCATGTAAGAACCCATGGAATGCAAAGTATGAATGTTTATAGATTACGGACAGATTATCAATAATTATAAGGAAATATCAAGAACTCAATAATGGATTAATCATACTTCAATACTTAGTATAGCATGGTAGATGGACCTAGGGTTATCAGGAGCATGGTTAAGAACCCTAGTTTTCGTATAACCTCTTACTTTATGAAAGAAGTGGCGTGGGGAAAAACAAGAATGTTCTCACATGTAGATAGTAACCCTACGTACCTGGTAATGCTCCAAACTCGTAATAAAAATCTGAACTTTGTAGAAGAATCCCAAAGCATTAATCTTGAATCCTTTAAATGGGTTTTCTTGAAAACGCTAAGGTAAAAAGAATGAATTCTTGTTTAGAAATCATGGATACATGTTAGAATTAACTTAGGATGGCTTGGAAAAACTCACCTTGGTGAATTTCAATGGATAGAAGGGAAGATTTCATCCTAGGGCTGGAGAGAATGTGAAAAGTGAAAAATAGAACTGAACCCTCATATTTAAAGGTTCTGGCCGACACGGGTGAAGTACGTCCAGTACTTCAAAGTATGGCCCGTACATCATGGCCGTACATTGGGTCAAACTTCTAGTGATATTTTAAGTTCGACGGGGGAAGTACGGGCTCAAGGTACATCCCGTACTTCAAAGTACGGGTTGTACTTTTCTGCCAATACTTGGGTTAAAAGGTCTCAATGCTCACTGCCAGTTCCCCTCTATGTACGTCCACCATTGTAGGCCCGTCCTTCATTGTACGACCCATACTTTGGTCCAGGCCAATAACAGCCTCAGAAGTTTGAAGTTTCTTGGGCCTTGTGGGATATTATCAAAGATTTGTAGAAGGATTCTCTTCTATAGCATATCCACTAACAAAATTAACTCAGAAAGCAATCAAGTTTCAATGTTCAGAAGCTTGTGAACAGAGTTTTCAGAAATTGAAGGACAAATTGACGTCCGCCCCTGTTCTTATCCATTGGTTTCTTCATCCATTGGTTAATAAATTTTTACACATGAGTTAAAAGGGGTAAAAGGGACAAGAGGAGGAAGACCATTATTCTTTGGACCATAAGATGGGTCATTTTGCTTTATAAAATAAGGTGAAGGGTTCAATTTTATTTTCATCATCTTCTACACACACACAACACACTCTAATTTCAGATTTTTGCCCTCTTCCTCCCAAGAAAACCCCCTAAACATCTTCTTCCTTCTTCTTATTCACCAAAAGAGCCGCCATCTACCCCCGACGATCCACCGCGGGGCTCCACCCACCACTTCACACTACCTCACATATATTTTTCTTCTCTCTATACTCTCCATATTTTATTTTCATAGGAAGACTAGCATCTTCCTCCTCTTTTTTTTTTTTTCTCTTCTTTTTCCATACATTGTCTTTATGCTTTTATATACCTTGTCTTTACATTCATTATATGCATAGCCTTTATATTTTTATATACATTACATACATTGTCTTTATATTTATTCATGGATTTATTCATGCATTTGTCTTTATATTTGTTCATGCATTTTGTATATATTTATTCATACATTGTCTCTACATTTTCTTCATACATTTTCTCTACTTTTTCTTTAAATTTGCATACATTTTTTTTTACTCCCCTATAAATATTTTTCATACGCTTGCAAGCATTTTCTTTTACCTTTTTGACAATATCATCACATTACATGCTCATTTTTATTTTATTATTTTTTACACATTTTGTTCTTTATATTTTCTCTACATTGTCTATACATTATTTTTACATTTACATATATTTTCATTTTTTTATTCTTATATTTTTTACATATATGATATACATATACATTCTAACACCGTGTATACTACACCAATTCTAGGGTCAAAATAAGTTTTATCTCCCTTTTGTCAAGTTTAATAAACTTTATTCCAAATCGCTTTTTTAAAGGCTTTATGTCAAATCATTTTTCAAAGGCTTTATGTCATATCACTTTTCAAAGGCTTTATGTCAAATCACCTTTTAAAAATTTTATGTCACATCCCTTATTTTTTGACTTTTTCAAACTTCTTTAACTAACATATTTTTCTTTCATTTGACAATTTATTACAAATATTACGCTCTTGGCCGATGAAGAGATTTTCGTCGATTTTCAAGGCCTCTCATGTACACAAGAAGGGTTTTTTTTATTTAAGTTCATTTATTATTTCTTTAATTCATTAGATAATTATTTATTTTCTTACTAATATTTTTACCAAGTGCTTATATAGGTACGAGGAAATACATCTCGAAGATGATACCCGAAGACTTCATCGAATCTTTGTTTGTATTTACTTTCGCTCATTATTTAAAATTGTACAAAGCATAAACTTGGAGTAGTGAAAACTTCACTTTAATGTTGGGCGGGAATATTTAATTACTTGTCACTTCTATGTTTAACTTTAATGTTCGTTATTCGCTTTAGGCAAGACTTAGGCCATCCACACTTTCATAAATTGATTAGATTGACTCGATATAAACACTCGGTTAATTAACTCACTTTTGACGTTTAGACAAAAACATTAGTTCATTCTTTGTTTCAAAGCACATTCTTTATCAATATACTTTTCATACATATATCTTTAGTTTTCCTTAAATATTCAACCTTTTTTACAAGTAATTCTTTCATAAATATTTTTTAATTCTCAAATACGCTTTTCTATTCTTTGATCAGCTCTTAAAACAAAATCATCCTTTTACATGAAAGAAGATACAACTCAATTAACTTTTTCATTTTCAAATACTTTTCTTAAATACAGTTCTTTACACTATACGATTTATATTCGCTCATATTCAACTTTTTATATCTTTATATACTTTGATACATTACTCTACATACCTTTTTACACTTTTTACTTTTGTTATGATATATATTCTTTATACTAACAATATACACTCCTTATATACTTATTATACAACCTTTTACACATTTTTTTAATATATAGGTTTAATATACATTACATTCTTTGTATGTTTAATATACATATATTCTTTCATATTCTATTATACTCTTTTATACATTCTTTATATAGTTGTCTATATTCTTTACACTAACATTATACCAATAGATGTACACTCTCTATACCAACAGATACACTTTTATACTTACAAGGTACATTTTTATACTCCTTTATACATTCCCTTTTTTTATATATACATTCTTTATATATATTTGATACTTGACATAAATACATTTTTATACACTGTATATACTTAGTATATTATCACCTAGTGTAGCTTTCCATGAAGTCATAACATTTTGAAAACATGCAATAATAATGATAAACAGATAGATAACCCCCCCCCCCCCCCCCCTCTAGTGTTCAGTTAAACTAAGTTTAAGGACTGTCTTCGAGGCTCTGAGGGATGCTTAATACCTTTTCCTTGGGGTAAATAAAACCCTTATCTAGAATCTCATAGGTTTCGTAGACTAAAATGGAGTAGACACACAAATACATATAGGTTTCCTGATTTTCCTAAAATAAGGTGGCGACTCTAACCCTTTTAAACCAGTTAGAAGAACCGGGAAGTTGCAAACTATCTTGGATCCATTCAAAGTAGGGCGTAACACATGGCACTATTTCAGCAAAGAAACATGAAAAATCGGATGAACTCATAAGCAACATCTCCCACACGGTCAATAATCTCAAATAGGCCAATATACCTGGGGCTCAACTTGCCTCTCTTCCCAAACCTCATAACACCCTTCATGGGTGAAATATTCAATAGAACCCGGTTACTAACAGCAAACTCTAGATCTTGGACCTTCCGGTCCGCATACATCTTCTGCTGACTCTGAGCTACCAAAAGCATGGCCTGAATAACTCTCAATCTTATCAAGGGACGCTCTCAACAAATCCGTACCCCAAGGTTGAACCTTAAACCCATGAAACCAGCCAACCGGAGATCTACATTTCCTACTATATAAAGCCTCAAAAGGCATCATGCCAATACTCAAATTATAAATGTTGTTGTACGAAAACTCTGCCAATTGTAAGTGTTGATCCCAATGACCGCCAAAATCAATAACAGAAGCTCTCAACATGTCCTCGAGCACCTGAATAGTCCACTCGGACTGCCCATCAGTCTGGGAATGAAAAGTTGTACTAAGATTCAATCGGGTACCCAACTCATCATTAAAAGCCCTCCAGAAACGGGGAGTGAAGATAATACCCCGATCAGATACGATAGAGCTAGGCACCCCATGCAATCTCATAATATCCTGAATGTACAACTTGGCTAACTTCTCCGCGATATATGAAATATGAACCGGAACAAAATGAGCGGACTTAGTCAACCGATCAACTATCACCTAGATAGAGTCAAACATGCCCAAGGTCTTTAGAAGACCCACAACAAAATCCATGGCAATCCTCTCCCACTTTTACTAGGGAATGGGCTTCCTCTGAAGTACACCGCCGAGTTGCTGGTGCTCATACTTTACTTGCTGACAATTCCCATACGTAGCCACAAAATCAACTATATCTCTCTTCATCTGACACCACCAATAGTTCTGCCTCAAATCACGATACATCTTAGTCGCTCCCAGATGGATGGAATATCGAGAGCTATGAGCCTCAATCAAGATCAACTTAATCAAATCACAAACACGAGGAATGCACACACGTCCCTTAATCCTCAAAATGCCCTCCGAATCAATCATGGCTTCCTTGGCCTCACCCCTAAAAACTCTATCTCGAATTTTACTCAACTGAGCATTCTCAAACTTATGGGTCCTGATCTGATCCAATAAAGATGACTTCGCCTTTATATAAGTCCAAACCCTGCCTGGAGCTAAAATGTCAAGGCGAACGAAACTATTGGCCAGAGTCTGAACCTCCATGGCCAACGGACGCTCGAAAATAATCAAACGAGCTAAACTTCACATACTCACTGCCTTGCGACTCAAGGCTTTAGCCACAACATTGACTTTCCTAGGATGATAAAGAATAGAGATGTCATAGTCCTTCAGGAGCTCCATCCATTAGCGCTGCCTGGAATAAAGATCTTTCTGGGTAAACACATGCTGAAGGCTATGGTAATCGGTGAAGACCTCATAGACACCGTACAAATAATGCCTCCAAATCTTCAAAGCAAAGACCACAGCCAACAACTCCAAATCATGGGTAGGTTAATTCTTGTCATGGATCTTCAACTGACGGGAAGAAT
This sequence comes from Lycium barbarum, assembly GCF_019175385.1. Taxonomy (NCBI): domain Eukaryota; kingdom Viridiplantae; phylum Streptophyta; class Magnoliopsida; order Solanales; family Solanaceae; genus Lycium; species Lycium barbarum. The sequence goes on from NC_083342.1 coordinate 14,542,884, forward strand.
AAGCTATCACTTTACCCTCATGCATCAACACAACACCTAAACCCGTACGGGATGTATCACAATAGACCGCGAAATGCTTGCCCTCTATGGGCAATGCTAAGATCGAGGCTGAAGTCAAAAGAATCTTGAGCTTTTGAAAGCTCTCCTCATAATCATCAGATCACTGAAAGGGAACATCCTTCTAAGGCAATCTGGTCAAGGACGAAGCAATAGCAGCAAAACCCTTCATAAAGCAGCGGTAGTAGCTAGCTAAACCCTCAAAGCTATGAACCTTGATAACAGTAGTGGGCTTCGCCCAACCCCTCACAACCTCAATCTTCTGTGGATCAACCATAATACCATTCTTAGACACAACATGGCCCAAGAATACCACAAAATCCAACCAAAACTCACACTTCAAAAACTTAGCAAACAAGTTATTCTTCTTCAACATCCCAAGAATAGTACGAAGATGGCTCTTATGCTCCTCTCTACTCTTGGGAAAACACCAAAATATCATCAATAAACACAATCACGAAGGAATGACCTAAAGATGCCATTCATCAAAGTCATAAATGCAGCTGGGGCATTGGTGAGTCCAAATGACATCACCAGAAACTCATAATGACCATATCTCATCCGAATGGTTGTCTTCAAAATATCCTCAACCCCGATCCTTAACTGGCGGTAGCCTGAATGCATGTTAATCTTCAAAAATACTGAAGCACTGTGAAACAGGTTGAATAAATCATCAATACGAGGCATTGGACACTTGTTCCAAATAGTAACCTTGTTCAACTAGCGATAATCAATGCACATCCTCATGGTTCCATCTTTCTTCTTCACAAATAACATAGGAGCATCCCAAGGGGAGGCACTCGATCTAATGAACCCCTTGCTCAATAAATCCTGCAACTGCTCCTTAAGCATTCTCAACTCAGCTGGTGCCATCCGGTATGGTGGAATAGAAATCGGGCAAGTGCCTAGATCCAAATCAATATAGAAGTCAATTTCGCGATCGGGTGGCATACCTGGCAGATCAGATGGGAATACCTCCGCCAACTAGCTCACAATAGGAATGGAATCAAGGGGTGGAGATGCAATAGTCGTGTCACGCACATGAGTCCGATAAGCTAAACACCCCTTATTGACTAATTTCTTCGCCTGAATGAAGGAAATAATCTTCTTCGAAGCGGAGCTAGGAGTACCCATCCACTCAAGTCTAGGAAATGCTTGGCATGGCTAAAGTGACTGTCTTAGCGAGACAGTCCAAGATCGCGTGATAAGAAAAAAGCCAGTTCATACCCAAGATAACGTCAAAATCCACCATATCAAGAATCATCAAATCTGCTCAAGTGTCATACCCCATAAAAGTAACCAAACAAGACCGATAAACTCGGTTAACCACAACAGAATCTCTAACCGAAGTAGACACACAAACAGGTACAACTATGCTATCACAAGGCAAATCCCAATCAACGGCATGATATGCAGACACATATGAATAAATGGATCTAGGATCAAATAACACAGATGCTGCTTTATGATTGACAGAAATAGTACCTGAAATAACAGTATCTAAGGCCTCTGCCTAGGGCCTACCCTGAAATGAGTAACAATGGGCATCACCGCGTCTAGTCTGAGATCCCCCTCTCGCACTCTGGGACCCACCTCTAACTGCCTGGGATCTACCTCTAGAACTCTGAGAACCACCGCGGCCTGACTGAGCACCGCCTCTCTGAAAAGCACCACCTCGACCACCAGAGGAGGTCGGAGTCCTCTGTGGCTAATAATCCTGCATGGCTCGGGGACATCTACTAGCAATATGCCCAATCTCTCCATGTACAAAACAGCCCTGAGAGGGCAGAGACTGATAAACTGAAGCTGAGCACCCGACAGAGACAACCCTCTCTACCGGTCGAGAAAATGAGCTCTCAGGAGCTCTCTGCCTAGGTGTCTCATTAGAGGAAGCCTGCAAAGCTGAGTGCACAGGGCGGCCGGGATATGGCTGATACGACTTAGAAGACTGACTGGTGCCTGTCCAACTAAAACCATCATAACTCCCAATCTGACGCTTCCTCTTCTCACCACCACCTCTAAATGCACGAGCCTTAGCGGCCTCAACCAAAGAAGCATGCTCAACGATGGATCGGACGGAAGCTCCCATAGCCTTCATCTGAAGGCTAGGAATCTAAAGAGAACTTACTAGCCCACTAGCATAATGTCTAATCCTATCAGGCTCAGTAGGGATCAAGGGAGTGGAATAACGGCCAGATATAGATAGCGAGTTACATAGGCCTTCACAGATAAACCCCTCTGCTATAGATATAGAAACTCCTCCCTTCGCACCTCTCTAAAAGACCAGGGCACATACTTCTCAAGGAAGGCTCGGTAGAACTGAGTCCAAGTCAGAGGAGGAGAAACCTCTAGTCTGCAAGCAACAAAATACCTCCACTAAGTCTTCGCATCGCCGCGAAACTAGTAGGACACATAGTCAACTCCATAGGACTCTACAATCCCCACCTTATGTAGCAACTCATGCATATCCAGGATAAACTCATAAGCATCCTTTGCAGAAGTACTCGAAAACCTCGGCGGCTCCAACTTTCTAAACCTCCCAACAAGATCCTGGTCAGTCACGGTCATAACAGGGCCCGCCATGGGTCTAAGATCATCCCTCAGGGCTGGCACTGCATCAATATAGAGAGCCATAGCCGCAGCGGGGTATGCTACACGAGTAGGCATCTGCTCAGGGGCCTGCGCCCCAACCCTAGTCCGCGAACTACCACCCGAAGTAGTGACACCAGCGGCAGCTGCTGGGCATCTAAGTGGTGTAGAACACAAGCCATAGTGTCCTACATCATCTGATATGACGTGGCCTGGGGGTGTGCCCATGCTGGAGCCACGTAATCTTCGGCGGCCTGGGCTCGATCCTGTCGTACCTCAGGCTCTAGAGACGGAGATCTCTAGCGCCGTTGTCCTACCGCAGGAGATATACCCCTGGCTGGGGCTGCCCCGCGACCTGTAGCTCTATCACACCCTCTGGCAGTCGCTCGCCCTCTGGCTGCGAGCTCTGCCACATGGTCTAGGGCTATCGTAGCTCGAGTCCTCACAATCTGTGAGAGAAGAGATAAGAGTCAGATACCAATTTGATTATTCCAGATACCAACTAGAATATAGTTGTGCGAACGAAGGAAAGAAAGTGAGATTTCCTAAAGGTCCTATAGCCTCTCGCAGATAAGTATGGAGTTTATCGCACCGATCCACGAGACTATGCTAGACACCCTTTTGTATTATAAACTGGGTAACCTAGGGCTCTGATACCAACTGTCATGACCCAATTTAGTTAAGTTGTTCGGGCACCTACCTTTCCCACATCAATAAGCGAACCCTCAACCCAACGATAGTAAAAACGTAAATAAATAATTCAACAAGCGAAAGAGAATAAATCACGCAAGTCTGGAAATATTAATAGAAATGGTGCGGCAATAAAGAAATACACCCCAGAGTTTGGTCTAATCCATACAAGAGCATCTAACTAAAAATATACAAGTCCAGAATATCAATAATACATCAAGTCTGAATATGTCTCAGAATGGAAAATAAGACATAGATAAAGAAAAATCTTCAAGGCAGCGGACGTCTCGTGCTCACCCTGTAGACTCTAAGCAAATGTAGGAACGACTATCAGCCACGAGAAATAGAAGTAGATCCAACCTGAAATTCTGCATTCATAAAAGAATGCAGTAGGTGCAGGTCAGTACAAAACCACAGCACTGTTAGGTATCATAGGATGACTAAGTTTAACTAACATAATCCAGAAAATAAAGTAAGATAAGCTAATAAATCGACAAGGATAAGTCAAACACAAGCCAGAATCAAGTACACGTCATCACCTAGGTTGTAGCATCTAAACCCAAATGTGTCAAGTCTCAATATGTCCAATCTGAATCCAAATAACACAAGTAAATCACCAGATCATCAATGCAATTCAATGCAATAATGTATGAATGAAAATGCAATGGAATGTTGTGCACACATATACTCCGGACGGAAGTATCGACGTCTCTATAGAAAAAAACATAGAGGACCCATGAAGTCTATGTACCTCACGTTTCGGCGACAACCTGTATACCGCTACCACACAACCATAATTCCGGGACAACCATCGGATATCAGACCTCACGTCACTCTCATCCAACTGATCCCAGCTCATCACAGTGTTTCCTTAAGTGCCATCAATGTATCAACAATATATTATGAAGGATGGGAATGCGTGCAATGTATGAGTCAATGTCAATAATCAGATCAACAGCACAAGTACCATGCATGGGTACGCCAACAATATCATGAAAAGGCTACACAAGCCATATAGAACATTATCCGCGTATCAAATATCAACAATTAAAATACCACAATATCATAAACAAGATATGTCAATAGTATCCAATATCTACTACCACCATATGGCATCAAGCCAACAACAATAGAACAATTCAAGTCGTAACACAATGGGGTGGCTAGACACAACAGGGCCCAACCTAAAAAAATATCCAACCCAACTTCATACCTGAAGGTTTACATGCTTTCTTCGACAATATCATCTAAATATATGCTTCGCTAAACGAAGTCTCACCATAGGGTAAGCCATAACATACCAGGAAGGCCGAATAACAATAACACCAACAATCACTCCTTAGCCTTTCCTTTCCACTGAGCCTCGAGATCAAGAAATCCTAGGCATATGCGAATCATGGAATTAGAATCAAGAAGAACATCAAAACCAACCCTACTCTACAAGACCCAAATCCCCAACCTATGGCATAGGGTTTTTGAACTAGTAGGGTGAAATTAGGGATCTAAAGGTCCTAACATTAAATTAAACCTCTAGATGATCAATTCCCATCAATAGCAAGCTAGAATAATCAACAATTTACTCTAATTCGAATTTTAGGAAAAACCCCAATATTTGGGTGTAAATTCTAACTTCTAAATCCACAAATTAGCCTCTAATTAGGAAGAAGTTATGAAATAAGGGTTCTAATCATCCATTCAATGCATAATTAAGCTAACCCAATCAACAAATCATGATTTAGAAGCCTAGATACAATATTCATTAACCCACTTTAATCTTCCATTACTAATGAACTAACCAGGAAAAGGGATTCAAAGATGATTAGGGATAATTAAATAGGAAAGAGATTAGAAGGACTTACCACCAAGAATCTTCTCCAAGAATCCTCTAGAACTTCTCCCAAAAGATCAATTTTCGGAATAGTAATAAATGAGAGACTAAGGGCGTTTAATGCACAATTAATGAATATAACAAGCCCGATACTGATATGGCGGCAGCAGAATCGCTACGGCGATATCGTCCTGACGTCCACTCAGACCGTCGAGATGGTCGAGCCATAAAAGCACTGGGCCGCCACAGCGGCCAATACCACCGCTATGGTGGTAATAGTGCCGCCAGGGTGGACACCAGCACATATTTTTCCCGAAATAAACATAATCTCAATCTGAAATCCCGACTAATACCCGAGGACATCTTCTCACAAACCACAAACACAGACACACATAAAAACATGCTACGAATGCACTCGTGGCCTCGAAATTCCCAACGGAGGTATCATTAATCAAGTCAACCCTCGATACCACAATTCCAACTTCCCAACCCAAGTCCCAAAATGCACCTGAGTGCATTGGGAACTGAACCAGATATACACACAAGTTCTAAAAGACCATCTGAACCTCTCGGAATCGACGGATCTCCGAAAAAGGTCCGTTTATCCAAAAACCAACTTTGAGTCAACTCTTTTTCGCTTTAAGACCAAATTTCACAAAAATCCGCCCGAATCAAATCTAAACACCTCAAGAAGTGTGTCAATGGTCCCTGTGGGTCAAAGTGAGCGAACCAAGCTCGGGGAAAGGGTTGAAAGTGGCAGAAAGACTATAACGACCAAGCGGGTCGTTACAAATATTGAACCATGTATATCCCCTTCCTGTCCCTTTATTTGTTTTGAAAAAAATATCATCCATATACAATAGATATACACAGAATATACAAGTCCAGTATACATTCCAATACACATAGAGTTTATAAACAATGTATATCACTTGATTTTCTCTTAAAATAAGCTTTAAAACATGGTATAATAGGCTTGTCTGAATCCATCTACTTTTCCACACGAGAACCTTATGGCTTGGGTCTAACAATTGGGCTTTGGGATAATTTCTTTGAAACTGTTTGCATTCCTTACTGTTTGGGCCTGTGTCTATGTATCCATGGGTTTTGAATAATGAATATGTCTCATCCAAATTTGTTGAAATATATATCTATATTAGATCTGTTTAGTATATGTGCGTTTGGACACTTGTGTATTCTAATTTCTGTCTAAATTGTTGTATATAAGTTGGGTGCCTTCTAATCCCAATTCTCCCTTTTCCCTTTTCTTTGCATGGGATACCACCTGGGCGCGCTTTTTTTTTTTTTCATATACCATGTTGGGCTTGAGGCCCAACTCTCTTGATCTAGTCAGTATGATTATAGAAAGGGAAGCTAATATTTGCATTAAAGGCCCACCTATGGGTAAAAATAGGCAACTGGTGGGATTAGGTGGGCCCACCAGCCTAACTCTCTATCGTTTTCATTTTTATCTATCATGTGTAATTTACTTGTAAAAACACTTGTATGATTATTAAAAACCCCTATGGATGTAGAATTTAGGAAGAAAACGCTGAGTATTATTAGGGATGTCGCCTAAATGATTTTCAAACTTGGTTAATTTAACATTTGCATGAAATAGAAATACTAATTTTCATAAGTTCAAAAATGTTTTTTTGTACAACTTAGTTAACATTAATCGATCTTTTTTAAGGGATCAGAGTAGTAAATTTGGGTTTTCCGTCCTTGGTGTAAATTTGGACCTGAAATGGATCAAAAAAAAAAGAGAAAAACTGAAGTAGAATTTGGGCCTTAAGCCCGCAATGGAATCCTCTTTCGAGCAGAAACAAAATTATGTGATGGGCTGAATACAAAAACGAGTTTTAAGGTTGTTGGATTGCAATCAAAACTCTTTTAGAATTAAATCTTGAATTTTTGACAAATGTTAAGACTTGGAAAATTTTCAGAATGCAAGTAGACTTTTTATGCTTAAATTGAGCAGTTTTTTCAGAAAAGTGGAATAAAAGGTCTTGGGCCAAAAACCGAAACTTGAAAGGTTAAAACCAAGGGAATTATACTTGGACCATTTTGAGGAAAGATGGCTTTGGAAAGTTGAGTATGGTGGACTATGCGCTTCAATTAAATTTAAAAAATGGACTTAATGAAACTTTCAATTCCTATACTTATACTAAAAAATAGGAGATATACTCCATATTTTTCTTATATATATATATATATAACCCATAAGTACTAAACCCATTTTATTAGGACTAGAATAGTGGTGACTCTACTCGGGAAAAATTTCAAGTGTGTCCTACTCCGGTAATAAAGTGAGTTGAATACTTATGTGGATTTTCAAAACCAAAACCCCTTTTTAAAGGGGACTTTTTGCCAAACAAATTTCAATGTTTATGATACAAATAAATGACATTTATTGCAGAAAATTAAACACTTTTAAGCAAATAGATACATTAATCACACATTGAATCTCGTAGGTCAACCGTATTCTACGGATCTTTAATACTAGGGTGCGTAAAACCTTTCCTAGGGGATCACCAGAACCCTTACCTCGAACTTTGGTACCAAAAGGATTTTTCTCTTGCTTGAAAAATCTTTTACGCGGTTTTCCTAGTTTTCCTTTTAATAAATTAGGTGGTGACTCTAAAATACTAAAATCCAATTTAGAGCACCAACAACCTCGTAGTAACTTTTATGCCTTACCCCGTGTAAAAGCGAACCGTAACAGTCGTTTCAAAAAGCTATATTTGGAATAAAATTGCACACACTTAAATATATTACCTGGAGGAGCGCGTGAAATCCACAGACATCCCTATGGATGCCCATACACGCTCGACATAATGCTCGATATAGGTAAGCCAGAACAGCAGCACCCAGCTATAACATCCCAACTAGCCGAGATCATCTAGAAATAGCAGATACCTTAAGCTCACATGGGAACCTGGTGTGTTCGGGAACAGGATGCCCCCGCATACGAGAAAACATTTCCATACATACATATATAATGATATCGTACTTGGCCATACCGGCTCGGTGTCACTTGTACCCGTCCATAACAAGGCTCAGATCTGTAACCGGCCAAAACAAGGCTCGGATCTGTAATCGGCCATAACAAGGCTCGGTGTTATCCGTACCCAACTGCAGTAGTGTGCACAATAGATGTCATACCCAGCCGACTACAGTGCGGCTCGATGCCATAAAATATATAGCGCTACTATATATGTATGTATGAAAGACTCATAGAACATCAATCTGAGCTTCCCGAAGTGACATAAGAACCTCTGATTACCATTATGGAATCATCATTGTCACTATATCTTTCCTTAAAGGGTCAACTACCATGAAATGAGATTAACGAGGATGAACAAGATCAATAATATCACGAGAACATCAAGAACCATAAGCTTCTAGCATATTTAGAAATAGGGACATTTTTTATATCACGTGTAGGGTCACAACAAAGGAATCATGCCTTAAGAAAAAAAGGGTTAGCCTTAACATACCTTTAAATCTCCTTAACTACTTAATGTTCTCCTCCCAAGCTCGCAAATCTACATTAAAGATTATTCATACTAAGGTTAAGTCTTGGAAACACTCATAAGTTCAACTAGAGTAATAGTAAGCTAGCGGAATTTGGCCAACACTTCCCCTATTTAATCGACATCCACCAAATTCCAAAACAACTCCCAACAACAATAACAATACCAACAACACTATAGTCAAGGAATTATATTCAAATTAATATTAAATTTACCCAAAATCTCCTTTCAAACTCATCTCGTAACCATCAACTTCAACTTTGTACTTTGTGACTTCTCTACTATGTTTCCTTCATCTTCAAGACCTACTAGATCTTTAAACAAACCCAATCATGTAAATAGGATGAAGAACATACCTTATGATAGAAGAACTTCACCTCACTCAACTTCTTCCAAGATCAAGTTCACCACAACATTGAAGAGAAACAAGAACAATCATCTTCTATGGATTATCTTGAGGTTTTGATGTTTGATCTTCTCTTTAATGGTGTGGAAGGTTTTGGAATGTTATAGAAACTTTAAGAACTCTAAAGAGGTCTGTTATAATGTGGGGAGATAAGTGTGGGAGGTGGATATGAAAAATAGGGTCTTTTGGAACTTAAAAAGGGTTGAAAACCGCCCCACCGCTCCGTGTTGCGGAGAGTATGCGGCACCACATACTCAATATGTGGCCTAATACTCCCTCCACAACATGGGGGTGATGTTGCAAAGTAGAATCAGCCAAAATGGAGAGTTTATGGCCAATATTCTGCACAGCATTCGAGTATGTGGCCGCATATTGCCCCAAATTTCCAATTTTCGCGAAAATGCATTCTTTTCGATTCGTTTGACCTCCAATCCTTATGGAACCTTCTTGGCACTTGTATAAAACTTCATTAAACATCTAAGTAGCCCTATATATTCCTCTCAAGGTGATTCTAAACAATGTATAACCCAAATGACACGACATCCTCCCCAAATATGACTCCAATTCCAATCTTTCAACGAACTTACTTCCGCCGCTTATTTTAACCCCAAAACCTTAAGGTACATACTTAGAATTATTAGATACCTTCCTTAACCTTGTAAGGTCTTCATATCCACTTTAGGCTTGCGTTAGTCTACTTATAATGCAAATGACGCAAAATTCTCCAAAGTGTAAGATTCTTCCCCCGTTAAGAACATTCATCCTCGAATGTTAGACTCTTAGGGATCCTAAAAAAGTTTTTCCAGAGTTTCCCCAGTAACTGTACCAGTGCAATCCTATCACAACAACCCAAAATATACAATGCCTCCCAGGGCCAAAACAAGAATAACAATAATGGCCTCACACGACCAAGAAATCACAAAAGAAAGTATTACACACCTGAAAGCAATGGTGTCTCTGTCTGAACCTCCTCTGGAAGTGGAAACAAGTGGGGATACCTGGACCTCATATCTTCTTCAGATTCCCAGATCATTGCTTCCCTATTATTGTTTCTCCATAGAACTTTAACTGAAGCCACATCTTTAGTCCTTAATCTCTGAACTTGTCTATCTAGGATCGCAATGGGAATTTCTTCATAAGATAATTGCTCGATTACTTGAACATCCTCTACGGGTAAAACTCTAGAAGGATATCCAATACATTTGTGAAACATCGATATATAGAAAACCAGATGGACTGACTCCAAATCTGAAGGTAGATCTAACTTATAGGCTATCTGGCCCACTTTGCGTACAATCCTGTAAGGCCCAATATATCGATGACTAAGCTTGCCCTTCTTACTAAATCTCATCACACCTTTCATAGGTGACACTTTCAAGAATACCCAGTCATCAATTTGGAACTCTAAGTCTTGCCGGCAATTATCTTCATAAGATTTCTGACGACTCTATGCTGTCAATAATCGGTCCTAAATAAGCTTGACCTTTTCCACTGCTTGCTGGATCAAATCTGGCCCTACTAACTTTGTCCCCCCTACTTCGAACCATCCAATTGGTGATCTACACTTTCGCCCATATAAAGCCTCATACAGAGCCATCTGGATACTGGGATGATAACTGTTGTTATAAGAGAACTCAATAAGCGGTAAGTGGTCATCCCAACTACCTCTAAAATCTAATACACATGCCTGTAGCATATCCTCGAGAGTCTAAATAGTACGCTCATCCTATCCACCAGTCTGGGGATGAAATGTTGTGCTAAGACTCACTTGAGTCCCCAAACAATTTTGGAAAGATTTCCAGAAATTAACCATAAACTGCGCACCTCTGTCAGAGATAATGGATACTGGAACACCATGAAGTCGTACTATCTCTTTGATATAAAGCTTTGCATAATCTTCAGCTGAGTACGTAGTTCTGACAAGTAGAAAATGAGCTGATTTCGCAAGTCTATCCATAATTACCTATATGGAATCATACTTGCACCGAGAACGAGGCAAGCCTGTGATGAAATCCATATTAATTACTTTCCATTTTCAAGTCAGAGCTTGTAATAATCCACTGGGCTTCTGATGCTTGGTCTTTACCTGCTAACACTTAGGACATTGAGCTACGAACTCTACTATGTCTTTCTTCATTCCATCCCACCAATAAATTAGCTTAACATCATGATACATCTTCGTAGCTCCGGATGAATAGAATAACGGGAACAATGGGCTTCTTCCAAAATCTAGTGACGCAACTCAGCAACATCAGGAACACATAGTCTGCCTCAGTACCTGAGAACTCCATCTGCAGAAGTCTCAATTGGTGACTTTCTCTTCTAAGGGAATGTATCTCTATAATGGACTAATATGAGATCCTCATACTGGCGCTTTTTCACCCTAACTACTAATAATGAAATAACTGAATAGTAACTCCCGTATTTCCCGAGTCCGTTAATCGAATTCCTAGGCTAGCTAGTTGTTGAAGCTCACAAGCTAACTCCATCTTCTTTGGCTGAATATCACATAGCCTACCCATGGATCTACGGCTAAAAGCATCGGCTATGACGTTCGCTTTCGTCGGATGATAGATGATAAGATCATAATCTTCCAGTAGCTCCAACCATCGCCTTTGCCACAAATTCAACTCTTTCTGCTTGAAAATATACTAAAGACTCTTGTGGTCTGTATAAATATCGATATGAACGCCATACAAATAATGCCTCCATATTCTCAATGCATGAATCACCATAGCCAACTCTAGGTCATGGGTCGGGTAGTTTTTCTCATGTTTCTGCAACTGTCTTGAAGTATAAGTAATAACATTACCGTGCTGCATCAATACACAACCTAGTCTAACACCTGAAGCATCACAATAAATAACATAGCCTTCCAATTCTTCTGGAAGTGTCAGACTCGGGGCCAAAGTCAATTTGTCCTTCGACTTCTAAAAACTGCACTCACAAACATTCGTCAATTGAAAGTTAGTTGATTTCTGAGTCAGCTTCGTCAATGGTGCAGAGATAGAAGAAAAACCTTCTATAAATGTTCTGCAATAACCGGCCAAACCCAGAAAACTACGGACTTCAGCAGGTGTTGTAGGTCTCGACCAAGTCTTTTCGGCTTTGATCTTCTGGGTATCCACCTGAATACCATTAGCTGAAATAACGTGTCCAAGAAACGTCATAGAATTCAACCAAAATTCACATTTTGAGAACTTTGCATACAACTTCTGAGCCTGAAGAATTCTAAGAACAGCACATAAATGATCTGCATGCTCTGCCTCGCATTGAGAATATACTAGAATATCATTGATAAACACAATTACAAATGAATATTGAAAAGTCCTGAATACATTGTTCATCAAATATATGAACACCGCTAGTGCATTAGTTAACCCAAACAAATTGCCCGAAACTCAAAATGACCATATCTAGTTCGGAAGGCTGTCTTTGGAATGTCTTTCCCTCTGACTCTCACCTGGTGATACCCCGATCTTAAATATATCTTTGAGAACCATTTGGCACCCTATAACTGGTCGAATAAATCATCAATCCTTAGAAGTATATACTTGTTCTTTATCGTGACCTTATTCAACTGTTGGTAATCCATACTGTAACGACCCGTTTGGTCATTATAGTCTTTCCAGCATTTTCACCCTTTTTTGAGCTTGGTTAGCTTACTTTTGACCCGAGAGAACAGTTAGCAGGCTTCCCGAGGTGTTTAGATTTGATTCGGGTAACTTTTTACGAAAATTAGGCTTAAAGCAAAAAATAGTTGACTCAAAGTTGACTTTAGGGTAAACGGACCTTTTTCAGAAATTCGTCAATTTCGAGAGGTCCGGATGGTCATTGGAACTTATGTGCATATTTGGTTCGATTCCCAATGTACTCGGATGCATTTTGAGACTTGAGTTGGGAAATTAGAATTAAGGTATCGGGGGTTGACTCGGTCAACAAGACATCCGTTGGAAATTCCGAGGCCACGGACGCGTTCGTAGCATGTTTTTATGTGTGTCTATGTGTGTGGTGTGTGAGCAGATGACATCGGGAATTAGTCAAAAAATCGGATTGAATTGTTAAACTTGGGTGGAATTCATGTGTCTGACGCCCGCTTTGGCGGCACTAACACCGCTAGAACGATCACCTTGCTACTGGAGCGGTCCAAGCCACATGGGCTTGACCTTTGTAGCGGTCAAGGCACCGTTGGGGCAGTGCCGCTGAAGTGGTTTGAGTGACCGCAGGAGCGGTGATGGGGCAGTGATAGGTGTATTTAAATAATATAAAACCCCAAGTCTTTTCATTCATTGTTATTCCGAAGGTGGTTCATATTGGGAGCATTTCTAGAGGACTCTTAGAGGAGGTTCTTGGTGGTAAGTTCTCCTAATCCTTGTGTTAAATACTAATAATCTTAGGATTCTTCTTCCCTTATCAATTCCTTAGTAATGGAAGATTAAAAGTGGATTTTGATGAATGTTCTATCTAGGCTTATTAATGATGAAATTGTTGGAGTTTATGCTAGATTATGATGCATCTAAGATTGTTAATCATATATCTTCCATTATTAGAGTTGGATTTTTGAATCTAAGAGGTGGGGTTTATACCCAAAATTGGGGGCTTTACTTGAAATCTGAAATTAGGTGAATCCTTTAGTTAATTTAGCAATTAGTTGTTGGGTTTTGATCACCTAGTGCTAAATTTGATACTTTACTCCTGAATTTCCTGTTTTGACCTTGTGGGCCCCGCTTCCCCAAATTCTAGGGTTGGGTTTTGACCTAAATTGAATGTTAACAATATTAGTATCGATCTTCATGATTTCTAATCTATATTTCGAATATGCCTAGACTTTTTTTTATCTTGAGGCTCAGGGGAAGGGCAAGACTGTAGAGTGATTGTTGGTGTTTGCTGTTCAGCCATCCAGGTACCCTTGGTGAGACTTCGTATAGCGAAGCATATATTTAGATTATATTATCGCAGAGAGCATGTAAATCTTCAGGTGTAAAGTTGGGTTGGATATTGTCTTAGGTTGGGCCCTTTGCGTGATTGGGGCTAGCCACCCCATTATGTTGCGACTTGATGCCACGTGTTGTTAGTAGATATTGAAATCTATTGTCCACCTTGATTATGATATTGTAGTATCTTACGGCTTGATGTCAATACGAGGGTAAAGTTCTATATGACTTATGTAGTCTTCACTGATATTATTGACGTACCCATGTTGGTACTTGTGACACACATATTATTGGCGTACCCATGTTGGTACTTGTGACCTTGATATGTTATTGGCGTACCCATGTTGGTACTTGTGACATTGATTATATTGTTGGCGTACCCATGTTGGTACTTGTGATATTAATCAGATTATTGATATTGACACATACATTGCACACATTCTCATCCATTCATGATACACTGTTGATACCTTGATGATACTTCATAAAACACTGTGATGAGCTGGGCTCGATTTTTACTTGAGTGACGTGAGAGTCCGATATCCGATGTTCGTCCGGAAATCGTGGATTGAGTGAATTGATACTTGATGAAAACTCTTTTTACTTGAGTGACATGAGAGTCGATTATCCGATGTTCGTTCATTTCGTAATCGTGGATTGAGTGAGTGCATGGACTCCGCAGGTCACCCAGGGTGGTGCCAGTGAGAACTCTTTGTGGGCAAAGATTCGGGGTCCGTTTGTATGTTGGACAAAGATCCTGGACGGGCGGTACTTAGAATTCGCGAGCCACCTTAGGTTGTGCTACCGAGATGTCGATATTTTCGTCCGGAGTACATGTGTACACAGTATTGCATGGCATTGCATTGCATTGCATTCACGGCTTACTTTTAGATGATTTGGTGTTGTACTTGTGATGTTGGATTTGGATTTGAGATATTGAGACTTGGCATAGTTGGGGATTAGATGCTCTACTTAGGCGATGACGTGTACTTAGCTCCGATTATGTTTGACTTATACTTATTGGTTTGTCTGTCTATCTTGTTTTATTGTCGAAATTATGTTAGTTATGCTTAGTCAGTCAATGATACCTACCAGTACCGTTATTTTTTACTGACCTGCACTTGCTGCATTCCTCATGATTTCTAATCTAGATTTCGAATATGCCCAGACTTCTTTGATCTTGAGGCTCAGCGGAAGGGCAAGGTTGTAGAGTGATTGTTGGTGTTTGTTGTTCGGCCATCCAGGTAGGTTATGTCTTACTCTTGGTGAGACTTCGTATAGCGAAACATATATTTAGATTATATTGTCGGAGAGAGCATGTAAACCTTCGGGTGTGAAGTTGGGTTCGATATTATCTTAGGTTGGGCCCTGTTGTGTGATTGGGGTTAGCCACCCCGTTGTGTTATGACTTTATTGTTCTATTGTGTTGGCTTGATGCCACGTGTTTAGTAGATGTTCGAAATTATTGTCCACCTTGATTGTGATATTGTAGTATCTTAAGGCTTGATGTCGATACGAGGGTAGAATTCTATATGACTTGTGTAGTCTTCACTGATATTGTTGGCGTACCTATGTTGGTACTTGTGACACACATATTATTGGCATACCCATGTTGGTACTTGTGATATTGATCAGATTATTGATGTTGACATATGCATTGCACACATTCTCATCCATTCATGATACATTGTTGATTCCTTGATGATACTTGTTGAAACACTGTGATGAGCTGGGCTCGATTTTTACTTGAGTGACGTGAGAGTCTGATAGCCGATGTTCGTCCCGGAATTATGAATTGAGTGAATTGATACTTGATGAAAACTCTTTTTACTTGAGTGACGTGAGAGTCTGATATTCGATGTTCATTCCGGAATCGGGGATTGAGTGAGTGCATGGACTCCGCAGGTCTCCCAAGGTGGTTCCAGTGAGAACCCCCCATGGGCAAAGGTTCGGGGTCCCATCTGTCTGTTAGGTAAAGACCCGGGACGGGTGGCACTTAGACGTTACGAGTCACCTTGGTTTGTGCTACTGAGATGCCGATATTTTCGTCCGTAGTGCATGTGTACCCAGCATTGCATGGCATTATATAGCATCCATACATCATTGCATTGCATTGCATTCACGACTTACTTTGAGATGATTTGGTGTTGTATTTGTGATGTTGGATTTGGATTTGAGATATTGAGACTTGGCATATTTGGAGATTAGATGCTCTACTTAGGCGATGACATGTACTTAGATCCAATTATGTTTGACTTATACTTGTTGGTTTGCCTGCCTATCTTGTTTTATTGTCTGAATTATGTTAGTTATGCTTAGTCGGCCAATGATACCTACCAGTACCGTTGTTTTGTACTGACCTGCACTTGCTACATTCTTTTATGAATGCAGAGTATCAGGTTGGGTCTACTTCCATCTCTCGTAGTTGATCGTCGTCTTCAGCGTTGTTGCGAGTTTCCAGGATGAGCACGGACGTTCGCTGCCATGAGGACTCTTCCATTTTGTGTCTTACTTTGCTATGCTACGACATAGACAAATTTATGTAATATTATTCTAGACTTGTATATTTTTCATTAGATGCTCTTGTATGACTTATACTAGACCCTAAGGGTATTTTCCTTATTCCGTACTATGCTACTACACATATTTTTGTGAGACTTACGTGTTTATTCTTTCCGCTTGCTTGATTTAATTATTCATGTCTTTATTTATTGTTGGTTTGAGGGTTTGCTGACCGAGGTGGGAAAGGTAAGTGTCCGCACGGCTTAGCTGAAATAGGTTGTGACCGATACACATTCGCAAGGAGCTATCTTTCTTTCTCATAAATAACACTAGTGCGCCCCACGACAACGAACTAGGCCTTATAAAGCCTTTATCAAGCAAATCCTTCAACTCCCTCAATTCTGCAGGTGTCATTCTGTAAGGAGGAATAGATATTGGCTTTGTATCAGGTAGCACATCAATGGCAAAAGCAATCTCCCGTTCTGGTGGAAGGCATGGAAGCTCGTCCGGAAATACATCCGGAAACTCATTCACTACTGGAATGGACTGAAGAGTTGGGGGCTTATCTTCCGTATCCTGAACCCGGACTAGACGATAAATATACCCCTTAGCAATCATATTTCTTGCCTTAAGATAGGAAATAACCTACCTCTCGGAGACGATGTGTTACCCTTCCACTGTAGAACTGGTTCTCCTGAAAACTGGAAACGAACCATTTTCGCTCTACAATCAACATTGGCATAACAAGAAGCCAATCAGTCCATACCCATAATAACATCAAAACCTACCATACTTGGCTCAATCAAATTAACCATAGTGTGACGATCACAAACTGCAACCACACAATTTCTATACACCCGTCTAGCTGTCACTGGGTCACCAATGGATGTAGACACTTCAAAAATTTTAATTGACTCAGGTTTCACCCCAATCCAATCGGCAATATAAGGAGTAATATATGAAAATGTAGAACCTGGATCAATCAATTCATATACGTCATGAGAAGATACCGATAATATACCTGTGACAACATCGGGGGAAGACTTAAGATCCTGTTGCCCAGCCAGTGCATAAATATAATGTTGAGGACCACTCATACTGGACGCTCCTCCTCTATCTCTACCACGGCCTGCTGGTGTCTGTGAGCTTTGCCCCGGAAGGCGTACAGATGATGAAGAACCAGGTGCTGATCCTGTAGGCTGGACCATATCTCTACCACCTCTCGATGGACAGTCACGCATAACATAGCTTGGCTGACCGCAGGCATAACAAACATCTACACCTAACCGGCACTGTCCCCAATGTTTCTTACCACACTAAGTACATCGTGGTAAAGGCAGCCTCATCTGGCCTGAATCACTTCTATACTAAGAACCCGAAACTCTGGAACTCTAACCCGGTCCGGACTGAATAGGTCGATCAAATCTCTGGCCTGAAAATTGTGGAGTTACACTAGTCGCTGAATGGACTGAATGCCTAGGATACTATTTCCTCTGACCCCCTCTGAATTCACTAACCACGCTTGAGGATCTGGCCCTCTTACTATAGCCCCTATCATGCTCACGCTCGCTACTCCGCTGCTGCTGTCGCTCCTCAACATTCTGGGTATGGGCCTACATGTGGGAAATATCCATACCCTCCTGGAGTAAGGCCGTCAAACAATCATCAATCAAATGTGGCCCCAAACCACTCACAAACAGGTGACAACGATCTCCCATGTCAGCCACTATAGCTGGAGCATACCTAGCCAAAGAATTAAAACGAAGGTTATATTCTCGAGCACTCAAGTTCCCCTATCTGAGTTTAGAAACCTATCACCTCTGGCCCGTCGAACCTCTAGCGGCAAATAATGTCGATGGAAAGCATCCACAAACTCTTGCCATACCGGTGGAGGTGCGTTAACCCCTCTAGAAGATATCCAGATAATATACCAATGAACAACAACATCCCTTAATATATACGAGGCCAACTCTACCGACTCAACATCTGAAGCATGCATTACCCATAATATCCTCAATATCTCATCTATGAAATTCTGCGAGTCCTCATCTAGTTTTTACCCAAAGAAATCTAGAGAGTCCAAATTAATAAAATCACGGACTCTGGCACTGACAGCCCTATCAACATGACCCGTACCCTGCTGCTGGGCCTGAGTGGCTACTAACTAGATCAGCAACTGAATGGCCTCCCTCATCTCATGGCCTGAGACATCTGGTGGAGGAACTGGGGGTGCTGGAGCTGGAGTCGGGGCTCCTCCTTGCTCCTGTAGAGCGAGTGGAGTATGAGAGGACCGAAATGGAACCTCATTCTAAGACTCGCCCTCATCTACTTCTGTAGGCGGTACCTGTTCAGTTCTCCCACCTGCCGCTGACTTGCCCTTCTGGGCCGCTGTAGCTTTTCTCTTTACAGACATCGCTGAAATCATAACACACTTTCAGGGAAATGAGGGTCGGTTGACACCTAAATTTTGACCTCCCATGATTTATTTTAAGTGTTCGGAGTCCTTGGACAATAAATAAAATCAGTTGTGCACCCTAAAGGGTCTAGGTAATTTTTCATGCAATTATTTTGGGATAATATTTCACCCCTTTAAATTAATAAGAAATCTCTAGGATATTTTAAATTCTATGGAAATTAATTGGGGTTTTTATGACATTCGGGGAATATTTTTATTGAAATTAATCAAAGGCAAAACCATTTCGAATAATTATTTACTTAATTAATTTAATCAAGGAAAATTAGATTAATGAGTAATTTATTCAATTTTATTGTCCAAGGCACCTCGAGTAATTAAAAGAATTGGCCATTTTACCCCTTAAACTTTGATTCTGTGGGTTTGCGCAGTTGTTTAATCGGTAAATTATCTGGTTAATTAATTTAGGACCAGTATCTGCAAAATGATTTTTTTAATGAGACGTTTTTTAAATTAATTAAGTCCAAATTGGCTAATAACTGGTTTTTATTTTGAATATTTATCCCTGACCCTCCATACAAATATATATACACCATGTATATACAAACATACATGGTGTATTTATACATGTATACATGTACAAGGGCCCAGTCTATAAAGGGACCAGACCCTGTCCAATAACGATTAAAGGGAGGGGGTAATATTACTCCTCCCCTTCGTTTTATTTTCAGACCCTAAGGGTCATTTTGCAAAAGAGAATAGGGGGAGGCGGCTAAGGGTAAAACCCTAGCACCTCCCCACAGGCTCGTCAACCACCTGTCTGTTTTTTGGTTGTGTCCCATAGCATAATAGGTGTATAGCGTGAGGGACAGGACGAAGCATTAATGGCTTCGTCCTTCTCTCCACAAAACCCAGCCAAACAGCCCCTAAAGGTAACACACACCCCCCCCCCTTCTTTATATTTTTCTTCATTATTGTTAGTGTTGAAGCATTTTGAGCCGTTGATTTTGGTTTTACCTCAAATCTGGACCGTGTGTTGGAGGTGATGACCAGTGGAGCCCAGGATCCCTTTTTTTCTAAAAGGAGACTCAGGAAAAGGAGATGGGAAGGTGATGACCTCACCCTATCCTGTTTCCCTTTCAGGAGCCTGAGACTGTTTCTCTCATCTTTGACCTTTTTCTCATGATTGTGGGACTCACAAAGGTCTTGGGTAGATTAGGACAGTTTAGCTATAGCTAGAGAGAGAGGATAATGGCTAGAGAGAGAGGATAATACACCTAAAGTTAAATGAACTATTGTTACTATTTTAAAAAGTACAAGTGTGGTATGATTTTCACCATGTCTCCTGAAAATTTCTCTTTATCTAAGAAGTCTACCTGTTTGGAGTTTTACTGTTCAAACTTTTTTTTTTTTGGAAGAGGGTCGGACTGATGAATGTGTTGGTGCTGGTCTGAGTCCATCATGAGAACCAAGTGTCAACTTTGTTGCTTACTACTTGCTCCTGCTTGTTTATCCATGACTGATGTCTGAGACTTTGCCATTTTGGTTTATTGATTGAAACTTGCTCCCTATGTGATGATTGAATCCTTTGTTTGCCAAACTATGATCATACCATAAACCTGTCTCTTCCTTTCTTTTTCCTTTCCTTTTGTTCCTTGAGAAAAGCTTCTGGTTAGTCTAAGTATGTTGAAAGGTCATTTCTAAGAGTCAAAATTGTTTTAAGACTGTTGTGACTGAGTGCCCATATAACTTGCCCATTGGGAAGCTTTTTTCTTTAACAAAGGTCTTCAAAGCTCATTTATTTGTCAACAAGTAATCCTGGTTAGTTAACATGTCTATTATATGCTTGGTAATAAAGAGAGGTAAGGTGTAAAAGCTGCCAGTTTTAAATATATGCTCTAAAGTCCTAATGTTGTCAAATTTCCTTTTACTTGGAACTAGTAACACTGCCGTGAGCCTTGATTGTCTGTGAGGCCTTCCCTAAGCCCTTTTGGTGAGAATGTTGTGCTTGTTTTTATATTGGTTTGGTTATGTGTACCTTTGGTGTTAACTGGGATGGGACTTATGCCATGACTTGAATCTTTGGAGAATATGGACCTACCTGAACAAAGCTAGGGAAGCCAAGGGACCTTGAATAGCCTGTATTGATTGATTTTGATCCTGCCATCACTTGTATTAGTTTAACCTGCCCTGTTTTTCTCTAAGCAATGACTTTGACCTTAATGAAATAGATGGGTCTGTTTGTTCTGAACATGTGCTTTTGGAATCCTCTTATACTAGGTCCTGGAATAGGTAAACTTGAAAGAAACAAACCTACATGTGACCATAGAGAAGGTTGGAAATAGACCAAAGCCACATGACCTAAGAAAGACCTTTTCAAGGCACCTTAGGGAAAGGAGAAGAATAAAGCCAGGCCTAGCCTGATTCCCCATAGTCTCCTTCAAATAAGAGGTCCCATGGCACTTTTATGGTCTGTGGAGGATAAGGTTCATTGCCAAGAATTCGGGAAAATCACCTAAATTCTGCCCCCCTAATTTTAGTGAGACCCCTTCTCTAGCTTAGACTTAGCATTGACCTAGTATGGTTGATTTTGGCCTTGACCTGGATAAAGAGTAGTTGTGCACATGAGTTCAAGAAGAAGAAGTAAAGATGGGAGGTTAAGCAGAGGTGTAGGTTTTGCTTGCTTATTTTCCCTTATCTGGTTTTGTTTTACTTGTCCTTGGGAGTACAGTATTTGCCCCTCCCCCCTCTCTCCCTCCTCCCTGCCATAGCCCTGTCTTTGTTTGATTCTATATGCTCTTCTTATTTGTAAGAAGCAAAGATGCTCTATTTATTTCATGGTGGTACGTTTGGTACTGATTTCCCCCCTTGAGTATCACAGCTTGTGTGCCTTTGTCATGATCATGTGTCTTCCATTTATCTGCCCAGTTCATTCCACATTTGATATGTTAGCCATGTCACCTTTCTCTCTATGACTATGTTATTTTGTCTTGTCCCATTTATAAATTTATGGGTTGTAGTATGTCACCTCATGACTATGGGCTTGGCTTTGTATTTCTTTGACTTATTTAGCCTATTTTGGGATCTTCATCATAAGTGTGTGTGTGTGTATGGTTATGTTTGGCTACTAGAAGTCTATGAATTCATTTGTTTTGTGGACGTGCATTGTGGGTGAACCTGGGCAGCTGTGCAGTGGCTTATCTAGGGTTCTGGTTATGTTTGTATGGCTGAATTGGTATAGACAAGGCAATTTGGGGTGAGGTACCATCTTATCCTTTCCCGGTGACTAGCCATGCCTGGGGTTCGTGAAACTCCTTGAAACTTGTGCGGCATCGGGAGTACGGGGGCAACGACTTACCCTCCCTCCTCATTGACAAAGACCAGCCAATAGGTCTGGTGGTGTTCACATATAAGCCTTGGCACAGCTACCTAGCTTGGCCTGTAGAATATGCTGTGATATACCAATATTTATCTGATGCATATGGCCTTTCTTTTTTTAGTACAATTGCGATAGTTGAGCCTGCCTTCATATACATGTATATATTTGATGTATATTTTTTTTTACTTAGTATAATAGTGATAATTTCATAAAATTATAACTAACTGGTTTCCCTTTTTCTTTCCTCCCCTACCACATGACCACTCGGGTCGAGTCAGCTTGCGGCCCAATAAGGAAAAATTCTTTCCTCGGAGATACTGAGTCCGCAAAGACGGAGGAAAAGCTTGGCACGCAGAAGGCCCAGCCATGGGTGAAAATGGCGGGCTAGGGGCTTGGTACGTTCCTAGTCTCTACATTATTTGCTCATTAATGTCCTTCATTTTAATTTCTATGTATTTGCAAAACTTGTACAAACTCATGTTATATTGGAATATTTATTGTGCCGACTAGTGGTCTTAGGACAATGGTGCTCATGCCGTCTAGATTGACTCTAAGTCCCCAAACCACTTCTTTCAAAAAAGCTTTCGAGTATTGCAAATGTATTAAATGAACTGTTTTCGCAAAATCCAAAACTAAGTTTTGTTTTGTGTAGATCCAACGGATAAAAATAGGCAAGCATTCCTAGGATTAGCTTGGTACAATTTGGGGCCAAAACCCCTCTAATGTTTTACAAGAAATGAACAAGGCCAAGAATGGCAAAAAAAACAAAAGGATTTTTTCGGGCCTAGGCCCATTTACAAAAGAACAAAATGGGGAGGATTTAAACACTCCTAAACCCCTTTTAACGAATTCATTTGGGCCCAAAATGGGCTCACTTTCAAAAATCAAGTGTTGGCTCTAAAAATCCAAAACACAAAGACCAATTTCATAAATTGTTTTAAACAAATACATTGCCTAAAGTAAATGAATTCGTATACATATGAGTTCTCGGATAAGTTGTTCCAAACGTGTTATACGGATCGAACCAAATAAAGTATGAGTTAAGCATGAACAAAAATGGGATATTTCAAAACATAATAAGTTTATATTCCCCAAGACAACATATATAAAGATAACAACTTTATATTTATTTTCCAAACGAAATACACCACCTTTACATTCAAAAAAGGGGGAATTATTTTACACGGATGTCATAAATCCGATCCTATGTACCTTATACATGAAAGGAACATCTTCAAATCTGTCACGACCTATTTTTCTTAGGCCGTGCAGGCACTTACCTTCCCACCTCGGTAAGCGAACCCTCATCCCAACAATGAATAAATACACGAAGAATGAATTTAAAATAGCGGAATAGAACAAATAGGTAAGTCTCATGACATATCTATATATAAGTAGTAGAAAGTGCGGAAGACAATAAACATCCCCAGGGTCTAGTCTGAATAATACAAAAGCATCTAAGGAAAATAATACAATCTGGAATACTAATACATAAATGTCTATGTCTCTGAAGGAAAAAATAGACATATGATAGGAAAGTCTTCAAGGTCAACGGACGCCATGCTCATCCTGAAACTCGAGAGGAAGCTGAAGTGTCGATCAGCCACGGGTCACAGAAATGGATCCGACCTGGTACTCTGCATTCATAAAAGAATGCTGCATTCATAAAAGAATACAACAAGTGCAGGTCAGTACAAATAACAGTACTGGTAGGCATCATCGGCTAACTAACCATAGTTAACACAATTCAGATAATAAAGCAGATAAGCAGGTAAACCAATCAAGCATGAGACAATACAACCGTAACCGAGTATTCATCATCGCCTACGTAAAGAATCTAAACCCGAATATGTCAAGTCTGAATATATATTCGATCCAATCCAATCATCACAATCCAAACATCAAACATCTCAATCAAGTCATAATGCAATGCAGTGCAATAATGGTATGAATGCAATGCAATGCCATGCAAATGAGGTGTACACATGTACTCTGGACGTAAATATCGACGTCTCGGTAGCACAACCCAGCGTGACTCGCGAAGTCTAAGTGCCACCCATTCCGGATCTTTTCCCAACAGATAGACGGGACCCTGAATCTTTGCCCATGGGGGGAGTCTCACCGACACCACCTTGGGAGACCCACGGAGTCCATGCGCTAACAACGATTTCGGGAAATCATAGGAATCGGCCATGTAACAATGATGCCAGAATAGATCATCGGACATCATCCATCTCACAGTCACTCAAGTAAAAGAGTCTGTCAAATATCAGTTTCACACAATCAACCATTCCGAAATTGAACCTCGGACATCGGCCTTCTCATAATCACTCAAGTAAAAGAGTTTATCAAATATCAGTTTCATACAATCAACGATTTCGGAATGGATCTTCGGACATCGGTCTTATCACAATCACTCAGGTAAAGAGCTTATCAAAGTATCAATTTAGCTCAATCAACGATACCGGATCATCACCGGGTATCGGCCATGCATCATGAATATGAGAGAATGCGTGCAGTACATATGTAAATCGATCAAGTTCAATATCACAAGTCCCACAATGGGCTACGCCAACAACGTATCACATCATAATACCAACAGTGGGTATGCCAACATATATCAACAACTTGAGTACTAATAGTGGGTACGCCATCAATATATCCAAGTACAAATACCAACAACGGGTATGTCAATTCTATCCAAATCAAGACAACAGAATAGAATTCGGTATCTACTAACTATACATGGAATCAAGCCAGCACAATACAAGAATCAAAGCACACATAACGGGGCGGCTAGTCCCAACACACATCAGGGCCCAACCTAAGGCAATATCCATCCCGACTTCATACCCGAAGGTTCACATACTGTCTTCGACATTATAATCTAAATATGTGACTCACTATACGAAGTCTCACCAAAGGTAAGCCATAACCTACCTGGATGGCCGAACCGCAACACCAACAACTCACTCATTTGCCTTGCCCTTCCGCTGAAGCTCAGAACCAAAGTAGTCTAAGCATAATCGAATTATATATTAGAAATCATAAATAATGATACTAATATTGCTATGATTT
Source organism: Lycium barbarum (assembly GCF_019175385.1). Classification (NCBI taxonomy): domain Eukaryota; kingdom Viridiplantae; phylum Streptophyta; class Magnoliopsida; order Solanales; family Solanaceae; genus Lycium; species Lycium barbarum. Next base: position 14,568,296 of record NC_083342.1, read on the forward strand.
CAATTAGGTCAATTTTAACCCTAAAAATTGGGGAAACGGGCCCACAAGGGTAAAACAGGAAATTAGGGGGAAAAATACCAAATTAAGTGCTAGGTAATCATAACCCAACCACAAATTATTGATTTAACTCAAGGATTAGCCTAATTTCTGATTTCAAGCAAAACTCCCAAATTGGGTATAAACCCTAAGTCTTTGATTTCGAAATTCAACGCTAAAAGTGGAAGATATGTGATTAATAGGCTTGGATTAGTCAAAATCCAACATAAACATCATCAATTTCCTCATACATGAGCCAAAGGGAAAGTTCATCAAAACCCTCCTTCAAATTCCATCTCTAAGGGATTGTTAAAGGGAAAGGGGAAACCTATGATGATTGTGATTAAGGAAGAGTAAAGGATTAGGCAAGGTTTACATCCTAGAATTTCTCCAAAGTATCTCCAAGAACTATTCACCAAGGCTCTAATTTCGAAATTGGAAATAATGAGGGTCTAAAAGGCTTATTTAAATCACATTTAATGAAAATAACTGCCCGACAACGCCACGACGGTAGAGATGCCGCTACGGCGGCTGGGAGACCGCCACAGCGTTATGGCCAACAATATACATGGCCGCCCCAGCGGCCAACACACCGCAGCAGCGGTACCGCCATTGCGAGTACCAGATACCAGAATCCCCAAATTTTTCTAAGTCTTCAATCGAAATCCCGAGTTATTTCTGAGGATATCTGCTCACAAACCAAACACACAAATCCACACAAAAATACGTTGTGAACGCGCTCGTGGCCTTGGAATTCCCGTTGGAGGTCTTGTTGACCAAGTCAATCCCCGATGCCTTAATTCTAATTTCCTAACCCAAATCCCAAAATGCACCCTTGTGCATTGGGAACCAAACCAAATATGCACACAAGTTCTAAATGACCATCCGGACCTCTCGGAATCGAAAGATTTTCGAAAAAAAAGTCTGATTAACCAAAATTCAACTTTGAGTCAATCATTTTTTGCTTTAAGCCCAATTGCCACCAAAGTTTCCCGAATCCGGTCTAGAAATTTGGGAAGCGTGTCAATGGTCCTCAATTTTTACGAGAAGTTTTAAGTAGCTGAAGTGTCGATCAGACACAGGTCACAGAAGTGGATCTGACCTGGTACTCTGCATTCATAAAAGAATGCAGCAAGTGTAGGTCAGTACAAACAACAGTACTGGTAGGCATCATCGGCCGACTAAGCATAGTTAACACAATTTAGATGATAAAGCAGATAAGTAGGTAAACCAACCAAGCATGAGACAATACAACCGCAACCGAGTATCCATCATCGCCTACGTAAAGGATTTAAACGCGAATATGTCAAGTCTGAATATATATTCGAGCCAATCCAATCATCACAATCCAAACATTAAACATCTCAATCAAGTCATAATGCAATGCAGTGCAATAATGGTATGCAATTCAATGCCATGCAAATGAGGTGTACACATGTACTCTAGACAGAAATAACGACGTCTCGGTAGCACAACCTAGCGTGCCTCGTGAAGTCTAAGTGTCACCCATCCCGGATCTTTTCCTAATAGATAGACGAGACCCTGGATCTTTGCCCATGGGGGGAGTCTCATCGGCACCACCCTTGGGGACCCGCGGAGTCCATGCGCTAACAACAATTTTGGGAAATCATCGGAATCGGCCACGCAACAATGATGCCGGAATAGATCATCGGACATCATCCATCTCATAGTCACTCAAGAAAAAGAGTCTGTCAAATATCAGTTTCACACAATCAACGATTCCGGAATTGAATCTCGAACATCGGCCTTCTCATAATCACTCAAGTAAAAGAGTTTATCAAATATCAGTTTCATACAATCAACGATTCCGGAATGGATCTTCGGACATTGTCCTTTTCACAATCACTCAGGTAAAGAGTTTATCAAAATATCAGTTTCGCTCAATCAATGATACCGGATCAATACCGGATATCGGCCATGCATCATGAATTTGAGAGAATGCGTGTAGTGCATATATAAATCGATCAAGTTCAATATCACAAGTCTCACAATAGGCTACGCCAACAACGTACCACATCACAATACCAACAACGGGTATGCCAACATATATCAATAACTCGAGTACCAACAGTGGGTACGCCAACAATATATCCAAGTACAAATACCAACAACGGGTATGTCAATTCTATCCAAATCAAGACGACAGAACAGAATTCGATATCTGCTAACTAAACATAGCGTCAAGCCAGCACAATAGAACAATCAAAGCACACATAACGGGGTGGCTAGTCCCAATACACATTAGGGCCCAACCTAAGGCAATATCCATCCCGACTTCATACCCGAAGGTTCACATGCTATATCCGACATTATAATCTAAATATGTGACTCACTATATGATGTCTCACCAAAGGTAAGCCATAACCTACCTGGATGGCCGAACCGCAACACCAACAACTCACTCATTTGCCTTGCCATTCCGCTGAAGCTCAGAACCAAAGTAGTCTAAGAATAATCGAATTATATATTAGAAATCATGAATAATGATACTAATATTGCTATGATTTCAATTAGGTCAATTTTAACCCTAGAAATTGGGGAAACGGGCCCACAAGGGCAAAACGGGAAATTCGAGGGAAAAATACCAAATTAAGTGCTAGGTAATCATAACCCAACCACGAATTATTGATTTAACTCAAGGATTAGCCTAATTTCTGATTTCAAGCAAAACCCCCAAATTGGGTATAAAGCCTAAGTCTTTGATTTCGAAATTCAACGCTAAAAGTGGAAGATATGTGATTAATAGGCTTGGATTAGTCAAAATCCAACATAAACTTCGTCAATTTCCTCATACATGAGCCTAAGGGAAAGTTCATCAAAACCCTCCTTCGGATTCCATCTCTTAGGGATTGTTAAAGGGAAAGGGGAAACCTATGATGATTGTCATTAAAGAAGAGTAAAGGATTAGGCAAGGTTTACATCCTAGAATTTCTCCAAAGTATCTCCAAGAACTGTTCACCAAGGCTCTAATTTCGAAATTGGAAATAATGAGGGTCTAAGACTTATTTAAATCACATTTAATGAAAATAACTGCCCGACACCGCCACGACGGTAGAGATGCCGCTACAGCGGCGCCGCTACGGTGGCTGGGAGACCACCACAGCGTTATGGCCAACAATATACATGGCCGCCCCAGCGGCCAACACACCGCAGCAGCGGTACCGCCATTGCGAGCACCAGATACCAGAATCCCAAAAATTTTCTAAGTCTTCAATCGAAATACCGGGTTATTCCCGAGGCCATCTTCTCACAAACCAAACACACAAATCCAAGCAAAAATACGCTGCGAACGCACTCGTGGCCTTGGAATTCCCATCGGAGGTCTTGTTGACCAAGTCAATCCCCGATGCCTTAATTCTAATTTCCCAACCCAAGTCCCAAAATGCACCCGAGTGCATTGGGAACCAAACCAAATATGCACACAAGTTCTAAATGACCATCCGAATCTCTCGGAATAGACGGATTTTCAAAAAAAGTTCGTTTACCCAAAAGTCAACTTTGAGTCAACCCTTTTTCGCTTTAAGCCCAATTTTCACCAAAGTTGCCTGAATTCGTTCTAGACATCTCGAGAAGCGTGTCAACGATCCCCTCAAGAAGCGTGTCAACAGTCCCCAATTTTACGAGTAGTTTTACTTGTTTTTAGGCAAGTATGTGTTGTTTTGATGTGTTTTTGTTGAGTTTCAGGTAAATCATAAAGTCCGGGTTCAAGAAGTGAAAGTTGCAGAAAATTGCACTGAAGGTCGACTTTCACGGTCCGTACAATATTATACGGACTGTGTTTGTGGTCGTATAAAAGAAAACAAGGCAACAGAATGTCAAAGTTGGAAGATGATGGGATACGAGCACTTATACGGACCGTATAATATTATACGGGCCGTATAGTTGGATGTGTTGAAAGATTCAAGATGAGATAAAAAGTGGTGTTAGAAGAAGGAGTTTCCCGAGCAAGTTATACGAGCCGTATAAGTTTATACGAACCGTGTAATACCAGTTTGTGTTTTCTCTGTAGACGTGAAGACTGAATGTCGTATAATTTTTATACGGTCCATGTAATGTTATACGGACCGTATAAGTTGCCGCCTGGGACTTAAGTGCGAAATGTTTTACTTTTACGTTTTTGAAACCTATAAATAGTCCAATGTAGGGTTTTAATTATTATCAGTTATTGGATTTTGACTTTTGGCTTAGAACATTAATGTTATATCCCGTATTTTTATACATTGGGATATTTTAAGCTAAACGCGACAAGTTAAAGACAAGACTATTTTAGGATACGAGGTAGAGGCTTTTAACTTCCGATTTTGTTCCAAGGCACAAGTCGCCTATAAAATTTTATTGGTATAAAAATATTATTGGAGATTAGGGGTAAATTAACTATGATTAGATTATTAAGTGGGATTAAAATTTAATCACTTCATTAATTAAGCCTAAGGGGCCGTGTGGGCCCCACCCGAAAAAAAAAATAACATAAAATCAAAATCAGAAAATAACAAAACAAGGTGCAAAAATGAGTCATCAAAGGGGGGAGTACGTGTAGCACAATAAGAAACCATATATATATATATTTTAAAACAAGTCATGAAATGTTCATTTCATGAACTTGTTTCAAGAGCTAAACAACCACAAAAAAAAAAAAAAAAAAGTTGAAAGAGAAGGGGTCACGGCAGATTGAAGGGAAACAAAAAATTCAGTTTTGTTGCTTAATAAAAGTTCTAAGGAGAAGACAAGGAGATAGAGGTGAAGTAAGAATAAGTATAAAGATTTAAGACACAACTTGGAGCCAAGTATTCAAGGTAAGAATTGATCATTTCTTTTACATTTAGAATGAGTTTGGATGTATTGTGAATATGTATAAATGTGAATTGAGTGTATAAAAGTTGTGCATGAAGATATTGGATTGTTGTTGTGGAATTTGTAAGTGAGCCGTGGAATGAGTTTATGTGAAGTAATGTTTAAATTTCTTGTACATGTATTGAGGATGGTTTGAATGTGGTAGTGTGTACGAAAGGAATGAAAATTTTGGAATTTTGTATGTTTGGTATTGAAGCCGTGTAGGAGCTGATTTAGGAAAATTAGTGGACTGTTTGGATTTGAATGTGTAAAGAAGTTCCATATGTTGATGTTGGGACCGTGGACTGTTTTTGGAAAAATGGTGGATTAATTTTACTTTGAATTTTGAATTGTTGTTGTTGAAGTTTATATTGAGCCGTGTGGTGAGCCTATATGAAGTAATGCTTAATCTTCTTGTACATATATTGAGGGTGGTTAAACGTATTGTAATGTATAGGGACGAACGAAGTTCATAAGAATTATGTGTGATTATGTTGAGATCATGTAGGGGCTGATTTAGGAGAATTTGGTAAATTGATTTAATTGATATTTAGTTGTTATGGTTATGGACGTCATGGTAAAAAATGAGGTTTAATAGCTCAAGTTGGAATTGTGATTGTTGCGGGCTGTTGTATAAACTAATAGAACGTTAATATAGCTCCTTATAATTTTGTAAGTGACGTTGTTAACATGTGATTGTTGATAGGATTTGTAATTTGGAAGAAAGTATCTGTTGTTGTTCTTGTCAAGTGTGAAGATTGCGGGTTGTTTGGTACATGGAGTGGGTTGTTTGAAATATTGTACGGGCTGTCCGAGATTCCCTCGTAGCCTAATCGTAGCTCTTGATATCTTAATATAGGATAAGGTACTATTGGGCAGCGTGTACGAGTTATAATACGACTAAACGCTAAAGGTATGTAAAGCCGATCCCTTCTTTCTTTTGGCATGTCCTAGAAGTAAAATATGATATGAGCCTTGGGGAAATTCTACTCTCTAATTCCAAGCATGACTCATGATTCTTATTCGTTCTTGATGCTAGAACTTTTAGGATAGTCGAGCTATTGTTTCGAGTCTATTATATGATCGACTAATAAATGATGTATAAAATTTCCTACTCTTAAAGAATTGCATAGTTAGAAGTATACTTGACTTTCATAAGCAATATCATGTTAAATTGATACATGTATATGAATCCTGAAACGTTCCTTGATGTAGTTTGTAATGACATTTAGGAAGAACTTAATATGATTATTATCCTGATGCTTGAGAGCTGATTAGTTTACTTATCCATTGAGTCTCAAAAGATGATTTGTATGTATGTGGTTGCTTATTACTCTGCTCGTGCTTACCGTTACATCCTTCACTGAGTCCCGGTCCAGGACATGTTTTCGTACGCATATTCACTGCATTATTCACCGAATCTCTCACTAGTATAAATGATGACATGATGATATGGGGATGGTGGCCAGGATGGCATATGATCATTATTCAGCGAGTCCCTCACTAGAGGGCTGGGACACGTTATATGTACATGTATATGATGATTTTACTTACCGAGCCCCTCTCTAGAGGGCCGGGACACGTTATATATGTTGTATACAGAATGATTATTTAGCCATGATTACTAAACCCTATAATGATGTGGTTATGATGTTGACACATATGATTTATGTTCAAAGGTAAGTCTTACGGTTTTCTGGTTGTTGCACTGGGTCCTACACTCCTTGTCTCAGTATAATCCTATTTGCTATATTTCATGCTTTACATGCTCAGTACATATTCCGTACTGGCCCCCTTTCTTCGGGGGGCTGCGTTTTATGCCCGCAGGTACAGACGCTTGTTTCGGAGATCCGCCAGCCTAGGATATCTATTCAGCTATTTTGAAATGCTCCTTTGTTTCGGAGCCTAGCTTTGTGGTATAGATCCTCTTTGTTGTATATATATGTGTTTGTTCAGGGTACGGCGGGGCCCTGTCCCGTCATATGATACTGTTGGTACTCTTAGAGGTCTGTAGACATATGTGTGGGTCTGTATATAGTTGTTGTTTCGTTGTGTGGACATGACTTATGTTTGGGGCGTACCCATAGGTAGTGGCAGCCTTGTCGGCTTGCGTAGATATATATATATTTGTTGTGGGAGCTGTGTATAATGGCAGCCTTGCTGGCTTATGTGCGATATAAACTGTTGAAAGTCGTAACTCCTCAGGAGACAGGTGGCTTTGACATGCATATATACGATAACTTTAGAATAACGTCTTGCCTTTATATATAAATAAGTTCTTGCTATGCTAGCTATAGATGATTATAGATAACAGGTGTGTGTGAGTGTCCAACTCGGGCACTATTCACGGCCTACGGGGTTGGGTCGTGACAAAAGTGGTATCAGAGCGGTTCATCCTCGGAGTGTCTACAGACCGTGTCTAGTAGAGTCTTTTTTATCGATTTGTTGTGCACCACATCTATAAACAGGAAGCTACAGGACATTTAGGATGTCATTTTTCCTTTTATTCTAGATCGTGCGATAGAGCTGTATTATCAGGATAATTTCTCCCTAACGGATTGTTATGTTTATAGCGATGCCTCCAAAGAAGGCGACAGCCGCCCAGAAGGGCAAGTCAGTAGCTGGAGAGACCAGTCAGACCCGGAGGATCACTAGGGCTTATGCCCAATCTGCGCCTGAGATTAGGCTTCAGTCAGCGAGCTCCGCTACACCACCATTACCAGAGGAGCCTAGGACATCAGCAGCTGCAGATCAGGGGACGGCTCCACCGCCAGCTCCTGGGGTTCCAGCACCTGAGCCTTCAGCTCCCCAACCAGGGGCGGAGGATAGAGCTATGTGGGACGTAGTTCAGTTATTGACCAGGTTAGTGTCGGGGCAGGCTCGTAGACACGGATTTGGAGGTGATTATGCGGACAGACATGATAGTTTGAGGGTCCGTGATTTCTTGACTTGTAACCCCCCAGAGTTCTATGGGTCATAGCCCGCAGAGGATCCACAGGATTTTATTCGACAGATGCTGCGTACGTTGCGGATAATTAGAGCTTCCGAGACTGAGTCGATTGAATTGGCTTCATATCGGTTGCGTGATATAGCGGTTAATTGGTATGAGTCATGGGAGTTATCTAGAGGTGTGGATGCTCCTCCAGCAGTATGGGACGAGTTCGTGGAGGCCTTTCTGGGCCATTTTCTGCCTCCGGAGATGAGGCGAGCCAGAGTTGACAGATTTCTACACCTGAGACAGAATGGCATGAGTGTTCGAGATTATAGTCTCGAATTTGATTCGCTGGCTAGGTACGCGCCCACAATTGTAGCTGACATTGTTGATAGGGTGCATCGTTACGTGATGGGGCTGGATCATTACTTGATTGATAGTTGTATGGCAATGGCTTCTCAGCCCGGTATGGACATCGCTCGAGTGCAGGCATATGCACAGGGAGTTGAGGACCGACATAGAGAGCGTCGATTTGATAGAGAGCGTCGATTTGATAGAGAGCAGGGCAGGGGTCAGCATAAGAGAGTTAGATCAGCTGGGTATACTTCGGGTGAGTTTCGAGGCGGGTAGCCCCAACAGCAGCAAAGTAGATATCCTTCTCGGCCGGCACGGAGTGCACCTCCACGATTCACTGATAGGAGGTTTGGTGGCACGGGGTATTCAGGAGCTGGTCAAAGCTCCATGACTTCAGGTTTCCAGATGCACAGGAATTCAGGCCAGACGAGGCCATCTATACCTCAGTGCCCTCGATGTGGCAGGCGCCATCCGGGGGAATGCCGTCGCATTACTGGTGCTTGTTTCTCTTGCGGCCGTCAGGGCCATACTATGAGGGAGTGTCGATTTGGGGGTGGTGCAGGTGGCGCAGCTCAGCCTACTGGATCAGTTGCTGGTTCATCCTCTTCGGTAGCTATGCGCCCTATGGGGCAAGGTATTCCGACACCAGCAGGTCGTGGCGGAGTTTCCAGTTCTAGCGGTCCTTCGAACCGTATATATGCTTTAGCTAGCACACAGGATCAGGAGGCCTCGCCAAATGTGGTAACAGGTATACTATCGATTTTCTCCCGAGATGTATATGCATTGATAGACCCAGGCTCCACATTATCATATATTTCTCCCCTTGTTGCTAGTAAAATTGGGATAAAATCTGAATTTATAGAACCATTCGAGGTAGCTACACCAGTGGGGGATTCTGTTATAGCAAAACAAGTGTATAGAAATTGTTCGGTGGTCATATATAATCGTTGTACCAAGGCAGATTTGATAGAGCTAGATATGATTGAGTTCGATGTTATTATGGGGATGGATTGGTTAGCTTCTTGTTATGCTAACGTTGATTGCAGAGGCAAAGTAGTTCGATTTCAGTTCCCAGGGGAGCCAATTATAGAATGGAAGGGAAATACGGCATCGCCGAGGGGTAAGTTTATTTCATACCTCAAGGCAAGGAAGATGGTTAGAAAGGGTTATATTTATCATCTGGTTCGTGTGCTTGACTTAAATTCAGAAGTACCGACTCTTCAGTCAGTCCCGGTAGTTAATAAATTTCCAGATGCATTTCCAGATAAACTTCCAGGTCTTCCTCCTGAGCGTGAGATAGAGTTCACTACAGACGTATTGCCAGACACTCAGCCCATATCTATTCCTCCTTATAGAATGGCTCCTGCAAAATTGAAAGAATTGAAGGAGCAACTGAGAGATTTATTAGAGAAGGGCTTCATCAGACCCAGTACATCACCTTGGGGAGCACCAGTACTATTCGTACGGAAGAAAGATGGGTCGCTGCGGATGTGTATTGATTATAGACAGCTGAACAAAGTAACAATAAAGAACAGATATCCCCTCCCCAGGATTGATGATTTATTTGACCAGTTGCAGGGTGCTAAGTGTTTCTCGAAAATAGACCTGCGGTCAGGCTATCACCAGGTGCGGGTAAGAGAGGCGGATATTCCAAAGACTGCGTTCAGGACCCGGTACGGGCATTATGAGTTTAGGGTGATGTCTTTTGGGCAGACCAATGCTCCAGCAGTGTTCATGGATCTAATGAACCGAGTATTCAAGCCATTCCTTGATCTGTTTATGATTGTATTTATTAATGATATTCTAGTCTATTCGCGATCAGAAGGGGAACATGCAGATCATTTGAGGATGGTACTTAGGGTACTCCAGCATCAGAAATTATATGCTAAGTTCTCTAAATGTGAATTCTGGTTGACTTCAGTAGCATTTCTGGGGCATATTGTTGGAGCTGATGGTATTCAGGTAGACTCGCAGAAGATAGAGGCCGTAAAGACTTGGCCTAGACCTACGACACCCACTGAGGTACGTAGTTTTCTGGGGCTAGCAGGGTACTACAGGAGATTTGTGAAAAAGTTTGCTTCGATTTCAGCGCCTTTAACAAGGCTAACTCAGAAGGCAACTAAGTTCCAGTGGACCGATGCTTGTGAACGAAGCTTGCAATTATTGAAGAACAAGTTGACTACAACTCCAGTTCTAACTCTTCCTGAGGGGCCAGATGGCTATGTTATTTATTGTGATGCTTCCGGTGTTGGGTTAGGTTGCGTATTAATGCAGCATGGCAGAGTTATAGCCTATGCCTCCCGACAACTCAGGAAGCACGAAAGAAATTATCCTACCCACGATCTGGAGTTGGCAGCGGTGATTCATGCTTTGAAGATATGGAGACATTATCTATATGGCGTACATGTTGATATTTATACAGATCATAAGAGTCTCCAGTACAGCTTTAAGCATAAGGAGCTAAATTTGTGGCAAAGGAGATGGCTAGAGTTGCTGAAAGACTATGATGTTGATATTCTATATCACCCAGGAAAGGCCAATGTTGTAGCAGACGCACTCAGCCGTAAATCTATGGGTAGTTTGGCAGATGTGCCACTAGGGCAGAAAGAGATAGTCCACGAGGTTTGTCAGCTAGCTAGTTTGGGAGTTCGTTTGGCTGATTCTGATAACGGTAGCATTTTTGTGCGAGGTGTTGCTGAGTCCTCTATTATAGAAGAGGTGAAGAGACGTCAGTATGAGGATCCTATTCTTGTACATTACAGAGATATAGCACTTCAGAAGGATGAGACCCCATTCAAGATTTCATCTGACGGAGTACTACGATACAGAGGCAGATTATGTGTACCTGAGGTTGCAGGATTACGGCAACAGGTTATGGGGGAGGCACACTATGCTCGTTATTCTGTTCATCCAGGATCAACAAAGATGTATCATGACCTTAGATGTTTGTATTGGTGGGATGGTATGAAAAAGGACATAGTAGAGTTTGTTGCCCAGTTTCCGAATTGTCAGCAGGTTAAGATCGAGCACCAGAAGCCTGGGGGACTATTGCAGGAGATGGAGATTCCGACTTGGAAATGGGAGGTAATCAATATGGACTTCGTCACAGGTCTACCTCGCACTCCACGGAATATGATTCTATCTGGGTCATCGTTGATAGATTGACGAAATCAGCCCACTTCCTTCCAGTCAAGACTACATATTCAGCTGAGGATTATGCCAGGTTGTATCTTAAGGAGATAGTGAGACTTCAGGGAGTTCCCACAGCTATCATCTCTGATAGAGGATCCCAATTTATAGCTAACTTCTGGAGATCCTTCCAGGAGGGATTGGGGACACAGGTGAGTCTCAGCACAACATTTCATCCTCAGACTGACGGCCAGGCCGAGCGTACCATCCAGACACTACAAGATATGTTACGAGCCTGTGTTATTGATTTCAGAGGTAGCTGGGATGATCACTTGCTGCTTATTGAGTTTGCTTATAATAACAACTACCATTCTAGCATCCAGATGGCACCGTATGAGGCTTTATATGGCAGGAAGTGCAGATCACCTATAGGCTGGTTTGATGTGGGTGAGACTAAGTTGATAGGCCCAGATATGATTCAGCAGGCTGTCGATAAGGTGAAGCTTATTCAGGAGAGATTGCTGGCAGCCCAGAGTCGACAGAAATCATATGCAGATAATCGACGTCGACACTTGGAATTTCAGGTTGGTGACTGGGTATTCTTGAAGGTGTCACCCATGAAGGGTGTTATCAGATTCGGCAGGAAAGGGAAGTTGAGCCTGAGATACATTGGGCCTTATCAGGTTATCCGTAAGGTAGGCCAAGTTGCCTACGAGTTGGACCTACCAGCCGATTTGGAAGCAGTACACCCGGTCTTCCATGTGTCAGTGCTTCGCAAGTATATAGGCGATCCTTACAGGGTGTTTCCAGCAGATGATATCCAGGTAACAGAAGAGTTATCCTACGAAGAGTAGCCCATAGCTATACTTGATCGACAGATCAGGAGGTTGCGAACCAAAGACGTGGCTTCAGTTAAAGTGTTGTGGCGGAACAATAACAGAGAGGAGATGAGTTGGGAAGCTGAAGAGGAGATGAGGAAGAAATATCCTCACTTGTTTCCGACATCTACAGGTAACCTAAACCCCTTGCTTAATTGTGTAACTTGTCTGATCAAACTATATGTTAACGGTAAGGAGAACCCTTCCCAAGACTCTTATAGAACCCAACGGGATTAATTTAACATTCGAGGACGAATGTTCTAAAGGGGGGAAGGGTGTTATATCCCGTATTTTTATACATTGGGATAGTTTAAGCTAAACGCGACAAGTTAAAGACAAGACTATTTTAGGATACGAGGTACAGGCTTTTAACTTCCGATTTTGTTCCAAGGCACAAGTCGCCTATAAAATTTTATTGGTATAAAAATATTATTGTAGATTAGGGGTAAACTAACTATGATTAGATTATTAAGTGGGATTAAAATTTAATCACTTCATTAATTAAGCCTAAGGGGTTGTGTGGGCCCCACCCGAAAAAAAAATATAACATAAAATCAAAATCAGAAAATAACAAAACAAGGTGCAAAAGTGAGTCATCAAAGGGGGGAGTACGTGTAGCACAATAAGAAACCATATATATATTTTAAAACAAGTCATGAAATGTTCATTTCATGAACTTGTTTCAAGAGCTAAACAACCACAAAAAAAAAAAAAAAAGAGTTGAAAGAGAAGGGGTCACGGCAGATTGAAGGAAAAACAAATTCAGTTTTGTTGCTTAATAAAAGTTCTAAGGAGAAGACAAGGAGATAGAGGTGGAGAAGCAAGAATAAGTATAAAGTTTTAAGACACAAATTGGAGCCAAGTATTCAAGGTAAGAATTGATCATTTCTTTTACATTTAGAATGAGTTTGGATGTATTGTGAATATGTATAAATGTGAATTGAGTGTATAAAAGTTGTGCATGAAGATATTGGATTGTTGTTGTGGAATTTGTAAGTGAGCCGTGGAATGAGTTTATGTGAAGTAATGTTTAAATTTCTTGTACATGTATTGAGGATGGTTTGAATGTGGTAGTGTGTATGAAAGGAATGAAAATTTTGGAATTTTGTATGTTTGGTATTGAAGCCGTGTAGGAGCTGATTTAGGAAAATTAGTGGACTGTTTGGATTTGAATTTGTAAAGAAGTTCCATATGTTGATGTTGGGACCGTGGACTGTTTTTGGAAAAATGGTGGATTAATTTTACTTTGAATGTTGAATTGTTGTTGTTGAAGTTTATATTGAGCCGTGTGGTGAGCCTATATGAAGTAATGCTTAATCTTCTTGTACATATATTGAGGGTGGTTAAACGTATTGTAATGTATAGGGACGAACGAAGTTCATAAAAATTATGTGTGATTATGTTGAGATCATGTAGGGGCTGATTTAGGAGAATTTGGTAAATTGATTTAATTGATATTTAGTTGTTATGGTTATGGACGTCATGGTAAAAAATGAGGTTTAATAGCTCAAGTTGGAATTGTGATTGTTGCGGGCTGTTGTATAAACTAATAGAACGTTAATATAGCTCCTTATAATTTTGTAAGTGACGTTGTTAACATGTGATTGTTGATAGGATTTGTAATTTCGAAGAAAGTATCTGTTGTTGTTCTTGTCAAGTGTGAAGATTGCGGGTTGTTTGGTACATGGAGTGGGCTGTTTGAAATATTGTACGGGCTGTCCGAGATTCCCTCGTAGCCTAATCGTAGCTCTTGATATCTTAATATAGGATAAGGTACTATTGGGCAGTGTGTACGAGTTATAATACGACTAAACGCTAAAGGTATGTAAAGTCGATCCCTTCTTTCTTTTGGCATGTCCTAGAAGTAAAATATGATATGAGCCTTGGGGAAATTCTACTCTCTAATTCCAAGCATGACTCATTATTCTTATTCGTTCTTGATGCTAGAACTTTTAGGATAGTCGAGCTATTGTTTCGAGTCTATTATATGATTGACTAATAAATGATGTATAAAAATTCCTACTCTTAAAGAATTGCATAATTAGAAGTATATTTGACTTTCATAAGCTATATCATGTTAAATTGATACATATATATGAATCATGAAACGTTCCTTGATGTAGTTTGTAATGACATTTAGGAAGAACTTAATATGATTATTATCCTGATGCTTGAGAGCTGATTAGTTTACTTATCCATTGAGTCTCAAAAGATGATTTGTATGTATGTGGTTGCTTATTACTCTGCTCGTGCTTACCGTTACATCCTTCACTGAGTCCCGGGCCAGGACATGTTTTCGTGCGCATATTCACTGCATTATTCACCGAGTCCCTCACTAGAGGGCCGGGACACGTTATATATATATATATATATATATATATATGATGATATGATGACATGATGATATGGGATGGTGGCCAGGATGACATATGATCATTATTCAGCGAGTCCCTCACTAGAGGGCCGGGACACGTTATATGTACATGTATATGATGATTTTACTTACCGAGCCCCTCGCTAGAGGGCCGGGACACGTTATATATGTTGTATACAGAATGATTATTTAGCCATGATTACTAAACCCTATAATGATATGGTTATGATGTTGACACATATGATTTATGTTCAAAGGTAAGTCTTACGGTTTTCTGGTTGTTGCACTGGGTCCTACACTCTTTGTCTCAGTATAATCCTATTTGCTATATTTCATGCTTTACATGCTCAGTACATATTCCGTACTGACCCCCTTTCTTCGGGGGGCTGCGTTTCATGCCCGCAGGTACAGACGCTCGTTTCGGAGATCCGCCAGCCTAGGATATCAATTCAGTTGTTTTGAAGTGCTCCTTTGTTTCAGAGCCTAGCTTTGTGGTATAGATCCTCTTTGTTGTATATATATGTGTTTGTTCAGGGTACGGTGGGGCCCTGTCCCGTCATATGATACTGTTGATACTCTTAGAGGTCTGTAGACATATGTGTGGGTCTGTTTATAGTTGTTGTTTCGTTGTGTGGACATGACTTATGCTTGGGGCGTACCCATAGGTAGTGGCAGCCTTGTCGGCTTGCGTAGATATATATATATATATTTGTTGTGGGAGCTGTGTATAATGGCAGCCTTGCCGGCTTATGTGCGATATAAACTGTTGAAAGTCGTAACTCCTCACGAGACAGGTGGCTTTGACATGCATATATACGACAACTTTAGAATAACGTCTTGCCTTTATATATAAATAAGTTCTTGCTATGCTAGCTGTAGATGATTATAGATAACAGGTGTGTGTGAGTGTCCAACTCGGGCACTATTCACGGCCTACGGGGTTGGGTCGTGACAATTAAACACTCTCTTGGTTTTGGAGATTCAAAACATCAGTTCAAGTATTATCAATTCCTCTTTTTATCAAAAGTAAGCAACTATGAATTCTTCAATTTCTTGTTTCTTGTTCTTTGTCATTAGTAGCTAAACACCCTTACTAGGGTTGTAAACCTATTGATGGGTGTTTTGTGATTGGAAATTGAAATTGATATATGCATAATGGATTGTTAGGGTTTATTTATTCTTCATTCTTCATTCATAATTAATGGTTGCAAACATTGATTAAAGCTATAAACCTTGATTTGTTTGGGGAAACAATTAGGGTTCGGTAAGAATAAATAACAAGAACTCAAAGCTTTAAACTTTGTTTAATAAATTCACTTAGGAATGAGAAGAATTTACTTGGCATAATTAACCGTTCTTCATATCAACTTTCTTATATTTGGGAAAATCATAGAAAGAGATAATCTATATTTATTGAGAAATAGTAAAGATTCACATAGAGGTTAAGTGCATCCATACAAACAATTCATTAGAAGTATATAAAGATCAATACCCATGATCATACACTTTATCTAAAAGGGACACAACCTTGGTTTCTTTTACCATAAATTACAATCCAAAGCAATTAGTTAGAAATTAGTCATAAACAACCAACTTTTACAAAACATCATCGGATCAAGACATTAGACCTAAATTAAGCATTCTACGATTTTATTAACCTTTTCACACCATATTCCCTGTGGGATTCGACCCTAACCTTGTTGGGTTACTATATTTGACATCGTCCGATTTACGCTAATAAAAGGTACAATTTGAGCATATCAAATTTTAGCGTCGTTGCCGGGGAATACAACTTTGAAATTACTAAATAGTGTTTGCTTTGATTGAAGTCTTCTGCTTATTCCATCACACATTGTTTGCTATTCCTTGTATACCAGGTGAACACGAATTAGAATCAGCAAAACCAACATGGAGCAGCTAGTAACCAGGGTGGTCAATTAAATGATCACGCGAATGAAACAAATGAAGAGAATGTCTTCGCTGATCTTGTTGCTAATGAGGACTATACATCTGCCATTGTCATCCTCGGGTTGGGGATACAAGTGTCAAATTGACTCCTCTCTCTACCAGTTATTGAAGCTTGAGGGCTAATTTCAAAATTCTACCGAGAATGACCCTCAACGCCATTTGCAGAACTTTGTGGATGTATGTGCTCATCACATCCAAAACAGCGTTCCACAAGATGCTATTCGAAGGAGGCTTTTCTAATATTCCTTAGCTGGAGATGTAAGAGCATAGTTCGAGAAGCTGCCCCGAAATTCTATTAATACCTGGGCAGAGATGGTAACAGTCTTTCTCAAGAAAATGGTATCATCCTAGCAAGAAGGCTGAGATTCGTGACAAAATCTATGAATTCAAACAGGGACCAGGGGAACAATTATATGAAAGCTTGGGAGAGATTTAAAGAATATTTTCAGAAGTTTTCAAGTCATGGTTTTTCGGATCACATGTTAATAGAGAAGTTCTACTGAGGGCTGGATCCCGTGATGCAATCAATTGCAAACAATGCAACTGATGGTTGTTTTATGGATAAATCTTACACTCTAATGACCAGTATACTTAACAGGCTGCTTACGCACAATCAGGCTTGGCACTCGAACAATGCTGATATTGTGCCCTATAGAGTGTCATGATCCGGAATATGGTGAAGGAGAATCAAGATACTCAGCAAACATTGGCTCAGCTTGCAATGAATATTTACTTACAAACCAAGAAGTTTGATGAGACCCAGATCAAGAAGGTAAATATTTGCGAAGATGAGTCAGGTATGTCGAAAAGGATGCACCAAGTCCAAGAGGGTCCATATGACGAGGGATCTCGTATGCAGGTTGAAGATGCTAACTATGTGAACAATTCTCAAAGGGGTTATCAAAGGAAGAATTACCAAAGGGGTTACCAGAATCAGAATCAATGGAGACCTCAGCAAGGTCATGGTACCTACAACAACAACAACCCAGGGAACTACAATAATAATTATGGTGGTGCGAACCAAGGAAGCTACAACAACAATAGCAATTTTGGAAATAAGAGTTTCAATCCTTATATTCCACCGAAAGGGCAGTCAATAGAGCAAGGTAGTTCGAGGGTTGAGCCAATGCTTGAGAAGGTTCTAGCAAATCAAACCAAGTCGGAAAGAACATTATCGGGGATAACAGAGACAGTGGAATCCCATACAGCAGTTATTCAGAAGCTCGAGTCACAAATGCGTGATATTTCTAGAGAGCAACACCCTCCAAAAAGGGGAGGACTTCCTAGTGACACTATTTCAAATCCGAAGAATAGGGGAAGCGGTGTATACCATGTGTTTGCCATTAGTAATCAGGGTAGTAAAGTACTCCAAGGTGCTGAAAAGAAGGTTGTTGATCTCGAGCAAATTGATGAAGAGGAAGAGGTGCAATCTGAGGCACAAATTATTGTTGACGAGAAAATTGTTGATATTCCAAAAAGTTCGAAGGAGGCTGATAACAAGAGCAAGCAAATTGTGAAAGGGAATCTCCGCCCTTTGACTCAGCTTTTCAAATCTAAACCTTCCATTCCTCAGAGGTTGGTAAGTTCGAAAAATATTATGATCAGCTAAAGCAGTTATCTCTGAACTTTCCATTCCTGGATGCTGTCGGGGAGATGCCCAGTTTTGCCAAGTACTTGAAGGACCTGTTGACCAAGAAGAAGACTGTGCAACATGAAACTGTTAGTTTGACTCACACTGTGAGTTCCATCATTTCAACAACTACTGTCCAGAAAAAAAGAGATCCTGGGGTGTTCACCATTCCTTGTTCTGTTGGGTACCATGATTTTGCTCGTGCTCTGTGTGATAATAGGGCGAGTATAAATTTTATGCCACTTGCTATCTACAAGCAATCAGGTTTGGGGATGCCAAGGCCGACTACTATGAGGTTACAGATGGTTGATAGATCAATTAAGAAGCCTGTTGGCGTGGTTGATGATGTCCTTGTGCGGGTTGGTAAATTTATCTTGCCTGTTGATTTTGTGATTCTTGACTGTGCTATTGATCGGGACATTCCCATTATTCTGGGGATACCTTTGCTTGCTAAGGGAAGAGCTCTGATGGATTCAGAGAAGAATGAAATCAAATTCCGAGTCAGTGATGAGGAAGTTACTTTTCAGGCAAGTAATGGGCTGAAGTTACCAAGTGCTTATGAGAGCATTTTGGTGATTAATTCTTTTGATGTTGTTGATGAAATGGTGGAGTTCAATATGGAAGAAAAAAGTTTGGGAGAAGCTCTGGCTGGTATTCTTGTAAACTTTGATGATGAAGACATGAAGGGTTATGTGGAGACGATTACTTCGCTTGTTGGGTTGGGATCATATTCCTACCACCCAAAGAAGCTAAATCTTGATCTAAAAAATAGAACAACTCCTCCAACAAAGCCTTTGATCATTGAACCACCGAAGCTTGAGCTTAAGCAGCTCTCATCACATTTGAAGTACGAGTTCCTTGGTCCAAATAATACATTACCGGTGATTGCTTCAGCACTACTGACTGAGGATCTGATCGAGAGGCTTTTGGAGGTATTGCATGAATATAGGCGTGCTATTGGTTGGACCATAGCAGACATTCAGGGAATTCCTTCTGGGATCTGTGAGCATAAAATCCAGTTAGAGGAGGATAGCAAGCCGAGTGTGTAACATCAAAGAAGACTGAATGAGAACATGCAAGAAGTCGTCAAGAAAGAAATCATCAAGTGGTTAGATGATGGAGTAGTTTACCCGATTGCTGAAAGTAAATGGGTGAGCCCAGTCCAATGTGTTCCAAAAAGGGGAGGCATAACAGTGGTGCCCAATGCAAAGAATGAGCTGATTTCGACAAGGACTGGAACAGAATGGAGAGTTTGCATGGACTACCGCAAGCTTAACACTGCCACGTGCAAGGATCACTTCCCTATACTTTTTATTGATCAAATGCTTGATCGGCTAGCGGTGCGATCTTATTATTGCTTCCTTGACGGGTATTCAAGCTACAATCAGATCAACATTTCCCTTGAAGATCAAGAGAAGACAACTTTTACTTGTCCTTATGGGAAATTCGTTTTCAGCAGGATGCCCTTCGGTCTCTGCAATGCACCAGCTACCTTTCAGTGGTGTATGATGTCGATATTTTTTGATACGGTGGAAGACTTTCTCGAGGTCTTTATGGATGACTTCTCTATTGTTGGTGATCCTTTTGATGACTGTCTTGACCATCTAGGTCAAGTGCTTAAACACTGTGAGGAGACTAATTTGGTGCTGAATTGGGAGAAGTGCCACTTTATGGTGAAGGAAGGGATCGTCCTCGAGCATAAAATCTCAGAAAAAGAGACTGAGGTTGATCAAGCAATATTGATGTGATTTCGAAGCTTCCTCCGCCTATCTCAGTTAAGCGTATCCAGAGCTTTTTGGGACACGACGGTTTCTATAGGCATTTCATCAAGGATTTCTCAAAAATTGCTAACTCGATGCGTCAGCTTCTTGAAAAAGAGGCTAAGTTCTAATTTGACGAGAAGTGCCGAAAGGTATTCGATGAATTGAAGGAGCAATTGACCATAACCCCGATTATTGTTTCTCTTGACTGGTCTCTACCGTTTGAATTGATGTGTGATGCAAGTGGTTGCGCTATCGATGTTGTGCTTGGCCAGAGACATAATAAAATCATGCATCCAATCTATTATGCAAGCAAAACATTGAATGCTGCTCAGATGAATTACACAGTGACGGAGCAAGAGCTGCTTGCGATAGTTTTTGCTTTTGAGAAGTTTTGGGCCTACCTGTTGGGGTCCAAAATCGTGATATACATTGATCATGCCGCATTGAGATACCTGATAGAAAAGAAGGAAGCTAAGTTGCTATTGATCCGATGGGTGTTGTTGTTGCAAGAGTTTGATTTCGAGGTGAAAGACCGCAAGGGAACTCAGAATCAGGTTGCTGACTATCTCTCTAGGCTTGAAGAAGTCAGGAGACCTTCGAATGAGCTAGATATCGATGATACGCTTCCAGATGAGAGGGTGTTAGTTGTGTCAATAGAAGTGGCACCAGGGTATGCAGACATTATCAACTATTTGGTGACAGGCATAATTCCAGAGGAGATCAAGGCATACCAAAAGAAGAAGTTCTTGCAGGATTCTAGTCAATACTATTGGGACGAGCCATACTTTTTCAGAACATGCGCTGATAACATCATTCGGCGTTGTGTTCCCGAAAGTGAAGTGATGGAAATTCTAAAGGCATGCCATGACTCTCCAGTTGGGGGTCATCATAGTAGTAACCGAACTGCTGCTAAAGTTCTTGAATGCGGTTACTACTGGCCGACTATCTTTCATGATGCAAATCTATTGGTGCGGTCTTGTGATCAGTGTCAGAGGCAAGGGAGTATAGGCAAAAGGAAAGAGATGCCTATGAACTTTTTGAAAAAAGTGGAGATGTTCGATGTCTCGGGGATTGATTTCATGGGACCCTTTGTGAGCTCTGGAGGCATGAAGTATATCTTGGTTGTTGTGGCCTATGTGTCAAAATGGGTAGAAGCGGTGGCTTTACATAACAATGAGGCCAAGAGTGTCATGGGGTCCTAAAGAAAAACATATTTACTCGATTTGGTACTCCGAGGGATATAAAGAGTGATGGTGGTTCCCACTTTTGCGATAGAGCCTTCGCGGGATTGATGGAGAAGTATGGTGTTAAACATAGGGTGGCAACGCCTTATCATCCTCAGACAAGTCAGAAAGTTAAAGTCTCCAATCAGGAGATCAAGAGTATTCTAGCTAAAACGGTAAATGCAAACAGAACTGATTGGGCCCGCAAACTTGATGATGCTCTATGGGCTTACTAGACTACTTTTAAGACTCCAATTGGGACTTCTCCTTTCAAGCTAGTTTTTGGCAAAGCTTGTCACCTGCTAGTTGAACTTGAACATAAGGCTATCTGAGCCTTGAAGAAATTGAACATGGATTGAGAAGAGGCGACCAAACTCAGGTTGTTTCAACTCAATAAGATGGATGAATTCTGGTACCAAGCATATGAAAGTGCAGCACTTTATAAAGAGCAGATGAAGCAGTATCATGATAAGAAAATCCTGAAGCGAGAATTCAACAAGGGTGATCCTGTCTTGTTGTTTAACTCTCCTTTGAAATTGCTACCGAGCAAGCTAAAATCAAAGTGGTCCGGTCCGTTTAAGGTGGTAAGTGTTTCACCCCATAAGGCGATTGAACTGAAATTCGGAGATGGAACTCGAACATTTAAGGTGAACGGGCAGAGAGTGAAGAACTATCATGGAATGGTTGATGGAAATAGAATTATTGATCGATACCGATTGAAGCACCTTGGAACGAATGTTGACCCGGAGAATCCTGACCAGGAGTAAAATGGTAACACCGTCGTGCTGTGACGTAAAATCAAGCGCTTCTTGGGAGGCAACCCATGTGTAATTTTTGTTGCTTTTAAAATTTTTATAACTTAGATAGGATGTGTATAGGGTAATGTTTGTTTTAGTGCAGGATGAAAAGTGCAGAAAAATCACTGAAGACAGGAGGAAACTGGACTTATACGGTCCGTATTATATCAGGGCTGTATAATCCAGTCGTAGAAGGTAAGGAAATCATACTGAACATTGTTTGAAGACATCCTTCATACACGATCATTTTCACATACCGTATAAATTTATATGGGCCGTATAATTGATCGTGTAATTAAGATGTGCTCAAACAGGGGTTAGTAGAAAAATTAGAAGTTACACGGACCGTATAATTTTATACGGCCTGTATAACTTGTAAAAAAAATTCGCGAACAGAGGGTTTAAAAACCCTTCACCTGCCTGCCTTTCTTCCTCCCCACTTCTCCCACTAACTCCCACTCCTCTCCATCACTACCCACGAACATATAGCAATTAACCCACCACCAATCCACCCTTAAATCTCCATAAATACATCTAAGTTGCCACCAAAATCCATCAAAACCCATTCTCAGTTTTCCTAATACTCGAAAACACTTTGTTCAAGATTCACTAGTTTGTCTGTGATTTTCAGTAATTTTTTCCTCAAGGATACTTCTCAATATCATCAATACACAGGTATATTGATGCTTCACTCCTTAATTTTGCTCTCATAGGTGTAATTTATTGTTGGGTGTTGATTTACTTAAGGTTCTTAGTGAAATTTCCATAGTTCATGATTTTTCTAAATGGGGATGAGTATAATGGGCTATTTTAAATTCATGGGGTTGAGAAATCAACACCCTAATGGGTTGGAGGGCATTTCAGTTAACGAATTTGAATTTCGGATTCCAATATTGTTATGCCCGTCAAAATTTCTTAAAAAAATGAATCCTAAATTAACTGTGAAAATTTGACAATTGGGTGAAGTCTGAGTAACCCAACCCCCATCGAAACTGAAACCATGGAAATAATGTGTGAGTGATGATCTCATGTTACTGAAAGGTCGTATAGGATTGGCGGGATAGCAGAAGCCCTATTTTTCAATTCATAAGTATATGTTGTTATACGGACCGTATAATATTATACTGTCCGTGAAACTCGTCATTATAACGCATTAGGCCTTCTGCAGTTTCTGTCTCCAATAATCCTGACTTATACGAACCGTATAATATTATACGGTCCATAAAGGACTTATACGACCTAGATAAAAAAATAAAAAATAAAAATAAAATCCAAAAATATTTTTTTGTTTTCTTTTGACTTTAATTTCTGAGACCTGTTACTAGCAAACGCTCTTTTGCAGGCATGGTTCAAAAACATAGTGTCCGAAGGGGTGCGGGGCCCTGAACTGGTAGGGACCGAGGCTGAGCCCAAGACCAACCAGCGATTGTTCATCGCCTGATGGATGAGGCCTCTGATGATGAGGTCATGCCGGTAAAGAAGGTTCGGGGTGATACCAATCCTCAACCCACAACCATGACTTCTTCCACCTCGGATGAGGGAGAAAACGTTTCGGCGGAAGCTGGGTCTTAAAATGAGGGAGACACGAATAAGAGCAGCTTATCTGAGCCTACAGACACCCTAGCTCCAAATTCTGATGCTTCCCCAAAATCAGCACAAGGCAGGCGCAGGTTGGTTCTAATGAGTAAAACACTACCAGAGGATGCGTTGGGTTCGGGTTTGAAGGATCGAAGAAGCTGTATGAGGATGGTATTTCTCTCACCAAGAAGAGGGGGAAGCCGAAGAGAGGCATATGGGAAGAGAGGCGACTTGTGTTCGAGGGTCTTGAGGATTTTCCCAACACTGCCGAGACCCTCCGATTCTATAGGCTAGGGGTGTTCGCTGAGCCTTCTAGAGAGTATTACCCGGTCATTGTGCGAGAATTTTATGCCGACTACGGGGCTGAGTTGTTGAACATGAAGAAGCCCAGCCAGACAAATCCTCGACTCCCAATACTTGATGAAATCAGAGTGCGGAATGTAAAAGTTGACATCTCCACCGAGGCTATCAACAGAATTTATTTCGGGGATGATTTTCGAGCCCCAAAGGATGAGAAAGAGTACTTAGACAAGTTAGAACGCCAAAATCAGAGGACAGTTATTAGATGGGTAGCTGCGGTACTTGCTTATTCAGAGGTAGAGTAGGTGAGCACTCCAAAGCCGAAGATAGTCAAGAATACACTCAATAGGGAGGCCCGATTCTGGTGGCACCTAATGAGATACACCTAATGAGATACAGATTAGTGACTCAGAATGACAACACAGTCATGGTAGCCCAGCGCTTGCCTCTATGATGAGTCAGTATCCAGTATATATGGGGCGCCTGATAACTGATGAAATTTGACAGAGAGCACCCCAGCCTATGACCTCATTGGTATTCCCGTGTCTTATCACGGAGTTGTGTAGCCGAGCCCAGGTTATTGGCATTTCATATCGGGACCACTGCACCAATCAGTTTGGGGATTGGCAGAAGGGTAAGAAAGAGGATGAGGCAGAGATATTTATGGCATCGCCCGCTGGAGATATAGAGACTCAGCAAGAGTCGGAGTTTGGGGCCATGGGAGATGCTACTACTACTGATCCGGTTATTCCTGAAGCTGGTAGTACGGATGCTACAGCTCAGGCCCATGCCACTGACCCTAGTACTGTCACGGTTGTTGTTGTTGCTGCTACTGTTGTTACTGTTGGTCCATCACCACCACCTGCTGCTGCGCCCGCTACCTCAGCGGGTGCTACTACTTCATCTGTTCCACCACCTGCAGCAAAATCTGGGGATGATTTATTGACATTCTCGAGAGCAAGTTACCGAGAAATAGCCTTCAAAACTTTAAAGGCTGAAAAACAAATCAAGGTGATCTTGGCCCAGCTTAAGCCCCAGATAAACAAGCAAATCAACATGGCCAAAAGAGAGATTCGGGAGGAATATGAATAGTCTCACTAGGTTTTCCAGGCACGATTAGATGGGTTTGAGACGAGATTGGCTGCTTTGGAGCAGTCAATACCAGGGGGTAGCTCAGCATCACTTAGTACAGAATTGACAAAGTTGAAAGCTGAGTTTGAAGCGCTGAAGGTGCAAGAGCGAGTAGAGGAACCTGTTCTGGCACCACATACTAGCACAGATATTGATATCCCCGTTCAAAACCTGCTCGACTCTGAAGAGAAAGAAGAGAAGTTAGAGAAAGCTCGGGGGAAACGGTCACTAGATGTCGTAGTTGAGGATCTGAGGGAGAGGAAAAAATGGCTGCGCCGAATGGAGGAGGAGATGGTGCAGGCTGCTGCACTGAACTCTCTGTGTGAGAACTATCCAGACCCCATGGGTGCGTCAGGTAACCAACCGCAAGAGGCGACCTCTGATGCTGCTGCGTCTGAGGCAGCACAGTCCCGAGCTTATGAGCATAGCGCCTAGGGCGCCCAGGTATCCCTTACCCTTTGGTACTTACAGTTGATGCATTGGGGACACTACATGATTTTTAGTTGAGGGTAGGGGTACTTGATCATGTTAATAGTGTAAATATGTGTCTAGGAACCCCCGTAGCTTTTCTTTGCCAGAGTTCTTTTCCTGAGGGGTTTTATTTTGTTGAAACTGGCATGTGTAGGATGTTATTTAGGTAGAATAGAGTAATTTTGACTTATGTGGTAGTGTTCTGAAACTTATGGCATGTTTGTGGTTTTGTTGGAAATTCTGGACCCCTCGAAAAAAACAATGCATACTTAGAAATAGCTATTGATTGGCGTGATTAATTCTTTGTATGACATTATGGTTATTAGGGTATTGTGTGTGATGAACGATTTCTTAAGAGGTCACAGTTGTAAATATAATCCTTATGCCAATGTGTAGGTGAGTTTTTAGTTGTGTTCAGTCTATACATGCGTAATCTAGAACCTGCTCGGTTAGTCATGTTTGAATTCGACAGTTGGCTTGGTTGTGGGATGATCTTAGGCTTTCTTTGTATAAATAGTCACTTTGCCTAAATAAGCCTAACAATATGACGTAAATATCCCTAGTTGTCCCTTTTTGAGCCTTTGACCTTTTTCATGACTAGCCGTTAATAAACCCGTACCCTTTGTGAAAGTATTCCAACTTCACACCCATTCCCTCCTTGATACTACGAGATAAAAGAGGCTAAAAGCCTAAGTTGGGGGTGGGATAAGTGTGGAGAAGAGGTTGAGAACCTGGTTTGGGGGTGGTGTATATTGTGTTAGTTTAGACTCAATGTGGTGGATGTATATGTCTTAAAAAAAAATCAGAAAATTGTAACGCAAAAATAAGTGTTAGTTGGATCAGAAATAAACCCCATCGAAGTCGAAGATTGGAAAAGAAACAAAAGGGAGACAAGAAGAGGTAAATAAAGGTGAAGAGAAAGAAAATGTAGTGTTCAAGGAGGGTGAGTCAGTAATACCCAAAAAGTATTCTACCTGTCCCTAAGCCTACATTACAAGCCGAAACAAGTCCTAATGTGATCACAACTGAACAAACCAAGGATGAAAACATAGAAAATAAGGGCAAGCTATGGTATTTACATGTATAGATATGAAAATCTTTGTGAGTGTGAGTGTCTTCTCTTTAGTCTTTTGTTCCTTTCTCATTGTATATATGTGTGTGCTTGGGGCATTCTTTGGTCTATGTGATGGCATAAGGATGGAAATTGGTGCAAAAGAAAGTGACCACTGAAAGTGACGTTTGTATGCATCATGATATGCTCGATAACGTAATGTCGTAAATCGAAGCTTCATTGTGAGTCGCAGCGTTCTTGAGTTGTGCATCTCATTTTAAGATGAAAGTAAGGTGGTCCTTGATAGTAAAACATGCATTCCTATAGTTCGGAGTCAAAACAATTGTAGACATTGTTACTCTGTGATACCTAGGTGGTAGTTGAATCTTCGTTATGTTGTACTACTTGCTTGAGGACAAGCAAAGACTTTAAGTTGGGGGTGTTGATATGCCGGGAAATTATGGCACATTCAATACCTTTTTATGAGAAGTTTTACTTGTTTTTAGGCAAGTATATGTTGTTTTGATGTGTTTTTGTTGAGTTTCAGGTAAATCATAAAGTCCGGGTTCAAGAACTGAAAGTTGCAGAAAATTGCACTGAAGGTCGACTTTCACAGTCCGTACAATATTATACGGACCGTGTCTGTGGTCGTATAAAAGAGAACAAGGCAACAAAATATCAAAGTTGGAAGATGGTGAGATACGAGCACTTATACGGACCGAATAATATTATACGGGCCGTATAGTTAGATGTGTTGAAAGATTCAAGATGAGACTGAAAGTTGTGTTAGAAGAAGGAGTTTCACGAGCAAGTTATACGAGCCATATAAGTTTATACGAACCGTGTAATACCAGTTTGTGTTTTTCTCTGTAGACGTGAAGACTGAAGGTCGTATAATTTTTATACACGTATAAGTTGCCGCCTGGGACTTAAGTGCGAATTTTTTACTTTTACGTTTTTGAAACCTATAAATAGTCCAATGTAGGGTTTTATTTATTATCAGTTATTATATTTTGACTTTTGTCTTAGAACATTAAACACTCTCTTGGTTTTGGAGATTCAAAACATCAATTCAAGTATTATCAATTCCTCTTTTTATCAAAAGTAAGCAACTATGAATTCTTCAATTTCTTATTTCTTGTTCTTTGTCATGAGTAGCTAAACACCCTTACTAGGGTTGTAAACCCAATGATGGGTGTTTTGTAATTGGGAATTGAGATTGATATATGCATAATGGATTGTTATAGTTTATTTATTCTTCATTCTTCATTCATAATTAATGGTTGCAAACATCGATTAAAGCCATAAACCTTGATTTGTTTGGAAAAACAATTAGGGTTCAAGAAGAATTTACTTGGCATATATATATATATATATATATATATGTATGTATGAAACACTATCAATCTGAGCTTCTCGGAGTGACATAAGGGAGGTGAACCTCCTATTACCATTATGGAATCATCATTGTTACTATATCATTCCTTAAAGGATTAACTACCATGAAATGAGATTAACGACGATGAACAAGATCAATAATATCATGAGAACATCAAGAACCATAAGCTTCTAGCATATTTAGAAATAGGGACATTTTGGATATCACGTCTAGGCTCACAACAAAGGAATCATGCCTTACGAAAGAAAGGGTTAACCTTAACATACCTTTACGTCTCCTTAACTACTTAAAGTTCTCTTCCCAAGCTCACAAATCTACATTCAAGAGGATTCATACTAAGGTTAAGTCTTGAGAACACTCATAAATTCAACTAGAGTAATTAGTAAGCTAGCGGAATATAGGCAGCACTTCCCCTATTTAATCGACATCCACCAAATTCCAAAAACAACTCCCAACAACAATAACTATACCAACAACACTATATTCAAATAATTATATTCAAATTAATCTCAAATTTATCCAAAATCTCCTTTCAAACTCATCTCACAACCATCAACTTCAACTTTGTACATTGTGACTTCTCCACTATGTTTCTTTCCTCTTCAAGACTTACTAGATGTTTAAACTAAACCCATCATGTAAATAGGATGAAAAACATACCTTATGATAGAATAACTTCACCTCACTCAACTTCTTCCAAGATCAAGTTCACCACAACATTGAAGAGAAACAAGAACAATCATCTTCCATGGATTATCTTGAGGTTTTGATGTTTGATCTTCTCTTTTAATAGTGTGGAAGGTTTTGGAATGTTGTAGAACCTTTAATAACTCTCTTATAATGTGGGGGGATAAGTGTGGGAGGTCAATATGAAACATAGGGTCTTTTGGAACTTAAAAAGGGTTGAAAACCGCCCCACCGCTCCGTGTTGCGGAGAGTATGCGGCACCACATACTTAGTATACATACTCCCTCCACAACATGGGGGTGATGTTGGGAAGTAGGCTCAGCCAAAATGGCTAGTTTACAGCCAATATGCTGCACAACATATTATGCGGACGCATATTGCCCCAAATTTCCAATTTCACGAAATTGCGTTCTTTTCGATTCATTTGACTGCTAATCCTTATGGAATCTTCTTGGAACTTGTATAAAACTTCATTAACCATCTAAGGAGCCCTATATATTCCTCTCAAGATGGTGCTAAACAATTTATAACACAAATGACACGAAATCCTCCCCAACATGACTCCAATTCCAATCCTTCAACGAACTTACTTCCACCGCTTCTTTTAACCCCGAAACCTTAAGGTACATACTTAGAATTATTATATACCCTGCTTAACCTTGTAAGGGCTTCATATCCATTTTAGTCTTGCGTTAGTCTACTTATAATGCAAACGACGCGAAATTTTCTAAAGTGCAACATATTCTTATTATGTACGTGAATTCCCTCTTTAGTGATTAACTAATTAAAAAATTAAGCATAATAATAAATAAGTAACCTAAAAGAGGGAAGTTTAATAGATAAAAATTATTGTCAAACCAACCATCATGTCTTATCCAAAATAGCTTATGCTACTCCCCAGAAACACTTATTTTCTCCAAAGCTTGGCCAAACACCTCACTTATTTAAATTAAGCACCTTTTTTTAAAAAAAAAGTACTTTTGGCCGTCCAAAAGCTTGGCCAAATAGGCTATAAGGCTGGTAATTATCTGACAACAATCTGAACCTACTACAAATAAGGAACACCCAATAGGCAAATATTGACAGGGGCGGATCTACTAAGAGGGGAGGGAGTGTCACTCCACCCGCATACCTCAATCGAAACCTTGCATATATATATATATATATATATATATATATATGTGTGTGTGTGTGTGTGTGTGTGTGTGTGTGTGTGTGTGTGTAGGAAAAGGTATAGATATATAAATTTGGCACTCGGATTAAAAAATTATTGTCCAGTGCCACTAGCAAAGGTCTGAATTTTCTGTGCACAGTGCACGGGATCGAACCCTGTGTGCTACGTTTTTAAGTAAAAACTATAGGATATTTGCTTTCTGTTTTGCTTCTTTTCTCTTTCTATTGTGCTACGTTTAAAAGATACAGAATATTTTCTCTCCTTTTTTCTTCTTTCTCATTCTATTTTGCTTCTTTTCTTGCTTGTTTCTATCACGACCCAACCGGAGGGCCATGACGGGCACCCGGTGCTAACCCACCCGGGCACCTCTTATCGTACATTCACATTCACCTCTAGGTGAGCCACATGGTCTACACATGATTTCTATACATCAATAAAACTAATCTCATTGAGCAACGACACATTTATATCATCAACAACAACTATGTCCATATCTATATACACAAGCCGACGAGGCTAACAAAACGATATACAAAATATAAGCCGACAAGGCTAAAAGACACCTAACCATACACAACTGTCTATGAGCCTCTAAGAAGAGTATGTAACATCGTATAGATGGGATAGGACCCCGCCATGCCCATATGTATGTACACAAAAGAATAATACAACAGCTATAGCTCCGGATGAAATGGAGCTCCTCTAGCAGCCCCTAAACAAATAATCTATGGATCAAGTCTGTCTCCCTGTCCACCTACGGGCATGACGCAGCGTCCACAAACAAAAGGATGTCAGTACAAATAATGTACTGAGTATGTAAAGCATAATCAACATCATAGTAGGAGCATCAGAAATAGCATAAGATAGAAGAATCATGAGGTAATAGGGCCATTTGTACCTCTAGTGGCCATCATCATATTTACTTACTTGGCTTTCATAAGGACCTTCCATTTCTAATGCTTACTCATGTATATATACATATATTATTAGTATTATACCCGACCACGAAGGTTCGGTGTTTCACGTACCCGGCCATGACAAGGCTTGGTGTTATACATACCTGACCCTACCAAGGCTCAGGGTTATCCGTACCCAACTGCAGAGGTGCGCGCGCGATAAGTATCATACCCGGCCATATAAGCTCGGTGTTACATAATAGTCATACATACTTAGACACGTATACATGAGGGTCCATAAGTATCATCAACATCATTACCATCATCGCTTTCATTACATCTATCCTTAGAGAATCAACTATTATGTTAGGAAAGTAATAGTATCATGAAAGTATCGAGGATCATAAGCTTTAGTAACTTTAGAGATAGAGTCATTTGGTAGACATTATGGAACTCATGAAAGGATATATAGCAAGGAATCATGCCTTAATGAAAGAAGGGTTAGCCTTGCATACCTCTTGGTCTTCTTAACTACTTAACGTTCACCGTCAAAGCTTGAACAATCTATATTTAGAAGGATTCATACCATGGTTAAGCCTTAATGATACTCTTAAATTCAAACTAGAATAACTCATGATCTAATGAAAATTGGGCAGCATTTCCCCTATTTTGTCAGCTTCCACCGTATTACAAAAAAAACTCCCAAACATCCATAATAACACCCACAATATCATAATCAAGTAATCACATTTCATTAAGCCTTCAACATTTGTTCTCATGCTCAACTTATACTAACAACTTCACACCCATTCTTAGCACATTTTCATACATTGCTTCCTCATCACAATTTCTACCTTCCATTACAAGATTATACCCATATCATACTAAGAATCATGACTCAAGTTAGCTTACTACTCAAAAACATCATAAAAGTTACATTTAGCCCTTATTTTCTACTTTCTTCTTCTACCCAAGTTGTTCAACAACCAAGCATTCATGATAACATGAAATAAGAATGAAAACTAACCTTTTATTTCATGGGAATGAGCTTTGGAGAAGCTATAAACTTATGTGAAAACCCTAGCTTCAATACCCAAGAATCTCTTGTAGTCTATTAACCCTAGCAAGACTTCTAACACATGGTTACCTTGATTCTTGCCTCTTGATCTTTGTCTTCTCTTGAGTTGGAGTGGGATATGCTTGGAGAAGGGTTTGGAGCTCTCAAGACTTGTGGAAATATGAAAAATGAAATAAAAGAACAAGGGCCATCTATTTATACAAAAAATTAAAAATCTGCCCGATGGACTTATACGGTTCGTATAGTATTATACGGTCCGTATAAGTGGACCGTATAACACCACCTTGGAAACACCCCTTTCTATAAAGTTCATGTTATACGGACCCCCCTTATACGGACCGTATAAGTGGTCGTATAACTCAAAGTTATACAAAACTTTCTCTCGTTGATTCGTTTGACTTTCAATCCTCGTGGAAACTTCTTGGCACTTACATAAACCCTCGTTAACCATACAATAGACCCTATAGCAGCCCCTCAAGACATCACCAAATAAATATTAGCTCAATCATAGCGAAAACCTTTTCGAACACGACTTACACTTCACTTCCTTCAACAAACTAAATTTCCCGTATTCACATGACTTCAAAATCTTATAGTATGCACATTAAGCTATCTAATACTTCCCTTAATCTTGTAAGGATTTCATAATCACCTTAAGCTCACATTAGCCTATTCACAAGGCAACACGTCCGGAATTCCCGAGGTGTAACAGTTTCTTCATCTCTTTCTCTTTACAACAAACTATGACTGAATGTAAATAAATAAATAAATAAATATGAGTATTTTGTGACTGAGACAATTGTGACAAAGACTGTACGGTTTATCGAATGAGAAAGAGTTCCAGGGTCATGGCTTTCGACAATCCAACTAGTCTTCAGACAATTCTACCTATCTTATTTCCTTGATTACTAGTTGATGGGTCGATGATAACTTTATGATATTCTTTCGAACTACTCACAAGCCTGTAGATGCTACTCTTAACGTCTATATTTCTATGATTACAAGAAGTAACAAGAATGCAGTTATATCTCAGTATCCAACTAAGTAGGGCTAAAGGATATATTTTTATCCTCAGTAGCGAAACGATTAGATCGAACAAACTCTATTTATTCTTATTACGTACATGAATTCCCTCTTTCAAGTTCAACTCACGCACCACAGATAGTGTCTAATTAGTGATCAAATAACTAAACAATTAAGCACAAGAATAAATAAGAAACCACCATAGATGGAAATTTAATAGATAAAAATTATCGCCAAACCAACTATCATGTCTTTGCCAAAACAGCTTATGGTACTCCCTAGAAGCACTTATTTTCTCCCAAATCTTGGTCAAACACCTCACATTTTTAAAACAAGCACCTTTTTAAAAAAAAAAAAGTACAGTTGGCCTTCCAAAAGCTTAGCCAAACAAGCTATAAGGCTGGTAATTATCTGACAACAAACTGACCCTACTGCAAATAAGGAACACCCAATAGGCCAATATTGATTGGGCAGATCTACTAAGGGAGGAGGGAGTGCCACGCCGCCCGCATACCTCAATTGAAACCTTTTATATATGTGTGTGTGTGCGTGCATATATATAGGAAAAGGTATAGATATATAAATTGGCACCCGGATTAACAAATTATCGTCTAGTGCCACTGGCAAAGGTCTGGATTTTCTGTGCATAGTGGGCGGGATTAAACCCTGTGTGCTACATTTTTAAGTAAAAACTACAAGCTATTTGCTTTCTATTTTGCTTCTTTTCTCTTTCTATTGTGCTACGTTTAAAAGCTACAAAATATTTGCTCTTTTTTTTTCTTCTTTCTCGTTCTATTTTGCTTCTTTTCTTGCTTGTTTCTTCATCTCTTTCTCTTTCTCTTTCTCTTTCTTTTTGTTTTTCTTTACTAGCTCCTGAAAACCCGGGCTCAGGATCAAGGTAAAAAGTTCTCATAATTATAAAAGTTTTAATTAGAAAAAAATAATTTGTGTTGCGTTCTTTTCTAGCATAACTCATTTAATATGATTGCTTCTTAATTATGTATTGTTAATTATTTAAGTTGGCCACATAATTCTATAACTTACTAAAAGAATTGTTTATGAGGAAGCAAGTTTTGAAGGAAATAAGTATTAAGAACGCACATATAATTTAATGTTTTGTAAACTAACATAATTTGAAGTATGAAAAACAATTTCAAACTAACTATAATTGTAAACTGAAAAAGATATTTTAGCACTTTTTGAATTTTGTTAACATATAATTTTTAGTTTAAGATAAAAATAGATTGTTTCAGTATATATTTATTAGCACTCATAATTTCATCAACGTGTGCTGGAAAAATAAAATGATTAAAACCTAGGTCTAAATAAACAAGAGCATGAGAAATTTAACGGTAATTTAAAAATTTACCAAGTGAAAATATCATCTACAGAATACTTTTTCAACAGTAAATGAGTTCTTTAAAATTATTGTATTTTCTTATCTTTGTCACAAATGTTTCTGTTAGATATGACATCATCATTTTGGACAACTTTTGAAGCATTTTAAAGGATCTCAATTTTGTAACCCAATGTGGCAATCAAAGTAATAAAGAAATAAAGTAGGGTTAATGTTATGGGATAAAAAAAGTACATATTCACTTGCAAAAATTTAATTTGGGTTACTATATATTACCAAAACAGATTTGAAAGTGTCTTGATTTATTGAAAAATACTTTGGCATATGATGCAATAAATGTCAAATACAAGGGCAAAATTGAAAGTGCAACCACTTGGTTAGCAAGATCGCCAACAAGAAAGTTGAAAAGTAACTAAAAATGACAAAACCCATTACATCTCACTTATTATATATAGTAACTAGCAAACTATGCATGTGCGATGCACGGAGCCCGACATGATTATTCAACACATTTAGTCAATTTAATTATTTGAAGAGACTTAGTCAGAAATTTAAAAAAAAATGATTTAGGATATATCATAACCAATCATTGACTAAATGGTAGATCACATAATTTTAATCCCTAAGCAAAATTCTCAAATTGCTAAACGAAAATATAAAATAATAAATTTTAAAAAGGTGAAGAAACAATAATCAGAAAATTCCAAAGATGAATAAAATAATCAACAAAATGGAAAAGTAAATATCAAAGCAAAGAGGAGCAATGAAAAAAATTAAGAGAAGCAATCCACAAATGAAACTCGTTAGTGAGTATCCATATTTTGTTTCCTTTCTTCTTATTTTTACCCTTAATTTCTCAATTGTTGTTAAAATTGTCTTATTTTGGTTATGTCCGCCTCTTTTTATATTTAGTAAGTTGACAATTCAAATATCTCACATGTCAAGTTTATTATATTATACACATTTTTAATTTAGAACTATAAGATTCAAAAGTCTATTTTTATTGTCTAGTTTAACTTAGACACTTAAATTGAGACTGAGGGAGTATATGTCAAATGAAGGAAATGAAATTATATTATACACATTTTTATTTAGAACCACAAGATTTAAAAGTCTATTTTTATTGTCCAGTCAAACTTCACTTAAATTGAGACAATGGAGTATATGCCAAATGAAGGAAATCAAATGACAGTTGAGACACTGCGGATACGTGGGGACCTAAAAAGTAAACACACAAGAAGTAGAATTAATGTTAAACTTCTGAAATGTACATATATTAGTTACTGCTTAGAGTAGGCTTGTGCACAAATCGGTTCAATCCGAATTTCCGAACCGATTCGAAACAATTCGGATAATTCAATTTAGATAATACAATTCGATTTCAATTTACAAATGCAATTGTAAAATATTACGGTTTAACGGTTCGGATACGGTTGGCTTCAATTATCAACCGAACCGATCCGAACAAACCAAATTTATATGCCACAAGTGACTAATATGACTAATTTGGTATATGTAATGTGGTGTTGGCGGGTTTGTATGCTTGCACAAGTTTTCAAGCTCTTGTTTTGCTATTTATATGCTATTATGCATGCAAGCTTATGATTTTTTCTTGGTTAATATCTTGGTTATAAGGCTGCAAATTTAGGATCTCATGATTTTTTGTTATGTTTACTCTAAAATTGAAATGAAATAGTTACTTGTTTAAATTTCGAATAAATCGAACAAATCGATTTGTGTAACCGAACCGAAATAATAAAAAACAATCGAATTGAACCTAGAATGGATCGAGTTTGATTGAAAATTTTAGAAAGTCGAAATTCGAAATTTCAACTCGATGATGGCCAAAACCGAACCGAATCGATTCGTGCACAGGCCTGGCTTAGAGTACAATTTCATGGGCTTTCTATAATAGAGTAATAAAATGAAGGTAAAAGTGAAATACACGTGTAAAGGTGGCAAATCAAGTAGTAGTACTTGTTAAATAAAGTGGACCAACAACTAGGAAAAAAGGAAAGAAACCAAGTACAATTGAAATAAGTTCAAATTTAATGTACAACTCGAACAACTTTTGGTACAAGTGGGTGCTGCTGTGTTCATCTCTCTTGGACACTTATATATATATATATATATTTGCTGCCGACTCTCTCTTTTTTTTTTTTTTTTGAGCAACTATTGACTTTTTAAATTTAATTAATTCTGGCTTTTGTTTTTTTTGTTCATATATAGGGTTTACTAAGTTTTTGGTTTTTGAGTATCTAAATATACATCTACAATGAATTCTAGCTCTAGTTTTCATTAGCTAGTCTTGATTGAGTCAAACGATAATTACAGAATATGAAAATTCGTCAAGGAGAATAATAAATAAATAATACTCCATCCGTCCCAAAAAGATTGTCTTACTTTCCTAATTAGTTTTTCCTAAAAATATTGGCACATTTCTATATTTAAAAATAATTCAACTTTATAAGATGATTTACAGTCATACAAATATCTAAGGCTTATTTTGAACCACACATTTCTAAAGTCTTTCTTTATTTCTTAAATTTCGTGTCAAGTCAAACTAAGACAATTTTTTGAAACGGAGGGCGTATATTTTTTGCTGAGATAGTAATACTATTGAAGTTTTATGCTTTATTCAAAAATGTCATAACTATTAAATTATTTCGTTCGGTTGACTTGTCTATATAAATCGAAAGACCAATAACCCGAACCAAAGCTATAAAAGAATCAAGTCAAAGCATAAAATAGTGTGGTAAATCGGTATATACCGAAAAAAAATGAATAACCCGAAACCGAAAAAATGAAAAACCCGAATCGAAGCTTAAAATAAATTAATTGGAAGTCTAAAATAATGCGGCACTCAAAACCTTAAAATTTTAGATCCGCCTCTGAATATTGAATCATAATCATATTTTGCGAGTATAAAGTACACTTTACCTTCCAAATCAAGTACAATATTAAAGCATTTGGACAGCTGGGCGTCCACCACATTTACGGTAATTAATCAGATAACAAGACTTTACTGTCTATCAAAGTAACAAGAGTCACTGTACTAACTATTTGAATAGACCTTGTTTGAAGAAAAAAAGCACCCAAAAAGATAACTTTTTCTTTTAAAACATAACTTGAATATCTTCTTTCTAATAATTCAAGAAATTACACTTTGTATGAATTGATTCTTTATGAGGTCTGAGATAAATGGCACGTCTCTTTTGTGTCACATAATGTAAGGAAGGGGATTCAAGTAGGGTAAAAGTTAGAAAATAAATTATATACATTCTTAAGAAAAGCTATAATTAGTGTAATGACAAAAAGGGTTCTAAAATACTAGATGTCGCACTTTTACATTTTTCTGAATCTCATTGTTAGAAGTTTTGACTCGACAGTCATATCGTATAGGACAATAACAACAACAATAATGACTATGCTTCAATAATCTCAAACTAGTGTAGATCGGATATATGAATCGTCACCCATCATGTTTCTCTATTTAAACTCATCTCACATCATATCATACCAAATATAAGTGAAAGTGAATAAACAAAAGTTAATAATATAGTAAATAAAATAATATTAAGCTCTCTATATTTGTTACACCTCTCATTTTCATACGTTGAGTTTCGCCGAATGCTAATTGTCCTAGCCTTGGGAAGTAGGACAAATTTTTCGAGGTCATGTGGATAGATATGTCCATCTTGGGTATATAATGGAATAAAACCATGTTTAGTAAGCCTCGGGAAGGTTTAAGACTCGTCGGATCATCGGAGTTGAGTTTCGGTAAAAGTTTGGTAAAATGTCACATTATGGCGTAATTTGTGGCGCAACATGCAAGCAACAAAGCGCGCTTTGCGGCCACGCAGTTGCGCAACAAAGTGTGACAGTGAATTTTGGTGATGTTGCGAGACTTGCGACACAACATGCGTCTAGCAAAGCACGCTTTGCGTCTAGCAAAGCTCGCAGCATGTTGTGTCGGTCCAGAATTTTCTGGACCACTATAAATAGACCAAATTCGACCCAAAATCATATTTTCACCATTTTTGGACATAGAAACCTCTAGAAACTCTCTCAACAAATCTTCTTATGAGCTAAGACCAAAATCAAGAGCAAATCCAAGAGAAATCAAAGATCAAACACCAAGAATCAAGAGACTCAAGTGCAAAGAGGCTCACTAGGGTTAGTGGAAGTCAAGAAATCCTTTGGTATTGGAGTTGGGGGTTTTTCTCAAGCAAGGTATCTTCATCCAAAGATCATTCCTACATAATCAAAGGTGAGTTTTACATCTAGCTCATGTTATTCA
This sequence comes from Lycium barbarum, assembly GCF_019175385.1. Lineage (NCBI taxonomy): Eukaryota > Viridiplantae > Streptophyta > Magnoliopsida > Solanales > Solanaceae > Lycium > Lycium barbarum. Next base: position 14,606,676 of record NC_083342.1, read on the forward strand.
AAGAATTGAGTTGTTGAAAGACTTGGATTAGAGAAGAAAGTAGAATATGAACTCAAATAGGGAAATAATGGTATTTTGAGTGGTAAGTTGAATTGAGCATGATTTTTAGTATGAGATGAGTATAATCTTGTTATGAATGATGCTAATGACGTTGAGGAAATATTATGGGAAGAATGAATATGTTGTTGTATTGTAGTCAAGGTTATGGATGACTTTGAAAGTGAATTTGAGAAGTGAACAATGTTCAGCTCGAGAAATCTATTGATTGTGATATTATGGGAGATGCTATTGCTATTTGGGAGCTGTTTTATTACATGGAGAAAGTCGTTGAAACAAAGGAAATGCTGCCCAATTTTCTCTAGCTTTAGTTGAGCATGTTCATGTGATTTATTAGCTAATGTTAATACGAACTCTCTTGAAGGTAGAAACGTGAACATTTGAGGAGAACGATCAAGCGATAGAGTAGCTAAACGAAAAGGTATGTAAGGCTAGTCCCTTCTTTTTCTAAGGCATGATTCCTGCGACACGACTCCCTTTATCTTTCCATGACCTTCTTACATTCCGGAAAATATGAGTCAATGTTTATAAAGAGCTTCCTATGGGATAAAGATAAGAGATATGTCATGAATATGGTAATGATGGTGATGAATCTAAGCCTAGAGATCCTAAAGCTCCCGATATGATATTTCCACGAAGTTAATGATCCTTATACGATTCTTTGATGTTATTCATTGTTGCTAGACCCACCTTACAATGTTAGTTCCTTCAAGGTGAGATATGATGAATATGATCACTCCATAATGTGATCGGGGGCTCTCGACCTTATGTCACCCCGATATAGTTATAGACTGTCTTTAAGCTCTGAAGTATGTTCTATGACAAATTTATGATGATGAAGTGTTATGGTGAGTTCATGATGATATGATTACACCGTGCCTAGATGGCCGGGCATGTCACCGCTAAGGCGGGCTGCATACGATTACACAGAGCCTAGATGGCCGGGCATGTCACCGCTAAGGCGGGCTGCATATGATTACCCCGAGCCTAGACGGTCGGGCATGACACCACTAGTGGGCGGCGTATGATGGTTACCCGGACGAGGGTAAATGATGATGGTACATAAAATATGTTATATATATATATATATATATATGATGTGTTTACTCTTAAAAGTTAAGCAGGTTATATATTCATCTCATGTCTTATGATTTCTCTATTATGTTCATTTTATTCATGCCTTACATACTCAGTACAATTTTCGTACTGACGTCATTTTTCTTTGGACGCTGTGTTCATGCCCACAGGTAGACAGGGAGGTGATCCAGATTAGTAGGAGCTATCAGCAGACTTTGAGAGCACTTCATTGTTCCGGAGGTGCCATTGATTACTAGTTTATGTAGATATATTTTGGGAACGACGGGGCCCTATCCCGTCAATATGTCTAGTACTCTAGTAGAGGCTCGTAGATACGTATGTGTGGGTAGTATGGTCTCACGATTTCCCATTTGTATAAATATATTGTTGACACCCAATTTTGTCCCTCCTTTATTCCAATTTATTTCCTTGGGTTTTTAAATTTATTAACGAACTAAATACTTTATTTTCACCACTATTTTTTTATTACTACTACTATTAACATTATTATCCTTCTTATTATTTTCATCGTCACTATTTTACTATCAACATTGCGAGCATTACTTTGTCACAATTTTTAATGGTTCGTCATCATTTCATTTTCGGATTTGTACTCGTTAAATTAATTATAAGTTAATACTTTATTAAGTCCTTTATTTTCTACATATTAATCACTAACTATCATCATTATATATATATATATATATATATATATATAAGTTAATCACGTAGAGGTTGTAGAAGTTAATCACTAAGAAGCCCAAAAGGAATTAAATTGAAGGAGAAAAGGCCATAAAATTTCAGCCAAATCAAGCCCAACCAATTCACATTATTTTTGGACCAACCCACACTTTAAATTCACCAACTCAACCTAGCCCACGATCCGTTCAGCCCAAACCTGCCTTCCACCCGACCCGACCCAGTTCTTTTAAAACTTGTTCAACCCTAAATGAAAGAAACCAGCGCCGCACAGCCCATCTCTCTTTTTTCCTCTCCTCTCTCTCTTTTTGGAAAAACCCTAATCCCCTTTAGCCGTTGAACAGTCTTGCCTATTCCATTTCCACACCAAAATTGTCTCTACGCCTGCTTTATCTGAGCCTTCTATCGTTGACAAGGAAAGTCATTCCTTTTCTCACTTCAAACGCAACAGATCCTCAAAGACCAGAGGAAATCGGTCCACTTCGGGCAAAAAACTGAAGCAAATCACGTGAAAGGACTCCAACGTTCGGATTAGCAGAAGCTTTGACTCAATTTCGAATTTTGGTTTCAAAATCCCGCTCGTTAGAACCCTAACCCTAGCATGCATTTCTTATAAATACACCTCTTACAGGGACGAAAAAGGGGGGAGTTTACAAAAAAAACTTAATCTGGTTCCAACAAAAATTCCAATTTTTCCAGTTGAGACTTTCATCGAGTCTATACTTATTTTACATTTTCTTTGTCCCTTCTATTGTGGTTGAGTGCGTCAAGAATCTCGGAAGTAAATTCTCAGTTCCATTCGGGACAAAGATTGCGTTCAAAAGATTCGAGCATCGTTAGTATTCGAGTGTAGATCCGAGATCCACACCCCTGTTCACTGCACCCAACAAAGGTGATTTTCCCTCCTTTAGTTATTTTAGTTGGTTTCTGGTCGATTACATGTTGTTTTTGTTCACATTTTAGTTAAGTTGTGGTATTAGGATGGTTTTTTTTTTTTGGTGTCATTGTCAGTAGGTCAGCATATCTGTTCGTGATTTATTTGTCAATTAGTAAAGTATGTTATAAGATGTTAGTTTACATGATACGTTGGTTAAATGATCATGTTTGGCTCAAGTGCTGTTGTTCAAAATCAAGTAGGATTGTTAGAAATCTGTGTTCGATCACTGTTTGTTCATGTTTATGTTGATGCACAACACTGTCATGATGCTATAAATGCTTCATATAGATTAGTAATTACACAATGCCATAATTGGCTGAGATTAAGGCCTATAAGAGATAAATCTAGTTTGATATCGGATATATATGCATATTTGTGGTGATATTACATGGTCTTAGTAACATTTTATCTGATCATTATTTTTAGTAAATTTTGCTTAAACTATAATGTAGTTTACTTAATTGATAAGTGTTTAGACATGAGTTTTAAGTCCAGATTTTGCCCTAGTGTGTGTTCTAAGTAGTTGGGATCAAAAGGGATTTGTTGTGAACAAGTAGTTAGGTTTCAACTCTTGTCTTAGCAGTTTAGAGGAAATACAGTGACACGTGATTACTTAAGCTCGATCTAGGTAGTGTAATCTATTAATAAGAAAGCTACAGACTGAAATGTCCCTTTCAAATGGTACTTGGATTATTGCTTGATTATATACTTTCCTTAATTTGATGATATCTAATTATGAAATTTGGTATTAATGACTTAACGGACCTCTAATGATATTGCTTGAATCCGGATTGAGCCCTGAAATCATTGCCTGACTGTTTCTACCATTAAATATAAGGTTGTTACTTGTGTGGTTCAATATTAATAATTTGTAGGATCCTTTAGTGATGACATTTAGCCTTAATTATTTTATCTTAAGCTGATAATGTATCTATGACTATTTCAGCCTAGTAGATTAGAATATGTTAATCCCTTAGCTAAAGCTACTGATCTGGAAGCCTTAAGTCTGTCTTCTGATTTGAGTATGCTATGTCTATGTTGAGTGTCTCATACCTATAATTAGCTGTAATTGTTTGCCTATGCTCATGTGCATTAAATAGAGAGTTATCTATAAGTTATGGACTTAAGTATAGGGACTTAAGTATAGTCTAAAATGGATGAAAACCTAGTCGAAAGGGTGGTGCTTTGCAGTAGTGAGTGTACTGCTAAACCTGCCTGCATGCTTTGTTTACAAGGGTCTATCTTCTTAAATAATCCTGATGCACTTGTTTAATTGAGGCTGTGTATGCTATATATATCTAAACTTGGCCGAACGTGCATTCCATTTTTATTTATTTTTTGTTAGCTTTGAATGTAAGGTCCCTACCTGCTATGTCCTTGAAATTATAAGACCCGCTTGAAATGGTTTAAGGGCAAATAAGGATGATTGTCTCTATGTGTAATTGTTTCTGTTAGCTCTTAGATTCTGAATATCATGTATATCACTTGTATCGGGTTCATAAACTGTACCTGTCTCTTAAAACGTATATGATGTTCATTTTGTACCGAAACATTCTAGACATGATGAACTGGGTGGACATTAACTTGGAATTAATTGTTTGTTGGCATCTATTTTACTTTGTGGAGAAATTAAATTTCCCTTTGCTAATCCTTCTTATTTTCTTTTCTTTCCCTTTGCATGAACACCAGAGCCGAAGAGTTTCACTTCGAAATTCAACGACACCCTTTACGGAGTCCGCACTTCATCCGCTGTCTACGATCTTAAAATTCCCAAGCAGCGTATTGCAGAACGTTGTTATTCCTTGTGAAAGCTGGAAATGGATTTTTACCATTTAGGCTATATATTCTGCCTTCTAGTTGGTGTCTTTAAAGCTGCCTGTGTGACTAGTTCTTTTATTTCCATCTCTGTGTTATTGACTGTTAAGACCTAAGTTATCATCTAATTTATAGGTAACATTCAACAAACGTTTAAGTTGTCGCCCGTTTTTTTTTTTTAACAAGCGAAGAGCTTTTTCAAATCAAATTTCGGTTACTTGCGTTGACTAAGTAGTAACGTAATAGATTTTTTATATACCTGGACAACTAATTTCCTTTTCCAGCATGAAGTAAACTATTTCCAGATTAGGCAGCCTTTTAACATGCCAAGTTTTGATTTGTTTAAGCAATTTAAATATTTTTCTACATATGGAACTTGAACCTCTTTAAAGCCTTTACATCAAGATAATGGCTACCATAGCTAAAATTGACATTCACAAATATTTTATCATACGTTAATACTTAGCTTTTTCATCAACTCTAAGTCCGGCCGGTTAACCATTTTTAATGGATCTTAAAGGGTGCTTAATACCTTCCCTTTAGATTAATTGAACCCTTACTTAGAATCTTAAGTTAGTAGACCTTAAAACGGAGTTAACTCTAGACGATAACTTTAATTAACCTTAGGTGCCCTAATTCACCATAAATAATTAGGTGGCGACTCCCTAACTTTAATTAACCCCGGAATTACCGGAATGTTGTAAACCATTTTGACTCCGGTTAAAATGGGGTATATATATATATATATATATTATTTTGATAGCCAAAGGGCTTATGTATATAAAGGTGATTGTGTTTCAAAGTGAAAATGGTTTCCCTATGAATAGAAGTATGAGAATAATGAATGAACGCAGGATGAGTATGATGAATAGTATTATGAGCGGTGCTCGATGGTCAGCCCCGGGTACCCGTCGTGGCCCCTAGTCGGGTTGTGACAATATTTTTACTAGCGGCACATAAGGGCTAGATAAGCTTGTCAATTGGGCCGGGTCGGCCCACCTAACCCGGCCCATAACCGGCCCGGCCCCCCAACCCTGTAAGAGGGTGGTGGGCTGGGCTAGTGGAAAAATTAGGGGGTTGGGCCGAACATGCCATTTAGCCCTGTAGCCCGGCCCACCAACAGCCCGCGTTCTGGCCCACCGAGGGCCCGACCCGGCCCACTTTGAATTAATTTTTTTTAAAAAAAATCATAAATAGGCATTTTTACATATATATGACAGATTTCGTAACTTCCACCATTTCTTCTTTTTTCTCCTCTTTGCTGTAAAAAATAAGTTGGTAACATCAAAAATTATGGCGGCATAGAAAATAACATGATTTGAGCAAATTAATATAATAACACTATTGAGCATCATGGATATTATTATAAAAATAATCAATTAGCATAATTAAAAGGAGGATAGTTATGTCAAAATGTTGTGTCATCAGTCATCCCTACTGATAGCTGAGTTTACAGAATCGTTAAAATGAAATAAAAGGATCAACTCACAGAGAAATTGGAAGATAGATTGTGATGAAGTACAAAAATGTAGAACAACCAATGTCTAAGATCTTATTAGTTTCAAATATTTTATATATAAAAATAATTAAATATTTTTTAGCGTATTTGAAATGTCTCCGCCGATGGTGGAGAGGTGACAATCTGCACATGACATTAGGACTTAGGATCAGATGAGATAATTAAATTAAGAACTTTGGTTTAGTATCAAAACTCATGTGCATCGTTCCCATTTAGTTACTGTGTGATTTCATTTCAACCCTCTTTTTTTGGGGTTAAAAAGATTAGCTTATTTATAGCAAAAAAAAGTTCCTAATTTATGTATATCTTGTATATGTTAATGGTATATTTTTGTATATCTTGAAATATGTTGTTGGAATGAAGACTCCCAACGACTATTTAAGTGCTAAAAATTATAAAAAGTTAAGAATGTGAAACAAGACTACATAAGTAATTTAAAATAAAACTTCAAACTTAAATTGATAACATTGCAAATTCAAAACATACAAAGTTGAACGGTTAACTTATTACAAATGAAAAGTTCGAAACGTTAGCATCGATGGAGAAATTTAAAGAAGAGATAAACTTCAAGGTTCAATTTTGTGCCTTTTGCCCAAGTGCCTACGTAACGGACCGGTACCCCCAAATACCGGTTCGGACTTATGGAGATATATTTGGCTGCAATGTTGACATTTAACATGTTCCTCGTCTACTCACTCAAAATGCAACCACACCGGACTTGAAATTGATCTCGGACTGGAGGAGGAGGTGGAGGATTATCATTATCCATTAAATTTAAATTTTGAAATTTGAACTTGGAAGTTGGAAGAGAGAGAGAGAGAGAGACTTAGATGAGTAGGAAATTTAGGGAAAGAGGAGAGTAGGGAATTGTGAGATAATATGGAGAAGAATGAATGATATTGATAGATTGAAAATAGGTCCAAAGTATAATTTAAGGAACTTGATGGTTAAAATAAAGTTGACAACAACTAGATTTTAAAGTATCAAAACTTAATAAATTTTAGTATTAGATTTTTTTTAAAATAATTAAAATCTGGCCCGGCCCACTAACTAAAACTCGGTCCAGCCCACTTAGCCCACTATGTACCCCTACTCAGATAGGGGTTGGGCCGGACACCCCTTTCCCTCCTCCAACCCAGCCCCATGTGACCCCCCATTTATATGGCCCAGTCCGCCCCACTTGACAGGCTTAGAGCTAGAGTACTCCTAGAAATGTATTAGACCTAAATAAATGTCCTACGATGTCTCAAACATATTCCGAACTAGTTGCTAATATCATCAATACACGTCTTTTTCTTCTATGTGCTATATTTAGCATACTAAGAACAAATATGTGTCAACAAAGGACTAATATTTCTTGTATTACTAGTGATAGTTAACCATTGTTATAACCTTTTCTAGCTCACCCTCTTTCTGGGAAGCTGTTGGGAGCGTATTTTGTGTGGAGGACATGACATGCATATAACAAGTAAGAAGTTGGAGTTATAAATTTCCAGCTCGGCCGAAATTGGAAAGAAGGAAAAGAGACGCTGGCGTTATTAATGTTGTATCCAATGCATTATGCATCCAACTCCCTGTCTGGTCGAAGTAATGATATTAGAATCCTGATGACGAAATCATTAGTCACCTTTTCCTTTATTTCTTTCCCTATAAAATATGTCTCCTCTGTTGTGAACTTGAAGTTTCCACATCGCTCGTACACGGGATTGTGTGCGTGCTTATAAGCAGGGCCTGAAGCCTTTACTTGTAGACGCGTTTTAAAGCCGTGAGGTGCGCCAAAGCGGACAATATCTACAAGCTGTTTATAACACGTTATCAGCACGATGCTCGCGATGGGAGGGTGTGTTGTGAACTTGAAGTTCCCACATCGCTCGCACACGGGATTGTGTGCGTGCTTATAAGCAGGGCCTGAAGCCTTTACTTGTAGACGCGATTAAAAGCCGTGAGGTGCGCCAAAGCGGACAATATCTACAAGCTGTTTTATAACATCCTCTTTTATCTTTTTATTATTGGTAATTTAAAGTCCACAGTGCCTACACTAGTCACCGTGCATTTTTAGGTGATGAATGAGTCTACTGATTTTTTTTTTTTTGATTGGTTGTCTACTATTTAATTATAGTTTAAGCCATATCACTAATAAAGAAATGAACACCGGGTTTGACTTAACCACAAAAACTAGCTTAATAGGTAAGAATTGTTCAAGGTCATATAAAGAAGTCCAATTTCCTAGCTTTATCTCACCTGATATGGGACTCAACAGTAAACACACTCCCCCCCCCCCCCCCCCCCCCCCGCCGCACACCTAGGAATGAACATTTAGACCGTGGACGATATAAAATGAGGGCCTGACATCGGGTAAATAATAAGTTGGGATGAGCCTGACTTTGATGTTTTGTTAAAGAAATGAACATCGAGCCTAACTCAACCCCACAATCTAGCGGTGAGGATTGCCTGAGACCATATAAAAAAGCCCAAGTTCCTCATCCCACCAAATGCGGGACTCAACTGTAAGAATTTTTTACACTATCAGGCCACCCTCAAATGATATTTACAAATAACATATAAATCTAATGTGTGATTTAATTTGTGATATAATCTTGAATGTAATATAACCAATTTATAATAAGTAAAGGTGGTAATTCTATGGAAGATTAAAAAGGGGAATAGCAATTTATGGTGGGATAATTGGACTAGTATGGGGGCAGTAGCACTTACAATTCACATGCAAGCACCTCCGATGAACTCAAAAGTTGCTAATATTATTCACCATGGTGCTTGGAACATTGAACAAATGCACTTCCCGGAAGTTTTAGCAGAACATATCCTATCTATTAAGATATGGCAAGAGATGGATGACACAACCATCTGGACTCCCAATGGTAATGGATTATTCTCTACTTCTTCTGCTTGGAAGCTGGCAAGGCAATCCAAAAACAAGTCCCCTCTTTTAATGAGAATTTGACACATACATATTCCATTCAAGATGTCCTTTTTGATCTGGAAATTGCTAAAAGACAAATTGCCTTTTGATGATATTTTATGCATGTTTACGGACACTACAAGAAAGTATAGAAATCGCAACAATTTTTTTTATATTTGACAACAACTTAGTTTTATTGTTGGCAAATGATTTTTTTGTTGCCAAAAAATTTAACTTTGTTGCCATAGTATTGATTATTGTTGCAAAAAGTACTTTTGACAAAAAAAAAGTTGTTGCACGTTGTTGCAATAACAGCCGTTGGGAAAAGTTCATGCAACAAAATATTTTTTTTTATTGCCAAAAGTACTTTTTACAACAATAATCAATTTATGGCAACAAAATATTTGTTGCCAAATATAGTTTTTCTAGAATGTGGTGTCTAGATGCTTCTGCTACAGAATCCCTCAAAGTGAGACTATTCATCACTCTTTTATGGCTGGAGAAATAGATTGTAATATCTGGAAATTCTATGGTAGTCCTCTTGAAATTAGATGGGAGAATATTCCTATCAGAGCTTACTTGAAGTTATGGTTGAGCCTGAATCCTATGAATTCCATCCAACAAATTTTGCTACAAACCATTCCTATGGTGGTTTGTTGAGAAATATGGAGCGCTAGATATGCAGAAAGGTATGGCAACACCAAGTGCTCTTTGAAGAGAATCAAGTATCAAATTCTTTCTCACTTAAAGCGGATCTTGACCAAGGTTAAACCCGACAAGAACTGGGGGGGCAGATTGGTTTAATATGGACACTCAGATCATGAATTTGACTCCAAAGATTGATTGCATTATGGTTAAATGGAGCAAACCAGAATGGCCTTGGTTCAAACTTAATACAGATGCTAGCAAAACGCAGGATGGATCAGCTGGAGCAGGGGATATTTGTAGAGATGCAGAGGGCAACTTAATCATGGCTTTTACTTCACCTTTGGTTAATGTTAGTAGCAATTCTGCTGAAGCTAAAGCTGCATTACAGGGGCTGAAATGGTGTACTCAAAATGGCATCGATAAACTCATATTAGAAGGAGATGCTCTATTGATTATAAACAATATGCTTAAGGGCAAGACTGTACCTCCTTGGCACCCGAAAGAAACTATCCTTGAAGCTCAGAAGCTAGCACAAAGAATTGAATGTACATTCCAACACAGTTATCGGGAGGCCAACCAAGTTGCTGATGCCTTGGCAAGTGGAGCATCAACAATCAGATCACAACTTCTTCTCTCTTGAAGAGATACCTAAGAGTGCGAGGCCCATATAGAATGGATCAATTACAAATGCCCTTAGGAAGCAACTTTTGGTGAATATTTTGTATTAAAGCCTAGTAAATAACTAACTACGTATAGGCTTTGTTAAATAAAACCTCTGTATAGTAGGTTTTCTTTTGTTTTTGCAGTTGTAATTCGGAGGCATGGATGCTATAACCACCTCACTGTAAGATTCTGGTTGCTGATTTTGAAAGATAATGAAATACCCAGGGCATTGGGAAATTGATTAAAAACAAATCTGATAATATAAAAATTTCTTACGCTGACGCGTGTATATTGTTGAGACTGATATATCACTTAAATTGTTATAATTATAACGACCTGCCATTAGAAAAAGATAGAGGAAGAAACCTGTTAGACTATGTAAATATTTAGTCAAATATATTTTGTAATCTTCTATTTTAGGATAGGGTATGTTAGAATTATATTAGTCAAATTAGTTCCTAATTTGCAGCCTACAATTATGTTGTAAATGCTGCATATTAACCTATTCAAGGAATGAGAATGATCACGGCAAATATTCTCTTACATGGTATCAGACTAGGTCTCTCCTAAAACCCTAGCATCCTAACCCTAGCCGCCGACCAGCTCTTTCGTTTTTTTTCCCCTCCACTTCGGCCCTTCCTCCTCCTCTTCTCCATGGCTGACGTGTCCAAGTTGCACCCTGCGACTACAGTCACCAATATCAAATCATGCATTCTTATTGTTCTTGATTATGAAGGAAGCCAATACAATAACTGGGCTACCCTCTTCAAGCTCTATTGCCGAGCAAACTTGGTGATCGACCACATACTACCTCCTGCCTCCCCCACCGTGCCACCCCCGACATCTGCAGCCGAGAAACTTGCTGCGAAGGCTCTATGGGAACGGATAGATGACATCATTCGGCAATGGATATATGGTACAATATCGAATGATCTTCTCAACACGATCATTCATCAAGAGGACACCGCAGCCGAGGCTTGGAATCGCCTTGTTCATCTCTTTCAGGACAACAAATCGGCTAGGGCTCTTGCTCTTGATGCAAAATTCACCAACACCAAATTGGTGGATTTTCCGAATGTGAAAGCATACTACACCAGGATAAAAGTTCTTGCAGACAATCTCGCCAACGTCGGCCACAAAGTTTCCGACGAACGACTTGTGCTTCGTCTTCTGCGAGGATTATCGGAAGAATATAAAACCTTTCGAACGACGGTGCAGCACTGCACTCCTCTCCCATCTTTTGACGTTGTCCGGTCGATGCTCGAACTTGAGGAAGACAGCCATGGCGAGGACGCCATTCACGACTCCGAGTCGAATGCTGCTCTCGTTTCCCACAATATTAATCCTCATAATTTCTCTAGTAATGGGCAGCCCAACAATTCTGAAAATACTTTCAACAATCGAGGAAGTTCTAACAATCGTAGAAAGAAGAACAACCGCGGTCGCAGCGGCGGCAACCATAACAACAACCGCGGTAGCGCCGGCAATGGGCAAAGCAGCGGCGGGGGCAGCTGGCATAACGCCCAAACCAACTAGCCCGCTACATCGCAGCACCAGGGGTCCACTGCCCCGTCGTGGTTCTTTCCACCGTGGGCTGCCTGGAGGCCACAACCGTGGGCCACCCCACCGTGCCCATACCCCACAGCTGGGTGGCAGCAACCTCGCGGCTGGCAGCAGCCACGCCCAGCCCCGTCACAGCAAGGAGTTCTCGGTGCTCGTCCTCCACAGTCATTCTACTCGGCAGCCCCGTCATCACATGGTGGGTATACGCCAACGGATATTGATCATGCTATGCACACAATGTCTTTGAATCTGCCCGATGACAACAATTGGTACATAGACACCGGAGCCACATCCCACATGACCAACTCCTAAGGTACTCTCTCGTCTTACTATCAATTGAGCAAAAATAATGTCATTGTTGTTGGTAAGGGTAACATGATTCCGATTCGTGGTTATGGTCATACATCCCTCCTTAAACCTGAAAAATGTTTTACATGCACCTAAACTCATCAAAAACCTTATTTCCGTTCATAAATTTACTATCGATAATATGGTTTCTGTTGAATTTGATCCTTTTGTCTTTTCTGTGAAGGATTTACGGACGGGGAGCAAACTCATAAGATGTGAGAGTTCGGGTGATCTTTATCCATTCTTCAAAACTTATCGAGCCATCTCGCCTTCCGCACCATCTGCTTTTACCGTCATCTCTCCTCACATTTGGCACTCCCGTTTAGGTCATCCCGGGGATGTAATTCTTAGTCATTTGCGTAGTAGTAATTTGATTGAATGTAATAAGGCTTGAAACAATGTTTGTCATTCTTGTCCTTTGGGGAAATGAATTAAAATGCCTTTTTATGACTCTCTTTCAACTACTACTATGCCATTTGACATTGTTCACAGTGATTTATGGACTTTAGCTGTACTTAGCTCTTCTGGTCACAGATATTATGTTTTGTTTCTTGACAATTACACTAATTTTCTTTGGACTTTTCCCATCAAAACAAAGTCCCAAGTTTATGATTTTTTCTTGTCTTTCCGGACTTTCATTCGCACTCAGTTTGAAAAAGAAATCAAAACCTTTCAATGTGACAACGGGCGTGAATTTGATAATGGTCCTTTTCATAAATTTCGTGAACAAAACGGGATGCTTTTCAGATTTTCTTGCCCGCACACCTCACCCCAAAATGGTAAGGCGGGACGAAAAATTAAATTCATAAATAATATTGTTCGTACACTTCTTGCCCATGCATCTATGCCCCCCTTCTATTGGCATCACGCCTTGGCCATGGAAACGTACCTACACAATATTCTCCCCTCTAAAATCATAGCATATAAGACACCCACTCAGATTCTTTATCAAAAGAATCCATCCTACTCTCATCTCCGAGTTTTTGGTTGTCTATGCTTTCCTCTCTTTCCATCCACACAAATGCATAAGCTCCAATCTAGGTCCACTCCGTGTGTTTTCCTGGGGTATCCTTCTAATCATCGGGGATACAAATGCTATGATCCATCGAGCCGAAAAATAATCATAGCTCGGCATGTGTGGTTTGATGAAAACTCCTTTCCATTTTCACAAATAAATAATCCATCTTCTACCTCATATGAGTTTTTGGGTGATGATAATTATCCATTGAGAATCCATTTGTTGCATGACCAGGTCGCCGCTCCGCCGCCTGCTCCTCCCTCGTCGCCTATCCCGCAAACACCTCCCACCACCCCAGCTGTCCGCCAACTCCCGTCACTGCCATCCCCTCCGTCTCCCTCGCTGTCAGCCCCCCACTCGCTGCCAGCCCCCCACCTGCTCCTCGCATGACTACACGTAGTCAACATGGGATATTTAAGCCAAACTTGAAATACCATAATCAAGTCTTAAGTGTCACCAACAATTCCATCTTTCCTATTCCCCGGAATCCAGTTGGTGCGCTTAATGACCCGAATTGGAAAAATGTTATGCAAGATGAATATAATGCTCTTATTGATAGTAAGACTTGGGAGTTGGTCCCTCGTCCCTCAAATACTAATATTATTCTGTCTTTATGGATTTTTCGGCATAAAAAGAAATATGATGGTTCTTTTGAGAGGCATAAAGCCCGTCTTGTAGGTGACGGCATGTTATACCCCGTAAGAGTCCGTGCTATTTTAATTAAGACAAGAAATAATGAGTTAAGAAAGTTCAAGGAAAGTTAATCGAGTTAGTAAGAATATCGTTATATATATATGGTTGCCTTAAGTATCCCGAGGTGACATCGTAACCTAAAGGATTTGAAATCGCGTTATGAGCGTATATGAGTATGTATATGTATGTATAAGAGGTTACATGAGGGTCGGAAGAGGATTAGAAGTTAAACGAAGCTGAACGAAATGAATCCAAACAACTTCAGAAAATATCTCGGACCAGATTTTTAGCCCATATTGTTGGAGGCATATCTCCTAGTATATGAGGAGTTTTAAGGTGTTTCAAAATTCTAAAATGAAGTTCATCGAGTATAGTTTCTAACGCAACAAACCGCTCGTCAAAACGATATCTGGATAAGCAGATATGGACCATGAAAGTTGGGCTGGCGGGGCAGAAAATTGTGACCCGATCCAAACATTCACATTTCGGCCCATGAGGCCCATTAACGTCACGTATATAAGGAAAAATTATTTGAGGGCTTTTCATTTAACATAAAATCTTCCAAGAACATTAGAGAGAGAGAGAGAGAAAACTTCAAGGCTAAGAAGGTCATTTTGATCAAAATCCGAGCCCCGAATCCCGAAGCTCATGAAGAGAAAAGCATTGTACGTTGAGTTGCCTTCAATTTGAGCTAAATATTGGTCTTGGGGAATGAAATTTTCGTGTTTGAGCTGCTTCTAAGGTATTTATAAGATTCATTTTATGTTATTAAAGTGTTTATTTAGAGTTTTAACGAATTAGAACGGAGAAAACAACATTATAAACTCGTTTGTTGTTTTGTTGAGATTTATGGATTAGGGGCTGTTTTAATTGAAATTGATGGACTGATTTGAATTAATATTTTGGTTGTTGTAATCATAGATTATGTGATGAGAATGAAGGAATTTGAAGGTTAGAGTTGGAGTTAAAAATTGTTGTGGGTTGTTGTAAGGATTATAGAGATAATAATGTGGTTTAGTTGCATATGAATAGATGATGTGGTGTCGTGTGGCTGCTGTTGTATTTCTCAGAAATTTGCTGAAAAGATTGCATGGAATAAGGTATAAGAAGTGCATACGGGCTGCTTGGTGTATTGCAAGTGTTCGTTAGAATTTCGGGCATCGTTATGTTATAGTTGGGGGCTGTTTTGATATGTTGTTGTTCTTGTTGAAATAAAAGAATTGAAGATATGGTTGTGTCCATATGTTATTGTTGGTATTTCTGTGTCAATAGGAGAGCAATTGGAAATTCGGATAGGCGAGTTTATAGGGGAAATGCTGCCGAAATTTCGGTAGGCAATTATGTGATTAAGCTTAGATTCTTGAAAAGCTTGAAATTGACAATTGGTAAACATGACCATTTGTAGATTCTGGACGAAATTGGAATTGAAGCCAAGCGAGCATAAGGCGCAATCGAGGTATGTAAAGCCTTCCCCTTTGTTCTTTGGCATGTCCTAGGTGTGCTAGGTGGAGATTTTAGCCTCGGGGGCAATTCTGCTCGTCGGAAACCGAGATTGATTTCTTGGTACTATTCATTCAATTCAATTGAACTTCAAAAGGTGCTTTTGTTGAAAAAAAGTGGTTAAACCTCCATAACTTTCACAAATGTAATCCAATCACTCCGAAACTTTCCTGGATGACTCCGTAGAGTCTAATGGGCGTGATTCATGTCCGCCACCCCGACTTGACCCGAGGTGGGCCCGTTACCCCCGGCGCCCCTCCTATGGTTTTGTTTGTCTCACTTCGGTGCGACAAGTCTAGGGACTTATGGCTATTGTCCCGACTACTAAACGGGAGATATTTTATCTATCCTGAGACGGATTTTAATTATTATTGAACCAACTGCGGGGACAGAAACCCTGATATGTGCTGTATGGCTTTAGCCAATGTACTCTTGTCCGGAGTTCGCAGGTAACTCCTGGTTATTATGCTGTTTACTATACGATAGGTGTTATGACCACCTTCATGAGCGTTATAAAATGTTTTTGACATCTAAAACGTTTTGAAAACCTTACCTTGATAATTTGGATAAACTACTTATCTTCTGTATTTTCTGATATACGATTTTGGCATACCTGAATCTTGTGTGATGCATGATCCTGGCACGTGTGATTTATGTTTGGGAAGTAGTGATTTGGTATCCTGTATGGTTGTTTTCTGTTTCACCGAGTCCCGGGCCGGTTATGTGAATATGCGCATATGTAATATTGGCCGCTGGACCCTCGACCGCGGCGTGTCCGACATTGACAGCTGGACCCTTGACCGCGTCATGCCGGACGTGTGGCATTGACAGCTGGACCCTTGACCGCGTCTGCCGCACTTGTGATTGTGCCTGACATAGACCGCTGGACCCTTGACCGCGGTATGTCAAATGTGTGATTGTGACCGCTGGACCCTCGACCGCTGTATGTGTGATTGTAACCGCTGGACTTTTGGTCGCGGTATGTGTGATTATAACCGCTGGACCCTTGGCCGCAGTACGTGTGATAGTGACCGCTGGGTACTTGGCCGCGGTATGCGTGGTAGCGACCGCTGGACTTATGGCCACGGAAATTGTGCGTTGATTCTTTTATATGTGTGAAACAAAAATGTTTTTCAAAATAAAGTAAAGCATTTTGACATTCTAACTGCCGTATTTGCCTGCTGGAACCTCTTGGGTATGACTTGTGCACTAGAGGCGACCCTGTGGCGACCTGGTTATTCGTGCACACCCCAGTGCACTGTCCATTTGCGCCCCTCACTAAAGGGCCGAAACCTGAGGTAAATGTATACTACCTGTGCTTGTGTAAGTTTATGATTCTGCATGCATGGTTCTGCCTGTTACATTTCTGGACAGCGGATTCGGAGAATGATTCTGTTGGTGTTGCTTCTGCATGATTGAGCCGGACTATGCTTCAGTCGGCTATAGTTCTACACCCCTAGCTTCGGTTGCGGGTATGTCAGTCGCACTCTGTGCCCCGATCCGCACGATGATCCTGCCAGTTAGGCTTTGTACCTCTGTTTCATATCACGATTCAGACGGCTACACCCCGTGCTTATGATATATATCGTGGTCCTGGCCACACACTCTGTATTTCCGTTTCGGACTCGGATCCGATACTACCTGTTCTAGTTCTATACTTCTGGCTCGGTTTTGCTTATATTGTTATATTTCCGCTTTACATTCTCGGTACATTTCCGTACTGACCCCCTGTTCTTCGGGGGCTGCGTTTCATGCCGCGCAGGTACTCCCAGTTGAGTTGAGGACAGATGGAAGATGTTCCAGTGCAGATGGCAAGCTCCATTTGTTCCCGGAGTGCTGCCGAGTCAGATTCTGTATGTTATGCTTTTGGAATCTTACTAGAGACTTTGCAGACAGTGTCGTGGGTATTGGTTGTCGGTCTGTGTACGTAATGAATTTTGTATGATCACAAATTTGTTCGGCTTGAAAGCCACGAGAAAGAATATTTCTGAAAGAAAAGTTTTGCTATGTACTTTATTATTTGTTTTAAAGAAAAAAAAAAAAAAGTTGACGTGATTTTATGTGCAACGAGAGTCTGAGGGTTCGCTCGGCCCTAAGTAAGGGTCGGGTGCCCATCACACCCCAGCGAGGTCGGGGTGTGACAGAGTAGTTTTAAACGGGAAGGTGTTGATTGTGACAATACTTTCAGTCCGGTCGTCAAACCGGCAACTATCCGTGTGGTACTTATTATTGCTTTATCTCACTCTTGGCCCATTCACCAACTTGATGTAAAGTATGTTTTCTTGTATGGCAACTTGAATGAGACCGTCTATATGTATCAGCCCCTAGGATTCCGGGATCCGGCTCGTCCCGATCATGTTTGTCTCTTGCGTAAGTCTCTTTATGGCTTGAAACAGGTACCCTGGGCATGGTATCAGCATTTTGCTGATTTTATGGCAACCATTGATTTCTCACATAGTACATCTGACAACTCTCTCTTCACCTATTGTCGTGGACAGGATACTGCTTACATTCTATTATATGTGGATGATATTATTCTAACTGCATCTTCAGACTCTTCTCAGACTCGGAATTATGTCCAAGTTAGCTACGGAATTTGCAATGAAAGACTTGGGTCCGTTAAGCTATTTTTTGGGGATTGCCGTCTCCCGGGACAAAAATAGCCTATTCATGTCTCAGAGTTCTTATGCAGAGGATATTCTTGACAGGGCAGGCATGTCACAATGTAAGCCTTGCCCCACACCAGTTGATACAAAAGGGAAACTCAGTGCCAATTCGAGCGCCCCATATGAAGATCCTACGAAGTACCGTCGGCTAGCAGGTGCTTTGCAATACTTGACATTTACTCGGCCAGACATATCGTACGCAGTCCAACAGGTTTGCTTGTTTATGCATGATCCCAAAGTTGAGCATACGGAAGCATTAAAACGTATCTTGCGTTACATTCGAGGTACGATTGATTTTGGTACACATTTATACAAAACCTCTCTACAGTCACTACTGTCATATACAGATGCTGATTAGGGTGGATGTCCAGACACTCGACGCTCCACATCGGGTTATTGTGTATATCTTGGGGATAACTTGATTTCTTGGTCTTCAAAGCGCCAACCCACTCTATCTAAGTCTAGCGCTGAAGCTGAATACAGAGGGGTTGCTAATGTTGTCTCTGAATCTTGTTGGATTCCCAATCTGTTGCTTGAACTCAATTGTCCTATTCGTAAAGAAACTTTGGTCTATTGTGACAATGTGAGTGCCATTTATTTGTCTGGAGATCTGGTACAACGTCAACGTACCGAGCATATTGAAATGGACATTCATTTTGTTCGTGAAAAGGTTAGACGTGGAGAGGTTCGCGTCCTACTTGTTCCGTCCCGTTATCAGATTGCCGACATTTTCACCAAAGGTCTTCCGCGCGTACCATTTGATGATTTTCGGGACAGTCTAACCGTTCGTAAACCTACTGCTTCGACTGCGGGGGTGTGTTAGACTATGTAAATATTTAGTCAAATATATTTTGTAATCTTCTATTTTATGATAGCGTATGTTAGAATTATATCAGTCAAATTAGTTCCTAATTTGTAGCCTACAATTATGTTGTAAATGTTGTATATTAACCTATTCAAGGAATGAGAATGATCACGGCAAATATTCTCTTACAAAACCAATTAATGTCATTGAATCCACTTAACCCTATTTAAAAAGTATGAATGAGCCTAGAGACACGCACGCGCACACAAGTTAATGGGGTTTCAGAGTGAATTGATTTTTCTGTGAATAATGTATTTGCGATAAAATGTATACTCTCTCATATTCTTTTAGTTTAGAGAATAATTTTTTACTTTCCTGTAAGATGAAAGTTTTACAATATGTGCTATGATTTATGAACTAGTACAATTGTAGGTAATTTTTTTAAGAGGTAGAACATAAATATTTATGAGTCCGTACCTTTTTCACCAAAATATTTTGGTAGATGAATAAACACAAGTTAAATGGGTTTCGGAGGGGCTTCCTTTTGATTTGCTTGTATTTCTGAGGATAAGTAAAAAATATTTTAGCTTGATTCTTTCATAAGATGAATAGAATGAAGCAAGACTTAAAGTTTTGAGTTCAGCAAAAAAAGAAAAAAAGAGTTTTGAGTTTGGGGATAGGTTCAAAATGGTTTCTTAAATATACTACTGAGCATATTTCATCCTTTAAATTTGTCAAAAGTCATCACTTTTAATCTCCATTGAATATTAACACACTTCGATTGTTAGATTTAATAAGATTAATTGTGAAAAAAAGATGTAACCAGAAATAATAGAAAAGTCCTATTAAATCACAGAAACCGTGACACCAAAATAGACAAAAAGTAGAAATAAAAACTTGTTAAATCACCATACTTAAAATGTTGAAGCACCATACTTAAGTAGAAACTACAAAACTACCTCCAAATGTGAATTCATATTAAATCCTTTTTTCACAGTTTTTGTTAAATCAAATGATTAAAATTTGTAAAATATTTGACGGAGACGAAAAGTATTCGCTTTTGGTAAATTTAAAACACCAAAATTGCTCAGGAGTATATTTAAGAGAACATTTTGAACGTATTCTCAAATATAAGAAACCATTTTTTCACTTTCTCGCACCATAACTATTGGTTCAATTCTCACTATTTCCCTTCTTTTCCTGTGACTCTTCCACTATCTCCTACGTGATGATTTATCTTTAAAGGAAAGTCTTTTGGGGGGGGGGGGGGGGGTGAGAAAGATTAAGTATACTTGGATAAAATGCACTCTCACTTCTTTTTCATTTTTTTGCACGGATTGCCCTTCTTTTGGGGTGGTCTTTAAATTTTGTCCCTCATATTTGTGTTCTTTAAGTTTTGCCCTTCGCTTGGATACCTGAGGTTCTGAATTCGAATCCCCGCTCAGGTATAAAATAAAAAAATAATTTCGCAAGGCAGGGCTGGGGGGAGTGTATGCCGGATCCGACATACAATCCTTAAGGAAAAACTAAAGTTATGCCGGAGGGGGCGGATTTTGCCTTGAGACATATATATATTTTTTTTTTTTGTACTTTTCAAGGCAAACTTTTAATTATGCCTTAAGGAAAAGTTCCGCCTTATGGGGCATACTTTTAGTTATGCCTTAACTAAAAGTGTGCCCCATAAAATATAACTAAAAGTATGCCCCATAAGGCGGAACTTTTCCTTAAGGCATAACTAAAAGTTTGCCTTAAGGAAAAGTTCTGCCTTATGAGGCATACTTTTGGTTATGCCTTAATTAAAAGTCTGCCCCATAAGACATAGTTCCTTAAGGAAAAGTTTTGCCCCATAAGGCATAACTAAACTATGCCTTGAGGAAAAGTTATGCCCCCTCCGGCATAACTTTATTTTTTCCTTAAGGACTTTATGCCGGATCCGGCATACAATCCTTAAGGAAAAACTAAAGTTATGCCGGAGGGGGCAGACTTTGCCTTGAGACATATATATTTTATTTTATTTTACTTTTCAAGGCAAACTTTTAATTATGCCTTAAGGAAAAGTTCCGCCTTATGGGGCATACTTTTAGTTATGCCTTAACTAAAAGTGTGCCCCATAAAATATAACTAACAGTATGCCCCATAAGGAGGAATTTTTCCTTAAGGCATAACTAAAAGTTTACCTTAAGGAAAAGTTCTGCCTTATGAGGCATACTTTTGGTTATGCCTTAATTAAAAGTCTGCCCCATAAGGCATAGTTCCTTAAGGAAAAGTTTTGCCCCATAAGGCATAACTAAACTATGTCTTGAGGAAAAGTTATGCCCCCTCCGGCATAACTTTAGTTTTTCCTTAAGGACTTTATGCCGGATCCGGCATACATTCCCTCCAGCCCTGCCTTGCGAAATTATTTTTTTATTTTATGCCTGAGCGGCGGTTCAAACCCAGAACCTCAGGTATCCAAGCTAAGGACAAAACTTAAAGACCACAAATATGAAGGGCAAAATTTAAAGACCGCAAATAGGAGGGGCAAAATTTAAAGACCGCCCCAAAAGAAGGGCAATTCTGCGAATTGCCCCTTCTTTTTTGAGAGATGGGAGTTTTACAGTACACTTTATATCTGAACTAAAATTTATACCAAAGTCTAGGCCCCTTTGTTAAAAAGTACAATATGAACATTAAATGAGTCCATATTCCTCATCCTCCCTGGAACATTAAATGTGTCGAACGATAACTTTTAGTTTTTTCCTTTAGGTAGTACGTACCTATAGAGAGGACCAACGGTGAAATTAATGACCCTAAATTTCTTTTTTTTCTTTGGTGTAATTGGTGCACATTTTATTCAGTCCCTCAATATATGATATTATGATTAATTCCAAACAACCCCAATGGACGCTCTCTCCATTAGGTATCTTCTCCATCTTCAATTTCCCCCATCAAATTTTCCTCTATATATACCTATTAAAACCTCACTCTCCATACAGTTTAATCAGTTGAGTTTACCCCAAACCCCAAGAAAAAAGAGGCAAAAAAATAAATAAATATATATATATATATATGTCACTTCTGAAAAGAGAAAAAATGACAAGACCAACAAGGTGGAGTCCAACTCCAGAACAACTTATGTTCTTGGAAGAAATGTATAGGAAAGGTTTAGGTAACCCAAAGGCTACACAAATACAAAGTATCATTGCCCATTTGTCTTCTTTTGGGAAAATTGAGGGGAAAAATGTGTTTTATTGGTTTCAAAACCACAAAGCTAGGGACAGGCAGAAGCTTAAGAAAAAAACTCCTTGCCCAAATGAACCAACAACAAATTTTAGCTCAATATCCCATTGATGCTCATAGCACTACTACTAATAATAATTCCAATAACACAAACACTAATGGCCTCTTTCACTGCCCTATTGGTCAGTACTCTCAATGTTCTTCCTGTGGTGTTAACCAAATATTCCCTTTTACATCTACTGGGCTTCTTCAGGAGGTAGAGAAATACACAAAAAAAAATATTACTACTTGTAGTATTATAATTTTTTTGGGTTTCATTCTGCATGAGGAAACTATTTCGGAAGCTAGTCAACTTATCTACTTATTAGTTTTAGAACTGTATGCTTTTTCATCTTTGGAAAGAACACAAGAAAGCTTGCCCCACCCCCACATACACAAAGAAAAAACGCAAAAAAAGTAATACTACTCCCTCCGTCCCATATTACTTGGCCACTTTCTCTTTTGCACACCCGTTAAGAAATCATAAATAAAAGATGCATTTTACTACCTTACCCCTATCTTTCTCCAATAAATATACTCTAATCAATATTGACTATTTTCAAGAGTAGTTAATACTAAAAGTAAGATGAGAAAGATTTAATAAATATTATCTTGGTCTTGTACATAAACAAGTAATTTGGGACATATATTTTTAGTACTGTAGCCAAGTAATATGGGACGGAAGAAGTATTTGATTCTGTTAGGGAAAACACTCGTCCCTCTTTGATTGTGTAAATTTTTAAATAGGGTTTATGATATCTTGGTCACTCTATTCAAAGCGTTGAGATTTTAGGCTAGATGGTTAGATTCTTTCATAGGATATTAGAACCAAGTTTTGATAAACTCGTTTTCACAATCATTTCTCTATAGGATTCTATCGCTCTGTAGTTCTCTCTGTTAATTATCTCTAGATTCGACTGAGCGAGTCACTTACTAATCCAGCTCATCGAGCTATTTACTTTGCTCTAGACTTACAATCATTAGCTTGTTGAGCCTACTCTCTTTTCGTATGTTCCTATCTCACTCTTTAGCTTGTTGAGTCTGCTCGCTCCTTCTGCTCCAAGCCTTCTCTCTCTCCAGCTCGAGGCTTTCTCTCTCCACTTCAAGTCCACTTTTCAATCTTTCAAAAAGAATGTTTCCAATCATGTAACCAATTATAATTGAGTTATACGTACGAGATGATGTTAGAAAGTACTTCAGTCTCTCATTGGTTATGAAAGGGTTTTCAAAGAGGTCATATGTATTGTCGTGGGTCTTTTCACTCATTGTTTTATAGTTTGGAATTATATACTCAGATTCTTTTGTAAATTCTTAGAAACCTGCTCAAATTTTTAAACAAATGAACATGAGGTTGCTTTGACTTAATGTTATTATTCTGTATTATAAAAAATACTTTGAAACAGTAACTTAGAATAATTCCTGAAACATAAAACAGAATCTGTTCAGTTTCTGCAAAACTGTAGAAAACGAAATTAACAAAACTGAAAAATAATATGATCAGTATGTTAAATAATATGGAAAATCAAATCGAGCCCACTGGATTCACAGTGTGTCCTTAAGGAAATTATTCCCCTCAATGTACCCGAGGTATTGGAAATCTTTCCTTCTAGGATAGAACGATTTACTCACCAAAATAGCGGTACAGCAAATTCTGATGACGACGAACCACTCGAAGGTAGTATATCACACGAGAGTTTTTTTAAGAAGTGCAGAGAAAGAAGAAGAAGAAGAATAATCAGAAAATTTCGTAAGTAAAAATTCTGAGGATCAACGAAAATATATAGCCATTGAAGCACTGTTTGGGAAAAGGCTTGCAACCTTTCAAAAAATTACAGTGAAAAAAAAGGAGGGTAATTTTAAATTAATTCGGGAAAGAAACGGGTCGCGGGTCAGACACGCGGATCCGGATCACTAACGGGTCATGATCTGGATATTTTTATTAATTAAATAAATGATAATTAATTAAATAAAATTTGATCCAAAAATATTATCAATCAATTAGATCCAAAGCCGAGCGATGACGACGGCGCGAGGGAAGACCCTCTTCTTAACCCTTTAGCAACAAGAAGGAGTGTTTCTACTTTTAAGTAGGAGAACTTTTCTTTCCACCACCTATGAAGGACAAATGCTTATTTCATAAAGCAAGAGAAAACAATTCATTTTCCCTCCACTTCTTTTCCTTCCATTTCCCATTCAACCTATCAATTAAACCCAACACTTAAAAAACTGAAAACTCTAGCATTCCATCAAATAAAAAATAGAGAAATTCTTGTATTATTTGCTACGAACCATGCAATATGTGACTTCCATAGTTACTTAGGTACTTCAGTGTATGTATACTTTCAAGCTCTTGGTTTTATATCTTATTTGTTCGCTTTATTTATTTTCTTAATTAACACTCTTTTTGGTGTGTTATAGGGTGGAATCAAAGGTGCATCATCTCAAGTAATGACTTACCTATATCCAATGGATCTCTCAAGACCAGCTGAGAATATGGAAAATTGCATGATAAGACCATATGGAAAAGATTGGATCGTGATGATGAACATTAGTCCTAATAATTTAGCTTCTTGTGTCAATAGACCCCTCAAAACCCTACCACTTTTTCCCATAACCGATGGCCTCAAGGACCAGACTACATCTCCTACTTTAAGTCTAAGAGTTTAAGTTTTATACATTGTCTGTGTAAATATTTTTTTGCACATCAGGTCATTCTAATGATATACTGAGATAACCTTTCTTATAATGTGAGATTTGAAATCTTAAAAAAAAAAGATATGTTACGTTACCTGTTCTAATAAGTAAATATGACTTGATGGTGTAAAAAACATTCTAAATAGACGATGTATATTATTAAACTCGTAGTCTATACTAATAGTCACTTTGCATGATCTCCATGCGCAGTAGAATTGTCTTGTCTTTTAGAATTCTTTGCTTCAAAAAAACGGGGCGTAGCATAGTGCCTGCAGTTTAACTGTTTAGCGTGTACCTCGTAAAGAGTTAAATAATATTGGAGTGTCACTTAAATTGATGGTTTCTGTTAACAGTCTGTAGACCAGTAATAGCTAAATATCTGAATTGTCTAATTCTGTTAACAGTCATTTGCATACTTGTAGTACTTGTCAAAGAAGATCTATTGACAAGACTTCCTTTCTCTGTAACATTAGCGCGTAGAGTTTTCTGCTCCTTGTTGAGTTATACTCCCTCCCATCGGATTTATGTGAATCTAATTTTTTTTTTAGATTCATGCAAAAAAGAATGATCTCTTCATATTTAAAAATAATTTATTTTTATGCAATGATTTATAGTCACACAAAATATATGTGTCTCATTTAACACCACAATTTCAAAAGTCTTTTTTTCTTAAACTTCGTGTTCAGTCAAATAAGTTCACATAAATTGAAACAGATGAAGTAATATAATTAAATGCTAAAAATAACTTGTGTGTAACTCAACCCTAAAGCTAATTTATGAGGTGAGAATTATCCAAGACCATATAAAGAGAAAATCTAATACCTAATGAGCTAATGTGGGACTCAACATTAAATATTAATACAGAGTAATTTTTTATAGTTTAAATTTTTATATGAGGTGGTCAAATTATTCAAGATAGTATATAGGTCACGCAGACAATCTTTCGGTTCAAATCTAATCGCTGCCTCTCAAAAAGAAAGAAAAAAACATTGTAATGTGTTTTGCCCAAGAAAAAGAATCAACCTCAAAAGCCAAGATTTAATCTGATGGGTTTAACCTCTCATAGTTTTAGCTTGAACACATTATATTTTTGAAATTATGAGTTTAGAATCTAATATCCCTTTAAGAGTAATTTCTTAAACTTGGTTTATGAAAAGAGTACGTCTTGAAATATAATATAATTAAATAATTGAAAGTATATTTTCTTACTAATTAAGAATTCCCTCCGTTTCAATTTGTTTTTCTGGGTTTGATTTGGTACGGAATTTAAAAAATAATATTTTTAAATCTTGTGCTCTTAAACTAAAGATATGTAAAATATATCAAAATGTCGTTAAATCTTGTGATAATCTTGTGATCTAAAACATGTCATGTGAAAGTTGAAATTAAAGAATTGCCAAAAAAGAAAAAAGACATTTTTTTAAATGCATTAAAAAAGACAAATATATTAAAACGGAAAGAGATATAATTTAAGCATTTCGATTAAATCATCACACACTTCAACACTCCCAAAAAGGTGGCATAAAGTAGTGCCTGCAGTTTAAATTTTTTTAGTCTGTACTCTGTGAAGAGTTTGGACGGAACGTTAGTTTGAGTCCGCAATTTAAATGACCCAAAAAGTGGGATTATGATCCAAAATAACCCACAAAAAAAAAAGTTACAAAAGTGCCTGTTGCACACAAAATTAGGACGCAATAGCAGTTAACTGTGACAGCTAGCTACAGTTAAGTCCTATTGCGCATTAATTTTGTGCGCAATAGGGGTTAGTTTTATTTTCCCCACACTTTGTATAGTTTCAAAGTTTTGGAATTCACGTTTTTTCCATACTGTCACGCCCCGAACTATGGCCTGGGCGAAACACGGCACTCGGTGCCTTACTGCATGTGACCGAGCGAACCACATGGCTTGCTGAATCATCATGAGGCAAAACATGAGCGGAATTTAACGTGAATGCATGATGAGCCTTTATAAAATGCAATAAGTCACAATACTTAATCAAAATACTTGTTTAAACATGAGTGCGGAAATAACATGAATGAGCCAAAATGGCTATACGACTCCGAAAGTGTGACATGACATAACTGACTTGTCTAGTCTATGAAACCTCTAACATAAGTCTGAACATGGAAAACATACTCGCTGGGACAAGACCCCTAGCATACCTTAGATGCATAGCTAATCATTAAATAAAGAGTTGACTAAACCCCGAATGAGATGGGGCTCACCAATAAGCTGATACGAATGTTGTCCTACTGAGCAGATGTGTCGTCCTGTAACTTAGTACCTGCATCATGAAATGCAGGCCCCCGGGCAAATAAAAGGGGACGTCAACACATTGAATGTACTGGTATGTAAAGCAACTGAAGAAATAACATGATACATGAAAATAACATAACAGAGACTGAGCTAAAACATGATCATGAACATGAGTACATATACATATATAACATGTGTAAAGTATCGTAAGTAGGGAGAGCAGTAAATATAACCGACAACATGGTCTGGTACTTGCGTCCTACCAGCAGAACGATCATACCTTGCCAGGGACATCAGATTTAATAATATTATGAAAGGTTCCAGTCATTATGAGAGATCGTCCTAAGCATGGGTGGAGCAATCCTCATCCTACGGTGGCTACGTAGTTTCAGGATGTTTGAAGCCTTCTCGGTAATTAATGCAACTCCCAAAAATATGAACATGTAAAATAAGTGGCACTTGCTGCCCATGGTTTTCATGAATATAACTTGCTTGTACATGGATATCATGAAATAACTTGTAAACGTGGTTTCATGAAATAACTTGTATTTAGCATTTATGTATCTTGTATCATAGCATGAAAGTAATTATATAATATAGTTGCATGAAAACTTGTAGACATGTAGGATATTCATGAAATAATCATTTTAGCTAAAACATGCATGCAAGAACCCATGGAATACAAGATATGGGTTTTCATGGATTACGAACTGATTCTCAATAATCATATGGAGTTATTAAGAACACAATGATAGAATAATAGCAATTCATACATAATATAATCATGGACATGGGCCTAGGGTTATCATGAGCATGGTATAGAAAGCCTAGTTTTAGTAGAGAATCATAATTTATGGATTTTGAGGCATGGAGAATAACAATGATGTTCTCACACGTATATAGTACCTCTACATACCTAGTAATGCTCCAAACATGAATTAAAGATTTTAACTTTGAAGAAGATTTCCAAAATCTTGAATTCTTGAACCTTGAGATGGGTTTTCTTAAACACCCTAGTTTAGGAACAACGATTTCTTGCTTAGATTATTAGAGTATATGTTAGAATTGAGTTGGAAGGGTTTGGATTGACTTACCTTGATGTTTTGGATTGTTGCTAGGTCTTGGAATTGTGAATAATGAAATAAAAGAACTCAAGGCTTGAATTTATACAAAAGTGAGGCGAAAATTATATGGACATATTATACGGTCCGTATAAAGTTACACGGTCCGTATAATACGACCATATTTTATCATGGCACAAAACAGACCGTCGGGTTGAGGTTTTGTGAAGTACGGACGACTTATACGGTCCGTATAAAAATATATGGGCCGTATAAGTAGTTCGTATAACATGACCAGTGAACGGACTGCTCTGTACTCCTTCAGTAAAATGGCCATAACTTTTTGTACAGATGTCCCCTTGACCCCCCATAATATACCGTTGGAATGGTATTTCAAAGGGCTACAACTTTCAAGAAGGAAGTGTTCATAAATTCCTAATGCAAGTACCCGAAAACAGGCCATAAGTACAGACTATCATAGACTTAGACGAATTTAGAAGGCCTTAAGAACTTCACTTTTTGGTTTGACTTCAAAACGACTGTTTATCACCCGAGTTCATCCCAAATAGATTCGTATAGCTAAAATATCACCTTTATACTAGATTCATACATTTATACCTAATTCGAATTTACGGGATGTTACAATATCTCCCTCTTGGATCATTCGTCCTCGAATGATGGATCTTGGTTAAGAATGGGACTGGACATGGCTTGAATACATGAATGTGAAGAAACATAACATGAAACATAAAAGCTTAACATGATTTTGTGGGAACATGGTCATGGATCATGAGAACTAAATATGTCATTACATAGAAACATACATGGGAGCATAACACTAAGTTGTACCTACCTGAATGAGAATCATGAAACAACTGTCCTTGATTTATGAATAGAGGTTAGGAATCACTGCTAACTACGGAATCTAGAAAATTTTATGGTAGGACTTCCTTCATAATTTAGACCCTCACGACATTTCTCAAATGCGTGCCAGCTAACTAAAGTACCAACACACAACTCACAGGGTATCTTATTGCGCATGATGTGACATAACGTGATTTCTGAATCTTAAATGTGGCTAACATGAATACTGAGCTGGCCTGACACACAGATATTGGCCGAATGATAACATGATTACTATACATGGAGTTTGGAAGAGAATCCGTAGGCACGAATGACATGAGTACTGGAAAATAGGCACGAACATTACATGATTATGTGGGCATGAAGAGCATGACATGGGACATAAATACATGAAAACTGTCTGGCATGAATACATGAGTGCTAAACTGTCATGAGATACGAATACGTGTAAACATGGATATCATAACATGAGATCTGAATATCGGAAACATGACTGTTACAACAGGGGATTTGTATGATGAGCGGAGATGAGATCTGAACACTTAGAGGCTTGATCATAGATGTTCGTATATCACTATCACGATTGACATATAAGATATGAGTACGACTTAGGCTTTGAATGAGATGGGGCTCACCAATAAGCTGATACGAATGTTGTCCTACTGAGCAGATGTGTCGTCCTGTAAATTAGTACCTGCATCGTGAAATGCAGGCCCCCGGGCAAATAAAAGGGGACGTCAACACATTGAATGTACTGGTATGTAAAGCAACTGAAGAAATAACATGGGACAAGAAAATAACATAACAGAGACTGAGCTAAAACATGATCATGAACATGAGTACATATACATATATAACATGTGTAAAGTATCGTGAGTAGGGAGAGCAGTAAATATAACCGACAACATGGTCTGGTACTTGTGTCCTACCAGCAGAACACTCATACCTTGCCAGGGACATGAGATTTAATAATATTATGAAAGGATCTAGTCATTATGAGAGATCGTCCTAAGCATAGGTGGAGCAATCCTCATCCTACGGTGGCTACGTAGTTTCAGGCTGTTTGAAGCCTTCTCGGTAATTAATGCAACTCCCAAAAACATGAATATGTAAAATAAGTGGCACTTACTGCCAATGGTTTTCATGAATATAACTTGCTTGTACATGGATATCATGAAATAACTTGTAAACGTCGTTTCATGAAATAACTTGTATTTAGCATTTATGTATCTTGTATCATAGCATGAAAGTAATTATATAATATAGTTGCATGAAAACTTGTAGACATGTAGGATATTCATGAAATAATCATTTTAGCTAAAACATGCATGCAAGAACCCATGGAATACAAGATATGGGTTTTCATGGATTACGGACTGATTCTCAATAATCATATGGAGTTATTAAGAACACAATGATAGAATATTAGCAATTCATACATAATATAATCATGGACATGGGCCTAGGGTTATCATGAGCATGGTATAGAAACCCTAGTTTTAGTAGAGAATCATAATTTATGGATTTTGAGGCGTGGGGAAGAACAATGATGTTCCCATAATTTATGGATTATGAAGAAGATTTCCAAATTATTGAATTCTTGAACCTTGAGATGTGTTTTCTTGAAAAACCCTAGTTTAGGAACAATGATTTCTTGCTTAGATTATTAGAGTATATGTTAGAATTGAGTTGGAAGGGTTTGGATTGACTTACCTTGATGTTTTGGATTGTTGCTAGGGCTTGGAATTGTGAATAATGAAATAAAAGAACTCAAGGCTTGAATTTATACAAAAGTGAGGCGGAAATTATATGGACATATTATACGGTCCGTATAAAGTTACACGGTCCGTATAATATGACCATATTTTATCATGGCACAAAACAGAACGTCGGGTTGAGGTTTCGTGAAGTACGGACGACTTATACGGTCCGTATAAAATTATATGGGCCGTATAAGTAGTTTGTATAACATGACCAGTGAACGGACTGCTCTGTACTCCTTCAGTAAAATGGCCATAACCCTTTGTAAAGATGTCCCCTTGACCCCCATAATATACCGTTGGAAAGGTATTGCAAAGGGCTACAACCTTCAAGAAGGAAGGTTTCACAAATTCCTAATGCAAGTATCCGAAAACAGGCCATAAGTACAGACTATCCTAGACTTAGACGAATTTAGAAGGTCTTAAGAACTTCACTTTTTGGTTTGACTTCAAAACGACTGTTTATCACCCGAGTTCATCCCAAATAGATTCTTATAGCTAAAATATCACCTTTATACTAGATTCATACATTTATACCTAATTCGGATTTACGAGATGTTACACATACTTTGACTAAAGATTAGTTATGTCTCAAAACTCAGGAATATCAATATTTTATATAGAACCTGATATCTTATTCTGCGAATAATAATGTAGGCTCAATACATCAAGTATACCTAAACATTTGGATCGTCGTTTTAGGGGTTGTAAAGTGCCCCGAAATAAGTTTTGTTTGAAAACTTGTTATCGTTAGGTTTAAGTGTTTTATTTTATAAGATTTTGATTTAAGCGTTTTATTATTTAGTCAAGGCATTACTTTATTTCGAATATGTCGAGATTTTTTTCATAATTAATTTATTAATTATTTAGGATAATAAAGACTAAGATAACTAATTATCATTAAGAAAATTATACCAAAACAATATAATATTAACATAAAATGTACAATTTATTTACATATACACAATCTCTAATGGGTCCCACATGTGGGAGCCTTTAGAGTAACCTTAGGTCCCAGGAGCCTTTAGAGTAACTCTAGGCCTAAGGCGATCCCCACTACCCCCACCACCCTCACCATCATCTCCATCCCCATTTTTCCTCTTAGTAATAGGATGCTCTGTCATGATCATTCTTCCTTCCCTTCCTTGCGCCCTTGACCATAATATGCTTCTTCTGGAGTCTACGTGCGCTATGTACGGTCGGAATCTCATCAGCATCAGGCGACGGGTCCATAGGCGCAGAAGGATGAACCTGAAATAACATATAAACAATTAGTATTAATTTTAATTTAGATTTAATTAATACATTATCTTTTGGTAAAAAATCAAACCTGTGTGTCAATGGGCTCCTGAGAGGGTTCCTGATCTGGCTCCTAAGCGGTCTCCCGAGCAGCCTCCTGAGCCGGCTCCTCAGAGGTCTCCCGAGCGGCCTCCTGAGCGGGCCCCCGAGCCGGAGCTGGAGCTGTAGATGGTGCCGAAGCTAGAGCTAGAGCTGGAGCGGGATCCTAAGAAATGAAAAATTATATAATAATTAGTATAAGTATTTTGATTTGCTAAAATAATTATTTTAAACACTTACATCTTGGCTCTTAAACAGGTTGAAGTCCATGAATGTGTAGTCGTACTCTAGCTCCTTGCCACCCTGTAGATCACAAACTAGCCGCTCACCTTGTGGATGACGAACTGGCGGCTGGCAGACACTGATACCTCTACTGATCTCCAGTCTATGTGATATGAATATAGCTCAGCTGGCGTATTAGAGGTGGCGACGACCGGTAAGAAGTCGACGGGCGCTCTGAAGACGATGGGAGCTCTGAAGTCGACAGATGCTGCTGGGCTGGAGTGGGAACGGTAGCATGGTCGTCAGGCTTATCAACTAGACGGAGGACTCCACCGCCACCACCTCGGCCACCAGTCCCTCTAGCGCCTCCCCCTCTGTCACCAGCCCCTCTGCCCCTACCCCCTCTGTCACCAGCCCCTCTGCTCCTACCCCCTCGGCCACCAGCCCCTCTGCCCCTACCCTCTCTGCCACCAACCCCTCTGCCCCTACCCCCTCGGCCACCACAACCTTTATCACCTCCGTCTTCATGAGCACGAGCACGACCACGACCACCCACTGTCTGACAAGGGATCTCTGGAACACGCTCATAGATACGTCCGAGCTCCTGTGATTGTTGCATACCAACGCCTCATACTGTCCTGCGAGTGCTGCATATCCTCAGCCATTTGGATGACGCGTCCTGGGCTTGCCAATAAAGTTGCGTGTGATCTGCCGATACCACTCTATGCACTCTAGGATCGGAGTCATATGTCCGACCACCGCTAACGTCCCCATCCTATAATCCCAACGCTGGATCTGCACCTACATAAAGGCCAAGTATGTAGGAGTGACGGCTGCACGCTCGTCCCGCGTATAGTGATCGAGCACCCAAAAGACCGGCTCAGGTATATCCTGTACATGCCTGAATTGTCGTAAGATGCGGTGGGGCACGTGATCCTCAGCGATATCCATGTGTATCAACGGACAACGCGACCTCCATGTCCGCTGTCATACTATCTAACTGATCCCTGAACGGAAGAAGTCTGTGGTGTGTATCCATATCTCGGATTACGCCTCCCGTCCATCTCCGCGCGTAGGGCATGCCTTCAGCAATGAAGTCAAGCTGAAGCTGCACAGCTGCGAGCTAAAAAGGACTCATCCTAGACCACACCCATATCTGAAAAGGTCGTTAAAAAAATATTTTATTAGTCGTCGTATCAAAAAGTTATATTTAGAATAAACTTACACACACTCACTACTAAAAAACTGCTAGAATTGGACGGACAAAAAATCAACGGACTACGTCGCTTAAAAAAAATCGACGGAAAACTGACGCAGTGTGTCGGTTTTGTGTATTTCTAATTATTATTTTTTAATTAAAAAATCGACGTTTTATGTCAGTTTCTTCGCGGAATTTGAAATTATATTTCCGCCAAAAAAATTTTACAAAAACCCACGACGGTTTTATTAAAAAAAATAATTAATTAAAACCGACTGACAACGTCGGTTTTAGTTTTAAAAATATATTAAATAATTTATAATTCATTTTTATTTTTAAAATATTAATAAACAAAATTTTTTTAAGGAAACCGACGGACTACGTCGATTTTTTTTTTTTTATCAAAGGCTGGTCAATAATTTAAAAAAACCAACGGACCGCGTCGGTTTTTCTTTAACAATATGGCCAAACAGGTTTGGGAAATCATTTCCCATCTTCCCCAAAAAAATATACCCCTCTCTCTTAACCCTAACCCGCCGCCCACCCCCTCCACCTGCCAGCCCACCCCCACCTACCCCACCCCGTTTTTAACTTGTAAATTGAGGTTAGTTTCTTTTAAATTAGGGCTTTTAAAATTCTTTCAATTTTAGTTTTATTTGTAGATTTTAGACCTAATGTTATTCTATTTAGCTTTGTTAAACATCATTTGTAATGTTATTAATGTTGAATTTGTGAAAAAATGTAAATTTTATTTGGCTAGTTTACTTTTTTTTTTTTTTTGTTTTTTTTTTTTTTGCTTGAGATTGTGCTATATTTTATGTTCATTGTCAATGTATTTGTGTTAGCTTAGTTATCATTGTTTGTAATATTATTGATGTTGATATGTGCAAAATGTATACTTTATTTGACTAGTTTTTTTTTTTTTTTTGCTGGGATTGTGCTTTTTGTTAGAATCCATAAGTTATTAGAATTGTTATTGAGCATTCAAAATTAGAATTGGTTGAGATTGTGTTTTTCAAAGTTAGAATTGTTAAGTTATAGTATTTCTATAACCTCAAAACTAAAATGTAGACTTTATTTGACTAGATTTACTTTTCAATTTTTAGAATTGATTGGGATTGTGCTTTTCAAAGTTATATTAAAGTTAGAATCCATAAGTTATTAAAGTTAGAATCCATAAGTTATTAAAGTTAGAATTGTTATTGAGAATTCAAAGTTAGAATTGGTTGGTATTATGCTTTTCAAGGTTAGAATTGTTAAGTTATAATATTTCAACAACCTCAAAACTAAAATGTAGACTTTATTTGACTAGATTTACTTTTCAATTTTTAGAATTGGTTGGCATTGTGATTTTCAAAGTTTTATTAAAGTTAGAATCCATAAGCTATTAAAGTTAGAATTGCTATTGAGAATTCAAAGTTAGAATTGGTTGTGATTGTGCTTTTCAAAGTTAGAATTGTTAAGAGCCTGTTTGGATGGGCTTATGCCTATAAACTATTTGCAGCTTATAAGCTAAAAAAATAAGTTGGAGTAGTCTAACTTATTTTTTTTGGCTTATAAGTTGGTTTTAGCTTATAAGCTGCTTTAGATAAGTTAAGTCAAATGGGCCCAATTTTATTATTTTTTTTGAGTTTATTTTAAGCACAAAATGACTTTAAGCTGGCCAGCCAAACACTCAAAAAAGCTGAAAACAGCTTATAAGCAACTTATAAGCCAATCCAAACGGGCTCTAAGTTATAATATTTCTATAACCTTTAAACTAAAATATAGACTTTATTTGACTAGATTTACTTTTCAATTTTTAGAATTAAAGTTAGAATCCACAAGTTATTAAAGTTAGAATTGTTATTGAGAATTCAAAGTTAGAATTGGTTGGGATTGTGCTTTTCAAAGTTATATTAAAGTTAGAATCCATAAGTTATTAAAGTTAGAATTGTTATTGAGAATTCAAAGTTAGAATTGGTTGGTATTGTGTTTTCTTAAATTATTGATGTTGAATTTGTGAAAAAATGTAAACTTTATTTGACTAGTTTACTTTTCATATATATATATATATATATATATATATATATATATATATATATATATATATATATATATATATATATATATATTTACTTGAGATTGTGCTATTTTTTATGTTCATTGTCAATGTATTTGTGTTAGCTTAGTTAGAATTGGTTGAGATTGTGCTTTTCCAAGTTATATTAAAGTTAGAATCCATAAGTTATTAAAGTTAGAATTGTTATTGAGAATTCAAAGTTAGAATTGGTTGTGATTATGCTTTTCAAAGTTAGAATTGTTCAGTTATAATATTTTTATAAACTACAACAAGCCCAGTATAATCCCACCATGTGGGATAATATTTTTATAAACTCTAAACTAAAATGTAGACTTTAAAGTTAGAATTGTTATTGAGAATTCAAAGTTAGAATTGGTTGGGATTATGCTTTTAAAAATTATATTAAAGTTAGAACCCATAAGTTATTATAGTTAGAATTGTTATTGAGAATTCAAAGTTAGAATTGGTTGGGATTGTGTTTTCTTAAGTTATATTTTAAGTTAGAATTCTTAAGTTATAATATATTTTTATAACCTTAATAATTTGTGGGTATATTTTTGTAGATGGATCGTATGTGGATGTATAATATGAATAATAGTGATCGTGTGGGTGTGGGTGTACATGATGAATTTGTTGAAGATGTTGACGGGTTTATCACACATGCAATGTCACTTCACCCTTTTCAAAATGAAGGGGTAATTAGGTATCCTTGTTCTCGTTGCCAGTGTAAGTAGTTCATTATATAGTCGTAGCTTTAACGAGAAATATTATGTTTGGACTGATCATGGAGAGACCGATGGGGTCAATGGTATATTTTATAATATGGTTGTTGGTGAAAGTAGTGTGTCGCAGGAATATAGTCATGTCCAATATAATAGAGTTAATGATATGGTTAATGATGTTTTTGGCATACAGTCTGGGTTTGAACCTGAGCAAAATTTTGAGCAACCTCCTAATGAAGAAGCAATGCGCTTCTATCAAGAATTAGAAGAGGATCGTCGTCCACTTTGGGTAGGGAGTCAGCATTCTAAGTTGTCTGTTGCAGTTAGAATGATTAATATCAAATCAGATTGGATTGTTGCTAAAGCTGCTATGGACTCAATGATTAAGCTTGTGGGGGAACTAGTTAGTCCGGAATTCGACATACCTAAGAGTTACTATCAAGCAAACAGATTGGTTTTCCAAATTAGGATTGTCGTATGATAGAATTCATTGTTGTCCAAACGATTGTATGTTGTTCTATAAGCAAGATGCTGATTTAAATGAATGTAAATTATGTGGACATGCGCGTTATAGGCGGACACCTAGTGGGAAGATTGTTCCAATTAAGACGATGCATTATTTACCTATTATACCTAGGTTAAAGAGGTTGTTTGCATCACCAAGTTTTGCTCCTCACATGAGATGGCACAGCGAAAATAGAAGGACACCTGGTGTTATGTGTCATCCATCAGGTGGAGAAGCGTGGAAACATTTTGATAGAACTTATCCTGATTTTGCTAGTGAGCCAACAAAACATTCATTTGGGTTTGTGTGCAGATGGTTTCACACCATACTCTATTTCGGCTACACCCTATTCTTGTTGGCCTGTATTTCTTACTCCATATAATCTACCGCCTGAGATGTGTATGACAAGTCCCTACATATTCCTAAATTGTGTTATCCCTGTTCCCGTAATTCAAAAGTTTTGATTGATGTCTATCTACAACCTTTGATTGATGAGTTAAAATAATTGTGGTGTGAAGGTGTAGTGACATATGATATAGCAACTAAGAGAAATTTCAATATGCGTGCTTCTTTGGTGTGGACTATTAACGATTTCCTGCGTATGGAATGTTGTCTGGTTGGATGACTGCTGGAAAGCTTGCTTGTCCTCATTCATGGAAAATAGTAAAGCATTCACTTTAAAAGATGGCCACAAAAATTCATGATTTGATTGTCATCATCAGTTCTTGCCTATGGATCACGAATTCAGAAAAATGAATCAAGCATTTAGAAAGAATAAAACTGAAAATGATCCGCCACCTCGAACATTGTCAGGAGAGGAAATTTGGGGGAGGGTTCGTTACTTGCCTAAGGTCACAGAAGTTGCCCCTTATAGACTACCTGGTTATGGTGTTGAACATAATTGGACTAAATCGAGCATATTCTGGGAGTTACCGTATTTGAAGGATAATCTTCTACGGCATAATCTTGATGTGATGCATATTGAAAAAAAATTACTTTTGGATAATTTGTTCAACACTGTTATGGATGTTAAAGGCAAGACAAAAGATAACCCAAAAACTAGATTGGACTTAAAGGAATATTGTAGGCACCCTGAATTTAACTTGCAAGAGTTAGTGAATAATAAAGTGGTCAATCCCAAGGCTATTTTTTCATTCACTTTGGAGGAGAAACGAGAGATTTTTCAATGGGTTAAGAATTTGCGGATGCCAGAGGGGTATGCGTTCAATTTTGACAAGCGTGCTGATATGAATGAAGGAAAATTGATTGGTATGAAAAGTCATGATTGCCATGTTTTCATGGAAACTTTGATTCCTATTTCATTTAGTCGCCTACTGGAAAGAATATGGAAACCAATCACACATATAAGTTTGTTCCTTAAGGATTTATGTTCTAACACTTTAACGGTAGAAAACCTTCAAAGAATGAAACAGAAAATGCCAGTCATTACAACTAAGCTCGAGAAGATCTTCATGTGGGTTTTTTTATGTGATGGAGCATCTTCCCATTCATCTTGTAAAAGAGGCACGCCTTGGAGGCCCGGTTCAAACTAGGTGGAGGTATCCTTTCGAGAGGTATGGAACCCAAACTTACTACCTCTTTCTTTAATGTATTTTGTTAACTAATTAATGTATAACATGATATTAAACATGTACAGGACCATTGGAAAATGCAAAAAATTGACTAAGAAGAGATCTAAGATTGAAGGATCTATTTGCGAAGCGTAGCTTGCAAAGGAAACAACGCATTTCTGTTCATATTATTTCAGAGAGCAAGTGTCGTGTATGAGAAATAGACCCAACCGTAATAATGAGGGTGGGGTTGATCCTAACTACCCACCAATGTCAATCTTTAATCAAACTGGATGAGGTTTTAAAAAGCCTCTAAAACAAACCATGAGAAGCAGTCAGCTGTGACACATGTTTTGCTCAATTGTCCTGAAATTCAAGTATATATTCGGAGAGTGTCGAATTATGTTACTGAATTACATGGGTAACTGATAAGGGTGAAACTAATGAAAATCATGCATATGTCGAACAGTTACTTCGTAGAACTTGATGAAGATGAAGCCATATATTCAAAGTTTTCCCATTGGCTGGACGATTTTGTAAGTGTGGAAATTCATTGCTTAATTTCAATTAAATGTAGGCTACATATAAGTTATTGAATTTTAATTTTCCTCCTTATTATATAGGTTTATCATACAGGAGAACATACCTAATTTGTGAAAGATATAGCTCTTGGACCAGGCAGTGAAGTTAAGACAATGAAAAAGTACATTGTTAATGGTTACAAGTTTCAAAGTGAAGAAGTTTCTCAATATAAGAAGACGAATAATAGTTGAGTGTGCATTAAAGGCGATGCTGATGGTAGCGGCGTAACTGTTGATTATTACGGTGTGCTGCAGGAGATCATACAACTTAAGTATCCAGGTTACCCTGAGAAGAAGATAACATTATTTCGGTGCAAGTGGTTTGATCCAAGACAAAGAGGTACAAGGGTGAATCGTCAGCATAACGTAATTGAAGCCAAACACACAAGACAATACAATCGCTATGATTCTTTTATAATTGCACAAAATGCTAAGGAAGGGTATTATGCTCCATATCCTTTGCGTAGGGATAAGGCTGATTGGTGGGTGGTTATAAAGACTAAGCCTGTGGAGAGGATTGAGGCCGATAATGTGTTAGATGTGGTGTATCAAAACAATGTACCAGTTGTTCATCAAACGGTGGAAGCTGAGTTAGAAAATAGTCTGGAACATCCTCAACACATATTAGAAGAAGTTGATGCAGATGATGTAACTATCATAGAAAATGTTGAGGAAGAATCGACCGATGGAACTGAAACAAACGATGGGGAAAAATCATCTGATGAAAATGAAACAAGCGAGGATGAGTGGGAGGATGACTAGTTGCATGTTAGTTTATTTTATACTTGGTAATGACACAATTCTATACTTGTTAAATTTTTATTCTAACGTTATTAACTTTCTGTAGTTGGTAATTATATTAGTTCATTTATACAAACGTAAATTTGTATGCAAATGTCATCAGGTGGTAGTGATCAAGGTAGAGGTAAAGGTAGAGGTAGAGGTCGAGGTACTAGTAAGAAAAAAGATAAGAGACTTATAGATCCTACAACTACTAGTAGCCAGTCCATTCCCTCCGCTCCACATATGCACTCTACTCCGCCTCCATTTTTTATGCCTGGTTCTACTATGTAGCCCCAGTCTGGTCAGTGGGTCTTCCAGCCAGCACCACCTCAGCCGCCCTCATTTACCCATCCTACTTTTATACCTACACATATGTATTGCCCACCACGGTGCAGATCTCCTAGCACATCAGCCACTTTGTTTCCTTCTCCTTCTCCATGTGGTACACCTCCCAGTGTATCTAATTTGCGCCTTAGAGATAGCAGCTCTGAGCCTGAGTCATAGCCATCCAGTACACCAGCTCTTAGCCAGGCTCAGACCCATCCTCCTGCACCTGCATCCGTACCTACACAAGCACGGGGATATCATGGTCTACAGTCGGGAGATACAGATTCGATCGATCGGGTTTTCATCGTGCCTGAGGGAGCTGGGTAAGAATGTCTTTTATTAAGTTTTCCTAAAGTTTTTTTTCATCTTAATCTTATATGCGTTGAATTTTTTTAACTGCAGGTACTATCCAGATAATGAAACTACAAAAGCCATATTAGATGTTGTTCGGAGGCTTTATGGCGATCGGTTTTATACTTCATGGGGTGAAATCCCATATGATACTCGACAGGCTATGTTTAGAGAGTTTAACGTTTGCATCTTATTATACATTTCATAACTTGAATTTACTTTTATATAAATAATCTAACATTAGCCATTTGATTTGTAGATGTTGTGTACATGGGATTCAATGGACAATGATAGGGTTGTGGACGGTTGTCTGATTGGTTTTCGAGGGCTAGAAAGTATATGAGGAAGCCCTAATGGCTAACCGACGGACAGTAGGAGCAACTTAAGGCATATTGGCGAACTCCTGAGTTTATCGCCAAGTCTAAGCAGGCAAAGGCTGCCCGTGCGTCCCAGAAAGGTGGCCCTTTGCACACTGCGGGTGCAAGAAGTCAGGGGCACGTGGTTAGGACAATGGTAAGAAGTTTTATATTTTTAAAGTTACTTATAATCAATATGTCATTATTGAGTTATTAATTCTATGTTTAACTCTTTTTTTTTTTTTTGCAGAAAAAGGCTATGGGACAGATGCCGACTCAGGATCAGCTATTCCTAAAGATCCACACAAAAAAGAAGAAGCGGGAGTCCGATTGGATTGTATGG
Organism: Lycium barbarum; assembly: GCF_019175385.1. Classification (NCBI taxonomy): domain Eukaryota; kingdom Viridiplantae; phylum Streptophyta; class Magnoliopsida; order Solanales; family Solanaceae; genus Lycium; species Lycium barbarum. Next base: position 14,647,856 of record NC_083342.1, read on the forward strand.
GTTGAGAACAGGGCTCATGATTCCTATGTAAGTGATAATTTTATTATTTAAGTAATTATATATAATTCTAATTATGATATATTCATTATATACTAAGTTTCATTTTTTAATATACAGACGCAATTTATGCAATATGTGGACCAGTACAGCCAAACTCAGCCTGACCACCCAAGTCGTTCTCCTCCGAAATTAGAGGTAGATTTTTGGTGTAGAGCAGTTGGGGGAGTACAAAAGGGTAGAGCGTACGGTCTAGGCCCAAGGAACAACTTAAGTCGCTTTCAGTCAGGATTGCGAGGTGAAGGGTCTTCTCGATAAGTCGAGGGAGTTGATGGTGTTCAGGTCACAGCTATGGCGCAGCAAATCAAAGAACTTAATCGGAAATTAGCTGAGACCGAGGCAAAAAGAGTTGACGAAAGTAACTTCATGAAAGCGAACCTTGAATCGCTCAAGGCACAAGTTAAAAGCCACATTGAATGTGGACCATTTGGTGTGCCCCCTTCTCCCCACCTACCCCCCCCCCCAACCCAGAAGATGATGATGATGACAACCGACGCAATCAACCCAGAATGTGGACCATTTTGCCACATCATTTGCGTGGGTTTTAACTTTATAAAATTTATATTATTTCTTTTTAAATTTAAAAATAAAAATTGCGTCGGTTTTTAATTTTTTTTTATTGGATAAAAATCGAGCAACTCAGTCCGTCGCAAAAAAAAAAAAAGCGACGCTTTGAAAACCAACAAACCGTGATGGGTCGGTTTCCCATCGGTTTCAATGAAAAAACCGACGCGGGCTGTCGGTTTTTTCTTCGGTTTTTGACAGCTTTTTAGTAGTGGCTTAAATATACTACCTACAGGAGCGCGTGAAATCCACAGACATCCCTATGGATGCCCATAGACGCTAGACATAATGCTCGATACAGGTAAGCCAGAACAGCAGCGCCCCAGTTATGACATCCCAAATGGCCCAGATCATCCTGAAATAGCAAATACCTTAAGCTCACATAAGAACCTGATGTGTTCGGGAACAGGATGCCCCCTAATACGATGAGTAAGTACAGACGGGCACGACGATCAACATCCACCTGAGGTGTACCATCTGTGATAGCATGCTCGATGTCTAAGAGGCGCAAGTGAGTACAGAGGGAAACCATCGACATCCGAGTTTGTCCCCACATCTCACCCTCCCCAGGCACTTAATCAGTGAGCCTAGTTACCTCTTCCCGATACGATAGCAGCGACTGAGGCTCCTCAATGTATAATGGGCATCCATCTACCTGTAGCCCATAGATGACCTCCACATCCTGAAGCGTGATAGTGGCCTCACCAGTGCGGAGATGAAATATGTGGGTCTCCGGTCGCCATTGCTCAACCATGACCGTCACAAGAGCCCTATCATGCCGTACCCGACTAGCAGCGACGCAATGGTAGAACTACCCCGATAAAGTATATCTAAGACGCGAGGATGTGGGGGCCGAGCCCTTGAAAGATCCCACGCATGTTCCACCCTACGGGGACGGAACAACGTACTGGAATCTATGAACTCATCCCATAATAGCTGGGACCTATGAGTAGCCTGTAGATAAGATGAAGGTTGGGATCCATGGAGGTGTCATATCTGTATTAATAATTTCTAATTAATCATTAACATGTAATATTAATTAATCATTAACATGTAATATTAATTATGTAATCCTTTATCGAAAAAATATACTAACTAACTAATCCTTTAACGGGAAATTATATTAACTATCTAAATTTGCGAAAAAATAATTATTAATTAATTATTATACTAACTACAATTAACTAACTAATATTATATTAATGATGTTTTTAATCCTATACTAAGGATGTTCAATCCTAAACTAAGGATTAACTACTTCTAAATAATAATTGTTAATTAATTATTATACTAACTACAATTAACTAACTAATATTTATTAATGATATTTTAATTCTAAACTAATGATGTTTAATCCTAAACTAAGGATGTTCAATCCTAAACTAAGGATTAACTACTTCTAGTTAATAAGCACATTAACACATAAAATTAGATAACATATTAGCAAATAAAATTAGATTAACGCATACAATTAGATAACAAATTAGCACATTAATAATTAACATGGATTAAACAATTTTACAAATAAATAAATTAATAATTAGATAATTAACAAATAAAGATATTATTAGGAGATTAGTATATTTTCCTATAATCAAACAATTAACAAATAATTAACAAGTAATTAAAAAATCAAAAAAAAAATCAAAAAGGGGCTGGACACCATTGCGCACATAAATAATGCTTAATTTTTCTTTTTTCGAAATCCACGACTGTTAAACATTAATCTTTCTTAGGATAATAATATATTTAATAAATTTTTTTATTTTTTTTAACGAAAAAAAATAAAAATAAATTAAAAAAATTAAACAAGAAAAAGAAAATAATTAACAAATGTATAAAAACAAATGTAGTAATAATAAAAAAAAATGAAAATGAAAAAAAAAATATATATATATAAAAATGTAATTGCAAAATTCATAGTAAAATACCTAGATTAAAGGCTGTTTTTGAGTTTTTGAAATTGAGTTCTATGGCGTTTTATTCTGAAATCCAAGCTTCGAAACTTGATTCTTGACTTGAATATACCGAGAATATTGACTTTCGAGTTAAAAAGTAATACAAAAATGACACTTTTGGAACGTGGGACCTCGTAAAATGATTGTTAATGGCGAAAATGGAAGGGGGGACCGATCGGGTGGGAAAGACGGTGGGCCGTTTTATTAAACCCCTATCGCGCACAAATTTTGTGCGTAATAGCACTTAACGGTGACCGTTACCGTTAACTGCTATTGCGCATAAAATTTGTGCACAAAAGACACTTTTATAACTTTTTTTTTTGTGTGAGTTATTTTGGACTCAAATCCCACTTTTGGGATCATTTAAGTTGCGGACTCACGTTAGTTTATTGATAGATTCTATTAAGTCTGAGGAATAGTGAAATACTATCTGAATTGTCTAATTCTTGTCGTAAGTGGTGAGTGGTGACTACTCACTCCTGCTGCTCTTACCGCAGTTTTCCCATTGTCCATTGTGAATTTGGATTGTTAGTTTAATTTCTTTCCTCCGGTTATCGCATTATTTCGCTATTGTTACTGTTTCTTTTTCTATGTGCTATGTAAGGATTTCTCTATTATTTGCTATTACTGTTTTACTTTTGTATTTTTTTTAAAAAAACTGCTTTGATATGCGCTACTTGAGTCGAGGATATTTCGGAAACAGCCTACGTCCACGGGGTAGGGGCAGCGGAGCCAGGATTTGATATTTTTGGGTTCGAAATTTTAGTTTTTTAAAGTTACTGAGTTCTTAATTAATAATTTGTATATGCTTGTTGCTCCCAAACGCACACGCAAGTATACGTGGTCGTACAAGTAATATAGGATTTAAAGTCCAGATATCGTACCCACAAAGACTTAGATTTTATATTGTTCAACTAATTCAAATTCCGTTGTAACTATTCAAGAAGGTGAAAATTAGGATGTTTGTTGTAACTAAACTATAACTGAATGTAAACAAATAAATATAAGTATTTTGTGACTGAGACAATTGTGACGAAGACTGTAAGGTTTATCAAATGAGAAAGAGTTCCAGGGTCATGGCTTTCGACAATCCAGTTAGTCTTCAGACAATTCTACCTATCTTATTTCCTGGATTACTAGTTGATGGATTGATGTTAACTTTATGATATTCTTTCGAACTACTCACAAGCTTGTAGATGTTACTCTTAACGTCTATATTTCTATGATCACAAGAAGTGACAAGAATGCATTTATATCTCCGTATCCAACTAAGTAGGGCTAAAGGGTATATTTCTACCCTCAGTAGCGAAACGATTAAATCGAACAAACTCTATTTATTTTTGTTACGTATGTGAATTCCCTCTTTCAAGTTCAACTCACGCATCACAGATAGTGTCTAATTAGTGATCAAGTAAGTAAACAATTAAGCACAAGAATAAATAAGCAATCCAAAAGATGGAAATTTAATAGATAAAAATTATCGTCAAACCAACTATCATGTCTTTGCCAAAACAGCTTATACTACTCCCTAGAAGCACTTATTTACTCCCAAAACTTGGCCAAACACCTCACTTTTTTAAAATAAGCACCTTTTAAAAATAAAAATAAAAAAGTATTGTTGGCCTTCCAAAAGCTTGGCCAAATAGGCTATAAGGCTAGTAATTATCTGACAACAAACTGAACCTACTACAAATAGGGTACACCCAATAGGCCAATATTGATAGGGGCGGATCTACGAAGGGGGGAGGGAGTGCCACGCCACCCACATACCTCAATCGAAACCTTGTATATATATGTGTGTGTATATATAGGAAAAGGTATGGATATATAAATTGGCATCCGGATTAACAAATTATCGTCTGGTGCCACTGGCAAAGGTCTGGATTTTCTGTGCACCGTGTGCGGGATCGAACCCTGTGTGCTACGTTTTTAAGTAAAAACTATAGGATATTTGCTTTCTATTTTGCTTCTTTTCTCTCTCTATTGTGTTATGTTTAAAAGCTACAGAATATTTGCTCTCCTTTTTTCTTCTTTCTCGTTCTATTTTGCTTCTTATCTTGCTTGTTTCTTCATCTCTTTCTCTTTCTTTTTCTTTTTCTTTACTAGTTCCTGAAAGTCCGGGCTCAAGATCAAGGTAAAGAGTTCTCATAATTATAAAAGTTTTAATTAGAAAAAAATAATTTGTGTTGCGTTCTTGTCTAGCACAACTCATTTAATATAGTTGCTTCTTAATTATGTATTGTTAATTATTTAAGTTGGCCACATAATTCGATAACTTACTAAAAGAATTGTTTGTAAGGAAGCAAGTATTGCAGGAAATAAGTATTAAGAACGCACATATAATTTAATGTTTTGTAAACTAACATAATTTGAAGTATGAAAACAATTTCAAACTAACTATAATTGTAAACTGAAAAGATATTTTAGCATTTTATGAATTTTGTTAACATATAATTTTTAGTTTAAGATAAAAATAGATTATTTCGGTATATATTGATTAGCACTCGAAATTTAACCAGCATGTGCTGGTAAAATATGAAGATTAAAGCCTAGGTCTAAATAAACAAGAGCGTGAGAAATTTAACAGTAATTTTAAAATTTACCAAGTGAAATTATCATCTACAGAATACTTTTTCAACAGTAAATGAGTTCTTTAAAATTATTGTATTTTCTTATCTTTGTCACAAATGTTTTTGTTAGATATGACATCATCATTTTGGACAACTTTTGAAGTATTTTAAAGGATCTCAATTTTGTTATATTACCCAATGTGGCAATCAAAGTAATAAAGAAATAAAGTAGGGTTAATGTTATGGGATAGAAAAAGTACATATTCACTTGCAAAAAGTTAATTTGGGGGATCATATATTACCAAAATAGATTTGGAAGTGTCTTGGTTTATTGAAAAATACTTTGGCATATGATGCAATAAATATCAAATACAAGGGCAAAATTGAAAGTGCAAACCATTTGGTTAGCAAGATCCCCAATAAGAAAGTTGAGAAGTAACTAAGGATGACAAAACCCATTACATCTCACTTATTATATATAGTAACTAGAAAACTATGTCCGTGCAATGCACGTGGCCCAACATGATAAATCACCATATTTAGTCAATTTAATTATTTGAAGAGACTTGGACAGAATTTTTTTTAAAAAAAATGATTTAGAATATATCCTAACTAATCATTGACTAAATGGTAGAATTTTAAATTAAAAAAATGGACGTAATATGGTAAATCACATAATTTTAATCCCTAAGTAAAATTCTCAAATTGCTAAATGAAAATATAAAATAATAAATTTTAAAAAGGTGAAGAAACAATAACCAGAGAATTGCAAAGAAGAATAAAATAAGCAACAAAATGGAAAACTAAATATCAAAGCAAAGAGGAGCAATGAAAAAATTAAAAGGAGAAGTAATCCACAAATGAAACTCGTTAGTGAGTCTCCATATTTTGTTTCTTTCCTCTTATTTTTCCCCTTAGTTTCTCAATTGTTGTTAAAATTATCTTATTTTGGCTATGTCCGCCTCTTTTTATATTTAGTAAGTTGACAATTCAAATATTCTACATGTCAAATTTATTATATTATACACACTTTTAATTTAGAACCACAAGATTCAAAAGTCTATTTTTATTGTCTAGTCAAATTTAGACACTTAAATTGAGACTGAGGAAGTATATGCCAAATGAAAAAAATTATATTATATTATACACATTTTTAATTTAGAACCACAAGATTCAAAAGTCTATTTTTTATTGTCTAGTCAAACTTGGGCACTTAAATTGAGACAGGGGGAGTATATGCCAAATGAAGAAAATGAAAGGACAATTGAGACACTGCGGATAAGTGGGGACCTAAAAAGTAAACACACAAGAGGTAGAATTAATGTTAAACTTCTGAAATGTACACATGTTAGTCCCTGAATAGAGTACAATTTCATGTGTTTTCTCTAATAGGGTAATAAAATGAAGGTAAAAGTGGAATACACGTGTACAGGTGGCAAACCAAGTAGTAGTACTTGTTAAATGAAGTGGACCTACAACTGGGAAAAAAAGAAAGAAACCAAGTACAATTGAAATAAGTCCAAATTTAATGTACAACTCAGACAGCTTTTGGTACAATTTATTGTTATTGTGTTCATCCCTAGTGGACACTTATATATATTAGAAATTTGCTGCCTACTCTCTCTCTCTCTTTTTTTTTTTTTTTTGAGCAACTATTGACTTTTTAAATATAATTAATTCTTGCTTTTGTTTTTTCAGTCATATATAGTGTTTACTAAGTTTTTGTTTTTTGAGTATCTAAATATACATCTACAATGAATTCTAGCTCTAGTTTTCATTAGCTATTCTTGATTGAATCAGACGATAGTTACAGAATATGAAAATTCATCGAGGAGAATTATAAATAAATAATACTCCATCCGTCCCAAAAAGATTATGTCTTACTTTTCTTATTAATTTTTCCCAAAAAGATTGACACATTTTTATATTTAAAAATAATTTAACTTTATGAGATGATTTACAACCACACAAATATCTAAGGCTTATTTTGAACCACACATTTCAAAAATCTTTCTTTATTTCTTAAATTCTGTGTCAAGTCAAACTAAGATAATTTTTTGAGACGGAGGGAGTATATTTTTTGTTGAGATAGTAATACTATTGAAGTTTTATGCTTTTTTCAAAATTGTCATAACCATTAAATTATTTCGTTCAGTCGACTTGTCCATATAAATCGCAATACGAATAACCCGAACCAAAGCTATAAAAGAATCAAGTCAAAGAACAAAATAGTGTGGTAATTGTTATATACTGAAAAAACAATGAATAACCTGAAATCGAAAAAACGAATAATCCGAATCGAAGCTCAAAATAAATCAATTCAAAATCTAAAATAATGCAGCACCCGAAATCTGAAAATTCTGAATCCGCCTCTAAAAATTTAGTCATAAGCGTATTTTGCGAGTATAAAGTACACTTTACCTTCCAAATCAAGTACAATATAAAAGCATTTGGACAGCTGGGCTTCCACCACATTTACGGTAATTAATGAGATAACAAGACTTTACTGTTTATCAAAGTAACAAGAGTCACTGTTCTTACTATTTGAATAGACCTCCGTTGAAGAAACAAAGGACCCAAATCCCAAGAAGTTAAAAGAGATAACTTTTTCTTTCAAAGCATAACTTGAATATCTTCTTTCTAATAATTCAAGAAATTACACTTCTATGAATTGATTTTTTTTTATTTTTTTTTATAAATAAGCCATCATCATTAGGTTGTGAGCCTATGATGTGGAGGATTTGGCTTGACCCCTACCATGTGATATTAAGTAATATATATTACAAATGACAAGAGGGGGACATGATGCCTTGCCTCAAGTCTACAAAAAAGATTGATAAACAATACGAGGGATGAACTAGCCAACAACAAAATACATCCCTTGAGGGTAAAGTACAAACTTAACTAATTACAAAGTTACATTTTTCAAACCTTCTTCTAAAGGTAGGTAATTGTTGCTTATCAAGTTGAATTAGCCTCTTAGCTACTCTTGGTAATCCCATATGAGAAATATGCAAGGTCCTCATTCCACTCGTTGAAGCAAGTTTTGCAAAAAAATCAGCTACAAAATTAGCTTCTCGATAGCAATGAGCAGTCTGTACTGCTTTACCATTGATCAGTCCTGTGATTCTACTGATTATATGCTTCAGTTTCAAGTTGTCCGTGCCTTTCTCCTTTAGCATGTTAGCAATGATCTGGGAGTCAAGTTCCAAAATTATTGTTCAAGCCTTGTTGAATGCACCAGTTGATTCCAAATTCTGCAGCAAGAGCTTCTGCATGATTATTTATCTCACAGTCAACAGAGTATGAAAAAGCCATGATGAAATCCCCTTTATCATTTCTGAGTATACCACCTATCCCAGCTCTATCGGTGGCGCTACAAAAGCTACCATCAGTGTTTAGTTTCATCCATTCATTTGGTGGTCTTGCCCAACATACCGAGACAACTTTAAGTACTGGAATCAGCTTTTCAATTTTCTCACAGTAGTTCAACCAGGTTCCTTCAATGTAGATCTTTGGATAGGCAATGTTGATAGCAGTTCTAATATTCCACATGGCTTGTGTTTCCATCTTGTGTAGACTGAATTTCTTTTGTTCTCCAAATCTACAGGCTGTCCATGTTTTCCAAATTTCCCAGAAGATCATGATAGGGGGGCAATCTGAAAAACAAGACTTTGAACCTTATTGCATGCCTTCATATTCCACCACGATTCCAACAGTCCTCTGATTGGAACATCCTGATGTCTCTTACCAAGAGGAGCTCCAATTGTATTCCACAAGTGATGTGCAGCTTTCCCTTCAACAAAAACATGTTGTGGAGATTCATTTTGAGCAACACTACAGCATATACAAGTGCTAAATCCCTGCTTCCGAAATTTAGTTATAGCATCTTTAAAAGGGAGCTTATATAAGTGAGTGAAAAAACAAAAGTTAACAATATAGTAAATAAAATAATATTAAGCTCTCTATATTTTACTGGCATAATGGCTAAAATACTCCTAGAAATGCATTAGACCTAAATAAATGTCCTAACATGTCTAAAACATATTCCTAACTAATTACTAATATCATTAATATACGTCTTTTTCTTATATGTACTATATTTAGCATACAAAGAACAAATATGTGTCAAAAAAGGACTAATATTTCTTGTAATGCTAGTGATGGTTAAACATTGTTATAACCTTTTCTAGCTCACCCTCTTTCTGGGAAGCTGTTGGGAGTGTATTTTGTTGGATCGGAGGACATGACATGCATATAACAAGTAAGAAGTTAAGAGACTTGGAGTTAAATTTCCAGCTTGGCCAAAATTGGAAAGAAGGAAAAGAGACGCTGGCTTTATTAATGTTGTATCCAATGCATCCAACTCCCTGTCTTGTCGAAGTAATGATATTAGAATCGTGACGACGAAATCATTAGTGACCTTTTCCTTTATTTCTCTCCCTCTAAAATATGTGGAATCTTTTATCTTTTAATTACTCCATCCGTCCCATAATAAGTGTTACGTTAGCTAAAAACACACATATTAAAAAATCAATAATGTAATGTGAAATTTACAAAATTACCTATATATAATAAAAACAAATTACTTTTATCTCTTGATTGAAGCATGCACAAGAAGTAAACCTTTTGACATTGGGAATTCAACAATACCAAGTTACTATGTGGCTTTTACAATCATCATTTAGATGTTACTTTATTGTCCAATGGTAGAATTAGAAAAACAAATGGCCAATTTATGTCTTGGTTTCCTAAGATGACACTTATTATGGGACAATTTTTTTTGGCTAAGATGACGCTTGTTATGGGACGGAGGGAGTATTGGTAATTTAAAGTCAACACTGCCTAAGCTAGTCACCGTGCATTTTTAGGTGATGAATAAGTCCACTATTTTTTTTTTTTTTTGATTTGTTGTCTACTATTTAATAATAGTTTAAGCCATAATCATCACTAATAAAGAAATGAACATCGGGTATAACTTAACCACAAAAGTTATCTTAATAAGTAAGAATTGTCTAAGGCCATATAAAGAAGTCCAATTTCCTAGTTTTATCTCACCTGATATGGGACTCATGATATGGGACTCAACAGTAAACACACTCCCCCCGCCCCCCACCCCACCCCAGCCGCATACCTAGGAATGAACATTTAGAGTTTTAGACGATGGACAATATAAAATGAGGGCCTGAGTCGGGTAAATAATAAGTTGGGATGAGCCTAACTTTGATGTTATGTTAAAGAAATGAACATCGAGCCTAACTCAACCCCACAAGCTAGCTCAAGAGGTGAGGATTGCCTGAGACCATATAAAGGAGCCCAATTTCCTTATGCCACCGAATGCGGGACTCAACTGTAAGAATTTGTTAGACTATTAGGTCACCCTCAAATGATATTTACAAACAACATATAAACCTCCTTAAAATGTGTGATTTTATTTGTGATATGATCTTGAATGTAATATAAATAATCTGCTATAATAAGTAAAGGTGGTATGAACTGATAATATGAAAATTTCTTACACTGACGCGTGTATATTGTTGACACTGATATATCACTTAAATTGTTGTAATTATAACGACCTACCATTAGAAAAGGTAGAGGAAGAAACCAATTAATGTCATTAAATCCACTTAACCCTATTTAAAAGGGGAAATTTCAATAATGTGCAATCTAGCATATAAAATTACATTTGCGTAGCCATATTTTTAAATTACACCCTGCACAACCACTTTTTCACGATATACAACATTATACAATAATATACAACTTTATACATTTGGAGTAGACAATGTATCAACCTTGCATAAAAGTGTATAATAATGTATAAGAGGTATTTATACACACTTTTACACTAGTATACAATATTATACAAACTTATAGAAGAGGTGTTTACATATGAAGAGTTTAAACAAAATGTAAATTAGGTATTTATACACACTACTACACCGTATAAAAGTGTATAATAGCGTAGAAGTTGCACATATTCTAAATTTGTAACAATCACTGCTATTTGTCTTATACACGTAAGCTATAAACTTAGGAATATCACATGAAATAATTGACTACGTACAGTTGCTTTCAGCAATGATAAACAAAGCCACAGAGCAACAGCAAAGCTATAGAAGTTGGCTAGCTCGGGTAAATAAAAAAATATTGGCTAATTCGCGTAAATATTTTCTTCAAAGTGTCATACAGTATTATTTTCCCTATTTAAAAAGTATGAATGAGCCTGGAGACACGCACGCGCACACAAGTTAATAGGGTTTCAGAGTGAATTGATTTTTCCGTGAATAATGTACTTGCGATAAAATGTATACTCTCTCATATTCTTTTAGTTTAGAGAATAATTTTTTACTTTCCTGTAAGATGAAAGTTTTACAATATGTGCTATGATTTATGAACTAGTACAATTGTAGGTAATTTTTTTAAGAGGTACAACATAAATATTTATGAGTCCGTACCTTTTTCACCAAAATATTTTGGTAGATGAATACACACAAGTTAAATGGGTTCCGGAGGGGATTCCTTTTAATTTGCTGGTATGTCTGAGGATAAGTAAAAAATATTTTAGCTTGACTCTTTCATAAGATGAATAGAATGAAGCAGACTTAAAGTTTTGAGTTTAGCAGAAAAAAGTTTTGAGCTTGGGGATAGGTTCAAAATGGTTTCTTAAAAATACTACTGAGCATATTTCATCCTTTAAGTTTGTCAAAAGTGAGCACTTTTAATCTTCATCGAATATTAACACACTTTGATTGCTAGATTTAATAAAATTAATTGTGAAAAAAAGATGTAACCAGAAATAATAGGAAAGTCCTATTAAATCACAGAAACCGCGACACCAAAATAGACAAAAAGTAGAAATAAAAACTTGTTAAATCACCATACTTAAAATGTTGAAGCACCATACTTAAGTAGCAACTACAAACTACCTCCAAATGTGAGTTCATATTAAATCATTTTTTCACAATTTTTGTTAAATCAAATGATCAAAGTTTATAAAATATTTGACGGAGACGAAAAGTATTCGCTTTTGACAAATTTAAAAGACCAAAACTGCTCAGGAGTATGTTTAAGAGAACATTTTGAACGTATCCTCAAATATAAGAAACCATTTTTTCATTTTCTTGCACCATTACTATTGGTTCAATTCTCAATGTTCCCCTTCTTTTCCTACGACTCTTCCCCTATCTCCTATGTGATGAATTTTCTTTAAAAAAAAGTCTTTTAAGGGGGGGAGGGGGAGGGGGAGGGGGGGGGGGGAACTTGTCAAAAACCCATAAATCATAGTAGTCATCTGCTCCCGCAAAGTCGTACATTCTTACCCTGACGAAGTATATTCTTATGGCCTTTCTTAGCTTATCAAAGATCAAGGTTTTCTGGGTTGACGGTGGTCCGTATAAGAGTAGCTGCTTTGCTGGATAAAATGCACTCTCATTTCTTTTTTGTGAGATAAGAGTTTTACAGTATACTTGTATATAAAATTTACACCAAAGTCTAGGCCCCTTTGTTAAAACGTACAATATGAACATTAAAAGTGAGCCCATATTCTTCATCCTCCCTTAAACAATCACACTGCAAACTGTCAAATGTGTCGAACGATAACTTTTGGTTTTTTCCTTTAGGTAGTACGTACCTATAGAGAGGACCAACGGTGAAATTAATGACCCTAACTTTTTAATTTTCTTTGGTGTAATTGGTGCACATTTCATTCAGTCCCTCAATAAATGATATTATGATTAATTCCAAACAACCCCAATGGACACTCTCTCCATAAGGTATCTTCTCCATCTTCAATTTCCCCAATCAAATTTTCCTCTATATATACCTATTAAAACCTCACTCTCCATACAGTTTAATCAGTTTATTTTACCCAAACCCCAAGAAAAAAGAGGCAAAAAAAAAAATGTCACTTCTGAAAAGAGAAAAAATGACAAGACCAACAAGGTGGAGTCCAACTCCAGAACAACTTATGTTCTTGGAAGAAATGTATAGGAAAGGTTTAAGGAACCCAAAGGCTACACAAATACAAAGTATCACTGCCCATTTGTCTTCTTTTGGGAAAATTGAGGGAAAAAATGTGTTTTATTGGTTTCAAAACCACAAAGCTAGGGACAGGCAGAAGCTTAAGAAAAAACTACTTGCCCAAATGAACCAACACCAAATTTTAGCTCAATATCCCATTGATGCTCATAGCACTACTACTACTAATAATTCCAATAACACAAACACAAATGGCCTCTTTCACTGCCCTACTGATCAGTACTCTCCATATTCTTCATGTGGTGTTAATCAAATATTCCCTTTTACATCTACTGGGCTTCTTCAAGAGGTAAAGAAATACACAAAAATATTACTACTTGTAGTATTATAATTATTTTTGGGTTTCATTCTGCATGAGGAAACTATTTCAGAAGCTAGTCAACTTCATCTACTTAGTTTTAGAACTGTATGCTTTTTCATCTTTAGAAAGTGACCCAATATGGGGGAGCTAAAAATAAACACAAGAAAGCTTGCCCCCACCCCCACGCCCACATACACAAAGAAAAAAAAAGAAAAAAAGTAATACTACTCCCCCCGTCTCATAAAACTTGGTCATTTTTCCTTTTGCACGCCCCTTAAAAAATCATAAATAAAAGATGTATTTTACTACCTTATCCCTATCTTTCTCCAATAAATACATTCGAATCAATATTGATTATTTTCAAGAACATTTAATACTAAGGGTAATATGAGAAAGATTTAATTAATTTTATCTTGATTTTGTAAATGAATAAGAAATTTGGGACATAAACTTTTAGTAATGTGACTAAATAATATGGGACGGAGGGAATATTTGATTCTGTTAGGGAATACACTCGTCCCTCTTTGATTGTGTAAATTTTTAAATAGGGTTTATGATATTTTGGTCATTCTATTCAAAGCGTTGAGATTATAGGCTAGATGGTTAGATTCTTTCATAGGATATTAGAATCAAGTTTTGAAAAACTCGTTTTCACAATCATTTCTCTATAGGATTCTATCGCTCTGTAGTTCTCTCTCTGTTAATTATCTCTAGATTCAGCTTAGCGAGTCACTTACTAATCCAGCTCATTGAGCTATTTACTTTGCCCTAGACTCACCATTAACTTGTTGAGCCTACTCTCTATATCTCTTTTCGTATGTTCCTATCTCACTCTTTAGCTTGTTGAGTCTGCTCGCTCCTTTCTGCTCCAAGCCTTCTCTCTCTCCAGCTCGAGGCTTTCTCTCTCCACTTCGAGTCCACTTTTCAATCTTTCAAAAAGAATGTTTCCAATCATGTAAACAATTATAATTGAGTTATACGTACGAGATGATGTTAGAAAGCACTTCAGTCTCTCATTGGTTATGAAAGGGTTTTCAAAGAGGTCATATGTATTGTCGTTGGTCTTTTCACTCATTGTTTTATTGTTTGGAATTATATACTCAGATTCTTTTGTAAATTCTTAGAAACCTGCTCAAAAATTTTAAACAAATGAACATGAGGTTGCTTTGACTTAAAAAACTGAAAACTCTAGCATTCCATCAAATAAAAAAGAGAGAGAGAGAGAGAAATTCTTGTATTATTTGCTACGAACCATGCAATATGTGACTTCCATAGTTACTTAGGTACTTCAGTGTATTTATACTTTCAAGCTCTTGGTTTTATATCTTATTTGTTCACTTTATTTATTTTCTTAATTAACACTCTTTTTTGTGTGTTATAGGGTGGCATCAAAGATGCATCATCTCAAGTAATGACTTACCTGTATCCAATGGATCTCTCAAGACCAGCTGAGAATATGGAAAATTGCATGATAAGACCATATGGAAAAGATTGGATCGTGATGATGAACATTAGTCCTAATAATTTAGCTTGTTGTGTCAATAGACCCCTCAAAACCCTACCACTTTTTCCCATAACCGATGGCCTCAAGGACCAGAATACATCTCCCACTTTAAGTCTAGGAGTTTAAGTTTTATCTATCGTCTGTGTAAATAGTTTTTTACACCATCAAGTCATTATATACAGAGATAACCTTCCTTATAATGTGAGATTTGAAAACTCAAAAATAAGATATGTTACGTTACCTGCTATAACAAGTAAAGATGACTTGATGATGTAAAAAACAATTTAAACAGATGGTGTATATTACTTAAACGCGTAATCTATACTAATAGTCACTTTGCCTGATCTCCATGCGCAGTAGAATTGTCTTGTCTTTCAGAATTCTTTGCTTCTGAAAAAAAGTGGCGTAGAATGGTGCCTGTAGTTTAACTGTTTCAGTGTGTACCTTGTAAAGAGCTAAAATAATATTGGAGTGTTACTGAATTGATGGTTTCTGTTAAACAGTCTGTAGACAGTAGACTAGTGATAGTGAAATACTCCCCTCCGTTTCAATTTGTTTAAATCTATTTTCTTTTTAGTTCATGTCAAAATAAATGACATTTTTTCTAATTTAAAAATAAATTCACTTTATGAATGATTTACAGTCACATAAATTTTCAAGGCTTATTTTAAATCACAAATTTCAAAAGTCTTCCCTCTTTCTTAAATGTCGTGCTCAGTCAAATAAGTTCATATAAATTGAATTGAGGGGAGTATATGAATTGTCTAATTCTGTTAACAGTCATTTGCATACTAGTCGTACTTGTCAAGGAAGATCTATGGACAAGACCACTAGCAGCATAAGTACTGTCTTTTCCTTTCTCTGTAACATTACCGCGTAGAGTTTTTTTGCTCCATGTTGAGTTATACTTCCCGGCCCTCCGTTTCAATATATGTGAATCTATTTTGTTTTGGCCAGTGTAGAAAAGACTGATCGTTTTTCATAATTGAAAATAATTTACCTTTATGTAATTATTTATAGCCACAAAAATATGTGTGTTTCATTTTACACCACAAGTTCAAAAGTTTTTTTTTTTGGTTAAACTCCGTACTCCAGTCAAATAGGTTCACATAAATTAAAACGGAGAAAGTAATATAACTAAATATTAAAAAATTTAATTACGTGTAATTTAACCCTAAAGCTAATTTATGAGGTGAGATTATCCAAGACCATATAAAGAGGTGAGATTATCCAAGATCATGAGAAAATCCCATCCCTAATGAGCCGACGTGGTACTCAACGTTAAATACAAAGTAATGTTTGATAGTTTAAGTTTTAATGTGAGGTGGTTAAGTTATTCAATATAGTACGGCAGACAATACTGCTGTTCAAGTCTCACCGCCGCTTCCCAAAAAGAAAAAATTGTAATGTGTTTTGCCCAAAAAAAGGAATCAAGCTTAGAAGCAGATTTAATTTTGATGGGTTTAACCTCTGATATATTTAGGTCGAACACATTATATTTTTGAAATTATGAATTCATCAAAATCTAATATCCTTTAAATTTTTAGTAATTTCTTACATGTATATATATGTTCCATGTTGAAAAACTGGGTTCATGAAAAGAGTAGGTCTTGAAATATAATATAATTAAATAATTGAAAGTATATTTTCTTACAAAGTAATCTCTTCGTTTCAATTTGGTTGTCTGATTTTGACTTGACACATAATTTAAGAAGGTAAAGAAGCTTTATGAATTATATGGTCTTAAACTAAAGATATGTAAAATGTACCAAAATGTCCTTTAATCTTATGGTCTTAAATATATCATATGAAAAATTAAAATTAAAGAGTTTTCAAAAAAAAGAAAGATATATTTTTTTAAACGGACTAAAAAAAATAAGACAAATAAATTAAAATGGGGAGAATAATAGTTTAAACTTTTCGATCAAATCATCACACACTTCAACACTCCCAAAAAAAGTGGCATAAAACAGTGCCTGCAGTTTAACTGTTTTAAGTCATGCGAAGAGTTTGATGGACCGTTAGTTTATTGATAGATTCTGTCAACAGTCTGAGGAATAGTGAAATACTATCTGAATTGTCTGATTCTTGTTATAAATGGTGAGTGGTGACTACTCACTCCTGCTGCTCTAACGGCAGTTACCTATTGTCTATTCTGAATTTGGATGGTTGTTTTTTTTGCTTCATTATCGCATTATTTCGCTATTAGCACTGTTCCTTTTTCTAAATGTTATGTAAGGATTTCTCTATTATTTGCGAATTACTGCTTTATTTCTATTTTTTTTTAAACTGTTTTGATATGCGCTACTTGAGTCGAGGATTTTTCTGAAACAACCTACCTTCACGGTGTAGGAATGCAAAGGTGGAGTCAGGATTTGACATTTATAGGTTCCGAATTTTAATTTTTTAAAGTTACTGTGTTCTTAATTAATATTTAATTTGTATATGTTCAATAAATTTTTAACACAAATATAAGGTTTAGACTAAAGTTACTGGGTTCAACCAAAACCGCACCGCTGAGCTAGCTCTGCCTTGGGCAGGAATAAAATCTGCATACTCTCTACTCTCCCCAAACCACACGTATAGAATTACATTAAGTACGTTGTTGTTGTGAAATTAATTGCCCGCTATTCTCTGTCTTTTTGAGTATGCGAAAGGCTAAAGCGACTGTTGCTAACTTGCTATACGTGCGGCAACCGTACTCCTGCTTTGTAATCAATGCATGCAGATCATTACTATAAATTGGAGTAATGGACGCTATGGGGCCTGGGGGTGTGCGCATAAGAGAAAAAATCAGCTCTAACATTTGATTCTTCAAGTGAATCCATCGACAATTGAAAATATGGCACTTGATAATATCATATTTATGGCAAAAAGAGAATGGAGGAGGGAGAGACATTAATCTCACTTCGTATCATTAAAAAAATTCTCCGATCCTCTTACATAATTCCTTACAAAGGAGGTTTAACAAGACTACTAAGAGCCCGTTTGGATTGGCTTATAAGTTAACTTATAAGCTGTTTTCAGCTTTTTTGAGTGTTTGGCTGGCCAGCTTAAAGTCATTTTGTGCTTAAAATAAGCTCAAAAAAACAATTGGGCCCATTTGACTTAGCTTATCTAAAGCAGCTTATAAGCTGAAAATAGCTTATAAGCCAAAAAAAATAAGTTAGACTACCCCAACTTATTTTTTTTAGCTTATAAGCTGCAAACAGCTTATAGGCATAAGCCCATCCAAACAGGCTCTAAATAGTTTCACACACACATATACTATGAATTTCCACATTAAAATTATCAAATCCATGCACCTAGATTTCCTAATAGTCATATGGAAAACACCAAACATATGAACCTAGATATTTAAATATTTAAGTTTTCTACTTCCTCCGTCTATTTTTGCTTGTCATGTATTGACTTGGCTCATCCTTAAAGAGCCATAAATAGAATGATAATTTTTTACTATATCACATCTAATTATTACTAAGTCATCTAATTATTGAAATCAATCAAACATACTTTAGAAGTTGTGCGGTCACTAATAATTTCTTGAAGTTTCGAACTCAATAATTAATAATAAGGATAAAATAGGTATGAAATGGTAGATTATCTCTTGGATTTTAAACTGGACAAATGAAAATAAACATCTTTTTTAGTATACGAGACAAGTAAAAATGGTGGAGGGAGTATTTTCAATATCTTCTCTTAAATTTAAATCTCTTTTAGTATTCTTCAATTAATCTTGACAATTTCAGCACGTTTTCAACATCCTCTTTGTACGTTCTCACGACTATAAGCAATTCATTCTCCATATATCATCTTCTAACTTTTGGCTATTGCAAATACAAACTCACGGAAGACTTCTCTTGTCTTCTTTCTTATCTAGTGAAGTATTTCAAGACTCACACCTTCTCAAATGGGTTGTTCTTTCTTCACAAATCCTGAGGGATCAGTTCTTTTCTTTGCGAATAGCTGGCTTCTCAATAGGTCCTCCAACCTAGAGACACTCCTCCAATAGAGATTGTCAAAGTCTTCACCTTTATAACTTTCAGGATCGAACCAAGCTAATAGTTACTACAACTCAATCGAATTGAACTTAGCTTGGTTGAGCCCGATCTTTACTCAAAACAATCTAAATGGAGTTAAGCTTAGTTAGAAACCGAATTGAGCTAAAACACAGCCGATATGGCTAAGTGTAAAATGTCTCGCTCAATGTCTAAGTGTACCCCCAGAATAACGGGACTTACGCCTGGCAAAATTTTAATTTTGCTCCTCAAATTACCCATGTCATGCGTTTTATTACGCCTTCTTCTGAGACATACGCCGAAAACGCCTTTTAAAACACTGATTTTGAATCATCTCTAAAAGAAAAAAGAAAAAAACAAAGTAAAACATAATAGTCCCTTGTAAAATAAAAAACACAACTTTTGGTGATATTATGTATGTCAGAAAGGATATGTTGATCTGAGTGGGCAAACAAGAGGATATATGGGATTAGTGAATTTGAGGAGTCTATGCCATATTAGCCACTCGATCCTTGCAAGATGACCTCACTTTTACATTATTATAATCATAAATTTTTTGTCAAATTATAATGTTTATCAACATATCTTTGAATTACTCTATCACCAGTTGTTCAAAATTAATGCTACCATTATATTAAATTATTTTTATGTGGAGAACTCAAGAATCGTTTCAGAAATTGAAATAATTTCGTTGAGCTTTTATAACGGGGAGTTGATGTTCTTAATTGCCAAGTCACTAGAATAATTATTGTTCAAGGGAGACAGTGTGAAAAGAAAAAAATATGGGGACGGAGAGGAAGCGCATGTAGAAATTTAAGTAGAGTTATTAATGCAAAAACAATCATTATAGTACTTTGTTACTCTTTTGTGATAATTAAAGCGAACATGACATAAATATAAGTATATTCGTTAAATTATTATATTATACATATGATATATCTATATATAAGAAGAGATCCAAATTTGCACTTTCTGAAACGTCTCAACTTGCCCTCTAGTGTATGATCGACTCTACGTATTCAATATCTTCCGAAAGAGAACTCATTGTTATCCCTATCATATTTTGATTACGATTTTAAATTATCTTCAAATTTGAACTCATTAGAGGTCAAGGCAAAAGCGACACTTTAACTGCATTTATACATGAAGCATAAGACTTCCATGGGTATAGGCAATGTAATATGCATGAAATATGTTTTTGTTGTTGTGGTAAATACGAAATATATTAAAACTTAAATAACGTTACAGATAGATCGGGTGCTACTTAACTAGAGCACAAAAGTCCCAAACTAACCAGATAGTTATATCGATGAAAATATGCAGGACGAGGGAAATGAGCTTTTCTTTTTATACTTTTTCAATAATATTGGGTTGAAATAAATAGTGTGAAAATGAATACTTTTGGGTTGAAATAAATAGTGTGAAAATGAATACTCCGTTTATTTGATAATAGCAACAAAATGAGATTCATTTCTAGGGAGTATCAAGTGATTTAGATCACAATATTAATGTGTATAGAGATAGTATTAATTAATTTAATTAGGGAGCGCTTTATTCGATTAGTGGGTCTATAAAGCACGAAGCTAAATTACGAGGCTAATAAAATACGAATATTGGATGACTAAATAAAAAAGAATTAACTTTCAGAAGAAAGTCCTTTTAATTTCCATTTCTCGTAAGATATGAAAAATAGTTTCGATAGCTTTAACAAGCATAACCAGTTTTGTGGCCGAGTTGGCCGTATGGCCCAAATTAATGTCAAGCGCTAGCCAAAAAAAAAAAAAAAAAAAACAGTTTTGTGGCGACTTTTGAGCGAAAAGTCGTCACTAAAAGTTCGCTACAAAAAGGACAGCACTATTTGTAGCAACTTCAAAAGATCAAAACGCCGCCACTAAAGATCGACAAAAGAAATTCATTTTGAGCCTTCAAAAAATATCCCAAAACATGTATAATATGTGTATTATACATTTATTATACACAAATTATACAACAATTATATATTTACTATATTTATACTTTAGGGATACATATTCTATACGATAATGATATACTTTCTATGTGTATGATACATTTTTTTTTTATATATATATACAGTTTTGATACATATTATATACAACAATGATACAGTTTCTATACGTGTGATACATATTCTATACATATAAAACAATGATACAGTTTATATACATATGCTGGAATTAGTTGAAAAATGGCTAGAAAATGGAATTATTTTGGAAAGACTAAACAATGACTTTTAAGATTTTTGAGCCACCGGGTGTCAATAGTTTCACCCGGATGGCTATTTGTGTCCTTTTCCCTATATGTTAGTCCACCCAAAAATTGGCAAATATCAAATCATTGCAGTCTTGTTTTTTTGTCAGCCCAATAAGCGATTAATGCCAAGCCCAAAAGTGAACCCGTATTGTCATGTCACGACCCAAATCTAACACTCAGGCCATGACCGGGCACCTGACGAGCTTCTACCCATAAGGCGAACCCTCTAAGCAAATCATGCGAAAATTAACGAATAAAATGAATAATATGCAAAGTCTCATAATAGAAACAAAAGTGCGGAAGCGAAATACAAATACTGAGTCTTGCCCATTAACCCCATAAAAATGTCTAAGTCATGGAACTGCTAGTCTGAATATAAAAGTACGAGACGTAGCTCGGAATACTACTAAGTCAACTAAAGAAGAAGAGGCCGCCATGATCTAATGGTGGCTCACCTCTACTGAACTGGACTGAACAAAGCTGGAATGAATCAAGTATCGGCTACCTGGTCACCGTTAACCACACCTGCACACATACAACATCAACAAGTGTGAGTCTAAAAGACCCAGCAAGATCATCGACACTCTCAGCTTACCCCTGGGGCAAGTCTTTGAAATCCCTGATAATGCATAAAAGCAATTACACAGAACAAGTATATTAAATATATACAAACACTAAAGCTAAAGCTAAAATCATGAAGCACAACCAAGCAAAACATGAAATACTCTAAATCTGAATCTATGCTCACGGGACATAGTACATATTTATCTATGTCTTACCCCGTTTTCCGGAGAGGGCATTATTTACCCCCATCTTACCCGGATGAGCAATACATGAAATACACTAAATCTGAATGTATGCTCATGGGACATAGTACGTATTTGTCTATGTCTTACCCCGTCTTCCGGAGAGGGCATTATTTACCCCCATCTTACCCGGGTTACTTAAAATTCTAGCATCTATCTCTCACCGAACATCAATGGGACCTGTGGAAATATGCCCCTCTAAAGATATGATAAGTCGAACATACATCCATTCAATACCACTTCTAAACTTTACATTTATATAAATAGTATCTATTTAAGCGAAATTACGCTAAAGGACTCATACGGTCATTACTTTAGAAACTTGGAAATTATCCAATTTAGATCATGCTTGCCCACTCACACGAACTAAACGGTTTAAATGCATACATACAACACAAACCATATGATTTTTATGAAAAGCAAGTAAACTAAGAGTTTAAGCCTCGCTTGCCTTATAACCGGAACGCAACCTCTCTTCAAATGCCAAATTCTCTTCAAACAATCTCCAATAGCCTCAATCTATCCAATAACATAAATAAATGGTCCAAATTAGTCTAGGGAAACTAATCCTTTAATTTTAGGTTAGAACTAAATCTCAACATTCCATACCTTGATATCATAATTCTTTTAAAAAGTAAAAATTGTGTCTCAATACTAATTTGTCTCAAATTATAACACTTTTCTGTTAAGATTCAACTCTACCGAAACAATAATCAAAATGGACAATGATGTTGCTACTGCGTACAAAAGTTTCGGAGGTACTACAGTTAAACATTACCTAACTATTTTCTTCTTTTACAGGATATAGTTGTAGTCTACCTAAATTGACTCATTGCTCATGAAAAGAATAAATTTTGATTGAGATCCATACCTGGAATTAAAGAAACCAGTAGAAACTATGACGGTTTGCGCCACTTCGCACGACTACAGTGCTTTCCTCTAAGTCAGTGAAATATAAGTTACAGATAACTAAAGCTAGGGTGAATATTATATAAAACGGATGGGCCCATTACTAGTGAATTCTCATGTTATTCGCTCAAAGGCATCTATGGCCCACTTGTCACTCTCTTGAATAAATCCCAAAAGCCCACATTTAGTAACATAGAGGAACAAAATAAAGACGGCCCACTAGAACAATTGTCACCTTGCTAATAATCTACTTTATTGCTGTATCTAAGCATTCACGCCTCTTCCTATAAAAAAAATTATATATGTGTCAAATCTTAATCCCTATTAAAGTTATATCCTAGCCTAGCCTATAATTTATATAACAAACACTACTGTATTTCTGCAAGTATTTACAAGGTATATGTCATTATGTGAACCATTAAAATAACTAAACTCTATAATTAATAAATGAACACACATAACCACTATAATGATAATATCGAGTTGTTACATGTCATTAGCCAGATTTGTTGGGGGAAATTGTGAATTTGGCACTCACATACATGATACAACTATAGAGAGTAACTGAAAGCTATTTAGCCAATAATTGATATTGACACATGTAGCCTAAAAAATTGGGAACAGGTAACTCCTATAGTTTTTGCTTCTCTTTCTTTACATTTTATTCAACCACCCTATATCTTTTCTCCAACAACCGCTCAATAACCCATAAAATTTTCAAGATAGTCCTTTGTAGTCAGAAAAAATGACAAGTCATCAGAAAGTTTCATTTCCGGCACATTGTTTGACATGTATATTACATTATATATAAAAAATAGGCAGCCCAATGCATTAAACTCCCACTATGTGCGGGGTTCGGGGAAGGGCTGTACCACAATGGTCTATTGTACGCAGCCTTACCCTGCATTTCTGCAAGAGGCTGTTTCCACGGCTCGAACCCTTGACCACCCAGTCACATGGTAGCAACTTTACCAGTTACGCTAAGGCTCCCCTTCTTGTATATTACATTTTATATCATGTATATCACACACAAATTCTCAATTATATACACAGTTATACATGATATGCAAAGCTGCATGTTGGGGATAGCTTATTGTTTGATAGGATACCACTTTGTACCGCAATGTGGTTGTCGCCTACAGTATGCCGCGCTTGCTAAGCCGCATTTTGCCTTTGCTGTTAATAGAGTTTGTCAATTTAAAACTCTCTCCCTGCTTGAATCAATGGGCTGCAGTCAAATGCATCCTTCATTATCTCAAGCATACTCTTCACCTTTAATTTATTATTCCAACCTCGTTCACAGATTCTAACTTGGCCGGCTCGTTAGATGACAGGAAATGCACCGGTGGTTATGCCATTTTTCTTGGAAATACTCGTCTCTTGGTCATATAAGACGCAACATATTGTTGCTCATTCTTCCATAGAATCTGATGTTAGTAATTTGTATTACGAAACAGTACTTTAGCAAAATTTCCAGAAACCAGTAACTTTACAAAATCAGAAAGTATAAACCAATATAAAACAGAATCTGAAAAAATAATCAGAAAAAGTATACGAAAATATTTTTAAGGAACAGAAATCCAGCCCACTGAATGCACAGTGTGTCCTTAAGGAAATAATTCCCCTAAAGTACCCGAGGTTGAATGTGGAATATATCCTCCCAGGATAGAAAGATTTCACTCACCGGTGTATTGGAACCAAAAACTCCGATGTCAGACGAACCACTCAACAACAGTAGATCACACAGAAGAAAACTTTTAAGAGAGTAGAAGAATAGAGAATATCAGAAAATTCGTAAGTAATAATCTGAGTATTAACTGGTATTTATAGCCATTAATGCATTGGTTGGGAAAAGGTTTGCAACCTTTCGTGAAAGGCTTGCAACCTTTCACAAAAATCTGTTACAACTGGTGGGAAATTTAAAATAATCCGGAAAAGAAAAGGTCGCGGGTCAGACACGCAGATCCGGGTCACTAACGGGTCAGATCTGGATATTTTAATTAATTAATTAATTAAATAATAATTAAACAATTAAAATTAAAGAAAATTTGGTCCAAAAAGATTATCAATCAATCCGAAGCCGAGCCGAGCGACGACGACGGCGCGAGGGGAGACCCTCTTCTTAACCCTTTAGCAACAAGAAGGAGTGCTTCTACTTTTAAGTAGGAGAACTTTTCTTTCCACCACCTATGAGGGACAAATGTTTATTTTATAAAGCAAGAGGGAACAATTCATTTTCCCTCCACTTCTTTTCCCTTCATTTCTCATTCAACCTATCAATTAAACCCAACAATGCCCCACATGAATGGGGAATGGCTATACGATAAAGGAATGCACAGAAAAGTGTGTGATATACAAGCGAATATTAATTGCATCTGGATAAGTAGGTTTCCCTTTGAACTTTCTGTAGTGAACTTATATCGGATATACTCGATCAATCGGTAGATGTGATATCTTTGAACCATCGAACTTTGTTGTATACCTAGACAACATAAGTCACACAATTAACCCTCAACCGTCTATAGTTCTCACGGTTGTGTTTGTTTCAACCATAAACACCGCCTGGTTTCGTGAATGCATAGAGAATGGCCCTTTACTATCATTCCCCTTGAAGCGGCTTATACTTCACACTCACATAGGTGATTTCTAAACGTGTAGTCCTATAGACACACTATCTGATCATGTTCTGCCAGACTTAAACAATCATTAAAAAACTTTAATGCTTTATTAACTCATTAAAAAGCCTTAAGGTTTTATCCTTGTTTCTGAACATTGTCTTCATCACGAGAATGGGTTGAATTATTTGACAATGTTGAACCGTCATTCATAACTTTGTTTGATATCTTTAAACCTAGCTCTTGGGATCTCCAGTCTACTAGGTAGAGTTACCGCCATGATGACTTGTCCTAGGCCTTAACCCCATTCCCCCCGATGATCTTTCAACAGCCTCTCTAGATAGGCCTTTTGTAAGCGGGTCCGACACGTTATCTCTTGACTTTACGTACTCAATAATGATAACACCACTAGAGAGTATTTGTCTAACGGTATTATGTCGTCGTTGAATGTGACGAGATTTTCCGTTATACATAACGCTCCCTGCCCTTCCTATTGCCGCTTGGTTGTCACAATGTATACATATATGTGCCAAAGGTTTAGGCCAAAATGGAATATCTTCCAAGAAATTTCGGAGCCATTCAGCTTCTTCACCGGCTTTGTCTAAAGCTATAAATTCAGATTCCATTGTAGAGCGGGCGATGCATGTCTGTTTTGATGATTTCCAAGACACTGCTCCTCCACCAATGGTGAAAACATATCCACTCGTGGATTTAACTTCATATGATCCGATGATCCAGTTTGCATCACTATATCCCTCAATTACTGCGGGATATTTATTCTAATGCAAAGCATAGTTTTGGGTGTGTTTCAAATACCCCAAGACTCGTTTCATTGCCATCCAATGAGTTTGATTGGGATTACTCGTAAATCGACTCAGCTTGCTAATAGCACATGCTATATCTGGTCGTGTAAAATTCATAATATACACCAAACTTCCCAAAACTAGTGCATAGTCCAATTTTGAGTCACTTTCACCTTCATTCTTTTGAAGTGCAAAACTTACATCAA
The DNA here is from genome assembly GCF_019175385.1 of Lycium barbarum. NCBI lineage: Eukaryota > Viridiplantae > Streptophyta > Magnoliopsida > Solanales > Solanaceae > Lycium > Lycium barbarum. The sequence goes on from NC_083342.1 coordinate 14,674,482, forward strand.
TTGGAGTCTTTGCAACATTGAAATTTAAATACTTGAACTTGTCAAGTACCCTTTCAATATAATGTGACTGTGATAATGCTAGACCTTGTGGAGTTTTTTATGGATCCTAATTCCTAAGATCAAATCAGCAACTCCTAAGTCTTTCATGTCAAATTTGCTAGCAAGCATACGCTTCGTAGCATTTACATCGGCAATATCTCTACTCATTATCAACATGTCAACAACATATAAACAAACAATGACTTCATGATTTGGAGTATTTTTAATGTAAACACATTTGTCACACTCATTAATCTTAAATCCATTTGCCAACATTGTTTGGTCAAATTTTGCATGCCATTGTTTGGGTGCTTGTTTAAGTCCATAAAGTGACTTAACAAGTTTGCACACTTTCCCTTCTTTACCAGGAACCACAAATCCCTCAAGTTGTTCCATGTAAATATCTTCTTCCTCCAGCTCTCCATTTAAGAAAGTTGTCTTAACATCCATTTGATGGATTTCAAGACCATGTACGGCCGCCAGTACCATTAACACCCGAATAGATGTTATTCTTGTTACCGGCGAGTATGTGTCAAAGTAATCAAGGCCTTCTTTTTGTCTATAACCTTTGACCACAAGTCTTGCCTTATATTTGTCAATAATGCCATCAGCTTTCATTTTCCTTTTAAAGATCCATTTTGATCCTAAAGGTTTATTTCCAGGAGGAAGATCAACTAATTCCCATATATGGTTGTTCAAAATTGATTCAATCTCACTATTGACTGCCTCTTTCCAAAATGCTGAATCAGAAGAAAACATCGTTGCTTTAAATGTTTGAGGCTCATTTTCAAGCAAGAATGTCACAAAATCTGGTCCAAAGGAAGTAGATATCCTTTGACGTTTGCTACGCCTTGGATCCTCTTCACTTAGTGTACTTTCCTTTGGTTCTTCCCGCGGTCGTTTAGATCTTTCACTTGATGACTCACATTCAGTTTTATACGGATAAATATTTTCAAAGAATTCAGCATTATCTGATTCAATTACCGTATTAATATGAATTTCGGGATTGTCCGATTTGTGAACCAAAAATCGACAAGCTTTGTTGTTGGTAGCATAGCCAATAAAAACATAATCCACAGTTTTTGGTCTGATTTTTACCCTTTTGGGTAAAGGAACTTGGACCTTTTCTAAACACCCCCACACTTTGAAATATTTCAAGTTGGGTTTTCTTCCTTTCCATAGTTCATATGGAATAGATTGTGTTTTGCTGTGGGGCACCCTGTTGAGTATTCGCTTAGCTCTAAGGATAGCTTCTCCCCACAAGCTCTGCGGTAAACCGGAACTTATTAATAAAACATTCATAATTTCCTTTAATGTTCAATTTTTCCTTTCCGCAATTCCATTTGATTATGGTGTGTTGGGGGCAGTAGTTTGATGAATAATTCCATATTCTAAACATATCTTTGCAAAAGGAGATTCCCTATCACTTCTAATCATTTTTATCTTTTTATTCAATTGATTTTCCACTTCGTTCTTGTATTGCTTAAATGCGTCAATTGCTTCATCCTTACTATTAAGAAAATACACATAACAATATCGAGTGCAATCGTCACTAAAAGTTATAAAATACATTTTCCCACTGCGAGATGGTATTGAATTCATATCACATATATCTGTGTGGATTAAGTCTAAAGGATTTGAACTCCTATCTATTGACTTATATGGATGTTTAACAAACTTAGATTCAACACAGATTTCACATTTTGATTTATTACACTTGAATTTAGGCAATACTTCTAAATTAATTAATTTTCGCAAGGTTTTGTAGTTGACATGTCCTAAACGAACATGCCATAAATCATTTGACTCCAATAAATAAGAAGAAGCTGGAACTTTATTAATATTGTTAACAACCATTACATTTAGTTTGAAAAGGCCCTCTGTGAGGTAGCCCTTTCCAACATACATTTCGTTTTTGCTAATAACTACTTTCTCAGATACATAAACACATTTGAACCCATTCTTAACAAGTAGGGAAGTAGAAACTAGATTCTTCCTAATAGTAGGAACATGAAGAACGCTGTTGAGCGTCACCACCTTGCCGGAAGTCATCTTCAGGAATATCTTCCCATAACCCTCAATCTTGGCTGTTGCAGTATTTCCCATAGAAAGATCTTCTTCGGGACCAGCAGTGAAGTAAGTAGAAAATGCTTCTTTGACAGCACAAACATGTCGAGTGGCTCCAGAGTCGATCCACCACTCCTTCAGATTTCCAACTAAGTTACATTCCGAGAGCATTGCACACAGATCATCAATGTCATCATTCTTCTCCACCATGTTGGCATGTCCCTTTTTCTTTTCCTTTTTTGGGAGATGACAATCTGGGGCTTTGTGGCAAACTTTCCCACAATTATAGCAGTTGCCCTTGAATTTTTTCTTGTTCTGCTCCTTACTCTTTCCAAAAGGCTTCTTCCTTTTCTTATTGTTTGGAGCAGCTTCTTCAACGATGTTCGCTCCCATAATCGTTGAATTTCCACGCGACTTCTTTTCAGCAACTTTATTATCTTCCTCAATCTTCAAGTGAATCACAAGATCTTCCAGCGACATTTCCTTACGCTTGTTTCAGATAGTTCTTGAAGTCTCTCCATGAACGAGGCAACTTTTCACAACAACAACGACGAAGTTTTTATGTTCTTCAAATCGTTGTACAAGTATGAACTTTAATATTCCAACGAAGTTTTTATATCTTCAAGTCAGAATACGAAATTTCATTCGGAGTAGAAAACCACACAGGTTTTAGTCTCCAAAACAGAATACAGATTAATATATAATATATATAATTTCCTTAAGATTGTTAGTAATCTGTATTACGAAACAGTAATTTAGCAAAATTTCCAGAAACCAGTAACTTTACAAAATCAGAAAGTATAAACCAATATAAAACAAAATCTGAAAAAGTATGCGAAAATATTTTTAAGGAACAGAAATCCAGCTCACTGAATGCACAGTGTGTCCTTAAGGAAATTATTCCCCTCAAGTACCCTTGAATGTGGAATATATCCTCCAAGGATATAAAGATTTCACTCACCGGTGTATTGGTACCAAAAACTCCGATCTTTTAATAGAGTAGAAGAATAGAGAATATCAGAAAATTCGTAAGTAATAATATGAGTATTAACTGGAATTTATAGCCATTAATGCACTGGTTAGGAAAAGGTTTGCAACCTTTCACAAAAATCTGTTACAACTGGTGGGAAATTTAAAATAATCCGAAAAAGAAAAGGTCACGAAGATTATCAATCAATTAGATCATTTTACCGGAGCCGAAGCCGAGCAACGATGACGGCGCGAGGGGAGACCCTCTTCTTAACCCTTTAGCAACAAGAAGGAGTGCTTCTACTTTTAAGTAGGAGAACTTTTCTTTCCACCACCTATGAGGAACAAATGCTTATTTTATAAAGCAAGAGGGAACAACTCATTTTCCCTTTCAACCTATCAATTAAACCCAACATCTGAATATAAGGCTCTTGTTGATGCTGTTGCTGAGCTCTCTTGGTTTCCAACCCATAGTGTTTGAACTGGTCGTTCCTCTTCACTCTCCTCTAGACTTATGGTGTGATAATCTTGGTGCAGCTTATCAGTTTGTTCAAGATAAAGTGGCTAGAACCAGTTTTTGTCAATGAAGATCAACTAGTTGATGTCCTAACCAAGCCTCTCGCTTCTTCCAGATTTGAGCTACTTTGATCCATCTGAATGTTGTTGCTTTACCTTCAGCTTGCAAGGGGAGTATTAGACCAAGTCCTACTTCATGTAGGATTCCTAGTGAGAGTAATCTCCCACACGATAAGGGTTAATTAGGTTTAGTTCAGTAGTTGTGTGTTAGATTTTAACTAGAACTCTACATCTCATGTCCTCTATTGTGTATGTAACACCCCTGTAAGCTACCATGTAATGTGTGAAGGAAAATATACTTATGTATTCATAGCCAGGGGCGGAGCCAAGTAGGCCTAAGGAAGTTCATTCGGCGGAAAATTACCCTGTTTATACATGGTTAAAATTATTTTTTATGTATATATAGTAGGTGGTGAACCCCCTTCGGCTTTTTCGTGTGTTTACTTATTCGTATTTTGAACCCCTTTAGTGAAAATCTTGGCTCCGCCACTGTATCATAGCCTCCATATCTACTCTATAGTACAAATCGTCACCTCAAAGTATGTCGTATTTGTTTGTCTTTTATCTAATTGCAGCCAACATCAAATGGACTTCATGTCTTTGAGTAGCTTTAGGAAGTCTTGGCTAAGGCATGTGTTGTTGTTGTAAGATTAACATAGAATGAGCTTAGGTGACTATTAAGAATGAGAAGCATAACGCTTGGGCTATACTTTCAGAGGTTGAAAAATGGAAAAGGAACACCATAAAAAGACTAGGAAACATGTTGCTAGTATTTCATAGACAAATTCCAAGGCATGCATGAGAGAGAGTATGGCACATAGCACAATGTTTGAGAACTGTTGTAGCTATAACAAAGAGCCTCATTTCAACCGAAGAACTAGAATCCGTTGAAGACTAAATATAATGAAGTAAATAAAAGTGTGCTATCCTTAACAATTTAAACTTTTAGAAGAGGTGACACACAATTCAACATGGTATTAGACCAGGCATAAAGGTCCTGGATATGAGTCTCATTATCACCCATTATTAACAAGAATTTTCACGTGTTTACTTAATGGCAAAGAATATAGCCGCATGTGAGGGCCTTTGGGTGTGTAGGCAAATAAAGCAAGTCTGGAACTTAAATGACTCAAAAAGTGGGATTTGGAACCAAAATAACCCACAAAAAAAAAAACAAAAACCAAACTACCTTTTGCGCACTAATTTAGTGCGCCATAGGACTAAACTGCACTTTTACAGTTAAGTCTTGTTGCGCACTAAATAGAGGTTAATAAAAACCCTACCAGCTTCATTCTCCCAAGTTACTCTTCTTCACCTTCTCCATTTTCATTCTTTCAACATACTTTAGCCCCCTCAAAATCATGTCTCAAAGCTCTAAAACATCAAAATTTGCTATAAAACCCGATGTTTGTGAATATGGTCATTATTTGTAAGCTAAGAACATTAAGGACCCAAGATAATCCGGGGCGTCGTTTTTGGCATTGTAAAGTGCCCGAAGTAAGTGTTTTTACAATTTTTTAGGGTTTAAATTTTTTCACATTATCGGCATATTTTACTTTAAAAAACTGATTTTCTTGTAATGTTTATAGGATATGGGCGGTTGCAAATATTTTCGTTGGGAAGATAGCATTCCCATGGATAAAACGGTGGCGGCGAAGTTTAAAAAGTCTCATGTTGATAGAGATACCGCAACTTCACGTATCACTAGAGATACCGTGAAGTTTGACTTGCAGTTTAAGCTTATGGAAGCTCAAGAAAAAATTGACATTTTGGAGGTCTTGCTAAAAGAATCCGAAGAAAAGCAAAGTTTTTTCAAGGCTAACCTTAGAGACACTCAACAATAGAAAAATGCTTTGAAAGAAAAACTGAAATTTTGGAAGATTATTTGTGCTATCTTGTTGTTTTTTATTATTTCTATGTATTTTGTTTTTTTTATGTGTTTTCCATTTAGTTTGTTATTTTTGTACTTTGTTTATACTAGTTGTACGTTTTCATTTATTATGTAATCCGCACCCTTTGTGTACTAATTTATTTTTTATTTTTTAAAATTGTGAATTGTTGAACTTTTTATGTATTATTAAACTCTAAAAATCTTACATAAATTAATAATAGATTATAACAATCAAAGCAAATTAAAAACATACTTAAAATATTCAAATTGATGACTTCATCATAAACTAAAAATACAAATTAACCACATGAGTCTGAAACTTAAATGACCCAAAATCTAAGAGAGTGAACCAAAATAACTCCTAATCATCATCAGAATAGAAGTTCTCAATATCGTCCTCAGAATAATATTTTGGGTTTCTTAAGACATATCTTCTTTCTGTAGATGTTAATTCTCTACCTGTTGATGATGCTTATTCTTCAGCCAACTTTAGCATGTAAAATCTACAACGTTTTGCTAGCATTTTGTTGTTTTCTTTTCTAATCCTTTGTACGGCAAGCTCGCATGTTTCTGGACCTACTCGAGGCATGGTCATTGTGTACCTTGTTGGGATTTGAGTGTTGAGATTTTCCAAGTCACGAACAAGACATTCTGATTTGGCATGCCGATATGCCCATTCTCGGTGTATCCCGCAATAATATTCTCGTTGATCTGAATATTTCGCGCTGTAAAAATCACCATTACGCGCTATAAGAAGTTGGGGTTTCAAATCGTCTAGTTTGAAATCATTGTTATCAAGAAAACTTGTTTCACCGGAATAGGTGCTATGATTTGAACTATCATTACCGCTGCTATTCGAATCATTTGGAAGGAATAAAGATCAATCTACATTTCTACTACTCGACATTAAATACGTTGTAGTCTAATAACAAATGAAAGGCTACTTATATAGTTGCAAACCCCCAAGTACCCTCGGGGTGGTCATTATGACCCTACCTACTTACTTTATTATAAACAAAATATTAATTTCATCGTACATCTCACAGTCCGAATCTGTCACGACCCGCCCCGCTATGACTGGCACCCACACCAACTCCTAGTAGGCGAACCAATACGCTTAACCATATACTCATTCAAAGTCCATTTTTACTTAGCTAATTCATTCAGTTCACAATAAATTAAATGCAAGATGAAGTCAAAAGTGGTCATGCCATAAAACAATAACGTAAGTGCGGAAGTCCTAACTATTACAACCCCAAAATCCAAAAGTCACCGTAAAAGGACTCTAATCCAAAACATGTCTAAGGAATCCATACTGTCTGAAATAAATAAACATTAATGTCTGGAATGGAAATAGACACTAAATAAAGGAAAATCTTCGGGCGGCCTTGCACGGATAGAAGCTCACCCTCAATCTGTCAGCAAATGGCCTTAAGCTAAATATGAGGTCGAGTAGCAGTCTCTGGATGACAATCTGCACTCAAAAGAATGCAGGAAGGTAGTATCAGTACAAACACTATGTACCGGTAGATATCATAGGCCGGCTAAGATTAGTATCATGCATGAATCATAAAATCAATAAAATAGACAAACCAGTCAACATCACCAAATCAGATAACCAACAATCAAGTCCGCCAATGATATTAACAATCAAGTCCACCAATGATATTAACAATCAAGTCAACCAATAATATTAACAATCATGTCAACCAATGATATTAACAACCAAGTCAACGGAAGCAAGCAATGGAATAAACCTCACAACAACATTCTTACTTACTCAGTCACCGATCACTCGTGTACATACATGCTAATTGGTGTCTTTGCCCAATAGCTATGACTTGCAGGGAACCCATGGTGTCTATGTATCCTCGCTCCGAAATCTTACCTCGGATCACGAGCCTTTAACTTAGGCCACATTCTCACCCTCTGTCAAATGTGCCCAAAATCTAGGTCACATCCTCACCCCCTTTCAAATGCGCCTTTTCATATGTATTGTCACATCACTTTTAATGAGCGATTATCAAGTAGTATATCATTTTCATCAAGAAGATCATATTAACTTCTCACCACAATTGTCATCAAATTATGGGTCACCATACATCGAATAATGGCATTTAGCCCTCATTATCACTCAATCAGTAGCATATCGGAATTCCAACCACACATTATGCCCGAAGACTAGACATGTTTCCTCTTATGAATCTCATAACACATACAATCAACTAATCAAAGTCTAACTCAAGTAAACCGTAACCTACCTCAACTGTAGAACTGGAACAATGCGAATCACTCCGCTATAGCCTTTCCCTTCCATAATGCCTCAGAACGCTCAAAGTCTAGCAATTAAGATGCTAAATAAGTCACAACACTCTAGTCAACATTATCAATTCAAAGAACACCCTTCCACCTTACCCCTTTCTAATGGGTGAATTCTTACTAGGTGTAAGTTATCCTAACATTGGCCTTAGCAAACATAAACTATCAATTCATAAGGTTATTCACTCAAGTTATCTCTTAGAAGCAATTTCTATGGTCAAGCTACCATCTTTATGGCCCTAAGTCTCAATTCACTTAGTTCATGTCTCTAACAGTTCAATTCTTGATTAGAAAGTGATGGCCCAAGACATTAGATGATAATCACACAATAATATTCATAACCCACCAACTATGAAAGGTCTATTAAGTTCAAGGGTTACTAGTCCTCAATTCACCATTGTAGACCCATTAGAATGATGATAATTTTAGAGATGAATGTGTAATGAATGAAGGAAGGGTTGAGACTTGCCTCTTAAGAATATTCTTGCCCTAGCCTTAGAATTTCGCCCTAGGTGCTCCCTGGAAACTGTTTCGGAGTTTTATGAATAAAGAATTCGGACTAAGGGTATGTTCGGTATGGAGGAAAATGTTTTCCAAGGAAAATGTTTTCCTAGAAAATAAGTGAATTTCCACTTATTTTCTTATGTTCGTTTGGGTAGTGGAAAATAAGTGAATTTCTTACTTATTTTCTCATGTTCGTTTGGTTGATAGAAAACGTTTTCCCAAAAATACTCATCTAAGCCTCACCAACTCCAACTCCAACTCCAACCCAATCCCATACCCCCAACCCACCCACTCCCCACTCCCACCCACCAACCTACGCCCCACCCCCTCCAAAAAAAAATTCTTTTGATGTTTTTTTTGTTTTTTTGTTTTTGCACCCCCATCCCAACCCCATACCCCCCCAACCCCCACACCTCACTCCGACTCACCCACCCCTACGCCCCCACCCCCCCCTCCCTTCATTGTCTTTTGCAGAGGGGTGGGTAGGGTGCAGGGTTTTGGTTGGGGGTGCAAAAAATCAAAAATAATGTCAAAACTTTTTTTCCAAAAAAAAAATTAATTTTAGGCGAGGGGTGGGTGGAGTAGGGGTGGGGTGGTGGGGTGGGTGGGGGGGTTAGGAGTGGTTGGGGTTTGGTGGTTGGGATTGGGTTGGGTGGTGGTAGGGTGGTTGGTGGAATGAACTTGTGAACTTATTTTCACTACTTTTATTAGGGAAGTCATTTTCCCCAATTTTGAGGAAAATGTTTTCCAAAAGAAAATGTTTTCAAAAATTTTTACCAAACGAACATGAGAAAATTGGAGAACATTTTCTGAAAAATATTTTCCTCCAAACCGAACACACCCTAAGTATTTAAAAATCGGGATTCTGCCCCCATCGACCGCTGCAGCTAGGGCTGGGCATAAAATACCAAAAATCGAATTACTGCACCCAACCGGCTATTTCGGTATTTCGATATTTCGGTATTCGGTAATTCGGTTTTCAGTTCGGTTTTTGGACTGAAAGTATTAAATTCGGTATTTCGGTTTCGGTATTCGGTATTTACAATTATACCATTCGGTAATTCGGTAAATACTGAATACCAAAATTTAACCAATAATTAATAAATCCTAAAGGCCCATTTAATAAAATTGAACGCCCAGCCCAATAGCCATAGCCCATAGGCTAGGCCTACCCATCAGTCCACACTTCACAGTGCAAATCTAAAATCCCTAACAAGCTAACACATTACCCATCTTTTAGTATATCAGTATTGCGAGATCTGTCAAGTGGTTTTTTTTTTTTTTTTGGCCCCTAGAAATTGGTTATGTATGCCAATTTTAATTAGGAACATTGATCAGAGTTTTTAGTCGCACCTATGCTGGAGTGAAAGTCTAATCTTTATGATCTTTTTAGAAATTAAGATATGATTTTCTTTTAAGTTTGTAGCAGTTTAATATTTATAGATGAGAGATTTTTGTTACTCTCCGTGTTCCAATTTGTTCTTATGCCACTTGTTGCATAAATGCTTAGAAACACTTACCTTTAAATTTGAATGACCATATACATCACAGTGAAAGATCACCTAATTTCACTTTGAAAGCACAGAATACTTGATACAGTGGGACTTCGATATCAATATGGTATTACCGAATACCATACCGAACCGAAGTTTGATTTACCGATTACCGAATTACCGAACTGAAGTTTGAAAGTTCGGTATTTGGTATATACTTTTAATTACCGATAACCGAATTACCGAACCCGAACTTTGAAATTACCAAACTGAATACCTAACGCCCAGCCCTAGCCTACAGCGATCGTTTTGTCCGCTGCAGCAGTCTCGCTATAGCGGACAAGGGCCCGTTGTAGTGGACACCGACTTTCCCCAATCTTCCACTGTAGCGAATCATGTACTCGCTATGGCGCAAGCGCTATAGCGGTCCAGTGTCCGCCATAGCGGACACCCTATTTCCTATATGTTTGCGGCGGCTAGGAGCATGCCGCTACAGTGACCCCACCGCAACGGTGCCACTGAACCAGTGAGCTCGCTAATTCCACCAGTTTTGTACTCTACTCTCCCAAATTCATCCGAGGCTTCAAAAACACAAACAAAATATTCACATCAATGTAAAAACACCATACGGACTCACTCGTAGCCTTGGAATCCCTAACGGAAGTCTAATTTCCTACGGCACCCCCTCAATGGAGTCAATACAACCAAACAATGGTTACAAACAAGCCAAGTTTTAAGTTCTTAGACTTCTACATTTGAGTTTCTATTAGCTCGTTCTACCCTTGGAAAGGTTCTATTAGGAGGGTGATCCTAGATTTTCCATAACGACCGGGAAGGTCGTTACAGAATCCCACTTGGATCTGAATCTTACGTAACTATGTTGATCATATTCTACCCTCAGGCAACGTATTTTCATCCGATTGTTTTCTTAGCGAAAATGGTTAAGAGCAAAATTCAACTCTTGTGGAGTGCCACGAGGCATTGACATAACATGTTTTTTTTTTGGCATTTAAGCCCTAATGACCTTAACTTTTGTTCAAGTGCTACAACTTCTGTTACACCCCGCGTTTTCAAAGCAGGAGTATGACATTTACCTCACCGTAGTAAGGGAGTGTCGGAGACGTCCCATAATGTTTTGAAAAGCACAAGCCATGGAAAGTGCGTAACAACGAAGAAAGAGGGTGAATTACGATCTCGTAAGTCGTAATCGGGAAAGAGTATTTTGAAACACGAGAACATGATCATTATTAGTATAATAAGTGATAAATATCATGTATGGAGAGTTTCGGAATATTTCGAGATCGAGCAAATTGAAGAAAATAAGTTCGATGAAAATTTGAGAAATGCTGGAAGGATTTTTAGTCAACTTTGGAGGGGTATATCTCCATGTATAGTTGGAGTTTTAAGGCGTTTCAAAAGCCTAAAATGTAGTTCGTCGAGTCTAGTTTATAATGTAACAAACCGCTCATTGATAGGACCTCGGAGGAGAGAATTATAGACGTTACAAACTGAACTGTCGCGCAGAAACAACACTGCTACAGCACTGCTACAGTACCACTACAGTACTGCAGCAGTACTGTAGCTACAGTACGCCGACCCAATTTAATATAAAAGGGGCAAAAATCCATTTTTCTTCATCACAAATATGCTCCAATGTTCCAAAACATTCCAGAAAAATCAGCAAGAAAAAGGGCCCTTAAATCCCACATAAAAGTGAGGATTTTGAGTGAAATTTGAAGCTACAAGTACTAATCGAAGTCCGGGCAACGCATAGTCACAAATATAATTTCATTTTGGAGTTGGAGGAGCTTGGGAGCAAGTGAAAAATTGAAGATTTTGTTACTTTGGTAAATACAAGGTATGAATCGTTAAATTTCTTTCTTTATCAACATGGATTAAGAAATAATTGCAAGAATAAGGTGATAGTTTGTTGTATTGATGTTGTTGAATTATGGATTGAGGTTTGAAGAAAATTTTGGATAAAATATGTATATAATCATCTTGTAGAATGTTGAAGATGTTGTTATTGATGTGTTGGCATTAATTTCAACTTCCTTACGAAAGTAAAGATTATTAAATAGTTGTATCACAAGTGGGTTGGTTGAGAAATTTGGAAAATAGTGTGTGGGTTGTTTTATGGCATATGTAGTCGTGTATATGTGTTGAATTGTTGAAGAATAATGAGCAAGTTATATTTAGTATTTTAGTTGTTGTGTTGTAGATTGCATATAGCAAGTAAAGACTTGATAAGTGTGGTAAAGTATTGGTAATTGGAAGATTATGTATATTGAAGAATAATGTTCTTGCATGGATAGTATGTAATGATATTGGTATGATGTCGTTGGAATATATACTATAAGGTTGTTATCGTGTTCATTGGAGTCGGAAGGTTTTGAAGAAGGTAATAAATTGAAATCATGCATCTTGGATGAAATATGTGAATTGCTAGTGCGATTGTTGATTATGTTAATAGTTTGGCCGGGTTTGAATTCCCGGATTGTGTTGGTTGAGAATTTGGCTATGTTGAATGTTGAGGATGGTATATTTACAGAGGAAATGCTGCCAAAATTTCGGTAGCCAAGTGTATCATTAAGATTTCAACTCTAAGTATACTAATGAGAGTTTTGGTAAAAACAACCAATTTGCAGATTTTGACGAAATTGTGACGTGAATTTGGAATAGCAAAAGGAGCGGAAAGAGGTATGTAAGGCTTCACCCTTCTTTCTATGGCATGTCTTAGGTGTAATAAGTCGGGTACGAGCCTCGGGGACAACTCTGTTCCCCGGAATCCGCACCTAAAGTTTTCTCCTTTTTGTTCAATAGAATTGAATTAGAAAGTGTGCCAATTGTGGGAAAAACCTCCTAAACCCTTAGCACTTGTATAAATGGGACCCGATTACCCTAAGATCCTCACAAGTAACGCTATGACACGTAATATATGTAAATCGTATACGCTACCTCATCCGGCCCGAGGTGGGCCCGTTACTCTCGGATTTTCCTTATAGTCTTGCTTGACTTACTTGAAGTGAATCTAAAGGGAAACTTTAATCCCGATTTCGTTACCAAATGATAAGTACTATGACTCCTCTAACGAGGATACTTCCATGACGATAATGATAACAATGATGTTAGATAAGAGGATATGCCTATGATACGTACTACCAGAACGACTCTATGACTAAGATGACTAAGCTAAGTATCTTATGTAAACATGAAAATGATAAACTAATTTTCGAATCCTATTTATATTCCCTAGCTATGACTTCACTTTCTAAAGACTTCCAAGCCTATGAACTGTCATCTATGACGCCCACGATTTCATTCTACGTTTACTTTAATACTATTCTCCATTGACCATCTCACCTTAAAATATTTGTCCCTTCGAGGTGAGACAAGAACGATCATGAGTATTCCATAATGTACTCGGAGGTCACCGACCTTACGTCACTCCGATGGCTACATGATTTTCCCTTGGGCTCCCTTGTGTGCTTATATGATGTATATTTATATAAAACATGTATATTTATATAAGATATGTATATATATATATATATATATATATATATATATATATATATATATATATATATATATATAAAAAAAAAACATGTATATGTATATAAGATATATATAAGTATATAAAATATGTATATGTATATAAGATAAGTAAATGTATATAAGACATGTATATGTATACAAGCTATGTATATGAATACAAAAATATGTGTACGTATATAAGATGTGTCTATGGATACAAAGTACATATATGCAAGCTATGTATATGAACCTGGGCTGGGGGGAAGGGATACATGGGGGAATGGGAAGGGAAACATGTTTCATTGCTACCTGATCAGCTGGCTTATCATCCCGGACGCGGAGTGCCCGGACGCGGGATATATGGGTGAGCCGGTGTATATCGGCGCTATGTGGGTGAGCCGGCATTGTTCGGCGCTATGATATGACCTACCATGTCATGACCAGACATGCTATGATAAGATATGCTATGGTAAGCTATACTATGACATGATATGCTATGATCTGCTACGACAGGACATGATATGACAAGCTATGCTATGCTATGATACGCTATGATATGCTATGCTATGGTAAGACATGCTATGACACGCTATGCTATGACACGACATGTTATAACATGCCATGCTACGATATGAGGTACTATGTTATGATATACTATAGCCTGACACTCTATGACACGATATACTATGACGTGATATACTACGACAAGACAAGATAAGATATAATACGATATGATACGAGATGATAATATATGACATGAGATATGTTCTATCTTCTATATTCTATGACTCCATGACATTATTAATTATACATTATGTTACTGCTAGTGTTATCTTTCATGCCTTACATACTCGGTACACTATTCGTACTGACGTCCCTTCTTGTGGACGCTGCGTTTCATGCCGCGCAGGTCAGCAGATAGGCGGATTTGATCCTTAGGAGCCTTACCAGCAGTGTTGACAGTGCTCCAGTTGTTCCGGAGCCTCACTTCTGCGGTACTATTTTGTGTATGTATATTCGGGCACGGCAGCACCCGGCCCTTTCTATGTATAAGTGTACTACGTCTAGAGGCTCGTAGACAGTTATGTACAGTCAGTTAAGTACAGTTAGATATATGGTGTTTTGGCATGCTAATGTTGATGTATAATTGATAACGAAGTTTATTAGTCTATGTTCAGAATGACGCCGCTAATGTTAACGTTCAAAAAAAAAATGGCTCTGTTTACATGGCTTGCTAAGAGGTAAAGGTAAAACGATAGACAAGGGGTGCTCGGTACAAGTATCGGGTACTCGTCACGGCCCATAGTTGGGTCGTGACAACTTCCCTGACACGTCAATCCCACTCCTCTCTCATTGTATTATTGTATTCTCGATTGAATCTGTTATTCGGGTTATTTGAGTATTTAAAATCATCATCTAGTTCCCATATCATACCCATTGCTTCGAATATATCTGCTGGGGTAAAACATGTAATAGAACTAATATCAACAAATTGGGTATAGAATGACATGATAACTCGTTTTAATGTGAATGCTAGTTGTTCGTCAATCATGTTATATACTACTCCTAGATTTGACAAAACTATGCTTGATTTGACAACACAATGTTGTATTATTTAACCGCTTGGTATGGCCCTAACTTATATTGCGCAACATTTAAATGCGCAAAATATGAGTTTTAGGATACTATGCGTGATTTGACAAAATAATGCTGCATTATTTGACCGCTTTTTATGACACACTATGCTTGATTTGACAACACAATGCTGCATTATTTCACGAGTATTTTTAATACACACTATGCTTGATTTGACAACACAATGTTGCATTATTTCACGAGCTTTATGACACACTTATATTACGCAACATTTAAATGCGCAAAATATGAGTTTTAGGATATTATGCTTGATTTGACAACACAATGCTACATTATTTGACCGCTTTTTATGACACACTATGCTTGATTTGACAACGCAATGTTACATTATTTCACGAGTACTTTTAAGACACACTATGCTTGATTTAACAACACAATGCTGCATTATTTCACGAGTATTATCCTATTGCGCAGTGTTTTCATGCGCAAAAGGAGTATTGCGCATTGTTTTCCTGCGCAATAGGGCTTAATCCCACGTTTTTTAAATGTTCACTTTTGCACTCAAGTTTTTTCTATTTAATATGAATGTTGGATGAGTTAAAAACTCATCCATTTCATAAGTTTTTTAACTTCTTGAAAAAAATTAAACTTCAGATAAAAAATATCTTCTCCTCCTTCAACTGTTAAGGTTTCTTTATTTTGGGATGGAAATATACTTGATGATAATAATACCGTTCGTTATAGTATCAAACCACAAGCTCATGTAACGTTTCCAACAACCTTGAATTACGAAACATTAGTCAATTACATACACACAAAAATGAAAACTAATCTCACTCAGTATGGAGTATCTATAATACGCAGTTATTCACACACCTTTTCACAAGGTTTAGTGCTTTATGGTGTGTGAAATATCAATGATGATGACTCTTTGAGAGATTATTTGAGGGTGCCTGAATAATATAGGGATTTAGTCGCCATTAATGTTCTTGAAATGTATATTGAAAATATACCTCAAGAAGTCCCTCAAGCTCAGCCTACTCATGATAGCACTTATGGGGACTTTAGTTCTTATGGAGATATTTTGAGTGGTCAAGTGCCGCTGGAAACTCTAAGCCACCAATTTAATCAAACTTATACTGAAAATTGGTAAATATCTATTTTTAAATTATTATTTTGTGTAGTAGCACGTGTTTATTTTATTTATTGGTAAATATCCATTTTTTGTATCTTTGTAGGGATTATACATCTGATATGAGTAATATTGGGCAAAACTCTTAGTTCGGCGGAGTTGATCTTTCTCCAAACCAGCAATTTAATCAAACTTACAATGAAAATTATTCACAAAACTCGCCAGTGGTATCAAATGTTGATTTTAGGAAATCCTCTCAGTTCAGTGGAGTTGATTTTTCTCCAAACCACGACATTATAGATCAATATCGGTAGGTTTATCACCTTGATATTAAATAATCCATATATATTTGATGTTGGTATTTAAAATATATTACTTTTCGTGTATGAAGAGGCCTTTATTAGATGGTGATGATTATCCAAATTATTGTGAGACATCATCAAGTGATAGCGAAGAATTACCGAATAATGCAGAAGTAACCAATGATGATGATGATGACGAAAAGGTCGATGTTCAATCTGGTATGCAGCAAGCAATTTAATAGAAATGATGCAAAGTCCGATGCCGGAAAATCCAACTCCCGAAGGACCAATGCAATGGCATTTTGACCGTATTCCATATCTTGACAATCTTCAAGGTCGTGCTGATGCCTTTGTCTTCACCAGAGAAGATGATCAAAGTCGCCAAAAAATGTGGAAAGAATTGGCCGATCTTATAAATGATGATAGCTACCTTAAAAGAGACATGATGTTCGAATCAAAAAGGGCATTGCAAAGGGCAGTCAAAATTTATAGTTACAAG
This sequence comes from Lycium barbarum, assembly GCF_019175385.1. Classification (NCBI taxonomy): domain Eukaryota; kingdom Viridiplantae; phylum Streptophyta; class Magnoliopsida; order Solanales; family Solanaceae; genus Lycium; species Lycium barbarum. The sequence continues at coordinate 14,691,406 of NC_083342.1, forward strand.
GGAATGAGGGAGTATAGGGTTAAGGATTCAACCAAAAAGATATGGAGACTAATTTGTAGACAACAGTATTAAGGCTGTCAATGGATGCTTCGGGGAATTGTTAAGCCTGATGGTATGTGGGTTATCACAAACTTCCACCAATGTCACACTTGTGATATGAGAGAGAATCGAGCAGATCATTTTAATTTAGATACAAATATGATTGCTCAAGTGCTACTTAAAGACGTTGCGGAAACCCCAAGGTAACTTATTCGACCTAGTTCATTATAATTCTTACATCAATTAAATTATCATTGCTAAATGTTGTTTGTTTAAACTTGTGCAGGATCCCCATCAAAGATTGCATTAGAAACGTTAAGGCAGTATATCATAAAACGATAAGCAAGAGAAAGGGATATCTCAGGCGTAGGTGTGCTTTTGAGATGATTTATGAAAATTGGGAGGGCTCTTTACAGACGTTGCCGAGGTATACGGCAGCTCTACAAAAATTCAATGTTGTTACTGTTGTAGAGTGGAGGCTTCTGCCTAGGGGTGGGCATAAACACCGAAAATCGAAAAATCGGACCGAACCGAATTAATTCGATTTTTCGATTTTTCGATTTTTCGATTCGGTTCCAATTTTTTTTTAATAACAAATTCGGTGTTCGGTTTTGGATCTTCGATTTTTTGATTTTTCGATTTAACCGAATATTTAATACATGAATGCAATATTTTTTTACAGTTTTCTTAAATTATCAGTGGGTTAGGGAACTTAGGTTTAATGTTTTAATACATGAATGCAATATGTTGACAAGAATTTTCTTCCACTCATATATCAGACATGAGTCGACTGGACTGGTTTGTGAACTGGTCTGTGGACTGGTTTTTACTGTTGCTGTTACTGGTTGCTGCTGCTGCTGCTGTTAAGATTATGTTTATTTATGTTAAGTTGAAACTTGAAAGCATGTAGTACAGTAGTAGTCTCTACTGTCCAGTTCCAATCCTGTTAGTTGGGACACACTTGCCGCTGCCCAGAACTGAAGTACAAGTTATGGTCCAGTGTTGGACTGTTGGTCGATGGATAGGTCACAGTATTAGCTAGAAAAGTTTGAATATTATTAACGGGTGACTATTGCTTAACCCATGCCAAAAAAATCGAATTAGAAAACCGAACAGAACTTCAAAAAACCTAACCGAACCGAACCGAACTAATTCGGTGCGGTGTTCGGTGTCTACTTTCAAAAATCGAAACCAAAATACCGAACCGAATTTTGAAAAAACCGAATCGAAGAACCGAACGCCCACCCCTACTTTTGCCCGGTAATATTTTCAAATTTGTGTTTTGGACATTCAAACCATGTATTGATGGTTTTGCTCATTGTCGGCCAGTCATTGTAGCAGTTCTATTTTTGTCGATTCGTATTTGCACTTGCCTCATTTAAAAAGGAAAGTGTCTCGGGGAAGTACGGGTGTCAATCATACCGGGAAAAAGGAAAAATATATCTCTACGTGATGGTGCTCTAAATGGACTTTATGTTAGAGTCGCCACCTAATTTTTAGGAAATTAGGAAAAACCAATTCGAAAAGGGTTCATTCAAAACGGTTAAATTTTAAAAGAATCATAATCTAACCAAAGTTCGGGTAAGGGTTCTGGTGATTCCCCTGGGGGAGGTGTTAGGCACCCCGGTATTGAAGATTCGTAAAATACGGGTGACCTTCGGGTTCTAATAGTATGCCTCAGTAGATATAAATTGTTTATAGCGAAAAAATTGTTTTAGTTTATATTTCCGCAACAAAGAGTTAGTCATTCATGCAAAATATATCACATTTCAAGAAACGAAAGTTGTAGAGTTTTGCCCAAAATTGGGCGTTTGGATTTCGGACTAAAACACCTATGTTAACTCCCGAAGGCCTTTAACCTAAGTAGAACACCACGTAAGCCCACCCAAGTTTTAGAAAAAGAGTTTTTAATCTTTAAGTATTATAAAAATCATTTTTAGGCATACTATTATTATCCATTTTTCAGCCATATTTTTAGATTCTTATCCTTTTAGTCCAAGTTAATCCAAAAATAGTCTAAGTCTAATTTGGTCCAAAATGTCCAAATGCACGGTCCACAATTTTTTTAAGTCCATAAAATTTATCAAGTCGTTTTTGTTCAAAATCATGATTTGCATTCAAAGAATGTTCATTATTTATCCGTAAGGCAGTCTTAGTCTCAAAAATCATTTACATGTTAATATTTATCGAAAGTTAATTTTCATAACTTAAAAAACGGTTTTGGCAACTCTAGATTTCATGACCATTTTTAAAGGTTCCATTAAACACATTTTTATCAATTTTTTAAGTAAATAATACGAGGTAAGGGGGTTGGGCCTACCAAGCCCAACAGAAAATAAATGCAATTTTAAACTTATCCACTCCAAATCTGCTCCAATTGCTCAGCCCGTCCATAATGAGGTTGACTCGATCTAAGTGAGTTGGTGGGCCTCGTTGGACACACCAACAAATGGGGAGTTTTACAAATAAAGGATATAAATACATTAGTATCTAATCTTAAGGACATAAATTAAATTTACACGGGCCAAAATTTAAATTGCAACACAACTGAGCTAAGCCCATAACTGAATAAACGGAGAAGGGACAGATATGCAAAAAAGACTGAACCAGTGTAAGGCCCAATTGGCCCAGCTCTTGAAATCATGCAAGAAATTTTCTAAGTGTTGAACCATGATATACATGGTATACTAGGTGATATACTCACATATAGAGAGCAAAATCCCTTAAAAAGGACATACCCTCTATATATACTTGATATACATTATATACTCCTCCCCCAAATACCTCATTTAACTGCTTATTAAATCCTCAATCTTCCCAACAAATGCCAAAGGATTTTCAAAGTTTATACTATGCAAGCTTCAACTAACAATTAAGGCAAATACACAGTCAAGATCACAGTTTCAAGAACAAATTCAAGTAGGAGCATCAAGAGGCAGTCCAGCCAACACAAGAGAGGGGGAAACAAACAATTCAAACCAGCACAAGTTATTCATCAACCAGTTCCAAAAACACTAATGCAAAGAGCAATCTTTGAAGTCAAAACATGATCAATTTAGACTAGAATGGGACAATATTAATCCAGTTTTGACAGACTTTCTCCTCTCCACTTTCTTTTTCTAAGGGAAACTTGTAATCATAGGTTTTTGCTAATCTCATTTAGACAATTACCAAATCAGAAGCAAAGTTTACAACATGAGTTCAATTATCAACCCATCTTTCAGGAATTCAGAGATACTAATGGTTCAAAATAGTGCACATAAAGTCTCTAGGGACAGATCAGCCCAAGCTAAAACAAACCAAAGTGACCAGTTTTATAAGGCATTCACAAAAAAAAAATGCAATCTCAAGTCTGAATCTGCCTCAACACCTTATGGAGCCAATGAAGGCCATTGTCAACTACACACATAGTTTTAGAGCTTAACCAAGTGAAAACACTTACATAGATTCCAATTGATCTCAAGTATAAACCTAATGAAAGAAACAGCAAATCCAGACTATGAACTACATCTAGATGATCATAGAGAAGTATTCTTAAAACACGACATCTTCCTCCAAAGAGAAAGGAACAGAATTAAGTTATTTCCTATTAGCTTTTCTTAATTAGTCAAATATATGAGTCCAAACAAGATTCAAAGAGGGCTCTAGACAGTATCATAGAGGTTTAAAGGTGAGATCACACACTAGATGAAGCTGAGAGGAGCAGCCAGGCTAGACAATCAAGGGCAACTTCATTTTTTCAAAATGCTTATAGTTTTCTTTTTCAAACTCTTGTAATCAATTTTCCAGAACAACAAGTTTACAGTTTTGACTTAGCATCTTTTCAATCATTTATTTGTAAAACAAGTTCTCAGATCCTAAGTGTCAAAGAAAAATAATCAATCAAGGGAGAGGTGAGGCAAGTCAACACACCAATGGTCTGAATAGTTCACACACACAGCCATAACAAAACTCTATGTAGGAGCATCCAAACAGCTCAAGTAATTCCAACTGGTTCAAGTGCAAGTTTTAGGTCTTAAATGGCATGCATGAAATAGGATCATGTAAACAGAATCACCAAGCAAACGGGGAAAAGGAAAAGAACAAGGATATGAGCCACTCATGAGCACTACCTTATTTTACCTTTTCTCAACCTATCAAATATTCTAAGTTAAACTAAATTCACAGAAGGTTTTCAACAAAATGATTGCATATTAAACTCAGTAAATGGATCATAAGGTCACCCAAACAAGTAAGGAGGAAAAGGTCAAGATATGAACCAAGCAAATACAATATTCAAACTCTCCAAAATGTTCACAGTTTCTTACTTTAAGTTCTCATGATCAATATAACATCAGTCAAAGAAAATAACTCACAGTATCCACAAATACAGGGCACTAATCAAGATTTTCAATTCACCCCAGCCTATTTTTTATAAGATTCAGGGATGAGAAGTAAGAGATACATTAACATCTCCAAATTCAGTCCAAGACTAAGCAGAGAATCAAACAGTCTTAAATCCAAAACAAGCTACAAGAACCAGTATTTAACATAGTACAAAAGGCAGATTTTGTGCCAAATTATGGTTCAAATAGGACATGAGTTACTTAGCCTAAAAGAGACTCCACAGAATTGAAAAGGCTCTCAAAACCTTGCAATTTTAAAGCTGAAATGCAGGTTCCACAAACTCAATCATAGACAAGGTTTTCTGTTCAAATTCAGTTGGTTTTAAGAGATTCAAGGATGGAAATAAACAAAGTTACTTGTAGGGCCCAAACCTAGACTAATGTCAAAATCATCCAAGCAATGTACAGATTTTTGAGGTTTCAAAATATGCATTTTTTTTTCAAACTCAAACTATTCCAAAAAACTCACAAGACATCCTCTTAAATTAACTAAGTGAGACAGTTCTACTAGTTCTAAGCAGTTTCAAGTAGCGACAAATAGGAGAGAATAATGATTCAATACTTCAAATTCAACAGCTTGTTCTAAGTTGCATTGCAACATCTAGCAAAAAGTCACATAGAAGTAGTTTTGACACAGAAATAGGTCTTATTCAGTTTTAGATTTTCAGATTCAGAAAAGGCAAGCAAACTGCAAGTTACAATATAGCATATAATCATGGTTTAAAATTTTAAAATCAAAATAGGTTTACTTCCTACAGCTTTTAGTCTTTAAAGGCCATACTTGGCTAATAGCAGTCTCAATTTTCAAAAGACAAACTCTGAGGAGTGTCAAATTATAAGTTGGAACAAATAATAACATTCAGAGACAAATACCATCTTAAGTGGATCACAATGATCCTCAAACAACACCTAGATGAACACAGTTTGGTCTAGATAGTTGATTTCAAGGTAAGTTTCCAGTTTTAGTCACATGATCAAATAATTTTCTACAAACATTGTACCAAACTACAGAAAATTTTAAGGCAGGGGATTTAGAGGGTGTATGATCTCTACTCTAGGTCATGAAGATGCACTGGAAGAAAATCGCATAGCAGATTGTACAAGAAGGCTAAACAAGTTCATACTTTAAACTTATCTTTAGGTAAAAGGGGGACAGAATTGCAATTCAATGAAGTTCTGCATCTTTTAAGGCCATTTTCAAGTTCTAATTATGCAAATCTCAGATGAGGCAAGTATAAATTCCGCATAAACTGATGAAAACTCATTGTTAGGCAGACACGGACTTCAATCATTAACAAACTTCTCATAACAACTCCCAAGTTTCAAAATCTTTATAAGACAGACACCAAGTTCCATTTTTATTCCTATTAAACTACTCAAATAATATAGCAAGTCCATTCAAAGCTATTCAGTTTTCATTTTTTAGAACACTATAAACACTTAAGCAGTCATTCAAAACTTCAAATTAACAAAACTAGATTATGGTGATGACTTCAGATCATTTTCACAGAAGAAACTGTAAGTATACCAATCCAAATCAAACTGTCAAGCACTTTGCACTAGGGTATACCATTTTTTAGCAGTTTGACAACAAAGAAAGTAACATACCATAAACATCAAACCAAAAAGCAATTTCAAGATATTTGATCTTTTAAGCAACACTTCATTCAAGTTTTAAACAAACAGCTTCATGACTTATTTTTGAAGGAAAAAACTTACTAATTTAAACAGTTTTCAGCATATCAAAGAAGTATACCCTCTTAAGCAACTAACAGAGATTCATATCCAACTACATATGGGCAAAGTAGAGTCTAGAAACTGAGATAAACCATAGGAGTAATTCCCAGATTTCATAACAACTATGTGTTACCCAAAATCAAGCTAAATACTCCTATCCTATCCAAAATAGTCTCCAAAATCACCAAAGCTTCAAAACACAAGGCTAAAAAGAAAGCATGAGATTATAGTTTCAAATATATATTATGGCCAACTAAACTTCTTATCCTAAACATCTAACTAGCTACCCTTGAAACAATCTTAAGAAAACTTTAGACCCTCATATTCAGTTGCTTCTTTCTATTCTTCAAACTAGTAAGTTATAATAGCATAATAAAATCTAACACTTAGCTCATTCCATAACTTTGAATAATGAAACAAGCACAAAAATAACAATATTGAGTACTAGACTAAGCATTCACAGCATTTCAAATAACAAACAAGTTTAAACAAAGCATAATCAAAACTGGAAATATGAAAAAGGATTAGAATAGGATTTACCTTTTATTGGGGCAACCTGAAGACCAAAATAGGATTGAATCTTCAAACTTCAAACAACTAAAACCCTTTTGATCCTCAAAATCACCTTTCTTTATCTTTTACTTCATGTATCTCTCTCTATATATTGAATAGATATTCTTTTTAAAAACTATTTTTTCATACATATATTTCTTCTATCTCCCTTATATTTTTTAGCTATGCTTTTTTAAATTTTGAAAAAGGTTCCTCTTCCAATTCCTCAACTTGCTATTTATAGCCTTTCCAAATTAGGGAATCCTAGGATAAAAATGGACACCTCATCCTAAGTTTTTCCCCCCAAAAAATCTTAAAATTGTACCCTATAACAAATAATTCAAAATTTTCCATATAGGACAACAAAATACAACTCATTTGTACCCTAAAATCTATCGAAATAATCAAATAAAAATCTGAGAAAAATCAAAATAGTACAAAATAGCCTATATTCCAACGGTATAGTTGTACTACTCAATACAATGGATAAAATTCCCAATTCGTGTACCTTAATTTAGGAAATTTCTAGGAAATTTCCCCTAGGTTTGATTTTGTGGTGCTAAGGTGCACAAGATGGCCAAGGGTTCGTGACCCTGCCCATGGTAAACTTTGGGACACTTTACAACCCCTAAAACGACGATCCAAAGGTTTAGGTATACTTGATGTAATGAGCCGACATTATTGTCCGCAAAAAAACGATATCAAGTTCTATATAAAATATTGATATTTCGGAGTTTTGAAACATGACTAATCTTTGTTCAAAGTATGGAAAAAACGTGAATTTTAAAATTTTAAAATTGTACAAAAAAAAAATAATAATAACCTCTATTGTGCACTAAATTAGTGAGCCATAGGACTTAACTGTAAAAGTGCAGTTTAGTCCTATTGTGCACTAAATTAGTGCGCAGCAGATAGTTTGATAACTTTTTTTTTTTGTAGGTTATTTTGGTTCCGAATCCCACTTTTGGGTCATTTAAGTTGCGGACCGCAACTAAAGCTTCAGATGGTCACACAAACTTGTGAGATTGGGGAGAAATGAACCTTCTGACTATAGTATCACCTGATGCTTAGTGAAGGGATACATAAAGACTTGAGACTGAATGTAGATATTGAAGCAAATCAAAGTCCTCTATTGTACTTAAATTTTACAGCTAGCTAGTATATATTAATACAAGTTTACTGCAAATATACTAATACTGTAAGTATTGAATTTTCAAGTTGTGAAACCTCTACTCTAGAAGTTCTCTTTGTGGAAGTTGAAGCGGGTGGATGAATTTAAGCTAAATTCTTGACACAGCTTTCTGAGTGGTTTGGTAAGTGTGGGACTTCCGCAGTAGAAAACACCTGCATTAATGTACCATAATCTTTCAAACAGCATTAGACATACCTACTAAGAATGTTATAGTACGTAAAGTAGATTGAACAGTAAAATCACAAAACTATTTTTACAGACTGATCAGTTAAGTTGTTCAGTGGATCCATCCGTGAAATCAACCCTAATGTATTTTGATAGACTGGAATTTGGTGTTCAAAATCACTACTAAAAAAATAGGAATTTGCGATGGACAAATTCTGTAGCTAAACAGCAAATCCATCGCTATTCCTATTTAGCGAAAGATTAACCAAAAAAAAATTGTTAGCTATGAGCAATTAAGCGACACATTAGCGACGAAGTTCATGGATAATTTCAGTTTTTTGGCACTGAATTAAAGGAGCCTTACCAATGCGAGATGATGGATGGGAAGCTGCCAATTGAGAGAACACCCTTTTCCAATTTGGTCTAGCGAAATGTGTTCTTATCTGTCGGAGAGCAAGTGTTAAAACGACTTTAATAAAAAAATTGAAGCTAGTGTATATATTTGAGTGGACATTAGATCTAAAGAGAATACCCGGCTTTCTGAGACAACATCAACTCCATTTTTAGCATGTTGCAGTGACTGCACCATTGCGATTAGTGCTGATCGAGCGTCTCCTTCTTCATAAACACTAGTTAAGTAGTTGTGCATTTCTATCACTTCCTGTAGAATATCAAAGACCCATGAACATGAAAATTGTATCAGTCCAAGTTTATGGTAATTGAAGATATCTTATTGAGAATCTCAGGGTTCAGAACCAACATTTTCATCGTGTTCAGCAATGTCATCCATCACTCCCTTAAACCAGTCGAACGATCCTTGTTCTCGTGTCACCCAATAGAAATATGCCCTTTGAGGACCTTTCTTGCTGGATGATTCATCGTCTTGCTGATTCTGCAGTTGTTGGATTAAGTTATATTCTTATTATTAACAAAATATTGCTATATGAACAAGCTCTTACATATCCAGATTGCTGGTTTAGTATGTCCTTTATAATGCTGATAAATGGTGTAGCCCCAATTCCTAAGCCAACTAGTAGAAGGATATCATACTTCTTGTAGTTCTGAGCTGGTGCACCATAAGGCCCTTTGATAATGATCTTTGGAAATCTGCTCCAAAATATAAGTTATAAGTTTCAAAGCTACATGAAGACGGAAAGTGTTAGCAATAAAACATTGTGGCATACTCGGCTTGAGATTGTTCTGCATCATTTGGGTTAAACGCTTTAGTTTCCATTCTAATAAGACTTCTCGTCCTTGATTGTGTAGCTTGACAAGCCTGCAAATGCGAGTTTTAGGATCCCATGAGCAAAACAATAGGAATAAAAGGCATTAAGTTCCTTATTCATTTATGTTAATTGTATATCTCGATTTTACGAGCCATGAATTAGTGGACTGTCTCCTATTATTCCTTGCACAAAGACATTGCATGACGTACATGACGAAATTATGAACTGGCTACTATATATGTGATAGTTGAATGTCAAACCATCAATGATATGGCTTGACTTTGTTTTCCATATTTGTTGTGGTATTAGTTCATATCTTTCTTTATTCGGTCAAGTCTTGTACACCTCAGAAAATGAAGAGTAAAAGTTGTTTAAGGAAATGTGACGTAGTAACATAGTACATATACCTTTTGAAATCTGGTTCTAAGCTCTGTAGTCCAGTCTCCTAACGTACGTATATGAACACTTAAATAGTCGTCGTCTGGTGCAGAAGTGATTGAGAACGGATGCCTGTAAGAGATGAATAGAGATTTCTTAGCATAAGGATATTGACAGTACTATTGAATCTGTTGTTGACAAATTTGTGCTTCAATTACCATTCAAAGTTTGATATATTCGGACATTTAATGAACAGGTACATTCCGCTCTTGTACTTGAATCCTGGAGGTTTACTCATATATAGTGCTAGTACATTCCCCGTATATATAACAGCCTACATTTTTTGTGGTGAGACACAGAAATGAAGCTGAATTTAGCATTTTTGCAATTACCAAGAGTTTTTTGTAAATTGATGTAAGTTTCTTGAAACTAAAACCTTTCGGATGTTCACATGGTAGCGGTTCTCATTGACGATAAGAACTCTTTCTGTAGCATATAGAAGTACCGGTGCTGCAAGATACATCCATGTCTGCATATCAGAGGTATTCTTGCTTGTTCAATCATGACTATTTTGATAGAAATTTCTTTAACTATTTTGAAGAAACATTGATCAAGATGTCAAGAGTATAGAGGTTATATTCATGTTACATTGTTTTGAGCTTTTGCTCTTCCTCAGCATCCATGAAGCATTTGGACAACGATATGATTTAATGTGCATAATTTTGCAGTTATCAAAGTAAACCTACTACTAGTTCTTCTTTCAATACTAGGTTAACAAGAGTTGATTCCTCAGACAGCTCACTCAACTATTTGGTAATTATCTTAGAAAGTTGCTTTTCTTTGTTTTATAACAGAAAAGTCACTCGGGTGATATTTTCGGTAGATATTAATGATGTGAGACTTTTTTTAAGCCAAACTTAAAAAAACTAAAAAAACAAAAAAAAAACTATCCATTGTAACTAGTAAATTGACCTGTTCCATTTTAACAACTGTGATAAGGTTATCAAAATGCAAGTGGACATACCGTCTTTTTGTACCATTCTTTGGTAAGGAATATGAAGTATCCGTGGAGGATCAAGAGCACATAAACGAGTACCAGCAGATGATGCGCGTACCAAAATGCATTAAATCCTGCCAAATGATGAAATGACCATGGCAGTTTGATGACATTCCTTCGGAACAAATGTGTTGCCAGGGTGAAGGAGAAAAGCATGAAAAGGGTCATTAGTATCCCCGTTACACCTGGAACAGATGCTACCAGATCCATGTAAGTTGGTTGATGGTAGTCAAAATTGCTTCCGAGAACTGTCATAAATTTACTTTGTGGGCAGTTCACTAACTTCACAAAGTTGCAACTTGTGTGAAACAAGACATGAATAAAGGTCCCTACAGTAATTCCTAAGGCAATCATTTTGTGGAAATTGATGTTATCATCAAAAGGTATAATAGAACCAAGGAAAGATTCTCTGAGTTGAGTAAGAGTTCTTCTGCATACTGGAAGGAGAATAAGAGCCATATTGAACTTAAGAGTCTCCCCTGCAGCTTTAGCTATGCAAACACAATATCCCATAATCTTGAAGGCAGCTCTCCCCTTAAATTGTTGAATCTTCCATATGAATAGTATCAGGTTAATGGACAACCACAACGTTACGAGCCAAATTCTTTTCCAGTTATCGTGTATCTTCTCTAAGGTTTTGGTTAAAAATTTGCTCATTGGAGTTCTATATCGTCTAGGGATCATGGTTTTTGCTAGTGTTTGTGATCTCTTCAAGTTCTTCTTCTCATCTTTTGATGCAACCATTCCTCTTAGTAGAGATTCAAGTTGCCATATCTGTTTGAAAGTTGAAAATGATAAAATATAAAGAAGAGTTGTAATATAAGATTCCAACTTTGAGTGGAATTTTACCTCAATATATCCTAAATGGTCAGGATCAAACTCTTCCATGATTAAAGATGCATATGTTGCTGCATGTTTCTTGAAGTTTGTCAATTTGTTGGCTGCAGCGCTCATCACTAGAACCTTTCACAAAAAAATATCAAGTAGATTGACTCACAAAATAAGAAAGAAGATATTCACTTGTGAGTATGTTTTTCTCACCTCCTTGACCTCTTCTTCTGATAGTTTACCATCACCATTCTTGTCACACCTGCAAAACATAGAGGGGTAGATCTTTTAAACAACGCGTTCAACTGAACTTAGTGTTTCAGACAAGGAATATAAATACATAAGTGAAAAACCACTAAAATTTCAACAAATATTAAATTATGAATGCATAAAAGTGCGACGAGTTCAATCCTAAGAACATTACAGGCTGAACCTATCAAGTTTAAATCATGAAATTCATTAGTGCTTCAAAATAGACATGTTTAGTCCCTCCACCATATCTTCTTAGTTTTTCTTCCTTCCTTAACCCCACCAGCCAAGGGTTAAGTAGAAACCCCACTAACTTTGGTTCAAACCTCATATTTATGTATAAAAATTCATGTAATATGGGTAAATAATTTATCTAGAACCCAGTAAACTGCATTTTCTAAAATTCATAACCTATAAACTTAAAATCCTAGCTTTGCTTTTGCTACCAGCCACAAAAAATAAAATAAACAATTTTCTTACATGTCAAAGAAAATATGAAGCCTTGTATCAGGGCATTGAGTTGATATATCTTCCCAAAATTCTCTAAGTTCCTCAATGGTGATCCCATTTTCTGCATTGATCTTCTTTCTCCTTGCCATTGTATCAAATAATTCCTCAGCAAATTCCTTGCTTTCCATACCTTTCATTTCAAAAAAAAAAAATAACAATAATAACAATGTCACATTCTATATCCATAACATTTACTAACATGTTAATCAATTGGTCAAAAATACCTATAGAGGATCCAAATTTGTCTCTAAAAAGAATGCCATTAACAGCATTTTGATGGAATCTTTTCTCTACACTTTTCCAAGCATCACCTTCTTTGCATTTTGTAGTATCAAGAAAATGTAGGCTCTTGAAACCTCTTGCTGCCCCTGATTCTATTCTTACCATTCTTTTTCTACCTGTTGCTTCATTTTCTTCAGCCATTATAATATAAAATCTAAAATATTTTTTCAAGAATGTGTTAAAGTTTTGATAAGTGTTAAGGATGATCTGCACATATTATGTTGCAGATTTAATAAGATTGAATAGGAGGTTTGGAAAAAGAAGAGATGGAATTTTATACAGGTGGCATAAAGGCCTAAAGATGTAAAGTTCGTTAAATTAGTTGTCTTAAATTAAGACTTCTATTTTTACATAATTAATTAGTGGGAAATATTATTTTTAAAGTATAATTTAAAGATCATATAATTTAAAGACTTTTGAAACTTGTGGTTTAAAACAAGTCATTGTGTGACTCTAAATAATTTCATTAAGGGTAAAAAGAGTTAAATTATATCTGATTATAGAAATGTATATTCTTTTTGGGACAGACTAAAATGAAAAGTTTATCATTGGGACATACGGAGTAATATTTTAGCAACCTGCAAGTGGTTTTATTATATTTTTGAATACTAAAGATAAATTCTTAATTTATAAGTGTGAGCTGGACTTGTAACATGATATTAAAAAGTTAATAGAGTAAGGCAAAAGTCATAAATAGCCCCTTAAACTTTGTTATATTTTTCTCTGGAATATCTAAATTGAGGGTTGTACCTATTGAGTACTTAAATTCCTTTGAGTACTTAAATTCCTTTGAATTTGTACCCATTAGGTAATTTTTGCTGATGTGGCAAAAAAAGTGAAGCACACTTTCCTTGGGCGCGTGACTCACTCTTAAATGTTAATTTTCTTTTTCTTTTTTTGATTAAAACTCACCTTTTGACTTTAATTAAATTTAAGAAGAAAAAAAAACCTTGGCCCACTCTTCGGTCACCTCCCCTCCTTCCCTCTTCGTCTTCTCCACTTCTATCTTCTTCAGTTCTTCTTCTTTTTTTTTTTTTTTTTTAATTTCTTCATATTTTGTTCATAAAAATTAATTTAAAAAAGGAGGAAGACAACTGGACCGGTCTTCCTCCTCAATTCTTCCATCCAACTATTTTCCCATCCCTCCATTCCCGTCATCTCTCTCGATTCGACTTCTTCTATCTTTTTTTTTTTTTTTTTTTTTGTTTTTTTAGTTTCTTTGTATTTTGTTCATTAGGAATATGTATCAGATTTAGGTCTCAAAAATTTCTGGCGAAGCTCCATTTTTTCCGGCAAGATTAACACAAATTAATTATTTTTTTCGGGTGGAAGTCCGTTCTTGCTCCTCGTAATTGTGGGAAATGGGATGGGAAAAATGGTTACTAGTTGGGAAGAAGGTGAAATGGGGGGTGGCAGCCGGTGGGAGCTGCGCCTGCACCGGTGTGGGGAGGGGGGTGGTATGGGATTCGGTGGGGAAGAAGAAGTGCATTTGGGGGAGCGGGGGTGTTTGGGTTAATTAAAAAAAGTTTTAAAATATATTTTTAATTTATTTAACTAAAGTGTCACGTGTCACGTTTTCATTGGACAAAGTTGTCACGTCATGGAGAGTGTAATGCACTCTCTTAATTTTGCTGATTATTGTGAAAAAAGTATTCAATGGGTACAAATTCAGAAGGGTTTAGGTACAACCTTCGATTTAGGTACCCCAGATAAAAATGTGACAAAGTTTAGAGGGCTATCTATGACTTTTGCCCTAAAGTAATAAAGAAAATTGCTTGCATCCAAATCTCCTGCGTCCAAAAGTTATGAAATTTATTTTCTCCCTTTTGGTGAAAAGCGTGCTCCTTGAATGATATTTTATGGTAATTAAAACATCAGAAAACGATTTCATTCATATAAAACAATCTCGAAAAATGGCTTTTATACCACACACACTTTTATTCTTCTCTTATTCTTATGCTTCTGAAAAAATTATTAGAGTTGACAGAGTTAAGTAGTTAACCTATCTAATTTTCATTATAAATTTAGACACTGTGTCTTATTTTTTAAAGTAAATGTTACAAAAATTTAAAAACTACAATGCATAGAATTAAATGATGTGCATTCACAATTCTTTAAAGATTAAAATACTTAGAAATATTTCTAACTACCAAACTTTAACGGTGCAATCTTTTTTTAGACAGATGTAGTACTATATATTTTCTCTATTTATTTGAGCTCATTGTTTTAAAGTTTACTTCAATTTACTAGCTGAATCATGGAGGATATTACAGCTAACTTCTACTGATGCTTCTGGAAAAAACTATTAGAATTGACAATAGAGTTAATCTATCTAATTTTCATTATGACTTCTTATTTTTAAAAGCAAATGTTACAAAAATTTAAAAAGTACGGTACATAAAATTAAATGTTGTAAATTACAATTCTTTAAAGATTAAAAAACTTAGAAATATTTCTAACTACCAAACTTTAATGGTGCGGTCTTTTTCTAGACAGATGTAGTACCATATATTTTCTTTATTCATTTGAGCTTATTTTTTTAAGTTTACTTCAATTCACTCGCTGAATAATGAATGATATTACAGCTGACTTATTTTTATGCTTCTGAAAAAACTTTTAAAGTTGACAATAGAGTTAACCTATCTAATTTCCAAGCAAATGTTACAAAAATTTAAAACTACAGTACATAAAATTAAATGCTGTGAATTCCCAAGTCTTTAAAGATTAAGAAACTTAAAAATATTTCAAACTACCAAACTTTAATGGTGCAATCTTTTTAAGACTGATGTACTAGTAGTACTATATAGTATTTTAATTTCTTTATTCATTTGAGCTCATTGTTTAAGTTTACTTCAATTCATTAGCTGAATCACGGAGGATACTACAGCTAAGTTATTCCCCCATAATGTGAATACAACTGTAGTAATTACTTGATTTTAGGGACATTTTCTAGAGAAAGATCATATGATTAGATTCGTTCCATCAAAGTTTGATCACTCCCTTTTTTTTCTTTTTTCTTTTTCTTTTTTCTTTTGTCGTTTTTTCTATGTCCTAACAACCAAAGAAGGGACAGAAAATTGCGTGTTGAATGCATTTTGGATAAATATTCTTGAAGCTAATTATTTTATTGGTAGGTGGTAGACATTTTTTTTCTGCATAACGTGCTTCTCATAGTTGTAGGCATGTTATGCTCCACTACTTTTTTTCCTTTGTTCTTTCCTCTGTTTTATTTTATCAAATTTTGTTTTATAATATCAATCAATCACATAAAAAGATAATTATGTTAGAAATTGTGCGTTTATGGTGAAAAATATGGACATGCTTCAAGCCTTATATCTTTCTTGGTTCACTTTTCAAAGAAAATTATTTGTCCATTACAAATACTGTTCGGGGATAAAATAAAGTAAAGCCAAAAAATAATGAAACAAGTCTCTGAACACGCAAGAATTAATGTCGCAGTCATTAAACTTATGCAATTTTTCTTAAGGAAGAATGTTGATACTTGATATATTTCTTAGGATAGAAATATTTACAGGATGCTCCTCTATAAATAGAGGATGCCTTCAATCCTTTAACCTAAAACGATGCAGCCTTTATGGAAGAGATGCATTGTTTTAGCAATTTTTCCTTTTTGCAGAAAGAAAAGTACTTTTTTTGGCCTATTCTTTTTATTTTCTTTTAAAAATTCCAACAAATTATAAATAAATGTTTATAATGAGTCAAATTTACTAATTTGAGATATATGTAACTTCTTATTCTTATAACGAATTAAATTTAAATAACTAGTCTTACGCTATCAATATAATATATATCGAAAAAAATTCTTTTGTATTCTTAAACTTCAACAAACAGAAGTTTTTTGGCGATGTACACTAGACGAACTTAGAGTTGAAGCAATGGACACTCTTTCAACGTTAAACACAAATTGTTTATGAATAATAAATTGCATTCTTTTCGCACTTTCTGACTAATTTATTGGTTTTTCAAGAGAGAAAAAAATAAAATGGGACAGCGGAGAGGATACAAAGCTTTTCCAATTGCTCTAACATAAATCTTTAAAACTTTAACCTGTGTGACATCACTTGTTAAAGTACCATCATCAAAGACGTTGCGTAATTTAATGGAATTGAAGACAGACTTCTGAAAAAATCATTTCAATAATATCGTGTATACAATGAAAAGGGGCAATCCGCAGGATTGGCCTTCGCTAGGGGGTGGTCTTTAATTTTTATCCCTCAAAATGGTGGTCTTTAATTTTGCCCTTAAAGCAAAAATTTTGCCTGTGCCCATGCAAATTCTGCTTTAAGGCCAGGCAGAATTTGCATGGACAGATTTGCAATAGCGAAGGTCAAAACTTAAAGACTGTCAATTTGAAGGACAAAAATTAAAGACCACTCCATATGAAGGACAATCCGTACAAAAAAAAGATGAAAAACTAGAAATGGCAGGATATATTTGGGCTTAGAGAGTGGATCGATATGGGACTGCTATAATAAGCAATAGGGCCAATTTTCTACTTTCATTCTTGTAACAGCCCAATGACTGTAGTTCCCAGTACTTTCATTTAAGGTAAACTTACAGACATAATTACCTTATTATAGGTTCTTACCATTAGTAGTTATCCTTTTCAATATTATGATATGTAGCTAACATTTCATTAGTTTATGTATTTGGACGCGTGTATCAATAACCAGATCCCTTAAATTTAAGCATTAACAGTGGTGTTTATTAATAGACAGAATAATATCTTTTTTTAATATCTTTCTCTCTTCCCTTCTTTTGGTAAGGTAAATTTTGTTCCATAATTTTAGCTTTCATTTCTTTCTCCAACCATGATTTTCCTTCTCTTCCCTTCTTTTTTTAACTAAATACAAAAACATTAATAATAGAAGGAAACACAAAAACAGAGACTCCGATCATTCAATCGGTAATTCAAAAAATACATGATTTTTAACTTCAAAACACTTACAAAACAGTTGTATTTAAGTTTTTATTAAAAAATTCAAATACACAAATACATTCAAATATTCATAAGCAAATTTAAATGACTGCGTATTTGATTCGCAATTCATCACTATTTCAAATACACAAATACATACAAAAAAAAATACATCACTCATTGGTTCAAATACACAAAAACATGCAAGCATATGCATCACTGGTTCAAATACACAAATACATAGAAACATTCATAGGTGAATTTAAATGACTGTGTATTTTATTCGCAGTTGATCATTATTTCAAATACACAAATACATACAACAAAATATGTCATTGTTTCAAATACACCAGTACATAAAATATTCATATACAAAATTGAATGTATGTGTATTCGATAAACAGTTAATCACTGGTTCAAATACACAAAAACATGCAAACATATGCATCACTGGTTCAAATACACAAATTACATACATATTAATTAATGAAAACAAAAATAATTGTGTAGAAAATCAATGAATCAAATAACATTGAAAGCCATTGAGGCATCAAGAAGGTATGTTAACAAATGCCATATTTTGATGCCAAAAAAAAAAAGAATCTAACATGTTTGGCAGAACCTGCAACAACAATGATAGCCGTTGTTGAGAAGAAGTTAGGGTTTAGGATTTAGTGGAAGAAGGAAATGGAACTTGGTTGAAGAAGGACAGGGAAGAGAGAAGGAGAATCATGGTTGAAGAAGGAAAGGGAAGCTAAAATTATGGAACCAATTTTAATAATAGTCAATGCTTATTATTAAGAGATTTATTTAACCATGTATGTGTATAGTTACTGATATAGCTATGGATGGTAAATTAGAAAAGTAAATTAGTTAGGCAAAAGACATAGATTGACCCCTAAACTATACCTCAAATGTCGATATCACGCTTAAACTTTACTAGTGACCTATTACACACCTAATATATGAAAAAGTGATATTATTTACCCCCTAAAAACTGATGACCAGTTGCACAATGGGAAGTGTAACACACTCTCTCGCCACATCAGCACCACGCCAGCGCCACCTTGAAAAATTCCTAAATTTTAATTTTATATTCATTTCCTTTTCTTTATTCATTTGATTTTCTTTTTATTAATTATATTTACACTAATTAATCCCTAATTAACCATTAAAATCCTCCAATAATTATATCTTCTTCATCACCGCCACCCCACCTCACCGGAACCACCAATCCGCCACCACCATCACCACTAGTTTCACTTTAATTAGTTGCAATTGAGCAAAAAGATAGAATCTTTTTGCATTTGTGGACAAATGAATTTGAATGGAGGGAGTATTAATTTTACTACTACTATGCCTTACTACTACTACTACTGTTGCTACTGCCTCACAGCCGTCTCAATTACTACTACTGCTATGCCTTATTAATTTTATGTGGGAAATTTCACAAGTATACCAATGGAGGGTTGTTGCTTTGGTTGGTTGGAGAAATCATTGGGTGGTTTTTGGAGAAGAAGAAGTGGGTAATATTTCAGATTTTTTGTTTGTGAATTTGAAATGAAGATGAAGAAGGGTGTGGGGCGTCGGGGCGAAGGTGGCGTGAAGGTGGAGGAGAAGAGGGAGTGGGGTGACGTGGAGGTGGAGGGCCGTAAGGGAGGAGCTGAATGAGGGACGGTGGTGAGGCAAAGGGCGGCAGTGAGGGAAGAGGAGGAGGAGCTGAATGAGGGGGGGGGGGGGGGGTTAGAGGGGATCTAAATATGTATATTTAGCAACAAAAAAAAAACAAAAAAAGATAAATAAATTCAACAAAACGCGCCTGTTTTAAATTATTTTTATATTTTATGCCACATTAGTTTTCAGGGGGTAAATAATATCATTTTTTTATATATTAGGTGTGTAATAGGTCACTAGTAAAGTTTAAGTGTGATGTCGACATTTGGGGTATAGTTTAGGGGTCAATCTATGTCTTTTGCCAATTAGTTTCTAAATATAAATAACTAAAAAGGTAGTTATTATCAATAAATAGGTCTTATAAGAAGCTACATCAAGTAATTATTCCTTCATTTAATTATAAGGATTTTTAATGGTTAGTGCACATATATCCATTTGGAGGATATGGTACTTGGGGCATAGCTAAAAATTACAAACTATTTTCTCCCTCCGCTCCAAAATAATTAAGGATTTAGTCTCTAAAAGTTAGTCCAAATAATTGAGGTTTTTAGTCTATCAAGCAGGTATTTCATTTTTTTTTTCAAATTTACCCTTGACACATTCTTAATTCAATGAAGAATTTAATGTTTGTTATAGCTTCAAAGCCCTTCTTAATTAAGGATATTTTAGTCAATACACCTCTTAATTTTTAGGAGTAAGTGAATCCTTAATTCATGTGCCCAAGTCTAAAACCTCGATTATTTTGGACCGAAGGGAGTAATATTTAGCGCTGAATCAACTAAAATTTGGGTCTGAAGTTATAAGCTTTAGATATATTAGTTTGAAGTTGGATTGGTCAAAGCCTAGCTTCAGACTTGTATGTTTCAAGTTGGCATATTGCATATGTAGTTCAAACTCCAAACATCTTCAAATTCATACATCAGAAGTTTGAACTACCAAGCCTAACTTCAAACTCAAAATATCTGAAGTTGATTCACATATTTTCGGAGATAGTTTACCAATCAAGACTAAGACAAAGAAGCTTTTGCGGGCCTGTTAGCCTATTAAATTTTTCCTGCTTCTGGTCCTAGGATCTCTATTCTTTGATTAAGAGAGAACTACGTCAAATGTACCTATGAACATTTAGAAAGAAAATCTATGAAGTGGATAAAAGAAGTGAGAATGCCTTTCTAGTAGTGTATTAACGTTGTTATAAACTATGGTTTACTCATTTGGTAAGATTGTATAAGCATAGGGGAAGTTTTGATAGTTTTTACAACTTGTGAGGTTTTCATGTTAATGAAAAAAAATACAACTTAAGAAATCTAAATTGCATGTCAAACAAAACTTCAACTTCAAATCAATCTAATTATAAATCACTGATTTCAAATCATATCCAAATGGGGCCTAAAACTGCCAGTGAATTTCTTGCTTTATACATTTAATGACATTTTGTTGTTAATAAACCTCCTGACCCTTTCCTCCCAACAGGGATCAAAATCGAATTTCGAACTTCATCTCTTTGTGATCTTTGATATAAGTAAATGTTATATAAAAGTCAAGTAATTACATAAAATGTCAATATTATTACTTTGATTTAATTATATTTATAGTAGTTTAAAACTTTAACTTATTTTGTTCTAAAAAAACTTTATCAAAGTCTTTCTTATAATAAATAGTCACAACCACTTAAAAACTTTAACTTATTTTGTTCTAAATTTTTTTTGTCAAAGTCTTTCTTATAATACATAGTCACAACTAGGGGTGTACATGGATCAGGTTGGTTTGGGTTTTTTAAAGACCAAATCAAATCAATTACATCGGGTTTTTAAATTTATAAATCAAACCAAACCAACAAAAGTCGGGTTTTCTCAGTTTTTTCGGGTTGCTCGGGTTTTTCCCGGTAAAGTCTTCATACAAAACATATAACTTGTACTTTAAATATTTCTTTAGTCCTAATAAGATACGACTATCTAATTAAGATATTTATTAAGAAAATAACATAAAATGTGAGATGAGAGATGACATTGTACTAAAATATTCAACAAAAAAAAGTAATGAAATTGCATAAAATAAAATGATCATAATCTAAAAGTACTAATAAGTCATGCTATAATAAATACGGCTAATTTATAAGACATATAGAAAATGATCATAATCTAAAAGTACTAATAAGTCATGCTATAATAAATACAGCTAATTTATAAGGCATATAGAAAATGATCATAATCTAAAAGTAAGTCATGCTAAAATAAGTACTGCTAATACGTATTAATTACATGACTAGATATTAAAGAAAAAAATAAAATTAAGTTATGTATTTGAACTTTCTAAACCAATATTAAACTAAAGAATAGATATCCAACATTATTGTCATTTCTAGTGTTAGAATTGAATTTCTTTTGTTAGCAATAGTATTGATTTGATTTTTGTTGAGATTTATTTGAGTTACCATCCATGGGTTATAAAACTTATAGACTATTCAAAATTCTAATTCCAAACTTGAAATAATATGTTAAAAGACAAAAACTATGAAAAAGTTTAAGAAACATTTATAATTTGCATTATAAATACATATTTTTATGTATAAAATATTTTTGAAATTTTATAAATGTAATGTCGGGTTGGTTTGGTTCGGTTCGCTTTGACTTTTTTTAGTTAAAACTAAACCAAACCACTAATGTTCGGGTTTTTTCTTTTAAAACCAAACTACTAGTTGAGTTTTTTTTCCGGTTTCATTCGGATTATCCGTTTGGTGTGATTTATCGGTTTCCTTTGTACACCCCTAATCACAACCACTTATCAATTTATGTGATACTACTTATTACTGTATAAAGTGAATCTTCATCTCTTTTTCGTACATACTTGACAGTTAAAAGTATACTTTTTAGAAAAAACAGGGCAAATAACGATTTCTCTAATAATAAGAATGTTTCTCAAATAGATTGCCCAAACACAAAATGATACTCGTACTACTTATTTTCTTAAAGTATTTTTATGAAATCTATTTTGATAAAACTAATTTTTAAGTAAGCAACTCTTGAAAGTTTGGTCAAGCTGTAAATTAGACTTTAGTAAAAAAACAAATCAGGTATTGAATGGAAATATGAAACCTCTAGAGTAGGAAAATGGAAAAAACTTAAAATAGAGTAATGGCATGTCATAATTAGTTAAGTTACCTTGATAATATAATATATTAAAAAACGTGCACAAATATTATACACATTTTATACATTTACAGTGTAAATTTTCTCTTTTAACAATTAGTGTTTATTATAAAAATGTATAATAATCGTATATGTAACATAATTATGTAAATATTTTGTTACATCGTCAATAGATAAAACTCAAACTCTATATTAGGCGTGTTCATGGTTCATTATCTGATCGGTTTTTGGTTAAAACTGAAACAAAATCAATTTAGTTAATTTTTTAACTATTAAGATCAAACCAAACCAAATCAAATATCACAAATGTATCGGTTTGATTGTTGTTGGTTTGGATAAGTTTGACAGGTTTTTTCAACTTTTTTTTACTCACTTTAAATTTGACTAATATTTAGTATATAATGAATAACCAATTCGATATTTAGTATAATATGCATCATAACCCAGTTTTCTAACAAAATATTGGGAGGCATTTTCATCAGTAAACAATAAACAATACACTATTTGTTATTGCATTATGCACGTAAAATAGTACGTACAAAAGAAGTGTTTGTGGTAAGCTACTAAAATTATACATGATCACAATTTTCTTTTATTTCTGCTAACTATGAAGTATTTTGAATAGGCTGAAGAGAAAAAGAGAAATGAGAATTTGTATAGGTTAGATTTTTCTTGCTTCTTTTACTGAGGCCTCATTTGCTTGTACTGAGGTCTGAATTTGAATGATTCGGACGTTAAATCATTAAGTGCATTTGTTTACATTAAGATCTAAGCACTTATTCAATTTGAGTAGGTTTTAATCATTAAGATCTTGAACAAAGTCTTTGTTACACTTCGTACTTTTGTATCTCGAGCTTCGTCAAATGTTAGTTGTCCCGGTCTTGGGAAGCAGGACTATCTTTGAGGTTATACGAGCTTAGACATTATCCAAAGTATATAAGCGTTTGAGACCATGATTGATAGGTATTGGAAGGTTCCGAGGGCAAGCGAATCGAAGAAATTAAGTTTGTTAAAAATCGGGAAAAACTTGGCAGAATTCCGGACAGGATTTTGGTCCAAATTTAGGGAGGTGTATCTTCTTGTATATGAGGAGTTATGGAATTCAAAAACCTACGTAAATTCAAGTTGAGTTCTCTTTCCAATGCAACAGGAATTTCGCAAATCTGAGAAGTACGGCGTTATGTACGGCCCGTCGTACCTCATTGTCCAAAAGTTGGCAGAATGTTGGAAAAATGCAGGTCCAGGTATGTGATCCAAGTACGGGACGTACATGGAAGTACGCCCCGTACATGGAGGGCATACATGGGAGGCGGTGGCCGACCTTTCTTGTTTTAAGAAGAGTTGGAAGGTTCATTTTTCATCATTACTCATCCAAACTTCGACCCTAAGCTCTCCTAAGACCCTGTGATCAGCTCATCAAGGTTCAAGAATAAATCCATAAGCAATCAATTCAAATCCAAAGAGAAAAGGGTGAAGACCACAAGAAAGCCATCTTTATGATGTTTTGTTGCTATTGAGGGTTGTTGTAAGCAAGGTATAGCTTGGAGTTCGACTTGAAGCTGCTATGGAAGGTAAGTATATTATGTTCTTGCTTGTGCTTAAGGTTATATAGATATTGGCTAAGCTAAAGGGATGGATTATACATGAACTAGTGCATGAAGTTGCTATTTAAGGATAATTGGATTCATGAACTGTTTTCTTGAATATATATATATATATATATATATATATATATATATATATATATATATATGATTTAAAGCTGGATTTTCTAGTGAATGACTTTGTTATCATGTTGAGGATATTTTTAAGTTAAAGTAACAAGTTGATAAAGGGTGATATGGGATATACGGGATCCAATCCGAGCTTACCGCTCGTCTTGAAGTGGTAATGACTTATGGTTGTTGATGGCATCTTGTTATTGGCATTTATGTTTGCTGGATTTCTATGGTTGTTGTGGTTGACATATGATTTTGGAGGAGGACCTTGTTATAGGGAAGATGTTGTCCGAATTTACGTAAACGAGCTACTAGCTTAAGTTACGGACTTAGATTTTACTTAAGCATTGATTGTCGATCTCCTTGTATCCATAACGACTCTATTCTTAGAAATATTAGAAGCTTATGTTTCTTGACCTCTATATGATGATATTTATCTTGTCTTATGGATTATTGATCCTTAGAAGTAAGTTATATGGATGATGTTAGTTCCATAATGTTAATCGGAGGTGCAACGACCTTACGTCACTCCGATTGATTCAGATTGTCTTCTTATCATTCATGCATTATGTATATATATGTATATAGCATGACCACATGCGTTATATACACGTATACTATATGATATCTATATGGGTTATGGGAAAGGTTATGGCGTTATATACGCACCACCACCCGATCAGCTGGCATATGATGATGATTTTTCCCACGGAGGCCGATATGATACGATGGGATGCCCACAGAGGCTTGATGGCGTTATATATTCATATATATGTATGACCAGGCGTTATATACACACATGTACGATACTTATGCATATCATGTCCCTCAGAGGCATTCAGATACACGGGTGGACTCCTCTTTGTCTCATGTTATTCTTATGTCTTTTTCATGTTTGTTCATGCCTTACATACTCGGTACTTTGTTCGTACTGACGTCCCTTTGTCGGGGGACGCTGCGTTTCATGCCCGCAGGTCTTGATATACAGGTTGACGGCCCTCTCAGTAGGATACCAGCTCAGCAGACAGTGTTATCACACTCCACTTATTCCGGAGTTGCCTTGTGAGTCAGTATGGATATGTATGCATATTTATGGGTATGGCAGAGCCCTATCCAGATCTTATGATGTTATGTATTCCTTAGAGGCTTGTACACAAATGTCATGTATATAGATGTTTTATAAGACCTTGTTAGTCTATAGTTTGAAATACGAATGTCCATGTCGGCATTATAGGCCCGTATATCATATGTATACCATGTTAGGGTCGTTCTTTGTCGAGCATCCTTTATACTTTGTTCATGGCGGCCCTCCTAGCCCACTTATGTACGCATGTATGTTTACGAATGTGTGTCATGATGGTACCTGGCAAGTAAGGCTCGGGTATCTGTTGCGATCCTCCGGTTCAGTTCATTGTTGACACCTAATTTTTTACCTCCCATAATTTATTTTAATTACCCAGAGTCCTTGGATATTAAACGGAGTAAAATGTGTATTTTTTTACAAGTCAAAATGATTTTATAAAATTATCTAGATAATATTTTGCCACTTTCATTTGGCAAAATAACTTGCATAATATTATAAATCATTTAGAAATTAATTTACACATTTTTATAATTAATATGGAACATTTGCTGAATTTAAGCAGGAAGGTAATTATTTATTTAATTGTTAAAATTATCAGAAAAATCAATTAGCAAGCATTTTACTCCATTTAATTCAAGAAATTTGATTAATTAAATGAATTAGTCATCTTACCCCTCAATTCTTAATTTTGCATATCCAAGGTGCATTTAGACAATTCGTTAGAATTAATCAAGTGTTTAATTATGGTTAATTCCATAATTTTTTTATTATGTGGCTAATTATGGCTACAGTTGAAATAATCAATTGTTGGCCAATTTTGGCCTTAATTGAAATAGGCTAATTTTCATGGTTTAAGTCGATTAAGGTCATTATTGCAAAATTAGCCTTTGATTGCCTGATAGTTTAATCCTGGCCTTAATTGAAATAGACAATTTCATGGCTTAAGCCAATTGAGGTCATCATTGCAAAACTAGTCTTTAATAGATGGATTAGGCTAATTATGACCATAATTGAAATGATCAATTTCATGATTTAAAGTCAATTGAGGCTATATTTGCAATTTAAGTCCATTCGCATATTAACCATGTTCATTAGTTTCGTTAATTAGTTAATTAACTCGTATTTGGCCATTAATTAAAGGATTTAAGTCATTACTTGTCTTAGTTATGGCCATATACACATGTATATATATATATACAACACACACGTAGGGTTTTGCTAACCTACAACATGAAGGTTGTAGGTTAGCATTGTACCCATATTTGAGTTCTCCAAAATACCCCTACTTTTTCTATAATAGTGGGGACAACTTTGTCTTTTCCCAGAAATATATATCCCAAAACTGGCCATCTTCCTCCGTCAAAGCTCCAATCCTCTTCGGAATTTCAAATCATTTCAGCAAACTCCCCCAATCTGATCTCATATATGTCAATGTTTAGCCTCTTCAACCTAAACCAAGGTGAAATCAGAAGCCTCACTCACGGGTGAAAGCAATTTGAAATTCAACGCAAATAATGGTGTCCCGATAGTTAAAATTCAAGCAGAAGATGAAACTCATTGGTAATCAAAATCAAATAATAAGAAAACAAGAAGCACTGACATCGACCAAATGAGAAAACATAAAAAGAAAATGAATAGCCCACATTTGTTGTTTCTTTGATTGGTTTCTTTTTCTTCTTTAATAACTAACTGTTGAGCTCGCCTGAGATATGTCGGAGGTCGAGATGGGATGAAGGTTTAAAATTGCTCATATGCAAGTTCATTAATTGGTTTGTTCGCAATAAAGTGTTGAATTCAATTTTGTTTCATTCATTGTTTTACAAAATGTTCCTGAAATAACTGAACCCAAAAAAAAAAAAAAAAACTCATTGGATCTATTTACAGATTATTCTTTGCAACGTTGATAGAATGAGAACAGATTGTTCATTTGAAAATGGAGTGGGAATTGCATCAGAGAAACTGGGTGTTTTTTCATGAAAGACAAAAGTGTCCCTCATTTAATGTGTTGGCTTATAATAATATAAGGGCATTTTGGAGAACTCAAATATGGATACAATGCTAACCTACAACCTTCATGTTGTAGGTTAGCAAAAACCCTATATATATATATATATATATATATATATATATATATATATATATATATATATGAGACTGCCCCCTATCCTTTTGATTCAGCCGGGCCCAGTCCATTAAAGGAACTGACCCGGCCCACTTCATGATTAAAAGGGTGAAAACCCTCTCCCTTTTTCATTTTTTGTTCAAACCAAACGCACCCTTAGCTGTTCCTGAAACCCTAGTCATGCCTCCCCCAGCCTCTCTCTCCTCGTCATCGGCTTGAAATTTGAAAACAAAACTCATTAAAGAAATTCAGTCAATGACCGTTTGATTTGCATAAAACAAAAAAAAGGGTGGTGATTTTACCATGTTTGGCTGTTCTACGGTGGAGAAAGGGTAAAACATTAAAATTTAATGTTTTACCCCATTTAATCGAGCATCCACTGCATAAAGCAAAAAAAACAACTCAACTTTTGCCATTTCAAGCCGATGACGAGGAGAGAGAGGCTGGGGGAGGCATGGCTAGGGTTTCAGGAACAGCTAAGGGTGCGTTTGGTTTGAACAAAAAATGAAAAAGGGAGAGGGTTTTCACCCTTTTAATCATGAAGTGGGCCGGGTCAGTCCTTTAATGGACTAGGCCCGGCTGAATCAAAAGGATAGGGGGCAGTCTCATATATATATATATATAGGGTTTTGCTAACCTACAACATAGTTATGAGGAACCGCACGGATTGACCGAATTCGAGTCAAATCCGACCGTTTATTTACTTGGTTACTCAATTCCCAACCGTTAGATGTGGTATTGAGAGATGCAATTCTCAGAATTGCAAAACTCCTACATTGAGTCTGAATTAGGGTTTTTGAGAAATTGGGGTTCTATATAAAGAACCTCCAAATCACTTTATTTCAAACCGGGCAACATCGAATATCACATACATATTCAAAAACACTTTAATTACCTAGGGTTTAGCAATTTTGCTGAACCTTTACTTATTAGAGTGAGTTTAAGTTTTTTTTAAAAATTTATTCTTTGTGTTTGTGTGTGGCTGAGTCTTGAGGTTGAGAAGCAAAGCAATCTCCAAAGGTCCGATCTCGATCAGAGGCTGCACTTAAAAAAGGTAATTCCCTTTCGTTTAGTTAATTTTTAGCAATTTTTAGTAATTATTTGAGTGCTTTAAATTTCTTATATGATTTGTTGATTAGTTATGCTTTATTTCCTGTTTATAGTTGTTTTAGTGGTATTATGCATGTTTAAACTTAGATTACTCCTATTTTTAGTTTAATTTTGTAATTATTTTAGCTTTGTATGCAATTTAGGTTCATCATGTGCTTTAGGTCTACATTTGTTTACTTATGTGTCATTTGATTGGTCACATATTTATAGCCTGTTTGGCCAAGCTTATTTTTCTCCCAAAAGTAATTATTTTTTCAAAAAGTGCTATTTAAAAAAAAAGTGAGTTGTTTGACCAAGCTTTTGGAAGAAAATAAGTACTTTTGGGGAGTAGTAGAAGCAGTTTTTCAGAAGCTAAAAAAAATAGTTTTTGCTCAAAAGCACTTTTTTGAAAAGTACTTTTGAGCAAAATATACGTAGAAGCACTTTTTAAAAGCTTGGCCAAACACAAACTGTTTTTAGCCAAAAGTACTTTTGGAAAAAGTAATTTTTAAAATAAGCTGTTTTTAGAAGCTTGACCAAACATGCTATTAGTCTAGATTAGGTAGTTTGTTAATCATGCTTATGTGCACTAGCTTTCCTATGATTAGTCAGCCTGAACTAGTCTTATTAGGGTTCTGTTTTGATTAATCATATATCTATGGTTGTTTAAGTATGGTCTATATGCTTAGTAATGATTGACTACACATATCTTAGGTCTGTAACTTGCTTAGCTATGTCACATGTGTTCCTTTTGGCTAAGTTACGTGTCAATTAGCTTGCAGTTCACTTAATTATGACTATGAATGATAACCACTTATCAGTTTAGGCCTATTATATTCCACATGCCAGTTTATTTGAGGTCTTCTTGTCATTCAAGTTCAGTATAGTTATGTATGCTTATTTAAATGCCTTCTAGTCAAGATTTTTGTTTGCAATGTCAGTTTTGTATAACCATGTATGCAGTTTCAGTTTGAAGCCTCTTCCTTATAGTCTAGGATGAGTATATTTTTATGTGCTATTTTGGTTGAGGATTTGTTATTGGTATCAGTTCGACATGAGCCTTATCACCCATTTAAGTCATGATAACTTTACATAAATATGAGGTGTGAGTATACTGTTTAAAGAAAATGAGTTTGGCATGTTAAGATTAGGCATATAAGTTTGTCTTCTGTTTTCCCCCTTTTTGCAACTGAACTATCAGCCTTGTCTATATTACTTGAACCCCTTGAGCATGAGTTCACATCCAAATATAGCTTGTTTGATTAAAATGGCATGACTAATGACTTTTAAGTGATAATGTTTGTCCATTCTAGCCTTATATGATTTCAATAAGGTCCCTATTTGACTTATGAGTTAATTTTGACAAAATATTAGCATTAGTCTGAACTTTCCTGATCCACTTGGCTAAATTAAGTTCAAATGGCTTCCAATCAAGACCAAATAGGGTTAATAAAGGCCTGAATTTAGTTGCAATCACCTAAAAGTATGTAGTAACCTTAAGTAGGTGCCTTATTTGCTCTGTTATGTCATAACCAGTTTAAGCTAAGGTTCATTCAATAATTGTATTAGTCTAGTATATGACAAAAACACACCCACAATACACATATATGTCTATCTGAGTTAAGTGGTTTGACTTGGATTGAGTTTATTGCTTACATGTCTTAAATTTTGCATATTGCCCTCTAGTTTTAAATCAAATGCTTGACTTCCTGCTGCATAATGTGAATATTTGTATTTTTAATCAGTGTGTTCAATACATGCCCCCTCCAGCAATCTGTGGTGAGAACTATTGAATGAATAAGGGTCTAAAAGTGACATACTAAGTCTGATATACATATGTTTCAAGGTTCTAGGTTGTTGGTCTAAGGCCAAGTGTCTAGTTGTGTGCAAATCTTCCTCTTTTTCTCTTATTTGAGCATGACCCCTTTCCTGAGTAGTGACATGAACCTCAAATGCACCACATGAACTGGCAGCGTATTATTTCCTTTTTGGAATCTAGCCTGGACTTGAAAAAATACTGATATCCTGTTTGCTTGTTGATCATTTGTGTTGAAATTCCTATCTACGCTCAGTTGGTTCTGTCAAATACTTATGCCCTCATGATTAAATGCTTGTATGATGCTTCTTTGTGAACCTGTTAGTATCTATCTGAGTATGATTATCGTCCCATTTGAGTAGGTTAAGGACTTGTATGATGCACATTTGATTTATAAGGTGATATTGTAATAAGAGGTTGTCACTTGGGGTTTGATTGACCATAGGTGTGACTTATCTAGGTCTAGAAGGAAAGAGGATAGGGCTTGGAGTTTTTAGCCAAACTCAGCCTGGTCCTCTTCATTTTAGGCTGCTGGAACCTCTATGATTAAAATAGGCAAAGTCATATATAGCATACATGTTAAGACACCTTTGAAGTGCAGAGGATGATATAGAATGTTTCAGTTTTGGCACATCATTAGATTTGTTTGACTCTAAATTCTGTATATTAGGCATATCATGTCTACTACACTCTCTTGTATTCCCTTTTTGAATCTGTCTTTGCTCCTTTAAATAAAGTCTTAAAACATCAAGTGGGACAAGATTTCTCCATCTGAGTTCAAATATTGACTTCTGTTGGTTTAAGTTGTAGTATACAAAGGATATACCCAAATATACAAAGGATATATAGTCTTTGCATACCTCTGGTATATATGAACTTGTATATATTTGGTATAGTCTGCAATATATCACCTACATATAGGCTCAGAACTGTTAAGCTTTTGCCTTATAAAGAATGTTTTGATTTGGGACTGTCTCTTTACTTTTGCTATATTGGGTTTTCTTTTCATCTGTTGTTAATTGACTCTACTTGGGCCGTGTCTTTGGCCATCTGTTACTTCAACTAGGCTTGTTTTGTTTAAGCTTTCCTTTGTGTTTGTAATTCTGAATTGGGCCTTTTATATTCCATGTGTAAATTTTTTGAACGTGTATCAACATGTGTGTTATTTGTATAATTATGATTAGTATATGTTAAGTGGATTGTCTCTAACCCAATACCTTCTTTTCCCCCTTTTTTTGTGTTTGCATGTGAAAAAATTTTGAGGCCACTTGGGCCATTTCTGTCCATTTAAAACCTGTTGGGCCTACGGCCCAATCCCTTTTTTTTTTAATCGAGTCCGCGAGGAATGAATGAAAGGGTGGCTAATATTGATTGAAGGCCCAACTATGGGTGAAAATAGTTAATTGGTGGGCTTAGGGAGGCCCACCAGCCTAACCCTTTCTTCATATATCTATGAATTTATTTGTAATATATAGTTGTATATGTAAACAACACTTGTAAATATTGAAACCCTCATGAATGCTTAGAATTTAGGAAAACGCTAGTGTTATTAGGAAGTCGCTCAAATGATTTTCTAAACTCGGTCAATTCTTAAATACAAGCATGAAATCGATATTTTAACTTTTGTAAGTGTTCCTCAAGTTTAGAATCAGTTTGTTAAGTATGGATTAAGGCAATTGGATTTGATTGATACTAAGTTATAAATTTTGGAGGCCTTTCCCTTTTTGTGGAAATCTGAAAATGAACAGACAAGGGAAAAATCAGCTTTTGGGCCTTAAGCCCATTTACGAACTGTTTTCAAACAAACTACATGGCTGTTTTGCCATTTGGGGATTTAGTATTGAATTGGACTAAAATTTGGACCACAAGAATGATTTGGGCCTAAGATTTATTTGTAGAATTGAGATGGGTAATTTGGAGTATAACTTACAACAAAATTTTAGATTTTACCCAGTAAAAGGGATCTTGTAGCATTTGTTTGAACCTAAAAATGATTTTTAGAAAAACAAAAAGCTTTTGGGGCCAAAAACCCAAAACTTAAAGGGACAAAGGCAAAAGAGATATACTTAGATCAAATTTGAGAACAAGATGGCTTTGGTGTAGAATACGACTTGGCCTATTTTTGAGCTTCAATGGAACTTAAAAATGGACTTAATAAACTTTCCTTTTTATACTCATATTATAAAAGGGAGATATACTCCACCTATTTTTCTTATATATATATGTATATGTAATAAAAAACCTATAAGAACTAAACTCATATCATTAGGACCAAAATAGTAGTAACTCTACTGGGCAGAAATTCCGAGTGTGTCTTGGTCCTGAAATGAAGTGAGTTGAACACTTATACGGATTTTGAAACCAAAAACCCCCTTTCCTAAGGGGACATTTTGCTGAAATTTTGAATTTATGATAAAGAATGACATTTTTGCGATAAAGTAAACAT
Organism: Lycium barbarum; assembly: GCF_019175385.1. Lineage (NCBI taxonomy): Eukaryota > Viridiplantae > Streptophyta > Magnoliopsida > Solanales > Solanaceae > Lycium > Lycium barbarum. The sequence continues at coordinate 14,724,040 of NC_083342.1, forward strand.
TTTTAAGCAAATAATTACAATAATCGCACATTGAAGCTCGTAGGTCAACCGTATTCTACGGATCCTTAATACTAGGATGCTTAAAACCTTTCCTAGGGGATCACCAGAACCCTTACCTCGAACTCTGGTTCTAAAAGCATTTTTCTCTTGCTTGATAAACTCTTTTAACCCAGTTTTCCTAATTTCCCTTAAATAAATTAGGTGGCGACTCTAAAATACTAAAATTTATGCACCCGCATAAAAGTGAACCGTAATAGTCGTGACAAACTTGGTATCAAAGCAGTTCTGTCCTTGGATTGTCTACAAGCCGTCTCTAGTAGAGTCTTATTTATGGGTGTGTTGCGTTCCACGCTTATAAACAGGAGGTTGCAGGGCATTTAGGATGGTTATCTTTCCTTCTTGTTCTAGATCGTGCTATAGAGCCGAGTCATAGGGTGTAACTGTGATATTCTTAACCCTAACCTTTATTTGCTTTATAGTTGAAAGGTGATTCCTTCGAGAAGGACTACAGACGACTTTAGGGCTAAGATGACGACGAGAGTGGGAGTGAGTTACTCTATAGAAGAGGACCCATCTGAGATTACGCCTACTATTGAGACCGATCCGTCTGAGATATAGGAAGGGCTGTCATTTGGGGTGGTTTTGACCCCGGCGAGGTTAGATCAGCAAGGAAGAGCTTCAGTAATACTAGCTCCACCGGTGGTCCCAGTTGAGCAAGAGATAAGGGGCCTCTGAGGAATTGAGAAACCCGCAGTCTTAGTCATCCGTTAATTAGGACTTGCCTGTACTTACAGAATGTGATCTAGGTGAAGATGATGGCCCGAGTAGAGGGCCTAGGATAACAGGTACTTATTTGGGATCCCCGAACGATAGTAGGTCGCAGGTAGAGAGGTAACATACCAGACCACTTGCCTAACTTATCCCAGATCAGGGCTAACAGGTAGGGTTGTGGCGATATCTATGCATATCAGAGTACCAGAACTGGAAAGATACAGGTCGAGTAAGACCCCTTTGTAATCTGTGCGGCCGGGCACATGCCGGACCTTATCGTATGCGTGATGGGGGTTGCTTTTGGTGTGGGAGTCTGTAGCACCAGATTCGGACCTGTTCTAGCTTGAACTGAGGGGATCAGAATAAGGGAAAAAGAGAGTCTAGGATGACGATACTACGACAGGTAAACTTGTTGTTTTGATAAAAAATTTCACATACCTTTGGGACCGCTATTGATATGTTATGCACTTTATTCAAAAAAAAGGGGGATGACTTTTTGAGTATTGTTAGTAAGGCTAAAAAAGAATGGGGTAAGAACTAGAAGGAAAATTTCGATGGGATTTCAAGTCGGAAGATAGTAAACGACTGCGTTTATGATGTGAGTGGTAACAGTCTTGAGGTTCTCGAATAATAAGACAATGGTATGACTAGATAGAGTTGCATTCTCTTTTTAGGGGGAGGTATGGTAAGGATACGTATATGCTTTAATATGACATCTAAATATAGTTATTCAAATGATTTACAAGCAGAAAAGTAAAACACGAATGATGGATTAGGAAAAGAGTATAGATTATCAAGGTTATATGTTTAATGTCTAAAGGTGATATGGGGCGGAATGTAAGATTTTCCGAGGATAGTTATTGTTTTAAGCATTAAAGGGGTTATAATGATCAAAAAAAGCAAAAGAACGGCGTACGCTACTCAATGAGTTAGATATCGACGGGATCTTTCTTATCCATAGATTATATCATAAAAGATGTTATGCAGGGACATAAGTATAAGAGTATAATAATCATGAATTGTCTCGAAGGAACGTATAAGACAAAAAGTAGGACCAAGGTACAAAAAAATTAGCCTCCAAAATTTTTACGATGACGGGATTATCAAGTTAGTAATGCAGGGCTAAATAGCTAATGAAGTAAGCAAAAGATATTTCAAGAAGATCATCTAGAATAAGAGTAAGGAGCGAAGGATTAAGAAAAATTAGGAACAGAATCTAAGAAGGATGGAAAGTGAATAAGTTCGAGGTTGCAAGTAGTATAAGTTACATTTTTCCTTAGCGATAAATTAGTAATATGAAAAGGGCCTACCAGAAGGTCGAACGCTTAGGTAACAGAGAGATGTTAACAATCAAGATGGACTTTTGAGGAGAAGATTGTGTTAGTTATCACTACAGTGATTGGATGAGTAGGTGAATAGAAGGAGAAAAATGATTAATGAAAGAGGATCGGGGGAAATCATAAGGATCTCTTCGATGACAGGTTAAGCCGTCCAGGACCAGTACGCCAATAAAGGTATATATATATATATACACTACCTTAAAGGGGAAAGACGAAATGATAAGTATTGGGTCAGAAGTATGCTTTGTTAAATAATGAAAAGATGGAGAGATGGTGACAGAAAGGATTTAGAAACCACTTCAAAAGGTGACACACAAGTGGAACGATAAGGTATAGGGACGATTGACGATAAACGCAGTCAGACGGTCATATACACGAATAGGCAAAAGATGGGAGGCAGAACTCCAGAGAAGAATCTACTCAAGATTATAAGATGAAGGTGCAATGAAAGGTCTATTAATGAAGAAATGAAGAAGGATTGATCATGATGGCACTCAGGGTTAAAGATGGATTAAGATCAAATATAAGTGATGTAGCTACCTTGAATTAGTCATACCGATACGAAGTTACAATATCAAAGGATGGTCGGGAAGGAAGCAACGACAAAAGGAGTATAAGGAAAGCTTAAAGGGCGAACCCATTTGAGTCAGGAACTAGTAATGTCAACGTTGAGAATAAGATGTGGGCTTGACAATAGAAGAATGACGAAATAAGAATGAGCCAAGATAAAGTAAGCGAGAACTTGACGAGAAATTCTCTACATCCAAAGCAACTTCGATGAGTATGATAAACACGCATGATGGCATGGAAGCGGAAACCCATTGATGGTATTAGAATTTCATGTACAAGAGATTCAGAATGTAAGGGAACTAGAGCCTAGTTGCAAGCGAAATGAAGAAAGATAATCCTAAATAAGGAACTGGAAGCTAGTAATGGTAGTAAAAAGGACGAGGAGAGGTAACTTCGCATAAGATGGTTTGGTTGTAATAGAGTGAATAAAGATAGGACTAGCACTATAACATATATGTTTATTCGTAAAGTCGCAAGTCATTAACCAGCAAGCAAACTAAGGATTGTGAGAAAAGTCACTGGGTGATATAGAATTATGTGTCACGGGATAGAATAAATATATAAAGGTTCTACTAGATAACTATGGTATACGTCAGGAACCTAGGGAGCAAACTAGAGCGTGGTATGTCTTTATAGCCGAGGTGAAAGGAACATCGGTATGAGGATCCCGTTTAGGGAAAACAAAAAGGATACTCAAGAAAAGAATAACTCAGTATTCAAAGTTGATGGATAGCAGATTCTAAGATGTTAGGGCCGATTATGTGTTTCAAATGTAGCAGGGTTGTAAGGCAAGATCATGACTAAAGTTCACTATTCTCGTTATCCTATCTATTCAGGGGTAACAAAGATATATCATGACCTCAGAGAGCAGTATTGGTGAAGGAAGTACTGTAGAATTTGTGGTTCGTTAGTAGGTGAAGATTAAGCACCAGAAGCCTGGTAGACTATTGTAGCATATGGAGATACCGACATGGAAAGGAGAAATAATCAATATAGAACTCGTAATAGTAAGGAATCATGTAAGCTATATATCATAGAGATTTCTTGGTTGCATGGCATTCCTATCTATTTTATTCGACTAGGGTGCCCAGTTCATGACTAACGCCTGAAGATCCTTACAGAGAAATCTGGAAACGCAGGTTACCCCAGCACTGCCTTTATAATAGATAGATGGGCAAGCGGAGCGCACTTTTCGGACGCTCGAGGATATGTTACGAGCTTGTGTGCTAGACTTTAAAGGACGTTGGGATGACCATTTATCGTTGATTGAGTTTACATATAATAATAGCTATCATGTCAGCTTTAAGATGGCCCCTTATAAGGCGTTATATGGAAGAAGATGTAGATCTCCTACAGGATGGTTCGAGGTTGGAAGCCCGAACTATTCGGACCAGATTTGGTGCATCAAACCATAAAGAAAGTGAAAGTTATTCAGGCTCGTTTTTCATTCGCCCAGAGTGATCAGAAGTCATATGCTGATGTTCGCTGAAAGAATCTTAAGTTTCATGAAGATTTCGCCAATTCGGTAAGCTTAGCCCAGATACATTGGCCCTTACAGGGTTTTGCGCAGAATAGGCCAGATGGCTATGAGATAGATCTACCTTCAGACTTGGAGTATGTACATCCAGTTTTTTATGTATCCATGCTCTGTAAGTGCATTAAAGATCCTTCCAGAGTCATACCAGTAGATGATGTTCAGGTTACAGGACAGTTATCACATGAAGAGGTTCTGTTTCCATCGTAGGCTAACAGATTCATAGATTGGAAACCAAAGATATGGCTTCGGATGTTAGAGAAATAACTTGGGGAGATAAGGAAGATATGAAGCTCTCAGATATCCTTACTTGCTTTGAATCTCAGAGAAGATCCAGACTGGGACATCACCACCCTCAAATACGTAGTATAATTCTAGTTATTATTATTGGTCGCGTCGGACCATTGTTGTTATTAATTGTATAGCCCTGTACGTCGTTGTATTGTTTAGTTAGCTGCGTGGCAGGTTGGCAGTAATAAAGTTACAGAGGAGACTTTGCCAAGATTTTTATAATTCTCTAAGAGTTTAACTTTCGAGGACGAATGTTTCTAAGGGGGGAAGGATGTTGCACCCCGTACTTTTGTACGACGAGCTTCGTCAAATGTTAGTTGTCCCAATCTTGGGAAGCGAGACTATCTTCGAGGTTATACGAGCTTAGACATTTCTATCCTAATTATATAAGAGTTTGAGACCAATATTGAGAGGTATTGGAAGGTTACAAGGGCAAGCGAATCGAAGAAATTAAGTTTGTTAAAAATTGGGAAAAACTTGGCTAAATTTTGGACAGGATTTTTATCCAACTTTAGGGAGTTATATTTTCTTATATATGAGGAGTTATGAAATGCACAACCTATTTAAATTCAAGTTCAAAGACTTCTCTTTCCAATGCAATAGGCAGTTCGCAAATCTGAGAAGTACGGTGTCAAGTAAGGCCCATATAAAAATGTACGTCCAAATGTTGGCAGAATATTGGAAAAATAAAGGTCCAGGTACTTGATCCAAGTACAGGACGTACATGGAAGTACGCCCAATACATAAAGTGCGTACATGGGAGGCGGTGACCGACCTTTCTTGTATTAAAAAGAGTTGGAAGGTTCATTTTTCATCACTTCTCATCCAAACGTCGAACCTAAGCTCTCCTAAGACCCTATTATCAGTTCATCAAGGTTCAAGAGTAAATCCATAAGCAATCAATTCAAATCCAAAGGGAAAAGGGTGAAGACCACAAGCAAGCCATCTCTGTGATGTTGTGTTTCTATTGAGGGTTGTTGTAAGCAAGATATGGCTTGGAGTTTGACTTGAATCTGTTGTGAAAGGTAATTATATTGTGTTCTTTCTTGTGCTTAAGATTATACATATATTGGCTAAGCTAAATGGATGGATTATACATGAACTAGTGCATGAAGTTGCTAATTGAGGATAGTTGGATTCATGAACAGTTATCTTGATATATATGTATGATTTAAGGATGGTTTTGCTAGTGAATAACTTTGTTATCATGTTGAGGATATTGTTAAGTTAAAATAACAAGTTGATAAAAGGTGATATGGGATATACGGGTTCCAATCCGAGCTTGCCGCTCGTCGTGAAGTGGTAATTACTTGTGGTTGTTGAATGGCATCTTGTTATTAACATTTATGTTTGATATATTTCTATGGTTGTTGTTATTGACATATGATTTTGGAGGAGACACTTGTTATGGGGCGAGGTTGTCCGAATTTACGTGAATGAGCTACTAGCTTAAGTTACGGACTTAGCTTTTACTTAAGTATTGATTGTGGATCTCCTTGTATTATAGATTGAGTTGAAATTGTTTGGAGGATTACTTGTGAGGTATTAACGACTCAGCGGAATAAGGTATGTTAAGGCTATTCTTCCTTCTTTTGGCATCAGCAGAATGAAACGAAACGTAAACGAACGGTATCCATAACGACTATATTCTTAGAAATGTTAGAAGCTTATATTTCTTGACCTCTATATGACGATATTGATCTTGTCTTTTGGCTTATTGATCCTTCGAAGTAAGTTATGTGGATGATGTTAGCTCCATAATGTTAATCGGAGGTGCAACAACTTTATATAACTCTGATATATTCAGATTGTCTTCTTATCATTGATGCATTATGTATATATATGTATATACCCTAACCACGGGCATTATATACGCGTATACTATACAATATCTATATGGGTTATAGGAAAGGTTATGGCGTTAAATACGCACCACCATCCGATCAGTTGGCATATGATGATGATTGTGCCCACAGAGGTCGATATGATACGATCGGATGCCCACAGAGGCTTGATGGCGTTATATATGCATACATATGTATGACCGGGTATTATACATGCACATGTATGATACTTATGCATATCATGACCCGCAGAGGCATTCAAATACACAAGTTGACACTACAAAAAAAACAGCGTTTAGTGACGGACGTATTCCGTCGCTAATCAGCATATATATCTGTTGCTAAACATGTGTTGCGACGGATTAGCGACGGAATGTCGTTTGTTATGATTTTGCATGTTGCTAACCTATTAGCGACGGAAAAATGAAATCCGTAGCAAACTTAGCGACAGAGTAGCGACGTATGAGATCCGTTCCACATTATAGCAACGGAATATTTTGTTGCTATTGTTATGAATTCCGTGACTAATTTCATATTTCTTTTCGTCGTTTTAGTAAATTAGCGACGAAAACCATTGTCGCTAATCCGTCGCAAAATATTTGAATTATTTGTGCCTGCATTTAGCGACAATACAATGTTTGTCGCAGTCTGTAGCCTACTGTTTTCCCTCTAGCAACGACCAAAATCCGTCGCAAATCTGTCACAAATATTTTTCTTCCAATTTTTTTTTAAATACACCTGTTGAAACATACTAAATACAAATTAATAAATACCCTTAAAAATAACTGACATTCACATAAAATAATATTTATAAAAAAGATTCAAAATAGATAGCGGAATCCTAATCGTTAAGTCCAAAACACCGACAACACCAAGCTATCAACTACCAAAACAACCCACACATCCATCAAGTATTGTTAGTGCATAATTTTGTTCTTTCCAGCAAAAAGCAGATAACATAAAAAACTAATGCATGGGTGAAGGACTACGATCATCATCAGAAACTAAAGGATCAACATCGTTAACGTTAGCAGTAGTAGGAGGAGGCACTATGGGTGTCACAACTGATGGTTTGTCGATAGGAGTATTTGGATGATGTGATGGTGAAGAAATCACTCCACGTGCCTTCTCAATAAATAAAGGAAGCAAGCGATCTGTCAGTGTAGGAATCAATCGCATCACTAACTCCTCCATATTTTCTGTCGGTGCTGATTGAGAAGTTGAAGGTGCTGCTGATACTGAAGCATTAAAGCCAGAATTGACGCAAAGATTCGGCCCATAATAACTTTGTGCTTGAGATCCAAGACCATATATTCTTCTCTTCCTTGTTCCTCCAGCAGCTTCGTAATATGCTTCACATTGATCAATATCAGACTGAGACTGTGATTTTTCCCGTAATATTTCTTGATATCTTTCCTGTAATAAGTAGTGAAATTAAAACATCAAGAATACTAACCATTCAATTTTACCAAATAAAAAGAGAAATGAATTCCAAAGATAAGGGAGCAGATATATTTATCCATTTTTCGTTGGAATTGAAGTCTCATGATGACCAACAAAAAAGAGTTTCATACACCTTGGATATAAATGATCATATACACTGTCTTATAGTCAAGTAACAGAACATGAAAACAAAGACAATTAGAGTTCCTAAACAACAAATAGAAGGACAATTTCAGGCTATTTCCTATTGATTTAAGTCATTACTGATACTACTTTTCAGTTCTTCCTGTCTAGTAGACTGTTTATATCAAGCAAAATTAAATTGACCAACATCATCTAAGGCAGACTCATCATCTTCCGACAGCATCCAAGGCTGCTTAGGACCCTGCTTAGGACTTGCTTAAGCAACCGCAGCAAAATTTATTAAGTAAATTAAATAATAAACTGGTACCTGTGGTAAAGAAATAATTAGAACGTGGATCGTAGAAGAGCGTCTCAGTATTAGAGATACGTCATGTTGAAAGGAGAAAGCTGTTTAATTAAGTGCTAGCAAGCATTAGTACTGAGTTGCTTTGTTAGAAAGTTACAAGGTTCATGAAATGGTTAAAAAGCAGGTCGAAAACAGTTGCTACAAGCTTAAGTGGAGATGCCAGATACCAGTTTACGCATTATTGGAGAAATAGCATGCTGGAAATTTATAACATAGTGCCCTTAAAAAGTGATTTTACTTCAGTATAATGATCGGAAAGAGTTCATGATCAACTATCTTCTGTCCTTCGTCCATTTTTGTATTCATAATAAAACTTATGGTTGATTTGTTTATTGGTAAGGTGATAAGTTAATAACCGTGGATCAATTTTTTCTTTCCCTGTCAATTCTTTGAATTAGAATGTTTGCATTCATGTTATGGTCATCTTTTTGTTTTCCTTCTTTACATTCCTCCAGGGTCCTAAGCAGCCTTGGATGTTGTCGGAAGATGATGAGTCTGCCTTAGATGAATTAAATTAATTCTGAAATTATAAAATTTTGAACTTACATGGACAGCTCGGGCACGCTCATCAACAAAAGATTCTCCATCATGATCATGTGTATGGACATGCAAATGTACCTCACCTGGTGCTTGTTTACATTCCTCCGGGGTCCTAAGCAGCCTTGGATGTTGTCGGAAGATGATGAGTCTGCCTTAGATGAATTAAATTAATTCTGAATATTGACTTGAGAAGGAGAACTGATGCTGAAACTTGTGTAGCTGTTTCCCTGGAATATCAAACGCAGACAGCGCATTCGAACTCCCACCTTGGTCCTTGTCACCAATAATCTCCTCATCTGGAATCTAAAAGCGAAAAAAGAAAAAGGTAACGCAATGCTCAGAACTTGCTTTTGTTTCATTAATTAAGAAAAGATTTCCAATGTGGACAATCTAGACTGAAATTCTTCATTTTGCAGCAAGTTTCACAACTATCAATTGAAGAGGCCAATAAAATTGAGCTTGCGAAAATACACATTAACCGAGAACCTCCATTTGTATACATTGAGAAACTAGCATATGATTGAAAATACTGAGGTACATGTGCATCAGAAAATAGATCTACGTACCAAGGTAGCCTGTGCCTTCAAATCTTCAAGGTTAAAATTCCAGCTGGTAATCCCCCGTTTATATTCATTCTGCATATAGTATTGAGGCACAGTAAGATCCAATTTGCAAAGATAAAAAGTAATATTGAAATGATGTACCAAAAGTAAGGTGTGAAAACAGAATTTGAAGCAAAATAGTAACGGAAAAAAAAAAGGGAAACCTGGAATGGAACAACTTCTAAAACATGTATCAGTGCTTTCAAAAACAAATTCTTGTGTGTTGCTATCCTGCTAGATGAAGAATAATTTCTTTTCTTTCTATTTTAAACTTGGAGTAGCTATTCCCAAAAAACAAAGAAACTTGCCTCGGGGTTTAATGATCAAAGTTATCAAACAATCACCTCGGAGTTCGGAAATTTCCTATAAGGTGGCGATCCTAAAAAATATAGGGAGTTTAATGTCGCAGCATTTACACAAACGGTCAATTTCTTAGGATGTGACAAGTCAATCTTTTGAACTATATTAAAATGGCATTACCTTAATCAAAAAAAAGTTCAAAATATTATCCGGTTAACTAAATAATATTCCTCCAAAAACACTTGTTTCCCTGCAACCTGCTAGTACCCCATTTGTGCCTAAGATTTTCCTACATCCATCTTGTATATCAAATTTAAAAAGCACTGGACATATGACACATCGACTGGGATGAACCGGAGAGTCTAGTCGTATGAATTACTTACCTCCAGTAAATACTGTTACTTTCTTGTTTGTTACATTTATTTTCCATAGATAAGCAATTTACAGAAAAACCATCTTATTTCCTAATGCACGCTTAACGTAAGCATGTAAGATACTCATTCTGTTATATAAGGCAATATGTTATACAGATATCAAAATCTCAGTTTTCTTGTGAAATTGGCTGTGCACAGCAAACCTGTGATATTTCTTCTTTCTGCCCATCTGGTATCTTCTTCTGTGCTAGCATGTCTTCTTCTTTCCTCTACTTTCCTCTACAATTAGGTTAGGAAAAACTCTTGTTAGCATAGAAATGCTGATCAATATTATCATCTGGATAAAGTATCATGTGGTTCTAAAGAGGGGAAACTCGGATTAAGTGACAACAAATCACCTTCAAGGCCTTCATGCGATCTCCAAGTGCTGGCAAACCCTCCAACAATGTTCTAGCTATATAATAGTTGGACCTTGCTTGCTTAAAGAAAGGGTGCTTCAGCAATTTTTTGGCTGAAGGTCGTTTTGAAGGATCTTTCACCAAGCAACTAGCAATCATTTGCTTAAAAGACTACAAAGGCAAAAAGGAGTTTAAGCAACATGCCAATAACATTATTAGTAGATAATCAATGCTATTCACTTACCTTCGAAAACTTCTTATCCCTCTCGTAATCAAGGACAGGGGGTGCATTTTGTAATGTCATTAGCAAGACCTGATAAGTACAGAATATTGAATGCATTTATTTTATATTTAGGACTTCAACAAAAGAAATATATCATGTCACTAACAATATTCACCTTCATTGGAGGATATTTTGAGAAAGGAGCATGGCCGTGAACAAGCTCCAAAGCAGTTATGCCAAAGGACCAAATATCAGCTCTGTGAATGAGGATGGATTAAAAGAAAAAGAAAAAGAAAAAAAAGGAGTTCCTTCAGAAAGTACACATTTAGGATGAAAAGACTACATAATTGACCAGAAGCATTACTTAAAATCACAACCATGCAATTGCTCCATGACCTCCGGCGCCATCCTGTAAAAGGAATCTAAATTATGGAAAACATTAAGGTGCAACATGAGCAAAATCTTCATCAATATTTTTAACATCTTAGTTTCTAGATGTACACTTTACGCATGCACTTATTCTCGCATGTCCACATAATTAGTACCAACATAGATCAAAAGTTTGAAGCTTATCAACCATTGAATAAATCATGAAAACTAAGTAGACAAAAACTCTAGAAGCATCCTCTTGGGTTAGAGCATACCAACAAGGAGTTCCGACAAATGTGTTCCGCATACGTTGTCTATCACCTGAATCAAATAAATAAGCAGAGACACCAAAATCTCCCAACTTTATTCCACCTCGTGCATCAATGAGAATATTCCCAGCCTGGAATAACCACACAAGTACTTGATATCAACCTCGGCATGGTAATGGAAAAGAATGTTTTTCCTTAGAAACATTTTGATGTTCATGCAGGTGGTGCCAACCATGAATAAGATTTGTCCTTTGTCATATTTCCATGGGATCTTAAGTGGAACGGGTATGCTAAATTTTCTTCAAAGGAATCATTTTCCATGTTCAAACTCGAAAGAACAAAAATGACACTTATTAAAACTGTCAAAAAACTGTATGTACAGATCATGTTTCAATGGAAGTGCCCACCCAAAGAATCCTATTAATATCATCGAATCAAGACTTGTAAAAGTGATACCTCATGAATATATATGTTCTGTCATCTAATACATAAAAAAAATCAGCCAATGCACAGAAATTAGTAATGGATTTAAGCAACAATGAGACTTACTTTAACATCACGATGGATGAATCCATGATGATGAAGATATTCCAAACCCTTTAAAACTTCCTGTAATACTGTTGCAATAACAGTCACTTCAAAGCCATCTGGATGAGCAGCCTTCAGAATGTGGAGACAGGAACCTCCAGCCATATAAGGCATGATAACCCATAGATTGTGATCACTAACAAAGGAGCAATGTGATTTAAGAACATTGGGATGATCAACTAGGACCATTGTTTGGGCTTCACGCGGGATGTTATTCTGGATATAAGTGTGAAAAGGAATCAGAAATTTGCCTTGATTCTACAATCAGATTATGATCAACCAAATCAAACAAAATGCCAGATCAGTTAATTACTCGTTTCTGGTAGATATTTAGTTTTAACCTCTTCATTTTCAGATGCTACTGATAAACTTAGCTTCTATCAGCTAAAACTAGCAAGAAGCGAAGCAAAAAGGAATTCACTTTTGAAAACTACTTCTATTTGAGCTTTCATAGACAAATTTACCACGAAACAACCTGTTGAATTGGCTTATCCAAAGTTCAAGTGTAAGACAAGTCTAAGCTAATTGTTATGTTTCAACTCTTTTCATAGAATGCTAGCATGTTGCATGAGATATTTTAGCTGACTTAGTGAAACAGAACATATCATTCACCTTTTAGTTAAAAAAAAATGACAAACTGAAACAAAGCTGAAACTGAAACAAAAAAAAATCGAGAAGAAACCCAGTTCACTAACACTGATTTCAAATCACAGAGTACAAAAAAAATCGAGTAAGAAACCCAGTTCACTAACACTGATTTCAAATCACAGAATATAAAGAATGTTGAGTTCTTCAAGCTTTTTCTCGACATGCAACGAATTAAAACAAACTTTAACCACCAAATAATATTATCCTACAAGATTTAGCACAAACAAAGGTCGAATTTCCATTTTCATCATATTTTGGCCCAAATACAGATTCCCAACACTTAACCTTCAAATAAAGTATAAACCCAACAGTTTTCAAGACACCCAACTTCGATTTTAGCCAAAAAAACACTTAAAGACACTCTGTCCTTTAGATAATAAGCAAAAAAACACAGATATCTTAATTTCTATTTTAGATTTAATGTCAGAAAACACAAAGAAGGAGATAAAGAAGAAAGAAACTTCCCATAAAACATAGAAAAATCAAAACATACCTTTCCTTTAGATAAAAGATGCAGCAGAAGAAGAGAAAAACACAATAGAAACCCTAGATTCACATTATTTTGATCTATGTTGTGCTCTCTCTCTCTCTATATATATATATATGTTAGCAATTCCCGCACTCTCTCTCTCTATATCTGTGTTGGGTGTGTTTGAACTGAAATGAAATAAATGTTTACCCTACGAGATATCTTTTTTTTTTAACACTTAACGACGGAATAGAGACGGATTTTATATTCCGTCGCTAAATAATACATTGATTTTTTCAATGATTAATATTGCGACAAAATTTTTCCGTTGCTGCAAATATATATTTTTTTCGAGAAAAATTAAAAGGCATAGCGACGGATTTTTCATTGCTGAATCCGTCGCTAAATAAAAATAAAATTTGTCGCGCCTCTTCTGTTGCTAAATCTGTAGTGAAATTTAAGGCGCCAATATTTCGCGCTAATCATTAGTGACGAAACTCAGTTTTTGTTGCTACTCCGTCACTATATAATGAGATAAAATTTTAGTTGCTTTTCTCGCAACAAAATGAGCAATCCGTAGCTAATCCGTCGTTAATTAGCGACAGAATATGGTCTGTCACTAATATTCTGTCACTAAACGCTGGTTTTTTAGTAGTGTGACTCCTCTTTGTCTCATGTTATTCTTATGTCTATTTCATGTTATGTTCATGCCTTACATACTCGGTACTTTATTCGTACTGACGTCCCTTTGCCTGGGGACGCTGCGTTTCGTGTCCGCAGGTTTTGCTATACAGGTAGTCGGCCCTCTCAGTAGGATACCAGCTCAACAGACAGTGTTGTCGCACTCCAATTGTTCCGGAGTTTCCTTGTGAGTCATTATGGATATGTATGCATATTTATAGGTATGGCGGGGCCCTGTCCCGACCTTATGATGTTATGTATTCCTTAGAGGCTTGTTGACAAATGTCACGTATATAGATGTTTTATAAGACCTTGTTGGTCTATAGTTTGAAATACGAATGTCCATGTCGGCCTTATAGGATCGTATATCATATGTATACCATGTTAGAGTCGTTCTTTGTCAAGCATCCTTTATACGTCAGATTGTCTCATAGCGGCCCTCCTGGCCCGTTTATGTATGATGTATGTTTACGAATGTGGGTCATGATAGTACCTGGCAAGTAAGGCCCAGGTATTTGTTGCGGCCCTCCAGTTTGGGTCATGACAGTCTTAATATCATTAAAAGATATTTTTGTATGGATAATTTTTACCACTACAACTCCAACCCCCACCACTACTAATCCACCTCTGCCATCAAAACTAACCCTACTACCTCCTCACACCAGACCCTCACCCACTACTACTAACCACCTCTTCCATCACAACCACCACCACCATCGCGCCAATCACTAAAACACCAACCACCTCGACCATCACAAATATCACCATCACCACCACCACAAAGTATCCATACCATTACTAGCAAACATAAATGTTACATTTTTTAATCAAATATCAATTCCCTTTTATTGGATTCATATTTATTTTCTAATAGTTAGTTATTTTTTTATTTGCATTGTATATTTATTATGTTTAAATTAATACATTATGCACATTCAGATAGTGCAAAAACAAACAGTCTTAATCATTCAGTGTTCGGATCTAGAGACAGCTTCTTAATCATTCAGATGTGCATTCAGATTCAAACATCTTAATCTAATGAAAACAATAAGACCTAAAATGAGATTGAATTCAGTGTTTGCTTTTTAAGAAATTATCTTAAACTTAACGCCTAAAGAGTGAAGATTGTTACAGTTCACTTTTACGAGGGTGCATAAAAGCTACTAAGAAGTTGCTGACTCTATTTGGATTTTTATATTTTTAGAGTCGCCACCTAATTTTATAAAGGAAATTATGAAAACTGAGGTAAAAGGGTTTATTCAATAAGATAAAAATCTTTTTTAAACCAGAGTTCAAGGTAAGGGTTCTAGTGATCCCCTAGGGAAGGTTTTAATCACCCTAGTATTAACGATCCATATAATACGGCTGACCTACGAGCTTCAATGTGTGATTTAATTGTGATTATTTGCTAAAATATTTTCTTTCTTGCAAAATTTGTCATGCTATTCATAAGAACTCCATTTTTCGGCAAAAATTTCTTTAAGGAGGAAAGAGTTGGTTTCCTTTTGAGAAAATGTTATAAGGGGTTAAATTCACTTCATTTCCGGACCAAAACACACTTAATATTTTCTCTTAAGTAGAGTTTCAACTAATTTGGTTCTAATGTCATGATTTAGTCCTTATAGGTTTTGTATATATGTATAGGGAAATAAATGGAGCATATCTCCTTTGTAGTAAATAGTATGTTTTTTGTAAGAATAGATAAAGGAAAGGAGGGTTTATTTATTTGTTTTAGTCTAGTTTAGCTCATTTAGTCACCGCATCCATTACAAAGCCATCTCACTCTCAAACAAGAGTTTAAGTGCATTTTCTTTTATTTATTTGCCTTAATGTCATGGCCCAAATTACGGATCGTGCGGGCACCTACCATATTACTATCTAATAGGCAAACACTAACCAACCCAACCCCTTTGTAACACTGTTTTGAAAACAAATACAACCAACAACAGAAAATAAAGTAAACATTACGAGGGCATTCTTTAATTATTTTAAGGGAAAACGGCGTTTTTAGTACCTGAGTTATCTCTATATTGCGGTTTTAGTCCCTGTGTTATCCGACTGACCAATTTTAACCATCAATTAACCATGGTGAGCTATTTTGATCCAATAACTAACAGAACTCATTAAACTTAACTGACTGTTAATTGTTAATAAGGGTAGTTTAGGCATTAACTCATCGTTTATTGTTAGTAGGAGTAGAAGTTAGTAAATGTCAAACTCACATGCTGGTTGTACCTAATGCCCTATTTATTGCACAATAGTTATCGCATCAAATCTTCACATTTGATATTACCTGACAAGAAACAGGAACATTCTCTCTCCTTCAAAAAACAGAGAGTTCATGGCTAAACTTTCCCTTTTGACATTCGACAAACATCTGAGAGAAACTTAATCAAATCCGTAGAGGAGTTTCATGGAAAACCTCATATTGAGTGTATTTTACCCCGACTTTTCAATTTTCGAGTTATGTCTCTCAATTATTATTTTTATTTAAGCTATATCCTTTGATTTCTTGCATGTCTCTCGCGATTCTTCTTCAACTTGTGCTTTTCTATGTAGATTAGTTAAAAATTTCACACAAGATGAGTTGCATGGAGTGAAATCAGGACATTTCGCTAGATACTTCTCCTACACTGTGAGAGAGGTATTCTGGTTGTATGTATGAGCCAATGGGTTGAAGACCACAAAATTCTAACTTGGAGAGAAATTCATGTATCAACGTTTGTCTTTTTCAGCTTTTAGAAGACGAAATAGAGATGCAACTTTGCACAACTCATTTGACCATCTGGGTATATAATGTCTATTCAATTTACATACTTTGACATATTTGCTCTTGCGAAATTAGTATTTCTTTGTGAATTCTCTCTCTTATCGATCCTTTTCATATGTAGATTATTTTTTCTACTTATGTTATCATTTATGTGGAAAGTATGATTCTATCTGTATGTTTCGATGATACTTTTGTTAATGTATCTATTACGCCGGAATATGTAGTGTTGGTTGATCTGTTCTTTATACGGTTGGTTATGAATTTCAAAATTCCTTCATGAAAAAGATTTTAGGAATGAAGCATTCTTCTCTGTAGGGAAAGGTGCAGTTTGTTGGGTTTTAACATCAGAAATTTTTTCTACAAGGCATCGGGGCTCCAGGCAGTGTATAACGCGGAAAGCAATATTTTTAAATGCCTAAACTTGCCCTTACTAACAATTAACAATCAGTTTAGTGAGTTCTGTTAGTTATTGGATCAAAATAGCCCACAATGGTTAATTGAAGGTTAAAATCAGGGGCGGAGCCAGGATTTTCAGCAAGGGTGTTCATATTTTAGGACAGGGGATGTGTGAGGGGAAAAAAAAAACAACGCATGAAAAACACAATGCCTCTAATGCAAAAATAAAAAAATTGTGCCAGAGCTGGGATTCGAACTCGCGTCCTGAGCAAGAGTTTGCACACCCTTAGCCGCTGGACTATCCTTTGTTTCTATGTCAAGGTTGTTCATTACTAGTATATATCCACAAAGTTCTATATTTGACATAGGCATCCGACAATTTTTTCCGACGAAGGGTGTTCATATGAACACCCTTGAGTAGGTGTGGCTCCGCCACTGGTTAAAATTGTTCAGTCGGACAACACAGGGACTAAAATAACAATATAGCGATAACTCGGGGACTAAAAATGTTGTTTTCCCTTATTTTAAAAACATATTTACTTTCCCAAAGATCTAATCTAAACTGGTACAAGAGCATCTAAATTACAAAGAGATAACATAATTAAAAAGACACAGCTTCCGCCTTCAGAATGAGATGTACAGAAGCTGAAGGAAGATATCCTCCACCGCAATTAAAGAAACCTTCAAGCAACACCTGAAACACACCTACACCCAAAAAGGGTGTATTAAGAGTAGTATGAGTACCACCCACGTACTGGTAAGCATCATAGGTCGACTAAGATTAGTTCACGCAACACGATACAAGATCAACGGAATAAACACACGAGTGCAGTCATAACACCTCTTTATATCTTACTCATAATTAAACCGTTTTAACTTACCAAGCTCATAACTCATTATCATGCCAAACTTTAGAAGTAAAGACCTACGGTCAACAATGATCATCATCAAGAAGGACTCCTAAGCCAATTTAACCATATCAATAAGTACGGGATAGAACTCAACCAACACTGGGTGGGACCACTAATTCTTATCTTATTTCCCTTTATCATACTCGAAATTTAATGATTAGATTCATCCAACTCGTATCCCATAATGGACACCAGACCCAAACCACGTATCAAGTATCAAGAAAGACTAGCAAATCAATGCAGTCAATGATAGCAATTTCATATAATTCCTAAATACTTAGCCACGCTAACGGGGTCAACTCAACCCACCTTACTTTATTTATCAACGAGTTCTGAGGTTAATTATAAATGCCTCATTCTCACAATCAGGAGGAGATCAATTGCACTTACCAAGATAACCATAACAATATGCCATCCAAACGGGATCAGCCTTGCCACAATCACAAAAATATGAACACACAAGTATAATGCAATCAATGTTAGTATCGTATCCGTACACACATGCTAAATGGTAATCTTTGACCTATTAGCCATGACCTGCAGGGGACCCATGGTATCCATGTACCCTCATTCCGAAATCTTACCTCGGATCACGAGCCTTTAACTTAGGCCACATCCTCACCCCTGTCAAATGTGCCTTTTCATATTTATGATATCTTTCTCATCACAATGTATTTCCGTTTCACAATCAATAAGGAATGAGAATAATCAATAAATCAATATCAGGGAACACAAGTCATCATATCACAAGTCATATCAAGACTCAAGAATCAATTCATCAATAATCATGAATAAGGGATTACTCCAAGTCCACAAGAAGGGTATATATAAACTCTTTCTTTATCTTTTCATATCAGTTCATCACATGATTAAATCAGTCATAGAATATGAATCATATCGAAATCAAGATACGGTCACCCTATCATGAACCACAACAGGACTTAAGAAATCGCCTTCCTGACAATTGGGGATATTCTACGTAGACGCATACATTATGAAATAAGAATACACAACATCATGCAACAGCCATGCCCAGATTCAAACTCGACTCATCAATAACACGAATAAGGAATCACTCTGACATCCACAAGGAAGTATGTACTGACGATTCCCGCATGCTCAGTGCATAGAATAACGACAACATGAATGCTTAATGGGGATACCTACAATTTCAGGAACAGGTCACCCCCACCTATGTTACAACAAGAACCTATTTAGCCAACGTGGTACTTGCACATACCCACCCTCTAACTGGATTAATAATCAACCATAATTACTACCCACTTCCCTTTTCGTTATATCAACTAGGCATCTGGTTTCACCTATTTACTTAATGGCACGAGGCCCACAAAAATCAACATTCATCTTAACCCTAATAACTTCCATCTGAACACCGTGTCCAAAAACCTAATCATGCTTTCTCCCATCAATGATGTAACATACATACGATTTACTAATCAAAGTCTAACTCAAGTAAACCATAACCTATCTCATTGCTGAGCAGCTATTACGAACGTTCATGAAATATCCAACATCCCGTCTCGAAGCCGGAAATCGTGATAGAGAAATCTTTAAGGAAGATAACCCGAAGGATGTTTGGAGAGCCTCCTCCTCTAGTCACTAAGTGGTTTACTCTGGGAATACCCTAATGGCGGCTTAGAAGAGGGTTTTGTGTTGTAAAATCCCGAAATAAAGTCATTAAACAGGGGTTCTGGTCCGCGTATGCCGCTGCAGCGGATCACTTGTCCGCTACAGCGGGACCGCTATAGCGATGGTTCACCCGCTGCGGCGAAGAAACCCACCCCAGGGTCCATAGCTTTTTAACTCCCATGTAGTTCAACTACGAGTAAATAGTACACTTAGAACTCCCCTGGGGACTAATGACGATATCCTGAGTTTTCATATACGGGCAGCAGAAGGTCCAATAACGACCAAGCAGATCGTTACACTTAAGGTTTGGGCTTTTGGCTCGAAAATGTTTGAAAACAACCTTAAGTTATAAACTAGTTTATGAAGCCATTTCCACACTTTTATAAATTAGGCCCAATATAATCTTAAGTACAGATTTCGCGTCAAAAAATGATCCATTTTCCTTTTCTGGTTTTTTCGTGAAGGGCTTAAGGCCCAAATCTCTTTTTCCGTCCAAATCCATTCATATTGTTTACTTCATAAATTTAACACTTACGAAGCATTTTGTAAAAAATCCAAAATTTCCTGATTGCATGCATAAGCCATGTTTAACTTTGAAAATCATTTTTGGAAAATGTTTAACCAACTACACGAGTTTATCCTAAGTTCTAATCGCACTTGGGTTTCACTATATCACTAGTGTTGTTTACATATACAACAAATATACAAATATGAAATGAAGAAAGAATAAGAGTTAGGCTGGTGGGCCTATCTAAGCCCACCAATTGTCATTTTCACCCATGGTTGGGCCTTCAATTATTTCATTCAACGCGGACTCGATCAAAAGAAGAGTTGGGCCTGCGGCCCAATAGGGTCATGGGAATTTAGCCCAAGTGGCTCGGCAGTGATGTAATGCAAACAAGGAGGGGAAAAGGAGAAACGCGATTAGAAAGCATCTATACTTAGCAATTAAACTAACAAGAACTTAATGGAAGAATACATAACGGTACAGGCGTGTGTATATATATATATATATATATATATATTGCTAAGTGTATATATATATACATCAAGCATTCTCCTTTCAATTAACAAAGTAGACAAACAAGAAGAAGCCCAAACAGTAACAGATTTCAAAAAAAGAAAGTGCAGGCCCAAATAAGGCGAAATAAAAGGGCAGAGCCCAACTCAGTTTATAATGATGAATAAACCCAAGGAAATAAATCTAATTTGGAGTCAAATAAGAGAAACAGGCCCAACATATCATCCATAAGGTCTTTAAGTTTCAAGTTTTCAAAAATATTCCATCGATATACTAAATATACCACTTTATATATAAGTCAGTTACAAGCAACGTATATCACATATATCTTAGGTATATTATGCAACAACAAAAGCAGTTTACTACTTCAGTCAACCCCCTAATAGCCTTCTAAATAGAAGTTTTCATTTATGCATAGGACCATGGCCTTGAGACCCTTCTCTTAAGATTCTGATTTCATGTAGGTGAGTTTCTAACCAAATGATTTAATCTAAACCACAATATTCATCACAACTGGGAAAAACCACAAACGCAGAATTCTTCTAAGTGACAACCTCTTAACATAGTCATTTCCTCATTTTAACATCTAAATAACATGCTCAGACTTAGTTTATTTCATAGTAAACTCTTAATGCTTCAAACCACCAACCTGACTTGAAATGACATGACAATGCAGTACCAGATACTAACTAGACATAGAAAACAAGCATGTGCTTATTGAAGCCAAGACAAAGGGGTAAAAATACTCCTCATAACCAAATAGACTTGCAGTCATGCAGTATGGCTTAGACATCTAGTTTTGAAGGATATGCAAAGGGGGTTAAAGGAAGGGGATAATCAAGTTACACAGGAAATGGCATTTAAGCAGATAGACTTAGGTGCCCTTCATAAACACATATCACACAACAACCTAGACAGGATGGGTAAATAGTTAACAAGTTAAGATCCAGTCTTTCATTTAAGTGTTAACTCATGGCAGGTTAGGTTCCTATAAGGTTTAATCACATAAACACTCAAACAAGATACAACTCAGTTAACATGGACAAGAAATAGGTATGGTCTAGGCAAGGTACAACAGGGTATATAGATTGACCTCCCACAACTTAAACAAGCACAAATAGGGATCTGGGGACATGCTTAACTTGTTTCATGCCATTATCAACCCATATACATATTCAAGAAACACAGAGAGAGTTAATGAGCATGTGAACCACTTCATTATGAGATACAGAAGCTATAAGAGCCCCTCAAAGCCAGGTCATAGTCATATCAAGCTTAAATGATTTGAAATGAGCATGTGAGAGTAGGGCTGGGCATATTTCGGTTCAAACCGAAAAAACCAACCAATTCGAACTGAAGTTAATTTCGGCTTCGGTTTAAATTTATAAGATTTCAACAATTTGGTTCGGTTTTCGATTTATGCAAAATTTAATTCGGTTAAACCGAAAACCCGAATTTTGACAAGTCACTTATATATATATATGGTCCGTATGTCTCTTTCTGGTCTCTCGATATGTGACGGCTTTGCTCCTGTTCAGATGTACAGGTACTGTTACTGTTTCCTGTTTCCTCTGAGCTTAGAAAACATCGCTCTAATTTGAGCTTATGTTTGTTAAAAATTGTTTGAAATTTTCCAAACGCCTACTTGTGGCTGTGGGAAAGTTTCCATAACTAAACCGAATAAATCGAACCGAAGTTGCGAAAACCGAACTGAACCGAAGTTATTTCGGTTCGGTTTCGATTCCCATTTTTTACAAACCGAAAATCGAAAAATCGAACCGAATTTGTGAAACCGAACTGAACCGACCGAACGCCCAGCCCTATGTGAGAGGGGTAAACTGGGCTAGACTAATATCAAAGCACGCAACTTAAACCTATATCTGATAGAAGTCATTTAGAGTAGCAACATGATAGGCATGAATAGGTTAAAACAAGTCTACAACTACATGACTAGATGTGATTAAATATGGAGCCCAAATCATAGTAAAGAAACATCAACAAACTCAGCGATAGGGGAACAAGTCAAGCAAGTAGGCAAATAGCAGACTTAATAAAGTAGGCAAACCCCCGTTAACACAACATTATTTCAGAAACAGTGAGATGACATACTAATGCTAAACACATGATAAAACTGGTTCCATTTAACATTTTAAGCACATAGAGGACTTTCAAATTAATCATGATTAAGTAAGTTCAACATTGCTAAATCTATATGACTTTAAAACATGCTTAATGATTACTCAGACTTCACAAAAGGATTGGTTCAATACCAGCTTTAAACTAAGCTAAACCACACAACCATCAAACAACATTTACTAGTACTAAATCAAGGAAAAAACAGACTACTCAGGGCTAATTAAAAGCTTCTAAGCAGTAATAAAGACATGAACACATACTAACATCTAAACTAATCTAAACAGCAACAAAGAACCATAACCACATGCTAATATCCTATACTGATCTAAACAGGCATTCATCTAAACAAAACAGAAATCATATTACTAAATAACCACATAATCACATAAACAACTAAAAACTAAACTATAAAGGATAAGCAATTACCTTTTTGGAGTGCAGCCCTTGGTCAAGAATGAAATTGAAGCTTCTTTTGCTCCTCAAGCCCCAACTCAGCCGCACAACCAATAACAAAAACAAAGATTAAATTTTTTAACTAACTCGAATGATTAAAGATCTCAACAAAGAGCTAAAACCTTAGGTAATTCTAGTTTTTGAATATATCAGTGTTATAGATATATATCTATGTATGGATATCAGTGAAGGTCTTGAAATTGTGAGATATATGGTTCTTTATATAGAACCCCAAATCCGAGAATGAGAACCCTAGAATACGATGTGGGACTTGTGGTATTGGGGGAATTTCTCTTGATTTTCCCCCTCAAACGATATAGAACAATAGAATTCGAGAGTTCAAAAATCATGTGCAACAAAAATCATTAAGGATTTTCAGTCTCTTGACTGTTGATTTGCAGAAAAAAGCAAAAAGAGAAAGGGGGTAATACCTCGTTTGTTAGAGATACGGTGCAAAAGAGGGCAAAGCATTAATTGCTTGCCCAAATTGGTTGGGAAACACTGTAATACACTGCAACTTTGCTATTTTCGGCTTGCTGACGTGATGAGAGAGAAGAGAAGGAGGGACTTTGGGCCGGGTCTTGTCCTTTGGTGGACTGGGCCTGGTCGTTAAAAGAAGGGAAGGGGAAATGGCCTAATATGGCATACGTATGCATGTATATACATATATGCATTCATGTATACATGTATATACTTTGTATACATGCGTATATATAAAAAGGGTACAACGGTGCAATTTAACAAATGGCTAAAATTAAGAGTGTTCATCAATTAAACCTTTCAATTATGGCCAAGTTTAAAATAATTAAACAATTAATCATTTTAAAGGCACGGTCAATTCAACTAAAAGAAATTAAATTGCGAATATAGCCTTAATTGATCTAAACCATGAAATTGGTGATTCCAATTTTGACCAATATTAACTAACAATTGATTTTTTCAATTGTAGCCGCAATTGAACACATAATAAGAAATTTTCAAATATAACCACAATTAAACATCTAATTAATTATGATTAATTAAAAATCGCAATATGCAAATTAATTATGAGAGAAGTTAGAAATTGAAAGGTAAAATTATTATTTATTTAATTAATTAAATTTCTTGAATTAAACGGAGTAAAATATTTGTCAAATTGACACTTGATAATTTGGACAATTAATTGAATAATTTTTTTAAGTTATTTTCTGATTAAAGTTGACAAATACTTCAATATTAATAGTAAAATATGTAAAAAAAATTCAAATGACTTACAATATATATTTGAAGTTATTTTGCCAAACGAAAAGGCAAAATATTATCGAAATAATTTTGCAAAATCATTTTGATTTTAAAAAATTACATATTTCACTTCTTTTGAGATCCAAGAACTTTGGGAAATTAAGTAAAATTATTGGAGGTCAAAAATTAGGTGTTAATAAAGATCATTGTCTTATTAGTGATAAACTATTGGCAAACCTAAAATTTGACAAAAGATATATAAAAAAATTGATATATTATTATTTTTTTGAGTAAAAAAAAAATTGATATATTATATTATACATCCTTCGGCCCCCACTTACCAAAAAACTGCCTTCGTCTGATTTTATGTGGATGTGTTACTGTTTGAGAAGTCAAACAATTTTTTCTTTGACTACAATTTTCTTACTTTTAAAAATATTTTGCATCGTTATATCTGTGAACTTGTAGCAATTTTTCGTTTAGTTTTCAAATATGTAAATTTTATTTCAAAACATACGAAGAATTTACACCAAAATTTTGAAAATAAAAATTGTGAATATAATTTGACAATTTGAATAGGTTTTTCTGTATTATTTTTTTTTAATAAAATCACAATATAATTTCCAAATTTTAAATTAAATAAAACAAATATCAATTTATGTAATTAATTTAATTCATTTTCGATTTAGATCAACCGTGCACAGCCCTTAATAGCGATTTAAGATTTGGGTCATACCGTGTTTGGGTTGTGTTTAATTGCCTCGACCAATCAATAAGTTTAGGTACCACGCACAAGGTTAAATTCACTCCAGGTATATTTAAGCTTCAATTAATAAGAAATAAATGTATTTTTATCCCTTCATGTAGAAAATATTTTATATTTAACTATTTACAAATTGTGTTACTGTTAAATATGAAGTAACAATATAAATTTAACATATCACATGAGTAATTAAGTGTTGAATGGATTGATAATCATGTTAAATTTGTGAAGATTCGAAAGCCAAGGGATCAAAATTGTTGATTACTAATTGAAGGTTTAGCTAGCGTTTCGCTGCAGATTTTGGATCAAATTTTGAA
Source organism: Lycium barbarum (assembly GCF_019175385.1). Lineage (NCBI taxonomy): Eukaryota > Viridiplantae > Streptophyta > Magnoliopsida > Solanales > Solanaceae > Lycium > Lycium barbarum. The sequence goes on from NC_083342.1 coordinate 14,749,422, forward strand.
AAATTATCTTTAAATATTTGTTTGGTCATGACATTTGATCATATTTTAGAAATTTATCTACAAAACTAGCAAACTATGCCCGTGCGATCCACGGGGCCCAACATGATTAATTTGATTACTCAATTTAGTTAGTCTTTATAGTTTGTATATTTTGCAAAGGATACTGCGATTCTCCTTAGTGAGTCTCCATATTTTTTTTCTTTTCGTCTTATTTTTCCCCTTAATTTCTCAATTGTTGTTAAAATTTATCTTATTTTGGTAATGTCCTCCTCTTTTTATATTTAGTAAGTTGACAATTCAAATATCCTACATGTCAAGTTTATTCAAATATCCTACATGTCAAGTTTATAATCACAAGATTCAAATAATATTTTATTATATTATGCACATTTTTAATTTGAAACCACAAGATAGTCTATCTTTATTTATTAAACTCCGTGTCTAGTCAAACATAGACACTTAAATTGAGACAGAGGGAGCCAAATGAAATAAATGAAAGGACAATTGAGACACTGTAGGCACGTGAGAACTTAAAAAGTAAACACATAAGAGGTAGTATTAATGTTAAACTTCTGAAATATACACATGTTAGTCCTGGCTTAGAGTACAATTTCAGTTGCTTTTTGATCAACTTATTGTTGTTGTGTTCGTCCACTTGGGCGTTTGTTGTTAAAAAATAATAAAAAAAATTGTCTTCTTTTGGTTATGTCCTCCTCTTTTTATATTTAGTAAGTTGACAATTCAAATATCCTACATGTCAAGTTTATAATCACAAGATTCAAAGGATATTTTATTATATTATAAACATTTTTAATTTAGAACCACAAGATTTGAAAGTTTATCTTTATTTCTTAAACTCCGTGTCTAGTCAAACGTAAACACTTAAATTGAGACAAAGGGAGTACATGCCAAATGAAGGAAATGAAAGGACAATTAAGACACTGCAGACCTGTGGACACACAAAATGTAGAATTAATGTTCAACTTCTGAAATGTACACATGTTAGTCCCTGCTTAGAGTACAATTTCAATTGTTTTTTGTACAACTTATTATTGTTGTGTTCGTCCACCTTGAGCGTTTATAAATAAGACTAGCAATACATGCTCGTGCGATGCACGGGCTGAACATGTCTATTTACTTTAATTAGCCGGTCTTTAAGGTTTGTATTTTGAAAATAAATTTTAAAACATTCTAATTGTTATTATATATATAAAATGTATTCTATGTATCATCACTTTAGTTGTAATTAAAAGTCTTTGAGATAGGAAGAGTCAGACTTTTTTATCATTATCATGACAATGAAAGTTGTTCATTGATGTAAAAGAAAATTAGTGAGAATATGAGGGAAAATTAATATTTTGATTCTAAATTTTTTCTTTTAAATTCTTCAATATTTTATATGTATACCGACAGGTTGATATCCATTTCAATTAAGTAACTGTTCAGATCCAAACATAAAACCATTGTTGTATATATTGGATTAAAATATTTTTATTAAATTAATTAAAAAATTATATTATAATTTTTTATATTAATTGAATTAGAAAGATATATGTTATATCATTAATCACCAAATTTTAATTCTGAAATGAAAATATAAAGTAATACATTTTGTAAATGTAAAGAAACAATAATTAGAGATTGCAAAGGAGAATAAATAAGTAAAGTATTGACAATGAAGGAAAACGGGGATAAATGTCACTCCCTCCCTTTACTTTTACTTGTCGACGTTAACATATCAAGGGAAAAAAAATCTTCTTTTTATTTTACCCGTCACATTAATTATTCATTTTCAAATCATTTTCTGAGGCTATTGAGACTATATATCAATAAATATGGATATTATGATAAAATATATACTTTATTTATTAATTTTCAAAGAATGTGAAAAGTCAAAAGTGAACAAGTTATGTGTAGGAGCATTAAAATAACTTTTGGTGCAAATTTGCATTGCTATTATTTGTCATCTCTTCACGTTTAAAGTATTGACAAAGAAAGAAAACAGGGATAATAGAAATAGAAAAGAAGAAAAATATAGAATAGAAAAATAGACATATATTTTTAGTAACGTGGACAAATAATATGGACAAAGGGAGTACTTCATTTTTATTAATTCTTAAAAAACGTGAAAAGTCAAGTATAGTAATGTGGCAAAGTAATATGAGACGGAAGGAGTAATTTATTTATTAATTCTTAAATATTGTGAAAAGTCAAAAGTAAACAAGTAAAAGTGCACAGAGAAAATAAATATGTGTCTGAGAATAGGGAGTACTTTATTTTTATTAATTCTTAAAGAACGTGAAAAGTCAAGTATAGTAATGTGGCTAAGTAATATGGGAAGGCAGGAGTACTTAATTTATTAATTCTTAAATAATGTGAAAAGTCAAAATGAATAAGCAAAAGTGCACGGAGGAAATAAATATGTGTCGGAGAATTAAAATAAAAGTACACACGTGTATACATGAGAAGAGAATAAATATTCAGTACTATGGCATATATCCACGTGGGATTTATTAATTCTCAAAGAATGTGAAAAGTCAAAAGTGAACAAATTAAATTGCACGGAGGAAATAAATTTGTGTACGAGAATTAAAATTGAACTGCATATATCTATATATGAGAAGAGAATAAATATTCAGCTAAAACACGAAAAGTCAAAAGTGAACAAGTAAAGGTGCACGGAGGAAATAAATGTGTCGGAGAATTAAATTTGAGGTGCATACGTCTATACATGAGAAAGGAATAAATATTAAGTACTATGACACATGTCTACATGGGATATAAAAATAGTTGGATAAAGTGTACAAGTTATATAGCTCATGGTACAAGAATTTAATGCGGGTACAATTCGTGAAGTTGTTGGTACAAGCTTGGGGAGTCGTGTTCGTCCCCCCAAGCCGCTTATTATATATAAAAATATAAGAAGAAAAATATAGAATAGAAAAATAGACAAATATTTTTAGTAATGTGGCCAAATAATATGGAACGAAGGGAGTACTTTATTTTTATTAATTCTTAAAGAATGTGAAAAGTCAAGTATAGTATGTGGCGAAATAATATGGGACGAAGGGAGTACTTCATTTATTAATTCTTAAAGAATGTGAAAAGTCAAATAATGTGGCCAAGTAATATGAAACGGAGGGAGTACTTCATTTATTAATTTTTAAATAACGTGAAAAGTCAAAAGTGAACAAGTAGAAATGCACGGAGGAAATAAATATGTGTCGAAAAATTAAAATTGAAGTGCATACATGAGAAGAGAATAAATATTCAGCAAGAACGTGAAAAGTTAAAAGTGAGCAAGTAAAAGTGTACGGATGAAATAATTATATTTCGGATAATTAAAATTGAAGTGCATACGTGTACAGATGAGAAGAGAATAAATATTCAGTACTATGACATATATCCACGTGAGATTTATTAATTCTTAAAGAACATGAAAAGTCCAAAGTGAACAAGTAAAAGTGCACGGAGGTAATAAATTTGTGTAGGAAAATTAAAATTGAACTGTATACGTCTATACATGAGAAGAGAATAAATATTCAGCAAGAACATGAAAGTCAAAAGTGAACAAGTAAAAGTGCACGGAGGAAATAAATGTGTCGGAGAATTAAAATTGAAGTGCATGCGTCTATACATGAGAAGGGAATAAATATTAAGTACTATGACATATGTCCACATCAGATAAAAAAATAGTTGGGCAAAGTGTACAAGTTATATAGCTTATGGTACAAGCATTCATTGCATGTACAGTTTGTAAAAATTTTGGTACAAGTTGGTGCTGTTGTGTTAGTTTATAACGTGAAAAGTCAAAAGTGAACAAGTAAAAGTGCACGGAGGAAATAAATATGTGTCAGAAAATTAAAATTGAAGTGCATACATGTACATATGAGAAGAGAATAAATATTCAGCAAGAACGTGAAAAGTCAAAAATGAATAAGTAAAAGTGCATGGAGGAAATAAATGTGTTGGAGAATTAAAATTGAAGTGTATACGTATATACATGATAAGAGAATAAATATTCAGCACCATGACATATATCCACGTTGAATTTATTAATTCTTAAAGAACGTGAAAAGTCCAAAGTGAACAAGTTAAAGTGCACGGAGGAAATAAATTTGTGTAGGAGAATTAAAATTGAACTGCATATGTCTATACATGAGAAGAGAATAAATATTTAGCAAGAACGTGAAAAGTCAAAAGTGAATAACTAAAAGTGCACAGAGGAAATGAATGTGTCGGAGAATTAAAATTTAAGTGCATACGCCTATACATGAGAAGGGAATAATTATTAAGTAATATGACATATGTCCATGTGAGATTAAAAAATAGTTGGGTAAAATGTACAAGTTATATAACTTATGGTACAAGCATTCATTGCGTGTATAATTTATAAAGCTTTTGGTACAAGTTGGGTATGTTATGTTCGTACCTGCAAGGCACTTATATTTTATCTAGGGAAAATACATTAAAACCCCCCCCCCAACGTATAGCCGAATTAATTATGACGCACCCAACCTTTGCGTGCGACCTATTACCCCAGTCTTAATTTTTCTGTATTTTAGTAGCATTTTTGGCTGACGTGGCAAAAAAAAAAATGGCGAGTGAAAATGTGATATTTTAATAAAAATTAATTTATATTTTATCCTCTCACCCACCCCCACCTTCCCTCTCTTTCTTCTTCTTTCTTATTTTTCTCTTTCTTCTTCTTTCTCCTCAACCACCGCTGCCGCCGCCGCCACACCGCCGCTGCCGCCGCCGCAGTGAAATGAAAAAAAAAATCAAAATGAGTTGCTGTGAAATCAAAATGCTACTAAAAAAATCAAATGGAAAAAAAAAATATCAACCGCCGCCGCTGCCGCAGTGAAATGAAAAAAAAAATCAAAATGAGTTGCTGTGAAATCAAAATGCTACTAAAAAAATTAAATGAAAAAAAAAATATCAACCACCGCCGCTGCCGCCGTGCCGCCGCCACCGCAGCAGCAGCAACAAGGCAGCAGCTACTAAAAAAATCAAATGAAAAAAAAATCAAAATGAAAAAAAAGGTGGCAGTGAAATGAAAAAAAAATCAAATGAAAAAAAACGTGGCGGTGACGTGGCGGAGAGTGTGCAACACTCTCTACTGTGCAACTGGGCTTCAATTATTTTTTTGCCACGTCAGCCAAAAAATGCTACTAAAATACTGCAAAATTAAGACGGGGGGGGGGGGGGGGGGAGGGGGTAATAGGTCGCCCGCAAAGGTTGGGTGCGTCATAATTAATCCGGCTATACGTTGGGGGATTTTTAATGTATTTTCCCTTTTATCTACAAAATACTTTCAAGGCTATCTCAGACCAATTCAACTTCAATTCTACTTACAAAATTTTAAAAAAACTCTAAGTAACATATATGTCAAAACACAATTTCAAGTTTCAAAAACCACAACTTCAAAACATTAAATTTTTCAACTCGAGACTAAAATCAGAATTTACCCGTTGGACCAAAAATTCTCTTAACCCTTTTTAGACAGAGGAAGTTAGTTAAAAGGGACCTCTGTATACATAGGCGATTTTGAAATAACACAGCGGCATTTTTTTTTTTTTTAACCCCCTATTTGGATGGTTGTTTCCCGTGGTTCATTAATGTACAGTATGGTATGGTACAGTATGGTGTTGTATTATATTGTACTGTATTAATGAACACCATGTTTGGATAGACTGTATCGTTTGTTGTGGTTTAATAACATTTGTATTGTTTGGTTTGACTGTATGGTACTGTATAATAACTTGTAAGTTTACTAAAATACCCTTAACTCTTAATTAGAAATTAGTTTATATATATTAATAAAACTCAGGTAAAGAATAAAATAGAAACTTTAAAAAATAAGTAGGTAGTGGGTGGGGGTGGTGGAGGGGTGGGTGGTGTGAGGTAGGTGGTTGTGGAATGAGGGTGGGGGTGGGGTTAGGTGGTGGTGAGGGGTAGTGGGGGTAGTGGAGGGGTGGGTGGTTGTAGGATAAGGGTGGGGGGAGTGGGTGGTAGGGTGGGGGTGAGTTGTTATGGGGTAGGGTTGGGCGGTAATGAGGGGTAGTGGGCGGTGGTTGTGGTGGATGGTAGAGGAGTGGGGTAGTTGGGGGTGGGAGTGGGTGGTAGGGCGGGAGTGGGGTGAGGTGGGAGTGAGTGATAGGGTGGAGGTGGTATGGGATGCATGGTGGAGGGAGGGGCAGGGATGGGGTGGGATGGATGGTGGAGGGTGGGGCAGGGATGGGGTGGGGGTTAGTGTTAGGGTGGGGTGAGGTGGGGTATAATGAAAAAATGAAATATGTAACCACGGAAAAATCACCAAATCCATGCTTACAAAATTTGGGACTTTTCATGGTTATATAACCATGGAATGAACCACGAATTTACAATACTATATCACATAATTTTAAGAACAATGAAACAAACATGATTTCATAGAAAATCATACATTAATGAACCACGGGAAACCACTATCCAAACGGGGGTGAGGGTCTTTCCTAGTCACCCTTGTTCCTAACTCAGTGACTAAACTCACCGCCCTTCTTCTTCAACCTGACACATCACACACTCTCTCTCTCTCTCTACTATCTTCTTCAACCTCACTTGTCCTTTTTTGTCTTTTCACTTCTCAATCCAACGGCAATGCCACCTTCCACGTCATCTTCTCCTCCTTCTTCTTCTTCCTTTTCCCCTTTTCTTTCTCCTTTGTATTTGTATAGTACTAATAATAATAATTCCACTGTAGTTCTAACCATACACCCGCGTAACACAATATAATAACCGCCCCCTCTCCTGCTTCTCTTTTAGGGTTTCCTTTCTCTTTCCCCACACACATTATAACCTCATAAGAATATTGAGTTTCGCCTCCTATTTTCCTTTCTATTTCCGTCTCAAGGTAAATTTTTCTAATTCAATCTCTATTTTTATATGGGTATGTTTATTTTTGTGTTTTAAGACATGGGTTTTGAATTTATTGAAGTGTTGTTTAATGGGTATTTGAATTTTGCAAGAATATCCTGATCGCAAGTTCTATTTTTTTTTTCCTTCTGTACACATATTTTATTGTATATGGGTATGTTTATTTTTTGTGTTTTAAGACATGGGTTTTTAAAATCTTGAAGTTTTGTTGTATGGGTATTTGGTAGTTTTCTGAATTTTGCAACAATATCCTGATCGCAAGTTCATATTTTTATATTGTATATTTGTAGATGGGTGTGTTTATTTTTGTGTTTTATAACATGGGTTGTTAAAATCTTGAAGTTTTGTTTAATGGGTATTGAGATTTTTCTTAATTCTGCATGTTTGATTGATTTTCTAGGGTTTTGAATTTGGATTTGAAGGGTAGTGCTGCTGAGGGAGTGTGGTTTGTTTCGTTTTGGGGATTGTTTTTATGTTGAATGGTGATCGAAAAGAGCAGCTTTAAGGCAGCATCATGATTTGATTCCGAGTTTTCTGAATTTTTGTATGTTTGATTGATTTTTCTAGGGTTTTGATTTGGATTGGAAGTGTGGTGCTGGTGCGGTCTGTTTTTCGTTAAGGGGTTGTTTTTATGTTGAATGGTGATCGAAAAGAGCAGCTTTAAGGCAGCATCACGATTTGATTCCGAGTTTTCTCCTCGTAATAGTAGGGACACCACTATGTCGAGTGAGGACGAAGAGTTTCAGAAACGAAACGGAGGTGAAGTTGAATCTAATGACGAGGATGATGATGATGATGATTGTGACTCGGGGGCGGGTTCTGATGACTTTGATTTGTTGGAGTTGGGGGAATCTAAGGAGGAATTTTGTCAAATTGGGGATCAAACATGTAGCATTCCCTTTGAATTGTATGATCTTTCGGGGTTGGGTGATGTGTTGTCGTTGGATGTTTGGAATGAGTTGTTGTCTGAGGAAGAAAGGTTTAATCTTGCTCAGTACCTTCCTGATATGGACCAAGAAACATTTATGAGAACGTTGAAAGACCTCCTCGCGGGTACTAATATGCATTTTGGAAGTCCTCTTGATAAGCTGTTTAACTTGTTGAAGGGTGGGTTATGTGAGCCAAGAGTGGCACTTTACCGCCAAGGATTGATTTTCTTTCAGAAGCGACAGCATTATCACCGCCTTAGAAACCATCAGAATGCAATTGTCAGTAATCTTTGTCAGATAAGAGATGCTTGGCTCAGTTGTCCAGGGTATAGCATTGAGGAGAAGCTTCAAGTGTTGAACATTAAGAAGAATGAGAAGATTTTAATGTATGAGAAGATGGAAGAACTGGAAAGTGATGGATCCGAGAGAGAGGAGTTCAGTGATACTTTGTGGGGCAAAAGAACAAAAGATAGAAATCTTGGGGAGAATATAGGCTGTTATTCTGGATACAGGCTAGGGTCAGCCTTGGATTCATCATCTCTTAGACAAATGGCTTCTGAATCTACCAGATACAAAAAGCAGAACCAAAAAGGGACGTTCAAGGTAGGTGGAGCAAAGGGTTCTGCCACTAAAGGAATGGAACTTAAATCAGGGCCCTATGATTCTGCATTGCCTCCTTTTCGTCGTAGTAAAGGAATGAGCTATGATTCTGGGATGGCTGTCCCAATGAGGGATATGTTGAATGGCGATGATGAGGAAGATGGGATGTACGAAGTGGATGTGCAGAGGGATAGAAACTATTCACGGGCAGGGGCTGTCAAATTGGGGAAGAAGCATGAAAGGCTTCGAGTGGAAGAATCTGGTGATGTTTTCATGGGTGTGCCTGTGCCGTTGAAGAATGATCTTTATGCCTCCGGAAGGAACAATGCTGTCAATCAGCTGTCAGATATTAAGGTCTTGACTGCAAAGCCCAGCAATGCCAGGACCCCATATGATTTTGGGAAAAAAGACAGGTATGCTGATGGTCTCCCGCAGTTTTCCTCTGAAGATCAGATGAATTATGGAAAAATCCGGATTCCTAAAATGTCGTTGAAGGCAAGTGGAATGGAACTAGCGAGCGGAAGTGAACCGTTTTGGCCAAGTAAAGCACAAGAGGATACCTATTTTACCAACCCATCACATAAGTTTGGTAACTTGAATGTAAAAGGCAAAAAGTGGAAGATGGACCAAGAATATCCAGATCGCAAGTTCAATGATAAGTTGTTTCAGACAGACTATAGGGGAAAAGCCTTCCCTGATAAAGTCAGGGCGAAAATGCAGAATGGAGGACAAGATGGGTCAAGGACCAGAGGTAGAAGGGTATTTGCAAAGACCGAAGAAACTGAATCTGAATCATCAGAAAATGATGAGGATGAGGATAATAATCCATTGATGAGGAGCAAGTGGGCATATCCCAGTGGTTCCACGAACTTGATGTCTGCATTGGATACTAAAAAGGCTAAATTTGGTCAAAAGGATAAGTACAGTATGCCGGCTCGTGATGGTTCATTTCATTCTTCTAGGATGATGAGTGACTCCAATGAACTTTTCCACTCAAAGAGAACCGGAAGTCATGGCTTGGGAGCAGAACCAATGGGTAAGATGCATGATCTTGGTCATTTGAATAGTTTCTCCACTAGAAATTTGGTTAGAAATCATTTCTCTGGTCTAGGCCAGTTCGACAACAACAATGACAATGATGATGAGCAACCAATCTACAAGCTAGCCAAAAATGGTCCTTTGCAGGGGGACCATACTGAAAGGTACCACATGGCATCCACCAGAGAGAAGAAACATAAAGGAAAAGTTAGCCGTGATATCCTGCCTGCAAACTATAGGCAAGATCACAAGTTTCAGGAGGATGACTCATTGCGGGCACAGTTACCTGCTAAAAGAAATGGAGTTTCTACCAAGTTCGCAAAGAAAGGTCAGATGCTTGACACGCGTGCTTTTGATCATGAGGAAAAATCTGATATGCATTTAACAGGTTGCAACTCGGTTATGAAGAAGCGGAAAGTTAAAGCTGATGTTCAGTACGTGGATGAGCTAGATGATACTGATCATCTCTATTCTGATACCCAGCAACGACAAGATGATTCCTCAATGAAACGGGGTAAAATGAAGCTGGAGGATGAACCATGGCCTTCTTTAATGGGACTTCCCATATCTCCAACTACAGAAATGATAGAAGAAGATATAGTAGATGTGGAAATCCGAACTCAAAAAAAGCCATTCACTTTGATTACTCCTACAGTTCATACCGGCTTCTCGTTCTCCGTCGTTCATCTTCTTACAGCAGTTCGTATGGCAATGATTACTTCGCTTCCAGAAGAGGCTGTAGATACAAATACTGGAAAAAAGGAGGAGCATGGTGGAGTTGCACCACCTGCAGAGTTGGTTGGTGATAATTCACTTCCTTCCACTCAAGCAAAGGTGCCCTCTCTCAGTGTGCAGGAAATTGTTAACCGCGTGAGATCAAACCCGGGAGATCCCTGTATTCTTGAGACTCAAGAACCTCTCCATGATTTGGTCAGAGGAGTACTCAAAATATTTTCTTCCAAAACAGCTCCCCTTGGTGCAAAAGGGTGGAAGCCACTTGTAGTCTATGAAAAACCCACCAAAAGTTGGTCCTGGATTGGTCCAGTGAGCCCTGATTCATCTGATCACGAGCCTGTTGAGGAAGTCACATCTCCAGAAGCATGGGGTCTTCCTCACAAAATGCTTGTCAAGTTAGTTGATTCGTTTGCCAATTGGTTGAAAAATGGTCAGGAGACGCTACGGCAAATAGGAAGTCTACCTGACCCTCCGTTGTCGTTGATGCAATATAATCTAGATGAGAAGGAAAGGTTCAGAGACTTGCGAGCTCAAAAGAGTCTGAGTACCATTAGCCCAAGTTCGGAAGAAGTCAGAGAGTATTTCCGCAAAGAGGAATTCCTTAGGTATTCAATTCCTGACAGGGCCTTCTCCTACACTGCTATTGATGGGAAAAAATCAATAGTTGCTCCTCTGAGAAGGTGTGGTGGCAAGCCAACTTCAAAAGCCCGTGATCACTTCATGCTTAAAAAGGATCGCCCTGCCCATGTAACGATTCTCTGTCTTGTGCGAGATGCGGCTGCTAGGTTGCCTGGCAGTACAGGGACTAGAGCAGATGTTTGTACTTTAATCAGAGACTCACAGTATATTGTGGAAGAGGTATCTGATGCTCAAGTCAATCAAGTTGTTAGTGGTGCATTGGACCGTTTGCATTATGAACGTGATCCTTGTGTACAGTTTGATAACGAGAAGAAGCTCTGGGTTTACTTGCATAGAGATAGAGAAGAAGAAGATTTTGAGGATGACGGTACTTCATCTACAAAGAAATGGAAGAGGCAAAAGAAAGAAGCTCCCGAACCAGCTGATCAAGGAGGAGCAATAACCGTCGCTTATCATGGGACAGGGGAACAAAATGGTTTTGATTTGAGCTCAGATCTCAATGTTGAGCCGTCAAATGTGGATGAGGATCGAACAGACCTTACTTGTGAGGATGGTAAGGATCATGTAGAGGACAATATTAAGAGCAGCCATGTGGCAGAACAAGGTGCTATGCAGTGTGGCTCTTCCCTGATGGATTGGGATACTCTTTGCTCAACTCCTGGAGAAGGAAATAAGTTGTTATGTCAACAGAACTCTACTGATAATTTTGATGATGAAACATGTGGTGGAGAACCACCAGCTTGAATGTGGGAAGAGCTCTGTCAGAAGCTTCCAGGTACTTTTATCCATTCACATTTTGTACCTGTTTGTTTTTACAATTCATTCATCTTCCTTTTCTTCCTCCAATCCATTCTGAAACTGTAAACTAGTATTTATTGTTCATTATGTTATGCCGCTTATCTAAACTTTTAGTTTTTTGATTGGTTTAGTTGACTGTACATTGACTTGTAATTGTCTGATTTGGAAGTCTGTCAGTTTACATTTCTTATGTGGGAATTTTTTTAACGCAGCATGATATTGCTGCAATATAGATAAAATAGTGGCCCTGAGAACTTTGATGGTAATTTCAGTTTAATCTTTTTGGTTGAAGCACAAGGTCTTCCGGTTTTCAGTGCAATATACAAAAAGCTCAACATATTTTTTGGGACTTGAGGATCTAGCTTACACTAGCAACTAGACCTGGTCTCGTCATGTTTTTCTCTTTCTGTTTCTGTCTTGAGAAGTATTGAACCGACAGGGCACTCCATTTAGGCCAGAAAGTTATAAATTGTATTCCATCGTTGAAATTGTACTGCTTACCTTCTCCTTATCATTTGGTCTTTGCTGCAGAAAAGCCTTATATATTATCTCCCTGAAGAGCCAGGAATTTCCGATCATCAGATAGCTCTAACAGAAAATACTGTCCGATTGTGCTCATTGAAATTTATCCACTTCAACAGTTCAGTTTTTTTGGCCACGCTAGTTGCTAAGGGTGTATTTTGGCAATGGCGGCTCAAATATAGATTCATTCTAGTTAAAACAGGGAAAAATGGGGAGCCTCTAATATGTAGACTGCAGGTGATAATTGCTTGCTGTTGCCCAACTAATTTTATCTAGTAATGCCTTGTGTCTTCTTCTCTTTACCTTTTTCATTTGTTTTTTTTTCCAGTGTGTATTTACGTGGCATATTCATACGATACCAGAATGCAGAAGCAATCAGTGTTCTGAATTGAGAAGCAGCAGAGTCCATGCCCCTCTTCTTGTATGTACATATATCTAGTTTAGATGAGATAAATAAAGATAAGTAGGTCTTGTGATCTTTGCTCTTGATCAAGATTTTGCCGAATGCCCATGTTCCTTTTAATTGCACTCATTCATAGTTAAATCCACGTTTTTCTCACTTACAACAGTTGTGTACTCTCGTTAAGTTTATGACATGATGTTCATACAACAACTATCTTCGAGGCATGAAATGATCAAATAATGCAAATGCCATTCTTTGAATTTACTCAGATTTTTCTTTGTTGTTTGCTTTTTTGGTGTGTCTGGGTTTGGCTCCGGAAGGCGGGGGCATTTCCTTTCATAGCTAAGAGCCTGTTTGGATGGGCTTCAAAAAAGCAGCTTATAAGAAAAAAAAAAAAAGTTGGGGTAGCTCAACTTATTTTTTTTGGCTTTTTAGCTTATAAGCTGCTTTTTTTAAGCTAAGCCAAACGAGCCAACTTATTTTTTTGGGCTTATTTTAAGCACAAAATAGCTTATAAGCTGGCCAGCCAAACACTCAAAAAAGCTAAAAACAGTTTATAAGCTGTTTTCAGCAACTTATAAAGCTTAAGCCAAACGGGCTCTAAATAGACTACTTAATAGTCAAACTTTCCTCAAATCACTGGGAATATTTCAGGGTACCATTTCATGAATTCCAAAGGTAATGGAAGGTTTGGTGGCAAACAAATTGACATGCCTACCCACATTTCGCGTTGTCATACCTTTACCGTTGAACCAAAGAGACAGTCGAGGGTCTATCTGAAACTGTATACATTCTATCTTGCCCGGATCCCACTTGTGGGACTACACTCGGTGTGTTGTTATTATAAATACAAAGAGAGGTGGATACCATATCTACGAGAACAAATGATTGAAAAGATTATTTCTTCATAAATAGTGGCTCCTTGAGATTTGTCATGAAGCTTTAGCTTCTTTACTGTCGGCAGTTCTGAGTCTGCTTGATTAGAGATGCAAACAACTATGCAAATACAGTACATAATCTGATTTGATTATTTCTTCATAAATAGTGGCTCCTTGAGATTTATCATGAAGCTTTAGCTTCTTTACTGTCGGCAATTCTGAGTCTGCTTGATTAGAGATGCAAACAACTATGCAAATACAGTACATAATCTGATTTGCACATCATTTAAGACAAGTCAACTCCATAGAATTAGAGTCATATATTTAGACATTTTGTCTTGTTTTTAACATCTTTCGCCCCTGGTCGTCCCCGTGCCCCACTGAGGATGAACGAGGAAAACTATAAGACAGGGTGAAGAACAAAAATATAGAGTAGCAGTATTCCATTCTTCAAAAACTCCTATAGAACTTATTTTAAAGAAAACAAATACACAGCACAGTATTGATCTCACTGTTCCCGTTCGGTTGTAGCATTCAGGATTTATAATTTGTCTAATCGTAATTTGCTCAGACGTCTAATCAAACTTACCAGGTCGTGTGTTAAAGAGTCAAAAGGGATTTCAGTGTACATGTATCTAAGAGTGTTCAAATGAGACCGAAAAATCGATCCGAACCGGTAAATCGAGTCAAACCGACTTAATAAACTAAAACCCGGCTTGGTTTGATTTGATTTGGTTTGGTTTTAAATTTTAAAAAATCAATAACATTTGGTTTGGTTTGGTGTTAAACTGAAAAAACCCGAACCAAAACGATAGATACATACATATTTAAAATATATCTTCTTCAAAATTTTGGCTCATTCCAAGTCCAATACAAATTCAAATAATTAGAAAGAAAAGTATAGCCCATTTAAGTTTAAGGTAAAATAAAAAGAATTGTGCTGAAGGTGAAAAAGAATTGTCCCCTTATTCGGTTTTACAATTCCCTCATTTATACGCCATTTGAATTACTACTAATAAGCTAGCATTTTATTCGTAACAAATTAAGGGAAGAAAATGACAATTGGAATTTAAAAAGATTTGGTTGATGACTTTGTCTTTCTGTTTATCATTTTCAATTTTAACTTATGTGCTTTCTTCTCAATGCTTCATAAACACGATGAGTCTAGATAACAAAATTCCGAAGGGACTGCGTAATATCAAAAGGCTATATGTAGAGAAATAACTAAGATTATGAAAAGTAGATGTTATGTTTCTGTAATTCCTATACCTATAGCCATAGGCCTATACCTAAATAAAGTTAATGAATTAATTAAAAATATTCTTAGATTTGAATAGATCACGGTCAGAGCCGTATTTAGTTACCGTTTGATTCAAAGGTTCTTTGTATTAATACATTCTTAAAATCCAAAAAATCGCAAAAATCGAACCAAATCAATAAAACCGACAAAACCAAAACCGATAGAATTTATATTATAATTGTTTGGTTTAATTTGAATATTAAGAAAAACCAACTTAATTGGTTTGGTTTGGTTTTAACCAAAACCCAAGTCAAACCGGACCATGAACACCCCCTACATGTATCGTTTACTATAAGTTACAAACAAAATTTACAAACTCTATCACCGTCGCATCCACAGACACTTCAAACTATATTGCATGTTCAGCACACAAACATTACATATTTCCATCAGTCTCGGAAACTACAAGAATTTCAAACAAATGAAACTCTTCCCAACAACTACCAAATTTAATAAAAAGAATAAGGATAACTTATCCGCTACGTATAGGTGAGAAGATGGATATTCAAGACATATATATTATGTACAACTCTCCTTAATTGCCATATATCATTGGCTGCAGTCTGGACTCTTCTAATTTACAGCAGTGACGGGAACTATGGAATCTCGTAAAGAAGAAGCTACCTCTATATTATGCTGTACATCTCCATTTGCTAGCTTTGAGGATTTTCCGTCCCAAAACGAATTCAACAACTCCTCGAAAGAGGAAGTTTTTAGTTCTTCAATAGATTCAACACTTGGAAGATTAAACGGTCTCTTTCTCGGCGTCGAGCACGATGGTTCATCAACCTAGTATTAATAAAAGCAATTTTGAAATAGACGTAGAGCATAGTCCTTTTTAAGAAACTGAACATAAATTTTGAGGCAATGCCCTTACCATGTATTCTTGTGAAAGACTTTTTCCAGTGTATTCTGTAATTTCAACAACCTTGTGGTAGTGTCCACTGTTTAGTTCTCGCAGCTCTCCACAACAAGGAACAATAGTAGAATCAAGGTTTGCACAAGCATCACGGTCGAGTTGTAAAGAATCTGCACATGTTAATCATATTAATTGGAGGACATAAAGTTAATCTCTTAATGTGCAACTCTTGATAGCTTACGGTCAATAGATGAGAGTAGGTGTTTGCTAGCAGCATTAGTGTCTTCAAGAGTAGATGACACGCCAGATGAAAATCTCACACGCAATGCTTGATTTGCATCCATTCCTCCCCTGCGGAAAACGTCGAGAGTCACAGTCTAAGTAAAATATAACAACTATGAAACTGAACACTTGAACAGTCAGTGGACCAACTGACCTAACGATTTCATCAACAAAAGCAACATTTCTCTCCTCTAGGTTTAATAAAGACTGTTGAGCATTTGTCCATTGCTCTGCCCCCAATTTAGCCTTTTGCACACTGCATATTGCATATTTCCAAGTTAACACAGAAAGGATGATAAATATACTTAGAGACAGCAAAGAACCATGTTAGTTCGAAGATATTGCGGAATAGATGCTGTTACATACCAATTCTGTAGCACCTCCTCCATCTCTTTCTTCCCATTTTCCACAGCAGCAGTATCTTCAAGATAGCGTGATTCAGCCTTTTCCATGTAATCGGTCCATTCGACTTTAACTGAAGAAGTTGAATCTTGCATGGTTGACATCTCTTGTTTCAGTCTGTTGGTTCTGTTGGAGGCACTTTCTCTAAGGTCATCAATAGCGGTTTGAACCTATAGCAGATAGCCATTCAAAATTCAATTAGCTTTCGCAATCTAAAGTAGATCAAAGTCGCTCAATGACTGTGATTCCGGATCCAGGATTTTCTGCTTGAAAATGTAATAAGTCAATTATTTACTGATGAGCATTGACTACAGCAATAAGCAAGCATAAAACTACACAAGTGAAAAGGGAGTCCTAATCTGTCTACAACACCTACAAGACTTCTCATGTTGATATTCTTGTCATCATTTTTCTCAGGTTTAGAATTGTGCAATCTTAGCCACACCAAAAATTGTGATGCACATCTTTATTATTACTAGATGACCTACCAGCTTTTTCTTCCTAGCATTTGATCCAGCTAGCAATTCTGCCACTTTCTCCAAGATTTGCCTTTCCTCATTGGCAGCACACTCCTAAAATTGAGAGATCCATATAACATGAGGTTAAAAATGCATATTGATATTGATTAATAAATAGACATATGATGGTGGATGAAATCACTGACCTCAAACTTCTTTTCTAGTTCAGAGAATTTCTGGTCGCTGACCGTCTGTGCTTCTTCCACTATTTCACTCAACTGGGACACATGCGTATCTAAAGTCTTAAAGAAGTTCCCGGTAATCTGAGAAATGGACCTTGACATTGTGATACTCCCGCAGTGTGCCTATAAAGGCATCCAAAATTTATAAGCTATAACTCGAGAAGGAAAAAGAAAGATCCAAATAACTAGCAATGAAGAATACACGTGCTTCACAAATAGTTAACTAATGATACCTCACGTTGTTGTTGTGCAAATGCAATTAGTTTGTCCTCCTGATCGTGCAAACTGTTTTGAAGATCATTAACCAACGTATCAGCCTCAGAGGCAATCTCCTTAAAAAGCTACATGAGGAAAAAGGAGATGAGAAAAAAAGTTCCTCTCAGAATTTCTTAAGGCAACACAAAAGATACACACCTCTCCCAAAGAAAAAGAATGTTTAGAGACTTCACAATTTAAACGATCAAAGGTTGACTGAGCATTGCCATCAAGTTCCCCAGCCAAACCATCTAAGGCTTTGATACCAGAACCAAACATGGTTTTCAAGTTCTCTAGATGGCCTCGAAGCTCCTCCACTGCCTGAAAAGCAGACCAGAAAGCAGTATTGTTTAATAAGAGAACAATTTCCATCAGAACCAAACACAATTGATGCACTGCAGCTATTAAGCATGTAATTTATTTGTGTCGAAAGAGCAGGTTCAAATAATTATTACGCTCCCTTAATTAAATTTGTTTTAGTATATACTGCAACAAATAATATCTGAAAACTACATATTCCTGCTTCCTTTTGGCTTTAGCATCATCAATGCAATTTTTCTAGTATGTCATGTAGAGAGTGTCACTCTAAAGGCTAATTTTTAATCTGAGTCAAGAATACCTCAGTCTTTGTACAAACAAAGGACTGCATGTCTTCCTCCATGCCTTTGAGTTGTTGTTCTTGTTGTGTGGTTGAAGAAGCAACGGTCTTATGCAGGACTTCAAGCTGTTGAGTCAATTGGGATTGGAATTTTTGGATAAGAACTCTGTTTCCATCTTCTATTTTGTCTTTGCGCTCTGAAATCTCATCCATTATCAGTATGCAGGAGTTTGATGCAACATTGTTTTCTTAGCAAGAAAATTCATCGTGTATTTGAGTTAGCCGACTTTATACATACCAATCTTGGCAAACAAGTTTGATACGTCTGATGCAGCATTTTCCAGTTCAGCTCGAAGTTCAAATGCTTGCTCAACCAGTGATTTTTCTGTTTGAGGAACATATAGTTCCAGATATCATGCACAACTCTAAAAGTGAGATTATTTTAAATAAATCCTCACATTCACTGCCTAATGATTATGGCTGCATCTAAATTTGCTAATGCTTAAGAAAAATGTATTATACACATCCCAATTTTACTTTGTAGAAAATGTTAAAATAATAGGTATGCGGCATAGATACGCTCCCCCTGAAGGCAATTGACTAGCCAAAAAAAATCTCCTTTCGCCCAGCACAGAGGATGAAGCTTACCAGATTTTAGAAGGTTAGATATCAGAAACTCCTTTTCTTTTATAGTGGCAATTGCCTGCCTGTGTTTCTCTTCCAGATCAGCCAATGTATGCTGAGTTTCCTGAAGATTTTTCTGAAAGACACAAAGTATAGTAAATTCCATGAGAAAGAGTCCGACAATAAAGATCTGGAATTAGTTGAGTTAAGAATTCCATTAACCTCTGTCTTCTCAAGTTTGTCACCCAATTCTGCTGACAACAATTGCTGAGAATTGTACAGTTCCTTAAGTTCCATAAATTGCTGTTTGCAGAAAGCAACATGGTAATGAGTTAAGATTTATCAGTTTATGACAAAGTTTATCAATTTTAACTAGAAACAAAGATGCTCCAAATTTTTTCATCTCTTGCGCACCTTGTCCCTGGATTCGAAGTCAAGTTCCATCCTTTCTATCTTTTCAGACATTGCCTGAGAGAGGAGAAAGACAAGTTACCATAGGAGTATTAAACACATATGTCAAGTGACTGCAACCAATCTTGGGATCCTGAAAACAGTACTGAACCTTCTTCTCTGCTTCTTCTTGAAGATATCGGTCTCTTGGTATATAAATTCCATTCTTCTCTCTTGCAGCATACACCTCTGTCGGCATTAAAATAGGAAACACGAAATATGTTATTACATAATTTGTCAATGCAGATATGGATTTATATATCGAAAGGGAGGAAGAGAGCAATATAGACCTTGCTTCAGCCGGTCAATCTCGGAGTACAAATCTTTCATTACTGCCGATTTCATCATCTTCTGGTTAATCTGAAATAACAACAGAAGAAAAGCTGAAGGATAATTAAATCAGAGATGATAGGTAAAGAGACATTCTTTAGGCAAGACATGTCCAGAAATCTGACCTCTGGTTTGTTCTTTATATTTTTGGCACGATGAGCATAATCCAAAGTGCTCAGTGTCTCTTCCAGACAGTGAATTGATGGTGATATTGTCGCAATAATGCATGTCTTTGTTTTCCCTCCAAGAGAATCCCTCAACAATCTTGTCAATTTGCTATCCCTGCCATACAAAGCAATACTTTCTCAGGATATGTAAGAAGTAGAAGCATTTTATAATAACATATGACTGGATTGAAGAAGACCTGTATGGGATATGACCAGAGTGCTCAACTAAAGCATTTATAACACGACCAAGTGTAAGCAAACTCTTGTTGATTTCTCCAGCTTCCCTCGCTCTTCCCTGCAGCAAAAGAGAATTTAGTTTATTATACTGTAGTAGAGAAGAACGCAACTGAACGAGAGAAAAAGGACAGAAAATACAGAGATCTTAAAAAGCAGAATGTCTAGAGATTAAGCTATCATGAATAAAAGATAAATTTGTGACCTTGCTAAAACAGCATGTGGGCATGCCATTGTTTCTTTAAACTACTTTTACATGCATTAAGAATACTGCCAAATGCAATGGCTTGGCAGTCGGATATATTTACATCTCACCTCTCTTGCACCAGAACGTGATATGTTCTCAGAACCAGCAAGGTCTACAAGGTTCAGTTTGCCACATTTGATCATCTCTTCCCCTTCTGGAGTGCATTCCTTGATGTGAATTGTGATAGAGAAAATAGAGTGAGAACGACTGCTCTGCTTGTTAAGAAGAGTCTCTGCTGTACGCCTCTTAGCTGAACCTTTCTCCAGGATCTTATAGATTTCATTTGCAGTGGACACAATCTCCTCTTCCAAGCCTCTAACCAAAACTCCGCCCTTACCATCTTCCATCAGAGCTATTGGTTTTTTGGATTTATCATCTACATACTTTGTGCATTCCTCAGGAGCTAAAAGATCTGTGATCTCCTCATTATAAAGCTCCAAATGTGTTACTTTCATGTTATATTCAGCATTTTGAGCTTCCAATATCTCAAAAATTTGCTTAACAGCTCGGGGGATAACACCTGCATCACTTGGAAATTCCCCATTCTACACGGGGAAACTTTAACAATTAGTACAAAGAAACAACTAGTAGAAACAAACACATTTGTATCAACCACCAACCTTCTTTCTTCCCCCTCCCTCCATTGTATAAGTTTTCCCTGTTCCTGTCTGCCCATAAGCAAAAATGGTGCAGTTATATCCCTCTAGAACTTCAAAAACAATTGGCCATATTGCAGAATCATACAAGTCCTTCTGTTTGGATGTTGGACCAAACACCTGAGACAGAATTATCCAACATAAAGTTAGGGTCTTCGTGAGAAATACGAAAAGCACGAATAATAAATAAGAAATTACAGATTTTATTATAAAAAGTGTAGTGACATTCAAGAAATACCAAAGGCGTGATTGATTAATAACGAAAAGGAGATTTTTGTTTGAAAAAACATTAGACAAAAGTGTAATTGACAAATTCATTTTTAGCGAAAAGCAATCTTGTGTGAATTACGAACAATGGCACTTTATCTATGGAAGAATCAAAGGAAAACTATAGGAAATTAGGAATATGTCCAAATTTATGCAAAAAAAAAGGGCAGCCCGGTGCACTAAGCTCCCTATATGCGGGGGATCCAGGGAAGGGCCGGACCACAAGGGTCTATTGTACACAACTTTACCCTGCATTTCTGCAAGAGGCTGTTTCCACGGCTTGAACCCGTGACCTCCTGGTTTATGCAGAACCACTTAATTTCTTCAAATCCTTTCTTTTGGTATAGTCTACATTATTTTCTGTAAATCTGTTCTCTGAAGTGAACAGATAAACGATAAATCAGCTGTAAATTATCAAACCTTATCAAAGGCAAATGTTCGGTCAATCTGCTTATTAGCTATGTTTTGAATAGCAGAAACTTCTCTTCTACCCTCATTACAGTTAATCACAACTGGTGTATGCAATCTTATCTCATCCTCACTCAACGGCCTGCATATTTCACAACATAACAATTCTATCAACTACTGTCAATTGAAATCAGTAAATAATAAACATAACCAACTCTTAGCTCCCGTTTGGCTATAGATTTTGGACATATATTTACAAAAAACAATTGAAAGCATTGTTTGTTCAAGAACTTTGATAAGTTTTTGAATATTTATCTTCAAAAAAAAAAAAAATCAAGTTCCAAAAAACTGGCCCAGACCAGTTTTTGGGTGAAATTTCACTTCTTCACAAAACGTTAAATTTTTTCCAAGTAAAATGCATGTCCAAACACAATTTCAAGGTCCAAAAATTTAATTTTTCAAGTTTCAACTAAGCTAGCGTTTGGCCATAGATTTTGGATCAGATTTTGAAAAGTTATCTTCAAAATATTTTCAAGTGCTCAGACCAGTTTTTCCAAGAAATTTCACTTCCACTTGCAAAACTTCAATTTTTTTTCAAGTAAAATGCATGTTCAAACACAACTTCAAGTTCCAAAATCAACTTCAAAACTTGCCCGTTTGGCCATGAGAATTTTTCACTTTTTTCCGGAAAATTATTTCACTTCTTTTGGAAATCAACGTTTGGCCATGAAAATTCAAAATACAGCTTGAAGTTGAAAAACACCTAAAACTTTGTTTTCACTTTCGGTACATTCAAACAACCAAATATTCTTTGCATTAACTATAACAAAACACAACTCCATCTTCAACTCCAACTTCAAAATTCCAAATAAAGTGAAAAATATTTGATTTTCGCCTACTTAAATTTTCAAGTTCCAACTTCAAAAATCTATGGTCAAACGCTAGCTAAAGTACATTCATTTTACTCACCTGCAACGCAAAATAACTTGTACATTAACGCCTTTTTCTTTATCATGCTTGCCATTCCCTTCTCCCGATCGAAGATCTCTCACCACCTTATCACTTGACCGCGGCGTATGTGATGGCGACATCGAAACTAAGCCGCCGCCTCTTCTCTGTTGTTGCGATTGCGATGACTCCATTCCTTAACTATCCTTCAAATCTCACAACTTTATTCTCTTAGTCAACTCAGTTCAAATTCCAATCTGAGCAGAAAAATCACATATCACAAATAAATAGATATATCTAAAAATCAAATATATATACCAGAACAAGCAACAAATATATCTTAGAAACTTCATAGTCAGCTCGGCTCAAATTCAAAGAAAAGTACATACAAAAACAACAACAACATACCCAGTGTAATCCCACAAGTGGGGTTTGGAGCAGAAAAATTACATATCGCAAATATATAAATATATATATATATATATATATATATATATTTGGATTCTACTTAAAATGTGGATTTTCTTGAGATTTTAGATAGTAAAACTGCAACGGAAACTCAATATTTACTAGAAAACGACTTACCGATTCGAAAGTCTCAAGCAAAAATAAATTAAAATACAAAAAAGGATAAGTAGAATCCATTCCTTAACTATACTTCAAATCTCACAACCTTATTCTCTTAGGCAACTCAGTTCAAATTCAAATCTGAGCAGAAAAAATCACATAACACAAACAAAATAAATATATCTCAAAATCAAATATAGCAACAATTATATCTTAGAAACCTATATTTCAGTGGAAATCGATGAAGGAGAAATAAAATGCGGATCTTCTCGAGATTTTAGAATTCACTGTTTACTCGAAACTGACTTACCTATGCAAAAAAAATCAAGCAAAAATAAATTAAATTAAAGGATAAGTAGAACCTATGCAATCACAAGAATAATGCAGCAAGTTTATATACTTCAAATCTCACAACCTTATTATTCTCTTAGTCAAACTCAGTTCAAAATACAAATCTGAGCAGAAAAATCACATAGTAACACAAATCAATAAATAAATCTAAACGTCAAATGCATATACCAGAACAAACAACATAAATATATTACTAGAAACCTTTAAATCAGTGAAAATCGATGAAAGATAATGAAGGAGAAGTAAAATGTGGATTTTCTCGAGATTTTAAAATTCACTGTTTACTTGAAAACGACTTACCGATGCGAAAAAATTCAAGCAGAAATAAATTAAGTTAAAATACAAAAAAAAAAAAAAGGATAAGTAGAATCTATGCATACACAGATACGTATAAGCAAAAAAAAAAAAAAAAATTAGAAATCTATGTCAGTTGAAATCGCTTAATGAGGATCGAGGAGAAGTAAAATGTGGATTTTCTCAAGATTTTAGAGAGTAAAATCACAAATATTTACTTACCGATGCAAAAACAAAATAAAAAAAAATGAAAAGGATAAGTAGAATCTATTTAATCACAGATAAGTACAACGGCATAATGCAGGAAGTTTATATACTTATTGTGAGTGAAGTAGTTGCCGGCCAGTTGAGAGGTTGGACAATTTCAGCAATGAAGAATGTTCTAGAGAGAGAAAGTCAGTAGAAACGTAGAGTGTGTGTGTAGTGAACGGAGAAGATGGAAGACTGGCAATCTTATTAATTTGCTGAATTTTTTAGGTTAAAATTTAAAAATATTTGCTCTATTTTAATTTATTTATCTGATTTTGATTTGACACGGAGTTTAATAAAATAAAATAAAATTAAATGGTCTTAAATTAAGCTCGTCATAGATTATTATGAAGTTAAAATTTGAAAACTTAAATTTTTAAAGTTGTGATTTTTGAAACTTGAAATTGTATTTGAACATATATTTTACTAGGAAATATTTGAAATTTTATGAGTAGAAGTGAAATTTATCACAAAAAATGATCTAGCCCGTTTCTTGAACTTGAAAGTATTTTGAAGAGAAATTTTCAAAATTTGATACAAAATCTATGAACCAACGCTAGCTAAAATGTATAGAGTGTATCAAAATATTATTTATTTTTATGATCTTAAATATATCATGTGCTAAGTTAAAATTAAATATTTATTAAATTTTTTAAAAAAATTAAAAAAAAAAAATAAGACAAACAAACTAAACAGAAAGAGTTGTGTGCGTTGCGCATAAGAGAGGGAAAGTAGAGGAGAATTGTGGCTGTTACTGTGGCGTTTGAATTTTGGAAGGGAATTTGAAGATCAGAGATGACGGTGTTAACAGTTCCGTTTAGAATCCATTTTTTATTGTTATAAAATTCAAGTGAAAAGAATATTAACATAGGGTCCGTTTGGGTTATAGCTGATTAAAAGTACCTCATAGACATCAAAAGTACTTAGAAATATTTTTAGGTGCTGAAACTGAATTAGTAAAAAGAAAGCTACGTATTAGGGTGAAAGTTTTGAATCTGATACAGTCAAATCTTTCTATGACAGTATTGTTGGTTTCGAAATTTTTGTTGTTATAGAGAATTATTGTTATATATCTATAACAATATTTGCTATTTAAATAATAGTTGGCTGCTATATGTAAAAAATATGCATAAAATTTATTTTTATTTTTTAATGTTGTAAAAAAAATAACAAATTATTTAAATTTTAAATCTCAAAGATATGAATGCTCACTAAGACTCTAACTAAACATTAAAGGAAGTTAATGCAATTGCAATAAATTCATTACTGAAGTATATAAAGTTTTAAGCTCTAAGACACAACATATTTTAAATCTGCACTACTTGAAATTAAATTCTTTCAAGATTGATGGGAGAAATTTATAATTGTAGCTTGTTTTGTAGAATCAAATCTCTTAGTGGTGATATAACACTTGAATTTACGAAGATTTGTGTCTAAACTTTCAGCAAACTGGTATCCAATTGTTTTCCCTTAAAGGAAAACTAAGAGTTGAACCATTGAATCTTCTAATCCAGTCCAAGTAACTATAGGTTAAAGTGCTTAGTCAGCACTTTCATTGTCGTCTTCGGCTTTCATATTCTCGTCTTCCACTGCAATGACATGGAAAATAATCTCTTCATCAGTGAAAGCTTCAATGATATGAGGTGTTGCATCAAACTCCACACATGTATTCATATGTAATACTCTGTCATAAATATAATATATTAAAATATCAAATTAAATATTTGATCAAAATCTACACTATTTATTATGGGTAATAATAAATATTCTATTTTTATAAAGATGATTAATAATTATATCTAAATATAAAAAAGATATTCACTTATAATAACATATCTAAACCACAAATTTTAAAAGTTGGTTTTCTTTTTTAAACTCCATGCAGTCCAAATGCGTCATAGAAAGCAAGATGGAGGGAGTATGGATGTTCACGGTTTTGGTTAAATCCAAAGTCAAATCGAGTACTAACTAAATAAAATAAGTTTAAAGTGGTTTGGTTATGATTTTAGATATTTAAAAACCGACTAAATTAGTTTGGTCATGATTTTAATCAATAACCGACGCAAACCGAGCCATGAATACCCTAGGAGGGAGTATCATTTTTTAGTAAGATTCCGCAAAAGTACCAAGATTAGCAGATCTAAATTCAAATTCCATCAACTGATGAATTTGTGTACATTAAGTTGATACCCTCGACTAATGAACCTTAAGCGTGTCAAATTTGCACCAGTTAATTGATGCTTGATATTTTTTTTTTTCTAAGTATCGTTTCTACTGAGTACTGACTAAATAAAATAAGTTTAAAAATAATGATTTCACATCTCAAGCATTGGAATTTTCTGTATTTAAAGTGAGTCAGGTGGAGCCTCGTTCGGCTGATGTAAGGAGCAATGGGGTCCAGAGCATGTCAGTTGTCTTACTACTAGATTTCATGATTATTTTAATAAAAAGAAGGATTACAATGTAATCCAATAATGTTGAGCTTATTTTGAATTCAAGAAATTGTTTACTGTTATGAAATACATATTATGGATGTCCACTACACAAATATAATGTCTCTTTCATTATCTTTCACCATCTTAATGGTTCTTCCATTATCTTCCACCATCTTAATGGTTCTTCCCATCTTAATGGTTCTTCCATTATCTTCCGCCATCATAATGGCTCTTCCATTATCTCATATATTGAATGCATATGTAGCACTATAAATAGAGGCATAAGTTTTCATATGGAATGAACTTGTAACACATTTTGGAAGAATAATAAAATCTCTCCTCTCTTGTCTATCTATTTCTATTGTTTTCATCCTTTACTATTGTTACTCTTTTAGCTTCATTTTATAACACGTTATCAGCACGAGACTCTACCGTCTCAAGGAATTTTTGAAGGTTAAGGTAATATTTTTATTCTCTTTATTTTATGGCTAACCTTATAAAACTCGAGTTCGTTGCCCTTGATATTTCGGGCAAGAACTACCTATCATGGATGCTAGATGCTGAAATCCATCTTGATGCTATGGGTCTTGGAGACACCATTAAAGAAAATAATAAAGCATCCAACCAAGAAAATGCCAAGGCTATGATATTCTTGCGTCATCATCTTGATGAGGACCTGAAAATTGAATATCTTACTATTAAGAATCCACTCGTTTTATGGAAAAACTTAAAAGAAAGGTATGACCACATGAAGATGGTCTTCCTCCCAAAAGCACGACATGAATGGATCAATCTAAGACTACAAGATTTCAAATCAGTTATGAAGTATAACTCTGAGATGTTCAGAATTACTTCTATATTGACACTATGTGGAGAAAAGATTAGTGATTCTGATAAGCTGGAAAAGACGTTCTCCACTTTTCATGCCTCGAATGTGCTCCTGCAGCAGCAATATCGAGAGAAAGGTTTCACAAAATATTGTGATTTGATTGCTCATCTTCTTTTGGCTGCACAAAATAATGATTTGCTGATGAAAAATCACGAGAATCGACCTACTGGCGCTGCACCACTCCCCGAAGTGAATGAGGTGTATGCCCACTACTCCAGGCGTGGAAAAGGTCGTGGCCCCGGTCGTGGTCATGATAATAGTCGTGGTCGTGATAATAGTCGTGGTCGTGGTGGTTATAATGGTCAAAGAAGAAATTATTTTCCTGGTGTTAATCACTCTTCAAGGAAAAATCACCACCAAAAGGGGAAAAGGAAGGATGATAGGCGTGAAGTGCCAGAAGCACGTGGCTCAGAAAACAAATGCTATCGATGTGGTGAAAGTGGACACTGGTCACGTACCTGTCGTACGGCAAAGCACTTGGTTGAGCTTTATCAGGCATCAATTAAAAGAAAAGAGAAAAATCCTGAAGCTAATTTTATCTCTGAAAATCAAATTGACATCACACACTTGGATGCAGCAGATTTCTTTGAGCACCCTGAACGAAAGATAGATCACTTGATTGGTGATGGTTTTGTGGTTAGAGATGATTGAGTTGTTTATTTTAATTTTTACTAGTTGTAATAGTTGATGAATAAAAGACCATGTGACAGTAGTTGTTTACATGAGTACTATTTTTAATTAGTCTAGATTTAGTAAGTTTGTTATAGTCAGTTATTAATAAAAAAAAATTAAATCTGGTTTGTCTTAATTAAATAATATTTTAATATTGGTATTAGTATCCTCTGCTTACTAATTATAGAGGCTCAGTGAGTATTTTGGGAGATTTATAAACTTATGACACCAATTCAATGGAGTTTGAATTATCTATATCTTGTTACTTCTTCTATTCCTCTGGCCGACAAGATTTTTCATTTTATCTATACTTTGCATTCTTTTAATCACTACACTTTATACTTGAAGTATAATAGAATTAATATACTACTAAAGAGCGAACTGGAAAGATGGGAATTGGTTTATCAGATCTAGTTGTATAAATTGCAGTGTTATGCTATTTCATTTTTACAGTTACATATTTAATTCATGTCTCTTGGTACTTTTATTCTATAGCTTGTTAGCATAGATTGAGATGTGTATAACGTGGCTATACCCTATTAAGATTCTAATTGGAGGGATGTGGTAACAAGTCACATGGATGAGAGCTTGTCAACTTGTTTTTTGCACGAGTCATGGTAATGAATATGTCAGTACTTCATTTTACCGGATAAAATACGTGAAACTATTTTTATCTAACCTCCTTGACTCTATATGTGTATAAGTGTTAATATTTAATGGGTATTCATTTAATTTTGTGTATGTAATTTCACTTGAAGATATGGATTATTCTCAAAGCAAGTTTGGATTAAAATCCAATTATAAAGACATTTGTTTGATTGATTCTGCTACTACACACACGATATTCAAAGACAGGAAATATTTTACTCATTTACTTATGGGTAAGGCAAAAGTTAATACCATATTTGGTAGTACTAGTTTGATTGAAGGCTCCGGAAGAGCCACCATAATTTTACCTAAGGGAACAAAACTCATTATAAGCAATGCCATGTTCTCTCCTAAGTCCAGAAGGAACTTATTAAGTTTTAAAGATATCCGTCAAAATGGATACCATATTAAAACAATGGATGAGATGAATCTTGAATATATTGGTATCACCAAGGATGTATCTGGCCAGAAAGTTGTTATAGAAAAGTTTCCTGCTTTGTCTTCTGACTTATATTGGACAAAAATTGGTGTCATTGAGGCACACTCTGTCGTAAACCAGAAGTTTACTGACTCCAATACGTTTGTACTTTGGCATGATCGATTGGGACACCCTGGATCTATAATGATGAGACGAATTATAGAAAATTCAAATGGGCACCCATTAAAGAACCTGAAGATTCTTTTAAACAATGAATTTTCTTGCCCTTTTTGTTATCAAGGCAAGTTAATTATTAGGCCATCACCTACAAAGGTTGAGTTTGAATCCCCTGAATTTTTGGAACGTATACATGGGGATATTTGTGGACCAATTCACCCCCTAGTGGGTCATTTAGATATTTTATGGTCCTAATAGATGCTTCTTCTAGATGGTCTCATGTGTGCCTACTGTCATCTCGCAACCTGGCGTTTGCGAAATTATTGGCACAAATAATTCGATTACGGGCAGAATTTCCTGATAATCCGATAAAGTCTATTCGCCTTGATAATGCTGTAGAGTTTTCATCCCAAGAATTTAATGATTATTGTTTATCAATTGGGATAAGAGTTGGACATCCTGTAGCTCATGTTCACACTCAAAATGGCCTTGCAGAGTCATTAATTAAACGTCTGCAGTTGATTGCAAGATCATTACTCATGAAAACGAGGTTGCCCACGACTGTTTGGGGTCACGCCATTTTGCATGCAGCAACACTTGTTCGTCTCAGACCGACAAACTATCATAAATTTTCTCCGTTGCAATTGGTTTTGGGTCAAGAACCTAATATATCTCATCTAAGAATTTTTGGATGTGCCGTATATGTGCCTGTAGCACCACCACATCGCACCAAGATGGGTCCCCAAAGAAGATTAGGAATATATGTTGGGTTTGAATCGCCCTCTACTATTCGCTACCTTGAACCATTAACCAGAGATTTGTTCACTGCTCAATTTGCAGATTGTCAATTTGATGAGACAATTTTCCCAAAATTAGGGGGAGAGAATAATGAAATAAAAAGGGAAATTTTGTGGAATAATTCATCATTGTCTCATCTTGATCCACGTACTTCTATTTGTGAGCAAGAGGTTCAAAAGATTACTCACTTGCAGAAAATAGCAAATCAAAAGTCAGACGCATTTACAGATTTGAAAAGGATTACCAAATCACATATCCCTGCAGAGAATGTCCCGATTCGGATTGATGTCCCTGTAGGACCATCTACTAGTGTCATAGCAAACGAGTCCAAAGCACGCCAGAAGCGTGGTAGACCATTGGGTTCTAAGAATCGAAATCCTAGAAAAAGAAAAACAAATGGTCAAGATGACACTACGAAAGAACCTCATAAAGAAATTCAAAATTTGAGCAATAGTGATATTCTTGAAGAAATCAATGAGCCTAGGACTCAAGAAAATGAGGAAATATAAATTAATCCAATTAATGTTGGGACTAATTTGAATCGATTGAAAATAAATGTGGATTATGTCTTTGCCTATAATGTTGCAACAAGAATTATGCAAGATAGTGAGGATCTTGAACCCCGATCTGTTAAAGAATGCCAAGAAAGACGTGATTGGCCAAAGTGGCAAGAGGCAATTCAATCAGAATTAAACTCACTTACCAAACGGGAAGTTTTTGGACCTGTAGTCCAAACACCTAATGGCATTAAACCTGTTGGTTATAAATGGGTTTTTGTGCGAAAAAGAAATGAGAAAAATGAGATACAAAGATATAAGGCACGCCTTGTTGCACAAGGATTTTCACAAAGGCCTGGTGTTGATTATGAAGAGACATACTCCCCTGTTATGGATGCAATAACATTACGTTATCTCATTAGTTTCGTTGTCCATGAGAGACTTGAGATGCATTTGATGGATGTGGTTACAGCCTATCTATATGGATCACTTGAAAATGAAATATACATGAAAATCCCTGAAGGATTTAAGATGCCTGAAGCATGTAGTTCAAAGTCTCGGGAAATGTATTCAATCAGATTACAAAGATCATTGTATGGTTTGAAGCAATCCGGGCGCATGTGGTATAACCGCCTTAGTGAATATTTGTTAAAGGAAGGCTATACAAATGATGCAATTTGCCCATGTGTTTTTATAAAGAAAGTAATATCGGAGTTTGTTGTACTTGCTGTATATGTTGACGACATAAACCTTATTGGAACTCCTGCAGAGCTCAAAAAGGCAATTGATTATTTAAAGAAGGAATTTGAGATGAAAGATCTTGGAAAGACAAAATTATGCCTTGGTTTGCAAATTGAACATTTGACAAATGACATTTTTGTCCATCAATCTGCCTATACAGAGAAAGTGTTGAAACGATTTTATATGGATGAAGCACATCCATTAAGTACTCCGATGGTTGTTCGATCACTTGATGCGAATAAAGATCCGTTCCGACCTCAAGAAAAGAATGAGGAAATTCTTGGTCCAGAAGTACCATATCTTAGTGCAATTGGTGCACTAATGTATCTTGCCAATACCACAAGGCCTGACATAGCATTTTCAGTTAATGTGTTAGCGAGACATAGTTGTGCTCCTACAAGGAGACACTGGAACGGAATTAAACACATATTGAGGTATCTAAAGGGGACTATCGATTTGGGCTTATTTTATTCTAGAAATTGCAGTCCCGATCTTGTTGGTTATGTCGATGCAGGGTATTTATCTGACCCACATAAAGCTAGATCTCAAATAGGCTATGTATTTATTTGTGGGGGCGCTGCCATATCTTGGCGATCTACAAAGCAGCCTATTGTGGCTACCTCATCAAATCATGCTGAGATAATAGCTATTCATGAAGCGAGCCGTGAAGTTGTGTGGCTGAGGTCAATGATACATCTCATTCGAGAAAAGTGTGGTTTGAAATGTGATAAAATACCCACAATCTTATATGAAGATAATGCAGCATGCATTGCCCAATTGAAAGGAGGTTTCATAAAAGGAGATAGAACGAAACACATTTCACCAAAGTTATTCTTCACACATGATCTCCAGAAGAATGGTGATATTGATGTGCAACAAATCCGTTCAAGTGACAATCCTGCAGATTTGTTCACCAAATCTTTACCAACTTCAGCTCTTGAGAAGATGATATTCAAGATTGGAATGCGAAGACTCCGACATCTGAATTTTGGTCTTCGTCAGGGGGAGTGAAATACGTGTTGTACTCTTTTTCCCTTAACCAAGGTTTTGTCCCATTGGGTTTTTCTTGGTAAGGTTTTTAATGAGGCAACTCTCAAAGCGTATTACTAGATATGTGTACTCTTTTTCCTTCATTGAGGCTTTTTCCCACAGGTTTTTTTCTAATAAGGTTTTTAACGATACACATCATCTATGGACATCCAAGGGGGAGTGTTATGAAATACATATTATGGATGTCCACTCACAAATATAATGCCTCTTCCATTATCTTCCACCATCTTAATGGTTCTTCCATTATCTTCCACCATCATAATGGTTCTTCCATTATCTCATATATTGAATGCATATGTAGCACTATAAATAGAGGCATAAGTTTTCATATGGAATGAACTTGTAACACATTTTGGAAGAATAATAAAATCTCTCCTCTCTTGTCTATCTATTTCTATTGTTTTCATCCTTTACTATTGTTACTCTTTTAGCTTCATTTTATAACAATTACTATGTCTTCAAGATTTGTTTTATTATTTGAATGACATTTTAAGTTTAAAGCGATACCAACGAGGGTTGTGGTGTAGTGGCTGACACTACTCCATCCTTAACTAAGAGGTCTCGAGTTCGAGCTCCCTTGGTACGGAGTCACCCTTGTTAGGGAGTGTTTTGCCCCCAATGTGGGACTACTCGGCACGAATCCGGATTAGTCGGGTCCCAATGCGGATACCGGACACCGAATGGGAAACAAAAATAAAATAAAAATTAAAGCGATGGGGACAACTAGATTTGATCCCCAATCATCGTGTACTACTCGTTGTGTAGTCAAATTTCCTGTCAGTCACGATTAGATTTGAATCAATATGTACTGGTAAATTTATGTTGAAGTTTATTTAATTTTAACCTTCTTTTTATAAGTAAGCTAGTTTATTTCTATATTTTTTTTCTCATGCTTTTTTACATAGGCTTTTTAACTTTTAAAAAAAGCTATCCATACTGGTTTGATCACATGATTTGTAATGTGTTTTATTATAAACCATCACCTGTCTTATAGAACGATAAAAGTTTACCATGTTGGAGAATTGTGCTTGATCTCATAATTGGTAATAAAAGTCTATATATCTGAACATATTCACATTCGTTGATACATTCTCTATTATAATAATTTCATTCGATGATACATTCTCTATTATAATAACTTCATAATTGAGCAATTGACTTAGACTTGATTTTTTAATATACTTTTTTTTATAATGTGTGTGTACACACACATACAGATACCCTTTAGAGTAATTAGAAATAAAATTAAAAGAAAATCAACGGAAAATGATATGTGATAAAGGTGCAGCTCTCTTCTCAGTTCACAACATAACGTGGAATCTGGATTTTTTTTCTCTGAGCATGCACCAATTTTGTTAGAGACAAAAGTGTTTTGACACTATTGGGTCAAGTCATAAGCCTTCCACAAGTAGATCACTATGAAGAGACTAAGCTCTATTTCAGAGATCGGACTCTCTTACACATAGTAATTAGCTCTTACTAGTAAGAAGTTGTTCCCTTGCTAGATTTTTTGGACCCACATGTTTCTAGCTGGACTACCCTAATGAATGAAAGAAGCGTGCCGATAGACTTCAAAGGCTCTTGCTCTGCCTATCCTCATACTTCTTATTCTGGGGATCATAGAAAGGTGTAAACCGTCTGTAATGTATGAGTTAGACGCACATCACGAGTTCAAACTATATTACCGATAAAAGCATAATTCTTAAGTGGAGGATGTTGAGTGTCCCACATCGGCTAGGGATGAGAGATCATTTTTTTTGCACGAATTGTCCTTCAAAGGCGTTGGTCTTTAATTTTTGCCCCTCAAATTGCTGGTCTTTAATGTTTTCCCTTCGCCTAAAATACCCCGAGGTTCTGGGTTTGAATCCCAGCTCAGTAAAAAAAAAAATCGCAGGGCAAAGTTCGTAGCAAAATTAGGCCTATTCGAGCAAAAGTTAGGCCTTAAGGCAAAGAGATTTGCAAAATTCCAACTGAGTAAAAAAAAATTGCCACAAGGCAAACCTTAAGGTAGAATTTACCTTATGCTTGAAGGCAAAACTCTACAAACTCTGGCTTAAGGGAGAGTTTTGCAGGCAAACTCTGCCTTAAGGGGAGTTTTGCTGGCAAACTCTGCCTTGCGAATCCAAACTCTTCATTGCAATTTTTTTAAAAAAATTTGATTGAGCGAGGGTTCGAACCCAGAACCCAGAAATTTTAGGCGAAAGACAAAAATTAAAGATTTTCAATTTGATGGGCAAAAATTTAAAATCATCCCGAAATCATTCATGCGAATTGCTCATGAGAAATTTGATCTCCTTATATGGACTTGAACAATCCTCACCCTATGAGCTAGCATTTAGGATTTGAGTTAGGCCCAAAATTCATTTTTACGTAGGAGATATTAGCGAACTCATCACTCTTTGAATCTTGAATCATGCGTTACTAATTATCGAAAATTTCTCTTTTATACCAAAAAAAAAAAAAAACATAGGAAAAGGATTAGGTGAAAGTCGGAAAACAAGGAGATAAAGAGAAGAAAAAGTAGACATAAGTGGGGTTAGTATGTGGTGTCAAAGTTGCCCCACGTGATAAAGAGTGATTGAGTTCGCACATGCAATCCGACCTTTAACTTCAAATAGTAGTAGCATATTTCTCCCGTTAGATATCACCATCCTTTTTTCCACCTTCACTATTCCCATTTTTTCTTAAAAAGTAAAGAAAATCACCTTTTTATGCTTTATGTAACGCTCAAGTTACAAATATATTATTCTTTTGTTTGTTTCCAATTTATATTTTGATGAATGAGTTTGCTATCGTGGTAACTCATATTATCACCGATAAGCAGGTTGGAAGTCGAATAATGTAAGCTAAGAGAACATGATAATTCTTTTGAATGGAGTGCATGAAAGAAAAATACTCTATATTTTACTACGATATTGGTGAAAATACACACATCATAGCAAAAGATCTAAAGATTAGAATTAATAGGAAAACATATCTGTTGTTAACTATTTCGGGTTTTTCTAAAAATTGTGCATACGCTTAGAAAATATGTGTGAGGAAGTTTAGAATATCATATCATTTGAATTTGATAGTATAATTTCAACAGGTGCTAAGACAATAAAAAAGAAAAAGAAAACTTGTGAGACAAAAATCAGAGTGGGTGAACTAATAATTAACCAATCTACTTGGAAGAGTTCAGGGTAAGAAAGGAACAATGGGAATGACTAGAAAAAACTAATATAATTAACCAAATAATTAGATCACATGCCTTGACTAAGAATAGTTTGTATCTATACATCCGACAAACATATCAAGAAAATAAAAATTTTGCAATATTAAAAGAATAATTTATGTGATAACATCGAAGATTTTGCCAAAAATATTACCTCCGTTAATAACTATCTAGTTTACTGGGGGCAATTCAAAGTTCACTTACATTAAATTTTCTCCACTATCTGTTTTAATTCAAAAGGGAAGGGCGATATGGTAAAGTGCGTATATATAGTCTGTTTAACATTGAATGACAGACTGACCAATTAATTTATAAATTTTGTTACACCTTAAATTGCATTGGTACTTTACACATGAATTAATTATCTATATCTCCACGTTCGTGTTTGTAATGTATATACACGCAGTTGGAAGATGAACTGATATTTAACCAAAGCCGATTTAGAGCAAGAGGGTAACATCTTCGAAATGTTAATCCTACCAACTAAAAGAATCAAATTTAGTTACTATACAATTAACACTATAAAAATATCTATACATCGTGTCACTTGCTAACTAACCTACTGTAATTAGTACTTAAACTACGCATTTAAATTATTTGGTAATGACACTTTGATCCAACCCTCCCCTCCTTGATCTCCTTCTTTTGGCTGTTTTCTTGATAGACGATAAACAATATGGAAACCTTTGCGAAAGTTTTCCAGGGGCAGAGTCACAATAGAAGTTACGAGTTTGGCAGAACCCAGCTATGTAGCTTCAGCTCAAAACTCCGTATTTTATATTAAGAAATTCAGCTAATATGTATAGTATTGTATCCCCAACCCAGTAAGCCAAAAGAGTTATGGTTCTGAACTCTTAAACTTAAATTCATGGATCTAGCTCTGTTTTCGATTTTCTTGGTAGACATGTTAAAATCGCTCCAGAAAAGAAGGAATAAAGTGCAAAGTTTTTTTTTTTTTTTTTACCTTAATTAGTGTAACAAATTTGATGTGATTCTAGCAATGGCGGATCCAGAATTTTCATTCAGGATGTTCGAAAAAAAAAAGCTAAATATAATTTATTCAGAGTGTTCAAAAGTTAATATATGCACATAAACACAGAAAATTTACCCTATATATACACTGTAATTTTTTGCCGAGGGTATTCGGGTGGACACCCTTGACAACATGTGGATCTGCCCCGGATTCTAGTCGATGTGTAATGTGTTACACTACATTATTACTACAAATCAGTAAGAAACGTACTCCTCCAAGTTGTAAGTGCATTGTACCAAAAAACAAAAAACAAAAAAGGTGTAATTTAGTACAGCTTCTAAAATAGCCATATCCGTCAAAGAGTAAAGACAGTTGCACAGCACAAAAACAGTCTTCCTATAATTATTCGTCAGATACAACACACATAGTAGTACTTTTATTCTAGCTGAAGCTCCATTGGATTCTTATCACTAACTACATAATAAGCTGACACTGTTACTTAAAGTGCACTCAAAATCTCCATGTAGCGTACCTTTTAATTTTCCTCTTTATTTCTATATATAGAAATGCCCCTGCATTTGGTAAAGATTTTGATTCTTCTCTGCTAGTAATACTATATCCCCAATTAATTCTTAATATACTTTCGGCAGGTAAAGATACTACTGCTTTTGTTAAAATCAGAAATTCACATGCTAGTTCGTTATCAAGTCACTGCCTATATCTATTTCAAGATCCGCAATCCGTGGAAGTACTGGAACCATCTGGTATTCTAGGTGAAGGAATAATTATTAGATATATATAGGAGTATACTAGAAGCAATAAGTCTGTATATGTCCCTATATATCCAACTACAGTGACATTCTATATAGGCACTTTTCAAACAATATAGAGTTAGCGGTAAAAAATACACCTAAACTATTATTTCTCTCGCGAGTTTCATATCTGAGCTATTCATTGTCCCTTTATCTATCTAAACTATCACTCCCTTCTTATTAAAACGCATCTCGATATTAGTTTAAGTAGGTAAAGGAAACAATAGATAGTTGGTCAACTCTGTATCGAGATGTGTTTTAATACAAAGAAAGTGATAATTTAGATAGATAAAATGAATAATGGATAATTGAAGTATGATCCACGCGAAAAAAATGATAATTCAGGTGCGTTTTCAATTGTCCATTAACTCAACAATATATACATATATCATCAAACACTCTGAAGAACCTTTCATCCATTAGTTTAATGATAGCATAACAAAATAAATTGAAAATCAAGAAGTGGCATTGAAAGATCTTCAAAAGGACAAAGAATTAGTAAAAGGAATATTCTCCACTTCTCACCCTCCTTCCTAATTTTTGTCTTGGTTTGTCAATTTATTTTGTTTGTTCTATGCGAGAAATAGCATAGAGAATGGTTCAAATTAATTGTGTCAAAAACAAATCAGAAGTAGTACTAGTTCTAGTTTAGGGTAGCCTTTTGGTAAGTAGGTAAAGTACACGGTATCCTCTGCAGTCGATATATATTATAAAGCCAGATCACTATTTATTTATTTTCTTAGAATTTTGAATTTTTTTTCTCATCTTTTGTCCTAAAAACCTCCCAAAAAGATTTAATATATCTTTCCCCATTAACAAGGAAAAAAAACATTTATTTCATTCCTTAAAGTCCCTTCTCTTCCTTCTGTTACAAAAAAAAAAAAAATCGAAAATGAATTTTTACTCATTTTTTTGGCCTTTACTTCTCATTACTCTCCGTACTAAATATGTGTTTAATTCCTTCCTTTCAAAAGGAAGTGTAACGGCTGAAAAATTAATGAACATAATGGTGCAATTACATCCTAAAGACTTACCTATTTGGATTCTAGCTAATGAAATGACTATTACACTAAATATTGTTGGCAACGCTCTTCCTCTTCGCAACCAGATATTATCCTATGTTTATTCCCATCTTCTTCTTCATAATTATTTTGTGTATTTTGTTGATATCTATCTTTGGACACTGCAAATATTGGAAAGAAGCTTTACGATATGACTCCCTATCCCATTTGTTATAGCCTCCTGCTTCATTTTCTGAAATTATCATGACATGATTCATTAAAAACTAATAGTACTGCTTTCTTCTTTATATGTAGATTTAAGATTCATGATGATTTGTAGCGGTTACGAGGTCATAACCAGCCAAAAATATATCTACTCAAATTTTGCAAGTTCGCGTGGAAGGCGGGGACTTCCGACAAATGAATAAAAAAATTTAAAAGTAGAAAATAATCTTCATGCAAAACACACGCATTACAGAGCTAATAAGAATTCTCTCTCCAAGATCACATTAAGCATAATTTTTCTGACAATTCTCTTTTTTCAGTGGAATCCTTTGCGCTTATAGCTAGTATTTTGTTGGTTCTTGTGAGTTGTATATATATTCATATTTTTGTTTCATGAATCCCCCCTACCTTAAGTTATCCCTTTCATTCCATATTTGGAATAGAAATATCGCAAAAGAATCATTACATAAGCATATGTTAACCTACCAAGTTTGTAGGTCACAATCAAAGAAGTTTCATCATCGCTTTTCATCCTACAACCAATTTCATTCATTGATGATCATATTCTTCTCCTTTTGTTTGTCCTTCTATGTTCATATTGTTCATTTATGTTATGCAAGTTATGAGAAAAATGAAACTATAGTGATAATATTTTGCTCAGCTTTCAAACAAATGTGACTTCTAATCATCATACTCACAACTAGAAGTTAGAAAGAAGAATCGGAATCTTGAAAATCATAATGCTCAGATGGTAAACTTTAGGCATGTCATCGAAAATTTCTTCTTCTCATTCTACTCAGCGCATTTGTGCTCATTGAGAAATTTTGGTTGGTTTCAAAATCGTGCAACTTTACTCATTATCGAGAATAGGACTATTTTATATTGCACTTTTTTTTTTTTTTTTAATTGATCGGAAGGTAACTTTAATTATTTTTCTTATATTTTGTACTTTTTTTTTATGGGGTTGCAATTTTTTTTGTTTTGTACATTTATGAATTCTTTTATATTTGTATCAAGTCGATGTTCGTAAAGAGACGTTCGAGACTAACAAACACGTGCTATGTTCTTATTCTCTTTTTGTTTTCCTTTTTCTTCATATTTCTTTCATTTTCAGTCATCTATCATTTTTATGCTAATTAAGATGTTAGTTTTTCTTTTTGTATATATATATATTTCCAAATTTCTTTCCTTTGGTGAAACAAATGTTTTAAACTAAAAGTAGGCAATAATATTTATACCTGATAAGTTTCTTTATATATTATTTTTATATTTTGGAATATTTTTACATTTTATAACCGCGCAAAGCGCGGACACTTTCATTAGTTAATAATATAATTTCAATCCCATAAAGAGCACGAATTCCCTTTCTTCATCCATCTACAGTTAGAAAATAAAAATTTTGCCTAATCCAAAAATTAGTTGATTTTGGTAAAAATTGTTCAAGATCATACGAGAGACATAACTAATTCCTTAGTTCAACCAATATAATGTGCGAAGCTGTAACATCCTATGTACATTCAAGACTGGACAGTCGGAGCGTGAACAACATAATATAAAAATCCAATATAGGAAAATACTAATACAGATATGTCTACCTCTGATCCAATATTTATTAAGAAAATAGATTTTGAGTCAATCTCAACCTAAAAAGAAAAAAAAAACTCATGACGTTAGAAATGACAAAGATCATATAACCACAATTTTGCAAATCTCTCAATAATATATGGGACATATACTTTAACATCAAGTCACATTAAAATTTAGCTACATGATTCAATTTTCCTCCTATTAAAGAAGTGTAATAATGTTCAAAAGGATGGAGGACCAGAAAAGGAAAGAACATTAGAGAAGTAGATAATAGTGGTTTTTGACGATGTTTGCAGAACATGGAGCTTTCCTATATGTTCACTTACAAGGTATAAGAAAAATGGACCACCTTCAATATGATACTCCGTCCGTCCCAATTTAAGTATTTTACTTTTTTTTTTTTGTCTGTCTCAAAAAAACTATATTTTCTATATTTAGTAAGTTAACAATTAAATTATTTTCCATGGCAAGTATAAAATTATAATATTTAAAGAACATTTTAGTGCATTACACACATCTTTAATTTAGGACCACAAGATTCAAAAACCTTTTTTTAATCGTTAAACTTTGTGTCCAAGACACTTAAATTGGAATAGAGGGAGTACTATTTCCTGTAGCATTACTTGTACCTTAAAATAGCCTAAGCATTAGGGTCATCATTGTATATGTTATCATTGAAGAGGTTCACGAGCTCGATCAGCTCCGAATTTAATGTTGTATTGTTTCAATCCTTTTTACAGTTGGATTTTTTCATAAGTTAGACGGTAACCATTGTAATGATGATAAAAAAAAAAATGTGAAATTTGTGTTACGTATTTTTTAAAAGGTTTTACTCAAAACAAGACAATTTCTTGCCTCAAAACTCTAATTAATAAAGTTTCCACATCTTGCCAGTGAAAAAGAAAATAAAAAGAAATACATAAAATATAGAAGTATAAACTCAATATTCACCGACTGCAATTATGTTACTATTAGTTTGTACAGCAGCACAAAATGCCAGTTTTTGGACAAGGACCATGATTCTTTGGAACATCGGCAACACATATGAAGACGACAGTTTTTTTTTCTGTTTTTTTTTGTTTTACTGCATGAAGACGACAGTTCGTTAAAGAAAATTGGAATGAATTATAATAATATCCTATTCAAATCTATCTAGTGTTGTTTAATGTTTGGCTATTTCTATACAAGGAGATAACATTTTCGTTTCAAAAAGATTAAAGTGGTTAAGAGTACGACTGTTGTATCTTTTAATTTTGTAACTTAATTTAGCTATTAATATCTTAATCTTCTTAAAATAAATCTACATATTCTAAAACTAAATAAAAATTTAAAATATGTAAAAATTTATATGAAAAGATTATTCAAATTTTCAAATAGTAATGACGCTATACTAAATTGAACGGAAGGAGTAGGGAGTATTTTACTCCCTCCGGTTTATTTTAAGTGTCATTTAAGATTTTGACACATCCATTAATTAGAAAATCAATTAATAGTGTTTACCCCGAAATACGGATAACAATTAGATTTGTAAGTGGTGAATAGGATATGTGGATGAACTTAATCTTTTAGTAAATATGAATTCTAAATGAATGTGTATACGGTTATATTTATGTATATGTGTATATATAAAGTATATAATAAGCGGATGATGTGTGTTAAATGTGCTAAATAATGATAATGAGATAGATTGAAAGTGCCAAACAATATATAAGATTGGCTCGGTTTTGGATGAACACCACGAATTCGGACCAAAATGCTTGAAGAGAACTTTAATAATTCAGATGGTTACAATGTTGTGATATGAGAGAAAAAGCTAACCTAAAAAGGAGGGGGGGGGGGGGGGGGGGATTGCCCTCTATTTATAGGTATTCCTAATGGGCCTTTAGTACACTGGCAAAAAGCCTTTCCGAACAAACCCTAAAAAGGATAAGGCTGATCCGTACGGTCTGACACCCGTACGGTTGTCAACACAAATGGCGGAACGGTTTTATGACGTGTGGCAGTCTCACAACTGATTATCCGGACCAACGGACACGCATATTCAGGCTCAGATTATCCGGACTAACGGACACACTTATTTTGGCTCGGATCTGCTGTGTCCGATACGACACCCTGGTGTGGAGCAAGATCGAACAGATTCGTGCCCATTTGAACCTTTCTTTAGCTCCGGTCTTACCGATCACAAATTGAGCCGATTTTTAACGTATACAGATAGTCCCCACACTTTCCGGATCGTAGTTTCACCGGAGTGACGGGAAGAGGAAAAGTCTCAAACCGGTGGTCTTCTTCATAAGTTCGTTCTTATCTTCAAAATAGGCGGGAACCGCAACGTCACCTCACGTCATGTCCTTCTGACTTCGGCCACGTGTCCCATTCCGAATGGCCAACTTCGGAAACTGCCTTAAGCCACGTCGCTTCAAATCACGTCTCATTAATTCTCGGACACGTGTCGTCTCTCGATTGGTTGGCTTCGGTAACCGCCACGGTAAAACGTCTATATAAGAGTCACAGTTGTTTTTTTACCTTTCATTTTTCACTTTCAACTTTCCTTATCTTCGTTTCTTTGCTTGAACTGCCCCGTTTTCACGAATCTTCTTATCCTAAATCACCAAACCTTCAAATCTTCATCCCTTTAAGCCAAACCTTCATATCTTCAACTCGAATCTTTAAATCTTCAAACCTTCAAGTTCATATATTCATCTCAGCCTTCAAATCTTCATCTGAATCTTCAAATCTTCTTCAAACCTTTGATTCTTCATACCAACTTCTTCATAAGTTCATACTTGACCAAAAAATGTCAACGAACACCGACTCTGCTTCCCAGAATGTACCCTCGGCTTCATCTCCGGGTACCGCGCCTGCTCCTAAACCCGGAGGTAAGACACTTCCTCAACCGATGGCCACAAACATAATACCGGCGAAACCCAATTATAACCACGAGTTTGCAGTTGAAAAGGCGATGCAAGCATCGGATAGGGGTTTCGACGTGAGACATTATCCCTCATCAATTAAAGAAGATTGCCTCCCTAGGGTTCGGGCCGAGTGTGGACGGGACAAACGTCTGGTGCAAGTGTTTTCCCCATGTGACGACGAATCCATCACCGATTATAAGGAAGGGTTTCTGTACGTTTACACGTACCCATTCACTCTCAAGCTTGACCCTCCTATTGATCCAGTTATTCTCGAGATGTGTCAGACGTACAATGTGTGCCTTGCCCAAATTGGGCCGATTATCTGGAGGATCGTGGACTACCTTCGTCTATTGGCAAATAACGCCAATAAAGAGTTCACGTTGGCATACTTTATTCGGCTGTATTGCCCGAGGATCTTTCGCGGGGGTGTGATAAAGGTCTCCAAACGAGGCCGAAACCCGATCATTTCCTGTCTCAACGAGGATAAAGATCGAGGATGGCTTGAATGTTTCGTCCGGGTTAGGACTGCGGATATTATCCCGGCAGAGTACATGCCTTTTCCCGAAAAGTGGAATGACAAATGTGAGTCCCTCAAATGTTTTGTGTGTATTCGAACCCTTTTTCTTCCTTTTTTTTTATATCTTTTTTGACCTTGTTCAAAGTCACAACCGAGGCATAGATACCTTCTGCCATTCGGAATTTCCCCGAGTGGGTTGAGGCAATCATCAGCCAGCACTTACACGAAGAACGGACATGGGCAGATCTATCTCGTGACTGGTGGGTTGCTCAGAACCACGGTAATCTTTTCTTCAATTTAATGCTTTAACACTTCTATTCGCTTCGCCTTTATTTTCTTTAACTATTCGATGCCTAGGTTTGGGCAAAGCTTCTGTGGAACCACGACCTGCTCTAACGGATGAGCCTGC
Source organism: Lycium barbarum (assembly GCF_019175385.1). Lineage (NCBI taxonomy): Eukaryota > Viridiplantae > Streptophyta > Magnoliopsida > Solanales > Solanaceae > Lycium > Lycium barbarum. The sequence continues at coordinate 14,793,045 of NC_083342.1, forward strand.
GACACCGGGTTCAGACTTTGATACGGCTGGATCATCCCGGCTTATTACTGCAGCCGAAGAGATGCAAAGAAAACCCTCGACCAAGGGTCAGAAGAAAAAAAATAGGCTTAGGAGTGATGTTCGAACCCTGAGGGATGAACCCGAGCACGACATTATGCTTAAAAGAGTTATTATGGGTCCCTCTATCGCTACCGTTGCCGAGGAAGAAACTACTATCCCAACCTCGACTACAGGTGGGGAGGATGAGGTTCTTTTTCCTTCAGTAACCGAGTATATCCAAGCTCCAATTCCACTAAGGTCTATTGAATTTATTGACATTTCAGGTGATGCTTCACCCGAGGTGGCGCTTTTGGTGAAGAAGCCTAGAAAGTTCAATCCAATCTTGGAAACCGAGGCCGCCCAAAGGGTTGAAACAGACCTAGAGGTTGAGATTACTGCGGCAATCGACCCGTCATCTAGAGTCGACCAAGCTACTGAGGCCGGGCTGCCTTCAACTATTGACACTGCTGGAGCTATATCGGCTTCTTCTCCTGCTTCTTCTTCGAGACCGGATAACCTCGATGATATGCTTGCCGATACCCCTCCTGCTATGGCCGAAGCCTCGGGGCTTGGACACCTCCGTATTTCATGTGCCATGAGGGTTGCCAGCCGGACCACTGAAACAGGTGCAAGGTCAAAACTTGTTGATATTTTCCCAACCCCCAGTGTAGAACCGAGGAGGACTAGGTCGACGAGGACTGCAGCTTTTTATCACGTCCCGTGGGGGTTGTAAGTTATTTAAGACCTCTTGTTTCAGATTCAGACAAGGAGAAGATGGAGGGACTCCCATGGCAATGTCACATAAACGAGGGGATACATGCGGGCAACCGGGTAAGTGTTCTTATGCATTTCTACAACATCGATGTGTGATTCCCCGTTTTCGCTAATCGATTTTATAACTTCGTTTGTTTTATATTTGCAGAGTGTTGTGCTCGTGAATGAAGGCTTCATTCGAGCCCAACATGAAGCAGAGGACTTGAAGGGCCAGTTGGATGCTCAGAGCCGGGAAACCAAGAAGTTTAAGCTGCTCTTGCAGGAAAAAGAAGACCAGCTGAACCAGTTAATCGCTCCCCCAAACCTTCAATCCGAGCTTGAGGCAGCTAAAGCTAATAACCTCCGTCTAAAGGCCGAACTCGATGATTCGGTTGAAAAGAACTGGCTCCTGAACTAGGATAATACAAACCTTAGCAGAGAGAATGCTAACTTTGCTACCAAACTTGGTGAGTTTGAGGCTACTATCGCCCAACTTCGAGGTGAGCTTAACTAGGTCAAGGTTGATGCCGAGAAAGCGGTAGAAAACTCCAGGAAGCTTGAAGCCGAGAGAGCCATCGAGAAGGAGAAACTGAGAGTTTTTGAAGAAAAGGCCGAGACTCGTGCCTGGATCAATGATTAGCTTAAAAGCAAGCTCGAGGAAGCTACTGCGGCCAATGATCATCTCTAAACCGAGCTTACATCTGTCAATGAGGTTCGAATCACTCTAATTGACATGAAATCCGAGTTGGAGGAGAAGCTGAAGAAAATCAAGGCCGATCTAAATGAAGCCCTTAGTGATATAGTGGCCGCCGAGGCTCGTTCTTCACTCTTGGCTGAGTATGAATGGTGGAAATCCCAGAGGATGACCCTCGAGCATGTCGAACGGGGTATGGAAAATATCCCGGCTCGCATACTTGATGCGAGGATGATCGAGGATAAGGCTAAGAAAGCTCTTGAGGCTGGACTATTCCGAGGAGGCCATATCCGAGAACTCGGGTTCATCTCATACCGAGTAGAATAGGGCCTGCAGGAACCTTTTTTGTTTTTTATCATGTAAAAAACTCTAAGTGTAAAACTTCGGTTTGTTGTGCCATGTATGAAATGCATATTTCCCTTTTGTTATCGTTTTATTTGATCTTTGAATTGGATATAATTTATGATACTTGCTTTGAACGTTTGCTTCGTAATGAGTGGCCGGGGCTTGGACCTAAGCTTTTTATCCGAATTGAGCCTATCTTAACTCATCGGTTACGGGCCTTACTTTGTTTAGCTTGTTTTTTGAAGCCTATCGTATTGAGTGGCCGGGGCTTGGCCTTAATTTGTTTATCCGAACTGAGCCTATCTTAACTTATCGGTTACGAGCTTTAGTTTGCTCGGTTTATCTTTTAACCGAAGATTGATCGAATGATTTGCCCGCGGGGCTTATTTATGCTTTGTGAATTCAGACGTCTCCGAATCACCTCAGACATTTTAAGTCGAGGTCTATTAATTATTTGACCTTCTATCGACTGTTTGTTTTTAGCGGGTTAGGTTCGGGTATCATAACCTTTGTCCCTTTTTCAATTTTATGATGGCAGTCCCCATTCTTGTGTTTAAAAGAGAATTGGGCTCGTTTAAGTACGACCTTTCTGCTTTTACCGAGTTTTTGACGATGGTCCCTGATTTTCTACAATACTTCTTTTTCATATCGCAAATGTTTGTACAAAATTTAAGGATTTTATCCGATCCCTTCCATTTTCGCCGTAGCGAATACTACTCGGACACGATTCGTTTGATCGTTTGACCCTTAGATTGAAACCTAGTACAGAAGGCTTGGGTATTTAGAAAAAAACAAAAATTGTTCGGGTCTTAACTTCATTTCAGTGAGTTCTTCTTCAATCTTGGTGGGGGTATAGTAATCCCCTAGTGTTTGTTCGAGAAGTATGAATGGGGAAACACTATCCAGTCCCCGGTGTTTATCTGATCTCGGACATTCGGGCTCTTAGCCTCATCTTCATAGGGTAACACACTGTACTTGTTGCCTCGTTAAAAACCTTGCCAGAAAACCTACTTCGAGATAAAACCGGGATAAGAAAAAGAGTGCAACACGTGTTTTCAGACCTAGTTCTAATACCTTTGGAATTTATCTCGACATGACTTCTCAGCAATAATATTTATTCAAATGGGCCACGTTCCAGTTGTTGTGTACCCGGTGGCCGTCTATGGTTTTCAACTGATACGACCCCTTGCCCATTATTCCGGTTACCTTATACGGCCCTTCTCAGATCGGGCCCAATTTTCCATCATCGGGGTTCTTAGTGTGCATGATAATTTTTCGGAGTACTAAGCCCCTAACTTGGAAATGTCTAAGGTTTGTCCTTCGGTTGTAGTACCTCTCCATCCGCTTCTTTTGAGCTGCTAAGCGGACCATCGCATTTTCGCGTAGTTCGTCTGTTAAGTCAAGTTTTACGGCCATAGCCTCTTCATTTGACCCGTTGGTGGCGTTCCGGAACCGTAGACTCGGTTCAATAAATTCTACTGGGATTAGAACCTCGGCCCCGTAGACTAATGAAAATGGCGTTTCTCCCGTGCTTGACTTTGACATCGTTCTGTAGGCCCGTAATACTTCCGGTAGCACTTCCTTCCATTCGTGTTTTGACGTCTCTAACCGTTTTCTTAAATTTTGAATTATGGTTTTGTTTGTGGATTCCGCTTGTCCGTTTGCACTCGGGTGATTCGGAGTTGACATAATCTTTTTGATCCTCAACCCTTCGAGGAAGTTATTTACTTTATTGCCAATGAACCGAGGACCATTATCACAAGTTATCTCGGTCGGGATGCTGAACCGACAAATGATATGATCCCATATGAAGTTAATAACCTCCTTCTCTCGAACTTTCTCAAAAGCCTACGCTTCAACCCATTTCTAAAAGTAATCAGTCATAAATAAGATGAAGCGAGCTTTACCTGGGGCCCATGGCAGAGGACCGACAATATCAGTTCCCCACTTCATAAATGGCCAAGGGGACAAGACCGGGTGAAGTAACTCCCTCGGCTGGTGTATCATCGGCGCATGCTTTTGACATCCATCACATTTACGGACAAAGCTTTTTGCGTCCTCCTCCATCTAGTTCCGATAGTACCCGACTCTGATGATCTTCCGAACCAAGGCTTCGGCACCGGAGTGTTTACCGCAGGTTCCTTCGTGGAATTCTCTTATCATATAGTCCGTTTCTCCGGGTCCCAAGCATTTAGCCAGGGGACCGAAAAAAGATCAGCGATATAACTGATCATCTACCAAACAGAATCGGGCCGCTTTGGTTCGAATTTGGTTCGAAGAGACCTTAATTCTTTTGGGTCATTTGGGAGTTTTCCATCGTGCAAGTAGTCGATGTATTTGTTGCGCCAGTCCCATGTCAGACCCATTGCATTTATCTCGGTATGACCATTTTCCACTGCCGAGTTCATTAATTGGACGATCGTGCCAGAATTGAACTCTCCCGCTTTAACCGAGGAGCCTAAGTTAGCTAATGCATCCGCCTCGTTGTTCTATTCACTCGGTACGTGTTGCATAGTCCATTCTTTAAACCGATGCAATATCACTTGGGTTTTTTCCAAGTACCTTTGCATTCGCTCATCCTTGACCTCGAAGACGCCATTGACTTGGTTCGCGACCAGGAGAGAATCACATTTTGCCTCGATTACTTTAGCCCCCAAACTCCGAGCCAATTCTAAACCTGCAATCATAGCCTCATACTCGGCTTCATTGTTAATCAATTTTATAGTTATGATTGACTGTCTAATGACGTCACCGGCGGGGGCCTTAAGAACAATGCCCAACCCAGAACCTTTCAGGTTCGATGCCCCGTCTGTATATAGAGACTAGATACCCGAAGCCTTTTCCGAGGTTAACAAAAGCTCTTTCTCTACCTCGAGAATCATGGAGGGGGTAAAGTCTGCTACAAAATCGGCTAAGATTTGAGATTTAATAGTTGTTCTAGGCTTATACTTGATATCATATCCGCTAATCTCTACGGCCCATTTGGTCAATCTACCTGATAACTCCGGTTTATGCATGACATTTTTAGCGGGTAAGTAGTTACTACACATATGGAATGGCACTGAAAGTAAGGTTTTAGCTTTCTCGAAGCACTTACCAATGCCAAAGCTAACTTTTCGAGGTGCGGATAACTGGTCTCCGCTTCTCCTAAGGTCCTACTCACATAATAGATTGGAAATTGCGTATCTGCTTTCTCTCGGACCAGAATGTCGCTTACCACCACCTCGGATACTGCTAAGTATAGACATAACTGTTCATCTGCCTTAGGCGTGTGTATCAAGGAGGGGCTGGTCAGGTACCATTTCAAATCTTGCAAGGCCTTTTGGCATTCTGGCATCCAAACGAAGTCATTCTTCTTTCTTAATAAGGAGAAGAAACGGTGGCTCTTATCTGATGACCTCGAGATGAACCGACTCAAAGCTGCTATCCTCCCGGTTAGTCTTTGTACTGCCTTGACATTGTTTACTACTTCGATGTCCTCAATGGACTTGATTTTGTTCGGGTTAATTTCATTCCCTCGGTTTGATACCATGAAATCCAAAAATTTGCCCGATCGGACACCGAAGGCACACTTCTCCGGGTTCAGCTTCATGTTGTATTTGCGAAGTACATCAAATGTATCCTGCAAGTGTTTTAAATGGTCCTCTGTTTCCAGGGACTTGACTAGCATGTCATCAATATAAACTTCCATTGTTTTCCCTATCTGTTCTTCGAACATTCCGTTAACTAGGCGTTGGTAAGTTGCTCCGGCATTTTTTAACCTAAATGGCATGACATTGTAACAATAAGTCCCATATCGGGTAATAAAAGAAGTTTTCTCTTGGTCCTCCGTGTTCATTCGGATCTAGTTGTACCCGAAATAGGCATTGAGGAAACTCAACATCTTATGCCCGGCCATCGCATCAATCATTCGATCGACGTGAGGCATGGGAAATGAATCCTTCGGGCATGATTTGTTTAGATCTTTATAATCAACATACATTCTAAATTTATTACCTTTCTTCGGCACCACGACTACGTTAGCTAGCCAGTCCGGGTATTTTACCTCGTGGATAGAGACTATTTTTAAAAGCTTTGTTACCTCATCCTTTACGAAGGCATGTTTTGACTCAGCCATTGGTCTCCTTTTCTGCTTCACCAGGGTGAATTTCCTATCGAGCCTGAGCTTATGAGTTGTTACTTCCGGTGGTACACCTATCACGTCTATATGGGACCACGCAAAATAATCGGCATTACCTTGAAGAAATTTAATTAACTTGTTCCTGAGCACCGAGGTTAACATCGTGCCCAGGTATACCTTTCTATCCGGTAGATGCACGAATAAAATGATTTGCTCCAGCTCCTCCACGGTAGATCTGGTTGCATCCAAGTCATCTGGTAATACAAACGATCTAGGCACGCCGAAATCGTCTTCTTCACCAGTCGGGTCCGTTTCCTTCTGCTCCACATTCGAACCCGTATTCTTTAATTGCTATTTGATGTCCTTGCCTTTGATTGATTCATCATCTCTTTGATTCGGTCTCTTTGGAAAGAGGGGTGCTTCCTCGACCGCGAACATTTCCCTTGCTGCGGGCTGTTCGCCTCAGATAGTTTTTATCCCTTATGGGGTTGGGAACTTCAGCAACTGATGTAGTGTCGATGGTACTGCTCTTATGCTATGAATTCATGGTCTGCCGAGCAAAGCATTATACTTCATATCTCCCTCGATGGCGTAGAACACTGTCTGTTGTATGGTTCCGTCTATGTTGATCGGCAAAGAAATTTCACCCTTCGTAGTCTCACTTGCCATATTGAACCCGCTTGTCACGACCCAGCTAGGGGCCGTGACGGGTACCCGGGGCTGACTACCGAGCACCGCTCGTTCTACTACTCATCATACTCATTAAACCTCTTTTTTCGTTCATAAACTCATAATCATAAGAAATCATTTTCATTGCAGAACATAAATACTTTTATATACATAAGCCCTTTTGCTATCAAAAGATAATGTACACATATCTACGTATATACAGTAGTGACCTTGTGAGACCATATAACCCACACATACGTATCTACGAGCCTCTACTAGAGTACTAGACATATGGACGGGACAAGACCCCGTCGTGCCCAAAATATTTATACATATGTATATACACAAAAGTATAAGCCCGATTAGCACCTCCGGAATAATGGAGTGCTTCTGCAAATCTGCTAATAGCTCCTAAAGGTCTGCACCGTCTCCTTGTCTACCTGTGGGCATGAACACAACGTCCAAAGAAAACGGACGTCAGTACGAATATCGTACTGAGTATGTAAGGCATGAATGAAACAAACATAATAGAGAAATCATAAGTCATGAGGTGAAGGCAAAACCTGCGTGACCTTTAAGGGTGAATACATTTCATACATATATCGCATATACATAATCGTCGTACATGAACCATCATAGCGTTTACATCATCATGTCATATAATTCATCATTGTAGTGCAGTAGCTTATCATACACATAAAACATTATCCGTATTCGGCCACGTAGGGCTCGACAATATCCGTATTTAGCCACGTGGTGGCTCGACAGTATTCGTATTCGGCCACGTAGTGGCTCGACACTATCACATACATATCTTCCATATTCAGCCACGTAGTGGCTCGACCATATCACATGCATCATACAAGGATCAATATGTCTCATCATTATCATAGCCATCACATACATCTTATAAGCTTATCATAACCTTTCATTAATGCACACATTTAAATTTAAAGACAATATATGAAAATCACATCATATTCGTAGCATGAATTTCGTATAAATATCGCATAATAGTCTTTATAAACTTTGGGCTTAAGCTCATCATTTCCATTATCATTTCTATAGCGTATCTCTTACCTTTATCTCACATGAAATATTTTATGAACATAGACTCGCAGGTTCTCGAAATATTGGTCATAGGACATACATTGAGGCTTATGAACAATCTATAACAATGTCGGGGTGACGTAAGGTCGAGAGACCCCGCGTATATTATGAACGTTTATGAGTGTCGTGCCTCGCCTTGAAGGAAATAGAGCATAAGGCGAGTGTTAACAAAGATAACATCATTAGCCTTATAGGAACATCATGCCACAATTTCTTGAATCGCTATACTCTAGCTCATTATCATCACCATCATATTCGTATGTAATTCAATATATTGAAGAACTCATAGGCTTCGTTTTGCAGAAGGATTATATGAGACTTGAAGGATTCATGCCTTTTGAAAGAAAATATAAGCCTTACATACCTTTTCCTTTAGCTATTCTACTGCTTGATCGTTCCCCTTCAATATTCGCGTCTTTACCTTCAAGAGAATTCGCATCAACGTCAGTTAATCGACTATAAGAACGCGTGACTATTCTCTAGGAAAAATTGGGTAGCATTTCCTTTGTTTCTACTACTTTTCCCATGTTTCATTTCAACTACCAAACATTCACAATAACACTCACAATATCGTATCAACAATCGTCATTTATCTACATTTACCACATTCCACCATTTTTCTCCAATTTCTCCACATTTACGGGTTTTAGCTCACGATCACATTTTCTCATACATCACACCTATTTTATGGTCTACACGTCATTTATAACATATTTATACTCCCAACTCATCAACATTCATAATTCAATCCAACTATCATTCAACTATGGCACTATTCACATTTTATGACCTATTTTCCATGTCTTTCTACAATTCAAGCATCTTAGCTTTCCAATACCTTAAACAACATGCTAAAGTCATAAAAATTACCTTAGATGGTGGTGGAACAAGCCTAGAGTGGAGTTCTTCCTCCTTCCTCAAAACCCTATTTTTCCTTTCTTGGAATTTCTTGGTTTGGATGAACTTCACATGAGTTTCACACACTTTGTTTCATGGATTTGGTGTTATTGATCTTGATCTCCCTTTGATTCTCTTAAATTTTGTGGATGAAATGTTTGGATAAGTTCTAGAGGGTTCTTGAAGGTTTTAGATGAAATATGAATGAAAATGAATGAGAAAGTCACTTATAATAATCACAAAATCTGATTTTTAATGAACAGTCGTCGGGGTGTACAGTGGTCGTAAACCACAGTTTACGGACCGTATACTAGTTTACGGGCCGTATAACGTGGTCGTATTTAAGCATATCAAAAACAGAAAGGTTTGCTGGAGGTCATGATGGTTTACGGCCACAGTTTACGGGCCGTATTTCCGTTTACGGTTCGTAAACTGGGTCGTATTTTACCATTTAAACTTTGGACAGAAAGTTGAAATTTTTGGAACGTTGGAGGACGATGGCAGTATACGGTCCGTAAATCACTTTACGGGCCGTATTCTGTTTTACGACCACTGGCTGAATTGAAATTCTACAACTTTCTTATTTCCAAAAATTCATGAATCGTCATTCCCTACTCAGTAAAACATCGTACACTCATACTCTTCGTTGGTCTATTCATTGTACGTTCACGGAGAAATTTCCGAGGTGTAACACCGCTGAGTACCCGGGCTACCGGGATAATCTGGTCCAGTAACTTCAATTGCTCCACCGCTCTCCATCGGATAATTTGGTTGAACTACCTGCGTCAATCAAATTACATTTAACCCGTGATTTAAAAACAAGGATTGAGATTACCAATGCATCATTGTGCGGTTGAATGATGCCTTCAGCATCCCCGTTAATGAAGGAGATGGAGCCCTCAAGTACGTTGTTCCGGGTTCGGTTTTCTCGTACAATTGAGACATTTGTTCTTTTCATCACCGGTCCTCATGGAGCAGCCGTTCCCCCTATTATCATGTTGATCACATGCTGAGGTTCCACCGGCTCAACCCGTTTGTGACTCTCCCTTTCTTTGTAATGGCTTTTGGCTCGTTCACTAAAAAATTATCGAAGGTTGCCATTTTTCAATAAACAAGCTACCTCTTCCCTTAATTGACCACAATCTTCAGTTCTGTGCCCATGGGTCTCAAGATACTCACACATCACTTTCGAATCCCGTTGACCTGGGTCGGATCTTAATGGTCTCGACCACCTAGCCTCCGTGATACGCCCGATAGCCGAGACAAGGTCCGAGGTGTTGATGTTGAAGTTGTACTCTGATAACCTCGGTATGTCTTTATTGCTAGCCGAACTGTCGGCGTCACTTCTAAATGACAGGCCTCGACTGTTTGATGGACGCTCAACTCGTTTATCGCTCCTACTAGAGAAGTGATTGGGGCCGATCTTCGATTTATCCGACCTGAAGCTAGTCTTTTCTGATTGAGAATATGGTCGGTACCTTTCCCTCGATGGTCTTGCCTTTGATTCATAATTTTTTCTCGATATCTTAGAGTTTTTGCTTATATTTATGGGTCCCGGGGAAAGTTTGAGCTGATCATCCTCTACCCGAATCTTAGATTCATACCTATTATGGACATCTGCCCAGGTTACAGCCTCGTACTCCAACAAGTTCTCCTTCAATTTAAATGAGGTAGTCGAGCTTCGGGGATTGAGTCCCTTGGTGAAAGCTTGCGCTGCCTATTCCTCCGGAACCGGGGGCAGTTCCATCCGTTCTCTTTGAAAGCGGTTTACAAACTCACGTAGTAGTTCATTATCTCTTTGGGCGATTCTAAAGATATCCGCTTTTCTGGCCTGCATCTTTTTGGCTCCGGCAAGAGCTTTGATAAACGCATCTGCGAGCATTTTGAAAAAAGTGATAGAATTCTCGAGCAGATGGTCATACCAAGTTAACACCCATTTCGAGAGTGTTTCTCCAAATTTTTTTAACAACATCGACTCAATTTCATCTTCTTCGACATCGTTGCCTTTTATGGCACAAGTGTACGAAGTCACGTGTTCTTGCGGGTCCGTCGTACCATCATATTTCAGAATATCTGGCATCTTGAACCTCTTCGGGATCAACTTCGGAGTCGCACTCGGAGGGAAAGGCCTTTGAATGTATCTCTTTGAATCCGGCCCTTTCAAAATTGGTGGAGCCCCCGGGATCTGATCCACCCGAGAGTTAAATGTTTCCACTCTCTTCTCCGTTGAATCAACCCATTTTGCCAAGGTCTCGAGCATCTTCAAGACCTCGGTAGACGAACCGACTCCGGATCCGTTGCTCTCGACAATCCGTGCTTCCTGTCGCCTTGGTTCGGTAACCCGTTTTGGCCTTGCCGGTGCTACTTTATCGTCTTTGCTCTGAAGCTGAGCTATGGCAATCCCCTGTTCGGCTATGGTGGTTCCTTGTTCCTGCAACATTTCAAATATTAAACGTAAGTTAATCTCATTCGGAATATCCGGTGTTTTCCGGCCTTGAGCCCAAGACAAAGTAATTGAGTTATGAGTATTCAAAGGATCGGTGGCCGAAAGGGCGGCATTCTCCTGATTGACGGTATTCTGCCGGTTGAGGCATTCTCTTGAGTTGACAGCATTTGGGTCGGCTAGATCCGCAAGTGGGTTTCGTAACCCGCTGTTGTTCTCGTTTTCAGCTACTATCTCGTTGTTGTTCACATGACCGGAGTGACCCCTGCTTGCCATTTCGTACATTTTTTGTGCAAATTCGCAAATTCTTCAATCAGCAGGTGAAAAAAGAAGTAGCAAAGATTAAACCACCACTATTATCCTAAGCCCCACGATGGGCGCCAAACTGTTTACCCCGAAATACGGATAACAATTAGATTTGTAATTGGTGAATATGATATGTGGATGAACTTAATCTTTTGGTAAATATGAATTCTAAATGAATGTGTATACGGTTATATTTATGTATATGTGTATATATAAAGTATATATTAAGCTGATGATGTGTGTTAAATGTGCTAAATAATGATAATGAGATAGATTGAAAGTGCCAAAATAAGATTGACTCGGTTTTGGATGAACACCACGAATTCGAACCAAAATGCTTGAAGAGAACTTTAATATTTCAGATGGTTACAATGTTGTGATATGAGAAAAAAAGCTAACCTAAAAAAGGGGGGGATTGCCCTCTATTTATAGGTATTCCTAATGGGCCTTTAGGACACTGCCAAAAAGCCTTTCTGAACAAACCCTAAAAAGGATAAGGCTGATCCGTACGGTTTGACACCCGTACGGTTGTCAGCACAAATGGCGGAACTGTTTTATGACGCGTGGCAGCCTCACAACTGATTATCCGGACCAACGGACACGCACATTCGGGTTCAGATTATCCAGACTAACGGACATGCTTATTTTGGCTCGGATCTGCTGTGTCCGGTACGACACCCTAGTGTGGAGCAAGATCGAACGGATTCATGCCCATTTGAATCTTTCTTTAGCTCCGGTCTTACCGTTCACAAATTGAGCCGGTTTTTACCGTATACACGTAGCATATATTATCATAGGTTATTTGACTGAATTACCTTTTATATCTCCTCAAGCATGGAATTTTATTAATGGTGTATTAAGAAATTACTCAAATGATATTTAAATAAAGAAAGAGGCAAAGACCATTGAGAAAACATATGCACTAAAATAAAGCATCGTTAACCGGAGGGAATCGGAGTTCTGCGAAGCAATTTAATTGTTCTTATCCACGTAAAATTTTACAGTTATTAACTATTTTCGGTAGTGTAACAAGTTTTTTATTTGCATTTTGTTTTTATCCTCGTAATCCAAGCCTCAAATGCATAAACATTTAATAAGTTGTCACTTATCATTATATTTTAGTGAGAGCTGCAAGTTGAGATTAAAGGCCGGCCAGCTTCAATGTTGACGTATTCAAATTTGAAAGGAAAAACGAATAATATTAATTAAGACTCTATATTACAAAACATAAGAATATTTTTTCTTACTTATAAAATATAACAACTTAATTATAAAATATACTAAATTTGAAAAAATTAAAAGTCCACCCTCCTCTTTCCCTTTTCCCCGTTCTCTATTCTGATCTACTTTCTCTCTCTCAATGGACTGAAACGGGGCCGATGACGGCGAAGTGCAATCCCTGTCCTTGAGTGTTTCTGTATGTATTGTCCGGGAATCAATAAGGGTAAATCAAAGAAAGAAAATGGAGACAGAGTTGTTCGTCGGTGGTGCCGCAAAAGTGGAAAATTAGTGGAGGAGATGGTGGTACGGTGCTTCACATGGTTGTCGGTGTCACTACTCTGTTTCAATCTGTCTATATGAGAGTTTGTGCTCTCTAATTCGTTATATGTCCAAGATTCCCTCTAGTGCTCACTGTTTCTGCCAAAATCCCCAAATACTCTTTGTTTTCTCTAACTCTTTGTGCTTATGAGTGAAAAATCGAAAAGGAGTGTCGTTGCTCTGTATTGTGCCGATATGTTTATGCAATTGTAGCAAGTGAAGAGTGATGAATAATGGTATATCAAGCGTATAAATAATGGTAGAATCGTGACTCATGTTATATAAAATTATATTTTTAGTTTTGTATTTTGTTGTAGTTGTATTAAATTTGTATGAAAGTTGTATATACAGTGTTGTTGTCGGTGTATTAAATTTCCATAACCTAACATCAACTTTATACATATTACAACCATTCTTATACAGTTTTCATACACGAAAAATGAGAAATTCTAAGCCTTGAGCAAGATATACATATTTCATACAGTTTTCATACACAAAATATTGAGCGAAAATTTTAAACCTTGAGCAGAAATACATATTTCATATAATTTTCATAAACAAAATTTTGAGCGGAATTTTAAGCCTTGAGCGAAAATTTTCGTATATATTTAAAAAGAAATCTATTGTTATGTTTTGTAAACTGAAAAGTATCGTCATACTTTGTAAATATATTCTATTTTATAAAAAAGTATAATCAAACATCACTTTATCTTCAACTCTAACTCCATAAATTTCAAGTAAAGGGAAAAATATTTGGAATCGATGACCAAACGTCCACTTAGTTTTCAATAGTCTTAACGAAAAGTAAATAAAGTGTAAGAGGGAGGAGAGTTACATTGTACAATATCCTCTTCAGTCTCCATATCTCACCTTGTGATTGAATTCTATTGACTTAGAAAATCTTATCCTTCTAGAGAGTGAAATTTGAGATATTCAGTATTTTTACTACTTGTATTCAGTATTCATTTGCTTGATTAATTCAGATTCGTGTCATGTAATAAAGCCATAATAAAGATAAATCACTTCGTAGAAATTTATGTAGAATATCTTAAAATTTCACTTGTGGAATTTAAAAATTTAGGACAATAACTATTATTCAAAAATGGACAAAAAGCGGCTGTTTTTGAATTTTTTGCAGAATATTTCCATTTTGAGAACTCAAACAGATATCCAAGTTCCAACCTGATGAATGCTTGATTGTCATGTGCACGATTCCCTTCAAAGGCACTGCTCTTTAATTTTTGTCCCTCAAATTGGTGGTTTTTATTTTTGGCCTTCGCCTAATACCATGAAGTTTAGGGTTTGAACCCCGGCTTCGTCAAAAAAAAAAATCGCAAGACAAAGTTTCGTGGCAAAGTTAGGCCTATTCGGGCCAAAGTTAGGCCTTAGGCAGAGTTTTGAATGCAAAACTTTGCCTTGCGAAATTCTTTTTTTTCTTTTTGTAACTGAACTGAGATTCAAACCCAGAACCTCGGGGTATTAGGCAAAGGCCAAAAATTAAAGACTACCAATTTGAGGGCCAAAAATTAAAGATGAGTGCCTTTGAAAGATAATCCGCACAAAAAAATGTTTCTATTGGACATGCCTTGTGCTGTTTAGTGGCCTAACAAGTTCGGATCTATGGAATAACAAGCCCACTAGCCCAACTTAGTTCATTTCTATTTTGGGTAATTATCATAATTGAGGCCCAAGAGGCCCAGTAGTATAGAAGCCCAATCTGTGTAATGTTATGATTGTTTACCCCAAATTACATCCAATGACCTTGGAAATGAGTGGTCTTGAATTTTTGACCCACACTTGTCCCATGAATAAATCACCCTCTAATTCATAGTCTTTACCATACTTTGGAGGTCACATGGTCTGCAAGACTGCAACTGCAAAAAACCAAGGTCTAATCTTACTTTAGAGGTAACATAGTCTGCAATTTAAACAAGATAGCAACGAGCAATAGTTTAAATATTTTCAATCTAAAGTAAAATTGCGGGTGTATTTGGTATGGAGAAAAATATTTTACATTTTATTTTTTTTCATGTTTAATTGGTCAAATATTTATTTAAGAAAATCAGTTCTTAAAAGACTAGGAAAGCGTTCCATAGTAAAATTAAAATACGAAAACAAATCAGACGAGTAGTAATATGTACTGATTGTCTTCCTCTCATCCCCAACACTCAACCCCTTACCGTCACCCCCACTCCTTGCACCCCTAACTCCCTCACCGTACAACCCTACCCCACCCCTCGAACACCTAAGACTCACCCCCCTCTCTCCTCACAACCCTTAATTACCCCCTACCCCAGCTCGTCACCGCCCAATCCCCCCAACTCACCCAATCGTCACCTGCCATCCTTATAGTGTATGCTTGAATAAGATATAAGTGCTCATGTAATAATATTTCTTATTTAATTATCAAATATCAGAAAATAAGTATAAAAAAACATTTATTTTTTAATAAATTTTCTACCAAACACATCCTATATATACATTTCTGATCACTATTCTTTAAAGATTCTCTCTACATTTCATTTGTTCGGATTGATTCTAATGTCAAGGGTCCGGAACCAAAATGCCCCCCAAAAAAAAACAATTTTGAACCAAAATACCCCAACAAAAAAAAATGTTACAAAAGTACCTTTAGCGCAGTAAAATACTGCGCTATAACACTTCACGGAGACGGAGCCGTTAAGTGCTATAGCGTAGTATTTTACTGCGCTATACAAATGTTTCTCTCACCTATAACGCAGTAAAATACTGCGCTATAGGACTCCGCCATTTTCCAAAACATTACATTTTCACTCCTTTTTACGTAGTTTATCTTTTTTACGTAGTTTAGCCGTATATTAATCATGCTTTGAGATTCCGGAACTTCAATATTTTATATAGAACTCTAGTTATATTTGTACAATTAATAAAATAGGCTCAACACATCAAGAATACGCAATACTTTGGATTGTCGTTTTAGTGGTTGAAAAGTGCCTGAAGTCCTTTTTTGTTTGAAGACTTGTAGTCATTAGCTTTAAGTTATTTATCTTTTAGGGTTTCGTCTTATTTTTAAATTAATTCTTAACTTTATTTCGAATGTGTCACGTTTTTTTTTATTATCAATTTAGGATGTGAAACTATAAACAATAATAAGGACTAAGATAATATTTATAAATATGCAAAAAGTAGATAATATTTACGATAAATTGTACAACACTAATGTATATACACTATCGAGGATGAGTCCCACATGTAGTATGCCGGAGACTATCCCTAGGCCTAAGACTCATACCATCCCCACCGCCCTCGTCATCGTCTCCATCGCCCTTTTTCCTCTTAATAACCGGGCGCTCCAAGTCATGATCATCTCCTCTTCCCCTAGCCCTTGCGCCCTTAACTAGAACGTGCTTCTTCTTGAGATCTAGTCCCGCTGGCACGCTCAGAACCTCAGGCTGAGCTGGGTCTGGAAACTCGACCTCTTCCTCGTCGGGAGTCGCCACCGCAGACGCCGAAGGATGAACCTGAAAAGTATATAAATATTAGTATCATTTCTTATTTATATTGAATACTTTAACGTTACTTATTTAATCAAACCTGTGTGTCAACGGGCGCCTGAGTAGGCTCCTGAGATGGGTCTGAAGTAGTCTCCTGGACGAGATGCTATTCGAAGTCCAAGTAAAGGTAATAAAAATTAAATAAATATTTACCTTATATTGAATAAAATTAGTTTTAATTAAAAAAACTTACATGCGCCTCGGTAGTCTCATGAGAAGACACCTCTGCCTCGGCAGGCTAATGAGAATGCTCCTGAATGGGTAGCTCATGTGGACCCACTGGCGCCGAATCCTAAAATATGAAAAAATAATAAGTAACATACATATTTAAAATAAGTACTTTAAATGATCAAATATGTATATTAAATATTGACCTTATATTGAATAAAACTATTTTTAATAAAAAGCTTACATGTGGCTCGACAGTCACATGGGAAGACATTGCTGGCTCGGCAGGCCCATGAGAAAATGCCTGAGTGGGTGGCTCTGGTGGACCCGCTGGCGCCGAATCCTAAAATATAAAATATTACTAAATAATAAGTAACACATATATATATATATATATATATATATATATATATTTAAAATAAATAATTTTAAAGGAACAAATAAGTATTTTAAATACTAACTGGGATAAAAAACTCATCGAAGTCAAGAATCCTAGCTCCTTCTAAATTCCTCACAGGCCGCTCATCAGCTAATAAAGCGTGTAACGCCGCCCAATCAACGTTATCACGCTCCTCCATGTATGCATTCTGGCTCAGCTGTGATGAAGACCTGGGTATCTCAGCAAGTAAGAGCGCCGGCGTAAACGTAGGTGAGTCCCTAGGTGAGCTGCCACCGGCCTGGAACGGCTGCGGATGGACTAGACCGTGAACGCCCTCTGGAATGGGATCGGCCACATCCGCCTCATCTACCAGATGGTGTCCTCCACCACCAGGTCCTCTAGCAGCAGCGCCACATCCTTTACGCGCACGGCGTCCTCCGGCAGCACGACGTCCTCTTCCAGCACGGCCTCCTCCTCTGGGAGCACCTGGTCCTCCTCCCGGTGCTGCCTGATACTCAGCCTCTGGAACAGGCTCCGCCATGCGCCTAATCTCGCCTGCCTGCCGGATACCATCCTCAGATATCCGTACCATCTTCGCGGCAAGCCCCGTAAGCCCAGGGTAAGGCATATGCCTTAACCCCAAGATGCGTAAACACTGTACGACCACCAGCTGCATTTGTGTTTAACAGAAAAAAAAGTTTATTTTTAAAACGTATCAATTAATGCAATTAAATAAATCTAAATACGATAAACTTACCAATGCCTCGTACTGCCCCACGAGTGTTGAGTATCCTACATCCCTAGGGGGACGCAAAGCTGGGTTGCCGATCAGTCGGCGTGATCTGATGATACCAGTGCATGTAATGCTCAATGGGAGTCAAATGGTCGACCACCGCTAAAGTGCCCAACCTGTTCTCCCAACGGTGGAGCTGGACATCCATGAAAGCCAAAAAATCATCATCAACGGCAGCCCGATCGTCCCGCTGGTAGTATTAGACCTCATGATGGACATCAAGGGGTATACTCTGTGTATGCCCAAACTGTCTTAAGACATGCTCGGGCATGTGATCCTCTACGATGTCCAGGTGTATCAATGGACACCGCGACCTCCAAACGCCCTGACCTGCCCTACAGAAGGGCGGCAAACCATCTAATATAGCAACGTACGACGTCCATATAAATAGTTGCATAACATATAAATACAAATCAGTGATCACCAAGTAGAAAAGACGTTTAATTAAATTATTAATGTAAATTTAAATAGTTTTATCGCATCATCCGTCATATGATCAAGCTGGTCCTGGAATGGAAGAATACTGTGGTGCGTATCCACATCCCGGTCAAAACCCGCTGTCCACCTCCTCGCATAGGGCATGTCAATCTCGAGGTGATGCCTAGGTACGGGCTGAAAAGGCAGCATCCTCTCCTACGCCCATAACTGTAAGCGATATTAGAAAATACGATTTTTTATTCGTCCTTTCAAGAGGTTTGTTGACATTAAAGGAACGTACACTTAAAATATTACCTGGAGAAGAGCAAAAAATCCACACACATCTCTGACAGCACCAATAGACGCTCGGCACAGGCATCTGTAAAGATAGTCCAAAACAGCACCGCCCTAGCTGTAGTCTCCCAAGCGGTCCAGATGCTCCAAGAAAACCAAATAACGTAAATTGACAAAGGCACCCGATGAGTTCGGGAACAAGATGCCCCCGAATATAATAAGCAGGTACAAACGGGCATGACGATCAACATCGTCCTGCGGGATGTCGTCCACAACCGGATCCAGACCCTCCAAATAAGTGCAGAGTGCACTAAGCTGAACCCGACTCTGTCCCGATATATGGGCCGCAGCGTCAGGCACGAAGTGGGTGAGTCTAGTCAACTCTGTTACCCACATCTGACCAGGAGGAGGCTCGTACCGAGTGTATAGTGGCTCTCCATCTACCCGCAATCTAAAGAGGACCTCTACATCCTGAAGTGTAATCGTGGCCTCACCAGTGCGAAGATGGAAGGTATGTGTCTCTGGCCTCCACCGCTCAACCATGGCCGTGATGAGTGCCCAATCATGTTGTACCCGACCAACGGGCACGCAACGGTAGATGCCGCCCCGAAACAATATCTCCAACACGCGAAGGTGTGGGGGGTGCTCGCGTAAAAGAGCCACGCTCTCTGCAGCCTACGGGGACGGAGCCTAGTAGATATCCTTATAGTACCGGCCCATAATAACTCTAACCTATGATTGTCTTGCAAAGACAATACTGATCTATCAGCGGGCCCCGGGTGAACAGCGGGCCCCGGGTGATCATCGGGCCCCAGGTGAGCATCGGGCGCTGGGGGAACATCGGGCCCAGGGGGAACATTCGGATCCATGAAAGAGTACGGTCTGTACAAACTAAATTAGTCATTATTCTTGAAATGAAAGATAAATTATATTAACTAATTAATAATTTGTCGGGAATATGTGAATTATGTAGTATTATATCTTGTGAATAATTAACATGGGATATGCAGTAAATTTAATATGTGATAGTAAGGACACATATGTGATGGCAAAGATTTTTAAGTTAATTACTTTTGAATTATGTGATGGCAAAGACTTGTTAAGTTAATTAGTTTGGGAATCGAAATTCAGCAGTAATATTTGTTTGAAACTCTATTTTGAATATGTGATATATTTTTAGTTGACCAAATAGCCAACACAACTCCGATAAAATTAAACTAAAAGAGGATATTCGTCGACCACATATTTTCCTACAAAATTTACATTTTTTTCGTTAGCTTATGTATTTATGAAAAGAAGAACTTTAACTATTCTTTTTAAGATAATCTTTTTTTATTTAACATATATATTCACGCTTTTAAAATTATATAAATTAACATTTCATAATCATTTACAACTTGTTTGGATGGTTTTACCTATTGTATTATATTATGTTGTTAGTTTAAATAAAATGTTTGCTTTGATTGTTACTTTAATTTTATTGTTATGTAACGACAAAAAGTCCTATTTTATGTAACCACTGATTTGGTCCTATACAATACAACACAATACGATAAATGTCAAAACAATATATAACAATCATCCAAACAAAGTGTTAACAACATAATAATTCATTACCAATCAACTTCTTTCAATTCATAAACAATATTTAACAAATAATCAATTAACAAAATAATAATTCATTAACAATTCATAAATAATTAACAAATTAACAACTCATAAATAATTAACAAATTAACAACTCATAAACATATAACAAATTAACAATTCATAAATATTTAACAAATTAACAATTCATAAACATTTAACAAATAATGAATTAAACAAAAAAAAAAAAATCGGAATAGTGGCAAAAGCCACTGCCCAGTCCGAACAAGAGCAAATTTTTTTTTTTTTTGGAAAATAGCAAGGATTAAATGTTAAGCATGCTTAGAATATAATATATATAACAAAATAATAACAAAAGTTCATAATAGAAAACCTTTATCGAAGATTTTTTGTAGAGTTATTTTAATCGAGTTGTACGCCGCTTTTTCCCAATATTCGAACTTAAAATCTTGCTCCTTGACTTGAATATACCGAGAATCTAAACTTTTCAGACGAAATTTAATAGAAAACGACGTTTTTTAGATGTGGGGACCACCTTGGTATCGCCTCCAATGGCGTTTTTTAATTTGTTTTTGCCACTGGAGGGACCAGTGGTGGAACCCGATGGGGTTTTAGTGGGGTGATATAGCGCAGTATTTTACTGCGCTATAGGTGAGAGAAAAAGTCCTATAGCGCGGTATTTTACTGCGTTATAGGTGAGAGAAACATTTGTATAGCGCAGTAAAATACTGCGCTATAGCACTTAACGGCTCCGTCTCAGTGAAGTACTATAGAGTAGTATTTTTCTGCGTTAAAGGTACTTTTGTAACTTTTTTTTTGTTGGGGTATTTTAGTTCAAAATGATTTTTTTGGGGGCATTTTGGTTCCGGACTCTAATGTCAATGCTAACTGTCACGGGCCGCCTCCTTCATAGTGTCAGCGGTACACTAATGGCCCGTGCGGCGCCCGTAGTCCAGGCGGACTACGAGCCAGCCTAATGATAGTCCCAGGACCCATGGCACGACTTTGTGTCCATGGCTTTGGAGGCTTAGCTTCAGCAGTGCTGCTGGGTCGATGTGAAGGCCTTGGCCTTGCCTTGCTCGTATGCCCTTATGGCATGTTTCATATGTTGGGTCTTTGCCTGCATACACACCTGGGGTTGGCTACGGACATGACAGTCCCTCGCCTGGTGCTGAGCGTCGCTGGTGCGCGCACAGTCCAATCCTCAAGCTTGGCACGGGTCTGGTGCCTGTGCACCTGAGCGGTGTGACACCTGAGTAGGGCAACTCCGGAATCCTTGGCCTGTGTCATGTGTGTCCTTTGTCGTATGCCTATGATGAGGCTTTTCCAAATGTATCCCTCGCGACATACTTCCATCTTGCATGGTGCAGCGTCGCCCTACGACTGCACGTCTCGGCCAACGGACCCTTGCTCGCTAGGCTGAACCCGAGCCAAACTCACAAGTCAACACACGAGGCTCTTAGGAGAGGTGCCTCGAGTGTTCAATCGGCACGGAGGGCTTTCTCATTCTCAAGGATAGCCCGCGGGGCATAGATGGTCCATACGTCAAGCCTCCGGCCCTCGTTGGGCGTCCAACGCTGGCCTGTGGCCGAGCGCCGCCCATAGAGTTGCGTAATTCGTATGGGTACCTAGGACCCTTTGGGGATGCCTAGGCAGGCCCTTGAGGTTGGCCCCCAAGGTTGCTCACTTGGTGCGGCTTGATGGTGGCACGCACGGAGGAGGCTGGCTGTGCTGAGACACCTGTGCCCCCCTTATATATGCTTTAAAAAGAAAAGCCCAAGTTTTAGCACTGGACATGATTCTGCCCGAGAATCACACTTGGCCTTTCTCAATGATTCGAACTCCAAATGAGGCGCCGTCTGTTCCTAACTCTTTCTCTTGACTTCCTTCACTCCTCCATGAAGTTGGATCTCATCCCCATGCTCGTGGAACGAGATATGGCCTTAGGAAGCTTTGACACTGACACTGCTCCTTGGCTAAGTCAAGCCCTTAGGTAAATGATGTTCAAATGACGCCAAACTTGGTAAGCACATTCAATAACATCCTAGGAAGGGTGTGTTCACCCGAAATCCCAAGATTCCATCCATAGCTCGGAAACGCTCGGGATTGACGACCCGTGGGCTCATCCCGGATCCTTGTTGAACTTCCTTGCTGCTCTTAGGATATGCAATGGAACACATCTAAGATGATTGTGGACTCCCGTCCGTCGGAAATGTTACGCAGCGCCTTCTTGAGATGTTTAGAAGGGGCGACGTAAGGCTAAGTAATCCGACTTCCGTGTGATCCCTATCCGCCAACCTGAGGTCTCCTCTACACGCTAGACTATACTGTCAGTGCCGTGTAGGAAAACTGTGTCGTCAACAATTTCAATGAGAGAATTGAAAACGAAAATGCTTGCTTGTATTAATAGAGAATTGATTACAAGAGAGCTGGGGTGTTCGAGGGGGAGAGAACGCCTTTGCAGAAGATTTGAATGCTTTTTGATTTCACCAACTATATCCCCTCTAATAATGCTTTAAAAAAAATAACCCAAGTTACAAGAGTAGACATAAAAAAGCTAGAGAATCATACTATAAGAACAGAAAGTAAACTACTCTATATTTACATCAAAAGTGACCTAAACTAGAGCAGGTCCATTACAGCATCTTCGGATCATGGCACTGCCGTGCGCACCGGGGTGCGGGCACGGTCGGGCGCTGGGGCGCTGGCACTGTCGTGCGCGCGCAGGCGCTGGCTGTCGAGCGCGCTGGGGCGCAGACGGTCGGGCACTGCGCGCTGGCTGCCTGCATGGGCGCTGACTGCAGGCAAGCGTTGAGGGCGCTGCTTGCTGATGGGCGCTTTGGGCACAGCCGACTGGTGGGCTCGGTCACGAGCAACCGATGGGGCAACATTGGCATAGGCATTCTTGTCGGTTGGTGCGACCGAGACCACGGGGTCGTCCATGACACTGGGGCCATGGGGTGCGACCAAGGGGTCATTGGGCATGGAGGTAAAGCCACCCATGACATTCTCCCCCACCTGATTTGGCGACGTCCTCGGAGCCTTCCTTGCAAGGTAATCATCAATCAATTCCTGGAAGGCCTTTAAGTCTTTCTCCCTTTCCCATGTGTTCTCCTCAGTATCGCATCCTATCCGTTTCACCAGGAACTCCTGGTAGTCTTTGCGTGATGCATGAATCACCCGGTTATCAAGTATGGCTTCTACTGCTCTTTTTCCAGATGTTTTGTTTGCTCAAATACCGGGTATTGTGAGCTGGCTCCTTGAGGGATCATCCTTGTCTTCCTGAAAAGGTTTCAATAGGCTAACATGGAAAACTGGATGGATCTTCCACCAAGATGGGACATCAACACGGTACGCCACTTCCCCAATGCGTTTCGCAATGGACAAAGGTCCAATATTTTTTTTGCAACAGGCGAGGGTCGTTAGTCCCCGCAAATAGGTACCGCTTTGGGATTTTCACCATCACTTTGTCACCAACTTGATACTCCACGAAACGGCGATTCTGATCAACATGTTTCTTCATCCGCTTCTGGGCCTTCTCAAGGTAGCTCCGCACTATCTCTAGGTTCTGCTTCCATTCCTTAGAGAAGCTGGCAGCTCTAGGAGATTTAGACACATTTGGGGCATCAATAGTATGTGGGAGGAGTGGTTGCTGCCCGGTAACAATTTCAAAAGCGCTCTTGTTGGTACTCGAGCTCTTTTGGGCATTGAAACACAACTGAGCAGCATCCAAGAGCTTCACCCAATTCCTCTGAGAACCATTCACAAAGTGCCGAAGATATTCCTCCAGCATGCCGTTGAACCGTTCCGTCTGGTCGTCAGATTGGGGATGAAAACTCTAACTATGGCTCAACTTGGAACCCATGCACTTGAAGAGCTGGGTCCAAAAGTTCCTAGTGAAGCGAGAATCGCGATCACTAACAATATCCCTGGGCAGACCCCAATATTTAACAATGTGAGCAAAGAAGAGTCGAGTCGTCTCTTCCGCTGAAACATATTTAGGGGCCGCAATGAAAGTAGCATATTTGGAAAACCGATCCACCACAACCAGAATGGTGGTCAGATCTCCGACCTTGCGCAAGCGAGTGATAAAATCTAGCGAGACACTTTCCCATGGCCTCATTGGGACAGCTAGAGGCTGCAGCAGACCCGCCTGGGTCAAGCGATCAGACTTGTCTTTCTGACATACTAAGCAAGTCCTCACATACTTAGCGACATCATCTGCCATCTGGGGCCAATAATATGCACGACGCAACAGCGCCATGGTCCCTTCCTCTCCTGGATGGCCTGCCCAAAGAGTATCATGGCATTCCTTTAGAAGGGTCCTCCGCAAGTCACCTCCCTTAGGCACATAAAGACGGTTTCCTTTGATTCTGAGAAACCCATCTTCCATATAAAACTGGCGAGTTTTTCCCTGCTCTGCGAGGTAAATCAAATGTTGAGCAGCAGGGTCTTTAGGGAGCCACTCCCTTATCAGATCTTTTATCGGGGTGGAAACTTCGTTTCCCCTAAGGGCGGCGAGTAAACACACCGACGCTAAGTCAGCCCTTCGAGTCAGCGCATCAGCAACCTGGTTGGTCTTCCCGCTTTTGTACTCCAAGTTAAAATTGAACTCTGCGAGAAGTTCCTGCCATCTGGCCTGTCGCTCGTTCAGCTTTGGCTGGGTCATGAAATGACTGACAGCCGTGTTGTCCGTCTTCACAACGAACGGGGTCCCCAACAAGTAGTACCTCCAAAGGCGTACACAATGGACGACAGCCAATAGCTCTTTCTCATGGGCCGCATAGCGACGCTCTGCATCCTTTAGTTTTCAGCTCTCGTAAGCAACCGAGTGCCCATCTTGCAACAGCACCCCACCCAAGGCGAAGTCTGAGGCATCAGTTTGTACTTCAAAAGGCCTGGCCATATCAGGAAGGGCCAGGACTGGGCTACTAGACATAGCCCTCTTCAGCAAATCAAAGGCCTCCTGGCGCCTGGGAGACCAATCGCACGGCGTGACCTTCTTCAAAAGTTCTGTCAGGGGCATAACAATGAGCGAGTAACCCTTTACAAATCGGCGATAGAAATTGCACAACCCAAGGAACGACCTCAAGCCATGAAGATCCTTGGGCGCCGCCAATCCGCAATCGCTTGAATTTTCTGCTGGTCCATCTTGATCCGCCCCTCTTCAATGACGTGACCAAGAAAGTCAACCTGCTTTTGGGCAAAGGAGCACTTAGACAGCTTCACATACAATTCATGCTCCCTTAGCCGAGTCAGCACCTTCCGCAGATGCCCAAGATGTTCCGCCAGTGTCTTGCTATAAATTACAATGTCGTCTAGGTAGACCACCACAAATTCGTTGATATATTCCCGGAATACCTGGTTTATCAACGTGCAAAACATAGCAGGAGAATTTGTCAAGCCAAATGGCATGACCAAGAAGTCAAACGACCCATATCGTGTCATGCAGGTCGTTTTCTGTTCATCACCCTCGACAATCCTCACTTGCCAATACCCTGTCTTAAGATCGATCTTTGTAAACACCGTTGCACCACCCAACCGTTCAAACAAATCCGCCATCAGCGGTATAGGATACTTGTTCTTCACTGTGATCTTATTCAGGGCTCGATAATCCACACAAAGCCTTAAGGTACCATCATGCTTCTTTTGGAACAACACTAGTGAACCATAAGGAGATTTTGATGGCACTATAATCCCTGCGTCCAACATTTCCGTCAATTGCCTCCGAAGCTCGGCGAGCTCGGGTTGTGACATTCTGTAAGGTGCACGAGCAGGTGGCTTCGCACCCGGCACCAGCTCGATCTCATGATCCACATTCCTCCTTGGAAGCAAGCGCTTTGGAAGCTCCTATGGCATCACGTCTTCGAACTCCTTCAAGAGCTTCTTCACGGCCACAGGCATAGGGCCAGAAGAACGCTCAATATCTTCAATACACAAGGTAGCCAAGAACGTGTGTTCTTGTCTCTTGACCCCCTTGTTCAGTTGAAATGCTGAGATGTTCCCGTCCTTCATCTTTCCTGGTAGTGCAGGGATGAGGCAAGCCTTGGCCCCATTTATTCCCAACACCAACAGTGCATCCGCAAATAGAAATGGGATTACATAATTTTCCCTCATAAATTCCAATCCCAGTATCAGCTTGAAATCGTCCATGATGACAATGGACATATTCATCTTGCCTTCTAGAGAACTCAACTTGAACGGCACTCCCTTAGACGGTCCCCCAACTGCATAGCTGGAGAGTTGATTGCCTTGACACGACCCCGGCCTTTCTCCACAACGAGCCCAAAATACTCCACCTCAGTGGAAGCTAGATAGTTGTGGGTAGCACCTGTGTCCACCATGGCCCTAACAGGCTTACCATTCACTCGCATATCAACAAACATCAAAGTTTTGCTTTTGCTAACATAGCTTTGGAGTTTCTCCTTTGGGGCCTTCTTTGTGGCAGCAGGAGTAGGGTCTTTCTTCTTGCGAAGGCTGGCACTAGACTCGCCCTCTTCCTGACATATAGCATTGAGAAATTGAGTGAAGGCACCCATGGGTTCCTCAATTTCCTCTATTTCTTCGATCTCCTCCTCTGCCTGACTCTGCTAGGCAGCATTCAACTTTCTAACCTGAGGACAATCAGCCCTCATGTGCGGCCCACCGCACTCGAAACATCCGCCCTTTGGAACATAGGGCGTTTTCCCACGATTTTTATTTGAAGACGCAACACTCACACTGCCGGACGAGGAGGTCCTAGATTGGTTGGACCCTCGGTCTCCCCCACTTCTACTGGGACCACCCATGTTGTTGTTGTTATAGTTATTGTGTTGGCCTCCTCTTATATTCCCTCCTTTAGGAGGTTGTTGTGGCTTGTCCTTTCGAGGCTCCACCTGATAGTCGACAAGGCACTCAACAGCTTGCATGGCCCTTGTCACTGTGTCCATCCGTTGCCTTTGCAGTTCTGCGCGGGCATAAGGCTTCATTCCCTCCATGAACGTGAAAAGCTTGGCTTTCTTACTCATGTCTCGAATACTCAGCATGAGTGCGGAGTACTCACGTACATAATCCCTAACTGACTTGGTCTGGCGCAGCTCCCTGAGCTTCCTGCGCGCATTGTACTCGACATTTTCTGGAAAGAATTGCAAGCGGATAGCCGGCTTTAGTTCCTCCCATGTCGTTAGATTCTCTTCCTCGGCCCTGATGGCTTCAAACTTTACCCGCCACCAAAGCTTAGCATCGCCTTGCAAATACATGGTAGCAGTTGCTACCTTCTTTGGTTCCTCTAACTCCCCCACGGCCTCAAAGTATTGTTCAACGTCAAAAATGAAATTTTCAACTTCCTTGGCATTCCGAGCACCGTGGTAGGCCTTGGGCTCCGGTATCTTGATTTTTTGGGGCACGGGCGCATGATTTCCAGCGCCCCCACCCTGATTTCCTCCTCCTCGGAGAACTCCATTTAGGGCCGCTTGAAAGATATTAAGCTGGCCCGTCAACTGATCAATAGTTTGTTGCATTGCAGCTATGTTAGCTACATCCTCCGTTCTTCCTTGTCGCAACTGCTCCACAATCTGTCGTGTTCCCTCAAAATCACGACTCATGTGCACGATGTCGTTGCTAGCCATCGTTGTCTTACGGTCCAGGTCATCCATCCTTTCAACCATACCGGCCCTCAGACCTGGCACAGTATCATTTAGCTGTCTCAGTCCCTCGACAGCTGCTTCGAGGTCCGCAATGCGTTCCCCTTGAGTCCTCACCATGGCTGGTGACAAAGCCCGTCAAAACAAATTTCCTTCGTTTGCTAGCCAACCCAAAACTTGGCTATGATACCAACTGTTACGCGGCGCCTTCTTGAGATGTTTAGAAGGGGCGACGTAAGGCTAAGTAATTCGACTTCCGTGTGATCACTATCCGCCAATCTGAGGTCCCCTCTACACGCTAGACTAGACTGTCAGTGCCGTGTAGGAAAATCGTGTCGTCAACAATTGGAATGAGAGAATTGAAAATGAAAATGCTTGCTTGTATTAACAGAGAATTGATTACAAGAGAGTTGGGGTGTTCGAGGGGGAGAGAACACCTTTGCAGAAGATTTGAATGCTTTTTGATTTCACCAACTATATCCCCCCTAATAATGCTTTAAAAAAAATAACCCAAGTTACAGGAGTAGACATAAAAAAGCTAGAGAATCATACTATAAGAACAGAAAGTAAACTACTCTATATTTACATCAAAAGTGACCTAAACTAGAGCAGGTCCATTACAGCATCTTCGGATCATGGCACTGCCGTGCGCACCGGGGTGCGGGCACGGTCGGGCGCACGTAGGCGCTGGCTGTCAGGCGCGCTGGGGCGCAGACGGTCGGGCACTGCGCGCGGGCTGCCTGGCATGGGCGCTGACTGCAGGCAAGCGTTGAGGGCGCTGCTAGCTGATGGGCACTTTAGGCACAACCGGCTGGTGGGCTCGGTCACGAGCAACCGATGGGGCGACATTGGCATAGGCATTCTTGTCGCTTGGTGCGACCGAGACCACGGGGTCGTCCATGACACTGGGGCCATGGGGTGCGACCAAGGGGTCATTGGGCATGGCGGTAAAGCCACCCATGACAGAACCCATGTTGGTGCACGTCGCCCGCATGGCTGACACTGCCTGCGGGGCTGACACTGCCTGTGGGCTGGCACTGCCTGTGCGGCTGACACTCGTTTGGCCCGCTCAGGGCTCGCGAGGTTACGGGCGCCAAGGCACAATGAAGGCAGCCCGTAATATAACTAATGGGCACTTTCTTCTAAGTTCTTAGTAAAACTATACTATGTAAAACTTTGTTACTTTCCACAAGCAGCCGATTAGAAATTAGATAGTAGAGTTAAATGTCCTTGGATGCTTGCAACTGTACATGTCCTTTTCCCATAGGAGATAAGTATAATATTCTATGGCAGCTTGAACAAGCTGGAAACGGCTACCTTCCAATAAAACATTTAAAGTAAATGAACAGGATTTAAGTTATATATTCTAATTTCTTATAAAAAAATTACATTATTACAGTAGTTTAAGTTATGATAGCGAATTAATTTTTATTATTATTAGGTTATTAATTCATGCTTATTATAAAAATTATATGCAAGAATCTTCTAAATAACATAATTATATAAATTTATCTTTTACACTTTCAGTGCATGAAACTCAAACTAAGAAAATATATTGAGAAAAAGAAGTGAGATTAGTTACTTAAAAAATAAGTTAGTTTATAATTTGCTAAAATATGTTAAAATACATGGACAATGTGTATTTAAAAATGTATTATCTTCTGCTCTAGGATTCACTTATATATATATGCATCAATAAACTGAAACAGGACTACAAATCCTAAGCACTTGAACAAACCATCATCATGGAGCTCTGCCATTTCCTCTTAATCATCTTCTTCATTGTCTCTTTTCCATCATGCAGTAGTAATAAATATATATACATCTCTCATTCTTGTTAGTAAGCTGATCAACTGTACAAATAGGAGTATATACTTATTTTTTTTATAACCATTCGGTATTCAATATTATTGGCTCGATTAATTTGAATTTGTGCTGCATAGAGCTCATTAAAGAGTGAGACGCTCCCTATAAAAAAAGTTCTTCCTTTTCAAGTCTCGAACTCGAGATCTGTGATTAAAGATGTGTTTGGACATGCAATTTAGACTTCAAATTTGAAGTTTTGATTTGAAATATGTGTTTGTTTATGACCTTCTGAACAAAACTTCAACTTGAAATCTTGATTTCAAATCTCAAATTCACCTAAAAGTAGAATTTTTCTTTGACCTCAAGATCGTTACTCTCCATGTTGGTAGTATAAATCACTACTTCAATTCCAAATCCGTGATTTTAAATTTCTTAAAATTTAAACCTTGATCCATAATTTTAAATTCTGCAGAAAAAGAGCCATATTTATTGCAAAAGTAATTTCCAAAGCCTGCTTTATCCAAAAACCAACACCTTCTCCAAACGACCACACCTGCTCAATCCGGCCAAGTGGTGGCTTTCCCAATCCGCCGACAAGAATTATCACTGGCAACACTATCCTTTGCCTGTTATTTGCTGAAGTTTTGATAGTTTTCACTAATTGTGGGTTTTCTTGTTTATGAGAAAAAGTACAACTTTTAAAATTAAATTGCATGTCCAAACACAATTCAAACTTAACCTACCCAAATCAATGATTTTAAATCCATGTCCGAACGCCTACTAAGGGTGGGTCCAAATACCATGCATGGTTATACAAAAACTGCAGTAGACATATACTTACCATTCTTCTTAATTTGCTGCTAAATTTTGAGTGTCCTCTATCTAAGTTTCTTCAATTATTTCCACAGCTGCAAATTCAAAACTCTTTCGAGAGTACATTGGTGCAGAATCAACCTCCGTGAAGCTCACTGACGTACCAATAAACTCTAACATAGAGTTCCATTTCATATTAGCATTTGCTATCGATTATAATTCCGACAACTCAAATCCTACACCTACAAATGGAAAATTCAACATTTTTTGGGAAAACAATCACCTTAACCCTACAGAAATTGCCTCGATAAAATCTCGTTACAAAAATGTGAAAATCGCGGTCAGCTTAGGAGGTGACACGGTAGGTGACAACAAGAACGTTTATTTTAAACCTAAGTCAATTAATTCTTGGGTTGATAACGCGATATCCTCGTTATCACCTATGATTAAAGAGTACAACATTGATGGAATCGACATAGATTATGAACATTTTTTGGACACGGACATTAATGTATTTGCAGAATGCATAGGACAACTTGTGACGAAGCTAAAGAAAAATGGGAAAATACAATTTGATTCGATTGCTCCGTACGAAAATAGTACAATTCAAAGTCATTATAAGACTTTATGGAGAAAATATGGACAGTTGGTATCAGAGCACAGAGATCATATCATCAGTGCATTATTGAGTGTCAGTGCAGAGTGCCTATCAAGGCAGAAAGCGATGTTCTTAATGCCAATCAAGTCAGCGAACCAGATGCCACTGACTGAAAGGAGATTGTTTGTAGTCAGTCTCCCTTAAAATTTTCTTCATCAACCATGAACCACATTTGTTTTTCAGAATCAGGTCATGCCACAACCGTTGTTTCCGCCATCGGTTGCATAAGGTGATTTCATGTTGAAGCATCTGAATTTCATCGACGTACCTTCAAGGATGGCTTTCACACAATGAGCACTAATTTCAGAGGGATTCCATTGAGACGTACCTGGTCAGCAGGTAGCACCATTGGGTTATGCTACTGGGGATATGTCCACATCCGTCATTGTTATATAAACTCTGTTGGCAGTCGGTTACAGCTTTATTCAGAGAATCATGGACTCGCTAAAACATCAGGTAGAGACGGTGAGTGCATCAAAAAAAAAATTGCCCAGTCAAGGTCTCTTGTCCATGTACATAACAGTTGCATCTTTTCGAGTGTCCTCGATGAAGGGTGGACCATGAGCATTGCCTAAGGGCTCACAATTGCGGGAACTACAACATTAGACGCCTAGCCGTCATAAAGGTCGCAAGCAATGAAAGGTAAGTCCATCAACATCCAATGGGCTTATACGCCTAAAGCAAGGGGCAAACCCCCAGCTTGTGATCGTTAGGGTTGCGTGTTACGGGAGGCGAGCTATCGCCAATAACCTATCATCATACCTATCATCATGGAGGGAGAGCGACCTCCAATTTTGAGCTCTAGACATTGGGTGATACCGAGCTAGAGCGGGGAGCGCCAACGAGCCGCGACAACGTAAGAAAGGACCTGCGAGTAGGCTTCTTTGCGGGGAGTTCATATGTCATGATCAGCAGGTGGAACCATCCACCACGTTTGTAATGGAATGCCAAACCAGTTAAATGGGGAGGCAGGATCAGGAAAAAGCCGTACTACCACGTAGGGAGGCAATGTCATCAAAGAGCCAAACCACTGAGCGTGGGGAGGCACATGTCGCACATTGTGTTGTTAAACCGGAACAACACCAAAACTAGGTTGATTGCATAGCAGGAGGCATTGCGGACAATCACCAATCCACGACGCGTGGGTTAGGCATTTCATCATGCTGAATCACCAAGGTGAGGAGGCAAAGATCATTGAACAACATAAGAGTGGGGAATAGCTAAGCATCAAGTTTGAGAATGTGATCTATCCAAAGGATAACCAAGGGATCCCGAACAACCAGGACGGTAACCCAGGTACCACACTGAAGAATCGGGCATCA
This sequence comes from Lycium barbarum, assembly GCF_019175385.1. Lineage (NCBI taxonomy): Eukaryota > Viridiplantae > Streptophyta > Magnoliopsida > Solanales > Solanaceae > Lycium > Lycium barbarum. Next base: position 14,825,373 of record NC_083342.1, read on the forward strand.
AGCATATGAGGATCAATTTGAGAACAAAGACCTATGGTCATGTATGTATGAAGCTATCTCCTCTCGAGCAGAGAAAAAAAAATCAAGTACTCACCAGGAGTACGTTCCAAGAGATCTTCTCAATACCACATGGTACCAAACATATGAGTTGCCGAAGATGCCATGGTGCAGCATGGTCTTTCCAGAGGCCATATTATATGCGATTGGGTTAGAGTTGAGCTTCAAGCAGCCACCAATTCCATGAAATAAGCAAGCCGTTATGTCAGTCACAATTTGTCCACCAGGACATTGGCTCAAATTGCAAGTCACTCCGAGTTAAGATATCAATACTTGACCTTGCTATACACCCAACAAGGTGAGTTGCCCACAAGAGAAAGGGGGTCCCTAACAGCATGGTTGGCGAGAGCGCCACACCAAGAGATGTCCACAATAGCCATCAGGCTATCATCACAATATTGGTGTCACACCAAGGGATGCCCACAGTAGCCATCAGGCTATCATCACGATATTGGTGCCACACCAAGGGATGCGCATATGAGTCATCATATCATCAGCAAACATATGGTCATCAGACCATCAGCAGACATATGGCCATCAGACCATCGGCAGACATATGGTCATCAAATCATTATCAGACATATGGTCATCAGGTCATCGGCCATCAGGCCGCCATCATCTTTCATCGCCCGCCAAGGGCTCAGTAATCATCCGTCAAGAGCTGCATCGCCCGCCAAGGGCTCGGCCATCGCTCGCCTAGAGCGTCATTGCTCGCCAAGGGCTCCATCGGTAATGTGGACCAAGAGATGAGGACATCTTGGAACCTCGGCATCAGCATTTTAGTACTGCCGCCACCCATGTGGGGGAGTATTCGCCCATTGCGACAGCATTGGGTCCATGCATTTCCAATTAGAGAAAGATCTTCCATAAGCAAAGCAAAGAGACCGCACCACATATAGTGGGGGTTGCATGTGCCACATCAAGGTGTGCCAATCCTAAACCGGGCTAAAGATACAAAGGGAGCAGTACAGCAAATGGCTGTAAACTAAGTGCCTTAGTCGGGAAAATGTCTCAGATGTAAGCTACCAGTCGGAAGCAGACTTCCAAAACGGATTTGCCATTTTGTCACAATCATCATATGGCTAGAAAGAGTGCCACCACTCAAAGTTAGGCCACTAGAGGACGCATCAGTTGCCGTGAGGATCATGGCGTGGTTGACAACAAGGTTACCACAAAGTTAGCCACCAGAGGGTGCAAGCGCGGAGGCGCTTTCCAAGTGAACACCGGGAGGTGAAGTGTAGAGGCACGCTTGGGAGAAACTTGGGGGAGCAGTGCACGGGCACGACTCCATTTTCAAGAAGAACACACATGGGTTGCGAACCCACAGGATTTGGGGCCGCGATGTAAAACCTTGAGGGGTCACACTCCGGGTTGTCGTTGGCGTTATGAGGCATCGGGGTCGATGCCCAGCTTGAGTGGGGGAGAATGTTACGGGTTGCCTCCATTGTGTCTTGGCGCCCGTAACCTCATGCGCCGTGAACGGGCCAAACGAGTGTCAGCTGCACAGGCACTGCCAGCCCACAGGCAGTGCCAGCCGCACAGGCAGTGCCAGGCCACAGGCAGTGCCAGCCGCACAGGCAGTGCCAGCCCGCAGGCAGTGTCAGCCGCGCAGGCAGTGTCAGCCATGCGGGCGACGTGCACCAACATGGGTGCCGACGGACGGGAGCCCACAATCATCATAGATATACTCCATTGCATATCATAAGAGTAGCAAGGAAGTTCCACAAGTATCCAGGATGAGCCCACGGGTCGTCGACGCACGAGCGTCCCCGTGCGTGCCTGAGTGTCAGTCCCGAGCGTTTCCGAGCTATGGATGGTATCTTGGGATTTAGGGTGAACACACCCTTACTAAAATGTTATTGAAGGTGCTTACCAAGTTTGGCGTCATTTGAACATCATTTGACTAAGGGCTTGACTTAGCCAAGGAGCAGTGTCAGTGTCAAAGCTCCCTAAGGCCATATCTCGTTCCACGAGCATGGGGATGAGATGAAACTTCATGGAGGAGTGAAGGAAGTCAAGAGAAAGAGTTAGGAACAGACGGCGCCTCATTTGGAGTTCGGATCATTGAGAAAGGCCAAGTGTGATTCTCGGGCAGAATCATGTCCAGTGCTAAAACTTGGGATTTTATTTTTAAAGCATATATAAGGGGGGCACAAGTGTCTCACCTCAGCCAGCCTCCCCCGTGCGTGCCACCATCAAGCCGCACCAAGTGAGCATCCTTGGGGGCCAACCTCAAGGGCCTGCCTAGGCATCCCCAAAGGGTCCTAGGTACCCATACGAGTTACGCAACTCTATGGGCGGCGCTCGGCCACAGGCCAGCGTTGGGCGCCCAACGAGAGCCGGAGGCTTGACGTACGGACCGACCATGCCCTGCGGGCTATCCTTGAGAATGAGAAAGCCCTCCGTGCCGATTGAACACTCGAGGCACCTCTCCTAAGAGCCTCGTGTGTTGACTTGTGAGTTTGGCTCAGGTTCAGCCTAGCGAGCAAGGGTCTGTTGGCCTAGACGTGCAGTCGTGGGGCGACGCTGCACCATGCAAGATGGAAGTATGTCGCGAGGGCTACATTTGGCAAAGCCTCATCATAGGCATACCACAAAGGACACACATGACACCGACCAAGGATTCAGGAGTTGCCCTACTCAAGCGTCGCACCGCCCAGGTGCACAGGCACCAGACCAGTGTCAAGCCTGAGGATTGGGCTGTGCGCGCACCAGGGACGCTCAGCACCAGGCAAGGGACTGTCATGTCCGTAGCCAACCCCAGGTATGTGTGCAGGCGCAGACCCAACATATGTCTACCGAGGGACAAACCGCACCAAACCGATAAACCGAGTCAAACCGAGAAAAAAACCCGACTAGTGGTTTGGTTTGACTTGGTTTGGTGTTGGAAAAAAAAAAACCCGATCATAATTGGTTTGGTTTGGTTTTAACTAAAAAAAGTCAAACCGAACCAAACCAACCCGACATTACATGTATTCAATTTTTAAAATATTTTATACATAAAAATATTTATTTGTAAAGTAATTTATAAATATTTCTTAAATTTTTTCGTAATTTTTTATCTATTATTATATTATTCAAGCTTGAACTTAGAACTTTGAATGTCAATAAGTTTTATATCCTATGGATGTTAGGAACTCAAATAAAGTCAAAACCAAAACCAACTCAACACTAATCCTAACAAAAGAAATTCAATTTACCACTAGAAATGACAATAATGTTGGATATCTATTCTTTAGTTTTGCATAATTGATTTAGAGAGTAAAAATACATAACTTAAGTTTTTTTCTTTGTCATATAATTAATACTTATTTTAGCATGACTTAGTATTTTTAGATTATAGTCATTTTCTTTTATGGCTTGTTAATTAGCAATATTTATTTTAACCGATTATATTAGCTTTTGTTGAATATTTTAATACAATGTCATCACTCTTCTCACATTTTTTGTTATTTTCTTAAGAAACACCTTAATTATATAATTGTATCTTACTAGGACTAAAGAAATATTTAAAGTAAAAGTTATATGTTTTGTATCAAGACTATTCCGAAAAAAAACCCGAAAAATCTGAGAAAACCGAACAACCCGAGAAAACCCGAGGTTGAAAAACCCGAATTTTATTGGTTTGGTTTGGTGTATAAATTTTAAAATCCGACGCAATTGGTTTGGTTTGGTGCTTAAAAAATCCGAACCAACCCGGTCCATGTACACCCCTAGCTACATGTTCTACTAACATTATTATGTGTTCAAACGGAACAAAGCTTAGTAGGCGTTTGGCCATCAATTTTCAAATCATGGTTTCAAACCAGCGTTTGGACATGCGTTTTCAGTCATGGTTTGAAACCATGGTTTCAACTTTTTTAAATATAAAATTTAACCCATGAGTTTATATTTTGTAAAAAAAGACCAATAAGTTGATAGACATTTTTAACAATTACCCCCATCAATCATTTACCAATCTCATTAACTTCCACCAAATTTTATTTATGTCTACCGACCTTTTAATTTATATGTCGACCAATTTTATTTATTGAGCTAAAATTTGATCAATTGATGTTGTATTTTTAGAAAGGTCTTCTAGTATTAATTTTGAGCCGGTTGTTATGAATTAGCATATTAATTTTGTTATGAACCATGACTTGCTCATTTGGTAAGATTGTATAAGAATTGAGAATGTTTTGATAGTTTTCACAACTTGTAGGGTTTTATGTCTATAAGAGGAAATACTCCTTAAAATATCCAAATTAAATGTCCAAACATAATTTCATACCATGTTTCAAATCATGTCCAAACGGGGCCTTAGCATAAATGTCTAAATGAAAAACTCAAGCAAATTTAAGAGGCTGAATATGTACTGGAATAAAGCTTATCAGAAGTGTCTAGAAAACCTTCTACTTCAGCTTATATATATGAGATTGTTTTAAACCTAGAATTATTGAAAAACTCTATAACCTAAAATTCAAGCAGTACCCTCAAAATTAATAAGTGGAAATGCCAGTAATCAAAAATTTAGATTCATTAATCTTCCTCCGTAAGAAAATTTATTCATCAGCAACTACAAAATGCAACCAAAAAAAACACTCTAAGCTCATTGATTCACAAAAATAAAGGGGAAAAAATATTTGCGAAAGAAAGTAGAACAAAGTACGTAGAGAACCAATGACACAAGAATCAGTGAATCATTTTTGCAAAATCAAGAAGACTTATTGAAATTAATTTTCTCTTACTTTAATAAGTAGTCATTTTTGACAAAAATATGTCAAAGATTATTTGAAATTATTCTTTGTTATATTTGATTACTCCCATTAGAAACTATTTCATCCAACAAGAAAATTACAACCAAAAATTGCTTAGTTGTTCAAATTAAATATCCGATCACCTTAAATCCTGAAATGGGGTTACAACTTAAAAAGGTCACGCAAACAAGCACAGGTTAGTTGTTCATATTAATTAGTAATTACTCCCACTTTTCCTTTCCAAGGAGTCAATTTACTAGTAATATTTGAAGTTACACTAGATTAGTCAACTCGATATTAAAAAACAAAATAGATAATTAAAAAACTAAACAAAAAAAAAAGATTTTTTGACTGAAGTAAACCATTATTTAAGCCAATTCACCAAAAAAATATCTTTTTTCGAAAGTTTACAGAATTAGAAAAACATGGGCGGATTTACCTTAAGCCGAGGGATGTCACGTGACAGTGTTTCGTCGGAAATTTTTGCTAAATATGTATATATAATTAAAGGCAGAAGCTAACATGGAAGATATATATATATATATATATATATATATATATAGAGAGAGAGAGAGAGAGAGAGAGAGAGAGAGAGAGAGAGAGAGAGAGAGAGAGAGAGAGAGAGAGAGAGAGAGAGAGAGAGAGAGAGAGAGAGAGAGAGAGAGAGACCGCTTAACACAAAGTATTGCGTAGCTCAACTGGTTAGACACTGAGATTATCTAGTGAGTGCGCGAGTTCGACCCCTCACAACTCCATTTTTTTTATATAAAAGTTTTGGTCACCACGTATCTTTCTGCCAAATGATACATGTGAGAGTCGAACTTATGACCTCTTGGAAGTTAACAAAACTAAAACCCATTGGTCTAAACTCACACTTATCTATTGATGCGACAATAAACATCTTCAACTAAAGAAGAATCTTGTTGCTTTTGTAGATAGTTATCTGTTGTAGGTGCGGTTCTTTTTTATGTTTTTTTCCCCTCACCTTCTTTCTCGCCAATAAAATTGATTAAGACAATTTACGAAATCAAATGAATAATCAGTTGTTTAGTGAATATTTGGTTCTAAACATTAAAAAAAAGTATTTAGTATTATTTCTAATGAGGTAATTTTGAATACATTTACAAAAAAAAAAAAAAAAAAAAACTCATCCAAAAAAGTAATAGTATTTTTTTAAGAAAAGTTATAATAATGTAAGTGAATTGTGTTTTATTAGTATTTGTTCCTTTTTAATGTGGTGTTATATTATTTCGTCTATTATTACTCATTTTAAAATGTGACACTGCTGAGAAAAATTCTGCGTACGCCACTGAGAATAAATGCATTTCACAGTAACGAATTAGGTATTCTTCTATTCAAAAATACCAAGGGGTAAAAAAGCTAAGGGTTAACGGCGTTAAAAGGTATATTTGTTACTGTGAGTAACATTTTATGGTTAATACATAATTGATTATAACGACTCTAAAGAAAAGTATTGCTTAGCCTTAAAAAAAGGTAATTGATTAGCCTTACAAAAAAGTACTGATTAGCCTTACTAAAAGATACTGATTGACTTCATGATTTGCTTTTACATAAATATGTGTATTAGCAGATTATCTACGTTTGAGACAATCATTTCATGATATAATTTCTGGGGATGATGGGTAAGTCATTTGCTACAAACCTGCATTATATGTATAGTGTCATATCATACTTCTATTGTCAACGTCTCAGGAAAGTAGTTTAGCTTTTACAAGAGTTCCAACGTAATTTCATCTGCTCGCAACTTTCTTTCTGCATCTATACGGTCAGTAGTATAACGTTATCATAAAATCACCAATAGGATTACTCTATTTATGCGCACCGGACGCGATCTTTAGCATTGTTGTGACTTCTTTGAAACCTGAGGATGCATTTGATCCAAATCGTGTTAAATATGTGGTTAGCTAATCAGTGTTTTTTTTTTTTTTGGTAAGACTAATCAATACTTTTTTTAAGGCTAATCAGTAATTTTTTTAAGGCTAACCAGTACTTTTTTTAAGGCTAATCAGTACTTTATTGTAAGGCTAACCAGTACTTTTTTTAAGGCTAATCAGTACTTTATTGTAAGGCTAATCAATAGTACTTTTTTTTAAGGCTAAGCAGTTTTTTTTTTTTGAGTTGTTACTGTCAGTTACGTATTAACAATAAAACGTTACTCACAGTAACTTATTACCCTTTAACGTTGTTAATCATTAGTTTTTTTGTTCATTGGAATTTTTTAATAAAATAATACCTAATTCGTTACTGTGAAATATGTTTATTTTAGTTCTGTAAACTTTCAAAAAACATATTATTTTGATGAATTAGCTTAAATAATGGGTTACTTCGGTCAAATATTCCAAAAAAAAACTCTAAATTGCAATTCATCTCATGTATATATGATTAAAAAAAACTTGGTCAAAGTTTATAGTTTGAAAATTCAAAAATGTCATGTAAATTAGGATAAGGGAGTAATATTTGCAATTATCTACAAACACTAGAGTTAGGGGTGTCAATGATTTAAAAAAAAAACGACTTAATCGACCGAACCATACTATACCGAACCGATTTTTATGTTTCTTTTAATAAAATCGACGGTTTTTGTATAAATTTATAACCGTACCGAATAATTAGGTTGGTTTTTAATTTTATAAAAATAAACCGAAAAAATACCGAACCGAACCGAATAAGTTTATATATGCAAAATATATTTTACATACAAAATTTAAATATAATAAAATATTAAAATGTTCGCCTTGGGTTTGGGATGATGAAAATTACTACAAGCCGGCAACGTAATTAACACCTAAAGTTCCAACTCTGAAACCTATTATATTATTCCTATTGAAATTAAATTAGTTCTAGCATCTCGAGTAATAACTAGTAAGCTACAAGGTATTACAACGATCTTGGATAGAAAACTACAAAGTATTAGATATCTTTCCTCTCGTATGATTTTAACTTCTCTCGTTGGATATTCAATCTTAGTAGTCTTAGTTCTTGAGTCTCAGCTAGATTGATTTTTTCCCCCTCGATCTAATTTTTTTTTTTTTTTTTTTTTTTGCTTAACATTATTTTACGTAACCATTGAATAGTAGGATCAATCTCTATTCTTGTCGTCTTTCATGTTTTCTTGATTCATCACCTTTTAATCAGTAAAAATATCTAGAGAGTGTTTGTCAAAATCCTATAGAAGTATGTATGATATTGTCTCTTTAACTTACAAGTGACTATAACATGATGTTTTAAAAAAAAAAAAAAAAACGAAAATTAATCGAACCGTACCGATACCGAAGAAAAACCGACATGATGGGACGGTTTCGAAAAGTCTAATTTTGGTTCTACAAAATGAAATAACCGAAAAATTGGTACAGTATAAATTTTATAAAATAACCGCCCGAACCGTACCATTGACACCCCTAACTAGAGTTATCAAGTGTATTAATTTTTCTCCAATCCTCTTACAATTTCAGTAAATTAACTGCATTATAAAAGGTCAACCATCACATATATGCAAACCACAAATTAGAGAAAAATGTTTCAAAATTTATTATTTGTTATAGCTATTTATTTGGCAATTTATTTATCAGTGGAGGGTCGTACTGCATATCCTCCTTGTGCGAGTTGCAAGTGTATTGCTAACGATTGTGCGGGGTCGGTTTTATTCCCAAAAGGTTCTAAATATGAGGAGTCCGGCACTTTTGTAACCCAAAAAAATAAAAAATTGGAACCAAACTAACCCATTAAAAAAAAGAACCAAACTAGGCTTCACGCACAGAATCTGTGCGTGAAACCCTTCCCTAAAACCCCCGACCCAACCTTTATTCTTTGAACATCAAACTCAAAAATTAAGGTTTTTTGCGTACTTTGACCTAAGATTAGTCACTTTTCAAAACACCGGAATATAAATATTTTATATAGAACTTAATATTTTTTTTGGTGTACAATAATATCGGCTCATTACATCAAGTATACATATACATTTGGATTGTCGTTTTAGGGGTTGTAAAGTGCTCCGAAGTATGTTTGAAAACTTGTTATATTTAGGTTTAAGTGTCATATTTTATAGGGTTTTGATTAATCTCTTTTGTTTTACTCCCAAAGCTATTGTCACACCCCTTTTTAACCGGGTTAAATCAGGAGTATGACGTATTGGTGATTCCTATTTATTCTGTTGTAAGGAGTCGCCACCTAATTAATTTAATGGTGAATTAGGACACCTAAATATTAACTAAGGTAAAGTTAAAACTAAACCTCCGTTAATGGTCTGCTAACCAGTGTGATTCTGGGTAAGGGCTCTATATTATCCTAAAGGGAAGGTGTTAGGCATCCTTTAGAATCCGTTAACTACGGTTATCCGGCCAAACTTAGGTTAATTAATGAAGGTGAGAATTTGTATAAAAGAGGACTTTGAATGCCATTTTAAATAAAACTTGTAAATATTACTAAGGCTTTAGATAAAATGTTGTTTAGAAATAAAACTTATAAAAGATGGTTTGCATAAAAGAGGATTTTAAATGCTATTTAAATAAAGATTAAAATGTTGCTAAGACCTTATATGAAATGTAATAAATGTTGTTTAAGATAAGACTTGTAGGAAATATAATGATTTGCCCATAAATACTAGCTTTTGAGAAGAGATTTAGCAATTTTGAACTTTAGATAAATTATATTATATGAATATAGCAATGTAAAAAATCTAGACTTATGAATAGGATTCAAGAGGAAGTGAATTTTCTTTTTCATTTTTTATTAATTCTTATGAACTATACTTAGCTAAAAATATGCGTGATTGATTCAAACTTGAAGAGTTATGTATAAAATATACTTGAATTTATACTGTGTATTAGTGACATTTTGAAATGTATATGATAGTAAGAATAAAATACGATTCCATTAACTCAAAATACCTAGTTACGCTATTTGCGAATTAATAAATAAAATAAATGTTAGATGCTATAAATAGTTTTGACATAAAAGAAAAATGAAGCTTATGGGATTAATTAGTCTTTCTCAAATTAACTACCCTTTAAACTAAAACTAAACCTACTAATTAGTTAAGATTTATCTAAACTAATAAAACAAAAAAAAACAAAGAGTTAGTTGAATAATACAAATTAATATGCACAAAATAAATAGAGGAAGGGATAATTTAAATGGGCTCAGCCCATTTCCAAACTGAGATGATCAGATTGTTGCTGAGTTTTCAGTCCAGAAATTTCAATGTATCGTTGTGGGCTGTTGCTGCTATTGGGCTTGGCCCCGAATTCATTTTTTCCTGCTGCGGATGGGGCTGGACAGAGAGAGGAAATCTTGTTGGGTTTTTAGCCCGACTCCAAATGCGGAGGGGAGACGAGTCTCTTGGACTCGTATGCAATATTCATACATAAAAAAAAAGGGAGAATTAGTATACGATCGATAAATGATGTTAGACATAAGGATCATAAATCAGCGGATTGTGCATACTATGTATACTTGAGTATACTTCCTGTATACATATTCATAACCATTTCAAATAGAGATATACCAGCAGTGTGCATAATATACATAAACCAACTGAAATATACTTGCAGCAATGCACAGCAGTCAAACAACAACAAATGATAATACAGGCTACGAACAGAACCTGCTAATTCGTATTCACTGGCATAAAATGTGTATGACCAGATTGAACATACTCCTAATATTTCAACAATTTGAGGAATTTCAAATCAGATATTTCCGCCTACATAACATGTGCATAATTCAAAGGAAAGTGGACTGCCCACCTCTACTGGGCAGAGAAAACCCATCAAATTGGTCCTATATCTTTTATGCTCCAATAAATGATCAAAGTTTCGAACATCTTAAACCCGTATGACTTTTAAAGGTACAGAACCTCAACAAAGCAGATATTCTTCAGATTTAACCAATGGCACAATACTACAGAGGTAATATCGAGATTAAGAAGACTATCATAAAGGTGCCTGTCATATTATCTCAGGTAATTTAAAACAGAACCACATTTTGTCTCTTTAAATCAATTCAGGAACAAAGCAGGGGACAGCCTCCTCATCCTATTCAAATAAGGCACGCTTTTTAACTATCCATGAACAAACAAAGTCGGCCACTATGCCAACATCCCACTATAGGACCTACATTTCTTTTAAAAGAATACACTCTCCACCCCTAAGGAAAAACTTATATTCTTCCCAGAATCCCAGAAAAACACTTCAGAGCAACCACATCTTTATTTTAAACCAATCTTTCAAGTGGGTTTGAACATGTTATCATCAGTTTAACAAGCCTCTTACTTCCAAAATTCATTTTAAGCAAAAAAATATAGCACATTTGTCAAGCAGAAGAAAAACAACCAATTATTAAGCTAATTGGACCTTATGCTTAAATATACACTAACTAAACATACATCTGACCTTCCTTTATGATAAAAGTAAGTCATTGAATCATGCTGAATTCCATCAAGGCAGTAACCACAGTAAAGTCTTAACATACCGAACATGATCAGTCCCACTAACTAGCAATGACCATATGCTAAACCAAACACAAATGAAGCAAATAGCCATAAAGCAGATAAGCAGAGGTTAAATAGAACTCGACAGAAATGGGAAGGAAGGTATTCACTTACTTGAAATGAACTGAACCAAACTATCATACCCAAACATGCTTGAACAGATAAACAAACTAACATAGAAAACATATCTAAATAGACCTGAATCGAACATAACATATAAACACAAGGACACATCTTGACTGCTAAAATGGAAATCAGCTAAATAAAGAAGAGTTGTTCGCATACTCAAGTAGACCAAAGCTAGATTATTCTACATAAACATGTTTTACCACACAAACAGACTGACAAGAAAAACATATTTAACTAACTATTATACAAGATTAATTAAAATCCTAACTAATACTGATATACGAACAGATTTAATCCATCCAACTAAGTTAATTTGACTAAACTAACATGCCTTAATCACAAACTGAAACAACATAGAGTAAACAGAAAGTGTAAGAAAGAAAGCAAATAAAGAAGGAGAATTACCTTCTTCGGGTGCAGCGAAGTGAGGCGAAGGTCTCGATATCCACTCGAAACACTATCGAATCCGAGCTTGCGATGCTCGGGTTCACAATGATACCAAAACCAATGAAAATAGAATAGAATTGATGTAGTATTCTGATTTGATAAATAAACAAGATCAAAGTGCTAATAGAACTCGGAATTTAGGTGATTAAAAGACTCATATTTTAGAGATTTTCAGGATTTCAAGAACAGCGAAAAAAAAGAGCTTGTTTCAGAATTTAATTTCAGGGGGGGGGATTTTGCGATTCGAAAGCCTCAATTTTCCGGGGGGGGGGGGGGGGGGGGGGTTTCACCGATCCAAAAATCCCTCCTTTTTCAGAATCTCCCCCAGTTCCTCTTATAGAGCCTCTCTTTTAGGGTTTTGTTTATTTCTTTTTTAGATAGATGCGCGTGGGGAGCAAGATGGAGAGGGTGTTGGCAGAGGTCACGTGGGGGTGAAACGAGGAGAGGGATGGGAGCGTCAGAGGTGACAGAGGTGAGGGACAGCGGTGAGTGGGTTGGCAGGGGTCACGTGGATGTAGCAGTGGCAACGTGGTGGTGTCGGAGCAGTGGGGTGAAGTAACGTGGGGGTATGGGTGCGGTGGAGATGGTGATGGAGTGGGATGTGACAGAGGTGTCGGAGCGATGATGGAGAGAGTGAGGAGAGGAAGAGTGAGGAGCGGCGGAAGAGAGAGTGAGAGAGAGGAAGAGAGAGACGGCGGAGGGGCGAAAAATGATAAGGAAACCCTAAAGGGTTTCCCTTATCCTGAACGAAAATGGGCTGGACCCGGTCCATAAAATGGACCGGGTCAATTTTTGGACCGGGTATTAAAAGAATGAGCTAGCGAATTAAAACACGGACTATTCCAAAAAATTGAGATCAAAATATGGGCTAGTCAGGAAATATTTATGAGTTGATTGGGATTTGATTTGGGATCCGATGAATCAAAATACGGACTGAGTGCAAGAAATAGTTTGGCTTCTAAATTTAAATAAAAGACCTGTTTAAACAACTTGTGTTAAATATTGCTCAATACAAAATACGCAATCATCAATGCTCGGGTAAAAAATGGCGTTGTAATGGCCGTGCAATAATATTTCGAAAATTCGCAGTAAGATAAATACTATTATTTAATTATGCAAAGATAAATGTGATGTGTGTGCGTAAGCTGGTAAAATGCCGAAATGATAAAAAATTATGAATTATAATAATAGTAATATATAATAATGATAATAATAATAATACTAATAATAATAATAATAATAAAATGCGGTAATAGTAATAAGAATAATTAATAGAATAATGCAATAGCGGTATTGATAAGAGGCTAATAATTATAGTAAACATAATATATATATATATATTTTTATTTTTTCCAAAAAATATTAGAAGCGCAAAATAGGTATTTCGGAGGAGAGGCGGGACAAAATTGGGTGTCAACAACTTGTCCCTCTTTGCCCGGTAATGATGAAAGAGTTGTCGGGCAAAGACGTTGACTCAGTAGCCTATTTTGTCCCGGCTAAAGGAAACTTGAGAGGATTATGACCGGACTCCGGTCTCTGAGTTGCCTACATATCTCGGGCTATACGAGAATCAGGTCGAGTGTAGTTCTGGGACAATTACGACACTTGAACCCCAATTGGCGCAAAACTTGCAAAATATTGTCCCAGTGCTGAATTATGATAACACTGGGTATTGTGATAGAAACTTTAGAATTCTGAAAATTGAATTGCTGGAACGCAAGAGAATACTTGCAATTAGAGACGAGTGTTCGAGGTAGAACTTTGACCCGTGTCGGCAAGTTTGACTATCCTTCCCGACAAATTGCCCCAGTTCGCTGCCGAAGAAATAGTTCCACGATTTGATGTGTGATGCCAACTTTGATATTGCCAAAAGCCATCAGCTAAAACAAATGTTAGCAATAAAGAAATATATGTAAATAAGGCAGGGTTGGAGAAGTTACACTTGCAACCCCTGCTTCGAAAGTTGAATCCACATTCGGAGGTGATGCCCGAACTGAAATATAAGATACCCGCATTCGGAGGTGGGCGCCTGAACTTGAAATATAAGATACCCGCATTCGGAGGTGGGTGCCTGAACTTGAAATATAAGATACCCGCATTCGGAGGTGGGCGCCTGAACTTGAAAAATAAGATACCCGCATTCGGAGGTGGGCGCCTGAACTTGAAATATAAGATACCCGCATTCGGAGGTGGCGCCTGAACTGAAATATAAGATACCCGCATTCGGAGGTGGGTGCCTGAACTTGAAATATAAGATACCCGCATTCGGAGGTGGGCGCCTGAACTGAAATATAAGATACCCGCATTCGGAGGTGGGTGCCTGAACTTGAAATATAAGATACCCGCATTCGGAGGTGGGTGCCTGAACTGAACATTGAAATACCCGCATTCTAAGGTGGGCGCCTAAATTGAAAATTGGCATACCCGCATTCTAAGGTGGGTGCCTAATTTGAACATTGAAATACCCGCATTCTAAGGTGGGTGCCTGAATTGAACATTGAAATACCCGCATTCTAAGGTGGGTGCCTGGATTGAAATTGACATACCCGCATTCTAAGGTGGGTGCCTAAATTAAATTTTGAAATACCCGCATTCTAAGGTGGGTGTCTAATTTGAACATTGAAATACCCGCATTCTAAGGTGGGTGCCTAATTTGAACATTGAAATACCTGCATTCTAAGGTGGGTGCCTGAATTGAACATTGAAATACCCGCATTCTAAGGTGGGTGCCTAAATTAAATTTTGAAATACCCGCATTCTAAGGTGGGTGCCTGAATTGAACATTGAAATACCCGCATTCTAAGGTGGGTGCCTGGATTGAAATTGACATACCCGCATTCTAAGGTGGGTGCCTGATTTGAACATTGAAATACCCGCATTCTAAGGTGGGTGCCTAATTTGAACATTGAAATACCCGCATTCTAAGGTGGGTGCCTGAATTGAACATTGAAATACCCGCATTCTAAGGTGGGTGCCTAAATTAAATTTTAAAATACCCGCATTCTAAGGTGGGTGCCTAAAATTGAAAATTGACATACCCGCATTCTAAGGTGGGTGCCTATATCATGTCCACTTCCCATGGTGCAAAAAATGTAAATCCATATCCACTTTCAGGGTGCAGAAAAATAAATCCAAGTCCACTTTCACAGTTCAAACTATAAATCTACGTCCGCATTTCACGGTACAAAATATAAATCCACGTCGACTTTGACGTCCGTATTATACGGTACAACAGTAAATTTACATCTACTTTCACGTCTGCATTATACGGCGCAAAAATAAATTCACTTTTACTTTCGAAACATAAATCTGTATCCACTTTCTACAATTATATGTATATTTTTGTAATATAATTCTACTCCCACTCCCATACTCGTATCCACAATATAAATGTAAATCCACGTCCACTTTAGAGATAATATTGTAAAAAGATATCCACATCTTACTCGATGTCCCATTGTGACGGGGGTTAAATCTATAATTAACCCCACAATTTGATATACGATGCAATATTTCGATCTTGTTATCTTATTAACATACTTCATTCTAAAAGAATTTGATAATAATTTGAACATGTATGAAGTGATGACGAAATTGAGGAATTCTAACCAATAACAGGTGATCAAGGTCAGTGTCCATGATTATATGTATTCGATCCATCGATGAATGTCACGAGCTAAAACAACTGTTAGTGATAAGAATCAATAGCTGGGTCTAAAAGAATTATACTTACAGCCCTTGGTTGAGAAGATGAACTTGTGTCCACTGTTGCAATTGAAATTTCGTGATGAGTGGAACGACGCCCACCGTTCGGCATAAGCTACCTTTGCATCCATGCTGAAGAGTATTTGCATTTTGAAGAAAGTTAACTTTTTGATCACGCCCATAATTTAATACATGCACCGTGTTCATGTTAATTGGACCTGTCTCAACAAAGAAAAATTGTGAGTTTAAAAGAAAATTGGTTGACTTGTGCATGTCGGGGAACTTGGCCCTTGAATTGACTTTTGTCTCGGTCGCGTCCACGTTCTTCGATGTCTCACCACATATCTTGCTTTGCCGGGGAGTTTCAGTTATAAAAAAAAAATATTTTGAAAATAAAAGTAATGAGATTTGGATGACTTTGAAAGGAAATACTTAGTGGCTCTAATATGTAACATGATTAAGAAGACTCGATTTTTGAATTTACTCACATTTTAGAAATATGGATGGACTTTTGTTTAAGACCATTTTTATGCTACTTCTAAAAATTTGTCCCAGTTTCAGTCTTAGAGATGCTTGATTCTGGACAATTGAAAAATAAGAACTTATAATGAAAGTTTTCGAAAGTGATTTGACCGACTTCGAAATTTGTCCCAGTTTCAAGTCCTGGAAACGCTTGGTTCTAAACGATCGAAAAGTGAGAAAGTTGTAATGAAAAAATTTTGAAAGTGATTTGACCGATTTCAAAAATTTGTCTCAGTTTCAAGATACTAACACACATGAATTTAAGCGGTGGGGAAGACCAAGTTTTGTATAAAAATCCTTATGTATTTTATAGGAACCAAAATGTTTGGACAAACTGAAAAATTTCAAAATAGAAGGGCCGAACCCGCCTCGGGTTGCCTACGTATCCCAAAGGAATCAGGCCAGACGTAGTTCGTGGTAAAAATAAAGACTTTTGAATTTTTGTTTTTTTGTTTTTTTAATAAAGGGGGGGCCGAACCCGATATGGGTTGCCTACGTATCCAAAAGGAAATCAGGCCACACGTAGTTCCACCCATACAACAAAACACTGAAATATTTTGAAAAAGTGGCCGAACCCGATGTGGGCTGCCTACGTATCCAACAGGAAGTCAGGCCAAACGTAGTTCGTTACAAACAAAATGACGGAATCTTAATTTAAAAAGGCCGTAACAAAACATAGAGGCAACATGACAAAAGGAACTAAATGTTCTAGTTGATGCCTCCGGCCTACTACAAAAGGAAATTTAAACTGAAAATACTGAAACTCCCGACGAACCGGGGCTAAGATAGAAGTTCAATTTTGCAACTCAGGTCCTGGCTCAGCAGCCTATAAAGTCAATATTTCAGCAAAGTCTTTGATTATCGCAGCATGATCATCTTCATCTTCCACGAACAGGTTCTTGACTCCCTCCACGATATCATCATAGGCAACTTCAACAATCAGATCTGAAGGTTTTGAGAAAGTTTGATCAATGGTAGGAATAGGTTTTGGCAATGCAATCTCCTTCCTTTTATTCTTTCGTGCTTTCTTCACTTCTTCCTCAGTTGGCTCATATCCCAAACCGAATGTAAACTGTTGCGTAGGGAGAACGACTGGCTCAACCCGCCCATTTAGTGTTTTCCCTAGCCCAAAGCCAGGTAGGTACCCATTTCTCACCATTTCTTTTGCAACCATAATTGCGGCGCATGATATTTTGAATTCTTGAGTTTGACACACTTCACTCTCTTTAGTGACATTCACAACCTCCCAAGCATGGTAAGCTGCTCCGTCGAAACCTCCTTCTGCCTCGATGAATGGAGTGGATTGCTCTATATAGAAAGACGTGTCTCCTTCTCCATGTATACATATTTGTTGTTGATCCCACTCGAATTTGACAGTTTGGTGCAAAGTAGATGGTACAGCCCCAGCCAGATGAATCCACGGCCTACCTAACAACATATTGTATGACGTGGAAATATCAAGTACTTGAAAGTCCATAATGAATTCAACAGGGCCAATCAACACTTTCAACTCTATTTCCCCAATAGGACGCCTTGGAGCCCCATCAAATGCTCGAATATTCATATCACTGGTCTTGAGCTCGCTAACATTATATCCGATCTTCTTCAGACTTGTTAATGGACAGATGTTGAGTCCAGAACCCCCATCAACTAATACCTTAGCCACAAACATGTTACGACACTTGACAGTTATATGGAGTGCTTTGTTATGCATGCATCCTTCCGGCGGCAATTCTTCATTATCGAAGCTGATTCGATGGCTGTCAAGTACGCGCTCAATCATCCCAGCTAACGCCTCACTAGTTGTTTCGCTTGGAACATACGCTTCATTCAAGATCTTCAACAATGCATTCCTGTGCATATCTGAACTCAAAAGCAAAGAGAGAATAGGAATTTGAGCATTGGTCTTTTTCAACTGATCCACAACTGAGTACTCACTAGCTTTAATTTTCCTCAGAAATTCTTCTGCTTCGAATTCAGTCACGACCCTTTTGGGAGGTACGTTGGTTTCCTTAAGTTGCCCCAATCTAACTAGTTCTTCTGGAGAATAGCACCTCCCAGACCTTGTCATTCCTGACGTCTTAACCTTGTCAGTGATCGTGTCCTTTCCTCGACATTCCATCACAGTTTGTTGATAATTCCATGGTACGGCTTTTGTATCGAGCACTGGCAACTGATTTGGTGCTCGAACTACTTCCACAGGTATTGATGAAGCTCCTAATATTTCGACAGGCACACAACCCCTTATCACTACAGCCGGAGAAGCAACGGCTACAAGATCATGATCTTCCACACGATCCACAGGCATTATAAATTCGACTGGGTCATCAACATTTTCATCTGTTCCAATCATATTTATCGTGGCCCCATCATGGGTTGGGAGTGGATTGTTAACCACATTTGGTGTTGGTGGTTTGACCGTGATCTGTTTTGCTTCAATAAGATCCTCAACCTTATGCTTCAATGCGTAACAACGATCAGTGGAATGGCCTTTTACCCCCGAATGATATGCACATGTTTTAGTGGGATCAAAGCTTCTGGGTAATGGATCTGGAATTCTACCTTCCACAGGATATACTAAGCCTGAAGCTTGCAGTCTTTCGAAAACAACGCTCAGTGGTTCTCCCAATGGTGTGAAATTGCGAAACGGTTTATTTGGGCGAGGTGCGGATGCATTGTTTGGATGATGAGGTTGTGATGGTGGAGCTGGATATGTTGGTGGTCGTGGAGCTCGATATGATGGTTGTGTGTTGTAAACGGGGTAGGATATTTGTGGTGATTGAGGTTGGTAAGATGACAAAGCTTGGTCGTAGGGATGTGGAGAATATTGGAAATATTGTGAGTGGTGAGCGTTAGGCTGGTATCGCGGGGGTCGTTGATGGTGGTATGATGTGTTTCCCAAAGCCATTACCGATGCTGCTTCCTTTTCTTTTTTCTTTCCGTTTCCGAGAGTACCTGTTTGTATAGCCCTACTAGTAGACTGCAAAGCCGCAAGACTTGTTATTCTCCCTGTCTTAATGCCATCTTCGATCATGTCCCCAGCTTTGATCACTTCTGCAAAAGTTTTTCCACTCATTGTCACCAAACGTTCATAGTATTCCGGTTCTAGTGCTTGAATGAAGAAAGTAACCATTTCTGTCTCCTCCATGGGTGGGTGTACCCTAGATGCTTCTTCCCTCCACCGTATAGCATATTCTCGAAATGATTCGGTGAACTTCTTCTTCAACTTTGTAATTGAGATTCTGTCAGGAGCGATCTCAACATGAAACTTGTAGTGATCCACAAAAGCATTTGCCAAATCATCCCAAGTACGCCATTTGGTTGTATCTTGCTTAGAATACCACTCCAAGGCTTTTCCACTCAAACTCTGATTGAATAGTTTGACTCTTATCCCTTCATTCTTCCCCACACCAATCAACTTTTCACAATAGACCTTCAAATGGAAGAAAGGGTTCCCCGACCCATCAAACTTCTCAAATTTTGGAATCTTGTAACCTGGTGGCAATTCTACCTCAGGAAATGCACATAATTCTTCATATCTCACGCTTTGGTTACTACCAAGTCCACGCAAACTTCTCATGGCATCCTCCAAACTTTTGAGCTTTCTATTTATCATTTCATCATTAATTGACCGTGCCTCATTTTCAACTTCGACATAATGATCAACATCTGTGCGACATTGTCCCTGAATTTGTGTCATGGGTGGAGCTGTGGTGTATGTATATATGGGTGGAACTTGATGCGTATTGGTAACATCATGTGTCGGCGGTATGAACTGAGCTTTTGAAGAGGTGACTGTAAATAAAAGGGGAGCATTTTGAGTGAGCTGTGGTGTAAGACTAATCAATACTTTTTTTAAGGCTAATCAGTAATTTTTTTAAGGCTAACCAGTACTTTTTTTAAGGCTAATCAGTACTTTATTGTAAGGCTAACCAGTACTTTTTTTAAGGCTAATCAGTACTTTATTGTAAGGCTAATCAATAGTACTTTTTTTTAAGACTAAGCAGTTTTTTTTTTTGAGTTGTTACTGTCAGTTACGTATTAACAATAAAACGTTACTCACAGTAACTTATTACCCTTTAACGTTGTTAATCATTAGTTTTTTTGTTCATTGGAATTTTTTAATAAAATAATACCTAATTCGTTACTGTGAAATATGTTTATTTTAGTTCTGTAAACTTTCAAAAAACATATTATTTTGATGAATTAGCTTAAATAATGGGTTACTTCGGTCAAATATTCCAAAAAAAAACTCTAAATTGCAATTCATCTCATGTATATATGATTAAAAAAAACTTGGTCAAAGTTTATAGTTTGAAAATTCAAAAATGTCATGTAAATTAGGATAAGGGAGTAATATTTGCAATTATCTACAAACACTAGAGTTAGGGGTGTCAATGATTTAAAAAAAAAACGACTTAATCGACCGAACCATACTATACCGAACCGATTTTTATGTTTCTTTTAATAAAATCGACGGTTTTTGTATAAATTTATAACCGTACCGAATAATTAGGTTGGTTTTTAATTTTATAAAAATAAACCGAAAAAATACCGAACCGAACCGAATAAGTTTATATATGCAAAATATATTTTACATACAAAATTTAAATATAATAAAATATTAAAATGTTCGCCTTGGGTTTGGGATGATGAAAATTACTACAAGCCGGCAACGTAATTAACACCTAAAGTTCCAACTCTGAAACCTATTATATTATTCCTATTGAAATTAAATTAGTTCTAGCATCTCGAGTAATAACTAGTAAGCTACAAGGTATTACAACGATCTTGGATAGAAAACTACAAAGTATTAGATATCTTTCCTCTCGTATGATTTTAACTTCTCTCGTTGGATATTCAATCTTAGTAGTCTTAGTTCTTGAGTCTCAGCTAGATTGATTTTTTCCCCCTCGATCTAATTTTTTTTTTTTTTTTTTTTTTTTGGTTAACATTATTTTACGTAACCATTGAATAGTAGGATCAATCTCTATTCTTGTCGTCTTTCATGTTTTCTTGATTCATCACCTTTTAATCAGTAAAAATATCTAGAGAGTGTTTGTCAAAATCCTATAGAAGTATGTATGATATTGTCTCTTTAACTTACAAGTGACTATAACATGATGTTTTAAAAAAAAAAAAAAACGAAAATTAATCGAACCGTACCGATACCGAAGAAAAACCGACATGATGGGACGGTTTCGAAAAGTCTAATTTTGGTTCTACAAAATGAAATAACCGAAAAATTGGTACAGTATAAATTTTATAAAATAACCGCCCGAACCGTACCATTGACACCCCTAACTAGAGTTATCAAGTGTATTAATTTTTCTCCAATCCTCTTACAATTTCAGTAAATTAACTGCATTATAAAAGGTCAACCATCACATATATGCAAACCACAAATTAGAGAAAAATGTTTCAAAATTTATTATTTGTTATAGCTATTTATTTGGCAATTTATTTATCAGTGGAGGGTCGTACTGCATATCCTCCTTGTGCGAGTTGCAAGTGTATTGCTAACGATTGTGCGGGGTCGGTTTTATTCCCAAAAGGTTCTAAATATGAGGAGTCCGGCACTTTTGTAACCCAAAAAAATAAAAAATTGGAACCAAACTAACCCATTAAAAAAAAGAACCAAACTAGGCTTCACGCACAGAATCTGTGCGTGAAACCCTTCCCTAAAACCCCCGACCCAACCTTTATTCTTTGAACATCAAACTCAAAAATTAAGGTTTTTTGCGTACTTTGACCTAAGATTAGTCACTTTTCAAAACACCGGAATATAAATATTTTATATAGAACTTAATATTTTTTTTGGTGTACAATAATATCGGCTCATTACATCAAGTATACATATACATTTGGATTGTCGTTTTAGGGGTTGTAAAGTGCTCCGAAGTATGTTTGAAAACTTGTTATATTTAGGTTTAAGTGCCATATTTTATAGGGTTTTGATTAATCTCTTTTGTTTTACTCCCAAAGCTATTGTCACACCCCTTTTTAACCGGGTTAAATCAGGAGTATGACGTATTGGTGATTCCTATTTATTCTGTTGTAAGGAGTCGCCACCTAATTAATTTAATGGTGAATTAGGACACCTAAATATTAACTAAGGTAAAGTTAAAACTAAACCTCCGTTAATGGTCTGCTAACCAGTGTGATTCTGGGTAAGGGCTCTATATTATCCTAAAGGGAAGGTGTTAGGCATCCTTTAGAATCCGTTAACTACGGTTATCCGGCCAAACTTAGGTTAATTAATGAAGGTGAGAATTTGTATAAAAGAGGACTTTGAATGCCATTTTAAATAAAACTTGTAAATATTACTAAGGCTTTAGATAAAATGTTGTTTAGAAATAAAACTTATAAAAGATGGTTTGCATAAAAGAGGATTTTAAATGCTATTTAAATAAAGATTAAAATGTTGCTAAGACCTTATATGAAATGTAATAAATGTTGTTTAAGATAAGACTTGTAGGAAATATAATGATTTGCCCATAAATACTAGCTTTTGAGAAGAGATTTAGCAATTTTGAACTTTAGATAAATTATATTATATGAATATAGCAATGTAAAAAATCTAGACTTATGAATAGGATTCAAGAGGAAGTGAATTTTCTTTTTCATTTTTTATTAATTCTTATGAACTATACTTAGCTAAAAATATGCGTGATTGATTCAAACTTGAAGAGTTATGTATAAAATATACTTGAATTTATACTGTGTATTAGTGACATTTTGAAATGTATATGATAGTAAGAATAAAATACGATTCCATTAACTCAAAATACCTAGTTACGCTATTTGCGAATTAATAAATAAAATAAATGTTAGATGCTATAAATAGTTTTGACATAAAAGAAAAATGAAGCTTATGGGATTAATTAGTCTTTCTCAAATTAACTACCCTTTAAACTAAAACTAAACCTACTAATTAGTTAAGATTTATCTAAACTAATAAAACAAAAAAAAACAAAGAGTTAGTTGAATAATACAAATTAATATGCACAAAATAAATAGAGGAAGGGATAATTTAAATGGGCTCAGCCCATTTCCAAACTGAGATGATCAGATTGTTGCTGAGTTTTCAGTCCAGAAATTTCAATGTATCGTTGTGGGCTGTTGCTGCTATTGGGCTTGGCCCCGAATTCATTTTTTCCTGCTGCGGATGGGGCTGGACAGAGAGAGGAAATCTTGTTGGGTTTTTAGCCCGACTCCAAATGCGGAGGGGAGACGAGTCTCTTGGACTCGTATGCAATATTCATACATAAAAAAAAAGGGAGAATTAGTATACGATCGATAAATGATGTTAGACATAAGGATCATAAATCAGCGGATTGTGCATACTATGTATACTTGAGTATACTTCCTGTATACATATTCATAACCATTTCAAATAGAGATATACCAGCAGTGTGCATAATATACATAAACCAACTGAAATATACTTGCAGCAATGCACAGCAGTCAAACAACAACAAATGATAATACAGGCTACGAACAGAACCTGCTAATTCGTATTCACTGGCATAAAATGTGTATGACCAGATTGAACATACTCCTAATATTTCAACAATTTGAGGAATTTCAAATCAGATATTTCCGCCTACATAACATGTGCATAATTCAAAGGAAAGTGGACTGCCCACCTCTACTGGGCAGAGAAAACCCATCAAATTGGTCCTATATCTTTTATGCTCCAATAAATGATCAAAGTTTCGAACATCTTAAACCCGTATGACTTTTAAAGGTACAGAACCTCAACAAAGCAGATATTCTTCAGATTTAACCAATGGCACAATACTACAGAGGTAATATCGAGATTAAGAAGACTATCATAAAGGTGCCTGTCATATTATCTCAGGTAATTTAAAACAGAACCACATTTTGTCTCTTTAAATCAATTCAGGAACAAAGCAGGGGACAGCCTCCTCATCCTATTCAAATAAGGCACGCTTTTTAACTATCCATGAACAAACAAAGTCGGCCACTATGCCAACATCCCACTATAGGACCTACATTTCTTTTAAAAGAATACACTCTCCACCCCTAAGGAAAAACTTATATTCTTCCCAGAATCCCAGAAAAACACTTCAGAGCAACCACATCTTTATTTTAAACCAATCTTTCAAGTGGGTTTGAACATGTTATCATCAGTTTAACAAGCCTCTTACTTCCAAAATTCATTTTAAGCAAAACAATATAGCACATTTGTCAAGCAGAAGAAAAACAACCAATTATTAAGCTAATTGGACCTTATGCTTAAATATACACTAACTAAACATACATCTGACCTTCCTTTATGATAAAAGTAAGTCATTGAATCATGCTGAATTCCATCAAGGCAGTAACCACAGTAAAGTCTTAACATACCGAACATGATCAGTCCCACTAACTAGCAATGACCATATGCTAAACCAAACACAAATGAAGCAAATAGCCATAAAGCAGATAAGCAGAGGTTAAATAGAACTCGACAGAAATGGGAAGGAAGGTATTCACTTACTTGAAATGAACTGAACCAAACTATCATACCCAAACATGCTTGAACAGATAAACAAACTAACATAGAAAACATATCTAAATAGACCTGAATCGAACATAACATATAAACACAAGGACACATCTTGACTGCTAAAATGGAAATCAGCTAAATAAAGAAGAGTTGTTCGCATACTCAAGTAGACCAAAGCTAGATTATTCTACATAAACATGTTTTACCACACAAACAGACTGACAAGAAAAACATATTTAACTAACTATTATACAAGATTAATTAAAATCCTAACTAATACTGATATACGAACAGATTTAATCCATCCAACTAAGTTAATTTGACTAAACTAACATGCCTTAATCACAAACTGAAACAACATAGAGTAAACAGAAAGTGTAAGAAAGAAAGCAAATAAAGAAGGAGAATTACCTTCTTCGGGTGCAGCGAAGTGAGGCGAAGGTCTCGATATCCACTCGAAACACTATCGAATCCGAGCTTGCGATGCTCGGGTTCACAATGATACCAAAACCAATGAAAATAGAATAGAATTGATGTAGTATTCTGATTTGATAAATAAACAAGATCAAAGTGCTAATAGAACTCGGAATTTAGGTGATTAAAAGACTCATATTTTAGAGATTTTCAGGATTTCAAGAACAGCGAAAAAAAAGAGCTTGTTTCAGAATTTAATTTCAGGGGGGGGGGGGGGGATTTTGCGATTCGAAAGCCTCAATTTTCCGGGGGGGGGGGGGGGGGGGGGGGTTTCACCGATCCAAAAATCCCTCCTTTTTCAGAATCTCCCCCAGTTCCTCTTATAGAGCCTCTCTTTTAGGGTTTTGTTTATTTCTTTTTTAGATAGATGCGCGTGGGGAGCAAGATGGAGAGGGTGTTGGCAGAGGTCACGTGGGGGTGAAACGAGGAGAGGGATGGGAGCGTCAGAGGTGACAGAGGTGAGGGACAGCGGTGAGTGGGTTGGCAGGGGTCACGTGGATGTAGCAGTGGCAACGTGGTGGTGTCGGAGCAGTGGGGTGAAGTAACGTGGGGGTATGGGTGCGGTGGAGATGGTGATGGAGTGGGATGTGACAGAGGTGTCGGAGCGATGATGGAGAGAGTGAGGAGAGGAAGAGTGAGGAGCGGCGGAAGAGAGAGTGAGAGAGAGGAAGAGAGAGACGGCGGAGGGGCGAAAAATGATAAGGAAACCCTAAAGGGTTTCCCTTATCCTGAACGAAAATGGGCTGGACCCGGTCCATAAAATGGACCGGGTCAATTTTTGGACCGGGTATTAAAAGAATGAGCTAGCGAATTAAAACACGGACTATTCCAAAAAATTGAGATCAAAATATGGGCTAGTCAGGAAATATTTATGAGTTGATTGGGATTTGATTTGGGATCCGATGAATCAAAATACGGACTGAGTGCAAGAAATAGTTTGGCTTCTAAATTTAAATAAAAGACCTGTTTAAACAACTTGTGTTAAATATTGCTCAATACAAAATACGCAATCATCAATGCTCGGGTAAAAAATGGCGTTGTAATGGCCGTGCAATAATATTTCGAAAATTCGCAGTAAGATAAATACTATTATTTAATTATGCAAAGATAAATGTGATGTGTGTGCGTAAGCTGGTAAAATACCGAAATGATAAAAAATTATGAATTATAATAATAGTAATATATAATAATGATAATAATAATAATAATAATAATAATAATAATACTAATAATAATAATAATAATAAAATGCGGTAATAGTAATAAGAATAATTAATAGAATAATGCAATAGCGGTATTGATAAGAGGCTAATAATTATAGTAAACATAATATATATATATATATTTTTATTTTTTCCAAAAAATATTAGAAGCGCAAAATAGGTATTTCGGAGGAGAGGCGGGACAAAATTGGGTGTCAACAGCTATGAAAGTACTTTTTTGCTTCAAGAAAGATAGAAAAAAAAATTACTCTGCTTTGTATTAGGTTATTTTTTTCTTTTATGTCTTTTTTATTTTGTTATTGTATTGTGAAATCCGCACTTTTTGAATGTGCAAAAATAAATATGATATTTAAAAATAATTCATCCAATACGAGAGGTTCATAATAATTGAAAAATATTTCATTCCATTAGCAATGAAATACATCATTAAATTACAATAGACTTAAAAAAAATCAAGTTCTAGACACTCTTCTACTTCCAGATGTGCTGCCACCACGGGAGTTTTGCCCACATGAACGCTTATCATGCCCAAATAGCTTACATGTCGAGCACTTACGAGAGTAAGTCTTTTCGCTAACATCCATTTGATTGTGATAACGGGTTAGCTTATTTTTTTCCAATTTACGGATATGGTTCTTGTTCGGTATCATAGAAAACGGTGCGGCTGGCCAATAAGCTTGATCACCAAGGGGACGGAATTGGCCGGAATATGCTTTAAGGTATTTTGCGACCTTATATTCCTCCGCCACATAATCAGTTACATTTCTGGTCATTCTCTCAAAGTACTTGACTGCATGAGAACATGGCATGTGGTACGTTTGCTACTTACCACAAGTGCATGATTGTGTACGCTCAGTAACGATATGTTTGTTTCCTCCTCTGACGTCGCAATAACCCGTTCTAACGTTATGCACTCGTTGAACGACGTCATACTCGGTCATTTGGTGACCCTCTGCCTTTCTTCTATAGTGCTCCATTTTTTTTGTAGGGCTTTGGCATCCATGTTCCCTCGTCGGCTAATATAGCTATGGCCTGCCTTGTCCTATCCGCAAATCGCTCCACGACCTGCCTGAAAGTTAGTCTTACCATTACGGTGACAGGTAGTCCTCGAGCAGATTTGAGGAGTCCATTAAAAGACTCCGAGTTGTTCGTTGTGAGCATGCACCATCTCCTTCCTCTATCAACATAAAGAGTCCATTTTTCAACTTCTAATTTCATCAACCAAACATATGCCTCTTCACTCACTTCCCTTAGCAGCTCCATTTTTGCAGCCCCTTTTCTTTGTTGATGCTGCATCGCAGCCCCCCACATCAATTTGTTTACGGTGCCATTTCCAAACTTTGTTTGCAAATTAGCATTTAAGTGCCTTAAGCAATATCGATGGTAAGCATGTGGAGGCTGCCACCCTTACAGAGTACGCATATTGTGCAATATGCCTTTATGACGATCCGATAGGACACATATTCCCTGACGACCCTTAATAACATGAGTCTGTAAATGAGTCAAGAACATCCCCCATGTCTCATTGCTCTCGTTGCTCTCGTTGGCGACAATTGCGAAAGAAAGAGGGAATATTGACCCATTGGCATCCATACCTACTGCAATTAGGAGTTTAATGTCATATCGGCCATACACATGGGTCCCATCTATCGATATCACATTCTTGCAGTGAGCAAAACCATCAATACTTGGTTTGAATGCCCAAAAGAGGAAGTCGAAAATTCTGCCCTCTAAAAGCCGCCACTGTACAACAGTTCTAGGATTAGTATGTTGTAGAGCCTCCATATACCCCGACAACGCCTGAAAAGAGGATTTCCAAGTTCTAAAGATCGTTTCAAAAGCACGTAGACGCTCGAGAAATCCCTTTCTCTTGCTTATGATTTTACCATATTTTGAGTGGACCACGCTAATACAAGTTTTGATAGGCATCCTGCATAAGTTTAAACAACCAACATTTAACAATGATATTTTAATTGCTATAAGATATATAATGTAAACGGTCAGATAAATTACCTTGGAGTTTCCTCGGTGTGTTTAAGTAACACATAAGCAATCATGTTTATATCTAGATTACAATGATCTGCTCGACTTTGTCCCATATCACAAGTGTGCTTCGGGTGGAATTTTGTGATTTCCCACAGACCATCCGGCTTAGCAATTCCCCGAAGCAACCACCGACAGCCTTAAGTATGTCGCCTACAAATCAGCCTTCATACCGATATGTTTGAGTGATCAAGCTTAAACTCCCTCATACCCTTTACACAATACATTCTAACAGCCCGTTGCAACATCTTTTTTTATGTGAACTGCATTCCCTTTGCAATGACGCATTGATCAGTCATGGGATTTTTTTGTTCAATTCACGTTCTTTGGTGACTTTGATAATCATCTATTGTGAAGACAAATGCATCCTCACGACCTTGGAGAATATCAAGATATGGAATATAGTCAGAATACCATTGCATTGAGCTGTCAGGAATTAGGTTTTCGGCCATCGGATGTGGTACGTGATGGTGAGTTGGTTCTGGTTGGTTTTGGGGACTACAATGCGTATCTTCATCATCGGTTACCTCTGCATTATTAGTTGGTTCATCGTCATCACTCTCTGATGTATCCACATAACTTGGACAATCAGCACCATTCAAGAAAGGCCTCCTCCTACACTATAAAAAACATATGTTAAATTCCAAATTCTCAAATATATATATATATATTAATTAATTAATTAATTATTTACTATCTAGGTGATGAACCTACACATATTTATTATGAGTATGGTGTGGAGAATGATCAACTCCACCAAACTGAGAGGACTGCCTTTCATCCACAGTTGGTACCACTGGCGAGTTTTGATAATAATCAGCTGCACTGAACTGGGAATTATTATAATAATCAGCTCCACTGAACTGAGAGTTCTGATAATAATGTGTTGCTCCACTAAATTGAGATGACTGCCCAATATTACTCGTATCAGGTCTATAACCCCTACAAGGATTTAAAAATGGTTATTTACCAATACATACAATAAACACGTGCTACTGCACAAAATAATAATATAAGAATGCATATTTACCAAGTTTGATTAAATTGTCGGGTAAGATTTTCCCGCGGCACCTGGCCACTCAAAATACCCCCGTATGAACTAAAATCTCCATACATGTTAGCTTGACTGGGTTGTTGTTGCGGGACCTCTCTGGGTATCTTTTCAACATACATCTCCAGAACATTAAGGATGACTAAATGTTTTAATTCTTCTGGCGCAAATAATCCCTTAAAGAATCATCATCATTGATATAATGCCTACCATAAAGCACTATACCATTGGAAACTGATTGTGGAAATATGCTTGTTATAGAGATTTCATACTCATCTGGACTAACCTTCTTTTTTAATATATGTGACTAGTGATTCATAAGACATTTCAAGTGGACATTTAACATGAACGTTTGGTCTTTTATTGTAACGAATTGTACTATTGTCATCAAGGATAATACCATCCCAATGTATTGAAACCTTAACTGGTAGAATATCTTGAGCCATTTTTTGTATGACTTAAGATAGGTTTTTTTGAATGACTTAAGAGACTTAAACTTATGAAATGGATGAGTTTTTACCTCGTCCAACATTCTTCTTAAATAGATTCATATTCACCCCTATTGCGCACAAGAACATTGTGTAATATGAATTTAATTCAAATAAACGGTCAAAAATTTAGCATTGTGTTGTCTAATCGGTCCTTTAGGTGTCATAAAAAACCTCAAATTGGCATGCATGATGTGTTGTCAAATCATGTCCTATTGCGCACAAGAACATTGCGTAATATGAATTTAATTCAAATAAACAGTCAAAAATTCAGCATTGTGTTGTCCAATCGATCCTTTAGGTGTCATAAAAAAAGCTGAAATTGGCATGCATGATGTGTTATCAAATCATGTCCTATTGCGCACAAGAACATTGCGTAATATGAATTTAATTTAAATAAACTGTCAAAAATTCAGCATTGTGTTGTCCAATCGGTCCTTTAGGTGTCATAAAAAAGCTGAAATTGGCATGCATGATGTGTTGTCAAATCATGTCCTATTACACACAAGAACATTGCGTAATATGAATTTAATTCAAATAAACGGTCAAAAAATGCAGTACTATATATAACATGATTGACAAACAACTAGTATTCACTTAAAAACGAGTTATCATGACATTCTACAACCAATTTGGAAATCTTGATTCTATTACATGTTTTACCCCAGCAAAAATATTTGAAGCAATGGGTAGGACATGGGAACTAGATGATGATGATTTTCATTACTCAAATAACCCAAACAAAAGGTTCAATCAAGAATACAATAAAACAATGAGAGAGGAGTGGAATTGGCGTGTTAGGGAGGCTGAAGCACTGGAGCAAAAGTTAGCCTCAATAGGGCTTAAACGCCCAAAAAAACGTGCTATGTCAATGCCTCGCGGAACTCCACAAGAGTTTAATTTTTCTCTTAATCGTTTTCGCGAAAAGAACAATCGGATGCAAATACGTTACCATAGGGTAGAATATGGTATACATGGTAGCACAAGATTTAGATCCAAGTGGGATTCGGATTGTGAAATGTTCGATGAGGATTAATATTTTTCTTAGACTACACCATATTCAATGTCGAGTAGTAGAAACTCAGCTTGGTCTTTACTCCTTCCAAAAGAACCAAATAGCAGTGATGATGAGAGTTCAAATCATAGCAGTTTTTCGAGTGATACCAGTGATTTCAAACTAGACGAGCTAAATCTGCACCTTCTTGTAGAGCGTAATGATGATTTCTGTAGTGTGAAATACTCAGATCTGCAAGAATAGTATTGCGGTTTAGGCCGAGAATGGTCACATCATATTGCCGAATCAGAACGTCTTGTTCGTGACTTGAAAAATCTCAACGCTCCAATCCCAACAAGGTACTCATTAACCATGCCTCGAGTAGGTCCAGCAACTTGCGAGATGGCAGTACAAAGGATTAGAAAAGAAAACAACAGAATGTTGGCAAGACGTTGTAGATTTTACATGCTAAAGTTGGCTGAAGAACAAGCATCATCAACCGATAGAGAACTAACGTCTCCTAAAAAAAGATGCGTGTTAAGAGACCGCCAATATCGTTCTGAGGATGATATTGAGGACTTCTATTTTGATGACGATTAGGGTCTATTTAGGCTCACTGTCTTAGATTATGGGTCATTTAAGTTTCGGACTAAGGCTGTTAAGTTGTATTTTTATTTTATGATGAAGT
This sequence comes from Lycium barbarum, assembly GCF_019175385.1. Taxonomy (NCBI): domain Eukaryota; kingdom Viridiplantae; phylum Streptophyta; class Magnoliopsida; order Solanales; family Solanaceae; genus Lycium; species Lycium barbarum. Next base: position 14,856,956 of record NC_083342.1, read on the forward strand.
CATCAATTTGAATTAGTTTGGCATGTTTTTAATTTGCTTTTATTGTTAAAGTCTATTATTAATTGACAATTTAACAAAGAAACACAAATAAATTAGTACATAAAGGGTGCGGATTACATTATAGGGGAAAAGGTAAAACTAGTAAAAAACATAATCCATAGAAATATTAAACTTAATAAACAAAATACATATAAATAATGAACAACAACAAGATAGCACAAATAATCTTCCACAATTTAAGTTTTTCTTTCAAAGCTATTTTCTCATGTTGAGCCTCTCTAAGTTTAGCCTTCAGCAAATTTCGTTTTTTTTTTTCGGAATCGGTGAGCAACACCTCCAAACCTTCAATTTTTTCTTCAGCTTCCACAAGCTTAAATTTCGAGTCCAACTTAGCGGTATCTCTATCCAAAACTGGATTTCTAAACTTCGCCACCACTGTTTTATCCACGTGAATGCTATATTCCCACCGAAAGTATTTGCAACCGCCCATATCATATAAACATTACAAGAAAATCAGTTTTTTAAAGTAAAATATATGGATAACGTTAATAAAAAACACTAAAAAATGTAAAAACAATTACTTCGGGCACTTTACAACGCCAAAAACGGCGACCCGGATTATCTTGGGTCTTTGATGTTTTTAGTTTACAGTAATAACTGCATTCCCAAATATCGAGTTGTATAGCAAATATTGAAGTTTCAAAACTTTGAGACATGATTTTGGAAGTGCAAAAGTGTGTTGAAAGGGTGAAGATGGAGAAATGAAAGAGAAGAGAAAGAATAAAGATTGGGTCGGGGGTTTTAAGGAAGGGTTTCATGCACAGATTCTGTGTGTGAAAGGGACAAAATGTAAATATACACTTTGGCCCTTATTCTGTGCGTGAAAGGGATAAAATGTAAATATACACTTTGGCCCTTATTCTTGGACAGATTTAGAATTGATAGTATAATTGATCATTTTAGCATAAGTAATATTTTCTTTGTTTGAAATTATTTAATTTAAAATTTTCATTAGCCTTTAAAGATAAACTATTATACTCGCATAAATATTATGACATATTTAAAACTGCAAGTTTCAATAATCTTCCCGTCGTTTTTTCTATTGTTGAGCCCGGGGACAAAGGGGTTCAACTGAATTCCCTTCGTCAGAAAATTACACTCTATATGTACGTAAGGCCAATTAGTTTACGGAAAAGGGCCAAATATACCCCTATACTATGAGAAAAGGGCTAAATATACCCCTCGTTATACTTTGGGGCCAAATATACCCGTGTCGTTATACTTTGGGGCCAAATATACCCCTCATCCGTCAAAGTTGTCCAAGTTGGACATCCGATCCTATGTGGCTGCCACACATTTGATGAGGTGGATGTCACGTGGCATGCCACCTCAACACCCCTAACCCATTTTACCCCTTCCCTTTATTTGTTCTTCCACCACAAAAATTTCCTTCTCCTCCGTCACCATTGCCACCATTACCGCCATCACGACCAGAGTCCGGAACCAAAATTCCCCCAAAAAAATCATTTTGAACCAAAATACCCCAACAAAAAAAATGTTACAAAAGTACCTTTACTGCGCTAAAGCAGCGCAGTTCACGGAGACGGAACCGTTAACTACTTTAGCGCAGTATTTTACTACGTTATAGAAGCAGTTAAAAAAAAAATCTATAACGCAGTAAAATACTGCGTTATAGAAATAGTACCAAAAAAAAAATGGCCAACTTTATTTTTTGCAACACTTAGTGTTTTTTTCTATACTTTGACCAATGATTAGTCGTGTGTCAAGACTCCGAAACGTCAATATTTTATATAAAACCTGATATTTTTTGTTGCGTACAATAATGTAGGCTCAATACATCAAGGATACGTAAACGTTCGGATCGTCATTTTAGAGGTTGAAAAGGTGCCCGAAGTAGGTTTTGTTTGTAAACTTTAGGTTTAAGTGTTCTATATACATAGACGTCCATTTTTATTAGAAGACTTGTTGTCATTAGCTTAAAGTTTTTTATTTTTAGGGTTTAGATTTAAGTGTGTTATTTTTTAAAGCGTAACTTTATTTCGAATATACGCGATTTTTTGCGCTCGGACGTCCGATTTACGCAATTTTTTTTTTTTACAACATATTCGAAATAAAGTTACGCATTAAAAAATAACACACTTAAGGAACACTTGGTGTTTTTTTCCATAAAAAGATCGCAACATCTTATTTTAATAAATCTTTTCTTTGCACCACTTAGTGTTTTTTCCATACTTCGACCAACGATTAGTCGTGTGTCAAGACTCCGAAACGTCAATATTTTATATAGAACCTGATATTTTTTTCTGCATACTATAATGTAGGCTCAATACATCAAGGATACGTAAACGTTCGGATCGTCGTTTTAGGGGTTGAAAAGGTACTCGAAGTAAGTTTTGTTTAAGGTTTTGATTTAAGCGTGTTATATTTTAATCAAGACATAACTTTATTTTGAATATAAATATAATTCTAAAAAATATAGGGAGAAAAATTAGTTGTAAAGTGGTCAAACTTTAGATGGTCATAACTTTGCGCTCAGACGTCCGATTTACGTGTTTTTTTTTTTTAACTTGCGTATTTTTTCAAGATCTATGCGGACAAACTACCGCACGGCTGTTTGGCCAAGCCGATTTTAAAAAAAATACCTTTTATCTCATTCAATTTCAATTTTCTCCCAAATTGGCGTGAAATTTTCAATTTTATTTACTTATAAGATGATGATACGCAATAGATTTCAACGTAAAAATCCCGGGGTAATGTAGCTATGAATGTTAATTTCACTTCTGCGGTTTCAATTTTTGAAAATAAAGCTGACTAATTTTCTCGACATATAAAGTTGACTAAAATAACCTTACAGTCAAACACTAAGTTTTTTCAAACAAAACTTACTTCGGGCACCTTTTCAACCCCTAAAATGACGATCTGAACGTATACGTATCCTTGATGTATTGAGCCTACATTATTGTACGCAGAAAAAAATATCAGGTTCTATATAAAATATTGACGTTTCGGAGTCTTGACACACGACTAATCATTGGTCAAAGTATGAAAAAAAACACTAAGTGTTGCAAAAAATAAAGTTGGCCAATTTTTTAATTTTTTTTTTGTATTGTTTCTATAACGCAGTATTTTACTGCGTTATAGAATTTTTATTTTTTTTAACTGCTTCTATAACGCAGTAAAATACTGCGCTAAAGCAGTTAACGGCTCCGTCTCCGTGAACTGCTTTAGTGCAGTAAATTACTGCGCTAAAGATACTTTTGTAACATTTTTTGTTGTTGGAATATTTTGGTTCAAAATAGTTTTTTTTGAGGCATTTTAGTTCCGGACTCATCACGACCACGCCCACTGGGATTATTACTCCTTCCTCCAACTTACTACTTCCCATGCTTGGTTTTCCCCTCATCGTCACTACCCACGAGAAAATTGGAAACAAACTTACAAGGATTCCACAAAATTATGTCAATCCAATCTAGTTTATGTTCAGAAATGAAGATTTATTTATTTCAAATGAAGTACTTAGTAGTAATTGTTACTGCTATGCACTGACTTCGATAATTTGAGTTGTCGTCTGCTTCATAGTGCTCGTGATTGTTACTCCAACAATTCCTCATTCTCAAGAATATCAAGATTTTGCTGATCAACGCAAGTTTCTTGGTATTATTTAATATTATTTATATTTTTTTCTTTCTTTCTTTATAATTTGGATCCTTAGCTTTCAATTTGCGATACTGTTGGAGTTCTAGGTCACACTTCATGAATTGGTCGTTGTTCCTCTTAGTTTTCGGTTCGCTGTTGCTCCGGAGTCTGCAACTTATATTCAGTGTGCTAGTATGGTTACATTTTCTTGATTTTAGTAAATTTCATTGTAGTTCACTTTGTTGTGTTCAGGGGCGGATCTACCTTAGTGTGAGAAGTGTCACGTGACAATGCTTCGTTGAAAGTTTTTACTAAATATGTATATATAATTAAAAGGCAACAGTGAAACAGCGTATATAAAATATAAGGTGACACTCCTCAACACTAAAGACCACGTAGCTCAAGCGGTTAGTGCTTGGATTTTCAAATGAGTCGCGAGTTCGATTCTATGCAGCATCATTTAGTTATGTAGAACTTTTGCTCCTCACCTACAAAATGATGACCTCTTGGAAGTTAACAAAACTTAAATCACTTGGTCCAAACTCACACTTTTAGATCAGAGTGACAATAAATTACTTAGACCATAAAGAAGGATCTTGTTGTGAGGTTCTCTTTTATGTTCATTTTTTCTTTCATCTTCTTCCTCGTCAATGAAATTGATTACAACAACATACTCAGTTAATCCCACATCGTGGGGTCTGGGGAGGGTAGAGTGTACGCAGACCTTACCCCCACCTTAGGTAGGGAGGATGTTTCCGGAAGACCCTCGGCTCAAGAGAAAGCATAAGAAAGGTCAGATACGGGCAAACACATCAAAGCAATTATGAAAATGAAAACAGTGAAAGTAAATAAGTCATTATAAACCCACAGATACTCGCAGAAATCAAAAGACAAGAAACTATAGAGTAACATAGCTACTCGTAAGAAAGGATAAACGCAACTACTTACTAGTCTTCTACCCTAATATGAGTCCTCCATACCCTCCTATCTAAGGTCATGTCCTCGGTAAGCAGAAAATGCGCTATGTCCTGTCTAATCACTTCCCCCCAATACTTCTTCAGCCTACCTCTACCTCTTCTGAAACCGTCACTGGCCAATCTCTCGCACCTCCGCACTGGGGCATTTGCATCTCTCCGCATCACATGCCCAAACCATCTCAGCCTCGCTTCCTGCATCTTGTCTTCCACTGAGGCTACCCCAACCTTGTCTCGGATGACTTCATTCCTAATCCTATCGCTCCTAGTGTGCCCACACATCCATCGCAGCATTCTCATTTCCGCCACTTTCATCTTCTGAACATGAGATTTCTTGACTGGCCAACACTCCGCCCCATACAACATAGTCGGTCTAACCACCACTTTGTAGAACTTGCCTTTAAGTTTTGGTGGCACCTTCTTGTCACACAACACTCCAGAGGCAAGCCTCCATTTCATCCATCCTGCACCAATACGGTGTGTGACGTCATCATCAATCTCCCCATTTCCTTGTATAATAGACCCAAGATACTTGAAACTATCTTTCTTCTGTATGACCTGGGTGTCAAGCTTCACTTCCACATCAGCCTCATGCACTATGCCAATGAAATTGATTAAGAATAATTAATGAAATTATATGAATAATGAGTTGTTTATTGATCATTTGGTGTGCTATATAAAAAAAGGTATTTGGTATTATTTCTAATGAGGTTATTTTGAATACATTTTGACAAAAAGAAAAACTTGTAAGAAAAGTTAAGGTGTTTTTTTTAAAATAATAATAATAATTATAGTAATGCACGTGAATTGTGTTTCGTTTATATTTTTGTTCTTTTTTAATACGGTGTTACATTATTTTATTTATTATTTCTCATTTTAAAATGTGACACTGGTGACCAAAAATCCTGCGTACGTCATTGGTTGTGTTGTCTTTTATTTTGAGGATCACCCTGGTCGAGTTTTTGGTGGCTGTATGCAAGAACAAATAGAGAGAAGGGTAAAATGGATTAGGGGTGTTGAGGTGGATGCCACGTAGGATCGGATATTCAACTTGAACAACTTTAATGGATGAGGGGTATATTTGGCCCCAAAGTATAACAACAGGAGTATATTTGGCCCTTTTCTCATAGTATTGGGATATATTTGGCCCTTTTCCGTAAACTAATTGGCCTTACATATAGAGTATAAAAGATGTACACATAAATTTATTAAGAATCGGAACAATGAGTATAACTAGCATACTTCACTCATCACAAAGAGTAACCTTAGATGTGGCCAATCAAAATAAAGTGATTTAGCGTTTGGAACACAGTGCCAATATGTTTTGGATGGAAAAGTGGTGTTTTTTTTTTTTTTTTGCAATTTCTTTTTTTTTTTTAAATATTTGCAAAATTTAGAGAAAAAGTTCTTTTTAAAAGATTATCAAAATAAGTGGAGTTTTTTCTTCTTCTTTTTTTTGCTGAGTTTTGATAAACTAAAAAGAAATTAATTTTCAAATCTTTTTTTAACTAATTCTCCAATCAAAATTAGTTAACAATAATTCATTTAAAAATCGAATTATGAAACTTAATCAAAACAATCAAACCAAACTTATAAGTATAATTATTTAAATTAGTATATCTAATAATAAAATTATATAATCATAAACCTATCTTACCTAGAGGCTCTATTTTGAAAAACTCAAATCAAGTTTAACCTAGACAGAAACGAGAAATATTGAAATCTAACTGAATACACGATTTAATTTGAATTTTCTATTTTAAGAAATCAAAATTGAAATATGAAATTGATGATGGTAAAATCGAATCAAAGCGACGGATGAATACCCCGATGGCCCCCACCATTTTCAAGGACAAAATACCCTCTTTTAAACATAGACTAGTTTAGTGTAACTAAACCGCGTATTTCATTTGACAATAAATAAAATAAATAAAAAATGTACTGAGCTACGAACTAACCCGTCCCTATATTACTTATAACTAAGAGATTTTTTTCAATAATTCGTTGTTAATCCGTCGCTAAATAGGATTAGCGATAATTTTTACTGTTTAACTTTTCGACAATAGTTCATTCTGTAGTAAAATATTGAGAGTTTTGTATTTGTTAGATTAAGTGTAACAAAATAAAATAAATGACAGTTCAGTTAGAATATATTTTATTTTGCTTCCAATTAATCCCTGTTACTTTAAATTTGACATTTAATATTATATTATTATCGATTTTGTGTTATTTCTAATTTCTTTCACCGCTGATATTTTTTTATTTAACAAATTTGTATACTTAAGAGTTTTGTCAATTTAAAACATAACTTTACTAATGAGTATTTGCTTCATTATTATTCGTGAGTGCATTATTACTACATAATATAAGAGGGAATCAGAACTTTTTTGTAGTCCTCACAGGTTCCTTTTGTAATTTCACTTTTTTTCTCATTCAATAAATGCATTGCACGTATTGTCCTTTGCTGTGAATGTGATGAGTCATGAAAAATAAAGTCGGTTTCAATTTTTTTAAAGCCTCCATTGTTTCCATTTGGTTTCCAACATCTTCCACGATCTGAGACCCAGGTAAAATTTCTTTTCCTCCTTGTTAATGTCTTTTGATCAATTAAAGGGTTTTCAGCTTTTGTTTCTAACTTATTTGCAGACCAACCTTCTTCATCTCCATATCTTTCACTCCTATTCAATTTCATTGTATCCTATATTAAATCCATATATTGAAATCAAGAAATAGTTGGAGTGTTTGTGTGTGCTGGTAACGGAGTTATGAATGAAATCAAGAAATAGTTGGAGTGTTTGTGTGTGATGTTAGATTTGGCATTTATTTCACATTAGAATTAGAGAGTGTTTCTTCATATATCGTGGGTATTCATAGTGTTTAATCAAGAACTAGATAATTATTATGAAGACTGTTTTGTGTTTCAGATTTATATGATTTTCTTTGGAGTACTTTGGAAGATGAAGTTTGTTCTGTGACAATCTGTTTACTTATTTGTTATATATACATCTCTCCTTACCCTTGAATTGTTAAAAATTGTTTCATCTTATTTGTTTTCCATAAAAAAGTTTACCTAAGCATGGATATTAAGAAATATAATTTATATTAGTAATAATTAAATTTCATATAAGTATAGATTTGCGAAGCCCTTATTAATAATCTTTCTTTTGCTGGTGTTTTTACCGCTCCAAAGCTATTGTGAATATTTTGTGTTGTGGAACATAAAACCTTTCTTGTGTCAAGTTTGCTGTTATTAGCATGTCATGCTATGCACATCCTCTACTAGCATGTTTTCTATAATTTTATTCCAACTATATTGCCCATTCGAATCTACCGTGCCTAATCGGTGGATAAGGATGCATGATCTTTCTTTTAGGTCGAGGAGAAGAAATCTTAATGGATTTCACGAAGCTTGAATCACAAGAAAACGTTGAACATCAATAACCAATATGAAACATATTTGACTCTTATTAATGACTGGATAGATGCCGTTACAGTCAGAAACAATATAACTTACTTTAGAAGGCGGCATATAGATAAAATGGGATAAGAGAAGTGAACCTTTGAGAAAAACTTCTGAGTATGGCTTCTGATCTGAACTGCAGTTGTGGTGCCCACATGCTCTGTGAATTTTAAATAATCCATTCATTTTATTAGATGTTTACCTCTTATATGTTACCATGGAGCTTTAATATCTATTTAACCTCTTATGTGTTACCATGGAGCTTTAATATCTATTTAACTGATTATTTTTTGTAAATACAGGAAGAACAAGTTGCAGTTGTTTTGTATGGAGATGACATAGGAAAATATGAAAAGAAGTTCACTCCCTTCAACACATATTTGATATCAACTGCAAAAGTTAGACCACCTCTACCCTATGGAATTCCTGTCAATAGGTTTGAATGGGTTCTAGATAGATTTACTGTTATTGAACAAGTAAAGGGAGACAATGTAGAGGATCCACCATTGCCTGCTCCAACAAGATTAAACACAGTATCTTTATCGAACCTGGACCAAGAGCCACGGCACATGGAATTTGGTAAGGAGTACTTCACTGTGTATTTTAAAGTATACTTATATGTCATTTCATGAAATAGTATTCACGGCACCCCTACAAACAGACATACTTGTTGTTGTTGTGAGTTGTGGTGCAATAAATATTGCTGGTGTCGATGGAAACAAATGTCGACAAATCATTGTCATGGATACAAAGTAAGTCCACTAAAATTCTACTTATGTGAAAATTGCTAATAATTTTAAACATAATGAATTTCATCACAGTTCTTATTTATAGTATGGTAATGGTGATTGCAAATGTGCTGATTCAGAGAAAGGAGTTAGTATCATTACTGTACCTGAAGAAAATAGGCCACATATGATATCTGAAAATGAAAATGAGGATGATGAGAATGTTACCTGTTTCAAAAAAAAAAATGAGGATGATGAGATCTTATCATTAGATGGTGATCAAATTCTTGATAGTTCATGTTCCCTGTCAGTGGTGAGTGATTCCAGTAGTTTATGTGCTGATGGTTTTATAAGTTTTGACGTAGCGTCTGATATAGACGATCAGAATTTGGTAGAAGCTCAGCAGTTAGCCGCAATATTTTGGAGTGGATTATATACCCCTTTGGGGATTTACATCTCTGTGTGTGGAAGGAGACTGGAAATGGAAGATGCGCTTGCAACTGTTCCTAGGTTCTTGGCATGTTGCAGTAGGTTAACACTCGGTATGAAAAGATAATCAATTTTCTAAATCTTGAATTGGGAATGAATATAGAGGATTTATACAGACAAGCTAAACTAATTTCAGATTGAGGCATATTTATTCATTTATAAATTTCTAGCTAAATGAACAAGATAAATTTAATAGATTGATCCTCTGTTGTAGTATTGTTCTATTCGTAGCTTCAGTTGTTAACTAATACAGGACTACAGTAGTTTGTATGATAGGCATCTATAAACGGTTTTTCCATTAAGGTCAAACTACTTTTCGTCTTCATTTTCCTTTGTTCTGTTGTCATTAGTGAATTGAGATGCCAGCTCTGCATCTCAAATGAATGGTATTTTTCATTCTGTTTTAAGATTTTTCTTGTTTAAGCTGAAAAGCTCAGATATAGTTTATAGTTATATAGACGTTGGTTAGATTATAATCTTGTCGACTTCTTAGCCTATACCCATTAATTCTGTCATTCTTGCAGCTGTGATCTATAAATACGGTTTTCCATGTGATATAACTTGGCATCCCTGCTTCTTCTCTACAGTATGCATCATTGTATTTTTACCTTATGGGAGGATTTTGCTGCGATTGATGGAAGCGGCCTAGCTGCACAAATTGAAGAACATCCAATAATCCTAGCAAAACGAATTGCACGGTCTTCATATGCTGGTATGAACTAGATTTTAATTTTTCCTATGTATATTAAAAATAGTAATTGTTTTTACTTATATTATGTACAACACAGGAACATCCTTGACAACAAGATACAATTATGTAATATTGATAAATCCATCCTATCCACAGGCTGCAGAATTGATGAACTGGTATGGGATAAATATGTGACAAATAGTACAATCATATACAAAAAGATAACTGTGTATATGACCCAAAATAATATGACTATGTTCATTTACAGGGCAAAAGAGAATGAAGAAATGTTAGAGCACATATACGCAAAGAAGTTCTCCAGAAACAGCTTCATCGCCAATTCTTATATCTCTAAATGATGAGGCGATACCTATAGGAAATATCCAAGCACAACCAGCGGTATATGTCCAACAAATGCTACTATATATTTTAATTCGATAGCATTACCAGCAACACAACTAATCTTATACACTTTTCTTTTTTGAATAGATGCAATCTTTTCACATTGAAGGTAAAATATCGTTGCTGGATGATAAGCAGCTATTTTATGAATTGATGTGTTCAAAATGCAAGAACTTTGTTAGGACCAAAATAATGAAAGCTATTGACTGTGTAAACTGTGATCAACAAGCAATGTTAACACCCAGGTAACCAAGCGTTCCATAATCCAAATTTACTCTCTCATATAATTTATGAATATAAAATAACATGTAATAATATTATATAACAGGTGTCGCTTTCAAGTCCAAATTGCAGATGGAAGTGGATCGACAATTGCAACATTAGTAGGTGAACCTGGAGAGAATCTTCTTTCAATGAAAGCTGAACAAATCTATGAAACAATTAACGTGAAGGTACAAATCAATTAGAATTCTTTCTTAAGTAACTTCTGGACAATAAATTTTCTAGATCATCTTAAGTTTAAAATTGTTTTCTGTTTCTTTTAGTGAGCTTACTGGCTATGTGTGTTGTTCTTGTGAATGTGAACTACAGGTATTTCAAGTCATTTTTAGCATATCAAGTGTTAATTATTTCTCTTTTACTGCCATAGTCCAAATAATTTCTTTTCTTCTCCTTCTTTAGTTCTATTTCTTATCTTTTCTTATTTGTTGGTTCTTATGTTGCTACTTTTTTCATGGAGCTAGATAAATCAAGAGAACATGTACCTGTATATAGAGAATTTACAGTGCTTGTATATGCACACGTATTTATAGAAATAACACTCACTGACCATTTATCGGTTTTTTTATCAACATTAATTACGATATGTTAGAACTTAAAGAGCTCCTTTTTCATTGCAGAACGAATCGCTGCCCCTTCCAGATATTCAACAACATCTTGCTGACAAAGTGTTTAAAGTACAACTCAAGAAATCTTTTTCTAGGAATTCTGATGAAACACCAGCAAAACTGTTCATTTTGTCATTTGCTGAGAAGCAGGATACTCTCCAATTGCCAGCAGTATCAACTTCTACAAATACTGGAGAAAGCAGTAAGAGAGAACTCGACAAGGTAGCATCAGAAGAAGAACAAAAAAAGATAAATCATTGGAAGTACCTCATCTAGCAAAAGACAACAGACTGAGCGAACAACTCCAACCAAAAAAACTGCATCTTCTAACAAAAGGGAGGGTATCGAACCAGTCACTCCAGCTAAGAAGAAGTAAAGGTCAGTAAACAAAAGTTGAGTTCTTTCATTTGCTCATTTCTACACATGAATAACACCAAACTAAATTTCCAGTAAAAACAAGTAGTAATCCATTAAGGTAAAAGTAAAATAAATACTATATAAATGCGAACAAAACTTTCATGGTTCCAACTTGCTAATCATAAGTGATCCTATTTGACTAGAAATATCATTGTCATGTCTCCAAAAAAAAAAAAAAAAAAAAAAGATTAATTCTTTCTTTCAATGATATTTTTCCGGTTCAGCATCTCTCTCTCTCTCCTCATTTTAAAGATTCAAAGCATCCTCCATAAACTGATTTAATGGGTATTTTCCAACTATTCCAAAGAAATCTTACTGCTTCTTCTATGTATCAAATTGATTAATGAGCTAAACAAGGCGAAAAAGAAGTTCATAAACACATACAAAACTGTTACGCTAAACAATCCGACTCCGACGATACTTAAAAACATTGAAAATTGTTTGACTCAATACAAGGCCAAGAATTTGATATATATAACTTACAACTTTTTTTTCTGGCTTATAATGACGAGGCACTGTTAAGTTGGTACTTGGTAAACTAGGTACAGTTACGAAGATTACTTCACATACCTGCCTATTTCTATTACCCATATGTTTAATGATGTTCCTCGCTGCGTTATAATGTTACAGTCATGTATCTCTGTGCTTAGTTAGTACTTGGTAGACTAAGTATAGTTGCCTCTTATGAAAGGAGTTAATTAAGATTACTTCACATGCCTGCCTATTTCTATTACCTAACGTTACAGTCTTATGTATCTCTGTGCTTATCTTTTAGAAGGTTTATTGTGTTTGTTAATTATACTTAAAGAAACTAAGGAGATCAGGTGTAATCACAAAAAAAAAAAAAAAAAAAAAAAAAAAAAAGTTACCCACAACATAAATTGAGTTTGTTATAAGATATGCATTTGAAGTTCGAATATATTTTAGAATTTCTCATTATAAATATATAAATGTTTTGTTTCATCATTCAGTGTAGGTTCCTCTCTTCTGCATTTTTTGCAAGTCATTTGATGGATAAGTAGAAATAGAATAGAAGCTATGCTTAATATGGAAAATCAATTGTATCAGTACTAAATTGAATATTGTTTGTGGGAAAATTGTGTCTTCTTGTTCTTACATTTTACATCTATCGATGGCTATATCTGGTGAAAATAAAGTATCCACTCTTTTGATCTCTGCCATGTTTGTTTTATTTCCCCTATTTACATTTGATATTAATTACATATCCCTTATTTCTATTTGCAGTTCATTATGACTGTGGCGAGGTTGTACAAAGGTCTTTTGGTGGCTTGTACATACCAAACTTTTGATGGCCTAGACGGTCATGAATCAGTTGAAATATACAGGACTATCCATGCTTATAGCTTTTACTCTTAGTTTTGCCCACTGTGAAAATGCTTAGGAGTCCTGTAACTATAATCTAAACTGCTTCTTCAAAAATGCAATGTAAATATAATCTACATTTTGGTTTGAATCAGATTGTGAGTAGATAGCTTCACTACTTTAACCTCTTCTTATAATTCTTGCTCCGATGACATAAGTGATATACTTTGGATATGTTTAATAATCCAAAGTGCGGTTAAAAAAATTTGATACAAATCTTTATATTTTGAGTTTGGGCCCGGGCTTAGCACGGGCAAGCCCGGGCCTGCCATAACTAGTATGATGTATATATGAAAGAACATAACTTGAGCAAAGTGCAAAAAATCTAGAATGGAAAGGAATTCAAAAGTAAAAATCCTAAATATTAGAAAATAATTATAGGACTACTTCTAAATATTATTTAGGATAAATAATTAAATAATTATTCTAAAATATAAGAGAAATCATTAAATTACTACTGAAATTTTACTAATTACCTAACAGATCACCTATGACAAAAGTTATTTTCACGGATAAAAAATGAATGTGTGGAGATGCAACAATAGAAATTAAACATTACAGATTGCTACCAACTGATCCAACTACAAGGTACCCTAAATACAACAAAATATCTAACCATCGGAGTGCAAACACCATATATGAATTACCATAGCTCCTAAAACATATTCTTTCATCAGTAAATAATTTTTTAAATTATATTTTAACTTATTTGTCCTCTAGTAATTCACCCATTTCTCCTTTTTATTGTTTTTAGCATAGTTTTTATTTTCATCTTCCTTGCCTCTTTTACCATTTCACCTCACGTATAAGCATTTTTGAAAAAACAAGAAACAAAATTTCACCCAAAAAGAATTTTTGCTTCAAGGATATTCACAAATGTTGAAATTTTTAATTTCCCTTACCTCATGTTTTTTCTCTTATTTATTAGAATTTGTGTTGCTTTTTCGGTATATGTTATTTCAGTCTGATTGACCATTAATATAGACTTCGACATCAAAGTAACATAAAATCTTAGCGATTGTCACATATTATATAATTTGAAACAAAAAACTTTGTAATATGAAGAGTGATATTTACGCCAATATAATCACTAATACATAGATAACATGACATAGTACAACATTATGGCAGATACAGAAAGTAAAAGATACATGAAAAAAATTAGACCCGTCAAAAAATCTTACTGCACTATAATTCTTTCTGCTATCCATAATAGTTTCTGGCCTATCATATACATGAAGAATATAATAGATTAGAAAAATTAAATTTCATATTGATAATCCAAATAAAGTTTCCACCAAAGAAAAAGTAAATTATTCTATCTGCTTTAATAAAAGAAGGACATAATAGAATAAGCTTTAGATGTTTAGCTTATTTGCAGGATTCTTCATGTACAAGTTACATGGGTATTTAGACATTTATGAAGAAGCATAGGTAATGTTAACCTAGTCTACTTCTATCGCCTAAAGTATTTATCCTTTATAGTACAAACCCATATGAACTGAACACACACACACAGAGCTTAGATTTAGGGATCGACTGCAACTCTAATAGAGTCCTCCTCCATATGGTGTTGTCTAACAAATAAGGAACTTTTAAACCTAAGAGGTATGAAAAATTTAAAAGTCCGCAATTTTTGCCTTTTTAATCAAAGTAGATACATGAAATTAATTTTGGAAAGAAATTTTTTTTGGAAAGAAAATTCAAGTGATATTAATTAGGACATTAAATTTTCTGCAGAAAGGTGGATTCCAATAATAGCCAGTGGCTTGTCCAAAGTGCGTAAACATACATATTTTAATATGAAAAAATAAGCTACAATGTACTTTATTTTTCCGCAAATACTATCAACTGATGTAGAATAATCAATTTCATAGCTCACAAGTCAAGACATTAAGGATTAGTTGCAACTTTCGATAAATCACCAATGATCATAGAAAAAAAAATCTATTGTCCCAACCAGCTTGAATACGATCTCCTAGTATTTTCGACAAGACAACATAAACAAAATTGCCTAGTTAGAAACTAAGTAAATGAGTTTAGATAAATATAAAACCACTTCTGCTGGTGGAGAACGAAACGATGATTGGTCTGAATTCTTTCGAACGATGCTTCTTTTACATGGAGGAGATTTCTACAAAGGTAAATAAAGGAGACATATTCTTGACATTAAAAGAAGAAAAATGTCATGCTTATATTGACCTTCAGCATATTAGCTCACCTTTGCATGATGGTGAAACGTAAACATCTTGGACAGTGGTTTATTCTCTTTTAATTCTTCTAGAGTAGCCGGCAAAAATCGTTTTCTCTAGCTTATTGCTGCCAAGTATATCTGTGCTGCTATTGTAACTTTTTGTTCACTTCCTGGTTCACAAAATTGTTACATGACAAGCAGTGGCGGAGCCAGGATTTTCAGTAAGGGGGTTCAAAAATATAAAGAGGTAAATATACAAGAAGCTAAGGGGGTTCAACACCTACCATATATACATAAAAAAATAATTTTAACCTTCAATATGCACTGTAATTTTCTGCCGAGGATGAACCCCCTTAACTACACTTCGCTCCGCCCCTGATGACAAGAATTGAATAGCCATAATAATTTGACTTCACGTACAAAGAAAAAAACAAACGATTGAAACTTCAGAATTTAAAAATCTTTCCACGAAGTTAGAAGTTATACAAGAAAAATCATAGAAAATTGAACATGGATACAATATGTAAAGTACTTCAAAATCGGTTCTTGAAATCAATATAAATAGATACGTAGGGTTACATGGACCTTTAAGTTAGAGTCCTTTACAAACTTGGCAAGGACTCCAAAAATAACGTGATTTTTTTACTTTTCTAAAAGTAAATTATTTGCCAAAACCAAAAAAAAAAATCCAAAAATAAGGGTGAGTTTTTTACTTTTCCAAAAAATATACCAAAAATAACGGTTGAGATTTTTACTTTTCCAATATAAATATAAATTATTAGTGGTTCTTGTTCTTCTTTTTCCTTTTTTTACTTAACGTTTTCCTTTTCTTTTCCCTTAACCTACGACAATTTGATTCCTATTAAACTTCTTAATCCTTTTTTTTTTTTTGCTTGACGTACACAATTTGGTTCCTAGTAAGTAATAACCTATTAATTGTCATTAATTTATAAGGTAAAATAATCAACTGTTAATTTGAGTAAATAGTAAATGACAGTTTTGTCTATTGTAGAGTCTTTTAATGAAGGTAAAAAAGTTCAATCAACATTTCTAAGGTCCTTCGTGCTTTTAATATAGTATTGATTCCAAAAAATATACCAAAAATAACGGTTGAGATTTTTACTTTTCCAATATAAATATATATTATTAGTGGTTCCTGTTCTTCTTTTTCCTTTTTTTATTTAACGTTTTCCTTTTCTTTTCCCTTAACCTACGACAATTTGATTCCTATTAAGCTTCTTAATCCTTTTTTTTCCTTGACGTACACAATTTGGTTCCTAGTAAGTAATAACCTATTAATTGTCATTAATTTATAAGGTAAAATAATCAACTATTAATTTGAGTAAATAGTAAATGACAGTTTTGTCTATTGTAGAGTCTTTTAATGAAAGGCAAAAAATTCAATCAATATTTCTAAGGCCCTTCGTGCTTTTAATAGAGTATAGATTCCAAAAAATATTACCAAAAATAACGGTTGAGATTTTTACTTTTCCAATATAAATATATATTTTTAGTGGCTCTTGTTCTTCTTTTTCCTTTTTTTACTTAACGTTTTCCTTTTCTTTTCCCTTAACCTACGACAATTTGATTCCTATTAAGCTTCTTAATCCTTCTTTTTCCTTGACGTACACAATTTGGTTCCTAGTAAGTAATAACCTATTAACTGTCATTAATTTATAATGTAAAATAATCAACTATTAATTTGAGTAAATAGTAAATGACAGTTTTGTCTATTGTAAAGTCTTTTAATGAAGGCAAAAAGTTCAATCAACATTTCTAAGACCCTTCGTGCTTTTAATATAGTATAGTATAGATAGATTATATGAAAAACTTTATAAAGTCTAAATATAATATTAACTAAATAATCTAAATTCAAGCCGTACCCTCGAAATTAATAAGTGGAAATGTGAGTAATCAAAAATTTAGATTCACTAATATTCCTCCATAAGAAATTTATTCACTAACAACTAGGGTGGGCAAGGTATGGTAAATACCGAAATCGAAATTTTTTATACGGCAGTTTCGTCATTTAAAAAATTTTAGTATTCGGTATTTATAAAGAAAATACCGAAATACCAAATATCATACTGAAGTATATAGATACATATACAATTTATATATCTTAGTATTATAATACTAACAAATATATAAACTAGTATTATTGCAAAACGAATTGTTTAAGTTGGCACTTTGACCACTCTATCTTGATTTAAATGTCTTTTATGTGTAATTGATTTACGAAGGGGATTGATTGTACTTTCTTTTGAATATTTTTACATGTGTAAGATGTTAGTACGATATAATTGAGACGTTTCTTGAATAGCCGAAGTCATAATTCTCTATGATATGAGTACTATGTAAGTCGAAGTTAAACAAACTATGGTACCGATTTACCGTACCACAAAATACCGAAACTGGACTTAAAAATACAGAACCATATCAAATTAATTTGGTATGATAATGATATAATATTTTTAGAAACAAAAAATCAAAATTATCGTACCGATGTTTCAAATACCGTACCACGCCCACCCCTACTAACAACTACAAAATAAAAACGCTCTAAACTTGCTTATTTATTCACCAAAAGCAAAAAAATTATTAGCCAAAGAAAGTAGAACAAAGTAATAAAAACGATTGGTCATTTGTGCAATTTGAGGCAACAACGTAACCAGGGAATTAGTTTTGCAAAACCAAGAAAATTTGTTGAAATTAATTTTCTACTCACTCTAATAAGTAGTCATTGTTTGACAAAAATATGTCATAGATTATTTGAAATTATTCTTTTAAATGTTGAGCCCGGGGCGGGGTTGTGAGAGGTGGAACTGCAAGGGACCAAAGGGTTCAACTGAATTCCCTTCGTTAGAAAATTACACTCTATATGTAAGGCCAATTAGTTTAGTTATGTATAAATACTTAGTTTTGAATCTCCTTAACATAATATAAACTTCAGCTTATGTAACAACCCGATATTTTTCTCTTCAAGTGTTTAGAATTTTTTTTCTTATTTATAATTTATTTAATTTTAGCGGGCTTTTTTATAAAAGGGAATAATTATAGAATATATTTACATTTACATTACATATATATACTCACCTTTATATATAGATATTTTTTAAAAAAATTTGTAGGCATATGTAAATGTGTGTAATAAAGTGAGTTGGCGAATCAAAATAATGACCAGATGACAAAATATTCTTAAGTGGGAAAAGAAGACTTCAGTGGGAAAGAAGTGGGGCCAGCCCACTTTCTTTTTGGCTGCGATGTTTGAAGCCCAGGGAATATAACTTTTAGAAATCTTTTTTTTATTGGTTTGGTGCAGAGAAAATAAAAAAGGGGTACAGGAGAATAGAAGTTGACGGCGACACACGTCGTTTGGATATGATTTGAAATTATGATATGAAATTATGATTTAAAATCATGTTTGGACATGTAATTTAAATTTTTTAAGTTATATTTTTTTTATAGACATAAAAACCTCACAAGTTGTGAAAACTATCAAAATATTCTCAATTCTTATACAATCTTATCAAATGAGCAAGTCATAGTTCATAACAAAATTAATAAGCTACTAGAAAGCCTTTCTAAAAAATACAACATCAATTGATTCAACTTTAGTTCAATAAAAGAAAATTTAACATGAATAGTAACGTAACTACTCTTTAATATAATCCTCTCACATGGCAGACATAAATAAAGGTTGGTAAATGGTTGGTGGGAGTAATTGTTAAAAATATCTATCAACTTATGGTTTGTGTTATTTTGGTTCTAAAAAAAAACCTTGTGTCACTTAAGTCGCGAACTCGTTTGAAACCCCAAATCATGCCTTTTTGGATGATTTGGGATTTCAAACTATGAGATGAAATGCATGTCCAAACGTTGATTTCATCTCATGGCGGACTTTTCTTCTTTAGTTGACTTAGTAGTATTCCGAGTTACGTCTCATACTTTTGTGTTCAGACTAGTAGTTCCATGACTTAGACATTTTATGGGGTTTATGGGCAAATTCAGTATTTGTAATTCGCTTCCGCACTTTTCTTTATATTATGAGACATTGAGTATTATTCATTTTATTCGTTAATTTTTACATGATCAACTTAAAGGGTTCGCCTTATGAGTAGAAGCTCGTCAGGTGCCCTGTTACGACCTGAGTGTCAGATTTGGATCGTGACAGCTTAGCAGCCGAAGGGTATAATGTTTAGCCCATTGTTGCAGGTTGGAGTCTCGCTGGAGACATTCTTTTTTTTTTTTTTGCCTTTTTAATCCCTTATCAAAAGTCCTGCTGATTGTGCCTTCCTAGTCAAATAAATTTAGATACATTGAAATGGAGAGAGTTATTTTTTGTTAAAAGATGAAGACACGGGTTACCAAGACTTTGAAGACTGCTTGAATGTGACTTCTGCTCAAACATAAAGTTTATTAATCACCTTAAGTGATTCTAGTTATCTCCCGGTTACTCTTTGATTGGGGATTAAACATATCACAAAGGAATATAATAAATCATTTAATATCATAGCTGAGTTAGACTTGTTGACTCCATGTAGACTCCATGTAGACTTTTGCCTATTGATGGGGGAGCATTATTAATCATCAGATTATAAGGTTCCTTTGTCCACAATTAAAAGTGGACATGTATGGACTAGTATATTGGCATACATGTCCAAGGAATACAAATCATTTTAGGATTCCTCGACGTGCCTCTTCTGCTATTTAAAAAACGGAAAAGGGCCAAAATTATCCTTGAACTTTGAAAAATAGTTCATTCATACCCTTTGTTATATTTTAGGACCAATTATACCCTTCCCGTTATACTATGGGATCAATTATACCCTTATGTCTAACAGCTGCCACGTGGCATCATCAGGGGCGGACCCACATGGTGTCAAGTGGGTTCATATGAACCCACTTCGTTGAAAAATAATACTGTATATATATGTATATTTAATCTGTTTTTAAAATAGATACAAGTATATATTAAATTTGACTCCACTTGAATAGAATGAAACACCAGCCCAGTGGAAGTGGGTTCATTTTTCGTCAAATGATCCGAGTTCGAAACCAGCCTACAACAATTGACTATCCTCTTTTCTTTTAAACAGATCTAACACGTCCTTTTGCAACACTTCAAAATATTTAACACTTAGGAAAGTTTTGGGGGCAAACTAGAATTTCTTTTCATTTTTTTATTTTTTTTTTAAATAATAGAACTTAAAATCAAAAAGGATCCCATGTCCCAATCTAAAACAGCAAATAATCCCAAATTCACATTTCCCATTTCCCAAGCCCTTACGTCTCTGGTCTCTTTTGCTTAAATTCGAAACACAACCTTGCTCCATAAATCTTCCGGATTGCTGAAATTTCACCCACTCCGTTATCAATCAAGGTTTGCTCAATATCTTGTGGAGTTAATTTCCTTATGTCATGAAATATTAGTCTCACATGGAGCAAGCAACCACCTTTAATTCCCTTTTTTTTCTAGTAAAGGATATCTCTGGTCTCTTTCCCTGTTGCATTAGATGTTGGCTTTTGGTTTTGTTCTCTTCCTGGTTACTCCTAATTTTAAGTTCTTGTAATGGGATTTAGGTCTTTTTAAGTTGTACCTTTCACTGCTCTCTTGTGGAATTTTGTCAATAATATGAATTAAATTGGTACTTTCTAAAGAAAATGTTTAGTTCTTTTGTAGTAGATGTGAGAGAAATTATTTATAAGATCTAAATATGGTTGAACTTTGAACATGTCAAAAAATAAAGTGAAAAATAGATTGCTTGACTAATTAAGAAATTTGAGACTCAGTAAGTAGTGTCGCTTCTCGGAGGCTGAAACCCATTACGTTATGCCTAGTATTGCTTTTACGGTGAGTTACTATCGTGGACTATAGTTTTTTTTTTTTTTTGAACTCCCTTGCACGAAATTCTGGATCCGTCACTGGGGATCATCCCAGCCCTTTAAAATTATATTCCCCTCAAATAATTTTTTACCCACTAAAATAATCCAACCTGACCCGAATTTTTTTTTTCCAACCAAAGGGTAATGGGTTGGGTCCGTATCAGTTTGGCTGGAAAAACAAAATCTGGTCGGGTTAGGTTATTTTAGTGGGTAAAAAATTATTTGAGAGGAAAATAATTTTGAAGGGTTGGGATGATACCACGTGGCAGCTGTTAGACATAAGGGTATAATTGACTTCATAGTATGACGGTAAAGGTATAATTGGTCGTATAACGAAGGGATGGATGAATTATTTCACAAAGTTGAGGGGTAATTTTGGCCCTTTTCCGTTTAAAAAATTAATATATGCTTGTTGTCTGTCACATTCATGATTAGCCAACTAGCTGAAACGTTAAACTATAGCCAACCCTTATTGACTTTAATTTCACTTTTGACTAATACTTTATAACATACACAAGAAATCTCCTGAGGAACCACTATTTAAACTGCATATTGTCAAGCCATTCTAGCAGACTACAGAGTAAATTTAACTCATCACACTCCTCGATATATCTCAACTTCATGGAGTTCTTTAGAATTTTAATTTCACTCTTTGCTCTTCAATTCTTACTTTTTCTATCACCAATCCATACAGCACCTGGAAATTCCAATCTTTTCAGGGAATACATTGGAGCAGAGTTCAAGGATGTCAAATTTATTGATGTTCCCATTCACTCTGATGTCGAATTTCACTTCATTCTCTCTTTTGCCATTGACTACACCACTTCTTCTCCATCACCCGCAAACGGTCAATTCAATATTTTTTGGGACACAGATAACCTCACCCCTTCTTCTGTTTCCGCGATTAAAAACCAACATTCGAATGTCAAAGTAGCATTGAGCTTAGGAGGTGACAGTGTTGGAGGAGCCAGCGCGTATTTCAACCCTACTTCGGTCGATTCTTGGGTTTCAAATGCTGTCTCGTCTCTTACAAACATCATTAAGCAATACAATTTGGATGGAATTGATATCGACTATGAACATTTTCAAGCTGATCCTAATACCTTTGCTGAGTGCATAGGCAGACTAATCACAGCTCTCAAGAACAACGGAGTTATTTCGTTTGCTTCTATAGCTCCGTTTAATGATGATGAAGTTCAGAGTCATTACAAGGCGCTATGGAAAAGCTATGGTCACCTTATAGACTATGTTAACTTCCAATTTTACGCGTACGATGAGGGAACCACTGTGTCTCAATTCATGGACTATTTTTCTACTCAAAGATCCAATTATGAAGGAGGAAGGGTTCTTGCTAGCTTCAGTACAGATAGGAGTGGGGGATTAAAACCAGAAAATGGATTTTTCACAGCATGTAGTCAGCTTAAAAGTAAAGGAGAGTTGGGTGGAATATTTGTGTGGAGTGCTGATGATTCAAAATCAAATGGCTTCAAATATGAGAAGCAATCACAAGCATTACTCGCCATACCCCACTAATGCTTTCAGCTATGTTCACTTCTACAATATTGTAATATTCATACTTATGTACCTCCTTGTTTGTAGAAAACTTTTGAAGATTTCAATCAATATACTACAATTGGGTTTATGTGCATTACTGAGAAAATGAAAAGAACTGGTCCCTTTTCTTTGGTGTAGTTGCAAAATAGTTTCTTAAGTATCAATCGAACAATCTGGGCTTTTTAAGTTTGTCAAAAGTACACTTTTGATCACCCTCAAATATTTATTAAACTCAAAAAAAAATCATAATTTCAATTTAACAATTAAAGTTTGATGAAAATATTTGACTGACACCAAATAGTGCTCATTTTTGGCAAATTTCAAGAACCAAAGCGCTCAATTGATGGGGCTCACACATGTTTTGCAGTACCCCCGATCAATACCCCTCCGTGGTTTGATCTATTCCACATACTTAATTAAGAATAAAAACAAAGGATTTCTTTCTCTTTTGTTTTTTTTTTCTTTTTGTTTTTCAACTTATTAGCAAAGATAAGGGACCATTTTTATCATTTTCTATGCATTATTCAGAAAAGGGAACTAAGTCTTTCGTTCTATCTTTGCCACTACATTTCAGACTATTCAGCAGCAAGCAAAATTAACAAGACAACCAAACGCATTAACCAAAAGAGATTCAAGCAGAGAATTCAATAAATTGGCAATCGAATTATAAAAAGATAGTGCAATTTCATTAATTAAACACTAACATACTTTACATTACACCAAACAAAAACAAACACTAAATTAAAAACCCACATTCTTTAATTATTCCCACTACTTTCTAACCACCGAAACCATAGAGAGTCCTTCCTTGCCTCTTAAGAGCATAAACAACATCCATAGCAGTAACAGTCTTTCTCCTAGCATGCTCAGTGTAAGTAACAGCATCACGTATCACATTCTCCAAGAATATCTTCAGCACGCCACGTGTCTCCTCATATATAAGCCCACTTATACGCTTCACTCCTCCTCTACGTGCCAAACGCCTAATAGCAGGCTTAGTGATACCTTGAATGTTATCTCTAAGGACTTTACGGTGTCGTTTTGCTCCTCCCTTTCCTAACCCTTTTCCTCCCTTTCCACGACCCGACATCGTCAATCAACTTAAAATCGCTGCAAACAAAAAAATTGAACTTGTCAAAAAAAAATTACATTTTACATGACTTATAGAAAAAACCAATTTCAAAACACACAAAAAAAAAAAAAAAAAAAACCCATTTTTACATGATTTAGAGAAAACTCGTTTCAAATTACATGATTTAGAGAATACCCATTTCAAAACAAATTACACTTTTGCATGATTTATAGAAGACCCATTTCGATAAAATTACATTTTTACATGATTTCGATAAAAACACATTTCAAATTACATGATTTAGAGAAAACCCATTTCAGACCAAATTACACTTTTACATGATTTAGAGAAACCCATTTTTTCTATAAAAAAAAAAACTACATTTTGACATGATTTAGATTAACACATTTCAAATTTCAAAAAACTCAGACCCATATCAAAAAAATTGATTCTAACCGGAAATTAACAGAGACATTACAATATCAGATCAGGTTAATATTAATGAAGAGAACTAATAGAGCAGATTGAGAGAGAGGGATATAATGGTGAACCTGATTGTAATTGGAAGCAAGTAATTTGAATAGTAATGAAGAGAGTTAAGTGAGAATGGAGATAAGGACTCTAATCTTTGGTCTATTTAAGGGCTTGTGATGTTGTTGAGAGCTTCGATCTATGTGAAGGTCACGAGGAATAATATTGGCCGTTGATGAGATTTGCGATGGTTGAGATTCAATGTAATGTAACTGACGAAGATTAATGACCTGGCATTCTGTGTTTTCTTTTCTAATTGAGGTTCCAAAATTTGAATTTTTTTTCCCTCATATTTGGGGGCGTGGGAAATATTAGAAATTATAGGCGGGACGAGTACAGCCAAGGAGGAAAAGGCTGATTTAAGCATTTTTCTTATAGGTTTCGGTTTAGTGTTTATTAAATACTGATTAACATTATACTGTGGTTTAACGTTTATACTAATATTTACCATTGATGAGATTTGTAAAGGTTGAGATGCAATGTAATAAAAGTGATGAAGATTAATGATCTGGCATTTTGCGTTTTTCCCAAATTGAGGTTCCAAAATTTGAATGTTTTTTCTCATATTTGTGGGAAATACTAGTAGAAATTATGGGTGGGACGAGTACCGCCAAAAAGGAAAAGACTGGATTTTGCAAACTTTCATTTGTTAGGTTATTTTTTAAATTTGTTTGGCCTCATTTGTTTTCATTAAGATTAAGACGTCTGAATCTGAATGCACATCTGAATGATTAAGATGTTGTCTCTAGATCTGAACACTGAATGATTAAGACTGTTTGTTTTTTCAACATCTGAATGTGCAGAACATATTTATTTAAACATAATAAATATACAATTCAAATAAAAAAGTAACTAAATAAAAATTTAATAAAATAAAAATATTATTTGATAAAAAAATGAAACATTTATATTCGCTAGTGATTGTGGAGATGCTTTGTAATGGTGGCGGGTGGGGTAAGGGTGTGGTGGTGTGTTAGGTGGGGTAGGGGTGAGGAGGGTGGTTGGGGGTAAGATAGATGGATAGTGATGGTGGGTGGGTTGTTAGGGTGGGGGTGGGTAGGTGGGGTTGGGGTGGTGTTGCTGGTGAGTGGAGGTGTTGGGGTGGTGTTGTTGGTAAGTGGAGGTGCTGGGGTGGAGCCGGTGGTAAAAATTATTCATAAAAAAGTACCTTTTAATGATATTCAAACTTTGTTCAATATCTTAATGATTAAGACCTATTCAAACCAAATAAGTTGTTAGATCTTAATGTAAATAAATGCACTTAGTGGTATAAGGTCTGAACCATTCAGATTCAAACCTCCATTAAGTGCAAACAAATGAGGCCTAAATATATTTCTTAAAAAATTTACTCCCTCTTTAATTTAAAACTACAAGATTGAAAAGTCTCTCTACATTTTTTAGGAAAAAGTTGCAAATATATCCCCAACTTTACAATTTAGAGCAGTTATAACCTCGTTAAAAAGTAGTGCATATATGCACTGCCGTTACACAAATGATGCAAATATACCTTTTCGTTAACATAATTTTTAAAAAAAAAATCATTTAACTTGTTTTTTTGTTAAGAAGATGTCATGTAGCTTTAAAAATAGCCAACCCATATTTTAGTAGACTCATTTTTTTAAAAGACACGTGATAATTTTTTTCCTAGTAGGTCGTGTTTGATTTGTTTTAAAAATGGGTAGATTTTTTTTTTTAAAGCCAAGGAGATATTTTTTCTCAACGAACCAAATAACCCGCTAAAAAAGTGTCTCGTGGCTTTAAAATAAGTGGGCAATTTTATTTTTTTTAAGAAAAAAAAGTCACGTGACATTTTCTTAATTAAAAAAAAATAAGCTAAATGATTTTTTTTTAAACTTGTCAACGAAAAAGATATATTTGTACCATTTGTGTAACGACAAGGGTATATATGCATCACTTTTTTAACGAAGAATATATCTGCTCTAAATCACAAAGTTGAGAGAGATATATTTGCACCTTTACCTTATTTTTTACACCTAGTCAAACTAAGATACTTAAATTGGAAAAGAGAGTGCATGTTTTCCAAAAAAACGTTAGATTCTAGCCTAATGTTTGCTCATATGTTACTCAATCTTGCAGACTAAACATTATAATATCATCTAACATTTGTAATGATTTACAAGATTGTAAACTATGATCTAAATTTTTCTCCTAATATTTTTTGCTTCATCGAAAGAGATCCTTAGCCTATGATTTAAAATATGCATAAATTACCTGAAGAATTCATGCATAACTAAACCCTGTAGTAATACCTGCATAATTGATACATGCATAACTAATACCTGCATTACTAATATCTACATATTTAATGCCTGCATGACTAATACCTGCATAATCCTAACTAGCTACCAAACGACCCCTTGTTGTTGGCAAAATTTTCTAAGTAGAAAAAAAAAAGGAAAATTTACTTGTACTTCTAAGACCTATTTATGAATAGTAACTACCTTTTATTTTATTTATTGTTCATAACTAAATTTTCTTAAATTACACATCATAACTAGTGTCCTGTATTTCACAAGTTTCTCTTTTAAATTGGTTTTCTCTCACCTCTCAAATCTATTTCTCCCTCACCCTTCTCTTTCTCTCTCTCTGTTCCCTCTCCTGCCCCATCACAGTTTGCTGATTCCAAGCAGTACCAAAATTCCAAGCTTTTCCTTCCATTAGTTTGTTGATTCCAAGTAGTACCAAAAGTAGTGGAGGATCTCTAGCCAATGGCCGAAACTCAACCATAACAATTTCTTTGCTAAATCTCCACGGATAGGCCGAAATAAGAGGAAAATCCTTCTCATGTTTGCTAATCATGTGGTGTTGTTTATCTTATGAGTGATGAAGAATAGTATTGATTATAGTAATATGATATTGTAGCATCATCTAGGAGCAAGAGAATAGGTTGTTGTTGTAGAAACACCATTGATGAGAGTTGTGGAGCTTCACGCCCACCAAGTGTTTGATAAAATGTTTCAGTATATTTCAGCGTATTATTTCACTGTATTTATCTTTTTTTTTTTTTTTTTTTTTTTTGTGTAGAGTCTATTTTTTCTCCACTTTGTTTTCACGATTTTTGTATTTCACTGTATCTCAATGTAATTCTGCATTTTGTATTTCTAATTTATGAAATAGTTTCTGATATATTTCATTAGATTCCATTATATATACGCATACTGCAAGTTTATATTTCTTAAACAATCAACCATATTTCATTGTATTCCAGCGTATATTTTTCTATATTTGGAAGTTTTCAGATCTTTAGTGGTTTTTGAATTCAAAAAGTTTTGATTGTGATAAAAGTTGAGAGAGATTCGTGAGCTGTTATGGAATGCGTGAAATATGGTTGATTTAATTTAACTTACCATTTAAAAAGAAAAAGAAGAATCTGTTCCAAAATATAGCCTATTTTTACTCAACCCGATTTTGTATTTCCGTGTATTTCACTGTATTTCAAAAAATCTATTCCATAAATAGCTCCTGATTTCACTGGAGCGTGTTTACTGTTTACAGTATTTCTCTATATTTCAAAAAAACAGAAATACATGCGTTTTTAAAGAAAAGTAGCTACGCTTGATAATTTTGCATTTTATAGTTATATCTAGTTAGAAACCAATAAAAGGTAGCTATTTATGTAAGTTGTCCAAAAAAAAAAAGTAGGATATGGACCAGAAGCAACTGAGGTTAGAGTTTTGGGCCTACAATTTTGGATCAGTCTTCTCAGGTGAACCCCAACTCGATTCGCCTATCTACATTTCAAACATTTTCCAATCCAAATCTCATTCTAGTACTAGCATATATGAGAAGCAATAACGAGTATTACTGGCCATAACCCGCTAGTGCTTTCATCTCCTATGCAATATTGTAATAATAGTCATACAAATCTAAAGTTATTCACCTCTTTGTTTGTACAAAATTATGAGATCGATATACTACTGTACTTACTATTTGAGCCGAGGATCTTTCGGAAACAGCTGTCCTACCTTGGTAGGAGCCCAGACCCCACGTTGTAGAATTTTACTGGGTTGTTGTTGTTGTTACTATTTGATATAGAGATTGAATGTTCTGTCCCATGAAAAATTACTAACGATGTAGTTTTTGTGTAATTGAACCCTCGAAAGAATTAACGTAGTGAGGATGATTAGAATATCAAATGGTATATTAAAGGAGAGAATCTATAATAAGGTAGAAAACGGAGGGGGCAATTTGTAGGATTGCCCTTCGTTGGGGGTGGTCTTTAATTTTGCCCTTTGTCTTTGCAATTCTGCCTAAGGCAGAATTTGGGCCTTGAGGCAAAATTTGTAAAATTGTCCATGCAAATTCTGCCTCAAGGCTCAAATTCCGCCTTGCATAATCTGCCTTAAAATTTGCAAAGGCAGAGGATAAAAATTAAAGACCACCAATTTTAAGGTCAAAATTAAAGATCACCCCAAATGAAAGATAATCCGAGCAACAAAAAAGAAAAGGAGTCAATGAGATGGCCCAAATTAATTGAGTTAAAGTCCAATATGTCACAATCAATCAGGCCGAAAGTGTGGTACCAAAAGCTAGGTGTTGCATGAATTTAAAAACTTAAGCCTAGAATTAATCCACACTCATTTCCCTTCCAATCCAAATTACTTATGGCTTTATGGGAATTAAACGACTCTTCTTGAACTATAACTTGAAACCTCCTAAGCAATATCATTGAAATTTTATTACTATTGGATTCTGGAATATATGAGCTATATAGTAGTAGACAAGCCACACTTTCATCTATTTATCGAAACAAGTTTTCTCCCGTAACCATATATGTTTCATTTGTCCAAGACTTGAAGAACAGTTGAATTTTAGTACGTGGATATATGAGGTAACTTTTCGAGCCGACCAGAGAAATTCATGTATCATTTAAAAGAAAACGATTGGATAGGCATAGTCATATTAATTAAAGCCTGAACATGCATAGGCTTATCCAAGAATGACCATCAAGCGGTTATTTTTGTTTTCTTTTTTACTCCCTCCATCCCATATTATTGTCCACTTTTCCTTTTACACGATCTTTAAGAAATTATAAATAAAAGTATATTTTTACCACATTGCCTGTAACAGCCCAGGCCACCGCATGTAGATATTGTCCGCTTTCGAGCCTTTGCCCCTCACGGTTTTAAAACGCGTCTACAAGGGAGAGGTATCCAAGCACTTATAAAGCACTCTTCGTTCTCCTCCCCAACCGATGTGGGATTCGCCTAAGGCAAGCCTTTTAAAACCGTGAGGGGCAAAGGCTCCAAAGCGGACAATTTCTACATGCGGTGAACTGGGCTGTTACAGTTGGTATCAGAGCCGGTGCTGGGCCGGTGGTGGGGCAAACACGGTGGTGAGGCAAACCTCAGCGAGGACTCAGCTGAAACTGTTATCTCTTAAAAGGCTTGACTTAGGCAAATCCCACATCGGTTTAGGCGAATCCCACATCGGTTGGGGAGGAGAACGAAGAGTGCTTTATAAGTGCTTGGATACCTCTCCCTTGTAGACGCGTTTTAAAACCGTGAGGGACAAAGGCTCCAAAGTGGACAATTTCTACATGCGGTGAACTGGGCTGTTACAGTTGGTATCAGAGCGGGGTGCCGGGCTGGTGGTGTGGCAAACCCGGTGGTGGGGAAAACCTCAGCGAGGACGCTGAGTCCCAAGGGGGGGGGGGGGGGGAGGGGTTGAGTGTAATGCTTGCCTTAGGCGAATCCCACATCGGTTGGGGAGGAGAACGAAGAGTGCTTTATAAGTGCTTGGATACCTCTCCCTTGTATACGCGTTTTAAAACCGTGAGGGGCAAAGGCTCCAAAGCAGACAATTTCTACATGCGGTGAACTGGGCTGTTACATTGCCCTTATCTCTCTCTGAGAAATTGTACTCTAATCAATATTGGTTACTTTAAGAAAACAATTAATATTAGGTTAAAGTAGGAAAAATATAATTAATATTTTGTAAATGGACAAGTATTATGGAATAGATATTTTTATGTTAGTAATGTGGACAGCTAATATGGACGGAGGAAGTATTTATTTTGGGATAAGGTGGGATATCCCGGAATTAACCTTGGGATAAATTTTATACCTTGTTTGGTTGAAGGCATAAATTTATCTCGGGATAAATTTATGCCTTCAACCAAACAAGGTATAAAGTTTATCCCAAAGGTAGTCTAGGATGACCCATCTTATCCCATCAATGTTGACATTATTTTATCCCACCTCCCAGGTAAAATAAATTAGTCCTGAAATTATAATACCGGAATAACTAAGTCCGCGTACCAAATGACCCCTTATAACCCAACCTCCTTCCCGTTGGAAGGAATTAATCAGCAGGGCTTGTCACTTATTGTAGTAGACGTCTCGACCCATTAGTTGAAAGTGATTTTTCCATAATTAGAAATGTAACCAATCACATATAATAATGGAAAACTAAAGTTGACCATATATATGGGCCAGCAACTCTACACTCTCAAAACTCCAAAGAGATTCTTTTGCAAACGATAGGGGTAAACTTCTTTTCTTGATTTTGAGAGATAACAGTTTTAGCCATCGTCTATGTATATTCAGTGTATATCAAGTATATAACCAGTGTATAATGTATACCGTTTTGATCCGCAAAACTCGGAATTTAGTACATCGTTTTAGGAGGCCCTAATTGTAAGGATTTTCATATTCAATAGACTGTAGAACATAAACAATCTAATACAAATCCTAATATTATTTCAGAATCGTAGAACTTAATGATTTTCACATTAACATACAACAACGGTATTTCAGTCAAGAAACATATCCGAGTCGGCCACAGCTTTCTTCTTGACTGGAATTAAGCGGAAGCAATTGATCTTGTATCTTGAGAAAAACTAGTTTCTCTCCCTTTTCCTTACCGTGTTTCTTTCATAATAGGTATGGATGGAGTTACGCTATTCTACTTAAAGGTAGAGAGAGGACCAACAGTTAATTAACGCATTAATCTCCCTTCCCATCAAAGTGAAGTAGTGGGAAGTTTTATCTGAAATAACTTCCCTACAACCAATACGATTTTAGCAATTATATTATTTATTAAACCAAAATATATTATAGCCACGTGGGCCAAAAACTTACATTCTCCCACTTGGCGAACGTGCCATTATTAACTTAATGGTTTAATAAATTTTTCAATCATTATGTGCACAACAAGATGCTAAATCCTCCTTTCATTGGAAACAACATTCATTGTTATTGAATAAATCAACTAATATGAGTCATGGCGTTTATACATCGCTTTATTCGATGTAGTCCCTTCCATGTACTACAATATCAGTCTATTACCCAACATAACCTTTACAACTACATAATGGTCCACCAATAATGCTTAGAATACTTGATCTTAGCCAGAACCTGTTATCATCATTCTCAACATTATGTATACAAGAGAAAGCAGGTAACAACAGAAACATATAAATAAATGAGCTCAAAGTGTCAATTTCTAAACATAATAAGGTTTTTACATAAAGTCATTCATTGCCATCGATAAGGCCCATTCTTTCAACATGTTCAACAAATGTTTTGGGCGGTAATCCTTTCTTCAAAGGATCGTCAATCATAAGTTTGGTGCTAATATGTTCAATTGACATTTTATGTTTATGGATTTCTTCTTTAATTGAAAAGTACTTCAATTCCATATGCTTAGCACCCTTTAAATACTTGTCATTTTTAGAGAAGAAGACTGCTGCAGAGTTATCGTAATAAAGTTTCAGCGGCCTAACAATACTGTCAACTAGTCCAAGTCCTGAAATAAAGTTTCGCAACCAATTAGCCTAAATCGTGGCCTCAAAGCATGCCACAAACTCAGCTTCCATAGTGGATGCAGCTATAACAGACTGTTTCACACTCTTCCATGATATTGCTCCTCCAGCTAACAGGAACAAATAACCAAATGCAGACTTTCTTGTATCCACACAACCAACATAATCTGAATCTGAATATCCAATCACATCAAGATGATCAGATCTTCTATAAGTGAGCATATGATCTTTCGCTCCTTGCAAGTATCGCAACACTTTCTTTGCAGCCTTCCAGTGGTCTATTCCTGGATCACTTTGATATCGACCCAACATCCCAACAACAAAATTGATGTCTGCTCTCGTATCATGTATAGGCATACATTAGGCTCCCAACTATTGATGCATAAGGAATATCTTTCATTTGCTTTCGCTCCAATTCATTCTTTGGACATTGATTGAGACTAAATTTATCTCCTTTCTGAATTGGAACAGGACTTGATGAGCATTTGTCCATTCTAAATCTCTCTAACATTTTATTAATATAGGCTTTCTGAGACAACCCCAACAATCCTTGTGATCTCATCTAGAATATTTCTATCCCAATCACATAGGATGCCTCTCCCATGTCTTTCATTTCAAAGTTGTTAGAGAGAAATTTCTTGGTTTCGTGCAACAAACCAAGATCATTAGTAGCAAGCAAGATGTCATCAACATACAAGACTAACATAATAAACTTACTCCCACTGACTTTCATATGTATACACCGATCTGTAGTGTTTTACTTAAATCCAAAGGTTATAATAGTTTCGTTAAACTTAAGATACCATTGTCGGGAAGCTTGTTTAAGTCCGTAAATTGATTTCTTAAGTTTACACACCATGTGTTCCTTTCCTTTAACGGAAAACCCCTAGGGTTGATCCATATAAACTTCCTCCTCTAAATACCCATTTAGAAAAGCGGTTTTCACATCCATTTGATGTAGTTCTAAGTCATAAGAAGCTACTAAAGCCATTATAATTATGAGTGAATCTTTTCTAGAGATTGGTGCAAATGTCTCCTTATAATCAATACCATCTTTATTAGTGAAACCTTTGGCAACAAGTCTGGCCTTGTGATGTTCGATGTTGCCGCTTGAGTCACGTTTGGTCTTAAAGACCCATTTACACCTGACTCTTTTGCAACCGTCTGTTAATTTAATAAGGTCTAAACTTCATTCTGTTCCATAGATTTCAACTCATCTTTCATAGTACCAATCCATTTATCAGAATTATTTCTTTCAATGGCTTGTGAAAATGAAACTGGATCATTATTAATTCCCAAGTCAATTTCTGACTCGTGTAGATATACCAAATAATCATCAAAAATAGCAGGTCTCTTTTGTCTTTAAGATTTTCTTAATGCTACTTCTTGTGGTTCATCTACTACAGGTTCATTAATTATGGCTTCATTCTGAATAACAGGATCATTTATTTGTTGTTCTTGTTGATTGTTAGGCCATACAACAACTTCAAGAACAACAATATTAGAAGAAGTGCATGGTAGATGAATCTGCAACTTAACTTCTTTAATTTCTACATTACGTGGTTCTTCACACCCACTAGCTTCACCATTCTCAATGAACCTAGCATTTCCAGTTTCAACTATTCTCGTACTATGATTAGGATGGTAAAATCTATACCCTTTTAGTTTTTTCTGGATAACCAATGAAGAAACCATTGATTTCTCTCGAATCCAGTTTCTTTTCTTGTGGGTTATAAACTCTAACTTTTGTCGGGCAACCCTAAACTTGCAGGTGCCTTAAACTAGGTTTTCTACCAGTCCACAGTTCAAAATATGTCTTTGGAACTGCTTTACTAAGAACCCTATTTAGCAAATAAACAACAATCCTTAAAGCATACATCCACAACGGGTTAAGATGAATTACTTAACATACTCCTAACCATATCTATTAATGTAAGGTTACCTCTTTCTGCTACACCATTTTGTTGTGGTGTGCCAGGCATTATGTATTGAACAAATATGCCCCGTTTTTCAAGAAATCTAGCAAATGGACCAGGGTATTGTCCTGTTTCATCATATCTTCCATAATACTCACCACCTCTGTCTGACCTGATTATTTTCACCTTTCTGACTTTCTGTCTAGTTGTCTTTCAACCTCATTAATAAATACCTCAACGACATTTACTGCTTGATATTTTTCATGCAACAAATAGACATATCCATAACGTGAAAAATCATCAATAAAGGTGATAAAGTATTTTTCCTTACCGAAAGATGCGATATTAAAAGGACCACATATATCGGTGTGTATAATTTCAATAAGTTGTGTGCTTCTTGTGGCTCCTTTCTTTGTGTGTCTTGTTTGTTTTCCTTTAATACAATCAACACAAAATATTAAGGTCTGTAAAATCTAACTCTGGAAGAATTTCATTCTTAACTAATCTTTCCAGTCTTTCTTTGGGTGTGTGACATAAACGTTTATGCCACAAGTAAAGAGATTGTTTCTTCACCAAACTTCGTTTGTTTCCAACATTATGATGCAGAGTTAAGAGTGTTTCGGCAAATAGATTATCAAGATTCAGTTTTGTATCAGCTATCACAAAGAATACCAGTACCAATGAGATGATTATGCTTAAACAAACTAAAACATCTATTACCGAAATTAAAAGAGTATCCAGTCTTATCCAACTTAGCTAAAGAAATTAAATTTCTTGAAAGAGAAGGTACATAACAAGTTTCAAATAAATCTAAGTGATGGCCGGTATCTAGGATCAAACGATAAGTCTCGATAGCTTCAACTGGAGCATTTACTGTATTCCCCATGTACATATATTTTTCATTTTTGTTTATGATCCGTGTTGTAAGGAATCCCTACATCGTATTAGAAACATGAACAGTGCAAGCAGAGTCAAGCCACCAAGTATTATAAGGAACTTCAGTTAAATTTGATTCGAGACATGTAAAAGCACTAGGCTCACCTTTCTTCTCGAACCATGCCTTAAATTTCTGGCAATCTTTCTAAAAGTGTCCAGGTTTTCCACAGAAACGGCACTTATCATTCTTGTGTTCCTTCTTACGTACTTGAGAGGAGGACTCATTAACATTATGTTGCCTGTGTTTTCCCTTACCATGTTTCTTTCCTTTGTTTCCAGCTCCTTGATGACTTACAAGGTTAATAGAGTGGATTCCTTGATTCTTCAGCCTTGTTTCCTCCTGAACCGGCATTCCGTGCAATTCATGCACATTCCATTTGTCTTTCATAGTGTTGTAGTTCATTTGGAAAGGGCCATACTCAGACGGTAATGAGTTGATGGTGAATTGTACAAGAAAATTTTCATCCACTTCCATTCCCAAAGTCTTAAGTCTTGCTACTATGTTTGTCATTTCAATGACATGCTCATGCATGGTACGTGAACCATCAAACTTCATGGTGGTCAAAGTACCCATTAGTGTCCCAGCAAGAGACTTATCAGCAGTTTGGGAGCATTCTTCCACAAGTTTATGAAGTTCTTTGGCACTTTCAGTTTTGGGAAGAGTAGTCTTAATTTTGCCTGCAATATTCATTCGCATAAACATTAGGCCTAATCTGTTAGATTAGTCCCAGTGCTTATAATAGAAACTTTCTTCAGCACGGCTAGTATCAGTAATAGCAGTTGGCTTCTCAGTGTAAAGTACAACATCAAGATCTAAGACTCCAAGATGGAATTTGATCTGTTCGCACCAATCTGAGAAGTTAAGTCCATTAAAGGTCGTAACAGAGTGCGAATGAAGAGCAAATGCTGCAAATAGAACATGCTCATTCGTTAATGCTTTGAATTATGAATTTAAACACATTATCAGATTCAGAAACGGTTTCTTATAGACTTAAGTGTACTTTGATGCTCACCTTTGGGCTGAACATCAAAATACTAACTCTAAACACAATGATGCTTAAATATGATTCAACAAAATTTGATAATCTTTAATGCACCAATTAGAAATATTCAATATCTTTGGATAAATAAATGAAACTAACGGCGCATCTAAATTATCACTTTAATATTTATAATTATAAGAACAAACAATCAACCTTTGGGCGATCCATAAATGTCTTATAACCAAAACTTCAATTTACCCATAAGTGTTATATCTTTTATAAGCATCAAGGTGAATGAGTAACTGAATATAGATTCAACCTTTATTTTGGAATTAATCTTCAAAGATTCGACCACTTTGGTGATTAACGAATCTCATATATATAATTACAAGTATTGTGAAAGTTATACTATTAACTATAATGGATGGCCATAAGCAGTAAACTAAATAAAGCTCATCCAAGGGTTTTTTTTTTTTTTTTTTTTTTTTTTTTAATTTTCAGTAATACACAGATACATTATATCTGGTAATCAAAATCACTTCAAAATATCCATCATTGAAGCAACTCAAAATAAGTTTATTAGGGGCAGTTCACGTTCTCATTTAATGAACTCTATTCATACATATGTACCTTTCATGTGAATATACAAATTGAAAATTTCTACTGGCTAATTCGTTCAAGAGAACCAACAATGATAAATAGCATATTTCAAGAGTCAGTTCCCTTTATGTTTACGTCAATTTCCACTACAACGTATAATAGCGGGTCTTATAGCATTAATCTTCATTACAATAATTAATTTAATCATGTGATTCTTTCACATAGATTACATGTTGAAATCTTCTGAAACAAAAAATTGTGCCCCTTTGAAACACGACTTCATGTTTAAAGCATCAAATTAACTTCTTACTTGCTGAGCAAAAAAATCATGAAATCATGTAGTAACTAAATACGCAGCAGTCATTGACACATAACGTTAGGTTTTTCGGTTTTTCCTTCCTACGTGCAATTGGATTAATAAAACCCAATCCAATTTGGACCAGGACACTTTTGCCCAAAAATTCCTCTATATATAGGATCAATTTAGGTATTATTTTCAGAACACAAGAGTGAATTCATAGCAGCCATATAGAGAGAAAAACATGAGAGAGAAAATAGATTTTCGTCCAAAAATTTTCTGCTACAACAGTCCGTTGTAAATTGCGTTTCCCGATTCGTTAACCGTTGGATCGTGTTGAAATTTGAACTTGGGGTTCTCCACATCTGGTTCTTCGATTTCAATGGTGAAGATCGGATTTTGTGGTCTGTAACTCTAGTTATCGAGTATGAATAGTAGCTTGGTTTTGGGGGTGATTTCTCTCCTTTTCTTCACTAGTTTTGGTGCTATCTTTCACTACTAAAAAAAAAGGATTTCCCGACCTCCAAAAATGGCTATTTCCGACCTCATGAGGTCGGTTTTGGGCAAAGACCGACCTCAAAACCGACCTCAAGAGTAGGTCGGAAAATAGTGGGTCGAAAATATTACCGACCTCATGAGGTCGCAAAAAACCGACCTCATGAGGTCGGTAATTTTTTAAGTCGGATATTAGTTGGTCAAAGTACCGACCTCATGAAGTCGGTATAATAATATATATTTTTGTTTTTACAAAATCATTACCGACCTCACGAGATCGGTATACTAACTTATTTTTTATTTTACTTTAAAACTTTCTGACCTCATGAGGTCGGTAAATCATATGAATAATATAATTATATGAGTTTACCGACCTTCTGAAGTCCGTAATTTGTATGAATAAATAATATTGTTTTAGATTACCCACCTCGTGACGTCGGTAATTTGCAATTTCTGAATTTTTTTTGTAGAAAACCGACCTCATGAGGTCGGTATTTTGTAATTTCTAGAAATTTTGCAGAAACCTGACCTCGTGAGGTCGGTAATTTGCACTCTGGGAAAATTTTGCAAAAAACCGACCTCATGAGGTCGGTATTCTGCAAAAAAAAAATAGCAGAATCTAGCTGCTTTTGCAGCTACCCCTGTCAAGATGAAAACAATTTTATACTCAACTAAAACCAGCTCAAATAGCTGACAACAATTCACCAAACTACTACAAATACATAAAACATTAAACCACTTCAACAAACACATATTACAAGCACCGCATCAAATTTAATTCAAAACTACTTCAAAATTGAATCAAAACATCATTCAAACATTCACAAGAAACATTAAAATACTTCAACCTTCGCAAACATCCACACAACATTAAACTACTTCAACCCTCGCAAACATCCACAAAACATTAAACTAGTCTACACTAAGTTAGCCTGCAACATTAGACTAATTCCCCCCTCGCAAACATCCACAAAACACTTATACAATCAACAAATTCACCACGACATTAACTTTTGCTCCATGGCAACAACACTCACTCTATCGAACGACTCGGTATTGGAAGCTGCGTGTTGGGTGGCTGAGTAAGAAGAAACTTCGCCTTTGATTGTTGATATTGATTCTGAATTTAAAAGGTAAAATTAGCAACCAACATAAATCTCAAATTTAACACAAAAACTATCAAACATTAAGTAAACAACCAAGTGTAATCAAGATTTCATAAAAGAAAACCATAGAGATTGGTTGAAGTGCTACAACAAATATTGCTATAAGAAAATTGATACAAAGGACTTAAATACAACTGCAATGTATACTTAACATCTACAAGCTCTCAACAGAAAAGGTAAAAGCAAATCCTTGTACTGGAACTTGAGAGCAATAACTCAAAAGAATGTGCTGCAAACATGTAAATATAACATTTGTTTTCTTAAAAAATGCAACAAACTAAAGTATGACATGTTCCAATAAGGCCAAGGATATTGGAGGAGTGTACATATTTCAGAAGTTGTCACTAAGACACTCTCAAGTCTCAAAACCACTAGAGTTGACTATGCCTTCAAAAATTAGTTTGTTGATCTGTTTATTCATTTGTGTATTGCTGCTACTAGTGTTACAAGCCAAAATATAGGGGTCTATGAGATTAAGAAAGGAGATTTCTCTGTTAAGGTTACAATTATGGTGCCAGGATCATCTCCATTTTTCTTCCTGATAAGAATGGTATGTCTGTCTTTTACCTAATCAATCCCATATTTTGGGAAACATATTCCTATTTTTACACATGTTACTGTTTCAGTTTTCTTGATGAGTACTGTTTTCTGTAAGTTTTTGAAGAAATCAGTCTTATCTTGTCTTACTTTTTTCCAAGAAAAATAGATGATGTTGCTCTTGGATATGACACCATTGAGGAATACAAGGTTAGTTTGTTCTATTTTAGTGATCTATCTGAATTTCCTCTTTTCTAGAAACTTTTTAGCTCATTTTCTCATTGAGGTAAAGATTAGAGAAAGAGAATAACATATATCTTGCCTTCCATTTCTTGGATTTTCCTTCTATTTTGTTACATTTCACTTGGTTCTCTATGATTCGATAGCAATTGTGCCATGCCAAAATTCATAGCCAATTATGAACAAAATCAATTAGTAACTCTTTCCTAACAAACACTGTGTCTCTAGTCTATAATATCTAACTTAAACATCAATTCCTGATAAGAATGGCTCATAGGATGCCCCTTAGCTAAAAACCAACCATACTTCTTATTTGTTCTTGTTTGTGTTTTTGTTTCTATTTAACTAAATAATGTCCCCTTTCTGGATACATTGATGAAAGTGATTTAGGAAGGTTTTTGGATCAAATAAAACCTACAACCAAATGCAGTTTATTGCATACTACAACAAAACGACTACACATTGAAGAAGAGGCAGCAACCAAATTTCACAAATGTTTCTCATCCAAAACTTTCAACTTGTAAAATATGTAAAATAAAAGGATGCCTACGTAGGTCCGCTCAGCCCGTTCCTCACACCATTCGTCTGGTTCATCGATGTTTTTCTTCTTCTTCTTCACGTGAGTGATCATGAATTCCTCATCTTAAGACACTGGTGTAATTTATTCTTCGGAAGATATATCATTATTCAGCCACTAACTCAGTTTGCAGACATTACTGATCATGAAAGGAAAATGGGCATGTCAATTTCACATTTTTATGAAAAGCCAAATCACCAGTTGCCCTATAGCAAATTACATATCTATGAATGGAAGCAGAACTGAAATTAAGAAGCTGAAATAAGAGAAAGTTATCAAAGAAATGTACCGTTCCAGTTTTGGTAGCCAGAAAAGAAAAAAGTATGGTGCTCCTTTTACTACTTTACACATTTTCGATTTTAGTCCATGGTTACAATGCTCAGTTAACTTCACACTCAAACACCATCCATGGCAAAATCCCAACTAAAAAAGGGTTCTTTAACAGAGATGAAAATTCAAACAACCACTGATTTGTCTTTCCATAAGAAAAATATTTAGTCTTGCCTAATCCATCAAATTACTTTTCTAGCCACATAGGTGGGTTAAAATACATATTACAATCTTTCAACAATATTCTTAAATTTACATTTCATATCAGATTCTAATTCATATAAAGAATTCCAGCTGGACCCCTAAATCAACCCCTTCCGATTTTCTAGCTGAAAAATTTCTACTTCTAAATCTCTTCCTGCCAACCCAAACAAATCCTTTCATTTCACATAAGCTGTTTTATTTTTCCTCACTTTGATTCCATAACTTCAAGGATTACACAGTACTTTGCATACTTCCAAAAGATTGAGGACAGATCTTAAAAGCTGCTTCTGTTACAAATGGAGAATAGTAGAAGTCAAATTACTTCTCTAGCCAGCTTCTTCCCACTCCTTTACCCACTAATTCATTTTTCTATAATTTTGCACTCAAGAATGGTGAAAACCAAATATCCCATACATTAGAAAGACATTCAAAATTGAAACAACTCGCATTGACCCATACAAAGAAGAGAAAAACAAAACCCAACTATTTTGCTTAAGGCAACGACACTACTTTACATGGTGAACAAATTTCTTAGCCAGAAAAAGAAAGAAAGCATACCTCAAATGGCTGGCCGTGGACGGCGACGGAGACGGCGTTAGTGGGTAGGGACGGCGGCGACGGTGACCGACAGGAACGATGATGGTGATGGCGTGATTAGGGTTAGAGAGAGGGAGAGAAAACATGAGAGGAAGAGAGATAGAGAAATGTAAAAAATAAGGGTTTGGGAACGAGTATAGGAACGGGTATAATGGGTCTTTATTTGACAGATTATACCGACCTCATGAGGTCGGTATAAGTAAAATATTTTATTTTTTATTTAAAATAATACCGACCTCGTGAGGTCGGTATTCTTTTAAATTAAATATATTTTTAATTTAAAAGAATACTGACCTCACGAGGTCGGTATTATTTTAAATAAAAAATAAAATTATTAAATATACCGACCTCACGAGGTCGGTATTATTTTAAATAAAAAATAAAATATTTTACATTTATCATCAAATAAATTCCCGACCTAGTGAGGTCGGTATATTATTTTTTCAAATTTTGATACAATATTACCGACCTCATGAGGTCGGTTTATTTTTTAAAAAATTAAAAAATACGTATTACGACTTTACCGACCTCATGAGGTCGGTTTTTTTTCCGACCTCAACTGAGGTCGGTTTTTTGAGGTCGGTAAAAGGTGTTCTTTTAGTAGTGTTTTATGTATTATTGCTCCGTGCTTGGCTTTGTTGTTGTAGTCATTTGGAGAACATTGTTGTAACTCTTGTTGATTTTAGTGGAACTTTTGTATGCCGGAGGTCCCGTGGATGTTTCCTCTTCCCCTTGAAGGGGTTTTACCACATAAATTTGGTGTCTCTTGCATTCGATTTATTTTTGCTTGCTTTGCTATTTTATTGTTGGTATAGCTGCTGCCCGAATTTCCATTTGTGCTAGTGTTTATTGTCTTCTCTTGATTCAAATAGTGTGGGAAGTTTCGAATTGGGTATTTCTTCCGCTGTTACCTCATTGTGCAATTTGGTTATTGCTTGTTTCTTCCCAACAAAGTGGTACCAGAGCTTGTGGTTGTATTTGGTTGTGTTGATCGTCTATTTGAATGATGGAGGCAACTATGATCAAGATGGTTTGCTTAAATAGCAGTAATTACCATATTTGGAAAAGCAAGATGAAAGATCTTCTATTTGTCAAGAAATTGCATTTACCTGTGTTTGCTTCTAAGAAAATCGAGTCTATTGAAGATGAGGATTGGAAATTTGAGCACTTACAGGTTTGTGGCTATATTAGGCAATGGGTTGAAGATAATGTTCGAAATCATATTGTGAATGAGACAAATGCTAAAAGCTTGTGGGAAAAGCTAGAGACACTTTATGCTTCGAAGACTGGCCATAATAAGTTGTTCCTACTGAAACAATTGATGAATGTTAGATACAAAGAGGGCAGTCCTATTTCTGATCATATCAATGATTTTCAGGGTGTTCTTGATCAGCTGTCTGGAATAGGTGTCAAGTTTGATGAAGAAATACAGGGACTTTGGCTTCTTAATACTCTACCAGACTCTTGGGAAACTCTTCGAGTTCCTTTGACTAATTCTGCTCCCAGTGATGGTGTAACTATGGAATATGCTAAGAGTGGTGTTTTGAATGAAGAGATGAGAAGAAGATCTCAAGCTTCGTCTTTTTCAACTTCACACTCCGATGTTTTGGTTATTGAAGACAGGGGGAGAAGTAACTATAGAGGTCAGAATGATAGAGGCAAAAGTAGAAGCAAGTCAAGATCCTCCAGGTACAAGAATATTACATGTGACTATTGTCACTTGAAAGGGCACATCAAGAAACATTGCTACAAGTTTAAGAGAGACTAGAAAAGGCAAAAGAAAGAAGGCGCTACTGAAAATCGT
Source organism: Lycium barbarum (assembly GCF_019175385.1). Lineage (NCBI taxonomy): Eukaryota > Viridiplantae > Streptophyta > Magnoliopsida > Solanales > Solanaceae > Lycium > Lycium barbarum. Next base: position 14,899,750 of record NC_083342.1, read on the forward strand.
GTTGTTGTTGCTACTAAAAATGATCTTCTTGTTACTTGTGGTAAAAATAATATCAATCTTGTTTGTGATGAGTCTACCTGGTTTGTGGATTCAGGTGCCACTTCTCATGTCACGCCAAAGAAGGAATTATTTTCTTCTTATACTTCGGGTAATTTTGAAATGTTACGAATATGCAATGATAGTGAGGTTGAGGTATTTGGTAATGGCACAGTTTGCTTGAAAAGTAAGAATGGTTCGACGTTGGTTCTTAACAATGTCAAGCATGCTCCAGATGTTCGTTTGAATTTGATTTCTGTAGGAAAGCTTGCAAACTGTTGGTGGTGGCCAGTGGAAGCTAATTAGAGGTTCAATGGTTGTGGCTCGAGGTTACAAGATGTCTGACTTGTACTTATTTTAGGGCTCCATTTGTGGTGACTCAGTAAATTTGGTGGAGAATGATACTTCATCATAATTATGGCATAGAAGGATGAGTCATATGAGCGAGAAGGGAATTGATAACTTGGCTAAGAAGAATTTGCTTTCTGGAGTTAAACAAGCAAAGTTAAAGAGATGTGTTTATTGCTTAGCCGGGAAACATAAAATAGTTTCTTTTAAGAGCCATTCACCTTCAAGAAAGCTTGATTTGTTGGAGTTGGTACTTTCTGATTTATGTAGTCCATTTAAAGTAAGCTCTCGTGGTGGTGCAGTTTACTCTGTGACTTTTATTGATGATCATTCTCGCAAACTCTGGGTATTTCCTTTGAAGTCTAAGGATCAAGTATTTGATGTGTTCAAGACTTTTCAGGCCTTGGTTGATAGACAGACAGGGAAAAAACTAAAATGCATCCGCTCAGACAATGGTGGTAAATACATTGATCCTTTTGATAATTATTTTAGACAGCAGGGCATTCGGTATCAGAAAACTCCTCCAAAGACTCCTCAGTTAAATGCTTTAGCAGAGAGGATGAACAGAACTCTAGTTGAGAGGGTTAGATGCTTGCTTTCAGATGCTAAGCTGCCAGATTCATTTTGGGCAGAAGAACTTAATACTGCTGCTTATGTTATCAATTTATCTCATACTGTTGCGTTGGATGGTGATGTCCCTGACAGAGTTTGGTTTGGTAAGGATGTCTCTTATACTCATCTGAGAGTCTTCGGGTGTAAGGCTTTTGTGCATGTTCCTAAGGATGATGGTTAAAGCTGGAAGTTAAAACCAGGCAGTGTATCTTCATTGGTTATGGTCAAGACGAATTTGGCTATCGTTTCTATGATCCAGTTGAGAAGAAACTTGTTAGAAGCCGTGTTGTTGTGGTCTTTGAAGACCAGACAATTGAAGATTTTGATAAAGTTGAGAAGGTTGATTCTCAGAGCAATAAGAGCTTAGTTGATGTTGATCCAGTTCCTGTGACTATTGCACATTCAAAATAATGAAGATTAAGTTGATAATGTAAGATAGTGATCATGTTCAGAATGACCAGCATGATGTTGTTGATGCTCCAGTGGAAGATGATGTGGTTGGCCAGCAACCAGCTGCTATTGATGGTCCAGAGAGTTCTCTCAGAAGATCTATTAGAGAGAAAGTACCTTCATCTTGTTATTCTCCCAATGAGTTTGTACTCTTGACTGATGGGGGAGAACCTGAAAGTTTTGATGAGGCCATGGATAGTAAAGAAAAAGAAAGGTGGTTTGATGCTATGCAAGATAAGATTAAATCCTTGCATGATAATCATACATTTGATTTGGTTAAGCTTCCTAGAGATAGAAAAGCTTTGAAAAACATGTGGGTTTTTAGGGTGAAACATGAAGATGGTAACCCAGTTCCACGGTACAAGGCTAAATTGGTTGTCAAGGGCTTTAATTAGAAGAAGGGAGTTGATTTTGATGAAATCTTTTCTCCATTTGTGAAGATGTCATCCATTCAGGTTGTTCTGGGCTTGGCTGCAAGTCTAGATTTAGAGTGTTACTTGATCACCGGGATGGCGGTTTCCTCCACATAGCCGAGAGGGGGAGAATTGTTAGGTTTTTGGGTTTTCCCTCCCTATATGGAATTGGATTAATAAAACCTAATCCAATTTGGACCAGACCATAGTTGCCCAAAAATTCCTCTATATATAGGATCAATTTAGGTCTTATTTTCAGAACACAAGAGTGAATTCATAGCAGGCATATATAGAGAAAAACGTGAGAGAGAAAACAGATTTTCGTCCAGAAATTTTCTGCTACAGCAGTCCGTTTTAAATTGCTTTTCCCGATTCTTTAACCGTTGGATCGTGCTGAAATTTGAACTGGAGTTTCTCAACATCTGGTTCTTAGATTTCAATGGTAGAGATCGGATTTTGTGGTTTGTAGCTCCAGTTTTCGAGTACGAACAGTAGCTCAATTTTTGGGGTGATTTCTCTCCTTTTCTTCACTAGTTTTGGTGCTATCTTTTATGTATTGTTGCTCCATGCTTAGCTTTGTTGTTGTAGTCATTTGGAGAACATTGTTGTAACTTTTGTTGATTTTAGTGGAGCTTTTGTGGGCCGGAGGTCCTGTGGATGTTTCCTCTTCACCTTAAAGGGGTTTTACCACGTAAATTTAGTGTCTCTTGCATTCGATTTATTTTTGCTTGCTTTGCTATTTTATTGTTGGTATAGCTGCTGCCCGGATTTCCATTTGTGTTAGTGTTTATTGTCTTCTCTTGATTCAAATAGTGTGGGAAGTTTCGACTTGGATATTTCTTCCGCTGTTACCTCGTTGTGCAAATTTGGTTATTGCTTGTTTCTTCCAACACATAAATCATAATTTACATCTTATGCAAAAGGTTTCTTTATTACTGAACCAGTAATTGTGAAATTCCTAAAGTACATAATAATATACACTGAATTTACAGTGATATTAATGCTAAAAAGTTTAACATAAAAGAAAGTTAAGGTTATCTTTTTCGTTGTGCTATCTGTTTGGTTGCTGTGTAGTGTAAAAATTATTAATTTTAACGTGGGAGCTAGCAAAAATGCATAAGTGAAATTGACTATAGTGCTCCGTTTACCTTATCTTTTACAATTGAAGTGCTTTTTTAATTGCTTCTTTCTCTATCACCTCAACTCCAAGAGAATTTTCTTTAACCAAAAAAAAAAGAAAAAGAAAAGATGGAACTTGTTTACAGTTTAATTCATAGCTTCATTTTTGTTAAATATGGATCTTGGGCCTAACTCACACCCCAAAAGCAGATCAAAAGAAGGAGGAGCCCAAGCCATATAAGGAACACATGGTTCTCATCCTTCAACCGATGTGAGATTCATTCCCTTCATCAATTTTCTTTCAGTGTGACCATTGATGTGGAAGGGCTACACAAGTCAATATCTCATATCATGGTTAGAATATCAACTCTTTAAGGTCAAATGAACCCTAGCTCCCCACCCCCACAAGCAACAAAGATCATAACATTATTGAAGACATTATACCAGAACCACTAGTTAGATTATCTTTTAGATCTTCTCCTATCTCCCTTTCTTCTTTTATAGAAAAAGACAAAGTTTAAAGTTATGGGCAAGGTTGGAATCTTGATTGACCCCCATTGAAGTTTAAGATCATTTTCCTTTTGCACATCAGTTGAACTACTTGTTGTATAGATTCTTTTGGGACATCTAAGCCGAAAGGGTACAGTAAAACTGATCATATATCTCGGATCATTGTTTTTCTAACTTTCTCATAGTAGCTAAACTGGGAACATGAGATTCACTCCCTCACCATCTCTATAGTGACCTATGGTCCTAATTTTTATAAATATTTTAATTTTAGACCGTGGAGAACAAGGATAGAAGCAATGGGTATGCCCAAAGCTTTAGAAACTTATACTGAGGTTAGGCACTTCATACCTCGGGTGCATGTATTTTCCTTTTGGTTATTAATATACAAGGTAGGGGTGAAGCCTAACCCCCCACCATGAAGGTGGCTTTAAATAAAATAAAAAATAATAAAAAAAAAAATAGTTAGAGTTTCTAAATATAAAAAATATATATGTCATTTAATCTGAAAGAGATTAAACAGGAAATAATGTCATACAAGCAAAATTTAAGGGATAGACAAGTTTTATGTAACCCTTCAATTTTAGTCATCCATCTCACTAAGCTAGCTAGTGCTATAGTGCCAAACTCTTGTTAGTGTCGATAGTAATTGCGAAGAGAAAAGAAAACAAGTTATCACTTATTGGTAGACTGATCGGTTATTTGGTCGGTGGAAGAAGAATAATAATTTCGGGATAAAATGTAGGATTATTTTATTCCGAGTTTGGTTATCGGTATTAATTAGTTTCGGATTAATTTTATCCACTATTTGTACTAAAATTGTGGGACTGAATGTGAAACAAAATAATATCATCACAAAAGTCTTTATTTTATTTGTTAAATTTATATCAATTGAAACTATGTCAGAGACGGATTGGAGAGAGTACAACCTAAAATAATTTGTGTCAACCTTGTGGTCCACTTCGTCATTTAACAGCAATTTCTTCCCCTCTATGATCCGTTGACCATAAGGAGACTTTTAATAGATCTTTTAGTGCTGAAAAAAAAGTGTAGCCCATGCAAATGGCTGCATGTGCTTGCTAAGTGTGCTAGAGCCTAGAAAGTGAAAGTTGAGGGGTGAAGAAGTCACAACAAAAAAGTCAAAATAGTGTAGTGCAAGAAAATGAAAGTTGAGGGGTGAAGAAGTCACACGAAAGTCCAAATAGTATACTGTACTCTTAGGTGACTTTTGCTCGACAATTTTGAAGAAAAGCAATTGGATGGTGGCTTTGGAAGAAAAGCAATTGGAAAGACAAGAAAAAAAAAATCAAATTTTCGCAAAAACTGATTTCAATTAAACGCCAGGAATTTTTTCCTTCAATTTTTAAAATTGAAAACCTTTTCTTTCATTGACGGAATAAATAGCTTACATATTAATTTAGTGTAATTTGAACGACTTAAATTACTAATTTTCTTTTCTAGATAAGTTGCTCATATTTAGTGTACAAAGTAAAAACTTATACTATTGATTTGATTGTGTAATTCTTGTTACTTAATAGAAAAATCCACTTGTCAAGATTGTGGAAAAGGGCAAGGCGCAGTTAGGTTGCACACTTGCACCCATAAAATTGGCAAACTAGGAAAAATAACTGGAATTAATAAAGAAAGACTACGTTATTAATTGCTGCATTGCTAAAGCAATCTTTTCTATATCAAAACCAAACGTTAGGCCAGTGCTCAATATCCGAAAAAGGTAAAAACTGATAGTAACTATTATTCTTATAATAAAGACATTTTGTATCTTCCATATAACAGAGATGACTATAAATAATTTAGCACATGATTAATAATAGCTTGTTTGGCCAAAATTTTTGGTTTTTTTTAAAGAGAGTTGGAGTATTTGGTCAAACTTTTAGGAAAACAAATAAGTGCTTTTGAGTAGTAACGATGGGCTGAAGAAAAAAAAAAGTTTTCCCTAATAAAACTTTTGGAATCGTGGCCAAGCACAAATTCGCGCTATTATATTTGTATTTTTTCTTTCAAATTAATTAATCAAACACAAACTGTTAATTTTCGAGAAAAAAAAACTGAAAAACACTTTTCAAGATAAACAAATTTTAGAAAGTTGACCAAATAGACTATTAACTCCTCAAAAGTCGGGGATGGCTGTAGAATTTATGGTGGTGTGCCCTGCAAGATTTTGTTTATAAAACAACATTGCTATGATTTTTATTTTTGCAATTCATGGCGATACTATCATGATTTTGAGTATTTTCAACTTTTACATGTGCACAGTGCACTCTTCTAATAATGGCCATAATCTTATGAAACAGTGTGAATAACTACTTATCTATTGTCATTTCTCGATCATTTACAGAAATGAACTGCCAAAGCCAAAATCTAAAAGCAATTATTCTAAGTGGAGGAAACTGTTTTCATTTTCGACCCCATTTGACAAAATCAGAACCTACAGTAAAAAATGGGTCATTGAGGACAAAACATTTCACAATCGTTTTATTGCAAATTTTCACCAGAAGAAAAAATGCACCTTGTCTATTCTTTCTTCTATATTCCAAACGAGAAAGAGACATGAGTGCATTTCACATAGTAGGATATATGATTAATGTTTATAGGTGTGCATTATTTGTGGGTGCTCTGGCCCTAGCACATAGGATGCTCTTCTCCTCAGTTTCTTCATTTTTATTACTAATAGCTCGGCTCTCTGGCCGATTGATCACGTTAAACATATAGTAGGCGTTTGGATATGCGATTTTCTCTTGAGATGAAATCATGAGATGAAATCAGCGTTTGGACATGCGATTTCATCTCTGATTTCATCTCATAAGATGAAATCTCAAATCATCCAAAAAGGCAGAATTTGGGATTTGAAATCACGATTTCAAAAAAATATAAATGTAAACCCATACGTTTATATTTTGTAAAAAAAGACCATAAGTTGGTAGATATATTTACCAATCATGTTTACCAACCATTTGTATTAAATATTAATCTGCAAGTTGGTAAAATATATTTACCAATCATGTTTACCATGTGGGAGTATTATATTAAAGAGTAGTTTTATTACTATTCATGTTAAATTTTCCTTTTTATTGAATTGAAGTTTGATCAATTGATGTTGTATTTTTTAGAAAGTCCTTCTAGTAACGTATTAATTTTATTATAAACTATGATTTACTCATTTGGTAAGATTGTATAAGAATTGGAATATTTTGACGGTTTCACAACTTGTGGAGTTTTTATGTTTATAAAAAAAACTGTAACTTAAGAAATCCAAATTGCATGTCCAAATATGAGATGAAATCATGTCCAAATGGCTCCATAATCAAGGGGGAAGACATGTCAAACTGGTTAGAGGTGAACCATGGGAGGTGTCCTCTAATTTTGGCCCATTCTTTAGTTGACTCAGTTATGGATGTTCGTAAAAAATGAATATCGGGCAGACCTTCTTAATTATTGTGAGAATTAACCTTAATTCATGAGTCGTAGGGAGGGACTTATAATGTCACCACTAATAGAGACTAAAACAAGTTTTGAACTCGAAAAGGGTGCATGGCAAAGAATAATAAATTGACTTATTATACAAACTAGGAATAATGATATATTGACAACATTTTGAGTAACTCCTCAACCTAAAATTCCACTCGAAAGAAGCAGGGACCATAATAGCTGTCAAATTTTTTACTGGTACATGAACAACTCTATGGACCGATGCATTAATCGCTAGAAGAAGAACGAGTTTTTTGGGTGGAACTGAACATTGCCTAGTGCAGTTTGAACTGTGAAGTTGCACTTGGACAACATGTCCATGAGTCATGCGCAAGGATGACATGCACCAATCAAGAAAACAAAGGAAAAGAATAGATATTAGCTTATTTTATCTTATCTTTTGGAAGAAAGAAATATTTAGTTCCAAGTTTTCTGCCTAGTTTTGGTCCTTTCTATTTGTGCAGCTACATACATGTTCACAAAAGAATAAAATCTCTGAATGCTATCATGTTGTTTGGCAAAATAAATTAAAAAGGTTTAGATATATTATTCTTAGCATGATATTCCATATCTGCCTCATTGTTATCTAGTTCGTCATTCATCAATTAATTGAACTTACATCGATCATCACACAGCTTATAAATGAGGTGTTTTTATTAGGGTAATCAATAATCAAAATTATCAATAATAAACCAAATGACAGCAATACTAATTCTTTCAAAGAAAAAAAAGGAGTCAATTCTGATTGTTTGGTACAGTGATGGATGCATGGTGATCACATGTAAGTTGAAATAAGCCAATATTCCTACTAATTATGGACTTTTTGTTGTAATAATCTTGTAAAATAAGTGATTATCTAAATGGATCAGTACTTAATTAAAATAATGGCAGTAAATTACACTTCTAGATTTCATATCGTCTATGGGGTACAGTAAGTTATGTACGTGGTTGTGGTTTTAACCTAATAAGATACTATTAGTTTTATAAAGTTCATAAATACATAAAACCTTACGGAGTAATGTGTAGCCGTCAAAGTTAATGGTTTAGTCAGCTTCTCCGTTGATTTCCAACTTTTCTTTTCTATAGTTGACTTTTAATTATAACATCTTGTACTTGGGATCGAGGGGGCGGCTTATGCAGCTTGTAAAGAAAAAAGTATTTTGAAAATGATGGCTTTTATGGCAAATTGAAAATCATATATCATATTTCGGTGCAAATATCAAGCTGTAAATCAATAAGATCCAATGTTAAGTCTCTTTCAACTTCAAGTTTAATTGTTACGATACCAGAGTGAATATAATCTCCACCGAACATGAGTAACGCTTAAAAATTCTCAAGCAATGAAGAAGGCTAGGCCACAGAGAGAGAGAGACTTAAAAGACAATGTTCACTGATCAATTTTCGTCCTGCCTTTGAAAAATAGATATATTACGAGTTTTTAAAAGGGGTAAATTCACAAGTTACCACTTTGTGGTTATGGAAAGTGGCTCTAAGCTCGCCCCTATATAGAGCAAGCCCAATCGCCCAATAGCCTTTTCTGGGAGAAGTTTGTGCACGGATTGTCCTTCAAAAGCACTGGTCTTTAATTTTTGCCTCTCATATATGTGGTCTTTAATTTGCCCCTTGCTACTCTAACAAAAATATACAGACCCGCTTCACTCGACATAATTTCTGTAACATTTTTATCTTTAGATATTGAGCTTTTGCCTATATGAGCCAAAGTTCCGTAGGAATTAAGTTATGCGGCATAAGTTGTGTAGTATTTTCCAGATTATCTTGAGTGTTGAAAAAGTTGCCGTGTCCGGCATAACTTGTGATATGTTAAGATACATATGCCGAGCGAAATCTAAACTTATGCCGTTTTTCAGATTATGTTGAGTGTTGAAAGTTTTGACGTGTCCGTCATAACTTGTGGGATGTTATAATATGTATGTCGATTTACATGTAAACTTTAATTTGCCGAGTGAAATCTAAATTTATGCCGGCCCAAAAATGCTGAAGGGCAAAACTTAAAGACCGCTCCAAAATAGGGGCATTTGTGCGAATGGCCTTTTCTGGGAAATTACTCCTCCGACGAATGATTTTCCCTTCAAATGGATTGATCTTTAATTTTTGTCCTTTAACAATCGAACTTATGCCGAGGAAGGCATAAATTCTTTAGTCATACGGGCATAATTTCTGAGATATTATGATTCGAAAATATAAATTTATGGCCCACGAAATAACTATTTATTATGAGGGGTAAAAAATTAAAGACCAGCACAAAATAGGGGTATAAGTGTCAACGACCCGGTTACTCTTTGAGAGGATCACAAGAAGATGCAAGAGGGCTTGAGGATAAAAGGGTATATTTCTCTAGAAACTGCAAACATTCAAGCACTCAATTGCATTTTCCCACAAGTATTCAATATCAAGAATGACGACAAATTAAATCTCAAGGCGTTCAAGATCGATGTTACTTATTCGTGACATAATTAATGTTCGTGAAAACTATAAAAAAAAACGTTTGTGATGAAATAATCAGGTTCACATTCAGAATAAAATTCAGATTCAATATTAAGCTACAAGTCTTTGAGTTCAAACACAACTCAAACAAATTCAAAAACACCCTCAAGCCCTTGAGCCAATTGTTGAAGAGGAGAATTGGAAGATACTTTCTCAAAACGCAGACATAATTTTTAGAAATCGTTAACATTCATTTTACTCGGAAATAAAATACTTCACTTGTTATATTATTTTCTAGTCTTGATTATTTTCGAGCGACAAAATTTATTGCTGCATATATAATGCGTTTGATAACGGTACGCAAATAGTTTCGCAGTCCATAATAAACTAGGGGAATGGAAGTTCCAATTGCAACAGAGCTCATACTAAGATGTTTAGGTTTCTGATTGGTTTCAAACTTATAGACTTATATATTGACCAACCAACGAACGAAACGTCAAAGTAGACCTAGATCTAGCTGGTTTCTTTTTACTTTTCTTGCATCTTAACATGCAGAAAATTTGAAGTCTAAAAAGCAATCATGTATATACCAGACAGAAAGATACAATTCATGAGAAGTGATGCAGATGATTCTTGAGGACCTACATATACCCCATTCTCGGTCAGGGCTGGAGCTAGAATGTTGGCTACGGATTCGACCAAACTTAGTAGCTTTAGTTTAAATTTTATATTTATCTTAAAATTTCATTAAATACATATAAATTATTAATTTAGAGTCCAATAACTTAAAAAAATTAGAATTCAAAACCCATAAATTTTAAATTCTAACTCTGCCTCTACTCAGTACACAGAGCAACAAATATAAGATGCTTTAGAGGTCCCCAGTCTCTTTCACATGGTGATATTGGCTATATGTGAATGCAAGGAATGTCAATTGGGAATCATCATATCCATGATTTAATTGAGTCAATGATATATTGCCTTATACTGTTATATGGATTCATTTATAAGCCTTGAAATGACCCCTAAATGAAAAGTTTAACCACACACGAAAATGAGGTTTAGAACATTAAGAATATGAGAGGAAAATTTAATTACATATTGCAACTTTTAAATTGAGTTCTTGTAGTAGAGAATGCTTCCGTCTTTTAATGTGTTTACGTGGCGCGAATTCGGATTATTCCGGAGCCCAAAAAGAACACCAGACAACCAGGGGCGGACCCACCTTGAAGGGTGGGGGTACATGTCTCCGGTAACTTCGAAAAAAATTCTATGTACATATATTTATATACCTTGAAAAATTATGATATATTTTAGAAGGACCCCTAAACATAATTGCTAAAGTAATTCAGTTGGTAAGTGTGCTCCAGAGCTAGAGCTTGTGACCCGAGTTCAAGCCTCAGCTGCTACAAAATTTTATTTTATTTTGTGGAGGACAATTGTACAAATCTGTGTCTATACAAATTGGTCACATAATCTATTTAATTTTTTTTTTATACCTTTTTTATTGCTTAGTCCCCCTCCCACTTTACTTTTTCATTAAGTCCCTCCCCACAAAAACTCCAAATTCCAAAAGATCTTTTCCTACTTCCCACTTCTTTTTCCCAACGTAACATAAGACGAAACCCCTCCTTCGCCTCTCCTTTTTCTCAAAGACTCATCAAATTTTCCGGTAATCCAATTCGAGCCAACAATCGGACTTATCTCACGGTAAAGTTTTCCCTTCTTTTTCAATGACTAACATAAATTACTTATTATTTAACTATATAATAATATTTAATTCCTGGGGATTGAGGAAGGCATAACTTTATAGGTTTAATTTAATTAAATAATGTATTATCTTATACTAAGCCCTAAAATCGTATCATATTATTAAATTTGGATTTTTTAATTAAGAAAGTGGCAAGTGAATAATATTCATCATTTATATAACAAGTACAAATGTATAATTAACTTAAGGTCTTTAAATTATTGATTTGGCAAAAGCGTTGGTTGATGCAAATCTAGTGGAGATTTATTCACTTGTTTATTTACGTGTGAAGTTGACTTTGATTTTACCTGTCGCGAATGCAACTGTTGAAACAACGTTCTCATCCATGAAGTACATTAGAGATGAATTACGTAGTACTATTAGTGATGTATTTTTAAATAATTGTTTGATTTGTTACTTTGAGAAGAAAGTATTTGCAACTTAAGCAATGATGTATTGACCGTTTTTTAAAAATGAAAACGCGCCGAGTTTAAGTATGAGTTGATGATGTACTTTTGTTATATTAGTACAAAATTAATGATATTTGATAATATTGAAGTTTCTACTTTGCTATCATAATCATTAAGTTTTTTAAGAGTCGCATGCCTAACTTTGTCGCTAGTAATTGGTGAACTAAAGACAGTGATGCCCGCGTTGCGCTCAAATCCTGGGTCCGCGGCTATGCAGACAATGGATGAAAAATAAAAATAAAAACAAGTCTCACCACTATCGATCAATGCACATGGTCGAGTCAAGAAAAAGAATCACAATCATACATGAGAGGGTAATTGTTGCCTACTAAAACAAATAAATAAAGATAGTTTAAAGTAATTTCATAATCTCCAATATAAATTTTTGCTCAAATCTTAATAATTAAGAGCCTGTTTGGATGGGCTTATGCCTATAAGCTGTTTGCAGCTTATAAGCTAAAAAAAATAAGTTGGGGTAGTCTAACTTATTTATTTTTTTGCTTATAAGTTGTTTTCAGCTTATAAGTTGCTTTAGATAAGCTAAGTCAAATGGGCCCAATTATTTTTTTGAGCTTATTTTAAGCACAAAATGACTTTAAGCTGGTCAGTCAAACACTCAAAAAAGCTGAAAACAACTTATTAGCAACTTATAAGCCAATCCAAACGGGCTCTAAGAGCACTTATTTCAAACTTTAAACTAAAGAATTATTTTGAAGCAACCACTAGTGGAGAGGGTATTTTTGAGTTATTTGGCTAGTAAAGAGGATAGTTTTTAACTACTTGACTTACGGTGAGGACTTCTTTATCCCAGAAATGAAACAGGAAGAAAAGTTTTATTCTGTTTCGAATAGTTCAAATATAAATTTTGGCCCTATTCCCAACTATTAATCAAGTGGGAAACGAATTCAATAGCAACAGGTTCACCGCTACCATTTTATCTCAAATTACCTGTTAGCTAAAGGAAGAAAAGCTTACATGTTAGATCTACTACTACTAGGCTACTAGCTGTCTGCCTAGCTAAGAATGACACCTTTCGTGTTTGATCTACCATAAGAAATATTTTAAAGGAGTCATTTCGTCAAATATATTTTTTCTTCACAAATCATAGTATATTGGCAGTTGCTCCTATAGTTTAATTCCTATAATTAATACTCGTATGATAACTTTAAAAAGCCTTCAAATATATAATAGTCTTACAGTGTAATTAAAGTATCTGTTAGTGTTATAATTTCCTTTTATCTCCGCAAAAGACTTGATTTATACTTATCATCAATCTTTGTAGCAAACACTTACATATTATATGGTTTTGTTAGTGATTCGAGTTTCTTTCAGGAAACATATTATTAGTAATTGCACAAATATCGACATCTATCCAAATTCATGATCGAAATAATAATAATTTAAAGCTTATTAGATTTAAAAAAAGAAAAAGAAAAAGATAATTGACATATAGAATAGCATGACAACGGTGTGTGTGTCTATATATATATATATATATATATACACCGAAAATTTGTAACAACATAAGTAATTATTTAAATAATAAATGTGTGAAAAACATCTCTCCTGCATTTACTAATTTGATGTAAATTTTTACTACGCCCAACCCAAATACTATATACTTATCTATTAGTGCAGTTTCAGTAAAGGGATGCAAAAATGGTCATGAGTGTGACATCTAACCATGTCACTAGTCAATTCATCCATTTTAAGAAGAGGGGTTCCATGTGATAAGTCCATTAATGACACTAGTTGAACATTTAATCCGAAGTTTGAACCGTATTATGTCGCTCTAATGATGATTAATACTTTAATAGTCATGTTATTATAATCCCTAACCTAATATAGACACAACAAAATTATTAAGATCTTATATTGCCCGTCACATGGCTAGAGATTAAAATATATGATTTGATTTATTTTTTACAAAAAATTGATCCTTTTTTTTTGAAAGCTTAGGACTAAAGTGGTGGGGTCTTGTATTGTATCTATTTTCAAAGCGCAAGTTGGGTAGGAATTGATGTCTCTGGGAGGCAGATTATTAAGCTACTTTCAAAGAGATTCATTGGACCACCGCTATACCACAATCCCTCTTACCCCCCCCCCCCCCCACGCCAACACACACACACAAAAAAAAAAAAAAAATGAGAAAAGAAAGTTTGACTACATTGTTAATTATACTGCTCCCTCCGGATAAAAAAAAAGGTTTACTTAGTCATTTGCACATCCCTTAAAAAAATACTAACTTTTAAATAAAAATAGGTAATTTGAATAAACTACCTCTAATTAAATAGACATTGAGATTTGATCATATAACCCTTAATAGGGATAAATATAGAAAAATAAAGTTAATTTTTTTTTAATTTGCTAAGTAGACTCTTTTTTGATCCGGAGGGAGTATTAGTTTTCTATTAATACTCGTACATGAGGAAGTGGAAAGGAGTAATGACTAATGAGAACCGAACACCTCTATTAATATAGGGGAAATTCCAACAGATAGCACTAGACTATGAGCCAGTTTGGATGGGCTTAAAATAAGAAGCTTCCAAAAAAAAAAAAAAATGGGGTAGGCTAACTTATTTTTTTTTGGCTTATAAGATGTTTTCAGCTTATAAGCTGCTTTAGACAAGCTAAGCCAAAAGGACCCAATTATTTTTTTGGACTTATTTTATAAATAAAATGACTTTAAGCTGGCCAGTCAAACACTCAAAAAAGCTGAAAACAGCTTATAGGCAACTTATAAGCCAATCCAAACGGGCTCTATAAGTTTGATGGTAATTGTGTATATCAATATTGATTTGACAACGTGTCACAGTTGGCGTAATTTTGCTAATAGTGTCAAATTTCCTTAAAATAACAACTATATATAACTTATATATTAATCCAAAAAAAAAAAAAATTAACAGTATATTTTTTTTTTTTTTTTTTTACATTAGTAGAATTTACCTATGGTCATATACTCTCTCTCTCTTACTCCTCCCTCAGGAGCGCCCTTTCTTTTTGCTCTCTTGATAACTCGAATTCACAATCTTCGGGTTAGAGATGAAGGACGTTTACCATCTGAATAATCTCTCTTGTCCATATAATCTATCTGCCATGTATTCAAGATCAATTTAGTGACCCCCTCTTCACTGTATTGATGGCGAATCTTAATTGACTGACACCAGAAATCGATTCAGAAAAATAAGTGGCATGAGATAGCGGCGGAGAAAATTAAAGTTAGAAATCTTTTCCTTGAGATAGGAACAAAACAGACTTGTTTCAAAGTAGTTCAATGCCAAGGTTCATTTATTAAGAGGTCTATTTTCTCTCCTTACGCCTCCCTCTCTTAATCCTATCACCATAACAATGTCTCAGAGAGTAATGTACGTAAATTAAAATTAGTCGAATCAATAAATTTCAAATATCAGCTGATTTTGAAAAAGAAAAGTGCTATTGTAGCGACATGTAGGCCAACGTATCAAGTCAACGTCTCTCAAGAAAAATGACATCAGTTCATCGTCACATTCCAAGACGTCCGTTTCCTTTAAGAAGGTATTCACGCACCAATTCCCTCTCATAACAATCTCAAATCATCTTCACTCATTTCCACATTCTAAATTTTCTCTCTTTCTTTCACAAGTTTCAAAAAAATCATCCCAACACAAAAAACATCTGCACTATGTACGGATACAACAATCATCGTATGGAGAACAATTCTAATTATGTGTATAACCATTTTCCCACTCCTTTACCTTTGGCCATTCCTTCAGTAAATATTGAATTTGACTCACTATCCCCATTGAAGTCAGAATTTGGTTATAGTAGTAGTAGTTACGATTCTCCTGCCAGTTCAGTTACAAGCTATCATCCAACAACTTTGCTTCAAAGAAGCATAAGTAGTCACTCACTTGTCAGAAATATGGACGGATTTTGTCCACTTGTTTCTTCTCCCACTGGTTTTATTGACTCGGAAACTAGCTCCGTCAGAAAGGTTTCAAGCACCGGCGATTTGCAGGTAGACTATCTTATTTTCATGATTATAAATCCCACATTTTAAAGAGTCTTATATGTTGATATTCTTCGAATGACCTGATAATGTAAAAAATTCTTATATATAGAATCTATATAAAGGATTTATTTTATAATTACACTATTTTCATTTCACTTTAGTTGCTTGTTTTAGCATGTAAACACCTTACTTTCCATTTTACCAATTCTACTGTTTGTGGATGATTACTGGTAGTTACTCTTTAGGAGACGTTATAACATAAAAATTCTTTTATGAATTAGTGTGTAACTCATATCTTAAAAAATTTAACTTACGGGGATAGTTAAAAAAAAAACGCGTTATTCGGTCACCTAAAAGATAAATATGGTTAACCATCATAAAAATAACATTATTAACCTAGAAAATAAGATTTGTTACTTGTTACGCTATGTTAAAGTACATTGATAATGTGAACTTTCTTTGTATACTATTAATGCATATAAGTTTTATCCTATCATAAAAATATTTTAGTCATATACTTGATTATTTGATTAACTCGCTAACTTCCAATTACATATTTACATATATATATATGCAACAGGTAATGCACCTACTGATGCAACATAATCACAGATCAGAAAGCACTTTATCTAGTGAGAGTAACAGTATAATCGAAGGAATGAATAAAGCTTGCAGATACAGTCCTGAAGAGAAGAAAGAGCGGATTGAAAGATACAGAAGCAAGAGAAATCAAAGAAATTTTAACAAGAAGATCAAGGTAATTAATTCACGTGTATGCAATATTTACACCATGTACTGATCCTTACGAAGAAAAAGAATTTAAGTTCTATGTATTAATAGTGTAAAACAATTCATACTTTAAGTACTTATAAGGTAATTACGGCTAAATTTCGATGAATATGATTTATTGGTAATTTGATTAAAATAGTGATTTACTAGTACTAAACATGTTAAATTGCACAAATAATGTATAAAAAATAGTTATGTTGTCATTAATCATTACTATGTGAGTTAAATCCATAATAAAATACTTACTGATTACGACTCAGTAGATGAGACGGAAGTATTATTATTATTATTCTGGATAGTTTATATACATGCATATAATTAAAGCACGTACCATGTGCATTACAAGACTTGTGATATGTCTTTTAAAAGTTAATGCGCTTTAGGGGCCACAGTAAGGACTTTCAAATGACATAAAAATTACTGTATCTTTCACACACCTCACTAAAAAAAAAATTACTGAATTCGTTACTAATCTGTCGCTATTCATTGTTAAATAAAATTAATTGTTATTTTTTATGTTTAGCTATATACATAGTCTATTGCTGAGTCCTGATGTTAAATCTCACATCAATTATTTTTGGGCCAAATATCAGTATGAGTGCAGGAAAACTTTGGCAGATAGTAGACCTCGCATAAGAGGAAGGTTTGCAAGAAATGATGAAATTGAGAGGAATCCTCAGAACGAATATTGGAATCAATCAAGATTAGAGGAAGGGGAAGAGGATGATGAGAATTGGATTGGATTTCTTGATGCCTTTTCATCAAACCTTATTCCATAATCATATGTATTCAAAGTAAAGGGAGAAAAACTTTAGAAAAAGAAAAAGAAGAAAGAGTTCCTCAAGTTTTATTGTTAAGGAAGTCTTTAATTGTGTGGCAGTTATGTGCTTCCTAAGTTTTATTAGTGATGTTTAATCAAGAATTTGTTTTAGGATTGAGATTAGGCAATTATGTACATGTGGCTTATTTGCATAATGATTAAAAAATGTCCATTATTTGGAGCTTCTATTTGCAAGTCTTAAGAGTTGTGCATTTCCAGGGTCCATGCAAGACTTATATATGTGGACCATGCATGGGGTTCTTTTAGATCTTCACATCAAGTGAGTTTGTGAATAATATCACCAAAGGGAGGGTTGCAGGGAGATGGATGGATCTCTTCGTCTTTAATTAAAGGTCTTAAATTTGAGCCCAGTCATGAATGGAGAAACCTCTGATAGCACTACTTAAAAATCAGGAATTTCCAATGAACATTTCCGTCTAAAATTAGGAAAAGTACTTCAGAAACGTTCCCAACAAATTTCCAATGGAAAGTACTTCGGCGGAAGTTCCACTCTTTTTAGTAGTGTAAGGAGAGCTTCCCCCGTTAATGGGTTCAACACAACGTAAACTAGGATTAATTGGATTAGTAAATTTGTCAGATATCATATATACTAGTAGTTAAAAAGAAAAAGTATTCATAAATAATGATCAGTAAGAGAAGAAAATATTTTTTATTAAAAATCTATATTAATAAGCGTGATGAAAATGAAATTACAACTACATGCATGATAATTCAAATTCCCTAGACCATGGATCCAATCCATGATTTTTGTCCATTTTAACCGTGAAATAGAAGTAATAGTCGCAGCATATAGTCATGATCCTAATTTGATTCTATGCTGTATAAATAAAGATCCTACTTTGATTAAATTCAGATTCAAATGTTATTTCACTAATCATAACTCATCCGGTAATTCTTCAACATCAATCGCTCTAGTCTACAGAAATTGTTCTGCTGAGGAAGATTTGTGTTCAAAAAGTAAAAAAGATAATTGTGGCCAGAAGAATGACAGCTAAATAAAACTGATTGTTTCAATGGATAGCACTATTCATGAGCATCAAGAAATATTCATACTTGGTGCTTGTTACCTAATTAACATTTGTCTATCACTTTCGAGGCAGACAAGTTCATTAAGGCAACATAAAGCATTCTCAATAGGCAATGCCAACTACTACTTCCCTTGTAGGACAACAATTATTGAGTTTAAGTTATGTGCACTGTTATATAAAAAAATTCCTATACAATCATATTACTTATAAGATAATTACATGCAAATTTTCTATTGTAAGTACTAATTATAAACCTGATATGAGTAACTAATAAGTTAGTTATATATAAGTTTTTGTTATAAACATTAATCGACAACCTGATAAAAATGATTACATGGGATAACATAATAACAACTAAACAAAAAACATATTTAAGTGCCTCACCACAAATCCTTTCAAGAAATTAACCAAATAATGACTTGACTAGTGTTGGTCTATTTACACTTCTTTAGATGTTTCAAACAAGTTTATGATCAAAGGAAGTTGATAGCGATTTGGCAAACAAAAGTTTAGTGCTCCTTTCATCCTCATCTTATCCAACATTGCTTAATTTTCTAGAAACAACTAAGGTACATATTAAATTGGGCATTAAATAAGCACGAAAACTCAGAAGAGTTGAGACAAAATAGGTTCCTTTCCGAACCCAAAATGTCCTATTTTTGGCCAATTTCTTTCTTTCTACTTACACCACCTATGTACCTATTGTCAATAGAATGAGTACAAGACTGGTCCATGTTTACTGATTTAAAATCTTGAATCTATTTCCTTTAAAACGAATTATTGAACACAACTAAGGTTTTATGAAGATCTTAATCTTAATCATTCATATCTCAATCATTAAATTTATTTGTTTTTAGGTAGAATCTTAATCATTCAGATCTTAATTATTAAATGCGTTTATTTGTTTATGTTACAACCACTTAGTGAATCCAAATAATTAAAATCTATAACAAAGTTTTAATACAATTAAAATGTCTATTAAAATATTTCTACCAAAACATTCATTCACCATTACCACCATAACCATCATTATGAACTACTGTCATCGTCGTTCACTAGTATTTATATTATCACCACCTCCAACCACCATTAGCCAAAACGACCACCGTTGTCAATTACTACCACTAGCCACAATTTACAATCATCATTACCACAACAAGCACGGATCACTACTGACAATTACCACCAGCGATCATCATTATATATTCTAACCACCGTCGTAATTCACCACCACAATTAACTATCATTGTCATCCAACTATCAACCGTCAATACCAACTACTACCACCAACTTCTACTACCGGCCACCATTATCACTAGCTACCATCCAAAACATCACCATTAGCCAACACCATCCCAACCACCCCCACTAGCCAGGATCATCACCATTGTTATATAATTTAAAACAAATATCTTGGTTGATATGTTATTAGATTTAATTTCGTATATTATTAAATTTTATATTTAATAGGAGTAAATTTTAAATAAAGATAAATTTTACACATTCAAATGTTAAAAAACATAAACAGTCAAATTTAGCATTTAGATCTTAATACGACATCTTAATATTCAGATGTGTATTCAGATTTGACATCTAAATCTTAATGCACACCTTAATATTCAGATATACATTCAAATTCAAATGTCGTCATCTTAATAAAAACAAATGAGGCCGAAGAACAGCTTCAAGTGAAAAAAGATTTGCGGCCATTGGAAGGGGTCGTTCCGTCATGAGCAAGTTATAATGAATTGTAATACGAGAATCAAATAACGGAAAAGGGTCAAATATACCCCTGTACTATTGAAAAAGTGTCAAATATACCCCCCGTTATACTTTGGGTTCAAATATACCTCTGTCGTTATACTATTGGTTCAAATATATACCCCCCCCCCCCCCCCCCCGAGCGTTAAAATTGTCCACCTTGGACATCCTATCCTACGTGGCACTGACGTGGATGCATGTTGCCACCTCATCACCCCTAACCCATTTTAGTTCTTCCCTCTTCCATCACTAAAATTTCCACCCTCTCCACCACCATTGCCACCGTTACTCTATCTACTGTGTGCTTAGGTAAGTAGCATAAATTTTTGAATGGTGATGTTCTAACATTGAGAATGTATATTTCATGACTTCTCGATATTTACTTATCCATCATGGGTGGGTTTTTCAATCATAACTGAAGATCTTGGGACGGAGTTTGATTTTCCATTTTCGGCTTGTCTTCTGGTATTTTTATTGGTCGTGCAAATCAGTATGATTGGGTTAGACACAAATACTTTGAGTTTAATCTCTCAGTTCCGTTTTAAGTAACATCCTGTTTTACAAGCACTTTAAGTTTCATCTCTCAGTTCGGTTTTAAGTAACATCCCGTTTTACAAGTTGTGTTATTGTGGAACTAATTCTCTAGGCATTGCTTCGTTTTCAGATTGCGAGATTTGTTTGTCACCCTTGCTCTACAACTGCACTTGCCTGCCGGTAACAGTGGCAATGGTGGTGGAGGGGGTGAACATTTTAGTGGTGGAAGAGGGTAGAAGCAAATTGGGTTAGGTTGATGAGGTGGCAATGCCACATGGCATCCACGTCAGTGCCATGTAGCCATGTAGGATAGGATGTTCAAGGTGGACAACTTTAACGGAAGAGGGATATATTTGAACCAATAGTATAACGACATGAGTATATTTGAATCCAAAATATAACAAGGGGTATATTTGACCGTTTTCCAATAGTACAGGGGTATATTTGGCCCTTTTCCAATCAAATAACGAGGAAGTATTTGGGTGATATATTTTTTTTTTAGTAAATATTTGATTTATTAGACTAACAATAGGATATACGGATTATATATAAAACATGTTTTGTTTACACTAGACATATTGGGATAAACTTTTATTTTCAATTTTAACCTTGAATTTCTTAAAAGGACTTCGGGAGAAGAGCTACGGAGAAGGGCATCTTTGTCATTTTGATGTTTTATCCCGGGATCATTAATCACGGGAATGTTACCCCTCATTGAGAGTGGTATAAAAGAACTCCTCAATTGTGGAATAAATAATCCTGAAATTGCTAATCCCGAAATCAAAAGTCCAACCAAGTGTGGAATTATTTATCCCACAGACCAAACAACCCCTTAATGTATTTTCTGTACCTGCAGTATTCAGCTGGGTGGGGGGGTGGGGGAGGGGGGAATAGAAATACAGTACAATCAGCAACATGATTTCTAATTCTCTATGTTTCTTTAAGACCAAGAGACTCCACACATTTTTAAATACAAAAGTTCTAAAAAAGTATCCCCACCATCAAGGAAAAGTTAATCCTGGAGGGACGAGTGATATAAAATTAAGTACAACTAGTTGTGTTGTTTAATAGCTGAAGGTGACAATAGCTTTTCCCTATTCTTCTCAGGTGTATCTTTGAAACTTGAAAGAGCATATTTGGCTTTAATAAGTTTGTAATGCTAGTTTTAAAATTATAAATGAAACCATTATGAGTATCCCTTTTGCACTAATCATTTGGTTTCTCATGTTACTGAATGATGAGTTGAAGTATAGTTATAATCATGGACAAATTTGACACACCAGAATCTGGACTTTCTTTACTCAAAGGCTACTAACTATCAAAATTGGCCCCTAGAAGTAGGGAGGCTGGCCGATACATTCTTGTCGGACGGCGGTGGGTTACCCACTGATCATCTATTTAGGAGACATAATCTAATAAAATAAGCTACCTACTTATGTTTCAGTATTTCTATTTTATATTGTAACTTATGCTAAACTTCTTTTATAGCTTCATCTTAGTCCACCTTTTCTTTTTCCCCTGCCCTAGTCATGAGTCATGAATCTTAAACTGAAACTGTTGAGTCCCCGTCCGCTATGACTTTGAATTATTGTATCTTCAACTTTTCTTCGGTAATCATCACCTCCTCTTGAGCTAGCTTTGGAGGTAGAGTTAAGCTCAATGTCCATTTTGTCTTTTAAAAGTTATCGCCAATAAAAAGAACGGAAAAAGGTCAAAAATACCCTTGAACTTTTAGAATTATTTATTCGTACCCTTCGTTATACTTTTCGTTCAATTATACCCCTACCGGCACAGATTTACCCTTCATTTAAACGGAGTGCCACGTGGTAGCCAAAGAATAAAATGACTCATTCCCAATTCTAATACCCGGTTCTAATTAAAACCCAACCCGAATTTTATTGAATGAACAAACAACCAACCAAACACGTACACATGGAAAATGTGGGACCCATACCATGCCTTCTTCAACTCGTTGGTCACCGGAGAGACTCAAAAACCAGTAGGCAACAACCAAGATCAGTCAAGGAATAAGAGGAAAAATAAGAAAGAAACAGTCAGCCAACAAGCAATCGGAGCCGAGCAGTGACAATCACCGGCAAAATCTAGCAAGGTCGCCGGAAAATACTCTGAACCTCAAAGGACATGTCCCAAAAAATGCTATAGCAATGTATAACTATAAAACAACACCCCACTAGCTGTACAACACGTAATTAATTGTGTACATTGCCCATACGCAAATATCATGATACAACGAGAAGAAAGAAATAAAATTTAACACAGAAAGATGAAAAAGGTACTCTCACAAAAACTTCCGAAGTGGAATATTGAACATGGGAAGACCGGTTAGTGTCGCAGGGGGTGGGGGGGTGGGGTGATCTAATCTTAACCCGCTAAATTTGAACTCGCCTTGTCATGCCTCATTTAACATTTTTTTTCCTACTTTTGCCCTGCTACATCTAGCGCTACTTAAAATTGCTTGTGTTTTTCCCTGTCACTTTGCGCATTTTATTTTATTTTAACTTCTTAATTTTTTTCTTCCGAATAAGTGTCCTTTCAATCATATATTACTTTAAAAACCGTCAAGGTTCATGAAAGAGGTGTAAGTAATGGACTAAATTACTAACATTATTATACATACTCAATATTCAACAAAAAATAAAATAACAAAAGTGCGCAGTTCTCTAAGTTAGTTAGGACTAAATGTGCTCCATTATTTGAAAGATGAAGGATTATTAGTGCTCCACCTCAAATAATAGGGACTATTTCAAGTGGAAGTCCAAATTTAAAGGACCATTTTGGGTCTTTTCTCTATCAAAGTATAGTTAAAACTCTTAAGGCTCGTTTGGTTGGAAACAACTTATCCCCGGATAAGTTATCCCGGGATTAGTTATTCGATCCTCAAGGTGGGATAAAAAAAACTCTAATCCCGGCATAACTAATCCCGGGATTAGTTATCCCGACTTTTTTTTCCAACCAAACGTGGGATAAGGCGGTCTAATTTTTATCCCAGGACTATTTTTCTCTATCCATCATACCAAACGAGCCCTTAAAAGTATGCAAAGCTAAAAATCAGTAAAATACTGCAAGAGAGGGAAGTCAGCGAGGCTCAATCCTATGACGTTGGCGAATTAATGAACCCCCTCAACCACTGAACCGAGCATCTCAACTGTGTCAAGGGGGTTCATTATAAACTATTTATCCGTAAAACCCAAAATTTTACCTTATATATACAGTGTAATTTTTCGATGAAGGGGGTTCATCCACCTAGCTCCGTCCTTGGATATCAGAGCCAGTCCATTCATGGTTTACTCGATGTTTGGCCTCCATATTAAATTATTCACGCTCCAAATATCCAGTCTTAAGCGTGTGCGGGAGTGTTGAATTCCACATTGATTAGGGCTTGGATCATTTGTCTTTTTATATGGTCTTGTACAATCTTTATCTCTCGAACTATTAGCTTTTGGGTTTGAGTTATGCTGAAGACCATTCTCTTACTAGAAACTTGCTTCAAATAACAGAAACTTAGAGAATGGAGAATTCTCGTTTGTCAGTCCATAAATTTCAAAGGATCCCATAAAGTCTGACTGAATATATAGTCATTGTCCACAAACAAAATGAAAACAAAGTAGATTTTTGATAGTAGTTCATGAGCGATACATAACAAATTCTCAGCCCTCGGAACTTAAAAATCCCTGCAAACAACAAATACCAACCAAAAGAAAACTGATCTTGGGCGCCAGTTTCATCCCAAAGATAATCAAATAATAATAGTAAAGGAAACAAAGAAGACACTTTCAAGGGAATATGGCTATCAGCAAGATTCAAAAGACCCCTACTATCTGGGGAAAAAGCATGTCTACTGTTAGACCTATGCACAACAAAAGCAAAAGATCAAGCGCAGTCACCGTCTAAAATGCGAATTTTTGACCAAAATAAGCTATTATTTAAACCAATTCACCAAAATAATACGTTTTTTATTTTTTTTACAAAACTAGCATAAACGTATTCCTGAGTAACGTATTAGACATTATTTTATTCAAAAATTCTGACGGGAAAAACAGCTAATAAGTGGACGGCGTTAAAATAAAAGTCGTTACTGACAATAACGATTTAGTCCTATTACGTATCCTAAGACCACGACTATTAGTTGTCTCTTCATTTAAAATAACGACGTTGTTCAGTGTTTTTCTATTTCTACTATTAATAAGTGAGGGTTTGTTGGACGACGAAGGGTATTATCGTAAATATGTGCTCTTTTATGGCTAAACTTTAGTGTATCTGTCATTGCATCTTCCATTCCTTTATTTTTTCAACACACACAGAAGGTTCTACTTCGTTCCATTTGACTCTTCCTCTCTTTCTTTGTTTATTCCCAAAATAAAAGACACTCCATTGAAAATCTTCCCCCAGTGTTCAAGATCTGTCTACTTGGAATTACATCTCATTTTATTAGTGGTTTTCTGGTAAGTCCCTCTTTCCGCTCTTTTTAATTATGGTATGAATATATATGAATTCGAGCACACCCAGTTTATGGTTCTTTGTTCATTGGTTTTCTAGCTTCTCTCTGTATAAATGCAAGGGCTGTATTGTGGTTTCCAATTCTTTGATTGTCGCTGATACTCTAGGAATTGATGTTCACGGGTTGCAACTCAATCTGAAGAAAGATTTGAACTTGTTATTCTCCAAAAAGTAGATGCATGTGGTTTGCTCCAAATTGATTTGGGCGTGTGAATCGAACTTCAGGTATGTCTTCGATGTCTGCAAAATATTTGTTCATCTCTCTTATATTTTGTTTATTGCTCCTCTGTGCCTTTGATTTTCTCCAACAGCTAACAGTGTGATTAATGAAAGCTAGATGAGGGATAGTGTATGTAATACATCTTTCCTTTCTTGTGTCTGTTTAGGAATTACAATTGGTTTCCATCATGGAGATAGATTGAAAACTATTCTAGCAAAAAAATTTGGCAGAGATTTCCCCACTGATATAGAAAATTAGACCTTATTCTTTTGGGTTGTAGGACAGTAGAAAGGTGCTTAACTTGAAGGAAGTGAATGTAATGAGAGCCTATGGAACTGCTAAAGACAAGTTTCAGCATCTTTAAGATCGTCATCAAATGAGGGTGAAGAAATTTGTAAAGCGGTAAACTGATACCTCCTACTTGGCTATCTTGCGTGAGATCTATATATACCAAAAATAATAACAAATACCAAGTTATGTACTGACCAACTTTCATCTATAAATTGAGCAGTCTATCTTCCTCTTCCTTTTTTAAAAAAATACAGTTGCTAGCATTTGAACATGGCATCAAGAACTTCGTAATTCTTTAGTAATACACAGAATAGTTTGATCCAAACTTAGACAAACCTTCATTGCTTCACTCTTTAACTTTTTTAGAAAATGAGCAGCTTAATTATTATGTTTATAAGAGCCCTTCCACTATACATTTCAAAATATTTAAAACCAACAACTACCTTTAATATCATTTGGAATGGTGAAAAGGTGTACAGTTTAATACCATCCTCTGTCTGATGAGGTTTTTGAAATTTGACTTGACCTAGGTTGATTGCAATGTAAGTTGAGTTGCTTTCGCTGCTCTTTTTGTTAGTACCAATTTGTTTACCATGTAAGAAAAAACTATCCTTTGTTGCGATGTTAAATATCTAATGTTTATGCTGGATGTTTCTCCTTCCAATCTTATGAAAAATCACACTTTCAAGATACCACATCTGTGGTGTAATGAAATACCACTCTTGCGTGGAACTAAAGAAACACAATTGATCAAGGTCTTTGATGAATTATTGATGACAGTTCTGGTGTTGATCGGATTACTCTAATTATTATAATGAAAGTAGGATGATCATTGTAACAAATTAGTATCAACTGAAGGCTTAGGGATAAGGAGGAAAAAAGTGGTGTTTTGAATGGGACAAATATGCTTTACATACACTAATTTTGCAGCTGAAAGACTAGATTTGGAGATTAGGGTGTTTGAAGGCATCAGATTTAGAATTCAATAAACCAGAGCAAGTAGCAAAATTCTTATGAAAGAAATTTAAGTATGTACCAACTATCTTATCATTGATAAACAAGTATTATCATGACTTTTGCAAGCATTTCTTATGCTTTTTGTTTCATTACATGCTACTTGTGACACCAACTCACAATTTCTGGTCTGATAAGTCTTTGTGGGTGGCTTATGTATCAGCACAAGATCCCCTTGCGAATAAGGTTTGTGACGTGATCAATCCGGGTGAAAACTATGTTTGGATTCAAAATTATCATCTCATGATTTTTGCCTACTATGTTAAGCAGAATACAATAGAATAAAAGTTTGATTTTTTCCTTTATAGTCCTTTGTCATCATCTGAATATACTTGCAAAGCAAAATCTCACAAATGATGTGAAGTTGTTTTCTTACTTAGTTTTTTACTAAAGTTCTAGCTAGCCTTAGAAGGGCTTTCAAGTAACAAACTGCCATTCCTCACTCAATATAGCTTGTCGTTTCATTGATTGCTGCTTAATGCATCGGTAACAGAGAAGACTCAAAGTTATGCCAACTTGCACCCATGAGTTCCTTCTACCAACTTATAGTTCCAAGAGCTATTTATTTTATAATAGCATCGTAGTATTTCTCTTTACCTTAACAGGACACATACATTTTACTTGCATCCTACTTCACATTGTGTCCACATCATTTCTTACGCTTTCCAAATTATTTCTTTTATTTTGGTAGACAAGTACTCATCCCTATGGTTTCTAATGGCAGGTTCTAATATCTTTGACAACTTGGGAAAAAAGGCTTATGAGTTATGACAACAAAGCTTTATGGAGTGGTCAAATTTCAAAAGGCGTGGTGCTTCTTTTTTCCATAATGTAAACAGATTTCCTCATTGAAAATGAAAAATGTACGATTTCACAATATTGTATACTTTTGTTGCTTAGTGCACATAAATATTATGAAGTATTAAAACCTGAAACATGGAATTTTGGACACACCATGACCAAATTGATTATGAGGATTTACACCAATATTATTTTGAAGTAAATCTCCACTATCATCGATATATTCATCACGTTCACTTTCTCTTTCACTCTCTTCATCCTCTCTTGAAGGGCCGTCATCCTCTGAATTTTCAGAGCTAATTTCAGCATTTGCATCATTATACATATCAATGCTAGCCTCAGCTTCTCTGTGGAGAAAAGGAAGAAACCATATTAATAAATTGTAGTAAGATTGTAGGATATATGAGCAAGTTTTTTTCTCTTAGTAGAAAATTTATATGAGTACGAACACATTTAAAAGTTAAAAAATGCAACAATTTTGAGGTTTCTAATAAACCTATTCTAGCACTAAATAATTGAAGCAACAATTAAAAACATGTAAAAGTGCAACAATTGGCGGTACAAATATCTTCTGGGGAGTACATAAAATTTGACTAATTTATTTGTTGAAAATATATAAACCCAAGCTATCGAAAAAAATCTAATTTGTTGCTTACCTGGCCTCATATTCTCCGTGGCTACTACTAGTACGTCTTTGACTACTTGAGCCTTCATCAAATGATTGATGACCATGCGTGCTAGGACCTGCACCAAATGATTGACGGAAACCATGTGTCGCACTATATGATGACACATTGGTGTGAGATTGATTATAGAAATTTGGATTGTCGTGCATCGGTAACTGCTGGAATGATGGTTGAATAATCGGTTCTGCAAAATGAGGCTGACTGGCCATAGCAAATTCATAATTTTGAGCCAACAAATTCATGTGATAACCATGCTGACCACTCATTTGAAATATATTATTTTGATTTGCTGGTCTTTACATAAATCTGCAAAATATTTATATCGATCTTATTCACAAATTTTTGCGGTATGGAGAAAAATTGTAGCAAGGACTGGTCATTCTCAATTTTAAACTCAATGAACCTTGTATTGTTACCTTGAAATGAGCATGGATATTTTCCAGAAATATCAATTTGAATATTTTCACTATTTGTCCCCATCTTCTCATGCAATAGTTCAACCAATTCAGCATAGTTCGTTGAAATAAACATGCTGACAATCATTTTGGTACCTTCAGTGTACCTGAATCCGTTCATTTCAGTAATTATTTCGCCACCCAATACAAAGCAACCATCACATTATGTTCAAAATTGGCCATCTTTACTCCTACACACGAAAATAAGACACTTATTATTATTAATATAACAGAAAAATAAATTAAAACTATAGTATTATTTTAACATATTACGACATATTTGACTTAATTAACTTATACCTGTTGAATTTTTTAATGCTGTTCCGACAATAGGCCACACAAGTAGAAGCTTTGATGAAAATTGTTCGAATGTGTTTGAACATTCGTTTCATACACTATATTTTATAATGATATGTGATTTGTTCAAAAAGTATGAGGAAGAGGGACTTTAGCAGTGTGTCGTTATTGTGTGTCACGTTTTACAATTAAAACGTAACTATTAATCACGTTTTACAATCAAATCAATCAGAAAGATTCCCAATTTGCAGGATTCTCGGCAAGATTTGCGCATGCCTAGTTTGAGTAGAAACGTAACTGTCAGTTACGTTTTATCCTAAAATCGTAGCTCCTAATTACGTCTTTAACATCAGTCAATGTCAGATTACATAGAAGGATTGTTCGTATTTTGATTCTCTAAAGTCGTTATTGACAGTAACGTATTAGTAATAATACGTTACTAACAGTCACGAATTAGCTTTTAACACCGTTAACCCGAGCTATTTTTTCCGTTAGAATTTTTGAATAAAATAATGCCTAATACGTTACTCAGGAATACGTTTATGCTAGTTCCGTAAAAAAAATTAAAAACGTATTACTTTGGTAAATTGGTTTAAAAAATAGCTTATTTTGGTCAAAGCCTCCTAAAATGCCATGCAACAACAGACATCCTTGTCATTCCCATGATAATGAAAATGGAAGCACATGATAGCTTTAGCATCAATAGAGCAATACTCTTGACATATAATACTAAAAGCCCGGGGCATGAGTCCTCATGGAATATACTCAAAACTTCAACATCATTGTAGCATGTCTTTATTAATTTCAAAAGATACAAATAGATCCTTTATGCACCTTTGATTTCCTCAAGAGGAAGGGAGGGATGCAATTATGGGCAGCCAATATTTTTGGAGTGATCCCTCTATGCATAAAAGTATAAATTAATCAATGTGTGTGCGCACACAGACTAAGATCACCCTGATTATCACAAAGGAAGAATGAGTGATGGTACTCAACATCCACCAATTTTTAGAATCTTGAATCTGCCTCTTGGAAAATTTCTACATAATCATGATTCACGATTAACTTGTCTTCCCTCATGTTTCATCCTTTCAACCTAAATCACCCAAAATACAATTTTGGAGCACTTACTGTAGCAGAAAAGAAAGTTAATAACAGCTGAGAAACCAGCAGAAAAGAAATAAAAGTGCTGCAAAGTGATCATTCAAAATCAATCCAATCCGCTCATATAATATGATAATATTAGTGCTTGTCAACATCTTTCTCATTTCACGTAACCAAGCCACTAGTTCCACTCTTCCCGGTCCTGCGCTTTCCTCACGCCTAGGCAGAATTTTAGCGCTTTCGTCAAATGTCAACCCGGCCTTCGCTTTTATTAACTTCAGGTCTTGCAGATTAATGTCGATCTCCGGATGCATGTATGTAAGACCAGCTTCAAGGGGACAATCTCCATGTACCCCTCCTTATATACGCAGATTGGTGTGGGGGGCTGTGGATGGACAACCTTGGCCCGACAACAAAACGGGGGATTTAGTCTGTGTAACAACGCATGGTCCTCAGGGGAATAAGCTTAAAATTTCGAACATCATTGTAACATGTGGTTATCAATTTCAAAAGATACAATTAGATCTTTATGTACCTTTGATTATCTCAAGAGCCACAAACTACACATTTACAGGGAGGAATGCAAGTATGGGCAGGCAACATTTTTGGATCGATCTTTCTATGTATCGTCAATGCGCGCACACCACACACTAAGATCATTGTGATTACAAAGGAGTTTCAATGGTGGCCTAAAGCTAAATTTTAATCTGAGGCTTTAAATATATAGATATTCTTTTATTGATTTGTTAATATTTGAGCATGATCAGATCTGATTTTGTAGGATCTAAACTGATCTAATAAAATTAGATGTGATATGCTATTATATATTTTAGGAAATCAGATCAAATAAATCATCCGTTGATTATGAGAATCAGCAAGAATCAAGGGATGATATTGCTAGTTTGTTTGTTTTCTCTCTACTATAA
This sequence comes from Lycium barbarum, assembly GCF_019175385.1. Classification (NCBI taxonomy): domain Eukaryota; kingdom Viridiplantae; phylum Streptophyta; class Magnoliopsida; order Solanales; family Solanaceae; genus Lycium; species Lycium barbarum. The sequence continues at coordinate 14,930,642 of NC_083342.1, forward strand.
ATTGTACATCTACAGGTGAATAAAGAACAACACTTTTTGGTACCAAAACTTACATGGTATTAGAGCAGCTATAGTCTTAGTGTTGCTCATGACTAAAACAACACTTACTGGGTAACTTCACCCAACGGCATCGACAGAAGCTGAGAGTTATGTTAACAAAGTTCTGATCGAGAAAACAATGAACCAAGGCGGCGATTCCTCTTATTTGACTTTTCAGCATACTTCTCACAAGCTGAATGACAAGAATTATTTGGAATAGACACAATCTGTCCGCTTGGAAATTGATGGTCAAGGAAAACTTTGGCATCTAACTGGAGAGACGAGAAAGCCTAAACCAAGAGACTAAAAAATGAATGCTTGGAGATCAGATATTCACAAATCAACAAATACTAGTGTTATGACCCAAATACCAGGAAGATTATTGTCACTTTTTTTTTTTTTTATCTCAATTGTTTTTGGAACTCATCTTTAGGGGGAGAAGCAAAGTGAAGATTCGAGGGATAATAAGGATCCTCTTGACCTCACATCTGAGAAACAGAATGGTCTAGGTTTTGTGATAAATGCGGGAAATAGTATTGTTGTTAATACTAACCTGGATAAGGTAACAACTCACAACTTAAATAATGAAAATGAAAAAAACTAAGACAATAGAGTCTTTTCATGATATAATTAATAATAAAGACAAAGAACAAACAAAGGAACTACAGGTTTATTCGAGAAGAAACTGGAACCAAGAAAAAGAGACCAAGGACTCTCATCAGAACTGTAACGACCCGCTAGGTCCTTAAGCATTTTGACCATTTTACCCTTGCCAGTTCATTTCTGAGACTAGGTGTAAGTCTAATGAAAACTTAAAGAGTTAGAATTCTAAAAATTGAGGCATTTGATTGTATGTTGTGCATTGTTTGATTTTTGTCTTTAGGGCCTCAGATTGATATTGGGATTTTAGGTGAAATATGGTGAAAAACCAGAGGTTACTAGTCGGATGCGACTGCTGCAGCGAGTCCGCCACAGTGGCACCGACGGTCGCCGCTGCAGGGTTGGGGGAATTAATGAGGTCTGCCGCAGCGGATGGTCAGACCTCTGCAGTGAACATAGTGACTACTGTTGCGGTCGACGGGAGACAGAAACCCACTTTTATACTGCAAAATTCGAAGTCATTAGCCACAAAACTCCAAAAGCAGTTCCTAAGAAAGTGAGAGGCGGTTTTCTAAGGCTAGGGTGAAGTTCTCCTTTAAAGGTAAGTCTTAACCCTTTTCTTTGTTCATTCCCTTATCATCTTTAATTTCTTATGCTAGTTAAGGTTCTTTAATGGTGAATGAAAAGAGTAGAATCCCAGAATTGTGACCTTGGATTGAGTATTATGTGCCTATCTGCTTATGTTGTTGATTTTATGCTTGTATGCATGAACTAATCTTAGTCGGCCTATGATGCTTACTCAGTGCGTGTTGTTTGTACTGATGCTACTCTTGTTGTACTCTTCTTTTGAGTGCAGAGTTTGTTACTAGTTCCAGTTCTTGTCGTCGAGGGTGATCTGAATCTATGTGATAGAGATTCCCCGGTGAGCTTTTGGACTAGATCCGCAACCCGGAGACTCTTCCTTGTAATTAATTATCTTCTTTGCATTCTTGAGACAGTATAGATATTTGAGATTTGTATTTACTTTCTATCAGACTTGCATCTATGTAATAGTTGCTCTTATACTAGTCCAGTCCAAATTTTGGGGTTATTAATTCTTCCGCACTTATCATTTATATAATTTGAATTTGTTAGTTTAGTTATTGTTTATTTCTGCATAATTCTTATAAATGACTGAAATGATTTGGGAATGGTTTGCCTACCTGGGGGGACAGTATAGGTGCCATCACGATTCACGAATTGGGTCGTGACAACTTGGTATCAGAGCCCTAGGTTACCAATCTTACAAGTACAAGAGCATGTCTAGAAGAGTCTTGCGGATCGGTAAGATGAGCTCCGTACCTGTCTGCAGGAGGCTATAGGACATTTAGGAAACTTCTAATTCTTTTATTCTTTCGTGCTACTTTATTCAAATTGGTATCTAGTCGATTCCAATTGGTATCTGAATTTTCTTATCTTATTCGTCCACGGATGGTTAGAATTCGTCCCTAATTTATAATAAGAGCAGGTTTTGTTATGACGTGGCTTGGTATGGTACTAGATGTGTCTTTTTGATTCGGACGCGTGACTAAGTTCAGTATCCAGCTATGACTTGAGGTTTCTATTGTGTGGGATGGTGGTTGAGACTCGTTCATTGTGTGGCTTTTCTCGAGAAATGGGAGATATGGTACACGAGGTCACATGGTCTCTATATTTTCAGAATTAGGTTGCTCGGAAGTCTCAGAAGTGCATTTGTGACTTAACAAGAATGATTTGTTAGGGATATGATTAGTTTTGGGTATAAGTTTCAACTTCGTCAGGGTAGTACGATGGTGTGCGTAGCACGAATTTAAGTTTGGTAAGAATCATCGGATTTGGGAAAAAGTCTACTGATCGCGAGTAATAAAGAAGAGAAGTTGAGAATAAGGACATGAAGGACGATTTTTATGGGAAACGCGTAGCGAAGTAAGATGTCTTAGAGTATTTTGGTATGAGTACTTTTCATGTTAATGGGACGGAGGCGTAAAAAGGAGGATTGGGATAGATTAATCTTCATTATTAGGAATGGAACAATTGGTAACTAACATGTTTGTCAGGTTAAGGTTGCAATTTGTACGAGAGTGAATTTCGAATTCGGTCGTGAAAAGTTAAGTTTGGGTTTCGACGTGACTATACAATAGTGGTTTGTGGGTTCTTTTATGAAGGTGGTTATCGATTTTAGATTAGAAAGCAATGTTACTTGTGGCGAGTGGAGACTTAAGATGTTGGGCAGCTGTGGTCCTGGTCCTTCAGTAAAGGGTATGTTCATTGGGTCTTCGTGTTTAGAGGAATGATAAGGCTATCGTGGAATCGAGAACTAGTTGAATTGAAGATTATGTTGCTGTCATACATGGTAAAATAGACATAAGGGTTCAGTGTTAAGTTGGTAAGTTTGGGTAAGTCGTGGGCCAATGGGAGCCGGTGGTTGACTAATAAGGATGAATCTAGTGTTGGTCAAGTATAAAGTTTTAGTACTCAAGGAATTATCGTGTATTGCATGTAATAATGAATTAGGGTTGAAAGCCTTGTACCTATTGTGTAAGTTCGGCTAGTTCCTACTACTAGTGGTGTTACTACTCGGTTGAGTTAATCGAATGAAAGGGATAATCACTCGAATGGTTAAGGGTGTTCCGATTCGACAAGTAAGGCATCAAAGTGGTGAATTAATGACGAGGTTTGAATTAATTCGAGTTGTAGAGAACATTTCGGAATTTGAGTTGAGGAATTTGAGCAAAGGCACCTTGGTGGAGGTACGTAGGGACATTAGTAGGACGGTGTATGTGATACGCTGGTTCTAGAGAGTATTTCAGTTTTAGAGTTGAATGCGTTAAGAGAAATATAGGGTGTAGAGTGTGTGACATGCTACTATCTCCAGGATTTACTCGGTTAGTTGGCAAGACTTATGATTTTGTGGTATTTTATTAAGTGGGTATGAGAATGGTTAAACGATGACGATGATTGTGATTTAATTGGAACTGGAATTGAAAAGTCAAGAAAAGGTATAGTTGATCGAGAATAGGTATGGATGAGGCACATCTTTGGAATTACTTAGGACAGTATGGTTATGGTGCCGTTTTCTTGTGTATTTAAGGTGGGTGTGGTTGTTGAGTACGCTTAAGGAAAAGAGTCTAAAAAAATGGAAAACTAGAAGAAGAAGTCTACATGGATCCTCCTCCAAGTTTTGAAGAAAGGTATGGAACTAGAGTGTGCAAGCTAAAGAAATCTCTCTACGAGCTCAAACAATCACCACGAGCTTGGTTTGAGAGGTTTACTCAGTTTTAAAAAAAACAAGGATACATTTAAGGGCTAGCAGATCATACCATGTTCATTCGACATTCACTCGAGCGAAAGACAACTATCCTAGTAGTGTATGTTTATGATATCATACTTACAGGAGATGACTTATCAGAAATCAAGAATTTAAAAAGTCAGTTGGCCTCAGAGTTCGAAATAAAAGATTTGGGTCGTTTGAAATATTTTCTTGGCATGGAAATAGGGAGATCAAAAGAAGGCATTATAGTGTCACAAAGGAAGTATGTGCTAGATCTTTTAAACGAGATAGGAAAGTGGTTGGCGTGCTGCTGAAACACCTATTGATCTGAATATAAAATTCAATAACAAAGAAGGTAATTCAATTGACCAAAGTCAATATCAGAGACTGGTAAGGAAGTTGATCTACTTGTCGCGCACTTGGCCTGATATTGCTTTTGTTGTAAGCTTAGTCAGTCAATTTATGCACTCTCCAAAGGAAGAGCATCAAGAAGCGGTCTACAGGATTCTAAGGTATTTGAAAAGTTCACCAGGGAAAGGGTTGTTTTTCAGAAAAAATCAATATAGGGGCATCGAAAGCTTTACAGATGCAAATAACATGTCTTTTCTAAACTCCAAGTGATAGAACCAAATCAACTAAAACGCTCTCTAGCCTAAAACCCTGCCACCAGAAAACATCATCCTTATTGGACTTCATAGCCAATCGGACCGGTGGACAGCCTCTACCGGTGACGCCTCCTCCTTCATATCAGCATCCACAACAACCACACCTTAATAATATTGTTAGTTTGCCTAATATGAAGACTAATAAAGCATCAAATTCTACAAGCCCTACCAATAATAGTCCTACGATTTTGCCTAATGGGATGAACTTTGCGAATCTATTGAAACCCAATATGGGTCTGCCTACTCCATCTGTGCAAGTTCTGTTAAAGCCAGTGGTTTTCGTACATGGAGAACCACATGTTACTTGGAAGTCAAGCTGTTAATCATCAAGGAAAACTACAATATGCAATCATAGGTAAGTTTTCCTATGACATAATTGATATAAAAGAATTGAGTGATGTAATATCAGATCAGTGTGGCATAAAAGGTAAATGTACAATTGGCCAAATTGAAGACAGGCATATATTGATTAGATTATCTCTACTGGCGGACTATATTAAGATGTTATGTACACCGGATTATTACATCAAAGTACATTCAAGGTATTGTCAAATGAGACCATTAATATGGAGCCCTTGGTTTAAGCCTGATGAAGAAACGTTTGTCGCAGTAGCATGGATAAGCTTCCCAGAATTGCCTCCAAATTTCTTTGGAAGAGAGGCTGTTTGGCATCAGCCGTGGGTAAGCCTTTGACTGTTGATTTGCCCACTGCAAATAATACCAGACCTAGTTGTGCAAAAGTTAAAGTGGAGATTGATTTGTCAGGAGAACATCCTCAGAGAATACATGTATCAGAAGAAGACGTTGTAACAGGCAAAGTGCAGTCAAGTGGGTAAAAATTAAATATGATTATCTTCCTAAGTACTGCAAACATTGTAAATTACAAGGGCATAGAGAAAAGGAATGCAGGGCACTACATCCAGAACTGGAGAAACAATATAGAGAGGAAATGAGTAAAGAAAACAAGGAGGCTGCAAACAATAATGATAATGGTGCTACTTCTACTCAAAGAGGGATTCTAAACAGGGGGGAAGTTGTTGGAAATGTGAAGGCTAAACAAGAATGGATGAAAAGGAGAAAGAACAAAATACATAAGAGATTCAAGTGGAATAATTCTGGGAAAAGTACAGGAGAAGAACAACCATAAAGAGGATGACAAAGGTAGAGACACATAATACCTTTGATATTCTAGGCAACGACGGAGAGAATGATAATGTGAATCTTGAAGAAGTTAGTCCTCATATCAACAGGGAACACAAGATGGAAGTAAAACTGATAAGGGGGGAGAACAACAAAGCAACAACAAGGAGATACTTTCTGTGGAAAGTAAAGCAGCAAGTAATAACAGTCACAAAAGGGAAACATCATAGAAGAGTAGAGCAAGCAGTCCACACAAGGGAAGTTCTCCAAGCAAAAGTAGGTCATGTAATGAAGTAGAATTGGAAGGAAGAAACAATAACATCAGAGAACATGACAAAGAAGAGGAGTAAGTTAACTCAAGTGAAAAAAAAGAGTCCGAGAAAATCAGCCTTGTCACAGAATAAGCAACAAACAACAACCAAAAACTCTGCAACAAAGTCCTAAAAAATAAAAAGAATCAGGAAGTGAATTTGTAGAATCAAAAGAAACAGTAAGAAGAGATAGGTGATTTAAATTTCACATCATTATTGCTACAACAAGAAGAAGAAGCTCAAAAGAGACAACTCACAGCCACAACTCAAAATGCAGCAGCAGACATGATAAAGGGTATATGAAATGATTCAAACATGAATGGAACTAATTAAGGGGATTGATTTTTTATAAGTGGGTAACAAATAACTGTAGTTAGTGATGAAATCCAGAGAATATAAAACAAGAAAACAATAAAGGAAGCCTGAGTTGTATGAGCTTCGGAGAAGATCCTTTGTTGAATTTTTCTCCGGTAGAATTGTAACACTCCAGAAATTTGGATTAGGTGTGAATGTGTTGAAAGAGTATTAATGTGAAATTTTAGACATATGAAGTCCTATCGAGATGCGTCTGGGTGAAAATAGTTATATTAAATCAAGACGAATCGATTAAGCTTTCGGTAGACCAAAATTCCATTATATTTACGTTAAAATCCGTTGAGAATTGGAGAAAACTTAAATCATGAAATTGTAGCCCTTTGAAATACCTTTCCAACCACATATTTACCACCCCAATCGGAGTTCTGTGCTAGGAGTTATGTCTATTTTACTGAACGTTGTCGACAAAGTCGAAAAAAAGTAAAATTTTGGCTAAGTATGAAATGGACAGGGGAGACAAGAGCTTGCCATAGCCCTAGCTCAATGAGGTATAGGGTCCAAAAGTTAAAAAATAAGAAAAAATCGACTAATTACTTGTTTTGGAACTCGTTCGGCGAGCCAGGTGGTCCAAATGCCCCGTGCTATAAACTCAACACTTAGCTCAAAATTTCATTTATCAGACATTCCAACTTTGTAGAAAACCCTTGAAGGATGATTTTTTTAGAGCAAACAACCCTAAGGCTTTCCCAAAACATCTAAGGTAAATTCTTGATCAATTCCAATGATTATTAGCATTAGAAACCTCACCTATTCCATAGGTTGTCAGAATTCGATTCAAGAACAGTTGAAGATGAGAATTGTTGGGAATTCATCGTGGGTTAAGTTTATGAAATTCAAGTATAGTTATGGGGATTGTTTGGGGTTTATACATTGTTTATATATCATCAGAATCTATGGGTGAATTGCATGAAAGCAAGAACACGAAATTGGCTTAGAAACCCTAGTTTTCAAAAAAGGTGAAAATTCTACGGAAAGGTGTGAAGTTCTAATCCTTCTTATCTAAATCAATTGTAGAGTGATTGTTGAACCTCAAAAAACCCGTTTGGTAGCGTTATAGCGGGAATTGAGGTATGTCTCTTTTTCGAACATACTCTTCAACCTTTAACAAAATAGTTTCTTTCCCAAGGTTTCATGTGCGTGAGGGACAAACCCTCATGGGACCTTAGGTGTATTTTACTATATATATTATACTCATGATTTTATTATCGATGGGTTATTGGAAGTAATTTATGAAACTTTGAACTTTAAACATGATTTACCCCTATAAGGGATGCTTTGAACTTGATTTCGGAAAGCTTGGATATTTCATGTGTTTTGCCCTATGAACAGATTTTATTGAAATTGAAACTTATCTAATGACCTTAACATGGGTTTTAAATCTACTAATGACTTGCTACACCCTTACTAATGGGATGTTGAACATAATCCATAATGAGTAATTTGGCTTTCATACTATGACTGTGATTCAGCATTATGCCATGTTTCTATTGTTTGTGTTTGTCCTCGCTACTCGGGAGGAATGGTAGTCACTATAGATCCCAGTGGGCTTAGCCTAGCCATTCAGGAGGAAGAGTGGCCATTGGGGGTTCGTAACCCTGGTGTGGTTTTTGCCTGGCTATTCGAAAGGAAGGTAGCCATTGTGCGTTGATAACCCTAATGTGGTGCTTCTATACAATTTAGGAAACCTCAAATGGTCATCCCTCCTTTCGATTGATTTGGGCCTGTATTGGCATGTGATTTACTTTGTTGTCTATAAGTGGCTTGTAGATATTTTTGAGTTTAGGATTGAAAGGAATTAAATGGAATAAATGGCATAATGAGTTAAGGTTGATTTACTTCTTCTTAAATGATTTCCATTAATGGTTATTAAGTTTGATGATTTATCCTATCTTTAAATTTCATACTGCTTTCATTGACAATGTTTTAACGACCCCTTATTATATTATTTTATGACATTAACTATTGTCCCGGATCACTGAGTACCCAGTATTCAGGCATACCATTGTTGTTTTTTATGGTGTGTCAGGTAACGTTGAGGAGCAAGTTCGTAACACGCGTGCGGACTAGGAGAGCTTGCTACTTCCAGACTCTTGGTGTGCCCATGTAACGACCCGCCTGATCGTTATTAGACTTTACTCAGCTCGTGTGTAAGAACCAAATTGATTTGTTGTACAATAGGTCCATGGGGAAATTTTACGTTCAATTTTAACTATAGTCGAGTCTGTTATAGCTAAAAGGTGTGGGGTCTAGTAGAGTCGTTTCGCTGCAGCGATTGAGGCACATCCGCAGCGAGTCTTCCCCAGCGGACAAGTAGACTGCTAAAGCGATCGATGCGAATCAGACCCAGCTTAAAAACCTTATTCTAGGCCATCAACTGGGAGGATTTCTGAACAGAACACTTAGAGGCTTGAGAAAGGTAACCTTCAAGCATCCTTCATGCTATTTTCTTAAAAGATAATTCTTCCTTGCTAAGATTTTCTTATAGGATTAATGAAGATGGGTTCTTTATCGTTTTTTCCACCCTTGGAAAGAGCAATGGGTAGGCATGACCAGAAATCTTGTATTTTCGAAAACTTCACCTAGATTCTTGTTCTAGAATAATAAACTAAACACGAATAATTATTCCCCAATATTTAGAGAATTGACTTCTCGAATTGGGAACCCAAAGGGAAGGGTTATCTTATTCGACTTTTAAAGATTAGTTAATTATGGAATCTAGACTACTAAGTATGCTTTGATTTGAATCTTGTTCTCGGATTCGTGAAATTCTTAGAGTTCTCTGGCAAGGCTTCCGGTTCAGAAACGAGATAAGAGAAGATTCCATGGACATTCATGACAACTACTCGGCATCGAGGTAGGTTATGGTTTACTTGAGTTAGATTTTGATTGGTCAGTCATATATATGTTATAGAATTGACGGGAGAAAGCATGATTAGGTCTTCGAACACGGCATTCGGTTGGACACTAGTTAGGTTGGTATTAATTGTGGAATTATGTGGGCTTGTCGCCAATAAAAGAAGTTGTTGAACTAAGTGTGTGGTTGTTATGTCAAAGGGAGGTGGTAGAGCATGTATATCCTCTTGGTGTTTACTTAATTGAAGAATGGGTGTTGTTTTGCTAATTAGTTGGCTAATATAGAGTCTTGTTATATCACATGCTAGAGTGATTCGTACTTAAAACGTAATTGACTTCATGTTGTATTTCTGGTTGTGGTCGAACTGATTCCTTGAGTTTATTTGAATTGAGGCATGTGGTTTAGATTCCTTGACATTAAATTTTATTGATTGATCTTGTTCCACACTATTGGTTACACTGGAAGCACCTTTAGATTCATGTTGTGATCAGATACAGAAACATATATCTATAAGACACATTTGACAGGGGGTAAGAATGTGTCCTAGTTATAGGTTTGTGATCCGAGGTAGTTCCGGAGCGAGCGATACATGGACACCATGGGTACCCTGCAGGTCATGACTATTGGGCAAATAATACCATTAGTATGTGTGTACGAATGTGATACTAACTCGGGTTGTAATACATTTTACTTACTTATATTCTTGTAATAGAGGTGATACTCGTCTTGGCTGCATTACATTGAATCATGACTCATTCTGGTGATTTGATAGTTAATTTTCCTTGTTTTTAAGCTATTGTGTTTACACGTAATTTCATGGTCTTGTTTGATAAATGAAGGGAAGTTATGTTGAAGTGATCCCACTTAGAATGGTTAGGGTTGGAACGTACGGGAAAAATATTATCGTCAGTCGCATTGCTTGTGCTTACACTTATTGTGTATTTGATAAATGATTACTGACTAATGTGTATTTTGAGTTGGTATGCTATTGAGTCTGCCTGTCAAATTTTGAGTCCGTAAGATCGTTGAAAGAAAGGTCAGGTTTAGTGATTTCAATTGGAATGGGTTGACATGAAAATTATTGTCCCGACTTATTTATTATTGAGGATTAGGTGGTCTAGGAGTCTTTCTTAAGCTGAAAAACGATTTTGCCTATTAGCCCTTATTTTTCGTTGTTACGTTGATGTGATAGTGGTAGAGGAATTCGAGTGACCTTGTGACAGAACTGTTACCTTGTCTAGGATTTATAAAGGTGTTACAATTGTACTTATTTGTTTATCTTGATTGATTCTATATTATATGGCGTGAACTAATCTTAGTCAGCCTATGTGCTTACCAGTACGTGTGGTGTACTGCTACTACTCTTGCTACGTTCCTTTTAGGGTGTAAGTGTGTTTCAGGTTATTGCTTGAAGGTTTCGTTAGTTGCGGTGGCGGATATCTTCCTACATCTTTTGTATATCTCATTTCAAAGGCAAAAACTGTGTCATTTCATTTTGGTCATCCCTCTGTATTGTAGGAGCTCTTGTACATGTCTAGACTAGGTCCCGGGAAGTTGTAATTTCTAAATTTATAAAAAGTGTCATTTATGTTTTCTTACTTAATTTTCTTTCCTTACCAGTTGTTAAGTTATAAAATGAGTTTTAACAAAGGTTTGGTAGGTAAGGGTTTTCCTACCAGGTGCGATAAGGTAGGTGCCTGCACGATCCATAAATTCGGTTGTGACAGCCTACACCCTTATTCATGGGACACCCCTATCTTAGTTACTGCTTTTAGTTTATGGGTTGCGCTCCGCCGTTAGACTATGCTTTATTTATCATCTTAGAGGTTCCATTGATAAATGTTAATATTGTGGGTAGTTGTTGAAGTCATTGTTTGACTCATTTAGGATGTTACTATGTTTTATAAGGACATATTTATATTAGACTTCAGCTGATTTTATTTCATAATGGCGACCATGATCTTTTAGCTATTTATAACCTGTTGGATCGAATGATGAAATATTGTTAAAGGAACTTAATGTCAAATGATTGATAAGGTGTTTTCGATGTTGTTTATAGCATCGGAAGCTGGTTGCGTCCAGGGTCGGGTTTGGAGCGTGACAAGCTTGGTATCAGAGCCTAGGTTTAGTGTGTCCTAGGATGTGTATGTGTCTAGTGGAGTCTTTCTTGTGCAGCCTGACCACCTGCATGATCGAAGGATTACCAGGACATTTTTAGTTGTTTCTCATTCTTCTTTATTCTAGATTGTGCTATAGAGCTTGAACGTCCCTTAGGATCGTTCTGACTTGTTCGTTAATTCGTGCCTCAACGAAATGTTTTTAACTCGTGCGAGAGCTACTAACCAAGGGAGTAATGGTGCTTCTGATTCATCATCTGGCAGATGAGCTGCTAGAATTATTAACCGGACCATTGCTGAGACTAATGCTAGAGTTGGAAACGACAATAGGGACCAAGCACCACCTGCTTCGGCTGCCGATGTTGCGGGCATGACTGATTTTAGGTCGATGCAGAATGCGATCCAGAGGCTTACCACCCTTGTTGCAGACCAACATGGGGCTGCGGATCCGGCACTTGGTGATGGAGGAAGACTTAAGCAATTTTTAGGGCTGAATCCGCCCAAGTTCTTTAGTTCGCGGGAAGGCGATGAACCTTAATACTTTATGGATGAGACTTTTAATGCTCTACGGTAAATGAGTGCCCATGGTTCTGAAGCCATCGAATTCGCGGCCTACCAATTATAAGATATTGCTCATGCTTGGTTTGAATTATGGGAGCATGAGCGGGATAATAATGCATTGGCTCCTACTTGGGCTGAGTTCGAGGAAGCCTTCATGGAAAGGTTCTCTCTTATAAGGAGCGGTTTGCTATGGCTATGAAGTTTGAGAAGATTGAGCAGGACTCTATGTCTGTTCGCGAGTTTATTTTTAAGTTTACTCGTCTGACGAGGTATGCAATGTACATGATTCCAACTGAGAAGCACAAGTTAAGCCAATTTGTGCGTGGGTTGGTAACACTTATCAAGTCTGCGTGTGCTGAACTACTTTGTCCCTTACTTGTACATTTTCGTCCTTGGTTTGGTTCACTGATCAACAAAAGAATTAGAAGGGTGGAGATAGGCTAGAAAGGGAACAAATTAAGAAGGCCCGATCTGCGGGTGGGTTCAGTGGTTCACAAAATAGAGGGCAAAGGAAAGGGTATTATACACTTGCAACGACTAGTACTTAATTTAATGTCAGTGCTCCATCTGTTAGACAAGGTTAGAGGAACAATAATCAGAACAAGTATTCGCAAGGTGGTAATAGACACTCATCTGGACCGGAGGATTGTATTTATCATCATTGTGGCATAAGGCAACATGAAATGGCTAACTCTTCTGGCCAGAGAAACAATTCCTCTGCACCTATTGCTGCTAGGAATTCGCCTGCTGGTAATACCAACAAAGTTCCTACTGTTCATAATGCTCGTGGTAATGCGACTGGAAAGCGGTTGCTAACACCGCTAATGGGAGACAAGCCCGACATTCTAGTTTGACTCGTTGGGAGGGAGTTGAAGCCTCAGATGATGTGGTCACACGTATTCTCACTATTTTCTCTTTTGATGCGTATTCGTTAATTGATATGTGTCCAAATCTCTCTTATGTGATACCATATTTTGCTCTTGATTTTAGGGTGGAGCCCAAACTTTTGTTAGAACCTTTCTCTGTGGATACCCTTGCTGGTGTCTCTATTATTGCTTCTAGAGTTTATAGAGGTTGTGTAGTTATAGTTAAGGGTTGTGAGACTATAGCTTATTTGTTTGAACTAGAGATGGTAGATTTTGATGTAATTATGGGGATGGATTGGCTATCCGCGTGTTATGCAAATGTGGATTGCTGGCCTAAATTAGTTCGTTTTCAATTCCCTAATAAACTAATGTTTGCGTGGAAAGGTGAAGTTGCTAAGCCTCGAGGTAGGTTTATTTCATATTTTAAGGCTCATAAAATGATTTTGAAGGGGTGTATCTATTATCTAGTTATCGTCAATGGCACTCAAGTCGTAGTACCCAAATTTGAGTTTGTTCCTATAGTTAATGAATTACCCGAAGTGTTTCCAGAACGTCTTTCGGGTATTCCACCTGATAGAGTTATTGATTTTGGGATTGATGTTATTCCCCGTACTCAACCGATCTCTATTCCACCATATCATATGGCTCTGGCAGACTACAAGAATTGAAAGACCAATTGAAGGACTTGATGGATAAAGGTTTTGTTCGACCAAGTAGCTCACCTTGGGCTGCTCCGGTCCTATTCGTCAGAAAGAAGGATGGTTCTCTTAGAATGTGTGTTGATTATCGTCAACTTAATGAGGTGACTATTAAGAATAAGTATCCTTTCCCTAGGATAGATGAACTGTTAGACCAATTTCAAGGTGCTAAGTTCTTTTCCAAGATTAACTTGAGGGCTAGGTATCATCAGCTGAAAATAAAGGAGCAAGATAATCCAAAAATAGATATTCCAACTCGTTATAGGCACTTTGAATTTCTGGTGATGTTCTTTGGTTTGACGAATTCCCCTGCTGTATTTATGAACCTGATGAATCGCATGGTCAAACCTTTTCCTGACGCTTTATTATTGTCTTTATTGATGATATTCTAGTGTACTCGATGAGTCGTGAGGATCATGTAGGTCCCTTAAGAATAACCTTGAAAACACTTGAGGAGAACAAGATTTATGAAAAACTTTCTAAATGTGAGTTCTTCTTTAACTCTATAGCCTTCTTGGGTCACATAGTGTCTAGCGAGGACATTAAGGTTGATCCTCTGAAAATTTCAGCAGTCAAGGACTGGCCGAGGCCCACGAGTGAAATTGATATTCGTAGCTTCTTAGGTTTGGCAAGTTACTATCGAAAGTTCGTTGAGGGCTTCTCATCTATAGACGCACCACAGATGAAGTAGATACAGAAGACTGCTAAGTTTCAATGGTGAGAAGCCTGTGAAAAGAGCTTTCAAGAGTTTAAGGTAAGATTGACTTCAGCTCCTGTTTTGACCCTGCCTTCACGGTCTGGTGCCTGTGTAGTTTATTGTGATACTTGCATAATTGGTTTGGGTTATGTGTTGATGCAGAATGGTAAGGTGATCGCCTATGCTTCACGACAGTTGAAGAAGCATGAGCAGAATTATCCGACTCATAATTTGGAATATGTTGTTGTGGTCTTCACTTTAAAGATTTAGCGTCACTACTTGTATGGTATGCACTATGATGTCTTCACTGATCACAAAAGCTTACAATATATCTTCAAGCAGTGAGATTTAAATCTCAGACAGAGAAGATGATTAGAGTCGTTGAAGGATACGACTTGAACATCTTTTATCATCCTGGTAAGAAGAATGTTATTGCTGATACTTTGAGCCGAAAATCGATGGGAACATTAGCATATTTTCATGCTTAGGATATGCTGATGGGAAAAGAGATACGAACACTTTCTAGTCTTGGAGTCCGACTCGAAGAAACTAAAAATAGGGAGTTAAAGGGAGTTACGCAAGCGCGATCTGATATTGTTGAGAGAATTAATTCTAAGCAATATAATGATGGACTTTTGGTGAAGCTACAAGATGGGGTGGAGAAGGGTGAGTACACTACATTCACCGTTGGGGCTGATGTCCTAAGGATGCAAGGACGCTTATGTGTCCCTAATGTTGATGGTCTCCGAAAATAATTGATGGTGGAAGCGCATAGTTCCAATTATTTTGTGCATCCAGGATCCACCAAGATGTATAAGGATTTTAAACAACACTATTAGTGGAAGATCATGAAGATAGTTATCTCTAACCTTGTGGCCAAGTGTTTGAACTGTCAACAGGTTAAGGCTGAACACCAAAGACCTGGTGGGTTGACTAAGAATATTGAGATTCCCCAATGGAAGTGGGAGATGAGTAACATGGACTTTGTTGTGGGTTTACCTCGCACAATGGCCAAGTTCGATTCTATTTGGGTGATCGTGGACAGACTCACCAAGTCTGCTCATGTGTTTTTTATGAAGACAACGGATACCGCGACACATTCCGCCAAGTTATATTTAAAGGAGATAGTGATATTACATGGAATTCTGACATCCATCATATCGGATAGAGGTACGGAATTCATTGCTCATTTCTAGAAATTGTTTCAGGAAGGTTTGGGAACTCGGGTGAACTTGAGTACTGCTTTCCATCCTCAAACGGATGGATAGGCAAAGAGAACTATACAAATTCTTGAGGACATGTTGAGAGCGTGTGCGACGGATTTTGGAGGTAGTGTGGATGAATATCTACCTCTTATGAAATTTGCGTACAATAACAGTTGTCAAGCAGGTATTCATGTGAAGCACTGTATGGAAGACGTTGTAGATCGTCGATTAGATGGTTTGAACCTACTGAAGTAGAACTATTGGGTCCTGATTAAGTTAACGAAGCAATTAAGAAGGTAAACCTCATTGTGCAACGACTCAAGACAGCTCAGTGGCGACACAAGTCATATACGGATATGAGGCGTCGCGAGCTAGAGTTTGTGATTGGTGACAAGGTATTCTTGAATGTACCGTCAATGAAGGGAGTAATGCGGTTTAGTAGAAAGGGTAAACTCAGTCCTCATTTTTTATTGGCCCTTATGATATTGTGCAAAGAATTGGGAAGGTGGCTTACGAGTTGAAATTACCATATGAGAGGGCCATGGTATATTATGTGTTTCACATTTCGATGTTGAGGTTATATAAACCTGATCCTTATCATGTCTTGACTTATGAAGAGATTGAAATAAATGAAGGGTTGTCTTATGAAGAAAAACCTGTGTCAATCTTGGGTTGACAAGTTAGGAGGTTGAGAACAAAAGATGAAGCTTCGGTTAAACTCATGTGGCGAAACCATGCCGAAAAAGCGACTTGGAAAGCAGAGGAGGACATGAAGAAGAGATACGCTCACTTATTTCCTATTTCAGGTATGTGTTGAACCTTTTTGTTATCGAATCCTAGCGGAAGTATAGACTAAAGGTGTAAATCTCTTATTTCATGCATAGGCTTGTTTGGTGCAGTTGTGGGGAGTACCTGTGAGGACCATATGGTTATTATTAGCTGAGTTTGAGATAGCATGCAATACAAAGGAAATCTAGCGAATTTTTTTGAAGACTTGAGGTTTAGTGAAAATCTCAGGCCATAACTCTTATTTGAGAATGAATGATCCTGAGAGCGGGATAATGTAACACTCCGTAAATTCGGATTAGGTTTGAATGTGCTGAAAGATATTAATGTGACATGTTAGACATATGAAGTCCTATCGAGAAGAGTCTGGGTGAAAATAGGTATTTGAAGATCGACACGAATAGTGGGGTGCGTAAAATTCAATAGAATCGACTAAGTTTTCGGTAGACCAGATTTCCATCCTATTTACGTGAATATCTGTTGAGAATTTGAAAAACTTAAAACATGAAAGTTGTAGCCCTTTGAAATACCTTTCCAACCATATATGGGCCAGCCCAATCAGAGCTCTGTGTTAGGAGTTATGTTTATTTTACAGAACACTATCAACAAAGTCGAAAAATATAAAATTTTGGCTAAGTATGAAATAGACAGGGGAGCTCGCTTAGAGTGAAATAGGAGCTCACCATAGTCCTCACTCAGCAAGGTAGAGGGTCCAAAAGTTGAAAAATGAGAAAAATCGACTAAGTCCATTTTGGCCCGGTGAGCTCGTTGAGCGAAGCTCAATGCGAGGTAGGACCTCGCTGTAGAGCTCGCTTAGCGAGACCCATAGTGAGGTCACGCCTATCTTTGGAGCTCGCTCGGTAAGCTAGGTGGTCCAAATGCCCCCCGCTATAAATTCAACACTTAACTCAAAATTTCATTTATCAGACATTCCTACTTCGTAGAAAACCCTTGAAGGATGACTTTTTGAGAGAAAACAACCCTAAGGCTTCCCCAAAACATCTAAGGTAAGTTCTTGATCAATTCCAATGATTATTACCTCAATCTAATGAAGATTGACATTAGAAACTTCACATATTCCATAGGTTGTGAGAATTCTATTTAAGAACAGTTGAAGAGGAGAATTGTTGGGAATTCATCGTGGGGAAAGGTTCTAAAATTCAAGTATAGTTATCGGGATTTTTTGGCGTTATACATTGTTTATGTATCATTATAATTAATGGGTGAATTGCATGAAAGCAAGAACACGAAATTGGCATAGAAACCCTAGTTTTCAAAAAGGGTGAAAATTCTACGGAAAGGTGTAAAGTTCTAATCCATCTCATCTAAATCAATTGTAGAGTGATTGTTGAATTTCAGAAAACCCGTTTGGTAGCGTTATAGCATGAATTGAGGTATGTTTTTTTTTCCGAACATACTCTTCAACCTTTAATAAAATGGTTTCTTTGCCAAGGTTTTATGTGCGTTGTTGACACCTAATTTTGGCTCGCCGTGCTTCAAATTAACGTTTTGGGGGCCCTGATTCGTTAAAGAGCGCGAAATACATTTTTTACACATTTTTACATTTTTTAACAATTTATTGATAATTATCCTTATTTTAGGAATTTTATCAATTTATTGTCATTTTCCAAGAATCATTATTTTGCACATGTACAGCGTAATACTACCATTTTTGTGCAATTAATAATTGTTTCTTAATTTTATAGCAATACATTTTCATATCTTACATATTAATATTTAAATTTTATACTTACGTTATTATTTATACGTGTATTAATTAACTATATTTTAGTACAGGCCGACAGTGCAGAGAAAATCGGAGCAATTAATTTTTAAACGCAAAGCAAAATTCGATCAAGTCAAGGTCTCCTCACCTTTTTAAAAGTTGACATTTGAGGTGATGGGTTGGGTTCATGATCCATTGATTAATAAATGTTTACACATTGGTTAAAAGGGTGAAAACCCCTTTGAATAATAACCTAGGGATTAAAAGTAGCATCAAGGGGACAAAGGGGTGTGACACTTTATTTTTTGGATAATAAGAAGGGTCATTTTGTCAATAAAATAAAAGGAAGAGTTCATATTTTTCCATATACTCCAACATCAGATTTTTTTTCTTTCTAAATCTAAATATTTCTCTCTCCCCTCCCTCTCACAAAACAGTCGCTGCCACCTCTCCACGCCGGAGCTCCGAGCTCCGGCGAACACCAACCTACACAACCACGAACCACCCATGCGCCATAACACCATCTCGTCTTCTTCTTCTCTCCTCCACTTCTCTTTCAGCCGCCGACCGCCACCCTCGCTGCCACCGCCGGCGAACTCCACTCGTAACCACCACAGCTCCATCTCTCCACTGCCAGCTTCCTCCAAAACAACCCCACCCACCATTCATGACCCCCACTGCCAAGCTCCGGTGAACCCACGACGCCGGAAAAATTAATGACAACACCACCACGACGCCACTGCCTTTCCTCTGTTCCCCACTCCTCTCATCTCTTTGCACTTCTGTTTTTGTTGTTTGTTTTGCCACTGTATTGCTCTTAGATCTGTTTGGGCTGATGTTACACTATTTCGCGATTTCCGACAAGTATATATGTTGCTTTTCCAGTGTTCCTTTGGATTTGGTTTACTATTTTATTACTTTATTTTAGCTACTATTGTTGGTGATCTTGTGCTGCTTTGGTGCTGCTGTATGTCATAGTTTTGATTGCGTTATTTTGGTTTTTAGGTGACACGCTGCTGTCTTGCTACTGTTATTTATATTTTTGGACTGTTTTAATATCTCTTTTACTAAATATCATTGTTGGTTCTGTGCCCGGAAAATACTTCCGACAGCCAACTGTACTGTTACATTTTTTGTCAAATTTATTTAAATTCATGTGGGTGAATACTAAACCCAAATGGCTGATGAAGAAATTTTCGTCGATTTCCAAGGCCTCCCATGTACAAAAGACGGGTTTTTATTTTAAGCTTATTCATTATTTCTTTAATTCATTCGATAGTTATTTATTCTCTTACTAACACTTTTACTAAGTGTTTATACAGGTACCCGGAGACACATCCCGAAGACGGCAGTCGGAAGGCAACCAAATCATTGTTTGTATTTACTTTCCGGTTCTTTAAACTTGTACATAACATAAACTCGTACTATAGTGGAAATATTATTTTTTGAATGTTCGGCGGAGATATTTATTTACTTGTCATCTTGCATGCTTAATTTAAAGCTTCGTTTGCTTTAGGCGAGACTAAGGCCGTCAATACTTTCATAAATAGATTAAATTCACTTGGTATAAATACTTTGTTAATTAATTCACACTTTTGGCGTTTAGGCAAAGATAATAGTTCATCCTTTATTTTATATTTTTTATACGCTTTTAATACACATTTTTTACAACATACATTTTACATTCTTTCGTACACTAATACACATTTTAATTAAGTTAAATCCACCTTTTGACGCTAGGAAAATATTAAGTCGTCCATATACAAATCTTTTATTCTTTAGAGACATTACAGATTTTCACTCATTTTTTATCCACAATTCCTTATACTTATTTTTTTACCAATACTTTTTACAATTATTTTGTTCCTTATTCTTTTGATAGGATATTCATTAAACAAAAACTCTTTTTAACTAAACGGTACAAACAAGTCAAATAAACTTCACTTTTCTGAATAATTTCGTTATATAAAATCTTTACACCAATGAATATTCGTAAATTATTTTTACATTCTTTATGCACTATTATACCTAGTTATACAATTCTTTATACATTTTAGGTTTGACGTACACTCTTTTACACTGAAATATGTTCTTTATATGTTTAATATACAGACATTCTTTTAATATACATAGACGCACATTACATAGACGCACATTCTTTATATCCTTGATATATTTGTTTTTACATAGTCTTACATTTTCTTTTATATATTCTTAATATAGTTACACATGCTTTACACTAACATATATATACACTCTTTGTACTAACATATATATTTTTATACTTACGAGGTACATTCTCTTTATACTCTTTTATATATTATTTTTTACTATACATTCTTTATGAATACTTGATATAAATACATTTTTATACACTGTATATACTTAGGATATTATCACCTAGTGTAGCTTTTCATGAAGTCATAACATTTTGAAAACAGGTAATAATAATGATAAACAGATAGATAATCCCCCTCTAGTGTTCAGTTAAACTAAGTTTAAGGACTGTCTTCGGACAGGCTCTGAGGGATGCTTAATACGTACCCCTCGGGGTAAATAAAACCCTTATCTAGAATCTTATAGGTTTCGTGGACTAAAATGGAGTAGACACACAAATACATATAGGTTTCCCGATTTTCCTTTAAAATTAGGTGGCGACTCTAACCCTTTTTAAACCAGTTAGAAGAACCGTGAAGTTGCAAACTATCTTGGACCCAGTTCAAAATAGGGCGTAACATGCCTGAGGGACAAGTCCGTATGGAACCTTAGGTGTATTTTACTACATATATTATACTCATGATCTTATTATCGATGGGTTAATGAAACCGATTTATAAATCTTTTAACTTTAAACATGATTTACCCCTATAAGGGATGCTTTGAACTTGATTTCGGAAAGCTTGGATATTTCATGTGTTTTGCCCTATGTACTGATTTTGTTGAAATTGAAACTTATCTAATGACCTTAACATGGGTTTTAAATCTACTAATGATTTGATGTACCCCTACTAACGGGAAGTTGAACATAATCCATAATGAGTAATTCAGCTTCCATGCTATGACTGTGATTCAGCATTATGCCATGATTCTATTGTTTGTGTTAGTCCTAGCTACTCGGGAGGAAGGGTAGTCACTTTGCAATCTAGTGGTCTTAGCCTAGCCATTCGGGAGGAAGAGTGGCCATCGGGGGTTCGTAACCTCGGTGTGATTTTTACCTAGCTATTCGGGAGGAAGGGTAGCCGTTGTGGGTTGATAACCCTGATGTGGTGCTTCTATGCAGTTTAGGGAACCTCAAATGATCATCCCTTCATTCGATTGATTTGGGCCTGTATTGGCATGTGATTTACTTTAGTTTCCTGTGAGTGGTTTGTAGATATTCTTGAGTTCAGGATTGAAAGAAATTAAATGGAATAAATGGCATAATGAGTTAAAGTTGATTTACTTCTTCTTAAATGATTTCCATTGATGGTTATTATGTTTGATGATTTATCCTATCTCTGAATTTCATACTGCTTTAATTGACAATATTTTAACGACCCTTGTTATATTATTTTGTTATATTAACTATTGCCCCGGATACCCTCACTGAGTACCCAGTACTCAGGCATACCATTATTTTTTTTATTTTTTATGGTGTGTCAGGTAACGTTGAGGAGCAAGTTCGTGACACGCGTGCGGACTAGGAGAGCTTGATACTTCTAGACTTTTGGTAAGCCCACACCCTTGTTCGTGGGACACCCCTATCTTAGTTACTGCTTTTAGTTTCCAAGTTGCGCTCCGACATTATACTATGCTTTATTTATCATCTTAGAGGCTCCATAGATAACGTTAATACTGTGGGTAGTTGTTGAAGTCATTGTTTGACTCATTTGGGATGTTACTATGTTTTATGAGGACATATTTCTATTGGACTTTCACTGATTTTATTTCATAATGGTGACCATGATATTTTAGCTATTTATGACCGGTTGGATCGAATGATTAAAGATTATTAAAGGACCTTGATGTCTATTGATTCATAATGTGTTTTCAATGTTGTTCATAACATTGATGCATGTTACGTCCAAGGTAGGGTTTGGGGCATTACAAGCTTAGTATATGAGCCTAGGTTTAGTGTGTCTTAGGATGTGTCTGTGTCTGTGCACTTGTGTCTAGTGGAGTCTTCTTTGTGCAGCCTGATCACCTGCATAATCAAAAGACTACCAGTCCATTTATAGGTTTTCTAATTCTTCTTTATTATAAATTATGCTATATAGCTTGAATATCTCTTAGGATTATTCTGACGTGTTCATTAATACGTGCCTCGCAGAAATGGCTATAACTCGTGTGGGAGCTACTAACCAAGGGAGTAATGGTGCTTCTGATTTATCACATGGCAGACGAGTTGCTAGAATCATTAACCGCACTACTGCAGAGACTAATGCAGGAGTTAGAAATGGCAATGGGGACCAAGCACCACCGCCAGCACCATCTGCTCCAGCTGCCCCTACTGCGGGTGTGGTTGATGTTAGGTCGTTGCAGAATGCGATCCAGATGCTTACCACCGTTGTTGCAGCCCAACATCAACGTGGGGATGCGGATTAGATACTTGGTGGTGGAGGAAGACTAAGCACTTTTGGGGGCTGAATCCACCCACGTTCTTTAGTTCGTGGGAAGATGTTGATCCTCAATACTTTATGGATAAGACTTTCAAGGCTCTACGGGCAATGAGTACCCATGGTTCTAAAGCCGTCGAATTCACGGCCTATCAATTAAAAGATGTTGTTCATGCTTGGTTTGAATTATGGGAGGCTAAGGGGGGTAATAATGCTCCGGCTCCTACTTGGGCTGAGTTCGAGGAGGCGTCCATGGAAAGGTTTCTGTCTGATAAGGAGCGATTTGCTATAGCTACAAAGTATGATAAGATTGAGCAGGGCTCTATCTCCGTTCGCGAGTATAGTTTGAAGTTTACTCATCTGGATGAGAGGATCATATTTGTCATCATTGTGGTTTAAGGGGTCATATTAAGAGGGAGTGTAGGAAGTGGCTACGTGAAATGGCTAACTCTTCTGGCCGGAGAAGCAATTCGTCTGCAGCTGTTACTGCTAGGAAGCTGCTTGCTGGTAATACTAACAATGTTCCTAATGCTCGTGGTAATACGACTGGTAAAGAGGTTGCTAACACCGCTAATGGGGGACAAGCCCGAATTTATGGTTTGACTCGTATGGAGGCAGCTGAAGCCTCAGATGTTGTGGTCACAGGTATTGTCACTATTTATTCTTTTGATGTGTATTCGTTGATTGATCCGGGTTAACTCTCTCTTATGTGACACCATATTTTGCTCTTGATTTTTGGGTAGAGCGCAAACTTAAGAACCTTTCTCTGTGGATACCCCTGCCGATGTCCCTGTTATTGATTCTAGAGTTTATAGAGGTTGTGTGGTTGTAGTTAAGGGTTGTGAGACTATAGCTGATTTGTTTGAACTAGAGATGGTAGATTTTGATATAATTATAAGGATGGATTGGCTGTTCGCATGTTATGCAAATGTGGATTGCCGGCATAAATTAGTTCGTTTTGAATTCCCTAATGAACCTGTAATTGTGTGGAAAGGTGAATTTGCTAAGACTCGAGGTAGGTTTATTTCATATCTTTAGGCTCATAAAATGATTTTGAATGGGTGTATTTATCATCTAGTTGTCGTCAACGACACTGAATTCGTAGTACCCAAATTTGAGTTTGTTCTTATAGTTAATGAATTTCCTGAAGTGTTTCCAGAAGATCTTCCAGGTATTCCACCTGATTGAGTTATTGATTTTGGATTGATGTTATTCCCGATACTCAACCGATGTCTATTCCACCATATTGTATGGCTACGGCAGAGCTACGAGAATTGAAAGACCAATTGAAAGACTTGATGGATAAAGGTTTTATTCGACTAAGTACCTCAGCTTGGGGTGCTTCGGTCCTGTTTGTAAGAAAGAAGTATGGCTCTCTTAAAATGTGTGTTGATTATCGTCAACTTAATAAGGTGACCATTAAGAATAAGTATCCTTTTCCTAGGATAGATGACCTGTTCGACCAACTTCAGGGTGCTAAATTATTTTCAAAGATTGACTTGAGGTCTGGTATCATCAGCTAAAAATAAAGGAGCAGGATATTCCAAAAATAGCTCTTCGAACTCGTTATGGGCACTTTGAATTTATGGTGATGTCCTTTGGTCTGACAAATGCCCGTGCTGCATTTATGGACCTGATGAATCGCATGTTCAAACCCTTTTTTGATCGTTTTATTATTATCTTTATTGATGATATTCTAGTGTATTCGAAGAGTCGGGAGGATCATGCAGATCACTTGAGAATAACCTAGAAAACACTTGAGGAGAACAAGCTTTATGCAAAATTTTCCACTTTCTTCTCCTTGTTGCGTGATTTTTCTATAATGGGGTTATTATTATTGGTAAAAGATATGTATAGGCTTAAGCGTAATGAATAAATTAGGGTTGATGTAGCCAGAGGAAGTGAAGGCGGAGATGGTGGTGCTAATGGTGGCAATGGTTGTGAAGGAAGAGGAGATGGTAGTGATAGGTGAAGAAGGGAAAGAAGGGAAAGAGAAGGGTAAATGGGTTTGGTGATGAGGTGGCATGACACGTGGTGTCCACCTCACTGAATTGTCAGTGCCAAGTCAGATTTTGTGTCCACCTTAGACAATTTTAACGGATGAAGGGTATATTTGAACCCAAAATACAACAGGAGGGATATATTTGGACCTAAAGTATAACCAAGGGTATAATTGACCCTTTTTCAATAGTATAGGAGTATATTTGGCCCTTTTCTAAACAAATTATTAACAAAAGAAAGGCAGAAAAGAAAAGGCGAAAAAGAAAAAGAAAAAGTAAGAAAAGCACAATTGATTGGATGGATTTTCTTTCTTACTTCATTCCTACTACAAAACATAAGTTACGGATCTATGTCTAATCTTAACAAGATAGATGCAATTAACTTGTTAATAACTTAATATGAGCTAATGTCGATGATCCTCTTTGTTAATGAGCAATATTTGAGCATACCTATTGGATAAGTAACATGATATCCAGAGCTAGCAAATTTAGGGTGTCAAATATGACTCAAAAGTTGATCGCCCGCCCAAAATTTTATGGGTTGGGCTCAGATATTTAGTATTGAGCTGATTTTAGTCTAGCCTAACATAACTCATTTTAAAATGATGTCCAATTTAGTCTAATATTAGCCCAATTCTAGCTCATTTTAAGATTGGGAAAATTATGCTGAGTGTCCATTGGGACATCTAGTTTTCCAATTTTGGCCCAACTATCCACTTCTTGCTCCAATTAACCTTTCAGTAGTTTTGTAATGACCCGTTTGGTCATTATTGCATTTCCGATCCTTTTGACCCTTTTTCGAGCTTGGTTAGTTCACTTTTGACCCGAGGAGACTACTGACACTCTTCTCGAGGTGTTCGAGGTTGATTTTGGTGACTTTTTGGAAAAAAAATGGCTTTAAACGAAAAAGAGTTGATTCAAAGTCGACTTTTGGATAAAAAGGCTTGTTTCTAAAAATCTGTTGATTCTAAGAGGTCCAGATGGTCATTTAGAACTTGTGTACATATCTGTTTCGGTTCCCAATGCACTCGGGTGGATTGGGGTTGGGAAGTTGGAATTGAGGTATCAGGGGTTGACTCGGTCAGCGAGACCTCCGTTGGGAATTCCAAGGCCACGGGTGCATTCGTAGCATTTTTTATGTGTGTCTGTGTATGTGAGTTGTGAGCAGATGGCCTCAGGTATTAGTAGGGATTTCCGGATTGAGCTAGGATTATTTTGGGAAATCTGGTACTAGTGCCCGCCATGGAGGCACCGCTATAGCGGTTGCCATGCCGCTGGGGAAACCATGTGTTTTTGGTGATGACTGTCGTGGCGGTCTAATTTGTCTCCGATGAGAGACCGTTGTAGCTGTCCCGTAGCCGCTGTTATGGTAACGGGCCTAGTTATTTCATTAATTGTGTATTAAAAGTCCTTAGTCCCTCATTTATTTCTATTCCAAAAATTGAGCTTTTGAGAGCAATTTTAGAGTGTTCTTGGAGAAGATTCTTGGTGGTAAGTCCTTTTAATCTCTTTTCTTTTCCATTACCCTAATCATCTTAGAATCCCTCTCCCTTGTTAGTTCATTAAGTAACGGAAGATTAAAGGTGGGTTTAATGAATATTCTTTGTAGGCTTCTAAATCATGATTTGTTGGTTGGGTTAGCTTCTTTTAGCATTCAATTGATGATAGAATCATTTATTTCATAACTTTTTCTTAATTAGAGGCTAATTTTTGGATTGGAAGTTAAGGTTTATACCCAAACTTGGGGGTTTTGCCTAGAATCCGAAATTGAGTAAATTGTTGATTATTCTAACTTGCTATTGATGGGAATTGATCACCTAGAGGTTTAGTTTCATGTTGGGACCTTTAGATCCCTAATTTCACCCTTCTAGTTCATAAATCCTATTACATGGGTTAGGGATTTGGGTCTTGATAAAAGTAGGGTTTGTTTTGATGTTCTCCTTGATTCTAATTCCATGATTCGAATATGCTTAGACTTTCTTGATCTTGAGGCTCAAAGAAAAGGAAAGGCTAAGGAGTGATTGTTGGTATTATTATTGTTCGGCCTTCCAGGTAGGTTACGATTTACCCTATGGTGAGACTTCGTTTAGGGAAGCACATATTTAGACGATATTATCGGAGAAAGCATGTAAACCTTCGGGTATGAAGGTTGGTTGGATATTGTCTTAGGTTGGGGCCTGTTGTGTGATTGGAGCTAGCCACCCCGTTGTGTTGTGACTTGATTTGTTCTATTATTTTTGGCTTGATGCCATGTGGTAATAGTAGATAATAGAGACTATTGTTATACCTTTTCGTGATATTGTAGTATCTTACTTGTTGACGTTGGATACGAGGATAGTGTTCCATACGGCTTGTGCGGCCTCTTCAAGATATTGTAGTATCTTACTTGTTGACGTTTGATACGAGGATAGTGTTCCATACGGCTAATGTAGCCTCTTCATGAGATTGTAGTATCTTAATTGTTGATGTTTGATATGAGGATAGAGTTCCATATGGCTTGATGTAGTCTTTCCGGCACTTTCGCCCCGTTCCGAGCTTAGTTAGTTCACTTTTGACCCGAGGGGACCGTTGACACCCTTCCCGAGGTGTCTAGATTTAATTCAGGCGACTTTTTGTAGAATTTGGGCATAAAGCAAAAAAGAGTTGACTCAAAGTTGACTTTTGGGTAAACGGGTCTTTTTCAAAAATTCGTTGATATTGAGAGGTCCGGATGGTCATTTAGAACTTGTGTGTATATCTGGTTTGGTTCCCAATGCACTCGGTGTATTTTGAGACTTGGGTTGGAAAGTTATAATTGAGGTATGGGGGGTTGACTCGGTCAACGAGGCCTCTATTGAGAATTCTGAGGCCACAAGCGCGTTCATAGCGTGTTTTTATATGTGTCTATGTATGTGATTTATGAGCAGATGGCCTAAAAAATTAGTCGAAATTCGAGTTGAAGTGTGAAACTTGAGAAAGTTTCTGGTGTCTGGTGCCCGCTTTGGCGGCACCAGCACCGCGACAGCGGTACCGTTGAAGCGATCACCCTGCCGCTGAAGCGGTCTGTGCCAATTGGGCATGACCACTATAGCGGTCATGGGACCACTGGGGCGGCACCGCTGGAGCAGTAGTGGTGTTGCGGAAGCGGGTGACGTGCAGTTAGTTCATTAAATGAAATGGTAAAAGCCCTTAGTCTATTATTTATTACAATTCTGAAATTTGAGCTCTTGGGAACTATTCTAGAGGATTTTTTGAGAACATTCTTGGTGGTAAGTCCCTCTAATCCCCTTGCTAATTCATTATTCCTAATCATCTTAGAATCCCTCTTTCTTTGTTAGTTCCTTAGTAATGGAAGATAAAACGTGGATTTAATGGATATTCTAAGCGTTTTAATGATGAAATTGATTGGGTTTATGCTAGATTATGATGTATCTAAGGTTGTTGATCATATATCTTCCATTATTAGTATTGAATTCTTGAATCTAAGAGTTAGGGTTTATACCCAAAATTGGGGGGTTTTCTTGGATTTCAAAATTGGATGAATCCTTGAGTTAATTTAGCAATTAGTTGATGGGTTTTGATCACCTAGTGTTTAATTAGATATTTTACCCCCGAATTTCCCGTTTTGACCTTGTGGGTCCCGTTTCCCCAAATTCTAGGGTTGGGTTTTGACCTAATTTGAATGATAGCAATATAGGTGTCGATCTTCATATAGCAATATAGGTTTCGATCTTCATGCTTTTTAATCTAGATTTCGAATATGCCTAGACTTTCTTGATCTTAAGGCTCAGCGGAAGGGTAAGGCTAAGGAGTGATTGTTGGTGTATTGTTGTTCGGCCATCCAGGTATGTTATGGCTTACCCTTGGTGAGACTTCGTGTAGTGAAGCATATATTTAGATGATATTGTCGGATACAGCATGTAAACCTTCAAGTATGAAGTCGGGTTGAATATCGTCTTAGGTTGGGCCCTATTGTGTGATTGAGGTTAGCCACCCCGTTGTGTTGTGACTTGATTGTTCTATTGTTGTTGGCTTGATGCTACGTGATGATAGTAGATATTGGGATTGTTGTTACATCTTGATTGTGATATTGTAGTACCTTACTTGTTGATTTTGATAAGAGGATAGAGTTTTATATGACTTGTGTAGTCTTTCATGATATTGTTGGCGTACCCATGTTTGGTACTTGTGATATTAATCTGATTATTGATGTTGACACATAGATTGCACGCATTCTCATTTTTCATGATATATTATTGATACATTGTTGATACTTGATGAAACACTGTGATGAGCTGGGCTCGGTTTGGATGAGAGTGTCGTGAGAGTCTGATATCCAATGTTTATCGTGGATCATGAATTGAGTGAGTGCATGGACTCCGAGGGTCCCCCGGGGTGATGCTGATGAAAATCCTCCATGGGCAAAGATCCGGACTCTCGTCTGTCTGTTGGGCAAAGATCTGGGATGAGTAGCACTTAGACTTCGCAAGTCACCATGGGTTGTGCTACCGAGACTTCGATACTTCCGTCCTGAGTACATGTGTACACAACATTGCATTGCATTCTTACATCATTACATGGCATTTCATTATGGTTTATATTGTGATGATCTGGTGATTTACTTGTGTTGTTTAGTTTCGGATTAGATATATTGAGACTTGGAACACCTGGGTTTAGATGCTTCAACAAAGGTGATGACGTGCACTTGTTTCTGGCTGGTGTTTGACTTATACTTGTTGACTTATCTGCTTGTCTTGTTTTATTGTCTGAATTATGTTAGCTATACTTAGTCGGCCTATGATACCTAGCAGTACCGTGGTTTTGTACTGACCTGCACTTGCTGCATTCTTTTATGAGTGCAGAGTTCTAGGTTGGATCTTCTTCCATCTCTCGTGGCTGATAATCGCTATCAGGATTGCTTTGAGTCTACAGGGTGAGCACGAGATGTCCGCTGCCTTGAAGACTCTTCTTATTTATGTCTTACTTTCCCATTCTGAGACATATACAGATTTGATGTATTATTATAATTCCAGACTTGTATATTTCGGATCTAAATGCTCTTTTATGGCTTAAACCAGACCCTGGGTGTATTTTCTTATTTCCGCACTTTCTTCTATACTATTATCGTAAAACTTACGTGATTTATTCTTTTCCGCTTAATTGATTTATTTATTAATGCTTTTATTATCATTGGGTTGAGCGTTCGCTTACCGAGGTGGAAAGGTAAGTGCCCGCACGACTTAGCCAAATTGGGTCGTGACACTTGTGTAGCTTCTTCATGATATTGTAGTATCTTACTTATTGACGTTTGATATGAGGATAGTGTTCTATATGGCTTGTGTAGCCTTTTCATGATATTGTTGGCTTACCCATGCTTGGTACTTCGGATATTGATATGACTGTAGACGATGAGATCATGCTTACTGTTGAGTTGATTTATATAAGTCTTGATAGGGCTTATAGTGTTGTGACTTCCATGGCATATTCGTTGGCATTTATTGCATTGATTTAGCATTTATGCATTCATACATGATGGAAATTGTTTGGAGCTAATTAATGAAAGACTTATGGTATATATAAGAGGAAATATTTTAAATGCCCGAAGGGAAATGGTTCCGAGTGATGTGATATTATATGATTTGATTTGAAAAAGATCCTCCATGTGCAAAGATTCGGAGACTTGTTACCGTTGGGCAAAGATCCGGGACGAGTGGTAAATGGACTCCGCGGGTCCCACATGGGTTGTGCTAATGAAGATCCTCCGTGGGCAAAGATCCGGAGTCTCGTTACCGTTGGGCAAAGATCTTAAACGAGTAGTACGTGGACTTCACGGGTCCCTCGTGGGTTGTGCTACTGATACATCGATACTTCCGTCCGAAGTACATGTGTACACAGCATTGCATTGCATTCGCATCTCACATAGCATTGCATTGAATCCACAATTCATACATTGTTGCATTGCATTGTATTATGGCTTGTGTTGACGATCTGGTGATATACTTGTGTTATTTGGATTCGAATTGATTATATTAATACTTGGCACACTTGGGTTTAAATGCTATAACCTAGGTGACGACGTGTACTTGGCTTTTGATTTGTGTTTGATTTATACTTGTTGATTTATCTGCTTATCTTACCTTATTATCTGGATTATGTTAGCTAAACTTAGTCGGCCTATGATACCTACCAGTACTGTGGTTTTGTACTGACCTGCACTTGTTGCATTCTTTTATGAATGCAGAATTGCAGGTTGGATCTACCTCCGTTTCTCGTGGCTGACAGTGACTCCGAGAGTTGCTTAGAGACTACAGGGTGAGCACGAGACGTCCGCCACCTTGAAGACTCTTCTTTGTTTATGTCTTATTTTCTATTCCAAGACATACTCAGACTTAATGTATTATTGATATTCAAGACTTGTAGATTTTAGTTAGATGCTCTTGTATGCATTAGACCAGACTCTGGGTGTATTTTCCTTACTTTCGCATACTTTCTATATCATTATCGTCAGACTTACGTGATTTTATTTCTTCCGCTTATTTAAGTAATTCTTTGTGTTTTTACTGTTGTTGGGTTGAGGGTTCGCCTACCGAGGTGAGAAAGGCAGGTACCCTTGTGACTTAGTTGAATTGGGTCGTGACAACTTTATCGATTTGTGAGATACTCATTTGGAGCTGATTCTTGAAGAGCTTTGGTTTTGCGAGTGTATATAATTGAGCATAGCTGGTTTAGTACTTTTAACAAACACTTGGTGTGCATTGTGTGAAATTTTTTAGGAAGATTTTTTTTTCCCTCTCTCCCTTTTGCGTGCAATATGATCTTTATCACCGTTCGATGTGATGACTATTTTTATTAGTCAAGGGCTTTATCTCCATCTTTCTTCTCTGCACTTCATAAATTAGTAATGTAATACTTGTACAAAACTCTTCACAAGTAATAATACGTTAATGTAACATAACAAAAAAAATTCTTACACTTATTTATACAGTATATATAGTGTAAGAATGTATATGTAGTGTATAATAGTGTATACAGAAGTATATGTAATGTATAATAGTGCATATACATTTTTTAACCTCATGTTATACAGATTTTAGATGTGACAGAGAAAAATGAAGAGGGTTCTATAGTATACATTATACATACAAAAGCTTTTAAGTTTTGGATATAGGGCCAAATTTACCCCTGTACTTTGAGAAAAGGGGTTTGGATGTGTTTGATACGAAGTACATGCTCTACATATTTGGCCCTATATATTTACTTTTCTTATATCATGTACCTTATAAGTTTTGAATGTGTTTGATACGAAGGAAAATATTTGTCCACGGAATGAAAAATGTATTTCTAAAACATATTTTTTGTGAGCGGGTCATGATCCAGCCCATGTTTAGTCCATTTCAGTCCAAATAACTTTTGACTCAATCTTAGCCCAACTCATTTATCAACTCAGTCCATTTTGACTCAGCCTCATCCGCCTATTTGACACCCCTAACCAAATTTAGTGCATAAGCGACGTGATATTGAGAACTTTAATCCAATCAAATTAACAAAAAAAAAAACTCGAATTACAGCAAAACAATTCCCAAGTAGACATTGGCAAAAAAATAAGTAGAATAATTAAGACCACAAAGATAAGGTTTCATCGTCACTAGAATTAAACTCACTTAGCAAATAAACTTAACAGATAAACCTCATAAAGTTGTAGACTAAACTAATCTCTGAGCCTTCCACATGGACGGCCTATGATTCAGCAAGTGACTGAAAAGAAACATAAAATTGTTTACTCGAAAATTGGTACAGTTGAATTTGTATACTTGGTCAAGGACACGTAAATCAATATGATCAAAATAATGAGATAACTAACAATAGAAATTAGTATAAGCGAAATGTAATGGAAATAAAGAATTAGAATAGCCTGAGCCTTGGAGAATCCTCTGAGCTAGAATCTCCGGGGGAGTGGGCAGTCGAAGCTTCGCTAAAGCAAATTCGAACAAGAATATTTAAGAACAATTTAAATATGTAGTATTCTCCATATATCTCATGTATTCCGTGTCTTTTACAATGAAATGATTAGCCCTATTTATACTCAGACTCGGGGGAACATATTCCATGAATTATGCAATAATAATGATGGACAATAAAGAGAGCAATAATGCTTATTAATGCCCCGTGGAAGGTGCAAGATATTCTTGTAACATTGTCATTTGGAACAGAGCAGCTACTGCTAAGACATTTTTGGATCTCACCCACATAGAAGATAAGTTATGGATAAAGTGGATTAATGAGTACTACATCAAAGGGAAAGATGTTGCTACTATCCAAAGAACAAAGGCAAGATGTTGCTACAATCCGAATAACAAAGTGATGTAGAAGATAAGTTATGCAACTGAATCCTTCAACTGGAAGCCTCACAAAGCAGATTTATTCCCAGCTCTTGCTTGAATATCCTAAGGTAACATGGAAATGTTTGATGTATAAAAATGTTGGTAGGACCTAAACCAACATTTACTATGTGGATGCAACTTCAATGAAAGCTACTCATCAATAGACTTGAAAAGTGGGGAATTACAGTGGATTCAACTTGTGCCTTATGTCAAAGTCATTCAGAGTCTAGAGATCACCTATTGGAAGGCTGTACATTTGCCAGGCAACTATGGAACAGACTCTTATCATGACTACAATGACCTGTTATACAAGGTACAACTTGGGATCAGCATCTAGAATGGGTGATAAAAATGCTAAAGGGAGAACACATAAAGCACAGATATTCAAGATTGTTTATGCTGAATGTGTCTATGTTATCTGGTTAAAGAGGAACCAAAGAATCTTTGAGCAAAAATCAAGGGACTGGGAAGGTATTGCCAGGGAGGTAGCATATATGTGCAATGTCAGGGAAACCTGTGGAATGCAAAAGTTACCGCACAGCTTATTGTTCTAGCTAGAAGTTTGTTGTCTTAAGGGTTGATGTTTTCCAGTTAGGTTGATGTAGTTTTTTTATCAGATAGCTAGTGAGTTTTAACTAGCTATGGTTTTGTAATGTTGGCGCTTGGTTGTCACGCGCCGAACCATGGCCTGGGCGTAACACGACACTCGGTGCCTGACTGCATGTGACCGAGCGAACCACATGGCTTGCTGAATCATCATGAGACATACATGAGTGGAAATATAACGTGAAGTGCATGATGAGCTTTTATAAAACATAGTAAGTCATAATATTAAACATAAGTACTTGGTTAAGTCATGAATGCGGACAATATCATAAATGAGTCAAACCGGCTAACCAACTCTGGAAGTCTAACATGAGACTTGTCTCGTCTATGAAACCTCTAACATTAGTCTGAAACACATAACATACTTACTGGGACAAGCCCCCCCCAGCATACCTTTAGATGCAAAACTAAATAAAGAAAGACAATGTATAAACCCCGAATGAGATGGGGCTCACCAATAAGCTGGTACGTGCAGATCCTAATGAGCAGAGGCGTCGTCCTATAAATTCGTACCTGCATCGTCCAATGCAGGGCCCCGGGCAATAAAAGGGGATGTCAGCACATTGAATGTACTGGTATATAAAGCAACTGAATGAAATAATTAACGTGGCACACGAAAGTAACATGATAAGGGCTGAAACTGAAACCTGGTAATGAACATGAATGCATATATAACATGAGTAAAAGCATTTTAAGTTGGGAGAGCATTAATATAACCGACATGTAACCACCACATTAAAATGTGGCGTCTGATCTCTGCCCGACCAGCTACAAGACATGAACATGACATGAATGGATCCAAGTCCCTCAATGGGAAAAACATGAAGGAATCGTCCTAACTGGGCAGAGCGATCCTTATCCTACGGTGGCAAACGTAGTTTCAGGCTATCTGAGCCTTCTCGGTAATCTGTGCAACTCCCAAAAATATGAACATGATATTGTTGGCTAAGAAGCCCATGATTTTCGTGAAATAACTTGTAAACAACTTGTGATCATGATTTCACGAAATAACTTATAAACATGGTTTCATAAAATAACTTGTATTTAGCATGTATGTATCTTGAATCATGGCATGAAGATAATTATATAATACAATTGCATGAAAACTTGTAGACATGTAGGATATTCATGAAATAAGCATTTTTATTTAAAAACATGCATGCAAGAACCCATGGAATACGAGATATGGGTTTTCATGGACTACGGACAGATTCTCAATAATCAAAATGAAATATCAAGAACACAACAACGATATTATATCACAAAGCTTAATATAATATAGTACATGGACCTAGGGTTATCTTGAACATGGCTAGAATCCTAGTTTTTGGAGAACTTGCGTGTAATCATGGAAGAAGGGCGTGGGAAAGAACAATGATGTTCCCACACGTAGATAGAAACCCTACATACCTTAATCGCTCCAAAACTTGAATAAAAGTCTTAATCTTTGAAGAAGAATTCCAAAAGCTTTGAGTTTGAAACCTTGAGAAGAGTTTTCACTGATTTTCGTAGCTACTGTTCGTGGCTCAAAGGGTACTCTCTAAATCCAATCTCCACCGTTCATATTTTATTCTTATGTGTTATGAACACTCAGTTAAAATTTGGGCTCGATCCAACTGTTAGATTATCAGAAAACATTAAATTAATATGACTGGTCGGAATGAAACTCTATCAGAAAAATGCTAGAGTTTTCTCCAATTTTTTACAACTCTTGATTTTTATAGGGTAACGGGATGGATGGATTTATTCTAGTCTTTATAAATGATAAATCTTGTAGAATAAAAAGGTTCTTGGTTAAAATATTTACAGGAAACCTTAGGAAACTAGATTGTCAAACCAAATTCTTGAATGTTTTTTTATTTTTCTTGATTGCAAGAATGACTTTCTTGAAAGATTGAAGTTTCTAGGTTCTTTAGGGATGGAGGTAGAGAGAAAAATAATAGTCTCTTAGGGTTTATAATAGTGTTATGGACGTTTTTTTTTTCATAAAATAATAAAATAGGGAGTTCCAATTCGAGTAGGAAAAGGCTAAAAAAACGTAACCCAAAATCTGAAAATTCTGCTTTAACCATCGTTAGTCAAATAGGCATAACTCTTAGCACAGAGCTCTGTTTGAGCTCCAAAAGATACCATTGGAAATCTATTCCAAAGGGCTACAACTTCCATGTTTTAAGTTTTTCTCAAATTCCTAACATCACTACCCTAAAACTGGCCATAAGTACAGACTGTCTCAAACTTAGACGAATTTAGAAGGCCTTAAGAACTTCACATTTTGGTTTGACTTCAAAATGACCGTTTATCACCCGAATGGATTCACATAGCTAAAATATCATCTTTATACTGGTTTCATACATTCACATCTAACTCGAATTTACGGGATGTTACCGATATGGTTTAGTATGAGAGTACGAGGTGTTACATTGGTGATTAATACAATGTTAGTTACCCAAAAAAAAAACATGCCTTTATTTCTCATTTCTTTATCGTCAAGCATATCAATATTTCCTTTTCTTTTTCGACATTGTCACATAGTTTGGAGAGAAGTTAACTTTTGGAGTTCTTCAGATCCAGAGATCATATGGGTTTTCTGCGGATCAATTTCTGTAGTTGGACAACCTCCAGACTGAAAACTGAGATTAGGGGACTGTTTTGATATATCAAAAATTGAATGAGACATCTCAGTCTCTGGAAAAACAGACAGCCTTGCAACAGTATCCAGTTGTTCTTGCACACTGTTGACCATGCCCAATCCTTAACATTTTTTTGTGTGGATTGCCCTTCTTTTGGGTGGTCTTTAATATTTGCCCCTCAAATTGCAGGTCTTTAATTTTTTTTCCCTTCGCTTAAAAAAGTGGCCCAAATATCCCCAAGTTCTGGGTTCGAACCCCCACTCGGTAAAAAAAAAAAAAATCGCAAGGCAAGGCTTTGGGAAAAGTCTGCCTTATGCGGCATAGATTGCCTTAAGGCATAACTAAAGTTATGCCGGATCCGGCATAGGTTGCCTTAAGGCATAACTAAAAGTCTGCCTTATAAGGCAACCTATGCCGAATCCGGCATAATTTAGTTATGCCTTAAGACAACCTATGCCGTCTCCGGCAGAGGTTGCCTTGGCATAACTAAAAGTCTGCCTTATAAGGAAACCTCTGTCGGATCCGGCAGAACTTTAGTTATGCCTTAAGGCAACCTATGTCGCATAAAGCAGACTTTTCCAAAAGCCTTACCTTGCGATTTTTATTTTAATTGTATGCCTGAGCCTAGGGGTGGGCATGGTACGGTATTAGAAACTTCGGTATGGTAATTTCGGTTTTCGATTTTTAAAAGTACTATACCATTACCGTACCAAATTAATTTGGTATCAATATTTTACGATACGGTAAATCGATAACTATAATTTGTTCGATTTCAACTTATATATACTCATATAATAGAAAATTATGACTTCGGCTATTTAAGATATTTCTCAATAATATCGTGCTAACACCTTACACATGTAAAAATATTCAAAAGAAAGCACAAGCAATTCCCTTCGTAAATCAATTAGACAAAAAAGGGCATTTCAATCGAGTTTAATTAGTCAAAATTCCAACATCTAAACAATTAATTTTGTACTAATACTAGATTATATAGTTGTTCGTATTTTAATACTAATATATATGAATTGTATATATAACTATATACTCCAGTATGGTATTCGTATTTCGGTATATTTTCTATAAATATCGAATACCAATTTTTTTAAAAATGCATATCAAATACCGTGCCAAATACGATAATACCAAAACCACGGTATAAAAAAGTTCGGTTTCAGTAAGATAAACCTTGCTCACCCCTACCTGAGCCGGGATTCGAACCCAGAACCTCAGGGTAATTTAGGCGAAAGGAAAAAATTAAAGACCAGCAATTTGAGGGCCAAAAATTAAAGAACACCCCGAATAAGGCCATTCCTGCGCCGAATTGCCCAATCCTTAATCCATGAGAAGGCAGGTTATTCACAACAGGCTCGGTTCATATTTTTTAATAATTGCTGGACAGGGAGAGAATAAAGGTGTCATCTAACAGCGAACTACCCTCCTTGCACCAAAAGGTATCAGTTAAATCTCGATTGCCTCCTTATGATAGAATTTCTTCCTCAAATCATTAGCTATAACATATGGATAGAGAACTACAGATGCATCCGGCAAAAACAACTCATTAGAACTGAAGTTTCTAAAAGTTGCATACAATTTTCGGAAACTGCGGCTTTAGAATGTTCCTAGGAGAGTCCAAGCAAAGATGACAAGTTTGCATCATATGGCCCTCCAAGTTTTGTTGCAGAAGGGGCAACAGTTGAAAAAAAGAGGTTCTTCCCTAGAGTCCAATCCATGAGCACCATGAAGTTTGACAGTTTGAGCACTTAATTCGGCATAATGAGAACACCAAAGATCTTAGAAAAATACAAACGGAAAAGGGCCAAAATTACCCCTGAACTTTGAAAAATAGTTTATCCATACCCTTCGTTATATTTTAGGGCCAATTATACCCTTACAGTTATACTATGAGGTCAATTATACCCTTATGTCTAACGGCTGCCACGCGGCATCATCTCAGCCCTTCAAAATTATTTTATCCTCAAATAATTTTTTATCCACTAAAATAACTCAAAACGACCCGAATTTTTTTTTCCAGCAAAAATAATACGGAATTATTTTTCCAGAAAAAATATAAAAATAATTCCGTATTATTTTTGCTGGAAAAAAAAATTCGGGTCGTTTTGAGTTATTTTAGTGGATAAAACATTATTTGAGGATAAAATAATTTTGAAAGACTGAGATGATGCCACGTGGCAGCCGTTAGACATAAGGGTATAATTGATCTCATAGTATAACTGTAAGGGTATAATTGGCCCTAAAGTATAACGAAGGGTATGGATGAACTATTTTTCAAAGTTCAGGGGTAATTTTGGCCCTTTTCCGAAATACAAATCCCAACTATAATATTACGAGACAAAATTCAACATCGAAATTAAGAAACTGCTAAAGGTCAAGCCACTACCAATTTATCTGAGTAACAAGATGCACCAAGAAATTAATGACACTGAGTTTAGACAAAAGCTAATGACACTGAGTTTAGACAACAAGCTCATATCAGAAGTTTGTTTGGATATGACGCTTTAGCCTGTACTCATCTCACATACTAAGGACAAAGACTTCCAAAGTCGCTGAATCTTGAACTTTTGATACTTTTTTTCTATTCTACTCTACAGTATTTTACTATAATATCTTGCTTTTCAAGATAATATTTTGACAAAAAATATCCTTCAACTAAACTTAGGGAATGTGTAATTCTATATTTCCCAATTTAAGTATCTTGGCCAAGTCAGTAGATTCTTTTAAAGATAATCGCGCAAGTCCTGCCATCCAAATCCATGTATGTGAAACTATTGAGAGTATATAATACTTCATCCGGATAAAAAAAAAGTGTTCACTTAGTCTTTTTTTTCGGGTCAAAAAAAGCGTGCACTTATTAAATCAAGCAACAATTAACCGTATCTTTCCAGATTTGCTCCTATCAGGTGTTATGTGATCAAATCTCAATACCTATTTAATTAGGGGATAGTTTAGTCAATTTACATTTTTTTTTCTTTGAGTGAGTAATTTCTTAAGGGATGTGCAAATGATTAAGTAGACTCTTTTTTGGGGAAATTTCATAAATATACAATTTAGTCACTTACACTGTAATAATATAGCCCAAAACTTACATTGCAACGCTTTAACCCATATACACCCATATGCAATATTATAACCCATATATACACCCATATACAATATTATTAACCCATTTACCCATATGCACCTATATACACCTGCGACCAGTCATCGCCGGAGCAACACCAACCACCATATTTATACACCTATATACATAAACACCATATACACCAATATATACCAAAAAGGAACTTGTCGTCGTTCATGGAGGTCGCCGGAAAAACGCGAATCTGATCAGATCTGTAACAATACAATTAACATTTAAACAAAAACAAAAGTCACCGGTGACCGCGTTAAAAAGAGAATCATGTCAGATCTGTAACAATATAGATCTGACCGGAGATGGTTTGCTTCGCTGGATTAGACCGGTGAGTGTTATACCCCATTTTATCCGTGTTAAATTAGAGTACAACATATTAGTGATTCCTAAATTAATTAACTAACTTAAGGAGTCACCACATAATTAATTTAGAGGTGAATTAGGACACCTATCAATTACGTAATATTAACTCCATTTAAAGTCTGCTAAAACCTAAGATTCAAGGTAAGGGTTCAATTAATCTAAAGGGAAAGTGTTAAGCACCCTTTAAGATCCGCATTAAAACGGTTAACCGACTGGACTTAAATTAATGAAAACCAAATGTAAGTATTTTTATAACATTGATACCAGATATATTCATTGGAATCTTACAAGTGTAAATATATAAGTTAAAAAAAAAAGTAATACAAAGTAAAATAGCTAACATATATAGGTTTGGAATTAATATAAGGACAGTTAAGGAAAATTTATTTTTTTAAAAGGATAGTGCCTAATATAAAGGAAAATCTCTACGTAGAAAGCTTCAAAGTTAGAACTACTAACCCAAATTTGAATCGTTAAAAAAAAAAATTAATCACATGAGAAACCAACTTGACGTAAAGAAGTTGAATAAAGCAAGTAGAAAAATTATTCCTTTGCCAAATTCGTAGAAAAGAGGCGTTTTAGCATTTTTCTTAAAAAAAAAATTGAACTTCAAATTTGACTAAAAATAAGTCAATGTTTGGACCAAAAGCTTGTTTATCAACTAAGAAGACTTACGAGATTTAGTTACCGATTTAAACTCTTAATTAGACATGGATCCTAGACGCTAAGTAGCCAAAATGTGCTCTAAATTAACACACACCAAGTACTAACTAATCCCAAGCAAACATGAGAGTAGGGATGGGGAATATTTCCACTATTTTGTATTTTTTACATAGCTAAGACAAAAGAAAATGATAGCTCAAAGAAAGGGACTCCAGGTTCATGCTCGGGAAGAGTCTTGTGTTAAGACTCCATGTTTGCTCCAAGTTGTTCATGCTTGAAAGAGGAGAAAGAAAAGAGATGGGCTAATTGGGCCGATTCTGGTGTCTAATAAGACTTGGTTTTGGGCTGTAAGAAAGGTGGTCTTTCCTTACCTCAAAACAATTTCTCTAGGCTTCATCATCTTAATAACCTAAACACTTTACAATTATAGCACATACTATCTACTACTATACATATTTATATTGTATAGCCAAAACAACATATAAAAATTATAACTAAAAACAAACATATAAAGACACTAACCAAATAATACTAGTAATATGAACTATAATGGTAGTAATTAACGTAGTGACTATTATTATAGTACTAATAATACGTAAGAGTGATGAGTAATGTAACTACAACAACAATGTTACTATTAATAGTGATAGTAATAATAATTGTACTATAAATATAAAAATATTTATAACAATAGGACAAAAATAGTTTATTATTGACTAGGAAGCACAAAGAAATTATTTAGAGGAAAAGTGGGACAAAATTGGGTGTCAACAGTGACGGCGTTAAAAGTGAATTCAGTCAGATCGTTGGGCATTGTTTGGCTGGAGATGGCTTGCTTCGCCGGAATTAGATCAGTGGAGTTGTTGACGGCGATGGAGGTGAGAGTGAGTGCAGAGAGAGGAAGAGAAGGAAGAGGGAGTGGGTCATTTTTTGTAGGATTTTAAAAATGGGTCAATTTTGGTAGCATTGCTACCCTAATTGACATGGGGTGTAATTTTCTCTTCTTTTTTTTTTTAATCCAGAGGGAGGGAGTAGTTTATTTATGGTACAATAGTAATTATGGTAATATAAGAATTATAGTTCTATAAGAATAGGGTGACCTTGTTAGACTAGGAGAAAAAGGACATTACTTTTATATAAGGAGGTCATTATGATGAATACAAAGCAGAAAGAATTCTTCCATTATTCTTGTTTCTCTAAATTCTCGTTCCTGTCTCGATTTTAACATGGTATCAGAGCCACGTTGAAAAGAACACAAAAACCCTAAAACCATGACATGTGACGATAAAGAAACTGGCAATACCATCAAAGGAATCACCGGTGAAGAAAACAAAACCCAAAGAAAAACAATCTCTCCCTACGACATTACGTCAAATGATAACCCTAGAATTGTGGTGACACAAGTCTAATTAAAGGGTGAAAATTATGAAGAATGGGCTAGATCTATAAGGCAATTGTGGGGCTAACACTGTGGTTGTCAAAGAAGGAACTCAGGCGGAGACAGGAACGGTGAACACAAACAGCACAGAACTTCACAATTTGAGCGATGAGATTCGGAAGACTGTGATTCACACGTTGAATTCCCAGAGAATAAACTCAAATCGGAAGATGGATAGTAAGACCGAAAACTAATCCTAGATCATAGACTCTGGAGCTACCAAATATGTGACAGGAAATCCGGAGGAACTGAGCAATAAGCGAGACATTCCTAAGTGCCCGGTTGGTCTTCCGAACGGAAGTAGCTCGGTGGCTACAAAAGAAGGAACAACGAGGCTGAATGACAGGATATGGTTGAATAATGTCCTTTATGTTCCGGATTTGACATGCAATTTAATTTCTGTATCACAACCTGTTGATTATTTAGATTGTGATATGACATTTAATAGAATTATGTGTTATATACTGGACTCCACCACGAGGAAGCTGATTGGAAAGAGTGAGCATTGAGGTGGACTTTACTATTTATGCTGATACGGGCTATAAAGGCAGAGGCAGTTGATTGGTTCGATCTTTGGCACAAACGGTTTGGTCATCCTTCAGCATAAGTAACGAAGTCTATTGCGGTATTAGGCTTAAAGGAGAGTGGTGATAGATTGGATAGAGAATGTGATGTATGCCAACGGGCAAAGCAGACAAGAAGTGTTTTTCCTTTAATTGATGATGTTACTTTGGATACATTTGAGATGATTCATTGCGATTTATGGGGACCTTATAGAACCCCTTTCTCTTGTGGTGCTTCATATTTTTTGACTATTTGGATGACCGTTCAAGAGCCGCGTGGATCTTTCTCGTAGTTGATAAGAAAGAAGTGTCCCAAACCTTGAAGAGTTTCTTCGCTTTTGTGGAGAAGTAGTTCGGAAAAAGAGTGAAGTTAGTTAGAAGTGATAACGGAACTGAGTTCACATGTATGAAGACTACT
This sequence comes from Lycium barbarum, assembly GCF_019175385.1. Lineage (NCBI taxonomy): Eukaryota > Viridiplantae > Streptophyta > Magnoliopsida > Solanales > Solanaceae > Lycium > Lycium barbarum. The sequence continues at coordinate 14,973,360 of NC_083342.1, forward strand.
TCTTCGAACATGGAATTCTGTTTCAAGCATCTTGCACAGAGACACCTTAGCAGAATTGAAGAGTCGAAAGAAGACATCATCACATTCTTAATGTGGCGCGAGCATTAAAATTTCAGGATCATCTTTCGATCAAATTCTGGGGAGAATGTGTTTTGACTGCAGGGTATTTGATCAATAGAACGCCGTCTTCGATTTTGAATGGAAAAACCCCATATGAAATTTTGTACAGGAATGCACCCCGGTATGCTCACTTAAGGGTGATAAGGTCACTCTGCTACGCACACACAAAGGGAAGAACGAGGGACAAGTTTGAGAGTCGGAGTCGTAGGTGTGTCTTCTTGGGATACCCCTACAGACAGAAGGGTTGGAGATTGTATGACTTAGAGAACGATGAATATTTAGTCTCAAGAGATGTGAACTTTTACGAGACTAAGTTCCCTTTGCCGAAGGATCAGGTAACTTGGTCGATAACATAGATGTGATCCCGGATCAAACTGAGGAAGAAAGAAACCAACACGATTTCGAAGACGACCAGACTGATAATGTAGGTACAAACGAAACTCGAATGAAAGAAATACGGACACCGAATACCGAACCTACGGATCAACCAGAATTAGACTGGACAAATGTCGGTCCAAATAGTGAAAGCGTGGAGGAAGAACAGATGAAAGGTATTCGGGCCAGCGAAATGCCACAGCCATATACCATCATGGACTGCTTTACTTAACTTGGATTCAACTAGGTTCGTGCTAATTCTACTTACCCCCTGTTTGGATGGTGGTTTCCCGTGGTTCATTAATGTTTGGTTTTCTAGGAAACATGTTTGTTTCCATTGTTCTTAAAATTATGTGATATGGTGTTGTAAACCTGTGGTTCATTCCATAGTTATATAACCATGAAAAGTCCCAATTTTTGAAACCACGGATTTGGTGATTTTTCCGTGGTTACATATTTCATTTCTCCATTATACCCTCCACCCTCCACCATCCACCCTACCCCACCCCCACCCTACCACTCACCCCCACCCCCACCCCTGCCTCACGCTACCACTCACCTCCACCCACCCCCCCACCACTCACCCGAACCCCACCCCACCCCCGCCCTACCACCCACCCTCACCCCCAACTACCCCACTCTTCTGCCACCCACCCCAACCACCACCCATTACCCCCTCACTACCCCTCACCACCGCCCAACCCCACCCCACAACAACTCACCCCCACCCTCATCCCACACTACCCACCCCTCCACCACCCACTACCCACTACCCCTCACCACCACCCCCACAACCACTCACCCCCACCCTACTACCCACTACCCCGACTCTCATCTCACAATCACCCACCTCACACCACCCACCCCTCCCCCACCCATTACCTACTTATTTTTTAAAGTTCCTATTTTATTCTTTACCTGAGTTTTATTAATACATATAATTATTTCTAATTAAGAGTTGAGGGTATTTTAGTAAACTCACAAGTTATTATACAGTATCATATAGTCAAACCAAACAATACAAATGTTATTAAACCACAACAAACGATACAGTTTATCCAAACATTGTATTCATTAATACAGTACAATACAATACAATACAACACCATACTGTACCATACCATACTGTACATTAATGAACCACGGGAAACAACCATCCAAACAGAGGGTTAGGAACTTATCATTTAACAAACTTGTTAGCTGAAGGGAGCCCATCACAGATTTCCATATTGCCTATACGAAGGTTTAGCATTTCAGTACATAATTGCACACTTTCCATCTTTTATCTGATTTTGCACACTTTCTATTTTCAATTTTACATCATAATTATGGCTAGGACAAAAAATGCAAGTGAACAAAAAATAATAAGATATCAAAATAGTGTCAGTGGTAGTATATCGGTGGCCGGTGGGGGAAGTCCACTATATATTACATGACTGATCGAAAAAGTTAAGAATAGACAAAGAACAAATAGACGAAGATACTGTATTGGCTGTCTTTACTAATAGACTAAAGAAAATCAATAATAGATCAGTAAAAGAACAAAAGGATGGTGATAGTTAGGGAGAAGAAACTATCGTAGATGAAGAAGGAGTGAAAATAGTTTGATGGCAAGGAGGAAGAATTTTTTGAGAATGAAGAAGAAGGGAAAATGATGGCAATGATGAGAAAGAATAAATTGTTGAGGATGAAGAAAAAGTAAAATGGCGGTGGTGGTGAGTAAAAAGAAATTTGTGAAGATTAACAAAAATTGATCCAGGTAAGTTTTGGGGGGGTTTTTTTTTTCGCTCACAAAACTCAATTTTTCCAAGTTAAATGCATGTTCCAGAAGGATCTATTATACGCAGTCTTACCCTGCATTTCTGCAAGAGACTATTTTCACGACTCAAACCTATAATATCCTAATCAAATGATAACAACTTTATCAGTTACGTTAACGCTCACCTTCAAATGCTAGGTTAGATTATGATAGCTTTATTTATGAAACATCAACATGATAAATGAACTAGGCACGACCTCCAAAATATCTCTTAGGTTGGTGCTTCATAACACCACTATGCTTTACTTTGATGCTAAATTGCTAATTTTGAGGCATTATATATACAACTAGACGGCCTATGCCCGTGCTGCGCACGCCCAATACTTCGGATTATAGTGCATCTATGTATATGTAGTTGTCTTTGAATAGTGATTATATATATATATATATATATATATATAGAGAGAGAGAGAGAGAGAGAGAGAGAGAGTATATATTATGTTCAAAACACGATTAATATAACATTGTAGTTTGTGCTCCGTATTTAAAATTTTATTATATTAATATTTGCTACGAATATAAAATCGGCAAATTTATTAATATTTTTTAAAAGAGAAGACTTGTTTAAAAGGAAACTATTTTCCTTTTTACCAAATTTTGATTTGGATAATTCTAATTCAAATTATTAAATTAATTTTACATGTTTAAAACGAAACAAAGAAATACTATTTTTTTTTATATTGCTTGATTTTGTTAATATGGGGTCCACTTTTTTTTTACAGTGAGTTTGGAGATGGTGGGTTCTACTTTTTTTTTAATTATATTGCTTGATGTTGTTTAGTATGTGGTCCACCCTTTATGGGGTGCACCTTTTTTTTGTTGGAGATTATTAGTTTGTACTATTTTTATGCATATAATATATATATATTATGTTCAAAATACGATTAATATAACATTGTAGTTTGTGCTCCGTATCTAAAACTTTATTATATTAGTATTTGCTACGAATACAAAGCCAGCACTTTTTTTTAACATTATATTTTTTTTAATATGGGGTTCACTTTTTTTTTTTTTTGGATATTGCTTGATTTTGATAATATAGGGTGCACTTTTTTTTTTCCCATGAGTTCGGAGATGGTGAATTCCACTTTTTTTTTTTTTTTTTTTTTTTTATTGCTCGGTGTTATTTAGTATGGAGTCCACCATTTTTTTTAAGGGACAACGGACAACGAAGCATGGGTCTAAACCCATGCTTTATATAGTTTCTTTTTTTATTTTTTTTATTTTTTTATATTGCTTGGTGTTGTTTAGTACGGGACCACCCTTTTGGACATTATTAGTTTGCACTATTTTTATGCATATAATATATATATATATACTATGTTCAAAACACAATTGATATAACATTGTAATTTATGCTCCGTATCTAAAACTTTATTATATTAGCGTTTTCTATGAATATAAAGTCTGCACTTTTTTTTGACATTGTTTATTTTTTTAATATGGGATTCACATAGCAAACGCACGTGGCAATGAATCCATCATTATTGACTTAATGAGATGCTTTGGAAATTACATGAATATTGTTTGATTTTTTAATACGGGGTGCACTTTTTTTTGGACATTATTAATTTGCACTATTTTTATGCATATATATGGGGCTCATAATTTATTTATTTTTACATTTGTTGTTGTTTAATATATATGGGGCCCACAATTTGTTTTTAACATTATTTGTTTTTTAAATATGGGATTCACTTTTTTTTTTAATATTACTTGATTTTGTTAATATGGGGTTCACCTTTTTTTTCACGTGAGTTTGGATGTGGTGGGTTCCACTTTTTTTTTTTTAATACTGGATGGTGTTTAATATGGGGCCCACATTTTTTTTTAATATCAATTGTTATTTAATATATATGGGGCCCACATTTTTTTTTTTACAATTTTGTTTTTTTTATGGGCCTATTTAATATGGGGCCCATTTTTTTTTTTTTTTTATATATACTTTGTTCAAAACACGATTGATATAACATTGTAATTTATGCTCCGTATCTAAAACTTTATTATATTAGTGTTTGCTAAAAATACAAAGTCTGCACTTTTTTTTATTTTTATATATTGCTTGATTTTGTCAATATGAGATACTATGTTCAAAACACGATTAATATAACATTGTAGTTTGTGCTCCGTATTTAAAACTTTATTATATTAGTGTTTGCTACGAATACGTATGGTGTTTAATATGGGGCCCACAATTTTTTTTAATATTAGTTGTTGTTTAATATATATGGGATCCACAATTATTTTTTATGAGGAGGGTCCACAACGTACGACGAAAGTGCCCCAAACTCCCTCTTCTTAATAGTAGAATTTGCAAGAACAAAGAAAAAAGAGGAAGAATGATTAGTTTTTTTTTTTTTAACTCCAAAACTACAAATAAATATATTTAGGGTCTGTTTGGAAAGTCATGTGATGATGTGAAATTACCAGGCTGTGTAATTATTAAGGTAGTAATTACACACCCTGGTAATTGTACAATATAATAATTACAATGACCTGTTTGTTTATGAGAATGTAATTATAGTGTAACTCCCACTATCCTGTTTGATTGGACAAATGTAATTACACTGTTAAATTAAAAAATTGGATTAACATATAAATAAGTTTTATTGTGAGGTATAAAATAAATATTTTCTGCAAAAATATAGTATTAAATAATTATAAATTAATAAATAATATCATAGAAATAATATTTACCTTTCAAATAAATCATATTATTACTTAAAATTATTAATAGCGACTTTACTATTTGTTTACCACTCATGCAAATATAATAATGTTAGATATGAGGTTAGGAAATATTTTCTTCGATAAATATTTATACTAATAATTATAACTATTATTAGCTAATCGCAGATGATTGATGTAAATAAGGGACGATTGCTGTCATTTTCCTGATATTTAAACGCAGAAAAGCACTAGTTAATCGTTTTTAGATTTTTTCTTTTGAATTTTAATCTAGTTTTGAAAGTAAATTTGGCATAGCATAACCAGATCATTAATTGGCAAAAATATTTAATTCTCCCGCTCAGTGCTCAACAATTTCGGTCTTTCCCACCCTATAATTTCAAACCCAACAAACTAAAAAAAGAAACAAAAAAAGGCAAAAGTCATCGATAGCCCCCTAAACTTTGTCACATTTTCCTCTGGGGTATCTAAACCGACGGTTATATCTATTGGGTACTTAAACCAGTCCGAATTTATACCACATAAATACTTTTTGCTGATGTAGCAAAAAAAGTGAAATGCACTCTCCTTGGACGCGTGAAGTACTCTTCAATACTAATTTTTTTTTTAGTTGAAAGCTTACCTCTTTTAAAATATGACTTAAATTCAAACAAAAAAAAAACTAAAAACTGGACAGCAGCCCGTCAGTCACCTCCCCTCACCCCTCTTCGTCTTCTCCACCATTGCTTCTCTTCTTCAATTTTTTTTTTGTTCTTTTGTTTTTTGTTTCTTTTGATTCTTTCTACAAAAATAATTTGCGAATTAGATGTTTCTTTTGATCACCATTTTCTTTATTTTTTCTAAATCTGAAAAGCACCATCACCATCTTGTTCACCGGAAAAAATGGAGACTCACCACTGTTAGCACTCTTTTTTTATGAAGTGTGCGTTCTCACCTTTCATTGATTAACTTATATTTAACAAGAATTTTAAAAATTGAAGGACTATAATTTTAGTGGTGATCCAGCGGTGGCCGTCGCTGGATTCGACGGTGAAGAAGTAAAAAGGGATCCTAATGAGAGGGGAAAGAAAGGGATAAAAAAGGAGGGGTGGGTCTTGGAAAGACATTGGTGGACCTAAATGAAGGAAGAAAAGGGGAATAATTGTTGGTGGGGTGGGCGGATCGTTGCTGGGGGTGGTGGTGCGGCGGCTAGTGGTGGGCGCGCAACAACCGGAGATGAAAATGGAGGGGGAGGGGTGTTGTACAATTTATTTTTTAATTATTATGATGGACCCTGCCACCATGTGTCATGTTTTCATTTGACAAAGTTGTCATGTCACGGAGAGTGTAATGCACTCTCCTAATTTTACTGATTATTGTGAAAAAGGTACCCAATAGGATTGAATTCGGACTGGTTTAGATACCCAATAGGTACAACTCTCGGTTTAGATACCCAGAGAAAAATGTGACAAAGTTTAGGGGCTATCTATGACTTTTGCCAAAAAAATAATGATGCCGCGCTGGCAATCCTCGTCAGCCTTCACTACCGCATCTTGACTGTCCAAATTGTATAATCTAACGGTCAATTACGCTTCTTAACCAACCACGCGGATCAAAGCCAACCCCATCACAAACAGTCACCAACTATAAATAAAACCCCACTTTCACCCCAATCCCCATTGTCTTCAATAATTGTCTCTCTAATTTCAGGTTTGCTTTCTTCTACATAGTTTAATAATACAGTTAAAATGTGATTTGTTTTCAAATATTTTTCCACAATATTTGATTGAACAAATCTTTTCATTTTTATTTTCAACGTTATCACTAACTTGGGGTTCTCTTTTCATTGGTTCATTGCTATATTTACATCAATAATCCCAGTATTTTGTCTGGGTGATGTTTATATTGTTGTTTTAAGTTACTAATAAATTGTTTGTATTTGTTGTATTGAACCAGATAAGATAAACTAAGGTTGATTGAAAATGTCGGGTCGTGGAAAGGGAGGAAAAGGGTTAGGAAAGGGAGGAGCAAAACGACACCGTAAAGTCCTTAGAGATAACATTCAAGGTATCACTAAGCCTGCTATTAGGCGTTTGGCACGTAGAGGAGGAGTGAAGCGTATAAGTGGGCTTATATATGAGGAGACACGTGGCGTGCTGAAGATATTCTTGGAGAATGTGATACGTGATGCTGTTACTTACACTGAGCATGCTAGGAGGAAGACTGTTACTGCTATGGATGTTGTTTATGCTCTTAAGAGGCAAGGAAGGACTCTCTATGGTTTTGGTGGTTGAGGGTAGATTTGGTGCAGACTTTTGTTTTCGTCTGCAAAAGTCTTGCTGTCAAGAAAAGAAACAATTGTATTAAAGGGTTAGTAAGGGATATGGATTCTTGTTTTTGCCTTTTGGGTTTGTGTTGGTGTAATTAGTATGGTTTCTGTAGGGGACATGGCTGTGTAACTGTGTTATAGTAGTAGTACTGGTTCTTTTGTAAGGTCGTAAATCTTGTTTCAGAACTACTGAAATTTGCCATAATTCAACGACTGCTATTGACTGGTTCAGTTTCACATGTCTCATACTCGCTTTAATTTGTGTTTATATTGGTTTTGATTGTGTATTTGTTCTTATGGGTAATGTTAAAGATGATACTTGGCTTGCATTAATGTTAATTAGTTGTGTATAATTGTAGAAATGCAAGATAAGGTTAGTACAATAGCCTTTTGTGGTCCAGCCTTTTTTTAGATCCTGTGTATAGCGAGAGCTTAGTGTATTGCGTTGTCCTTTAATAGCATATAATTGCAAGGGTTTGTGAATTGTTGGCACTTTAGTTGCTTACGGCAGTTGTGATGATGGATTTGGAGCTGAGTTTGTTCTGTTCTCTTTACTGTGGATGTCTGGCTTAGGAAAGATAAATGAAGATTGAATTGGACTTTATGGCTCTGTAGAACTCACAATTATTTTAAAAGAGTAGTTTAACAATAACATGGTAACAGTTCGATCGAATGGGCCATTCTACCCGATCTTATATTGATTTTCTTTTTTATGGATTGCCATTTCAACTTTCAAGCAGAAAAATAAGTTTTTAGAAATTTTTCAAATTTTAGTCACAAAATCTTACTTGTATTTTTATATCCAAACACAATTTCAAGTGTCAAATACGTTTTTGAAACTTAATTTGACTTTCTTTATCAAATATCAAACAAATCACGTCCAAACCAATTAAAATGTGTGGGATGGAGGGAGTATATTAAAAAAAAAACAAATGCCTACTTAGTTATTTGCACACTGTTTGATAAAATATTAATATCTAAAAAAAATAGATAATTTGACTAAACTACTCTTAATTAAATAAGTGTTGAATTTGGTCACTTCAATATTGAATAAGGACAAATTTGAAAAAATAAGGTTAATTCTTTTTTTGATAACAAAAGTATTGGTTCAAAAAAAGTACTAATTAAATAAGGTTCAAAGAGAGTGTTCACTTACTAGTTTTTTTGGGTTAAAAAAAGTGTCGACTTATCAAATTAAGAATTAATTTTATTTTTTCAAATTTATCCTTATTAAATGTTAAGTGACCAATTTTAACACTTACTTAATTAGGAGTAGTTTAGTCAAATTACTTATTTTTCCTAGGTGTTAATATTTTATCAAGGGGTGTGCAAATGACTAAGTAGACTTTTTTTTTTTTTTTTTTTTTGAATATACTCCCTCCATCCCAGACATTGATATTTGGTTTGGACGTGATTTGTTTGATATTTGATAAAGAAAGTCAAATTAAGTTTCAAAAACATATTGGAAACTTGAAATTGTGTTTGGATATAAAAATACAAGATTTTGTGACTAAAATTTGAAAAATTCCTAAAAACTTATTTTTCTGCTTGAAAGTTGAAATGGCAACCCATAAAAAAGAGAATCAATATAAGATTGGATCGGGTAGAACAAAATAATCACCCAAAGGAATTACGAAATAACTTAAAAAGATGGATATTACTCCTACGGATCGGGGAGAACAAAGTTAATCATCCAAAGTCTTTTTCATAGCATGTTGTGCCGAATTGAGCATCATTGATTGTTGGCACCACCTCTGGGGCTCTCAGGTTTTTTGATATTGTATTGTAGTTTGCCAAATTAGTAACATTTAATTTTGGCACAACCTCGGCACTTCTGAAATACGATTACATTTATTTACTTATAATCACACATCTTAAGCATAGTTGGTGTCCTTCCTTCAACCTCTTGCAGCATGAGCCATTACAGAGATGGGGAAAAGGTCTATCAGGAAAGTACGCCAATTCAGACAAACAAACTAAGATTAGTTTCAACAACTTAGCAACAATCTCAGACCTACTCAAGGCCACACTAGTTTTGGCCACTACCAAAAGCTATAATTACAGCATTATGTCAAGCACTAATAATACAAGTTAATTCACTAGCACAGCAGGAGACACATGTTCTGCTGAAACTCAAGAAGTTGCTACTACATCCCAGCGCCATATAGTCCCATCTTCACAGCAGCTAAGTATGGTGCTGAAGAACAAAGACATAATTAGTTAATGCACAGGTTGCAAAAACATACGCAAAGAAGCAGTTAAAGTGATTTTGGATCTTAACCTTCCATCGAAAGACATGGCAGTCTGTCTAATTGGTAATTTAGATTGAACATGAGATAACCTGCAAAAGTCAAGCACAAACACTTGAAATCCAAAGCATTAAAATGAGGAGGATCAGACACTAGGGAGTAGTGCATGGACGGAGATCAACCTTGCAATAAAAGTTGGTGGGCTGGTCTGTAGGTCCCAGACAAAGATCTTCCCTTCTCTATTTCCTGTTAGATAAAAGGTCAAACGGTGAATTTAAGTTTGCTAGGAGAAACCAGGAAATGCATCGAAAAACTTTCCTTTGTATTCTACTTGGGCTAATAGCATAATATTAGATAATCTCGATTGCCCACTGGGTTCCAAGTTACTTCATACCAAACTCAGAAACACAGATGGTCTTACACAAGCAGTAACATTTAATTCCAAATTTGAGCATTATCCAGTGATCAGCCCATTAACAAAAGAAATGTTGAAAAAAATTGATAAAACACTTAGAATTACCTATAGCTGCTGCTTTGAAGTGAAAATCACATGAAAACTTGATGAACCAGATATCACACTCTGGGACAGGATACTTTTGGAGGATGTCAACGGTGCCCTAAACGTTGAGCAATATGTATTAGGAAATTTTCTATTTAGAAAGTAATTATCAAAAAGACAGTCCCAAACATGACCGGACTAACCTCTCCAGGAGACTGTTCTTTCATTTTTGGTTCCCATAGTACAATTTCATTGTCAACACTCTGAGTATTTCCAACAAAATTTACAGATCAGTACAGGTTATATGAGAAGACAATCTGTGGTCAAATATAAAGCTATCCTTTGCTTTTCCAAGGTTCCCAGGTTATTCTGATTTCCCCTCTCTGAATTCAGAATAGTAAATATCTCCAAGAAAAGGAAGCTAATGCCAATCAAGAATTCATACAGCAGAACAGTTGGAAAAAACAAACAACTCAGTAGTAAGCAGGTCAATCCATTCACCTTGGACAAGATAAAATCACCAAGCCATCTGTTACAGTCAACGTAGTTGTTATGGACTGAAGCTATGAATATCTGAAAGGATAAAAGGAGGTTATAGAAAGAAAAAAATCTCCAACCAAAGTTTCAGAAGGAAAAAGGCAGGGAAGGAGAGAAGCAACAAGACAATACTCACCGGAAACTGAACATATTTTGTGGGGAACTTGGAAGGAAGATCCGTCCAAGTAAATGATTTCTCTACATATGTCCAGAACTCTGCAGCACAAGATGTTCATCAGAAAAGACATGTCAGCTCAAATTGATGTTACTTCATTTATTTTTTCAAACTTGTGTAACCACTTAGCACCAATGGAATAGATGATGCAATACAAATCTGATCCACAGCCAACACTACATCCTCCTGCCAGTAACAACAGTACAGTATTTGCTGATATGCGACTATAAATGGGGTAGTAAAGTAGTCTACATAACAAGCATTGTCAATGCCAGAATATGTAAATGTTTAGGATAACTGCATGCTGACTCATATTTCCTTCTAGTTGGCGCATTTATAACTACAATTGGATCTTTGAAACAATTGACTTCATTTCAACACTTGTAACCGAAGAAAAGGATATCCTCATAGATATATCTGCTATTACATTAATGTATCCCATGTTGTAGATTGGGTGCAAGTCATTAGTTTAACACTCCAGGTAGTCGTGTCAGGTTCACGGTATATAGGTGACAAGTCACCAAATCCGAAAAAGTAGAGGCATCTTGTAAGCACAATATTAACATCATCCCAAAGCTTCTGGAGAAGCCCTGAGAACATGAGCAATGATAAGTTGCTCTTCTAGATATCACACCCTTTTCTCTTTTCCAAAGTTTTAGTAGATGATGATACTTAGTCAGTTAGCTGTATATCATGTCATTTCAACAATCTATGTAAAATGGAAAGTGTTACAAATTTTACCTTTCATTGACCAGATCTTAACAGTGTTATCCATTCCACAGCTAGCAATGCGATATATATCAGAAGGATGGAAGTCCTACAACCATCACAAACCAGCGGATAAGCTCAAAATCCTAGTTCCTAGTATTGTTGACACTAGATGTGAAAGACATTACATTGCCACCAGCTCCATCGTTGGAGTGGGACTGCAGTTAGCAGAGTATCTTACCACACTGAGTACTTCATTTCGGTGACCCCCAGCACCAGCAAATACCAAAATGCATATTCCAGTATGAACATTCCCACAAGCGAACGGATTCATCCTGGAACACTCATGATAATTAAAATATGCCATGTGAAACAAATGCAAAATTGATTGACACTCATCATACATCTTGCAACAGTACAATTGTTTCTTCCCATTTTAGAGGAAAATACAATTTTCCTTTTTGAGGAAGGGTTAAGAAACAAAGTAGGAGAAGGATACTTAAATAACATACTTTTGCTGGCAGATACTACAAGAGATGGTTTCAAGGCTTGAGTCCTAATTTCGTTTATTGAGTCTCCATGCCCAACAAAGCTCTGTTCAATCATAAACAAGTAGATTAACAAAGGTGAATAGACATATGCTATTACGTTAACGTGTAACTAGTTTCAAGAGCACCTTTATCTTTCAAGTTTGTATTGTTAATAAAACTTAACATGGAACGAATCATGACAAAAAACTTAACTTGTTCATATCATGATGAACAAGATGGATCGGATCATGGAAGAAAGGAAATAATTTAGTGTTCAGATAAAGATTAATTAGATGGATGATACGAACTCATTTGCAGATATTCATTTTTTATAACTAAAGAAGCGGCTACTTTTGTTTAACCATGTAAAAGCGAATGAAAGATTTCATGTACAAGACCTTGTGTATCTTCTCATTGCCAGCATCAATAACACGGAGAATTCCATTTATTCCTCCAGCCACTACTAATGGACTCCCATCAATATTGCAGGCCCAACTTACCGTGTAAAATGATTCATCTTTCTGATCAACAAAGCACATGGAAAAGGCCAAAAGCTTTTTAAGCATAGGAGATGACATATGTAAAGTACAAATGCAACAACTGAGTACTTGCAACTTCTTATATCTTCATCAATATAAGATTGCAGCACAGCAATAACACCACCTTCGAGACATTGGTATACGGTAACCTGACAAACCAGCAGAAAATCAAAAGCATATAAGTCTGAGCTATCGACAATTGGCATACAGTAGAAATGTATACTGAAGCTAGCACTCTGATTCTTCTGTTATTATTATCTTCTTTCAGTTCCATATTATTGAACAATTCTCAGATGACATGATCTACACCAAGAGAATACACCTCATTTACAAGAGCATGACCTTTCTGAATTATGAATTTATCTTAAGCAATAAAAGTTTTGCATCATGCATAACTTTCAGGTTTGATAAGAAATAGAACAGTGTATAATAGCATAACTCTACAATGTTAAGAGATAGTATAAGATTTACAGTTTATACATAATTCTGAAAATCATTATCTTTGGCATGGACAGTTTATAATAGTAAGGTACAACATACAAGGTAACTTTGAACAAAGCTGGCCCACCCATCCTAAGTGCATAAAGACATTTTAGTTTGTGATGCATCAACGAATCTACCAAGATAAGCATAAGAGCAATTGTAGGAAACAAAAGAGGTCCTTGAACCATCAACATTAAAGCAACTTTCAGGTCAATTTTTGGCACATTTCATCTGAAACGAGCAACAGATGAGCTAATATCGACCTTAAGGTGTTAAAACAAATAGATAGACCAAGATGGGAAAAAAAAAAAGATTGATGTTTTCTACCTAAATAGTACAGATGTTTTCTACCTAAATAGTACAGCTTTTCTGTATCACATTCACCAAGCTAACAAGTAGTAGTAAATGCCCAAAATCACATGTGTTCTGCACTTCTCAGCCCTAATTGAAAAGCAGAATGCGAAACACATCCTAAAAGAATGATTTTTTTTTAAATTTCATACTAATTCATGAAGCCAAAAAGCACAAGAACAACAACAGCAGCAAAGCTTCAACCTCAAACTACTGGGACGGCTATATCCCTACCCGTTAACCCGTTTCATTTGAGAACTCAATAATTTTATTAGCATTACTTCCGAAGGAAACACACAAATCTCTAACCAAACCAAAAATCGGTATAATTTTACCAATCCCCTAAAGGAAAAAGGAGGAGATTAAATACTCGATTTCCGTCCACAGCAACAAATAGATTGAAGTAGCGAGAGTCAATGAAATTGAAGACAATGGCGTATAATGGGCGGTTGCCTTCTTTTTTGTTGTTGTTCTTCTGTTTGTTGGGTTGTTGGATTTTGCAAGTCATTTTGTATTTTCTTTTGTTGGTCGGCGTTAGTGATCCCACCATTGGCTCACACCCTATAGGTATTTTCGACATTGCTCTCTGCTTACTCTGGCGCCTCAGGTTAGAGAAGAAAGAAAAAATGAAAAGAGGACGTTTTTCTCACTGCTTTTATACCCCTCTCACTGTTTCTCTATTTTCCTTTTTTGCCAAAGTTTTAGTATTTAGATTCTATGTTTGGTTTAGTAATGATTTTTGTAAGGTAATCTAATAAATTTATAATTTTGATGAAAAAGAATCATTTAAAGAATCATTCAGTAATCATTTTTGTGTAAATGAGGCTAATTAATCTGAACTGTCTGATTAATTTATTAATCATCAAATGTCTAGATTGAGTCGAGGTTCTATAAAAAACGGCCTCTCTACCTTCACGAGGTAGGGTAAGGTCTGCGTACACACCACCCTACCCACTTGTGGGATTACACCAGGTATTTTGTTGTTGTATCAAATACCTAGATTATCCGTAACACTTGTGGAATGGAAACAGCGATAAATCCTACAAGCATGAAATTTTGAAACTTCCATATTAATTCATGAAGCCAACAAGCACAAGAATTACAATACAGATGCTTCAACCTCAAACTAGTAGTATATGCTCAAATCAGACTCGTGAATTCTTGTACTTCTCAGCTATGTTGCCAGTGGGGAGCCACGATTTTCACTAAGGGGTTCAAAATATTAAAAAATAAACACTTGAAGAAGCCAAAGGGGATTCAACATCTCCTATATATACATAAAAACTAATTTTAACCATGTATAAACATTGTTATTTTTCAGATGAACCCCCTCGTCCCTATGTGGCTCGGCCCCATGTTGCTCCGACTCTCCAAAAAAGTTGCCGCACCTGTGTCGGATTCTCTAAAATGCACTACATTTGGAGTATCTGACACTCACCCGTCCCATTTTTCAAGTGTTCGAGCCACATAGCTTCTCAGCCCCAGGCGAAAAGCAGAACTCGAGACAAATGCTAAAAGAATGAAACTTTATACTTTTATATTAAATCATGAAGCCAACAAACACAAGAACAACAGCCAACAAGAGCAACGCTTTAACCTCAAACAACTGGGTCGGCCATACCGTACCCGTTAACCCGTTTCAATCCAGAAAGCTGACATAAAAATCTCTAACAAAACCAATACTCCCTTTGTCCCAATTTATGTGATACACTCATACACATTCCTTTTTAGTCAGTCCCAAAGGAAAGATAATAGAAATAATATAACTTAGCTTCCCGATTTACATCCGCACAGATATCTATGATTTATTTTTTACTACAAATTTCAAAAGTCTTCATTTCTTTTTTAAAATTAGTGTCTAATCAAATTATATTAAGTGGTTAAAAAAAAAACAAAAAAATATAGAGAAGAAGAAAGAAAATAGATTTGACCAAACCCCCAAAAGAAAAAGAACAAGGATGAGACGGAATACCCTATTTCCGCCAACGGTAGCAAAAACATTGAAATAGGTAGCATCAATGAAGTTGAAAACAACAGCATATAACGGCCGTTTGCCTTCTTGGAGTCTGTTAGTCACTCTGTATTCCTTTTTCTTTGACGGTGTTAAAGATCCCACCACCGGTTCACAACCTATAGGTACTTTCAACATTGTTGTCTGTTCACTCTATGCAGGTTAGACTGGAAATACTAGTATGTGTTTGTCCGTCCAGCAAACCCCCTTCTGATACCCCTTCGCTTATTTGATGTCTCTAATTTATGTATTATTACTGCCTCCGTCCCAATACGTTTGTCTTAGTTTGACCACTTGCGGAGTAGTTACGGAATTTAAGAAACAAAGTGTGATTTTAAATTTGTCATGTATTCCTCTTCTGTCTCAAATTAGTTGTTATGTTTCGTTTTTCGAGAATTAAATTAATTAATTTTTTAAGTTAAATTGGATTAGATCAATTCAACATTTTGAAATTATAATTTAGATAGTTAAAAACTATACGAAAAGTATTACAAGTTGCAATTCTTCTTATATCTGTATGGTGAAAAAATATATCTCAAAATGTTGATTAAAATTTATATAGTCTGACTTTTAAAAAGTAAATGGACAAGTAATATAAGGAGCAGGATGTTTAAATTGTTAATTTACTAAAGGTAGAAAGAGTTATTCTTTTTGGGACATCTTAAAAAGAAAAGTAAGATATTTAAATTAGGACGAGAAGTAGTATTTATTAAATTTGAATTAGAAAAGTCCCATAATTGGAGGATAAAGTGTTTCCTAACAAAAGTGTTTTATATTCAGCCAGGCTGAAATACGGGACCTGATTAAATATAACGACCCTATTTATCATTTCACCACAATTAAGTTTCAAAAGACGTACTTAAAAGTTGAAACTATGTTTTGTATATAAAAATACGACTAAAATATTGTGAGTAAAATTTGAAAATTCAACTTATTTTTTAACTTGAAAGAGCAATTCATAAAAAATTGTTAATACTAAGAGGTAAGATCGGTTAGAACAAGATGATCACAGAAAGAAATTATTGAATAGCTTAGAAAGATAAATATTACTGTTATGGATAGTCTAATATTGAATAAAAAAGTATCTCCTGTAGATAGATTTAGGTTCTATTTCAAAAGTAGTTTTTAAAAGGTCAACATATTCAAGTTCGTTTCGTTGTTATATGTTTGCAGATATTTTTTCTTCCATATTTCATTGTGGAAGACGTATTTTTTTCTGAAGATTTGTACATGATATAACTATCCATGCATACAATCATAAAAATGAATACAAATCTTTGACTGCTACTTCAAATTGGCAATAGGTCCAAAAAAATATCTAAACATATTAAATGTAGATATTTGTACCCTATCGCAGTAAGAAATCATGACATAAATGTTTGAAATAAATTCCATTTTGAGAGATGTGAAAAAGCACTATTTTGTTGAAAGGTTCTTGACATAAGTCCTTTTGTCAATGCATTTATTTAGTCTTTCAAATTTCATATTTTAAGTTTGAAGTTGCAGTAATGAGTTAGTTTGATAAGAAAATACTTATTTAAAACAATTTCCAACTATGAATTCAAAATTTTGAAACCAAATTAATGGAAAAAGGGGCTAGATTCTATGCTTGGTTTAGTAAATAGTATTTCTAAGGCAATCTAATAAATTGTATATTTTGGATGAAAAAGATTCATTCATTAATCAATAATAATGTAAATGGGGCTAATTAATCTTAGATGATTAATTAATTACCTATCAGCTATCTAAATTACCACTTTACCGTAACACTTGTATAATGCAACCCGAACAAAGTTCCAAAATTTGCTATCCAAAATCAATTTCCTAATCAATAAACCGTTAATAGACAAAGTTAGAATATTTCAAAAGTCTTAAGTTAATCTTTACGGTCCATTTCTCCATGAATTGTTTCACTATTGATTTATGCCCAAGTTTAAATATAGTTATTTTTTAACGAATTGATACCCTTAAATAAGGGGGGCTTTGCTAATTGCTTAGAGACCACTTCTATAGAGTAATTATATAGTACTAAATTACACAATTATCTCTTGCAAAATAGAGAAGTAACAGTGTATTTGCTAACGTCTATAACTTTTTAAGACTAATTAAACTACACATAAAATATAGTAATAAAAGAGTATATTATCTATATATATAAATTGCAACTACTGATAGTTATATTGATATTGTTTAAAAAAGAATTCTATTCAGACTACTATATGTAACAAAATTCTGTAATATAGTTAAAAAGAAACTTTAAAGAAGAAACACCTAGATCTTGTAGGAATAGGGCCATTGACATTTAAGTCCTTATTTTGTGCTGGTCTTTAATTTTTGCCCCTCGTAAACAAATAATTTTTTTAAGAGATATAAGTATCATAATATCCCACAAGTTACGCCTCGCATGATTTTTCCTTTAGCGAGACATAAGTTCGATTGCTAATCGACAAAAATTAAAGACAAACTCATTTGAAGGGCAAGCCGTGCAATTTCTTCTAGAAAAAATAGTTGTTATTGACCACTTTTCACCCCTATCTTTTAAAATAGGCTTGATACATTGAAAACTCCTTAACACTCGAACTACGACGTATTCTAATTATGCATATACATGATAAAGTGTACCTATTAGATACTTTTCAATACAATTTTTGTTAGATTTGACGAGAACTACGAAAAAATGAAAAATTAGCGAGAACTCACATTTAGAGGTATGCATTACTAAAGAAAGGGCCAAAGACCTCGAGACAAAACCAGCGAATGTTAGTTGGTTATAAGAAAAAACTAACAGACTTGATAATGTTATAAAATAGTATCTCGGAACACAAAGACCGAGGACTACATCGATTAAAACCGAGGGAGTCTATAGGCTAAGTAAATACAACAGGCCTTAGAAATAAATTAGAAATAGCAGAAAATACAAAAATTGTCACTACTAAAAACAAGCAAAAAGACGATAGACGGAAACCAATGGATAAAATTGGGGCACACTATTTTTTTTTTACGAAAACCGACGGACGTCTGTCAATTATTTTCGAGGAAAAATGCGTGGAAACTATTTAAAAAAAAAAATAGGAATCACTATGATGGAAGTTTTATTTTCGGGTTTTACAATAAAAACGAGTTTAGTGTATTTTACTTAGCTGATGGACTCCCTCGGTTTTAATCGACAAAGTCCGTTGATCTTTGTGTTCTAAGACACTATTTTCTGACATTATCAAGTGATACGATCCGGCTTGTGGAAGACACGGATTCAGATAACAAAAATGCGGAAACAAAAGATAGATTAGAAATCAAGGATGAGAAGTGAAGAAATTGGGATGAGAAATAGAGAGATAGAGTAAGAGCCAATTAGTAAAGGAATTATAGGCAAACTTAGGTCTATGAAACCTAAACCCTCCTAATCGATTCCCGCTAACGAACCTATACTATTTGATAATCAATCAAGAGTAATCCAAATGAATCCACAAATGAACAACTCTATTGAAAATCAATGGAAAAGGGTTTCATAGCCAATAATGGAATCCACCATGATTAACTATCACTAATCACTAGATTAGCACTACACTAAACTACCAAACAAACTATTACTCAATTTAGAGTATTCATCTAAATTCAACATAATATACCTAATGAAATGAAAGACAAGGTATATATACAAGCTAAGTAAAGAAGATTAATAGACAATTACAATGCTACCCTTAATGAAGTAAGAGCCTTGTTTGGCTAGTCTTCTTAGTGTAGTCTTCAATTCAAGGATTGACCTTTAATGGCCATACTTGTCGCTCCTTGCATAGATGGCCCTCTAATCAACCTTGCATGTATGACCTTATTGCAATCATAACCATCCTTGCGCAAAGTAGCCACTTGCACAAATAGCCCTTTGCGCAAATAGCCCTCCAAGCTATCTTCCAAGTCTTGCGGGCAAGGACCTCGAGCTCTAGATCTCCCAACCAAGCAATCTTCCCAACCTTAGAGGATTCCACCTCTATGAAGTTTGTAGAGACTTAGCTCTCATCATTGATCATCATCAAGTGTGTAGTGTTGCAATACACACGTGAGGCCTTTGAAACGTTCCAAATGTGGTAAATAAGCTCCAATGAGAATCATAGACTCTAAGTTAAGCTCCACCACGAATCATAGACTCTATAAATGCACTCGAGCCAATGAGAATCATATCATCCTCCCCTTCTTTAAAAGGATTCGTCCTCGAATCCGAACCTAGCAAAAACCAAGGGAAGACAACAACAAGCAAGATCTTCAAAGCATAAGGGTTAGTGTTAGCACAAACAAATCGACCAACATACCATGGATGCACAAACTTATGGTATAACCACTCATCAATAATCATTGTGAAGAAAAACTCCACATATGGGGCACCAAAAAGTTGACCCCTTCAAAGATTACGAAACAAGGGTAAGATAAGGAAACCGAATGACCTAAGACAATAAACATACAATGCTACATTGATCCTAGAAAACATATCACACATTGGACCCTCATTTCGCAAATAAGAACTCTCCAAAGGTCGTCCCACGACCAATGCACAACAATTAGCACCGGGGTCGAAGAGAAAAATTATCCACAAAGCATGGCTAAGGAGACAACTATTCACCCCGCAATTACCCCTCTCAATCTAGGATGCACCCTCAACACAAACATGAATGTCATCATAGGAAAATAGGTAATAAAGAAAGGTATTACACAAAACAACTTCTTCAACTAAAGTGACCTCAAGTGTAGACTCATTATGCGGTTCAAGCACAAGTTTAAGCAAGCCACTACTATTTGGAACACTCATGGAAGAAGTGACAATTTGCAAACAAGTTTCACCTTCTTTTTCAAAACATCCTTCCCCAACTATCATGTCATTTACCTTCAAGGGAAGGTTTCCATCACAAGGGAAAGGGTTATCTAACCTATGCCAAGCTAGAAGTAGCATCTCCCCATCCCTTAGGTTAGGAGATCTAGCATAGTCCTTCCAAGAAGTATGCTCTTGTTGATGTAACTCACCCCCCTTCTTTAAAAAACACTCTTCACTTTCAGAAGCCATTCTCAAATTCGACGTTGGTCCATTAAGTGGGTCACAAACCCTCAAGAAGGATCCCTCGTCATCGAGGATGGTGTCAAGAACTTTACCCACCCCATGCTTGTCATCAAGACTAAGCTCATCATCATCCCATAGTAGGTCACAAAACACATTATAGTCTCCAAAGAAAACTACATGCTCAACATTACCACACACCCCACTAGGCATATCATTTCCACAAGTCATGTCAACTTCAAATAAGGCATTATCTCTAATGGGAGGACAATCATTAAATGATAAAGGTTCAAAACATGCAATTCTACTCTCATAAGGACAAATGTCATTTTTCCGATCACTTTCATGCACATGACTAGATAAGTGATCAACTATATCAACATCATCACTAAATTGAGGGTCATTAAGAATATCACAAGGTTCCTTAATTAGTGGACTATCATAGCAATCAAATTGATCAAGTACCCGTACTAGTTGGACGCAAATCGATCTTACAAGAAGAATCAACTCGGTCATCGCTAGGATCAACTAGTGGGTGAACTAACAAATCATATAACAATGTATTAACATGAAAATCATAGAGATCAACACTAGGTGGACACAAATTGATTTTACAAGAAGAATCAAGATGTTCATCAATAGGATCAACTAGTGTTGGAGCACCCATATCAACTACACTGTCAACAATCATTAAAGATCTAAGCTCAACACATGGTAAAGATTCATTAAGCTCACATAAGGCTAAGATATCACTCACACTCAAGTCAACATGCTCATTCACAAGATTTGGAGTGTTAAGATTAGCTATTTTACCTTAAAGTGCACACAAAGTATCTTCTTTACAGTGGTTCACAACTTAGGAGCCCATTTGCTCCTCCGGGATGCTCTCAAGTACCTCATGATCTTTCAAAGTTTGAGGTTCATCATTCGGTTTGCTTCCAAGAATACCTGCACCATCACTAGAACAACTAGAGAAGAAAGAAAAGTTACAAGGGTTAGAATGGGGTTGTGACAATCCCTCACATCACTCCTCACAACCTCTCATTTTTCCACTCTAGAGCTGTCACTTTTCGATCCCTTACTCCTCTCAATATTTTCTCTCTTAATTTTGTGGGAGTTGAGACAAGTGCCAAGTACTTATTTGCAAGGGTTAAGGAAACCCTCTACTTCAATCTTTTCGTTCGCTTCACAAGGCTTAGACTTCTTCACCTTCATTTGTAGTTCCTTGCGTAAGCGTTCCATCATTAGGTGAATCTCTTCTAGATTCTGCTTCGCCCATTGTTGGAATGTGGATGTTTGGGGTGGAACGATGGATGTTTAGGGTGGTGGAGCTCTTTGGGTGGAGGTGGTTTTGGTGTTGGGATTGCACAAGACATGTGCTTGTCCTAGGGTAATAGTTGGTGTAGTATCTTGGGCTTTATCCCCATCACCTTCATTCCTAGAACGGGGAGTGCCCATTCTATTCGAACCATCCGCTTGAGTTTTCTCAACACTTACCATCCCCTCATCCATACCATTCAACTTCCCATCCATACATTCCATCTTCGATGTCAAACCCGACATTTGCTTCGTGAGCATAGCCAATGCACTTGCTATGGATGACATCCTTATGTCTCCTTCTCCTCATGACTCCTCTTCTTGTACCTACAAAATGAGCAAACAAGATTAGTAGCAAGGTTCCTTACATCTCTGGTATTTGCACTCAAACGTACCTCTAAACCTAAAGCTTCTTCCGATGTTGACAATGAACCGCTAATCCCAAATCAATTCACAAGGTTGATAATCTTTGTGGAAGAATAGATTCTTGTTAATTGAAAGACGGACGACTCAAAAACTAACAAAAAGAGCCAAAGAAGTTTCAACGAGGTTAAAACGAAAAAAACTTAAAAAGAATTGGCACGAAAGAAATACGAACTCAAGAACTAGTTAACAACCAAGTAAGGATCAATTACTAGTTGTTAATTAGCTAGGAGAATTAAAGAAATGAGAAGAAGAAGTGAACAAACCTTGGACAAACACTTAGAAGACTCGATGAACTTCAATTTAGATAGGTTATGGATCTCGTAACTCCTTACACACACAAAGATATGCCCCTCTGAATTTGGGCTCCATGCGCACATCAGGCGTGACTGGGAGTGTGTCAGGCGCGACGCTGTCGTGGCAAATCTGTTTTTTTTTTTTTTTTGAAAAATCAAAAAATTAGACTAAATATTTTTGATTTTTTTTGGGACCACAAACACTTTTTACCTCTTTACTTGAAGAATTTTGGATCAAAGGCCCCTTTTTAGTGTCTTCTTCCTCTTGAAGATTCAAATGTTCTCAAGAACACTAAGAACGATTCAAAATCCAATGTATGTCCAAATCAACTCCGCTTCCTCCCAAATTTCGGCTATGAGCTCCCGTTAACTTGTAGAACAAAGACCACTATAAATTGCGCTTCAATTTCCACCCTATCATCAAGACCCACTTGTTGACACCCAATTTTGTCCCGCCTCTCCTCCGAAATACCTATTCGCGCTTATAATATTTTTTGGCAAATTAAAAAATATATTTATATGTTTACTATAATTATTAGCCTCTTATCAATACTGGTATCATTGCAATTCACATTATAATCATTTTACCATCTTACGCACACACGTCGCATTTATCTTCGCATAATTAAATAATAGCGTTTATTTATTGTGGATTTTCAAAATATTATTACACGGCTATTACGATGTCATATAATTTTATTATCCGAGCATTAATAATTGCATATTTTATATTAAGTAATATTTTAACACACTTTAGTATAGAGTTATTTAAATAGGTCTTTTATTTAAATATAGTAGCCCAATCAACCCGTACTATTTTTGGATCAATTCATAAAATTCAGCCCAAATAATTACCCAACCGGCCCATATTTCAGCCAACCCAGTCCATTAAATCATTTGGACCCGGCCCGGATTCATTCAAAATAAAGGAAACCCAGGGTTTCCTTTCATTTTCGTCTCCTTCACGCCGCCACCCCCTGTTCTCTCTCTCTATCCCTTTTCTCCTTCATCGTCTTCCTCATCTCCCTCACCCGCCCCATCTTCCCTTGTCTCCCATGTTGCCTCTGCCACTTCCACCTTCCCCTGTTCCCCACGCTTCTGCCACCCCACTTCGCCTTGCTCCCCACGCTCCTCTCTCTCTCTTCTTCATAAGAAACCCTAAACCGCCTTATAAATAATCGTTTTCAAGTCAGTTTTAGGGGAGATTTTTTTGGGATTGAGGAAATTCCCCAAGAACTAAGTTCTCAGACGCACAAAAATCCCTTGAAAAATTGAGTTGTTTAGCCTGAAAAATTCCATAGAAATTGAAAGCTTTCGTTTTTGTCGCTAAAAAATCCCCTAAGCAAAATTTCAGTTTTATCTGTCTTTTTTATTTCTGGGAATCGAGTTTTGAAGTATTCGAGTGTATATCGAAGGCTTCGCACCCACTTCGCTGCACTCAAAAAAGGTAATCTTCCCCTCTTTTTCTTTCTTTGTTTCTTTTCTGCAAACCCTTAATCGTTGAGTTATTTAGTTATCTGTGTCAGATGCTTTTATGTGTTAATTTAGCCTGAATCTGGTTAAAAATGCTTTTTCTCGGCTGTTTAATTTAGTTCATGCAGTATGTTTTGGTATGTTAATCTTGATCAAAGTTTTGTTTAGATCTTATTAAATCCAGTTTAATCTATCTTAGTTGGACGAAGCTTTATGTATTAGATTAGTTTAGCATGCATATAGGTTATGTGTCAGTTAAATAAAAAATGTCATATGTCTTAATGTTGTCTAATGGTAGAAACTCATCTTCGCGGAGTGGCTTAGATTTGGTCCTGCATATCAATTTAGCCTAGTCTTATGCATCTGTCATGTTAAACAGGGTTTGGTTTAACCTGTTTGAGCCAAGCCTGTTCTTTACAAGTGTTATTTTAGTTTGGTTAAGCCCTCTTATGAAAGCATGATTGTTGTTAGCGTCTAGGTTAAACTATGGACCTAGAATTTACTAATAATGTTGCTTGTCTATTTCCATGTTCAAAATATGATTTAGAAACCTGCCAGGTATATTGATACAGTTAGTCTCATCATGCTTAAGTTGTCTTGTTGGCTGTTTGCATTTGATCTCCTACTCCTGAATGTTGGTCACATGCTGTTTGGTTTAATCCACCCCAATTAAGTGTGCTTTTATGTACAAGCTTAGTGTGTTTAAGTATGTTTATATGACAGCTATACTAGATGAGTAATGCCTCTCTGCCTTAGTTAATGCTTAGTAGTTGGACCTGTTTACTTGTTTTGAACCTTGTTCATTGCCTTTTAAATGTATTGTGTAATCCTGTCAAAATCTTATATGGTTCGTGTATTATGCTAGAGGTATTCTGATAGCATTACAAAGGGGAATAATACTAGAAACATCTTAGTGATTGAATGCTAGCCTGTCTTGGATCATACTTGACCAATGCTATGTTCTGTTAGTTTAGGTAAAATGTTACTATGTGTGCCCCCCCCCCCCCCCCCCCCCCCCGCCTCCTCTTTCTTGCATCTCAGCTTGCCTGCTCATGCATACTTGCTTATCTTGTGCAACACTTCATCTGAAACAACTCTCACCATGCATTTAATCATCTACACTGTAATTTATCATGCCTCTCTCCTGTTTCAACCTAAATACAAAACTATTTGGTAAGCATGCTTTGGATAAGATGCCTATAGGGGTTGACCATTATGTTAGCTATGCCTGCATCCCATGTATGCCTCTTGTTTGAAACCAGTTCTGCCTTCTCTTTAAACTTCCACCTTACTTGAAGGATTTTTGAATATCTGGCTTACTTATTGTTGCATTAGGTGTGTGATCATCCATGTCCTGTGTGACTCTCTATGCTTCTGTCCCCTGGAACATACATGCCTTAAGATCATTGAATGATTGTCTGGGCTGCTTAAGCATATAACTGCCCTCTAACCACTTCATCATAAAATTTTGCCTATCACACCTCATTCAGTGAGTGTTTATGTTTGGCCATGTGGGGATTCTTATCCTTTCCTTTTTTTTTTTTTTTTTTTTTTTTTATAATGTGGTCTGGGTGGTGTTGACATTATAACCTTTCTTATCTTCCCTTAATATGTCTGTTCCCCATCTTCTGCTTCCCTCGCTTGGCTGCAATATCCTGTTTACTTTGCCCCATCTAGTCATGAAATCTTAGGTGCTAACTTATCCTACTCTCTATGTATATTGCGGAAACGCTGTGTTAAAAAAATGACATATTTGCTACGAAAGAATTATCATGTTGGTAACAGAGAGAAACAGATCTCATGCCTGTTTTTCTGTCAGAAATGGGAATCTTCAGTTTATTTGCTGTTCTGTTTAAAGGACTGATAGTTCAGTATGTTTCTTTAAGGCTTTCCTGAGTATTATGATTGGTTAACTATGAGAAAGTTAGCTTTCTTTTTCTTTATAATGTGATCTGGGTGTATTAAATTCCATATCAATATCTGGGCAAAGCTGAAATCTGTTTCATTCCACTAATGTGATTATGGGAAATGGTTGATTGTTTTACCCTTGTTGTGAAGTGCTTGTGTCGAGTATCACTGCTTCCCCTGGTTTAAAAGTCCATGTGACTAGGCCGTGCCTAAGCTACTCATTTTGGATAGTCATTAGGTGTATGACCGTTAGCTGATTTGATTAATTCCGCATCAGTAGATTCAGTTCTTTAAACATATCATATTTCCTGAATCCGTTGATTTCTACATACGTACATTATAAATATACCTAAATATACACTGTATATACATAATCTATTGATTTGTTTTGAGTTATATTTACATGGTTTTCGTTGATTAGGTACTAATCTTTTCCTTTCATTTTATGCATGACCATCGCATGCGAGTCCAAAGGACTCGTTCTTCTCCCGCATTCGGAGTTGGGCTAAGAGCCCAACGAAATCTTTCCGAGTCATTCCCTATCAATCCTGTCCGCAACAGAAAATAGAAAACAGAATTTATTGGGTCGAAGCCCAATAGCAGGCAGATCCGCAGCATAAAAAAAACGTGGGCTGAGCCCACTCTCACCAACAGCAGCAGCAGCAGTCCTTCAAACGTGGACTGAGCCCATTAAATTTTATTTCAGCCTCTATTTTGTTTTTATGCCTTTAACTTGTATTATGTGACTAACTTTTTATTTTGTTTTTATTCTCTTAATTTAGGTGAACCTTAGCAAATTTAGTGGGTTAGTTTTAGTATAATGGGTAGTAAATTTAAGAGAGAAGCTCAATTAATACCATAAGTTTCGTTTTCTTCTCTTTACATTAAAGTTATTTATATTATCTTAATATTTACTTTCAGAGCAATTAATTTTTAAAATAGAATATTTTTAATCAAAGGAATTATGTTTTATTTATTACTTTATTAGAAAATTAAACGTCACTAACATACAAATATTAATCCAAGTATATTTTATAAACATTTTAGATTAATTCGATTATACATATTTTGAGCCGAACATAATTAAATAAAATTAATAAGAAAGAGAAAGAAAACCCATCACTTTTTGCATTCTATTTATAAAATAGCTTAGATTAAGTAAGCATATCTAACCAATTGAATCTTAAAGTTTCATTCACATTACCTTAAACTTTTTTTGCATTCTATTTATAACAAGTCTAGATTTCCTACACCACTATACTCATATAATGTCATCTTATCGCAAGTTTAAATTGGTTAGGTTTTCTCTTAAAAAGCTTCTATTTATATGCAAATCATTATATTTTGCATGTCTCATTTTTTAGAATAACATTATTACTTAAAGCTTAACAACATTTATAAGTTTTATTTTTAAGTGGACTATTATGTATTTCTACAAATTAGTTTAAATAGCATTATTATATTTTCCTTTAAGACCTTAATAACATTTACAACCTATTTTCTTAAAATTTAAGCATTATATTAATCTAATTAATTAACCTAAGTTTGGTCGGATAACCGTAGTTAACGGATTCTAAAGGATGCCTAACCCCTTCGCTTTAGGATAATATAGAATCCTTACCTAGAATCACACTGATTAAGCAGACTATTAACAGAGGTTTAGTTAGCTTTACCTTAGTTAATAATTAGGTGCCCTAATTCACCTTAAAATTAATTAGGTGGCGACTCCTTAAAATAAGCAAAATAGGAATCACCAATATGTTGTACCCTAATTTTCAACCCGATTAAAATGGGGTATGACACCACTTTCAAGTTCTTCAAGTCCTTCAAACCTTCAAAACCCAAAAAGGGTAGATCCTTCAAATTAGCTCCAAATCAACTTAAATTTCGGATCTAAGTTCTCTATGATGTGGAGAACAAAGCCCGATAGGTTTCAACCTCCAATTTTACCTCCTTCAACCAAACCCAAACTTGTTCTTCAAGCTCGAAGATCCAATAATGGTGAAATTCTCAAAACACCTTCAAACTCCACCAAACTTCGAATTTAGATGTATTCCACTTCAACAAACTCAAATCCAACTTCAAAAAAACCCAAATCAAACCACAATTGCAATTTTTGATTTTTTTTGGAATTTTCAAAATATTTTTTTCTTTTCAACCAAGGATTGAAGAATCAATGGAATGATCCCTCTACCTTGCTCTGATACCAAATGATACGATCCGGCTTGTGGAAGATGCGGATTCAACTAACAAAAATGCGAAAACAAAAGATAGATTAGAAATCAAGGATGAGAAGTGAAGAAATTGGGATGAAAAATAGCGAGATAGAGTATTCATCTCAATTCAACATAATATATCTAATGAAATGAATGAGAAGCTATATAGACAAGCTAATAAAGAAGACTAATAGGCAATTACAATGTTACCTTAATGAAGTAAGGGCCTCGTTTGGCTAGTATTTTTAGTGTATTCAAGGATTGGCCTTCAATGGCCAAACACGTCCCTCCTTACATAGATATCCCTCTAATCAACCTTGCATGCATGGCCTTCTTGCAATCATAACCGTCATTGCGTAAAGTAGCCACTTGCACAAATAGCCCTTTGGGAAAAGAGCCCTCTAAGCTATCTTCCAAGTCTTGCGGGCAAGGACCTCGAGCACTAGATCTCCCAACCAAGCAATCTCCCCAACCTTGTAGGATTCCACCTCTATGAAGTTTGTAAAGACTTGGCTCTCATCATTGATCATCATCAAGTGTGTAGTGTGGAAATACACACGTGAGGCCCTTTGAAACGCTCCAAATGTGGTGAGTAAGCTCCCATGAAAATCATAGACTCTAAGTTGAGCTACACCACGAATCATAGGCTTTATAAATGCACTCAAGCCAATGAGAATCATATCTTTAAGTCTGCAGGTTTTCCTCATTTTTTTCCTATAACCGACTGACGTCCGTTGATTTTGTCCCGAGGTATTTACCTTTTCTTTAGTAATGTGTACCTATAAATGTGAGTTCTCGCTAATTTTTTCCTTTTTTTCATAGTTCTCATCAAATATAACAAAACAGAGTTCGATGAATATTTGTCGGAGACTAAAAGTGTTAACTTTCGGCGAACTTAAAGGACCAAAACTATTACGTGCATACTTAAGGGACTATTTTAAACCAACCCTCATAGTTGAGAGACCATTTTTATTAACTTGTGGCAAACTTAAAGGATCAAAACCGTTAAGTGCATAGTTAAGGGACTATTTTGAACCTACTTCCGTTTCTCCGAATGGTTAGCCGGAACCAATCGAAGCTTCGATTCTCTCTGGTGGCGGTCCCAGCCATTACATGTTTCAGATTCAGCAGAATCTTACTCGTCCATTAATAAACGACCCAAAACTCGGACCCGGCTTGCTCGAGCATATAACCTAGTCCGACTTCCTAATACTTCACCAACTCCTTCCTCTTGCTATTTTTTCTCGGCCCTAACTGAAAAGCAGAACGCCAAGCACATCCTTAAAAAAATGAAACTTTATATTTTATACTAATTCATGAAGCCAACAAAGACAAGAACAACAACAACAACAGCAAAGCTTCAACCTCAAACAACTGGGTCGGCTATAACTGTACTCGTTTCATTACAGAATTCAATAATTTGACTAGAGGTACTTCTAAAATACAAATCTCTAACCAAACTAAGAATTGGTAGAATTTTACCAACGGAGGAGGAGGAGGTCAAATACTCGATTTCCGCCGATAGCTTCAAAGTAGCGAGAGTCGATAAAGTTGAAAATAATGACATATAACATAGGGATTTTGCCTTCTTTTCTGTTGTTCTTGGAGTTTTTGGATTTTGTTAGATTGGATAATATTTACGGGAAGAAAAAGATGTGATTAAACTTAGTAAATTTCATGATAATATTGATCATATATATATATATATATATAGTCCATCGTTCTATTTTAATAAAATCAAACCAAATATTATTGGTTTCTAAAAATTTAAAACCAAACCCAAAAAAAATATCAATATATTTAATCGGTTTGATATCATTTTCGGTATGGATCGTTTTTAACCAAACCGGAAACACGCCTAGTTGTGCCATTTAAATGCTTGCAACATGAAAGAGGTTTGCACCCAGATCTCTGTTAGACCTTTTGTTTTATTGTAGGTCAAAAGTGCTATTTTCCATGAGGAGTGGACTTTGTTGCTCTGAGGAACTCACAATTCTTTTCTTTTAAAGACTAATTTAATCATAACATGGTAACATTTTGATTGAATGAGCCAATTTACAATTAGTATTTTTGATGGCTTTTATGATGTATGCCTGTATTCATATGATTTTTGCTATAGAAGCTATTCTCGAACACACACTTAGAATCTCAATTGCATAAGCAAATCAGGGTTAACTGTAATGTCTTTCTGTCACCAAGTTAATCATCAGCAGCTATTTGATTTAGAAATCGTATCTTGTTTAAATACTGTCAAAAACTTGTTATTTCTCCAGTGCTGTGCCCATAAATGTTATCAATGTTTTGCATTTGAATCTTGTCTATGTTTTAGACTTCTAGTAAAACCTAATTTGGGGTTACTGAGCAGCCTGCTTAATTCATTAAAAATTCACAAAAGCTAAACAAAAAGTAGTTGTATAGGATTACTAAATCATCTAATAAAAGGGGCATATGATTGGAGAAATCTCTTATAAGTTCTGTCTACTAGAGGTAATCCAATCACATAGCGAGTATTAGTGTTCATTGGCTCAAACCCACGTTAACGACTGAAGGTGGATGTGCGAAGAGAAAAAGTTCTCAGTTCAATTCTTATCCAAGTATGAATTGGTGTTTAACTTGTACGTTAATATTATTTTATTTCATGGTGTGTGTTAGTATTAATTCTTTGTTGCTAGCTAGTATGAATGTATTTACAATGTCACTACACCAACTATTATAGTAGTACTAAATATTAAAAAAAATTATTGATGGGATAATTATATCAACAAACAAATGTTACGATCGGAAAATATGTAAAAGATTAAATTTATCAAACATCAAGACTTTTTCAATCATTCATTATAGATTTTACGGTTCTTGAAATATCTGACAATGCCAAAACATCCAACTTTTGTTGAAATATTCGTAATATCTTTAGTTTTTACTAGAATTTATCTTTTTTTTTTTCTTTTTTTTTTAAAATTTGAATATTGAAAAAAGATGTTCGTAAGTTTAATGAGATTATTTATGACCGTACCTAGTTAAGAATATTTACAGATTTCTACTACAAATTTGCACCCACCATATTGATTGGGTATCACCATCCAAGGCTTCTTCTGCATGTTAGAGGGTGTCGATTGATACGGTTTTGCGGCAGTGACGGTGATGCTTTTGGTTCGTCATTGATGAATTGTAGTTTTGATTCTTTAGGAGCCATTTGGACATGATTTGAAATCATGATATGAAATTAGTGATTTGAAATGATGATGATCCGAAATTGAAGTTTTGTTTGAACATGGAATTTGGATTTCCTTAAGTTGTATTTTTTCCCGTAGACATAAAAATTCTATAAGTTGTGAAAATCATCAAAACTTTCTCAATTCTTATCCAAATGAGCAAATCATAATTAATAAGAAAATTAATACGTTACTAGAAGACTGTTCTAACAAATACAACATCAATTGATCGAACTTTAGTCTAATAAAAAGAAAAATTGAACATGAGCTGTAGTGTAACTACTCTTTAATATAATCCTCCCAAGAGTAAATTTGTTATAAATATACTACCAACTTGCCGATCTTTTAATATTTGGTATAAATGGTTGACAAATATATTTATCAACTTAGGAATCATTTTTTACAAAATATAAACTTATGGGTCAAGTTTTACATTTTAAAAAAAAATTTACAATCATGATTTGGAACTCCAAATCATAGCTTTTTGGAGAATTTGAGATTTGAAATCATGATATGATCTTGAAGTTGAAATTTTGTGCAAACAAACACTGATTTGAAATCGAAATATGAAATCATGATTTCCTATCGCATGACCAAACGCCTACTTATAATATCAAGCTAAGCATATTTAATTTTAAATTAATTAAAATGTGTTTTTTGTTCCTTATATTTGAAATAAGTGATATCTAGACAATGTTTAGAGTTATATTACTCTCAAATTTGAAGTAACTGTTTAACCTTAAAACGGAGAACAATTAAATTTATGCGTGACGCCAAAGATATGTGGCTAAATTCAATTACGGATTAAATTGCGAGATAAGCCAATAAGGAAACAAAGAAGCAGATCCGACCAACTATTAAGTATGTCTGGCCTCGGGTATAGAAACCGAGGTTGATACCCTCTGTTGAGTACTTGCACGGTGTATAATAAAGATGAACTTAAGAACAAATGGGAATGGTTTCAAAGGATTCTTATTATTTTTTATATGAACTCTTTCTGTCTTTCTGTTGCCAATCCCCCTAATGGATGGAAACCTCCTATTTATATAGTAGAGGAGTCCCAACCCTAGTACAACTCTAAATAAAGAAAAAAAAATCTGGTGACAGCTGTTATCGAGATCGACGCCGAAATATCCGGTTGAGGGCGGATGTTTCGGTCTTCTCCTTATGGCAGTTAACCGCCCTTCCTTTATCGCCTCATCCCAGATCGATCTCGATTCCTCGTTCTCGATGAGTCGGTTGTACCGTGTTCGAGCATAACCATGACAACGGGAAACCAAGTGTGCCCGTATCCTCAATTTTACCCGTATACAGATAGTCCCCCCATTTCTTGAGGTAAAATTACTGACGGCGGGGAATGGACCCAAATAAAGCTGAACAGCTGCCTCCATTACCTAGGATAAGACCTTCCAGTCAAAATCTCACTCTGCCCGATGCTAGGTCATCATTACCCAGCCGCCAAATCTTTTTGGGAATCACTCTGCCCGATGCATCTGCATTTCTTCAAATCTCACTTTGCTTCTCCTTAAAAACCTTCTGCGATTCCCGAATTGAGCTTGTAGTAATCCACGAATTTTCAATCTTCCTTCATCAGGGCATGACTATTTACTGTTAAGAAAAAACCTTCCACGAACATGGCTCACGTCCCATTATTGACTCAAGGTGAAGATCAGCACTCGTTTACGTCATCAACGGGAGCCGTTGGTTCTGATCGGGGACTAGAATCTCTTGCTGCTGGTATTCTCCCGTCGGGTCTTATCTATACGAACGACTGCAAAATTCTTCACTATTTTGATTCGGTGGAGAACTTTGAATCTGGTATTGATGATGGCGCCATTACCGTGGTCAGAGAAGATTGCAACTTAGGCGCAGATGTTGACGTTCGCCCTGTTGGGGACGGTGTGGAAATGAATCACCACATTGTCGGTTGCTCATTGTCATACACGTATCCTTTTGCCATAGGGTTCACTCTCCCTGTTCACTGAGTGATCGAGGACTTCTGTCGCCGGTATCGGATATGTATCAGGCAGATCGCTCCATAGGTTTGGGGACTTGTGTATTGTATTGAGAAGTTGACTAATGTGGCTGGAGTCACCTTCACCTTTGACCATTTGCTTCACATATATATACCTCGAATGATCCGAGGGGGAATTGTTTATATGATTCCCAGGGGAGTCGAAGCCTGATCGACCCCGAAGACGATTACGACCGAGGGTGGCTTCATCGGTTTGTGATGATACGCACAGCTCAACTTCATCGTCCATCGTCTGCCGATTTTCCTGAGGTGTGGAACCCCTCACCAAATCCGATTGAACCCGAGCTTGTTACGGCTATTTTTGAATGGGTGATTGCCCTTCTTCGAGCTTCTCGTAGCGTAGGACGTTCTTTGAGAAGGATGGCACCCGAAGGGTGGATAGGCAAAGACCATGGTAATCTCATAATTTGATTGTTTCGACCCTCATTTCCCTGTATTATGTCTTATCCCAATATATTTGATTTTCAGGACTTCAGACGAGGAGGGCTTCCAAGGAAAAGGTTGTAGCCGACGATGTTACTCAGGGAAGAAGAGCATCTGCGCCACCGAGTGCACCTGGGCGCAGAGAGATGGGAAGCTTCCCAGGTAGGCATTCGGGGGTCGGATCTCGAGTCCGAACCCGTCATATCATGGAGACCCGTCGAGAAAGGCCTTTTGGTGAAGCTCCGCTAACAATAGTGCTTGATGAAGAAGATCTACCGGGGCCGAATATCCCCGGTTCATCCGCCTCCGGTGCAAGTCATGGGGATATCTAATCGGTATCATGCGTCATCGCCGCATCCCGTGGAATAGGCTAAAGATTTCAACCTTCAATTTGCTAGGTCGGTTAGGGGTGTTGTTGTTTTACTTTCATTTTCCAATTAGTAACAGTAGAGTAGGGCTTCTCCCGTTTTTCCTGTCATACTGATGTATCCGACATAGTCGCAATTTTATGGAATGGAACAACTTTTAATAGGACTTTGCGAATTAGTTTTTATTGGACTTGATTGAGCATTCCATGTGCGTTGTTTGTACCTGAATTTTTGTATATGTCCTTACAATATTCGATCAACAATCTGTTGTTCTATAATTTATAAAAATTCGAAATGTTTCGCTACCGGCTGTCATGTTCGATCATTTTTTCAAAATTTGACCGTAATCGGTTCGAGACCACATTTTTTGCAACTGATACAGAAGCTTTACTTGATCATAGTGATATTCGTGTGAGATCCCGACCGAGGTCTCATCGGAAGGTCGACCTGCTTAAGTACGATTTGTTGATCGAGCAGTCGTCCCGGTTCCTTCTCGCGTACGCTCCCCGTGGTTGGATAAGATCAAGGTCACATCTATCACATCCGTCTGACATTGGCACGTGTCAGGACCCTATTGGTTCTGAAGACGGTTATGGAAGGCAAACCGTCTCGGCCCCACTCAATAAAAGCAAGTTTTCCTTTTCATTTTTAGCTTTCTGACTTTTACCAAAGAGAGTTTTACCTTCGTGCACGTTGATCCTTATATCTTTAAACT
Organism: Lycium barbarum; assembly: GCF_019175385.1. Taxonomy (NCBI): domain Eukaryota; kingdom Viridiplantae; phylum Streptophyta; class Magnoliopsida; order Solanales; family Solanaceae; genus Lycium; species Lycium barbarum. The sequence goes on from NC_083342.1 coordinate 15,008,179, forward strand.
TTCATACCTTCAAATCTTCATATCTCCTTATCAGTTTCCTACTTAATGTTCAAATCTTCATTCAAACCTTCTTATCATCATATTTCTTAAATGACGAACAAATCTTCAAAGGCTAAAACTGGTAAAACCTCCTCGGCTCCAAAATTGGAGCCTGTACTGACTGACTTCATTCCTTAAGATTGCTCGACTATCCGGGATTTCAAGGTCGAGAAACCTTCTCAATAGGGGGATCGAGGTGTCGAAATCAGCTTACTTGTGCACGATAGCCCATTGTAAGCTCGATCAAGTCAAGGTCGATTGTGAGTGGCAGGGGTAAGGAGGTCATTATTCCCGACCAGGATGAAGCCATAACGACCTACATGGAAGGGTATTTAAGTGTTTATACCTATCCTTTCACATTTAGCACACTCGATCCCGTGGTAGTGGATTTCTGCAAACGGTATAAGATTACCCTTGGGCAAATTCATCCGTCATTTTGGAGGATCGTTGTGGTCCTCCGTTATTTCACTTCGAACGTGAATGCTCCATTCACGGTGCACTATCTACTCCGGCTATATAGTTTCCGTGTCTTTAGAGAAGGCATGATTAAACTCTCAAAACGAGCTGAAAAGGCGCCCTTCTCCGGTCTGGATGAAGATAGAGACCGAGGCTGGTAAGGCAGATTTGTCCGAATCAGGACAACGGATCTGATTCCCACTAACAAGTTGTCATTTCCCGAGAGATGGAACCCAAACCGTAAGTAACTTTATTTTGGTGCGATATGACCATATGCCTGTACTTATACTAAACCTTTTATTTGCTCGTGTGTGTATAGCGCTTATCTGAACCCTTGGTGCAGTTCCTAACCTTGATCAGTGGATCGGGAAAATCTGTTCCCAACTTACTGTTACGCGGCGCCTTCCTGAGACTTCCTGGAAGGGCGACGTAAGGCTAAGCAACCGAAGATTCCAAAGTTGCTGTCCGCCAACCGGGGTTCCCTCCGCACGCTAGACGAGACTGTCAGTGCCGTGCGGGAAAACCAATGTCAAGAGCAATTGAGAGAACAGAAAAGTGAATTTAGAATGAGAAAGAAAGAGAGCTTGTTTGCATTAATGAAAATTGATTACAATGAGAGCAAGCGGTGTCGAGGGGGAGAGACACCAGTACAGAGAATTGATTACTTGCTTGAAAGTTTTGATTGCTTGATCCCCCCTAATAATGCTTTAAAAATAAAAACCCAAGTCATAGAACTAGACATGGTTTTGCTAGAGAAACACAACCAAAAATACATAAAGTAAACTACTCTATAATTACAACAAAGGAGACCTAACTAGAGCAGGTCCATGTGCACCCTCGGTCGGGGCACTGTCATACGCGCAGGGCACGGTGCGCGCGCGCACTGGGGCGCGGGCGCTAGGCGCTGGGCGCTGGCACTGTAGCTGGGCTGCACTGACACTGGGCGCTGGGCACGCGTTGGGGCACGGCCAGCACAGGGGCGCGCGCGAGGGACATTGATGGGGCGACATAGGCAGAAGCAACCTTGTCATTTGGGGCGTCCGAGACCACGGGGCCGTCCATGGCGCTAGGCGCTGAGAGGCTTGCCATGGCGCCATGGGGCGCGCCCAAGGGGTCATGGGGCATGGCTGGAAAGCCGCCCATGACATTCTCCCCCACCTGAGTTGGCGACGTCCTCGGCGCCTTGTTTGCAAGATAGTCATCGATCAGGTGCTTGTAGGCTTTGAGGCTGGTGCCTCTCTCCCATGTATTCTCTTCGGCATCACATCCCAACCATTTCACCAGGAACTCTTGGTGATCTTTTCTTGAGGCATGTATGACTCGATCGTTGAGGATGACTTCTACTATCCTTTTTCCGGTTGCTTGTGGGCCTCGAATACTGGGTATTGTGAGCTGGCTGCGTGAAGGATCTTCTGTGTCTTCTCGAAAAGGCTTTAGAAGACTGACATGGAACACAGGATGAATCTTCCACCAAGCTGGGGTATCCACCCGGTATGCTACCTTCCCAATGCGCCTCTCAATGGACAGAGGGCCAATGTATTTTTGCAACAGGCGGGGGTCATGGACCCCTGCAAATAGGTATCTCTTTGGGATCTTCACCATCACCTTGTCCCCAACCTGATATTCCACAAAGCGGCGATTTTGATCTGCATGCCTCTTCATCCGCTTTTGTGCCTTCACTAGATAGCTCCGCACTATCTCTAAATTCTGCTTCCATTCTTTCGAGAAGCTAGCTGCTCGTGGAGATTTGGCCATGTTTGGGGAATTCACAGTGTGTGGGAGTAGCGGTTGCTGCCCGGTAACAATTTCAAAAGCGCTCCTGTTTGTGCTAGAGCTCTTTTGTGAGTTGAAACACAGTTGAGCTGCATCCAACAACTTCACCCAGTTTTTCTGCGAACCGGTGACAAAGTGCCGCAAATATTCCTCCAACATGCCATTGAACCGCTTCGTCTGACCATCGGATTGCGGGTGAAAGCTCGAGCTGTGACTCAATTTAGACCCCAAGCACTTAAAGAGCTGGGTCCAAAAATTGCTGGTGAAACGAGAGTCGCGGTCACTAACAATATCCTTGGGCAGACCCCAATATTTGACAACATGGGTGAAGAAGAGTCGAGCTGTCTCCTCTGCTGATATATACTTGGGTGCTGCAATGAAGGTTGCATATTTATAAAACTGATCAACCACGTCCAAGATAGTCGTGAGATCTCCGACCTTGGGCAAGCCGGTGATGAAATCCAATGAGACGCTTTCCCAAGGCCTCTTTGGGACCGGCAATGGTTCCAACAAGCCCGCTTGTGTCAAGCGATCAGACTTGTCTTTCTGGCATACTAGGCAAGTCTTCACATACTGAGCGACATCATCTGCCATCTGGGGCCAATAATATGCATGGCGTAGCAGTGCCATGGTACGTTCTTCTCCTGGGTGGCCTGCCCATAGAGTATCGTGACATTCCTTTAGGAGAGTTCTCCGCAAATCTCCTCCCTTAGGAACATAAAGGCGGTTTCCTTTTGCCTTCAAGAACCCGTCCTCCATGTAGAACTGGTGAGTTTTCCCTTGACCTGCTAGGTCGACCAAATACTGTGCCGAAGGGTCTTTGGTGAGGAGATCATGGATTTGATCTTTTATGGTGGTAGCTACTTCGCTCCCCCTGAGGGTGGCGAGCAAGCATACCGATGCTAGATCGGCCCTTCGGCTTAGTGCATCCGCAACATGGTTGGTCTTCCCACTTCGGTATTCCAGATTGAAGTGAAATTCCGCTAGGAGTTCCTGCCATCTGGCCTGGCGGCCATTTAGACTTGGCTGGGTCATGAAGTGACTGACAGCTGTGTTATCCGTCTTCACCACAAATGGGGATCCCAAAAGATAGTGCCTCCAAAGGCGCAAGCAGTGGACAACAACCAATAATTATTTCTCGTAAGCCGCATAGCGCCGTTCTGCATCCTTCAACTTTCTACTCTCGTAGGCCACCGGGTGCCCCTCTTGTAGCAAGACTCCGCCCAAGGCGTAATCGGAAGCATCCGTTTCCACCTCGAAGGGTTTGGTCAAGTCGGGCAAGGCCAAGACAGGGCTACTAGACATAGCCGCTTTTAGTGAGTTGAAAGCGTCTGCTCTCTTTGGCGACCAGTCCCAAGGGGTGATCTTCTTGAGGAGTTCTGTCAGCGGTAATGCAATGAGGGAGTAGTTCTTGACGAACCGCCGATAAAAGTTGCATAGGCCAAGGAACGCCCTCAAGGCATGGATATCCTTGGGTGGTGGCCAGTCTGTGACAACCCTGATCTTTTGTTGGTCTATCTTGATGCGACCTTCTTCAACAACATGCCCGAGGAAGTCAATCTGTTTTTGGGCAAAAGAGCATTTGGACAGCTTTACGTACAATTCATGCTCTCGCAACCGAGTTAGGACTTTCCTCAGGTGCTCCAGGTGTTCGCCTAACGTTTTGCTGTACACCACAATGTCGTCCAGGTATACTACCACAAATTCATCAATGTATTCTCGAAAGATCTGGTTCATTAGGGTGCAAAACGTGGCTGGAGCATTGGTTAAGCCGAACGGCATGACCAGGAAGTCGAACGAGCCATATCTGGTTACACATGTCGTCTTGGACTCGTCTCCTTCAGCAATGCGGACTTGCCAATAACCTGTCTTCAGGTCTACTTTGGTGAACACTGTGGCGCCGCCCAGTCTATCAAACAAGTCCGCCATTAGTGGTATGGGATACTTGTTCTTCACGGTGATCTTGTTGAGAGCTCGATAGTCAACACAGAGCCTTAGGGTACCATCATGTTTCTTTTGGAATAGTACAGGTGACCCATAAGGTGATTTGGAGGGCACGATGATCCCCGTGTCCAACATCTCCGTCAATTGTCTCCGAAGCTCGGTGAGTTCGGGTTGTGACATTCTGTAGGGTGCACGGGCAGGTGGCTTCGCGCCGGGCACCAATTCAATTTCATGATCGACTGTCCGCCTAGGCGGGAGTCGCTTCGGCATGTCTTGTGGCATGACATCCTCAAACTCCTTCATGAGCTCCTTCACAGGCGTTGGAATGGGGCCTGAAGAAGACTCAATCTCTTCAATGCAAAGGGTAGCCAGGAACGTGGGTTCTTGTCGATGGACCCCCTTCTTCAGTTGCAATGCAGAGATATTTCCTGATGCCATATTTATGGTTGTGCACGGGACCATGCAAGGTTTGGCCCCGTTTTCTCCCATCATCAGAAGCATGTCCGCATAGGGTATGGGGATGATGTTAGTCTGCCTCATGAATTCCAACCCCACTATCAAATCGAAATCATCAATGATCACTACTCGCAAGTCGAACTTGCCTTCATAAGGACCCATCTTTACCGGCACTCCTTTGGCTATTCCGCCAACCAGTTGGGGTGGCGAGTTGATAGCTTTGACACGACCCTTACCCGTTCCAACAGCTAGGCCAAGGCGTTCTACTTCTGTGGTGGCCAGGTAGTTGTGCGTAGCACCTGTGTCTATCATGGCCTTAATAGGCTTGCCATTTACTCTCAAGTCGACAAACATCAGGGTCTTCTCCTTTCTGGGAGGAGGCCCGTTGCCTGCCTTTGCCTTTGCCTTTCCCTTCTTGGCAGTTGAGCTTGGGTCTTTCTTTTTGCATATGCCAGCACTGGTGCCTTCTACAGCGTTGGAAATGGAACAAACAAGTGCATTGAAGGCACCTATTGGTTCTGTTTGATCCGCATCATCCTCATCATTATCCGTCCCATCATCCAAAATTTGATGGGCGTTCATCTGTGCCTGCGGGCATTCATTGTTCCAATGTGGTCCGCCGCAATGGCGACATCCTGAGGGGGGCTTCCGCCCCCGATCATTATTATGAGATACAGCACTATTGCTGCCTGAGGAAAAACCTTTTGATTTGGTTGCACTACGATCTCCCCCACTTCTGCTGGGGCCAGCATTGTAGGATTGGCCCCCTTTGAATCCCCCATGGGCTGGTGGTTGAGGTTTATCCTTTCGAGCATCTACTTGATAGTCACTGAGGCATTCCGCAGCTTGGATGGCCTTGGGCAAGGTATCCACCCTCTGTCTTTGTATTTCCATGCGGGCATAGGGTTTCAAGCCTTCCATGAACGTGAAAAGTTTGTCCTTGTCGCCCATGTCCCTTATGTTCAGCATGAGGGCAGAGAACTCGCGGACATAATCTCGGACTGACTTCGTTTGCCTGAGTTCCCGAAGTTTCCTCCGTGCATTATACTCGACGTTCTCGGGGAAGAACTGTAAGCGGATGGCTGCTTTTAGTTCTTCCCATGTCTCAAGAGCATCCTCGCCAGCTTTTATGGTTTCATATTTGACACGCCACCAGAGTTTGGCGTCGCCTTGTAGATACATGGCAGCAGTTGCGACCTTCTTGGGCTCTTCCAGTTCACCCACCGCGTCAAAGTACTGCTCGATGTCAAAGATAAAATTTTCCACTTCTTTGGCATTTCGAGAACCCTGGTAGGGCTTTGGTTCAGGAATCTTGAGTTTCTGGGGTGCCAGGGCAATGTTTGCCGCGCCCCCGATGGGATTGCCCCCTCCTCGGAGTAGGCCTTGTAAGGCAGCATTGACAACATTGAGCTGATTAGTCAAATTGTCGATGGTTACTTGCATGGCAGTCAGTCTATCTGCCTCCTGAGTCCTATGGGCTAGGTCCTCATCTCTTTGTGTGGCGGCCGCCTGTGCGGCTGCATCAGTGTCAGTAGCAATGTTTACAATGTCTTGTTCGGCCTGCCGCATCCTGCGGTCCAGGTCCTCCACCCTTTCAGTCACGGGTCGAAATCTGTTGACCGTCGTTTCCAAAATCAAGAGGCGGTCTCCATGGTTCACCATGGTCAGAAAATGATGACAATAGCAACGTGTTCCCTCGTCCGATGTCGAGCCTAAGCTCTGATACCAACTGTTACGCGGCGCCTTCCTGAGACTTCCTGGAAGGGCGACGTAAGGCTAAGCAACCGAAGATTCCAAAGTTGCTGTCCGCCAACCGGGGTTCGCTCCGCACGCTAGACGAGACTGTCAGTGCCGTGCGGGAAAACCAATGTCAAAAGCAATTGAGAGAACAGAAAAGTGAATTGAGAATGAGAAAGAAAGAGAGCTTGTTTGCATTAATGAAAATTGATTACAATGAGAGCAAGCGGTGTCGAGGGGGAGAGACACCAGTACAGAGAATTGATTGCTTGCTTGAAAGTTTTGATTGCTTGATCCCCCCTAATAATGCTTTAAAAAAAAAACCCAAGTCATAGAACTAGACATGGTTTTGCTAGAGAAACACAACCAAAAATACATAAAGTAAACTACTCTATAATTACAACAAAGGAGACCTAACTAGAGCAGGTCCATGTGCACCCTCGGTCGGGGCACTATCATACGCGCAGGGCACGGTGCGCGCGCGCACTGGGGCGCGGGCGCTAGGCGCTGGGCGCTGGCACTGTAGCTGGGCTGCACTGACACTGGGCGCTGGGCACGCGTTGGGGCACGGCCAGCACAGGGGCGCGCGCGAGGGACATTGATGGGGCGACATAGGCAAAAGCAACCTTGTCACTTGGGGCGTCCGAGACCACGGGGTCGTCCATGGCGCTAGGCGCTGAGAGGCTTGCCATGGCGCCATGGGGCGCGCCCAAGGGGTCATGGGGCATGGCTGGAAAGCCGCCCATGACATTATGCCGAACGTACCTGGAGACGTTTGTCCTGATCCCGATTGGAGGCCGGAACAAACGGTAAGTCTTTCCTTTAGAGCGTTGTCCCGTCTTCCCCACGTGTTACGCCATGTCAGATAAGTAAGGACTGTTTTTCTTTTCGCTTCACAGGTCTATCAAAGGCCACCAAAATTCAGGGCCTGGAGGCTACCGAGGCCTCGGCCGATGAGCAAGATATCGAAGCTCCTGATCAAGGAGACATAGCTGAAAGGAGAAAAAGACGATCCTACGAATCTTCTCGAGCTTCTTCCCAGGCCAGGAAAAGATCGAGGCTCACTATGAGAGAGGCCTCTTCGGAAGATATCTCGGTGCGTGCTCTGGACTCCGAGGTTATCGATCAACTATCAGATTATTCTGATGATGACGACCAGGTGTTGGCGGGCATCATCTTGTCGACGAGCTCCTTGAGCAGGATCTGACCGGTTCTGTGGTGATTAGTCCACCATTGGTGGAAAGCCCAAGTCGAATCCTGGCGGGTTCGAGAGATGTCCCGAGGCCGAAGGTCGGGGCATCTATAGAACCTACGACAGAGCACACTCATACTCGAAGTTTTGAAAGGCTGCCGGCCGCAGCTGCTGGATCGAAGGCAGCTTCCTCGGTACCAGGCTCAAAGGTACCTAATATTCCGCCTTTGTATGGTATTGGTCCTGTCCTTCCGATACAAGTGGTGGCCTCGTTTGAAACAATAATTTGTATATAGGACTCTCCGCCCCTATTGGTGGATATTCCCGCCGACGTTGAAAAAGCCAAAGGCATGATGACCGAGGAAGGGGCAGCAGGTCATGAGGGTTATAAAATACCCGCTCCAGGTATGTCGGGTTTTGAGCATTTGTCCATCCCCATGGAAAACTGTTTCGAGGTTAATTCTGGTCCTAGGTTGGAGGAATTGTTTCCTGCCCCCAGTACCGATCCAAATCGGAAGAGGCTAATAAATTTCAAGGTGCCGGCCGATATGAACATGTTTCGGGGCCGGTCGGGGTGGCCAGTTATTTGTACCCTTTGGTGTCCCAAGAAGACCGTAAGAAAATGGCCGAAGTCAGCGAATCGTGCCTTTTCAACGAGGCTCAGCAGGCATTGAACCTGGTAAGTCTTGTTCTTACACCTTTTTCACTTAGCTTTAATTTCAAGCCTCATTTTAACAACCATTCCTGTTTCCCTTATAGACCTCCGTGCTTCATCATACAAGCTTCCACTGGCTCAGGCACGAAGTGGGCCGGCTCAAAGAGGAGCTCAAAAGCAAGAGTCAGGAGGTGGACGAGCTCATGAATCTATATAAGCAGAAGTTGCAATATATCTCGTCTCTTCCTCACCTTTCTATTCTTAAATCGGATTTAGCAGCGGCTCGAAACAAAGCTGCCGAGGCTGAGCGAGAATGTGACTAGTTGACAGAGAAGGTAAGGGCTTTCAAAGTTTACAATAAATCTTCAATAGCCGATGCTAATGCCATTCTTTCTCAGGCTTGGGCACATGTTAGCCAGATTGATCAACTTCGGGCAGAGCTTGATGGGATCAAGCCCGAGCTTAATGCCCTTCGAGAAACGACCATTGGTGCTGTGGCCGAACGTGATGTTCTCAGGAAGCAGCTTCGGGTGTCGGTGGAACAAATAAACGGACTCGGCTCATCACTTGCTACAGTCGAAGCTGAACGGGATCGACTGAACCGGGTCATCACCGATCTACAGGCTGAACGTGGAAAGGCTCTTGACCAGATCTCGGGTTATGACGATATGTTAGAGCAGTATAAGGCGGATGTGACTGCTGCCGAGAAGGCCAGTAATCTATGAGCCGAGTATGTGCGGTGTTTATCCCGAAGGAAAACCCTCAAAAAAGTTCAAGCCACCGGAATGGACTTGTCAGTTCTGATCAAGGAAGCCAAGAAGCTCAAAGCGGAAGTAAAGGCTGCGTTCAACCCTGAGGATTCGGATATCGACCTTGAGTTAGTCGGGGAAGAGATTGAGGGATCGGGTGAAGATTAGGCTCGTAGGCCTTATATCCCCTTTTTCCCCCTTTGCTTTTGTTTTTGCTTTTTGTTTTAAGGCTGCTAATTCGAGCCTTTGTAAATCCGCTTATATGTATGTATAAATGAAAAGAAGATCTTCATTCGGTCTATTCATCGCCTTTTGTTGCTCTTTGCAAACTATTTCTCGGTTCAATGTTTGTTCGATTTATGCCATCGTTTTAGCTTGCCTTATTGTTTCGGCCGGGATAAAATTCAAGTGGTAACGGGTCGTGATCGGGTTTTAGTCTGTGTTGACTTTAGTCATTGCTTTATTTATAAGTTGCAAGACAGACCGGATCACGATACTTTTTGTGTTTTAAGACCGTAATCTTCATGTTTTATAGACCGTAGTCTTTAACCGTTTAGGACATAACTTTTTAGCATTGTGTATGCTTTCTATACCGTAGTCTTTAATCGTTTAGGCCATAGTTTCTTAGCATTGTGTATGTTTTCTAGACCGTAGTCTTTAATCATTTAGGCCATAGTTTCTTAGCATTGTGTATGCTTTCTAGACCGTAGTCTTTAATCGTTTGGGCCATAGCCTTTCAGTATCTGGCAACATTAGATCATTGTGATCGAATTAAGATTTTTTATTAAAAACCCGATCGGAGATGTATCCGCAATTGTTGTCGTGGCAAGAATAAACTAATTGGACACGATTCAATCGATCGCTTGGTCCTTACATTTGATCCTATCATTCAAGCCTTGGCTTTTACATAGTTATCACTTAGTATAATAGTCCCCTAGTACTCGAGTCCTATGAGAGCTCGGGTACTATTAGCCCAGTATGTGCAGTCCCTAGTCTCCGGTCTTTGATCGGTATGCTCTATTTGCGTAGCACCCTGTTCAGCGCTGCCTCATTAAAAACCTTGCCGAAAACCTACTTCGGGATAAAACGGTCAAAGGGAAAAAGAGTGCAGCACGTGCTTTTAGTCCTAAGTCTATGACTTCCCAGTTTTCGTTGTGCTGCTTCGTTGTCTCTCGTACCGTATCCCTGCGTGGTTAGATCGAGAGAGAAGAAAAACAAAAGAAAAGTTATTTGTACCTTTAACAGTAATATCATTTTAGGTGTGCTACATTCCAGTTGTGTTTCAGTTGCTGTCCGTTTTCGTTCTCGAGCTGATAAGAACTTTTCCCGGTTATTCCAGTGACTCGGTACGGTCCTTCCCAATTCGAGGGGCTAATTTCCCTTCGTAAGGGTTCTTTGTATAAAGCATGACCTTCCTCAGTACCAAGTCCCCAATCTGAAAATGCCTGACGTTGGTCCTCCGGTTATAATATCTTTGCATTCTTTGTTTTTGTGCGGCTATCCGGATATGAGCAGCTTCCCTTCTTTCGTCCACGAGATTCATATTGACACACATTGGTTCATGGTTCGAGTCCTCAATGGCATATCGGAATCTTAAGCTTGGCTCACCAACTTTGACGGGTATCAGGACCTCGGCTCCGTATACAAGGGAAAATAGAGTCTCCCCGGTGTTTGATCTTACCGTTGTACGGTAGGCCCATAAAGCCTCGGGTAGAACCTCTTTCCATAGGTGCTTATAGCCGGCCAATCTTTTCTTTAAATTCTGCAGTATAGTTTTATTGGTGGCCTGGCCATTCGCGCTCGGGTGATACGGGGCCGATAAGATTTTCTTGATTTGGTATTCCTCAAAAAACTTACTGACCTATGAACTGCTTCCCGTTATCACACGCGATCTCCGCGGGTACCCCGAATCGACAGATTATATGGTCATAAATGAAATCAATGACCTCTTTTTTCCTGACTTTCTCGAGTGCCTGTGCTTCGACCCATTTAGAGAAATAATCAGTCATAAGTAAAATAAATTACGTCTTACCCGGGGCCCATGGCAAAGGCCTTACAATATCCGTGCCCTATTTCATGAATGGCCATGGGGAGAGGACCGGATGGAGCTTTTCCCCGGGTTGGTGTATTGACGGGGCGTGCCTTTAGCATTCGTTACATTTTCGAACGAAGGTTTTGGCATCTTCCTCCATCTCGTTCTAATAGTATCCTGCCCTGATCAGCTTGCGAACCAATGAATCGACTCCCGAATGATTTCCGCAAGTCCCCTCGTGAACTTCCCTCAGAACGTAGTCGGTTTCTCCTGGTCCTAGGCAACTCGCCAAGGGGCCGTGGAATGACCTTCGGTATAACTGGCCATCGACTAAACAAAATCTAGCTGCTTTGGTTCGGAGGGCTCTTGATTCCTTGGAATCGGATGGTAGCTTTCCCGTTTGAAGATAGTTTATGTATTTGTTCCTCCAATCCCAAGTGAGGCTGGTCGAGTTTATCTCGGTGTGGCCGGTCTCTATGACTGATTTTGTCAACTGCACCACAGCTCCGGAATTGAACCCATCCGATTCTATCGAGGATCCCAGATTTGCCAGGGCATCTGCCTCATTATTTTGATCTCGGGGTACGTGTTCCAACGTCCATTCTTTGAACCAGCGAAGGATAACATGCAATTTTTCCTGATATCTCCGCATTCGATCATCCTTGATTTCGAAGGTTCCGTTCGTTTGGTTGACTACTAGTAGAGAATCGCATTTGGCCTCAATGATCTCGGCTCCCAAGCTTTTAGCTAGTTCTAAACTTGCAATCATAGCCTCATATTCGAATTCATTGTTAGTTAAATCAGCTTATCTAATAGATTGTCTTATTACGTCATTCGAGGGAGGTTTAAGAACGATCCCTAACCCGGACCCTTTTACATTAGAAGCACCGCCTGTGTAAAGAGTCCAGACTCCCGTACTAGTCCCCGAGGTAAGTAGCATTTCCTTATCGACCTTGGGAATCATGGCCGGTGCAAAATCGGCCACGAAATCCGCCAATATTTAGGATTTGATCGCAGTTCGGGGTTTGTATTCAATGTCATACCCGCTAATCTCCACAGCCCACTTTGCTAGTCGGCCTGAGAGTTCGGGTTTATGCATGACGTTCCTCAAGGGGTACGACGTTACGACGCATATGAGATGACACTGAAAGTAAGGTTTTAATTTTCTAGATGCACTCAATAAAGCCAAAACAAGTTTTTCCAAATGTGGGTACCTGGTTTCGGCGTCACCGAGGGTTCTACTTACATAGTAAATCAGGTATTGCGCACATTTCTCCTCTCGAACCAAGACACCGCTCACCGCTATCTCGGACACCGCCAAGCATAGATACAACTGCTCGTTCGCTTTTGGTGTGTGGAGTAGAGGTGGGCTTGATAAGTACCTTTTGAGTTCTGCTAAGGCCATCTGACATTCGGGGGTCCATGCAAAGTCAGTCTTTTTCTTTAGCAACGAGAAAAATCGATGAATCTTGTCCGAGGATCTGGAGATGAATCGGCTTAGGGCAGCTGCCCGTCCTGTCAATCTTTGTACCCCTTTGATGTCGTTGATCACGATGATATCTTCAATTGCCTTTATCTTATCCGGGTTGATTTCGATCCCTCGATTTGATATCATGAATCCGAGAAACTTGCCCGATCCGACTTCGAAGGCACATTTTTTCGGGTTCAGCTTCATGTTGTACTTTCTTAATATGCTGAAAGTTTCCAGCAAAAATTTCAAGTGGTCCTCTGCTCGCAGGGACTTAACGACCATGTCATCTATATAAACTTCCATGGATTTCCTTATTTGTTGTTCAAACATGCGGTTGACTAAATGCTGATAGGTGGCACGGGCATTTTTTAAGCCAAAGGGCATTACATTATAACAATATGTGCCAGACCTAGTTATAAAGGAGATTTTTTCTCGATCCTCCGGGTCCATTTGTATTTGGTTGTACCCGAAGTAGGCATCGAGGAAACTCAGCGTGTCGTGACCCGCAGTAGTGTCGATCATGCGATCGATGCTGGGCAAAGGAAATGAATCCTTAGGGCAGGCTTTGTTTAAATCTTTATAATCTACGCACATTTTAAACTTATTCCCCTTTTTAGGCACTACTACAACGTTAGCTAACCAATCTGGGTATTTTACCTCTCGAATGGATCCTCTATTAAGGAACTTGGTTACCTCGTCCTTGACGAATGCATGTTTTACCTCGGGTTGTGGCCTCCGCTTTTGTTTGACCGGAGGAAAACTTGAATCCAGGCTCAACTTGTGTGTCGTCACGTCCGGTGGAATACCTGTCATGTCTAAATGGAACCAAGCAAAGCAATCTGAGTTATTTTTAAGAAACTCAATAAATTCTTTCCTGAGCTAGGGGGTTAATCCCGTGCCCAGGTATACCTTCTTCTCTGGTAGATGGACGAACAGTATGACTTGCTCGAGTTCTTCGACTGTGGACTTAGTGGCATCAGAATCATCGAGCACCACAAAGGTTCTCGGTACTCCGAATTTTAACTCTTCGTCTAGTGTGTCTCCGTTCCGAAGGTTCGGGGATCGGGATATGTGATTGCTATTTGGCATTCTTCCCTTCGTTCCGATCTGGCGCCTTTATAGTCTTAATAGATTCTTCAACCGCGAACATATCTTTTGCGGCCTGCTGTTCACCACGGACGGTTTTGATACCTTCTGGGGTCGAGAATTTCAATACTTGATGCATAGTCGAGGGAACCGCTCTCACGAGGTGAATCCACGGTCTGCCCAGCAATGCATTGTATCCCATGTATCCCTCTATCACATAAAATTTTGTTTACTGCGTAGTCCCTGCCATATTGATCGGTAAAGTGATCTCACCCTTCGTCATTTCGCATGCCATGTTGAATCCATTGAGGACCCGTATTGCCGGCACAATCTGATCCAATAGTCCCAGCTGTTCGATGACTCTCTATCGGATGATATTAGCCGAGCTACCTGGATCAATTAGTACGCGTTTAATTCTAAACTTATTGACAAGGACAGATATTACCAGTGCGTCATTATGAGGCTGGGCGATGCCTTCCATGTCCTCGTCATTTAACGTGATGGGACCATCGGGGTCATTATTCCGGATACGCTTTTCCCTCGTTATGGAAATTTTTGTACATTTTATAACCGGCCCAATGGGAACGTCAGTTCCTCCCATGATCATGTGTATCACTTGCTGAGGCTCTTCTGGCCTATCCTGCTTATCGGAGTCCAGGTTTTTGAAATGGGTTTTTGCTCGTTCACTTAGGAATTCTCGAAGATGCCCCAAGTTGAACAGACGAGCGACCTCCTCTCTCAGCTGCCGACAATCCTCGGTTCGATGGCCGTGAGTATGATGATACTTACAAATAAAACTTCTATCTCGCTTCTCTGGATCAGATTAGATTGACCTTGGATGTCTTGTTTCTTTGTTTCGGATAACGGCCGCCGCTATGGTTGCTACATCGATGCAAAATTTGTACTCGGATAACCTTGGAGTTTCTCTGTTTCCCGAGGCTCTATCGACAGCATTTCTGTTTATCAACCCACGGCTACTTTGGCCTCGATCATTCCTCCTATCACTCCTGCCTGATTCGCTATTTCGTCAGTTTCCCCTTCGATCGAGTAGGTAAGGCTGGTACCTGTCATATAATGATCTGAAGTCCTGATCTACCAATCTCCTCGAGCGATCACTCCCTTTACCGGAATGCCATGATACCAAAGCAGCCCTCAAAATCTTATCATCTTCTACCCTGATCTTCGACTAATACATGTTGTGTACATCAGCCCAGGCGATCGCCGGGTATTCTATCAGATTTTGCTTTAGCCCCATAGATGTGATTGAGCTTCTTGAATTGAGCCCTTGGGTGAAAGCTTAAACGTCCCAATCGTCAGTGACTGGGGGTAAGTCCATGCGCTTCATTTGAAATCGAGCCACAAACTCGCGGAGGGTCTCATCATCTCGTTGTTTGACGTTGAACAAGTCCGATTTTCGTGTTTCGACCTTGATGGCCCGGCATGAGCCTTGACGAAAGCATTAGCGAGCATGGCAAATGAATCAATTGAATGCTCGGGCAAGTTATGATACCAAATTATCGCCTCCTTTGACAGAGTTTTCCCAAATTTCTTAAGTAGCACTGATTCCCTTTCGTCATCGGCGAGATCATTGCCCTTAATAGCACATGTATACACAGTCACATGTTCATTTGGGTCTGTCGTCCCATTATACTTCGGGATATCGGGCATGCGAAATCTCTTAGGGATTTTCATAGGTGCCGCATTCGGAGAAAATAGCATTTGAACAATTTTTTTCGAATCTGGTCCCTTCAACACTGGTGGAGCCCCCGGAATCTGATCGACCCTCGAGTTGTAGTTCTCCACCTTCTTGTCGTTCGCCTCTATTTTCTTTTCTCCGGACTCGACCCGTTTAGTCAATTCTTCGAGCATTCTTATCAATTTGCGGCTTTGCCCGGAGTGGTTCTCGTTACCCCGTGGGACGTGTCTTTCTTTCGTATCCTGGGTCTGTTCTGATGGGGCAATATCGGGTTCCTGACCTCGGTTTTACAATTGTGTTATGATCTCATGCTAGGCCTGTAACTGAGCCATAGCCATGTCTAACTGGTTTTGGAGCTGTTGCAGCATGACCCCGTTATTCTCGTCGGCCGGTTCGTTACCCACCGATGATCCGACTTGAACAGGAGTAACGGGGGGCGCGTTGTTGTTTGGTACGTCCCCGACGTCATGCTCGTGATGGCTTGGTTCCACTTGGAAGTTGACAGAATGGGAATCTGACATTTCCGGTATACCTGAAATCAAACCTTAAAGAACAAGTGTAAAATATCGAGTGTAAGCAGAATGTTGTATTGAACCGCCACTACTATCTAAGGCCCCACGGTGGGCGCCAAACTGTTTAACCTTAAAATGGAGAACAATTAAATTTATGCGTGACGCCAAAAATATGTGGCTAAATTCAATTACGGATGAAATTGCGACATAAGCCAATAAATAAAAAAAGAAGCAGATCCGACCAACTATTAAGTATGTCTGGCCTCGGGTATAGAAACCGAGGTCGATACCCTCTGTTGAGTACTTACACGGTGTATAATAAAGATGAACTTAAGAATAAATGGGAATGGTTTCAAAGGATTCTTATTATTTTTGATATGAACTCTTTCTGTCTTTCCGTTGCCAACCCCCTAATGGATGGGAACCTCCTCTTTATATGGTAGAGGAGTCCCAACCCTAGTACAACTCTAAATAAAGAAAAGAAATCTGGTGACAGCTGTTACCAAGATCGACGCCGAAATATCCTTTTCGGTCTTCTACTTCTGGCAGTTAATCGCCCTTTCTTTATCGCCTCATCCCAAATCGATCTCGATGCCTCGTTCCCGATGAGCCGGTCGTACGGTGCCCGAGCATAACCATGACAACGGGAAACCGAGCGTCCCCGTATCCTCGATTTTACCCGTATATAGTAACATAATACATTGATAATGGAATCATTTAGTTCATAATAATATGTTAATTTTTGAAGATTCAATGTAGCGGGATCAAAAACACATATATCAATTGATTAAGGTCATGCATGCTTAACAAGAAATTACATGGAATAAAATCAGAATTTATCGATATTTGAGAAATTAGAAGTATTATTTTTTTCTAACCAAAAAAAAAAAAAGAGTTGATCTCATCACTTCAAATAGTCCAGTGGAAATTGAACTGGACAATTCGCACGATTGCCCCTATTTTGGGGTGGTCTTTAGTTTTTGTCCATCAAATCGCTGGTCTTTAATTTTTGTCCTTCGGCATTTTAAGCAATAAAAAAGTGACTAAAAATATTCCTGACATTCTGTATTTAAATCTCTGCAAAGTAAAAAAATAATTTTGCAAAGCAAAGTTTCATAGTAATTATGTCTATTGGAGCAAAGTTACATGCATAGTTTCAATAGGATAACTTAATTTCTAGAAAATTATGTCAGATAAGACATAGTTTCTATGTAACTTTGCCCGAAAAGACATAATTTCTATGAAACCTTGCCTTGCAAAATTATTTTTTTATTCTTCTGGGATTCGAACTCAGAATAAGGGAATTTGCACGATTGTCCTTATTCTGGGGAGGTCTTTAATTTTTGCCCTTCAAATTACTGGTCTAGAATTTTTTCCCTTCGCTTAATACCCCGAGATTCTAGGTTTGAACCCCATCTCAGAAAAAAAATATTCCGCAAGGTAAAATTTCGTAGCAAAATTAGGCCTTAAAGCATGACTTGTGCCCAAAATTACGCTTATTCGGGCAAAAGTTAAGCCTTAAGGTCAACTTTTGGCCAAAATTAGGCCTTAAGGCAAACCTCTGCCTTAAGGCTTAACTTTTGCCCGAGTAGGCTTAATTTTGGGCAAATGTTAGGCCTTAAGGAAGAGGTTTCGCAAAAGCCTTGCCTTGCGATTTTTTTTTTTTTTTTTTTAGTGATCGGGGGTTCGAACCCAGAATCTTGGAATATTTTCGGCTACTTTTTTAAGCGAAGAGAAAAAATTAAAGACCAACAATTTAAGGGGTAAAAATTAAAGATCAGTGCGTTTGAAGGGCAATCCGCACAAAAAATGTACTTTACAACACACATTTTCATTAAATGAGATATTGGGGCAAAAATCAGCTTTTTGTGCGGACTGCCCTTCAAATGCACTTGTCTTTAATTTTTTGTCCCTCAAATTGGTGGACTTTAATTTTTGACCCTTTCGCCTAATACCATGAGGTTTGGGGTTCGAACTTCGGCATAGTAAAAAAAAAAAAAAACAATTTCGCAATGCAGAGTTTTGTAGCAAAGTTAGGCCTGTTCGGGTCAAAGTTTGGCCTTGAGGTAGAATTTGGCCTTCAGGTATAAGGCAAAACTCGGCCTGATCAGGGAGAGTTTGACTGCAAACTCTACCTCAAGGTAGAGTTTCAAACTCTGTCTGAAGGTAGCAAATTTCTGTCTTGCGAATCCAAACTATACTTTGTGATTTTATTTTTGACTAAGCTGAGATTCAAACTCGAAACCAAGGGGTTCTAACGAAGGCCAAAAATTAAAGACCACCAATTTAATGGGGGAAAATTAAAGACCACCACAAAATAAGGGCATTCCTACGAATTGCACATTTTTTTTGCGCAGATTGGCCTTTTTTTGGGGGTGGTCTATAATTTTTGTCTTTCGGCTAATATCCCGAAGTTCTGGGTTAACTTAGTGAAATAAAGAAGGAATTTTACAAGGCAGAATTTTATCCAAAACTCTACCTTAAACTAGAGTTTGAAACTCTACCTTGAGCATGCAAAATTTTGTCTTGCGTTTTTTTTTTTTTTAAATTTTCGATTGAGCGTGATTTGAATCTAAAATCAAGGAATTTTTAATGAAAGCCAAAAATTAAAGGCCACCCCCGCGAAGGACAATCCTGCAAATGACTGGGGATTTGAGGGACAAAGATTAGACCAGTCCATATGAAGGCCAATACGCGCAAAAACTCGAATTGAAGGCCGTACAGAATGATTGGCCCAAAACCTAAAGCTCAGTTGCTTCTGGCCCATATCCATGGCGGTAATCGCTAATTAGTCCCGCCCATATTTCTATTTCCCCACACCCCACAATTGGAGAAAAAACATTCAAATTTTGGAACCTCAATTGAAACTAACACAACACGCCAGCTCATCAATCTTCGTCACTTTCATCTCATTACATCTCCAACGTCAAATATCCTCATCAACGGCCAATATTATTTCCCATCACCACACATAGATCGAAGTTTTCAACAATATCTCCACCTGTTAAATAGACCAAAGAGTGGAGTCCATATCTCCATTCTCATCTAACTCTCTTCATTACTATTCAAATTTCTTAAATTCCAATTATAATCAGGTTAACCAGGCTATCCTTCTCTTTCAATTAGTTCTCTTCATTAATATTAATCCTATATTGTAAGGTCTCTGTTAATTTCCAGTTAGAATCAATTTTTTTTTATATGGGTCAGAGTTTTTTGAAATGGGTTTTCTCTAAATCATGTCAAAATGTAATTTTTCTAAATGGGCATTCTCTAAATCACGTAAAAGTGTAATTTGAAATGGGCATTCTCTAAATCACGTAAAAGTGTAATTTGAAATGGGTTTTCTCTAAATAATGTAAAAATGTTTTTTTTTTTTTTTTTTTTAAATTGGGTCTTCTCTAAATCATGTCAAAGTGTAATTTTTATTGAAATGGGTGTTCTAAATCACGTCAAGATATAATTTGTTTGAGAGGGACTTTCTCTGTTTTTTTTTGAACAGCAACGGTACTTATATTATATAAACAAAAACAGGCAGAGTTCATATTACATCCATAGTGTCGCTTAGGACACTGAGATTACCCATACTAGCTAAAAGATTAACAACACACTTCGTAATACTCTTAATACATAAGATACTAGCACATTTATATAGAGCTAGGTAATTAATTACAAAAATAGGGGGACTTGGATAGATATAAGGATTGGTGGAGCTGGGTTTTTTGAGAGCTCCCTTTGCCAGACGATGCTTTGTTCTCTTGCCGAAAATTATGCTAGAGCGAAACTTGACTCCCCTTGGTCATTAGCCATCTACAAGAGGAAATTATGTTAGCATACATTTCATGCCCCGTTAGGATGGCCGAGATTGCATCACTACTGTCTAGCTCAATTTCCAATGGAAAGACCTGTTGGCTAACTGCTAGTTTTAGGCCTTGTTTTGCTGCAAGTAATCCTGCATGAAGGGGAGAATTAGAATAACAATTTTGATTAAAACCTAGGATCCAATCACCTTTGTTATTCCGAAAGACTCCAGTAATAGCCCCTTTATTTGAAGGGGGACAAAAGGAACCATCAATTTTCTAACTATATAGAAGAGCCAGTTTCACTCACTTTTTCGTCGTCCGTTTGGACATTTATGGTATTACGTAATTTTTATGCATAATTTGTGTTGTACTGAATGTTAAAGAGTATGTAACTTGTCCCTTATGGTCAAAAAGGTACTACTATAGTTTATATTTTTTTACACGTGAGCTCCACCACGAAAACTTTCACTTCACACGTTGTTGGCAGCAGATATCATCACCATGTGATCTCCACAAAAAATTTACCATTTCATCATGTCCAGTTCTCTTTTATCCCAAATTAATCAAATTATCTTGAATGGATTTATTTAAAACTAATAATTCTTTATCTAGAGCTCTTATAAAAAGGAGTAACATTTCCGAGGATTAGAAATAATTCAGTTCTAAGAAAGTGCAACTTAAAAACAAACAATGTCAAAAAAAAATAAAAAATTAGACTTTGTATTCGTAGCAAATATTAATATAATAAAATTTTAAATACGGAGCATAAATTACAATATTATATTAATGGTGTTTTGAACATAGTATCCTATATTGATAAAATCAAGTAATATAAAAAAAAAAAGTAAATCCCATATTAAAAAAAAAGTGTAGATTTTGTATTCGTAGCAAACACTAATATAATAAAGTTTTAGATACGGAGCACAAATTACAATGTTATATTAATTGTGTTTTGAACATAGTATTCCATATTAACAAAATCAAGCACTATATGTATATATAAAAAAAAGTGAATCCCATATTAAAAAAATAAATAATGTCAAAAATAAAATAAAATGCAGCCTTTATATTTGTAGCAAATACTAATATAATAAAGTTTTAGATACGGAGCACAAATTACAATGTTATATTAATTGTGTTTTGAATATATATATATATATATAGAGAGAGAGAGAGTGCGTGCAAACTAATAATGTCCAAAAGGGTGGGCTCCATACTAAACAACAATGTCAAAAAAAGTGCAGACTTTGTATTCGTAGTAAACATTAATCTAATAAAGCTTTAGAATACGGAGCACAAACTACAATGTTATATTAATTGTGTTTTGAACATAGTATATGTATATATATTATATGCATAAAAATAGTGCAAACTAATAATATAAAAAAAAAAACAAAGTGCACCCCATAAAGGGTGGACCCCATACTAAACAACATCAAGCAATATAAAAAAAAAGTGGAACCCACCATCTCCAAACTCACGGTAAAAAAAAAAGTGGACTCCATATTAATAAAATCAAGCAATATCAAAAAAAAAAAAAAAGTAACCCCATATTAAAAAAATATAATGTAAAAAAAAGTGCAGACTTTGTATTCGTAGTAAATACTAATATAATAAAGTTTTAGATATGGAGTACAAACTACAATGTTATATTAATCGTGTTTTGAACATAGTATATATGTATATATATATTGCAAATTAATAATGTCAAAAAAAAAGTGCACCCCCATATTAAAAAATCAAACAATATTCATGTAATTTCCAAAGTATCTCATTAAGTCAATAATGATGGATTCATTGCCACGTGCGTATCAATCCATTAGTGGGAGCACATGAAATTGCTTTTCTTCAAAAGGTTAAGTAGTCAAATCATACAATTTTTTTTTTTATTTTTATATTAGCCTGAGATCTAATCTAGATATTAAATTGTTGTATTTGCTATTCCGCTATGTCATTTATTTGTTATGTTTACTAAAATAAATATACTTAAAATATTTATATTTTAAAATAAGATAGAATTTAATTACTTTTTTATTTTTATTGTTACTCTAATAAATGTGAAAAAAGATTAGTATCGTAAAAAAGGAGATCAAATAATGAATAAGGTAAATTAGTCAAATTATAATTCTAATCGACGTTTTCTTAAAAAAATCATGCAAAAGACAACATGACAAGTAAAATGAGCTAAACCGAAAATATTTACCAAAAATTAAAAAATACTATTTCTTCGTTTAAATAGAAAATCAATTTCTACTTTGTTTCGTTTTAAACATGTAAAATTAATTTAATAATTTGAATTAGAATTATCCAAATCAAAATTTGATAAAAAATAATAAGTATTTTACACGTTTAAATTAATCAAATTAAAATTGAAAGTATCAACTAATGCTTAAATATTGCTATTGTTTTATCTCAAAGAGAGGAAAATAGTTTCCTTTTAAACAAGTCTTCTCTTTTAAAAAATATTAATAAATTTGCCGGTTTTGTATTCGTAGCAAACATTAATATAATAAAGTTTTAGATACGGAGCACAAACTACATACACATAAATGAACTATAATCTAAAGTGTTGGACCCGTGCGCAGCACGAGCATAGACCGTCTAGTTTAACTTAAACCGTGGACTAGGAGGTTTATGCCAAGAAACATGTAGAAGTGTAATTTTTTCAAAATGGGTTCTCTATAAATCATGTAAAAGTGTAATTATTTTTAAATGGGTTTTCTCTAAATCATGTAAAAGTATAATTTGTTTTGAAATTGTTTTTTCCTTTAAATCATGTAAAATTTTTTTTAATTTGTTTTTGGCAGAAAATAGAAGTTGTTTGAAAATGTCGAGTTGTGGAAAGGGAGGAGCAAAACGACACCGTAAAGTCCTTAGAGATAACATTCAAGGTATCACTAAGCTTGCTATTAGGACATCTCCAACGTTGTACACTATTTTTTACACTAAAATGATGGAAATTAATTCTAACCTACTACACTATTTTTTTTACACTAAAAACAAATATTCCTTTTATATTATTTTCTCTCTTCTATATTATATTATTTTCTTTTATTTTTTATTTTATAAAAAATTCTTTTTTTTTTTCATTTTTACATATTCATCCCATGTAATTCATATTCCTTTGTTATATAATCATTTAATATAAAATTATTTTATACCATAAATTTTTAAATAATATAAATTGTAAGCAAATATTATACGTTAGACATATCAATGGATAATTCAAATAAAAATGAAATCCTTGATAAAATATAATTAAATAAATATTATATTATAGTAAAATTTATTTTAATTTCTACATAAATATTCAACTTCCATGATTAACATGTTGCTCCCATAAATGCTCTATTAATGCATTACGAAGGGCAAAATGAGTATCTTTGTTCTTAATTTTTTTTGTGTCGAACTAAAAATTGTTCAAATAGGTAATTTTCATCTACTACCATTTCTACTGTTGGAGTTGGACCTTTCCAAGCATCTTGAATTGGTGCAATAAGATTACGCTCATCCTCGATTATCATGTTGTGTAGTATAATACATGTAGTTAATAACCGTGCATACAAAATTGGCTTTAGTTTTTCTTTTAATCAGATAATCCACTTTTCCTCTAATCAATTGCAAAAAATGTCCACTTGATCTATGGGATATTCTACCAATGAAGATATGCTATTATGCCAGGTTTATTTAGATGTTTCTCAAAATCTAATAACAAGTGTACATCAATTTAGAGATAATTTTTGGGGTCGAGTGAAAGAAGCATACAATAGTGCAAAGGATGAGTGTTGGGAGTATCGCAATAGAAAATCGGTGGAATGTCAAATTAAAGTTATTGAGAATGCTATAAGAAAATTAAATGGCTGTATACGTCAAATTGAAAATTTGCATTTTAGTAGTGCTTCAGATAAAGATATTGTGAGTATTTATTTTGTAATTACTTATACTTTATTTGTATATATTTACTTACAGTTTCCTTTCATTTTTTTTAAAAATATTGCAGATTAATCAAGCAAAATGTTTACTTATGCAAGATCTGAGCTACAAAAAAGTTTTTAAATTTGATCATGTGTGGGATATGTTGAAAGGTTTTGAGAAGTTTAAAGATGTTGATGCCGGAAGAAAAAAAGTTCAAAAGCAAGACCCTTCTTATATATCATTGGAGTTTGAGACTCCTACTCTTGATTCACCTCTAGTATCATCTTCTAACTATTATCATTTTCACTAAATTTGAATGAGGATGTTGCAGGTGATTCCACATCATCACAACGACCGATTGGAGTGAAGAAAGCAAAATTGAAGAGAAAAATCGATGAAGGTTTTTCGTCTGCTATGCAAATGGTCCAATCAGAAAATAATCGGTTTGTTGAGTTGTTGGTAAAGTTAAGTGCAGACAGGCACCAAGATATGAAAATTAAAGATAGAGCTTTGAAACTAAAAGAATTTAAAGAAGAAAATAAAATTTTATTGTTGAATTTAGATTATATTGATGATCCAAATATTCGTGAATTTATTCGACAAGAACAAAAACGAATAATGGATAAAAGAAGTTAACAATTTCAACAGCCACAATCACAACAATCCTCTGCCCCATACACTCAATATTTTAATGATATCGGTGGATTTGGAAATGATCTACCAGAATACTAAATTATTGTTATAATTTTCTAAATTATTATGTTATTTAATGTATTTTCAATTCTAAATTATTATGTTATTGAACATTGTTGTTATTTATTAACAACGTATTATATTTTATATTTGCACTTTTCATTTTTGTGATGATTATATTTTTTTATACAATTATAACTTATAATAAAATTAATTTATAATTTTATATAAAAATAATATATACGAAAATTAATTTATAAAAATTACACTTCAAAATTAAGATGTAAATTTAATATTATAAAGATATTACATAAAAAATACTTAGGTATATTAGGGACCTAAATAAAAAAATTAAAATTTGTAATATGTTAAATTAAAAGTTTTATATAATATAAAAATAATAATAAAATATTGATTTGGTGCAACACTATTCACACATCAAATGATTCACACATCAAATGATGTAAGGTTGGAGCTCCAAAACACCAAATATTACACCAAAATAGGATTTGGTGTAAAAAATGGTGCAAGGTTGGAGATGATCTTGGGCATTTAGCACGTAGAGGTGGTGTTAAGCGTATAAGTGGACTTATATATGAGGAGACACGTGGCGTGCTGAAGATATTCTTGGAGAATGTGATACGTGATGCTGTTACTTACACTGAGCATGCTAGGAGAAAGACTGTTACTGCTATGGATGTTGTTTATGCTCTTAAGAGGCAAGGAAGGACTCTCAATGGTTTTGGTGGTTAGAAATATTGTGTTCAAGAGAAACAGAAAGTTGGAAAATTAAAGAATATGGGTTTTGATATTGGTCTTTATGATTGTTTGGAGTATGTATCTTAGTGTTTAATGAATGAAATTTGACTACATTTTACAATTAGATTTGTCAATTTGTTGAATACTCTGCGTGAATACTTTTTTTTTTCTGTTGAGAAATTTAATCACTGAGATTGTAGATACATAGAGAGGAAGAGATAGTGGTAGCTAGAGCTGTCAAAATGGGCTGGCCCAGCCCTACTCAATCCAGCCCTACCCAACCCAGCCCTAAAGGGCCAAAGAATTATATGGGCTAGGACGGGCTGACCCTTTTAATTGAAGGGCCTACAAAATGGCAGCCCAATTCAACCCTAAGCGGGCCGCGGGCTAGGACGGGCCAGCTCTTTAAGTTTTTTCGTCTTTCAAAATAATATTTTCTAGGTGATTTTTGGTACAATTTGAACATGAATAAATATAAATTATTATGTTTAATCACCAATTTAGATCACGTTCAAAAGAAATTAAACATAATATAAATTCTAAAACTAAAAAGTATTACTCCTGTTTCTAAATACTACTTAGTAGTAAGTACATTCGTTTTTCTCATTATTTTTTATCTTTTTGTTTAATTTACTTATATATTTAAAAAAAATTATTTATTTATTATTCTTTTCTGGCCTCAAGGGCTGACCCAACCCAACCCTTGAGGCCGGCGGGCCAAGAGAGGCTGGGCTTTTGAGCTTCACTTCTATATGGGCCAAAAAAATCTTAGCCCAATCCTACATAAATAAAGAATTGGGTTGGGCTAGCCTCGCGGGCCAAGCCCATATTAACAGCTCTAGTGGTAGCAAATGAAAAGCACTTGCGTACCCAGTGAAAGAAACCTAAACTGAAACTAAATAAAAGATGGTACTTCTCTCAAATCTAACATATTTGGACATGTAAAATATCTGAAATTGAGCTAATGAATGCTCAGTTTTGGATACTTTAAGAGCATATTTGGACATTTAAAATCGAACCCATCAAATTCAAATATAAATCCAAGATCCGTCTCTTGAGCGAAGGTTGCATTTTTGTAACACTCCACAAAGCTTATTACCAAGTGAAACAGTACAGCACGAAAAAAAACCACTAAACTGGACAGGCCCAGATTTAGTGATTCAGATCAAAACTACTCCAAAGGTAAATTATAACTTGTATTCTAAACAGGGTAGAAGTTCAAGTTTAACAGCTTTCTTTCCAACTTTTTCAACATGCTTCCTTGAACAAACACCTCTTTGATGATCAGCCTGACGATGTACTCAATTTGCCTCTGTATTTTCTGAAAGACCACCATATTCCTATCGTGCCAAACATGATAAGTTGCAGCAGCTAATGTCAAGGGAAAAATGGTAGCTGCTGCCCCTTTGCCTCTACTGGATCTTTCAAACCTGTGCATTTCATCTGACCACTTCATTGCCCCCTCTTGTGATACCTTGCCAAAGAGGAAGTTTATCCCAAACAGGAGCAGTAAACTTACAAGCAAAGAACAAGTGATCAATGGTTTCCACCTCCTCGTGATAGAGAGGACAATCCTAATCCTCATCCTCAATCAATCCCCATTTAGCCAATCTTTCCCTGGTAATGAGTCTCCCATGGGCTATCAGGTTTACTATAAATAGCCACTTTGGAGCACCTGGATAGTTGCAAATTAGCCTTCTCCAGGGAACTTTAGGGTGTTGTCCCAATAGCTTCAGATATATCTTCTTAGAAGGAGTGGAGTGCTAAAAGATCTTCTTTTGTCATACCAGCTTCCTCTACATACTTAGCTGCTTTGCGAACTTTCTGTATCATGTATCATCCAACATGCCTGTTTATGAGCCATGCCGCATAGTGTATCTCTGCTTTCACAGTAAGAATGTGTCCATCTCACCCTAAGGATATCCTCCTCAGTTAACTTCCATAATAACTTGCACAAGGCTGCTTTGTTCCAAATGTGAACATTCAGTAAGTTACCCCTCTTGCAGTCTTGGGCAAGCACAGTTTCTCCCGAGCCAAAAGTGCTTTCTTGGTCATTTCCACATTCACTGTCCAAAGAAAGGTTCTGCATATTCTCTCAATAACTTCAACAATCTTCGTAGGCAAAAGGAAAAGTTTGAGACCAAAAAATCTGTACATGAGAACAGGACTGAGTTTAACTTAAAGATATTAAAGGGCCAACTATGGAAGAGCACTTGAACATAGAACAAATTAGAACAAGTTATATCTTTATCTGATATAAGAATTTATCCACCTTAAGAATAATGTTAAACAACTTTCCAGAGAATAAAGAAGATGAAATAAACAAATGTTTACATCGAAGTGTCAAAATTGATCCATGCTAATTTAAAAAAAAAAAAAAAATGCTTGCAATAAGCTACAAGTATCCCAGATACTGAGAGTTCTTATGAATACTCAATTGGCGCATATTTATCCGCCAATCCTCCTAAAAAATGAATCCAGCACAAGAAAACTTTCTGAACACAAGAATTCTTTTGGCAACGGCTGCACGAGCCTGGAAAGCTTGGTGGAACTTTTGATACGGGATTAGATGCATCCGTCTTCCTTATTAGTACAGAGCTTTCCACTCTTTATCCAGTGTATTTCACGAAGTCATTAGGTTTATTAACTGCTGTAAGTGGAAGAAAACTCCCACCCCCGAACTGTGCAAGAATTCACGACTAGCACGCCAATTCATCAGTGACTAGAGGAGGAATAAAAGAGCAGCCTTGCAACGTCTGCTCAAAGATATGCCCTACTTTAAGCAATTTCTCCTGCATCCATTTTAGTACGTAAAATATTATGAACTTTAGGATGACTTACCAATCAAAAGAAAGGCAAAATGTCAACAAATAAAATTAATATAAAATAAAATAGGAACACAAGCAAATGTGCGATAAAGAAAAGCAAGAAGAGAAGGGGAAAAAAAGGCATATAACACTAGAAACCATGTGAGGTAAAGTTAAAATGATTTAAAAATCTCTTCAGAACATTGACAAGCATATCCTTCACTGAACTCTAAAACTACTTGGCGTTTTCACCTCCTTTCTAATCATATTCTACTTCTTCAGTTTTGCTTGCATTTAGTTTGAACGTTTATGCTAACGTAGTTTCTAATTATTCTTTCCTAAAGTCGTACAAAAAACTCAATGCATTCAGCACTTCTTTTTAAGATGCTCACGTTTAACTCGATTCCATTTTCAAGCTAAGTAGCTATATCATCCATCTTTGCCCCCTCCTCTTAACTTTTCTCTAAAGAAAAATCTAAGTGTGAGTGGTATGAAGGAAAATGTTTTCCAAATAAGTGAATTTCTTACTCAGTTTCAAAAAACAAGTGGATTTTTTACTTATTTTCTGGTGTTTAGTAAGCAAAAAATATTATTCCAAAAATATTTGTATATAATCTAGACAGATACTATGGGGGATGGGGTAGGGGTGTGGGGATGGAGGCAGGGTAGAATGTGTTGGAGGGAGGAGACGATCAAAGTTAATGCCACTATGGAACTTGTTTCCCTAATTCCACTGGGGAAGTTATTTCCTTTATTTTTTAAGCGGAAAAGCCTCAAATATGCCATCGAACTATCGGAAATGGCTCATTTATGCCACTCATCAATAGTTTGGCTCATTCATGCCATCGCCCATTACCAAAATGACTCATCCATGCCATTTTTCATTAACGCCAGTTTTATAATACCAGATATGACACGTGGCCTCCAATTAGAGGTCTACGTCGTTTAATTAAACCAGCCTAATTTTAAATCCCAAATTAATAAAAAATCCGACCCATATACCCCACCCACCCACAACCATAATCTAATTGGAGGCCACGTGTAATATCTGTTATTGTAAAACTAGCGTTAATGAAAAATAGCATGGATGAGTCATTTTGGTAACGGGCGATGGCATAAATGAGCCAAACTATTGATGAGTGGCATAAATGAGCCATTTCCAATAGTTCGATGGCATAAATGAGTCAAACTATTGACGAGTGGCATAAATGAGCTATTTCCAATAGTTCGATGGCATATTTGAGCCTTTTCCGTTTTTAAAGTTACTTGTTTTCCCGGAGAAAATATTTTCCTAAAAGTTTGACCAACC
This sequence comes from Lycium barbarum, assembly GCF_019175385.1. Taxonomy (NCBI): domain Eukaryota; kingdom Viridiplantae; phylum Streptophyta; class Magnoliopsida; order Solanales; family Solanaceae; genus Lycium; species Lycium barbarum. Next base: position 15,037,260 of record NC_083342.1, read on the forward strand.
AAACATGGGAAAATTGAAATATATTTTCTCGTTTCCTCCATACCAAACACACCCTAAGTCAAACCACCCGGCGCTCAAATTTTTTGTTTTTCCTTAAAACTGGAATGCCAACTGGAGAAGTCAGAGTACTGAAACTCACCTCTTCAAATGCAGCACCAATCATCTGAATACCAACGGGAAGGACCGCAGACTTGTTATCAACAAATCCACACGGGAGAACTAATGCTGGAAGACCAGCCAAGTTGACATTGACCTGCCGATGATGAAAAAAAATATAATCAACTAATGAGAACGGAAATAGACAAGCAAATTACATCATCATCTGACTGGAGGGGAAAAAAAGAAAATTACTAAGAAAAATGTAAGCAGCAACAAAAATTACTTACAGTCATGATGTCGCCAGCATACATTGACAATGGATCATTCTTCTTTTCACCTGTAAATGTCACATGTCATAGTGAGAGTTAGCATGGCCTTTCAATAGAAGGGTCTCGGGACAAAAAAGAAATAAAACAAAATGGTTTTAAGCAAGACCGTAAAGTAGCTACATCAGTAAAAGCAAAAGCTAAAAGAAACGTACCAATTTTGTAAGCAGCTGATGGTGCAGCAGGTGAAATCAAAATATCATTCTCATCTAATGCTGCCCTGAAGCTTTGCCTTACCAAAGTCCTTACCTGGAATAGAGTGTCTCTTTAATTTCTTGAAGAATTAAGATGAACACAAATTTATAGAGGGAAAAGGGTCAAAAATGCCTCTCTACTTTGGGAAAATGGCTAAAAATATCCTCCATTACAAATTTGGGTCAAAAATACCCCTCCCGTCATTGAAGTTTTCAAATATACCCGTCTTAACGGAAATCTCCAATATAACCCGATTTCATTTTTAAACCCGCTCCATTTAAACCCGACCCAACTATATAAAAAAAACCATATGCGACCAACTTGTTCCCGGGTCCTACATCTGAAGCCACTAGGCACAGGAGCGGGTAACCCATATGCGTTTTTCATTTAGTTGGGTCGGGTTTAAATGGAGTGGGTTTAAAAATGAAATCGGATTATGTTGGAGACTTCCGTTAAGACGGGTATATTTGAAAACTTTAATGACGGGAGGGGTATTTTTTTACCCAAATTTGTAATGGAGGATATTTTTAGCCCTTTTCTCAAAGTAGAGGGGCATTTTTGACCGTTTTCCCATTTATAAAAGCACCTGTAAATTTGGGTCACATAAAAAGTCTATAAAATGTACAACCTGCTGGGCTCTCTTGTAGTACGCATCATAATAACCAGCAGACAGACCATATGTCCCCATTAGGACTCTCATTTTCACCTGTAAAGACATTTAGCACAAGTCAGTTCAACAGTTCTTTTTTTATGACAGTGATTACGAGAAAGGGAAGCAAGAAAAGTTATGTTCCTTAGTACCTCAGAACCAAAGCCTCCGGCACGCGAATCCCCGTAAAAGGAGTTTAACTCAGCAGCAGCAACTTGTTTTCCATACCTGCATTTTGACATCACATGAAGTTAAGGATGAAAGATTCGACAAATTACTGCTACTCGTACGACAAGAACTTTCTGCAAAATTTCTTCCAAGCTTATTTCTTGATTTTTTGGGCAAACATTACGCGGCTTACCATTTTGAAAGCTTATCATTACTAATGTAAGGCAGTCTCCGTAATTACATCTTCCATCTAAATTATGGTTGGTATCAAGCTAAAGTGGCAGTAAATTCTTAGTTCTTGCCACTAGTATGCAGTGACTAAAAGCAGTGTTTTAAAAGGCAGTTTCAAGACTTGCCTCGAGGCGAGGCACTGGCAAAACGCCCTGGGGCTCACATGCGGGGCTTAGTTCCTAAGCTCCCGACTGTATGCCCTAAACACGCCTGACGCCCAACGCTTGGGGCTCGCCTAACCGTTCTTACACAAATTATATGTTAAATTCCTTAGTTAAAGAAGTGAAGATAGTACTGCCATTATGTACTTAAACTTTCTCTGAGGAATGAAAAGGAAAGGTCAGATGCAAATAAAAATTTTCGCTGCATTACCTGACACCATCGTAACGGGACAAATTCGAAGAAGATTCAGATGAAGCAAGGATATAGTAAGCTGGCAATCCAAGAGAGAAGGATGGCAACGAGACCTGCAAAAACAAAAAATTATCAAATAATTCAACTAAGAAATATGCCACAGCATATGGTCAGCCAACATGAGGGTCATATACTGAAAAATGAAGAATACCTCGGTGACAGTGCATCCAAGTTTTTCAAGATGACTAGCAGCACCACGGATTGAGGAAACTACTTCCGGGTCAACTCCATCTTCAATAGTTTCCCGGATCAGACCAACTCTCAGTCCTTTCAGAGGTCTGGAATCCAAATTATCTCTTGCAATAAATTGGGAAGCAAAGTCGGGAACTTCCTGTAAAGTAATGTTGTCAAATAATTAAAGCAACCTTTAAATATATACCACTAGCAGACTGTATAAACGAAATTGCGCTTCATATCAGAAGGAAATGCCAACAAGCTCTTATTAGGCTGAATCAGATCATATTACGCCATTGCTCCAGCTACTCATTTTTTGAAATGGTAGCATTACTTATGTCAAAAGCCTGCACTAAGAAAGTGTTGTAGTTACATCCAAAAAGTAAGCAAAAGAGAACCCCAAAATGTAAAACTCTGACTATCTATACAAAAGATCTAATGAATCGCAACAGGGTTTCACTATCATCCACCAATTCTAATTTACACCAACAAGAGATCAGCGGATAAGGTACTGCCCTAGCCACTCATTAGTAGCATGCATGCCAAACTTCTTCGCATTCATTACAAACATAGCAGATCAAGTGCATCACAAGGAACAAAACTTATTAGAGATGATCTTCTCTTGCCCTTTTTAAAATAGTTTTTTAAAAAAAACAAGGAGGTGTCATGAAGTACAGCAAGCAAAGAGCTTGTACAGACTACAATAGAACTTGGAAGTATGTCAGTGCTAATAAATATGGCAAAGAGGAGCTCTAGAAACCAAAATCTGTAGCTCTCCTTATAAAGTTCTAGAAGAAGATCACTTGACTGGGAAATTTAATGAGATGGGTTCTTTTCGGCAGAAACTTCAGGAGGTGAAGTTGATTGAACATCAGGAGGATTCACTCAGATACAGTGATGGATTATTCTCTGATACGTCATGTTCTAAGTTGTTGCAGGAAAGCTGTGGGAATGTTCTTTTACACTGGCCTTAGAAATAATTATGGAAGACCATAGCACCACCTAAAGTGGCCTGTTATGATTGAATAATAGCCCATGATGCATGTCTTACTCAAGATATGTCACAGAGAAAAGGAATCAGCTGGTGCAGCAGATGCCTTATTTTGTTGTTGTGAAAACTCTTCTGAAGCAATGAACCACTTAATTTTTGCATGGTCATCAGATACGGCAAATTTGAACTTTATTTTTTAATGTTTTTGGAGTTTATTAAGTGATGCCACAGAGCTTTGGAAGCCTCGTATGCAGCTGGCAGTCACAGACCATGCCAGAAAATGACGTGGAAGACCATTCCCCTTTGCATTGCATGGGCAGCACGGCTAGAAAGGAGTAGTAGATGTTTTGATGGAAAGAGGATTCTATTGCTTGTACAAAATATAATTGCACCCAGAAATAGGTGCCTTGGTTGAGAGAAATATTTTTGTAACTACTATGATATGCTATGAACTTGTTTGATTCCCTTAAGCTTGAACAGCTCCATTTTTTTGTACTGGCTTTAGTACTTTCTTGCTACTTATTGAATAATTCACTTTACCTTATCAGAAACAAAACTATTCCCTCTGTTTCAATTTGTTTGTCTTAGTTTGACTCTGCATGGAGTTTAAGAAAGTTAAAAAAAACTTTTGAATCTTATGGTTTTAAACTAAAAATATGTATAATGTAGCAAAATGCCCTTTAATCTCGTGATCTTGAACATGCCATGTGGGATGTTGAAATTAAGAGTTGTGAAATTAGGAAAGAGACATTCTTTTTTAAACAGACTAAAAAGGAAAAAGGCAACCCAGTGCACTAAGCTCCCGCTATGCGCGGGGTCCGGGGAAGGGCCGGACCACAAGGGTCTATTGTACACAGTCTTACCTTGCATTTCTGCAAGAGGCTGTTTCCACGGCTCGAACCCGTGACCTCCTGGTCACATGACAACAACTTTACCAGTTACGCCAAGGCTCCCCTTCCGACTAAAAAGGAAAGTAATAAAAATAAATTGAAACAAAGGGAGTAGTATAGAAAACTTACTCTCTTGCTACTTGTTGCATCAAACTTGTCGTGACCAGAAATTGCATGAAGGAGAATGCCTGCATCAGCAACTGATGAGCCAAAACAGCCTATAACATCCAGAGACGAAGCATGTGCCACGAGTCCGTATCTGGAGACACGTCCATATGTCGGCTTCAGGCCAACAACACCACAGAAAGATGCTGGTTGCCTAACACTTCCACCAGTATCACTTCCCAATGACACCATACATTGTCTAGCAGAAACAGCTGCAGCTGATCCCCCTGATGAACCACCTGGTACCCTGGACAAATCCCAAGGATTTGCTGTCACCTAATAATACCAAGATGCATCACCTGAGTAAACCATGTAAAGTTACAAACTGGACTCGTTCGAACAGATTCTTTAACTACACTTATCTCGTTCATTACCTGAGAATATGATATTGAACTTACTCGCATATTCAACATGGTAGATCATACAATCTATCCCTTCTAATGCATACACCTTGATGTATTCAATTCAGGACCCCCCAAAATAAATGAGGCTGAAGAGAAAAAGATGGAAGCTTTATTTAGATTAAAGTTAGAAAAAAGGGAACTTGAAATTGTTTTTGCTGACAAATTAGAATTTAAGTTATTCACCTAACCTCAATTACAGAAGCGGAGCTTAAGCAGCTGGACAAGAAAATGTTCAAGTACAACTCAACTTATTACAAACTGTAATCTAGATAGCAAATTGCATATTCAGCCGATTTCAAAGTTTAACTCATAGGCACTTAGAAAGTCTTGGGATCCTTCAGTTCGATGTATAAGGAAAAAAATCCCAGCACAAAATTCTACTTAGCTAATACTACAACACTTGTTTTTTGGTATAAAACTTTGCCTTACTAATTCAAGTTCATACCTGTATTCTGATCCTACATATATAGTCCATCAACTAAACAGACCCTTAGTGAAATATTTCCTCTAGGAAAACAAGTTACTTGAAAATGAGAAAAATGACTTCCGTAGCAGAAGTAGGGATTTTTTTATTTTTTTTATTTTTTATAAGAGCCCATTTGGATTGGCTTATAAGTTGGTCAAACCAGCTTATAAGTCATTTTTAACTTATTTGGGTGTTTGACAAAAATAGAAAATAACTTAAACTAAGTTAAAAAGTGCTTAAAATAAGCCAAAACCAAGAAGTTGCTTAGCCTCAATTTATTTATTTTTTGGCTTAAAAGCCATTTTGGTTTGACCAATAACTTTACCCTTTATCCCTTATATTTTTTATTAATTCCAATACTACCTTAACTTCTAAAAACCCTTTAAGCACTTTTATCCAAACAAGTAACTGCTTATTTATAAAATAAGCATCGGCAAAAAACCCTTTAAGCACTTTTATCCAAACAACTAACTGCTTATTTATAAAATAAGCATCGGCCGTAGTGCTTAAAAGCCACTTTTTCCAAATGGGCTCTAAGTAACATTGCACTCCCATATATAAATGCTGTTGGCACTATAATTTCTACTTATTCACCAAACACCAACAAATAAATAAGAAACAGAATTCCGTCATACCAAACACACCCTTAATACTATAAAATCTTGGGAATACCCATTTCAAAATGAGAGAGATGAACAACACACCTGATAGGCCGATCCCTCAGTAGTACTTCCCATACCAAATTCATCCATATTAGTCTTCCCAACAACAATACCCCCACACTTTTTAATCTTTCCAACAACAGTAGCATCAAAAGCTGGTTTATAATTCTCTAAAATCCTCGAACCGGCTGTTGTTTGCATATCAAATGTACAAATATTATCCTTAACCCCAATTAAAACACCCGCAAGTGGGCCTAACTCTTCATTATTATCCCTAATTTTCCTATCAATTTCTTCAGCTTCTTTTAAAACGACGTCGGATACGTAAAGGAAGCTTTTAAGGTGTGGTTCGGTGTGGCGTAAATGTGCTAAGAATGTCGTGGCAAGATCAACGGCTGAGATTTCACGGGATAAGAGGGATTTACGGGTTGTGAGGATTTGGGATGTGGAGAGACATTTGATAGAGAAATTGGGGAAACGGAGAAGACGAGGGGTTTGTACTGTGGATACCATTGGAGTTGTGGAACAAGCTTACACTGTGCTCTGGCGAGTGGAGTGAAGGAGATGAATGTTTGGGTAAAGTGTCAAAAATGGCCATCTGCTTTGATAAAAAGGCCTGGTCTCATTAAAATTTTCAAATATAATTCGATTTTATTTTTAAATTCGCTTTATTTAAACCCGATTCAACTATATAAAAACTCATGTGCGACCAACTTGTTACTCAGTTCTACATTTGGAGCCTCTAGGCACAGAAGCGGGTAACCCATATGAATTTTTTATTTAGTTGAGTCGAATTTACACAGAGCAGGTTTAAAAATGAAACGGATTATGTTGAAAATTTCGATTAAGATAGAGATATAGTTGAAAACTTTAACGATGAAAAAGGTATTTTTGTCCCATATTTATAATGGAGGGTTTTTAGCTCTTTTCTCAAATAGAGGGGCATTAATGTTCCTTTTAGAGGTTTTATCCATTTAAGGGGTTGTTTGGTTGGCCCTTGAGGAAAGAACAATATTTGGGTCTTTGTATAAAACTCCGCATTATTATTAACAGTAAGTATTAGTTAGTTCGTGATACTAAAATCTATTATATTAATATTTGCATAACTCATGCGAGTATTTGTGTAAGGATATTATATTTTAATGAATGAGATTAAATACTATCAAACAAGAATATAGCTAAGAAGTGAATTATAGAACCCGTTTAGATTAGTTGATTTGAAGTGGTTGATAAACATCAAAGTGATTAAAACACTTTTAGTTTTAGGTACTGAATTAATTTATTTACGAATAAGTATTTATGTATTTGGATAAAAGTGATGAAACTTTTAAATAAGCTATTAGTGTGTTTGGTATGACTAAAAAATATTCAAAAGTTATTTACAAAAATATAAAAGTTAAAAGTATTTTTGTATAAAAAAGGTAAATGAAGAAATAAAAGAGAGAGATAATTAAAAGTTAGTAGGCGTTTGGCCATGGAAACCAAAAAATAATTCATTTTTTTGGGAATTTTTGAAGTTGGAGTTGTGTTTGACCATAGTAACAACAACAACATACCTAGTTAAATCCCACAATGTGGGGTTTGGAAAGGACAAAGTATACGCAGACCTTGCCCCCACCTTGCAAGGTAGGGAGGCTATTTCCGAAAGACCTTTGGCTCCAAAGAAAATAAGGAAAACAAGAGAAAAGAGTCAGATACGGACAAGCAAATCAAAACAATGCGAAAATGAGAAATAGCAAGAGCAACGAAGTCATGATAAAACAGTAAAGATTGACAAGACCAACACATAGAAGCAGGATAAAAGTACTCCTAATATGAGCAAGGAAACCTCGCGGCCCCCCACTAGCCCTCTACCCTGATACTCGACCTCCACCCCCTCCTATCACCGATCATGTCCTCGGTAAGCTGGAGTAACGCCATGTCCTGCCGAATCACCTCTCCCCAGGCCTTCTTTGGCCTACCCCTCCCTCTCTTCAGGCCCACCACTGCCATCCTCTCACACCTCCTCACTGGTGCATCAGCACATCTCCGCTGCATATGGCCGAACCACCTCAATCTCCCTAAATATTTTGTATTTGACCATAGTATTTGAAAATAATATTTTGTTGTTAAAATGTACTTTTTCAACAAGGTTTGGTTGTGAAAAACAAGATTTTGGTTGTTTTTCAAATTCTAAATACAACTTCAAGTTGTATTTGGAATTTTCATGGCTAAACACTGATTTTTTTAAAAAGTGAAAAACTATTCTGGAAAAAAGTGAATAATTCTTATGGCTAAACGGGTCCTTAAGTATATTTTAGGAAGAGTATTTTGGAGATTACAAAAAATAGTAGGGATAAAATCGTAAAAAAAGTTGGTAAATCAAAAGTGCTTATATAAGCGCTACCGTATAAGCACTTTTGGTGTTCAACAAAGGCGCAAATGAAATTAAAGTGCTTATGATCTAGTTTGACTAACTTATTGTCACGACCCAACCGGAGGGTCGTGACGGGCACCCGGTGCTAACCCACTCGGGCACCTCTTATCATACTTTTATATTCACATCTAGGTGAGCCACATATTAAATCATACTTTCTATCCATTATTCATGCGAATTCCATTGGACAACAATACATTTATATCATCATTTACAACTATGCCCATATCAATGTACATAAGCCGACAAGGCTAACAAAACGATATCCAAAATATAGGCCGACAAGGCCAAACACATCTAACTATATACACATGTTTACGAGCCTCTAAGGAGAGTATGTCATATCATATAGGCGGGACAGGACCCCGCTATGTAGTCCCTGAGAAATATAGCTATGGATCAAGCCTATCTCCCTGGCCGCATGCGGGCATGACGCAACGTCCACAAACAAAAGGACGTCAGTACGAAGAATGTACTGAGTATGTAAAGCATGATCAATATCATTATAGAAGCATAATAAGCAACATAAGAAATAGCATAAGATGGGAGATAGTAGTGTCATCGTCATAAGCACTTACTTGCTTTTCATAGGGACTTTCCATTTCTAATGCGAGATTGTGTACATACATCCGTATCTGTATCCGTACTCATTTACATTTCGTATCCATAGTCGTATTCAAATTCATATTCATATTCATATTCATATTCATATTCATATTCATATTCATATTCATATTCATATTCGTACTCATATCTATATCGTATACATATCCATATCATATACATAGCATACCCGACCATGGCTAGGCTCGGTTATCATACATACCTGGCCAACCAAGGCTTCGGGGTTACACATACCTGGCCCTACTAAGGCTTCAGGGTTATCCGTACCCAACTACAGTGGTGCGCGCGCATCATATAGATATATATATATATATATATATATATACACTTATATTCTACCCGACCATATAAGCTCGGGGTTTCATAATAGCCACACATAGGCACATATACGTAAAAGTTCATAGGCATCCTTAGCATCATTACTATTATCATTGTCGTCATTATCGTTATCACTATTATTGTCGTTCATTACATCTACCTTTATAGGATTACTCGTCATATGAGGAATTTAGTACAATTGTAACATATCGAGAATCATGAGCTTAATAGCTTTTGGAGATAGCCTCATTTGGAGGACAACATAGACTTATAGAGGATTAGATATTTGGCCAAAGAACCATGCCTTATGAAAGAAGGGTTAGCCTTATATACCTTTCCGTTCAACTATTCTATCACTTGCACGTTCTCCTTCAATGCTCACGTTTCTACCTTCATTAGAGTTATACTATCATTAGAAAATCGATAGCTAGCATACACGACTAAAACTACAGAAAATTGGACTGCATTCCCTTTATTTATACGACTTCATCCATATCATATATCAACTCCCAAACGTCAATAATACATTCATAATATCATAACAATAGTCTTTATTCATCCACATTATCCATATTTCTCAATTTACTTCCAATCATTCATATCCATGGTCATAACACACGATTACGTTCATTCATATACAATGCCTATCCCATGTTCTTAACATCATTTATAACATAACCAAATCACAACACATCAATAATCATGACTCAATTCAAGCTATTACTCACAATGATACTATTCCCACATTCATGACCCATTTTTCTATATCCTTCTACAATCCAAGTGTTTCAACTTTCAAATACCTTAAACAACATGGAAATACCATAAATCTTACCTTAGATGGTGTAGGGATGAACCTTGGGTGGAAACACCTCACTTGAGCAAAACCCTAGTTTCACCTTCACTTGGATTCCTTACCTTGGATGAACTTTAATGGGTTTCTTACACTTGATTCACTTAGTTTGATGTTGTTGATCACTAATATCCCTTGAATTCTTGTGGAAGAAGTGTAGAGAGATATTTTAGAGAGAAGGGGTGTGAAAGGAAATGAAATGAAATAAGACTTGGATCCCTTATTAATAACACAAATCTGTCCCGACCAGTTTCTACGGACCAACATACGGTCCGTATAAATTATACTGACTGTATGTCTGGCCGTAGATTTGGTCCAGAGAGGGGTGATAATCTGGGCTGATTAAATGGTGGAACATACGGCCCGTATGTTTTATACGGCCAGTATGTTTGGCCGTCTGATGCCCAATTTTCCGAAGTTCGTTTTCGTCTACTCGTTTGGTCTCCAATCCTTATGGAACCTTATTGACACTTGTTTATCACCTCATTAACAATCTAAGGGACGTTATAACTCTTCTCCAAAGCATTATTAAATCCTCGTTAACTTGTTACTCGTAATTCCTTTTCGATACCTATCGTACGCCTTGCCTTCTCTTGGCAAATTTCCTTCCCCTACCTCGAACGTCTTTGAAATCTTAATTAGGGTCATCAAATGTCATCTCTCACTTATCTATATACCGTATACTTCGTGCTCTTCGTTAGTCTATTCACTGTGCATCAACGGAAAATTTTCCGAGGTGTAACATTCTTCCCCCCTTAAGAACATTCGTCCTCGAATGTTAAATTCTCGGGGATTCTATAAAAATTTTGCTAGAGTTTCCTCTCTAATATGGCACTACTGTCCTATCACAATAGCCCATAATAACAATGCCTCACAGGGCCACAACATAGTAGCAATAGAATTTGGCCACACACGACGCAAATGCATAAAAAGAAGATGTACATACCTTATGATCTTGATGTCTCATCTTGGATTTCTTCTAGGGGCTGAATTAAATGCGGGTACTTGGATGTCATATTTTCTTCCGCTTCCCATGTCATCTCTTCTCGGTTATTGTTTCTCCACAAAACCTTAACTGAGGCCACTTCTTTGTTTCTAAGCCTCCGTACTTGCCTATCTAATATGGCAATGGGTATCTCTTCATAAGTTAACTTTTCTTTCACTTGTACATCATTTACTGGCACGATCTTAGTAGGATCTCCAACATATTTACGAAGCATCGAGACATAGAAAACTGGGTGAACTGACTCCAAATCAGGAGGTAGATCTAATTCATAGGCCACCTTGCCTACTTTGCGCACAATCTCATAAGGCCCAATGTACCGGGGACTAAGCTTCCCCTTTTTGCCAAATCTCATTACACCCTTCATTGGTGACACTTTTAAGAATACCCAATCTTTCACTTGGAACTCTAAGTCCCTTCGACGATTATCTGCATAGGACTTTTGACGACTTTGGGCTGCTAATAACCGATCTTGTATGAGCTTAACTTTCTCTATGGCTTGCTGGACCAGGTCTGGCCCTATCAATTTAGTCTCTCCTACCTTGAACCACCCAATTGGGGATCTACACTTTCGCCCATATAAAGCCTCATACAATGCCATTTGGATGCTAGAATGGTAACTATTGTTATAAGTAAATTCAATAAGGGGTAAGTGATCATCCCAATTACCTCCAAAATCTATCATACATTCCCATAACATATACTCAAGAGTCTGAATGGTACGTTCAGCTTATCCATCAGTCTGCGGATGGAATGCCGTGCTAAGGCTCACTTGAGTCCCTAAACCCTTTTGGAAAGACTTCCAAAAATTAGCTATAAACTGAGTTCCTCTATCTGAGATAATAGATGCTGGGACACCATGTATTCACACTATTTCTTTAACATAAAACTTTGCATAATCTTCTGCCACATATGTCGTTCTGACTAGTAAGAAATGAGCTGACTTCGTAAGTCTATCCACAATCACCCATATAGAATCATACTTACATCGAGAATGGGGTAAGCCTGTAATGAAATCCATGTTAATTACTTCCCACTTCCAAGTTGGAATTTCTATAGCTTGCAATAATCTGCCCGGCTTTTGGTGCTCGATTTTCACTTGTTGACAGTTGGGACATTGAGCTACGAATTCCGCTACATCCTTCTTCATCCCATTCCACCAATATATAGTTTTAAGATCACGGTACATTTTCGTTGCTCCGGGGTGGACAGAATAATGGGAGCAATGGGCTTCTCTCAATATTTGGTGGCGTAAACTTGCCACATCAGGAACACATAATCTGCCTCGGCATCGGAGAACTCCATCTCCTGCAATCTCAAATGACGACTTCTCCTTCTGAGGGAGTGTATCTCTGTAATGCATTAGCATGTGATCTTCATATTGTCGCTCCTTCACTTCCGCTACTAGTGACGAGACTGCTGAATTCTGAATGGTAGTTACCCTGCTACCTGAGTCCACTACTCGAACTCCTAGGCTAGCTAACTGCTGGAGCTCACGAGCCATTTATCTTTTCTCTGGTCGTACATCACACAAACTTCCCATGAATCTGCGGCTAAGAGCATCAACCACAACATTTGCCTTTCCGGGGTGATATAGGATATCAACATCATAATCTTTTAGCAATTTCAACCATCGTCGTTGCCGCAAATTCAACTCTTTCTGCTTGAAGATCTACTGAAGGCTCTTATAATCTGTGTAGATATCCATATAGACACCATATAAATAATGTCTCCACATCTTTAATGCATAAATCAGTGCAGCCAATTCCAAATCATGGGTTGGATAACTTTCCTCATATTTCCGTAATTGCCTAGAAGCATACGCAATCACCTTACCATGTTGCATCAACACACAGCCTAGCCCAATGCCTGAAGCATCGGAATAAACAACATATCCTTCCAATCCCTCTGGAAGTGTCAGGACTGGGGCAGAAGTCAACCTATCTTTTAGCTCTTGGAAACTACGTTCACAAGCATCTGTCCAGTGGAACTTTGCTGATTTCTGGGCCAGCTTTGTGAGTGGTGCAGAAATAGAAGAAAACCCTTCAACAAATCTCCTGTAATAACCTGCTAAACCCAGAAAGCTATGAACCTCCGTAGGAGTCGTGGGCCTTGACCAAGTCTTCACGGCCTCAATCTTTTGGCTATCTACCCGAATACCATTGGGTGCAACAATATGCCCCAAAAATGTCACTGAGTTCAACCAAAACTCATACTTAGAAAATTTTGCAAACAACTCTCGAGTTCGAAGAACTCTAAGGACAGTACGCAAATGATCCGCGTGTTCTGCCTCGGATCTAGAATATACCAAGATATCATCGATGAATACAATCACAAATAGATCTAGGAAGGGCCTGAACACATTGTTCATCAAATCCATAAATACTGCCGGTGCATTAGTTAGTCCAAATGACATCACCCGAAACTCAAAATGGCCATATCTTGTTCCGAAGGTTGTCTTAGGGATATCTTTCTCCCTAACTCGCACTTGATGATACCCGGACCTCAAATCTATCTTTGAAAACCATTTGGCACCTTATAATTGGTCAAACAAGTCATCAATCCTCGGAAGAGGATATTTATTCTTAATCGTCACCTTATTCAATTGCCGATAGTCAATGCACATTCTCAAGGAGCCATCTTTCTTTCGGACAAACAACACGGGTGCTCCCCACGGGGATGAACTAGGCCTAATAAAGCCTTTATCAAGCAAGTCTTTCAAGTCAATCATAGTACGACGGTAAAAAATCACAACTATGCAGTTTCTATATACTCGGCTAGCTATTATCGATTCACCAACAGGTGTAGACACCTCAAAAGGTTTGATCGACTCCGGTTTGCCTCTAAACTGACCCGCAATATATGGAGTAACATATGAAAATGTGGAGCCCGGATCTATTAAAGCATATACATCATGAGAAAATACCGATAATATACCTGTGACCACATCAGGAGAAGACTCGAGATCTTGGTGTCCAGTCAAAGCATAAATACGGTGCTGAGGACCGCTAGAACTGGGGACTCTCCCTCTGCCTCTACCATGGCCGACTGGCGCATGTGAATCTGGCCCCATAGGGCGTATAGACGATGAAGATCTGGCTACCGATCCTGAAGGCTGGGTCCTACCTCTACCACCAACTGAGGGGCAATCACGCATAATATGGCCTGGCCTATCACATGAACACCAAACCTCTGAACCTATTCGACATGGACCCCAATGTAACTTCCCACACAAGGAACATCGTGGCACGGGTGGCCTCGCCTAACCCGAATCACTTCTGAACTAAGATCCCTAAAAGCTCTGACTCGGCCCGGAACGAGTAGATCTATCAAATCTGTGGCCTGAAAACCGTGGAGGCGCACTAGTCATAAGATGGCCTGAATGCCTAGAAAACTGCTGTCTGTGCCCTCCTCTATACTCACTCATCGGACCCGAAGATCTAGCCCTCTTGCTATGTCCCCTATCATGCTCACGCTCACTCCTTTGTTGTTGTAGGATTTCTTCTAGATTCTGAGCATGGGCCTGAATGCGTGAAATATCCATATTTTCGTAGGGACGTAGTCAAGCACCTATCCATCAAATGTGGACCTAGGCCTTTCACAAATCGGTGCACTCGGTCACCCATATCCGCTACCATGGCCAAAGTATACCTAGCCAAAGAATTGAAGCAGAGACTATACTCTAAAGCACTCATGCTTCCTTGCCTCAAATTCAAGAACTTATCGGCTCTAGCTCGCCGAACCTCTGGAGGCAAATAATGTAGGAGGAAAGCATCTACAAATTCTTGCCATACCGGGGGAGGCGCATTGGCTCCCCGTGAAACCATCCAAACCGTGCACCAATGGACTGTAATATGGCTCAATCTATAGGACGCTAACTCCACCGATTCGGTGTCCAAAGCATGTATTAACCGAAGCATCCTCAACATTCCATCAATAAAATTCTGAGGGTCCTCATCCGGCTTTGATCCAAAGAATTCCGGAGGGTTCAAGCTAATGAAATCACGGGCCCTTGCACTAACTGCCCTATCACCATGCCCTGTACTTTGCCGCTGATTCTGGGCAGCAACCAATTGAGTAAGCAAATGAATGGCCTCTTTTACATCTTGGCCTGAAGCATCCGGTGGAGGAGCCAAAGGTACTGGAGCTAGGGCTGAGACTCCCTCACGCGTCTTACAAATAGACACTAACTGGGAGGACTTAGATTGAGCCGCATTCTGGGACTCACTTTCCTCTAAAACTGTTGGCGGTGCTCTTTCAGTCTGCTTTTCTGCCACTGTCTT
This sequence comes from Lycium barbarum, assembly GCF_019175385.1. Lineage (NCBI taxonomy): Eukaryota > Viridiplantae > Streptophyta > Magnoliopsida > Solanales > Solanaceae > Lycium > Lycium barbarum. Next base: position 15,052,591 of record NC_083342.1, read on the forward strand.
GCCCTTTTGGGCTGCCGTAGCCTTTCTCTTTACAGGCATCTCTGAAATACATAATACACGGTTAAGGAAAAAGAAGTTCTTATGTCATAGCTCTATCGCACGATCTTATGAAGAAAGAAGGTCATTCATTCCTAAAATGCCCGCAGCCTCTTGTTTATAAGTGTGGCGCGCAACACACCCATAACCAAGACTCTACCGGACACGGATCGTAGACACACCCTAGGACAGAACTGCTCTAATACCACTTTTGTCACGACCCAACCGGAGGGCCGCGAAGGGCACCCGATGCTAACCCACCCGGGCACCTCTTATCATACTTTTATATTCACATCTAGGTGAGCCACATATTAAATCATACTTTCTATCCATTATTCATGCTAATTCCATTGGACAACAATACATTTATATCATCATTTACAACTATGCCCATATCAATGTACATAAGCCGACAAGGCTCCGATAAGGCCAAACACATCTAACTATATACACATATCTACGAGCCTCTAAGAAGAGTATGTCATATCATATAAGCGGGACAGGACCCCGCTAGGCCTATAAATATATACACAAAAGAATCAATACCTAAAAGCTATAGCTCCGAATGAAATGGAGCTCCGCTATATAGTCTCTGAGAAATATAACTATGGATCAAGCCTGTCTCCCTGGCCACCTGCGGGCATGATGCAGCGTCCACAAACAAAAGGACGTCAGCACGAAGAATGTACAGAGTATGTAAAGCATGATCAATATCATTATAGAAGCATAATAAGCAACATAAGAAATAGCATAAGATGGGAGATAGTAGTGTCATCGTCATAAGCACTTACTTGCTTTTCATAGGGACTTTCCATTTCTAGTGCGAGATTGTGTACATACATCCGTATCCGTATCCGTACTCATATCCGTACTCATTTACATTTTGTATCCATAGTCGTATTCATATACATATTCACATTCATATTCATATTCATATCCGTATTCATATTCGTACTCATATCTATATCGTATACATATCCATATCATATACATAGCATTTACATAGCATACCCGACCACGAAGGTTCGGTGTTTCACGTACCCGACCATGGCTATGCTCGGTTATCATACATACCTGACCAACCAAGGCTTCGGGGTTACATATACCTGGCCCTACCAAGGCTTCAGGGTTATCCGTACCCAACTGCAGTGGTGCGCGCGCATCATATAGATATATATATACACTTATATTCTACCCGGCCATATGAGCTCGGGGTTTCATAATAGCCACACATAGGCACATATACGTAAAAGCTCATAGGCATCCTTAGCATCATTACTATTATCATTGTCGTCATTATCGTTATCACTATTATTGTCGTTCATTAAATCTACCTTTATAGGATTACTCGTCATATGAGGAATTTAGTACAATTGTAGCATATCGAGAATCATGAGCTTAATAGCTTTTGGAGATAGCCTCATTTAGAGGACAACATAGGCTTATAGAGGATTAGATATTTGGCCAAAGAACCATGCCTTATGAAAGAAGGGTTAGCCTTACACACCTTTCTGTTCAACTATTCTGTCACTTGCACGTTCTCCTTCAATGCTCACGTTTCTACCTTCATTAGAGTTATACTATCATTAGAAAATCAATAGCTAGCATACACGATTAAAACTACAGAAAATTGGACTGCATTCCCTTTATTTATACGACTTCCTCCATATCATATATCAACTCCCAAACGTCAATAATACATTCATAATATCATAACAATAGTCTTTATTCATCCACATTATCCATATTTCTCAATTTACTTCCAATCATTCATATCCATGGTCATAACACACGATTACGTTCATTAATATACAATGCCTATCCCATGTTCTTAACATCATTTATAACATAACCAAATCACAACACATCAATAATCATGACTCAATTCAAGCTATTACACACAATGATACTATTCCCACATTCATGACCCATTTTTCTATATCCTTCTACAATCCAAGTGTTTCAACTTTCAAATATCTTAAACAACATGGAAATACCATAAATCTTACCTTAGATGGTGTAGGGATGAACCTTGGGTGGAAACACCTCACTTGAGCAAAACCCTAGTTTCACCTTCACTTGGATTCCTTACCTTGGATGAACTTTAATGGGTTTCTTACACTTGATTCACTTAGTTTGATGTTGTTGATCACTAATATCCCTTGAATTCTTGTGGAAGAAGTGTAGAGAGATATTTTAGAGAGAAGGTGTGTGAATGGAAATGAAATGAAATAAGACTTGGATCCCTTATTAATAACACAAATCTGTCCCGACCAGTTTCTACGGACCAACATACGGTCCGTATAAATTATACTGACTGTATGTCTGGCCGTAGATTTGGTCCAGAGAGGGGTGATAATCTGGGCTGATTAAATGGTGGAACATACGGCCCGTATGTTTTATACGGCCAGTATGTTTGGCCGTCTGATGCCCAATTTTCCGAAGTTCGTTTTCGTCTACTCGTTTGGTCTCCAATCCTTATGGAACCTTATTGACACTTGTTTATCACCTCATTAACAATCTAAGGGACGTTATAACTCTTCTCCAAAGCATTATTAAATCCTCGTTAACTTGTTACTCGTAATTCCTTTTCGATACCTATCGTACGCCTTGCCTTCTCTTGGCAAATTTCCTTCCCCTACCTCGAACGTCTTTGAAATCTTAATTAGGGTCATCAAATGTCATCTCTCACTTATCTATATACCGTATACTTCGTGCTCTTCGTTAGTCTATTCAATGTGCATTAACGGAAAATTTTCCGAGGTGTAACATTCTTCCCCCCTTAAGAACATTCGTCCTCGAATGTTAAATTCTCGGGGATTCTATAAAAATTTCGCTAGAGTTTCCTCTCTAATATGGCACTACTGTCCTATCACAATAGCCCATAATAACAATGCCTCACAGGGCCACAACATAGTAGCAATAGAATTTGGCCACACACGACGCAAATGCATAAAAAGAAGATGTACATACCTTATGATCTTGATGTCTCATCTTGGATTTCTTCTAGGGGCTGAATTAAATGCGGGTACTTGGATGTCATATTTTCTTCCGCTTCCCATGTCATCTCTTCTCGGTTATTGTTTCTCCACAAAACCTTAACTGAGGCCACTTCTTTGTTTCTAAGCCTCCGTACTTGCCTATCTAATATGGCAATGGGTATCTCTTCATAAGTTAACTTTTCATTCACTTGTACATCATTTACTGGCACGATCTTAGTAGGATCTCCAACATATTTACGAAGCATCGAGACATAGAAAACTGGGTGAACTGATTCCAAATCAGGAGGTAGATCTAATTCATAGGCCACCTTGCCTACTTTGCGCACAATCTCATAAGGCCCAATGTACCGGGGACTAAGCTTCCCCTTTTTGCCAAATCTCATTACACCCTTCATTGGTGACACTTTTAAGAATACCCAATCTTTCACTTGGAACTCTAAGTCCCTTCGACGATTATCTGCATAGGACTTTTGACGACTTTGGGCTGCTAATAACCGATCTTGTATGAGCTTAACTTTCTCTATGGCTTGCTGGACCAGGTCTGGCCCTATCAATTTAGTCTCTCCTACCTTGAACCACCCAATTGGGGGTCTACACTTTCGCCCATATAAAGCCTCATACAATGCCATTCGGATGCTAGAATGGTAACTATTGTTATAAGTAAATTCAATAAGGGGTAAGTGATCATCCCAATTACCTCCAAAATCTATCATACATTCCCATAACATATACTCAAGAGTCTAAATGGTACGTTCAGCTTGTCCATCAGTCTGCGGATGGAATGCCATGCTAAGGCTCACTTGAGTCCCTAAACCCTCTTGGAAAGACTTCCGAAAATTAGCTATAAACTGAGTTCCTCTATCTGAGATAATAGATGCCGGGACACCATGGATTCACACTATTTCTTTAACATAAAACTTTGCATAATCTTCTGCCACATATGTCGTTTTGACTGGTAAGAAATGAGCTGACTTCGTAAGTCTATCCACAATCACCCATATAGAATCATACTTACATCGAGAATGGGGTAAGCCTGTAATGAAATCCATGTTAATTACTTCCCACTTCCAAGTTGGAATTTCTATAGCTTGCAATAATCCGCCCGGCTTTTGGTGCTCGATTTTCACTTGTTGACAGTTGGGAGATTGAGCTACGAATTCCGCTACATCCTTCTTCATCCCATTCCACCAATATATAGTTTTAAGATCACGGTACATTTTCGTTGCTCCGGGGTAGACAGAATAATGGGAGCAATGGGCTTCTCTCAATATTTGGTGGCGTAAACTTGCCACATCAGGAACACATAATCTGCCTCGGCATCGGAGAACTCCATCTCCTGCAATCTCAAATGATGACTTCTCCTTCTGAGGGAGTGTATCTCTGTAATGCATTAGCATGGGATCTTCATATTGTCGCTCCTTCACTTCCGCTACTAGTGACGAGACTGCTGAATTCTGAATGGTAGTTACCCTGCTACCTGAGTCCACTACTCGAACTCCTAGGCTAGCTAACTGCTTGATCTCACGAGCCATTTATCTTTTCTCTGGTCGTACATCACACAAACTTCCCATGAATCTGCGGCTAAGAGCATCAGCCACAACATTTGCCTTTCCGGGGTGATATAGGATATCAACATCATAATCTTTTAGCAATTTCAACCATCGTCGTTGCCGCAAATTCAACTCTTTCTGCTTGAAGATCTACTGAAGGCTCTTATGATCTGTGTAGATATCGACATGGACACCATATAAATAATGTCTCCACATCTTTAATGCATAAATCAGTGCAGCCAATTCCAAATCATGGGTTGGATAATTTTCCTCATGTTTCCGTAATTGCCTTGAAGCATACGGAATCACCTTACCATGTTGCATCAGCACACAACCTAGCCCAATGCCTGAAGCATCGCAATAAACAACATATCCTTTCAATCCCTCTGGAAGTGTCAGGACTGGGGCAGAAGTCAACCTATCTTTGAGCTCTTGGAAACTACGTTCACAAGCATCTGTCCACTGGAACTTTGCTGATTTCTGGGCCAGCTTTGTGAGTGGTGCAGAAATAGAAGAAAAACCTTCAAAAAATCTCCTGTAATAACCTGCTAAACCCAGAAAGCTACGAACCTCCGTAGGAGTCGTGGGCCTTGACCAAGTCTTCACGGCCTCAATCTTTTGGCTATCTACCCGAATACCATTGGGTGCAACAATATGCCCCAAAAATGTCACTGAGTTCAACCAAAACTCATACTTAGAAAATTTTGCAAACAACTCTCGAGTTCGAAGAACTCTAAGGACAGTACGCAAATGATCCGCGTGTTCTGCCTCGGATCTAGAATATACCAAGATATCATCGATGAATACAATCACAAATAGATCTAGGAAGGGCCTGAACACATTGTTCATCAAATCCATAAATACTGCCGGTGCATTAGTTAGTCCAAATGACATCACCCGAAACTCAAAATGGCCATATCTTGTTCCGAAGGTTGTCTTAGGGATATCTTTCTCCCTAACTCGCACTTGATGATACCCGGACCTCAAATCTATCTTTGAAAACCATTTGGCACCTTATAATTGGTCAAACAAGTCATCAATCCTCGGAAGAGGATATTTATTCTTAATCGTCACCTTATTCAAATGCCGATAGTCAATGCACATTCTCAAGGAGCCATCTTTCTTTCGGACAAACAACACGGGTGCTCCCCACGGGGATGAACTAGGCCTAATAAAGCCTTTCTCAAGCAAGTATTTCAGTTGCTCCTTTAACTCTTTCAATTCTACGGAAGCCATTCTATAAGGAGGAATATATATAGGCTTAGTGTCTGGCAACTCATCAATAGCAAAATCAATCTCTCGCTTGGGAGGAAGGCCTAAAAGCTCTTCCAGGAATACATCCGGAAACTCATTCACTACGGGAACTGACTGAAGAGTCGGCAGTTCAGCTTCTACATCTTGAACCCGAACTAGATGATAAATGCATCCTTTCGTGATCATTTTCCTTGCCTTTAGATAGGAAATAAACCTACCTTTTGGTGACGCAGTATTCCCTTTCCATTCTAAAACTGGTTCTCTTGGAAATTGGAAATGAACCATTTTCATTCTACAATCTACATTGGCATAGCAAGAAGCCAACCAATCCATGCCCATAATGACATCAAAATCCACCATTTTTAACTCATGCAAGTCAATCATAGTACGACAGTCACAAATCACAACTATGCAGTTTCTATAGACTCGGCTAGCTATTATCGATTCACCAACAGGTGTAGACACCTCAAAAGGTTTGATCGACTCTGGTTTGACTCTAAACCGACCCACAATATATGGAGTAACATATGACAATGTGGAGTCCAGATCTATTAAAGCATATACATCATGAGAAAATACCGATAATATACCTGTGACCACATCAGGAGAAGACTCGAGATCTTGGTGTCCAGTCAAAGCATAAATACGGTGATGAGGACCGCTAGAACTGGGGACTCTCCCTCGGCCTCTACCATGGCCGACTGGCGCATGTGAATCTGGCCCCATAGGGCTTATAGACGATGAAGATCTGGCTACCGATCCTGAAGGCTGGGTCCTACCTCTACCACCAACTGAGGGGCAATCACGCATAATATGGCCTGGCCTATCACATGAACACCAATCCTCTGAACCTAATCGACATGGACCCCAATGTAACTTCCCACACAAGGAACATCGTGGCACGGGTGGCCTCGCCTGACCCGAATCACCTCTGAACTGAGATCCCGAAAAGCTCTGACTCGGCCCGGAACGAGTAGATCTATCAAATCTCTGGCCTGAAAACCGTGGAGGCACACTAGTCATAAGATGGCCTGAATGCCTAGAAAACTGCTGTCTGTGCCCTCCTCTATACTCACTCATCGGACCCGAAGATCTAGCCCTCTTGCTATGTCCCCTATCATGCTCATGCTCACTCCTTTGTTGTTGTAGGATTTCTTCTAGATTCTGAGCATGGGCCTGAATGTGTGAAATATTCATATTTTCGAAGGGACGCAGTCAAGCACCTATCCATCAAATGTGGCCCTAGGCCTTTCACAAATCGGTGCACTCGGTCACCCATATCCGCTACCATGGCCAAAGTATACCTAGCCAAAGAATTGAAGCAGAGACTATACTCTAAAGCACTCATGCTTCCTTGCCTCAAATTCAAGAACTTATCGGCTCTAGCTCGCCGAACCTCTGGAGGCAAATAATGTAGGAGGAAAGCATCTACAAATTCTTGCCATACCGGGGGAGGGCATTGGCTCCCCGTGAAACCATCCAAACCGTGTACCAATGGACTGCAACATCGCTCAATCTATAGGACGCTAACTCCACCGATTCGGTGTCCAAAGCATGTATTAACCGAAGCATCCTCAACATTCCATCAATAAAATTCTGAGGGTCCTCATCCGGCTTTGATCCAAAGAATTCCGGAGGGTTCAAGCTAATGAAGAACGGGCCCTTGCACTAACTGCCCTATCACCATGCCCTGTACTTTGCCGCTGATTCTGGGCAGCAACCAATTGAGTAAGCAAATGAATGACCTCTTTTACATCTTGGCCTGAAGCATCCGGTGGAGGAGCCAAAGGTACTGGAGCTGGGGCTGAGGCTCCCTCACGCTCCTCAGAAATAGACACTAACTGGGAGGACTGAGATTGAGCCGCATTCTGGGACTCACTTTCCTCTAAAACTGTTGGCGGTGCTCTTTCAGTCTGCTTTTCTGCCACTGTCTTGCCCTTTTGGGCTGCCGTAGCCTTTCTCTTTACAGGCATCTCTGAAATACATAATACACGGTTAAGGAAAAAGAAGTTCTTATGTCATAGCTCTATCGCACGATCTTATGAAGAAAGAAGGTCATTCATTCCTAAAATGCCCGCAGCCTCTTGTTTATAAGTGTGGCGCGCAACACACCCATAACCAAGACTCTACCGGACACGGATCGTAGACACACCCTAGGACAGAACTGCTCTAATACCACTTTTGTCACGACCCAACCGGAGGGCTGCGACGGGCACCCGATGCTAACCCACCCGGGAACCTCTTATCATACTTTTATATTCACATCTAGGTGAGCCACATATTAAATCATACTTTCTATCCATTATTCATGCTAATTCCATTGGACAACAATACATTTATATCATCATTTACAACTATGCCCATATCAATGTACATAAGCCGACAAGGCTCCGATAAGGCCAAACACATCTAACTATATACAAATATCTACGAGCCTCTAAGGAGAGTATGTCATATCATATAGGCGGGACAGGACCCCGCTAGGCCTATAAATATATACACAAAAGAATCAATACCTAAAAGCTATAGCTCCGAATGAAATGGAGCTCCGCTATGTAGTCCCTGAGAAATATAGCTATGGATCAAGCCTGTCTCGCTGGCCACCTGCGGGCATGATGCAGCGTCCACAAACAAAAGGACGTCAGCACGAAGAATGTACAGAGTATGTAAAGCATGATCAATATCATTATAGAAGCATAATAAGCAACATAAGAAATAGCATAAGATGGGAGATAGTAGTGTCATCGTCATAAGCACTTACTTGCTTTTCATAGGGACTTTCCATTTCTAATGCGAGATTGTGTACATACATCCGTATCCGTACTCATATCCGTACTCATTTACATTTTGTATCCATAGTCGTATTCATACACATATTCATATTCATATTCATATCCGTATTCATATTCGTACTCATATCTATATCGTATACATATCCGTATCATATACATAGCATTTACATAGCATGCCCGACCACGAAGGTTCGGTGTTTCACGTACCCGACCATGGCTATGCTCGGTTATCATACATACCTGACCAACCAAGGCTTCGGGGTTACACATACCTGGCCCTACCAAGGCTTCAGGGTTATCCGTACCCAACTGCAGTGGTGCGCACGCATCATATAGATATATATATATACACTTATATTCTACCCGGCCATATGAGCTCGGCGTTTCATAATAGCCACACATAGGCACATATACGTAAAAGCTCATAGGCATCCTTAGCATCATTACTATTATCATTGTCGTCATTATCGTTATCACTGTTATTGTCGTTCATTAAATCTACCTTTATAGGATTACTCGTCATATGAGGAATTTAGTACAATTGTAACATATCGAGAATCATGAGCTTAATAGCTTTTGGAGATAGCCTCATTTGGAGGACAACATAGGCTTATAGAGGATCAGATATTTGGCCAAAGAACCATGCCTTATGAAAGAAGGGTTAGCCTTACATACCTTTCCGTTCAACTATTCTATCACTTGCACGTTCTCCTTCAATGCTCACGTTTCTACCTTCATTAGAGTTATCATTAGAAAATCGATAGCTAGCATACACGACTAAAACTACAGAAAATTGGACTGCATTCCCTTTATTTATACGACTTCCTCCATATCATATATCAACTCTCAAACGTCAATAATACATTCATAATATCATAACAATAGTCTTTATTCATCCACATTATCCATATTTCTCAATTTACTTCCAATCATTCATATCCATGGTCATAACACACGATTACGTTCATTCATATACAATGCCTATCCCATGTTCTTAACATCATTTATAACATAACCAAATCACAACACATCAATAATCATGACTCAATTCAAGCTATTAGTCACAATGATACTATTCCCACATTCATGGCCCATTTTTCTATATCCTTCTACAATCCAAGTGATTCAACTTTCAAATACCTTAAACAACATGGAAATATCATAAATCTTAACTTAGATGGTGTAGGGATGAACCTTGGGTGGAAACACCTCACTTGAGCAAAACCCTAGTTTCACCTTCACTTGGATTCCTTGCCTTAATGAGTTTCTTACACTTGATTCACTTAGTTTGATGTTGTTGATCACTAATATCCCTTGAATTCTTGTGGAAGAAGTGTAGAGAGATGTTTTAGAGAGAAGGGGTGTGAAAGGAAATGAAATGAAATAAGACTTGGATCCCTTATTAATAACACAAATCTGTCCCGACCAGTTTCTACGGATCAACATACGGTCCGTATAAATTATACTGACTGTATGTCTGGCCATAGATTTGGTCCAGAGAGGGGTGATAATCTGGGCTGATTATACGGTGGAACATATGGCCCGTATGTTTTATACGACCAGTATGTTTGGCCGTCTAATGCCCAATTTTCCGAAGTTCGTTTTCGTCTACTCGTTTGGTCTCCAATCCTTATGGAACCTTATTGACACTTGTTTATCACCTCATTAACAATCTAAGGGACGTTATAACTCTTCTCCAAAGCATTATTAAATCCTCGTTAACTTGTTACTTGGAATTCCTTTTCGATACCTATCGTACGCCTTGCCTTCTCTTGGAAAATTTCCTTCCCCTACCTCGAACGTCTTTGAAATCTTAATTAGGGTCATCAAATGTCATCTCTCACTTATCGATATACCGTATACTTCGTGCTCTTCGTTAGTCTATTCCCTGTGCATCAACGGAAAATTTTCCGAGGTGTAACATTCTTCCCCCCTTAAGAACATTCGTCCTCGAATGTTAAATTCTCGGGGATTCTATAAAAATTTCGCTAGAGTTTCCTCTCTAATATGGCACTACCGTCCTATCACAACAGCCCATAATAACAATGCCTCACAGGGCCACAACATAGTAGCAATAGAATTTGGCCACACACGACCCAAATGCATAAAAAGAAGATGTACATACCTTATGATCTTTATGTCTCATCTTGGATTTCTTCTAGGGGCTGAATTAAATGCGGGTACTTGGATTTCATATTTTCTTCCGCTTCCTATGTCATCTCTTCTCGGTTATTGTTTCTCCACAAAACCTTAACTGAGGCCACTTCTTTGTTTCTAAGCCTCCGTACTTGCCTATCTAATATGGCAATGGGTATCTCTTCATAAGTTAACTTTTCTGTCACTTGTACATCATTTACTGGCACGATCCTAGTAGTATGTAAAGCATGATCAATATCATTATAGAAGCATAATAAGCAACATAATAAATAGCATAAGATGGGAGATAGTAGTGTCATCGTCATAAGCACTTACTTGCTTTTCATAGGGACTTTCCATTTCTAATGCGAGATTGTGTACATACATCCGTATCCGTATCCGTACTCATATCCGTACTCATTTACATTTTGTATCCATAGTCGTATTCATATACATATTCATATTCATATTCATATACGTATTCATATTCGTACTCATATCTATATCGTATACATATCCATATCATATAAATAGCATTTACATAGCATACCCAACCACGAAGGTTCGGTGTTTCACGTACCCGACCATGGCTATGCTCGGTTATCATACATACCTGACCAACCAAGGCTTCGGGGTTACACATACCTGGCCCTACCAAGGCTTCAGGGTTATCCGTACCCAACTGCAGTGGTGCGCGCGCATCATATAGATATATATATACACTTATATTCTACCCGGCCATATAAGCTCGGGGTTTCATAATAGCCACACATAGGCACATATACGTAAAAGCTCATAGGCATCCTTGGCATCATTACTATTATCATTGTCGTCATTATCGTTATCACTATTATTGTCGTTCATTACATCTACCTTTATAGGATTACTCGTCATATGAGGAATTTAGTACAATTGTAACATATCGAAAAATCATGAGCTTAATAGCTTTTGGAGATAGCCTCATTTGGAGGACAACATAGGCTTATAGAGGATTAGATATTTGGCCAAAGAACCATGCCTTATGAAAGAAGGGTTAGCCTTACATACCTTTCCGTTCAACTATTCTATCACTTGCACGTTCTCCTTCAATGCTCACGTTTCTACCTTCATTAGAGTTATACTATCATTAGAAAATCGATAGCTAGCATACACGACTAAAACTACAGAAAATTGGACTGCATTCCCTTTATTTATACGACTTCCTCCATATCATATATCAACTCCCAAACGTCAATAATACATTCATAATATCATAACAATAATCTTTATTCATCCACATTATCCATATTTCTCAATTTACTTCCAATCATTCATATCCATGGTCATAACACACGATTACGGTCATTCATATACAATGCCTATCCCATGTTCTTAACATCATTTATAACATAACTAAATCACAACACATCAATAATCATGACTCAATTCAAGCTATTACTCACAATGATACTATTCCCACATTCATGACCCATTTTTCTATATCCTTCTACAATCCAAGTGTTTCAACTTTCAAATACCTTAAACAACATGGAAATACCATAAATCTTACCTTAGATGGTGTATGGATGAACCTTGGGTGGAAACACCTCACTTGAGCAAAACTCTAGTTTCACCTTCACTTGGATGAACTTTAATGGGTTTCTTACACTTGATTCACTTAGTTTGATGTTGTTGATCACTAATATCCCTTGAATTCTTGTGGAAGAAGTGTAGAGAGATGTTTTAGAGAGAAGGGGTGTGAAAGGAAATGAAATGAAATAAGACTTGGATCCCTTATTAATAACACAAATCTGTCCCAACCAGTTTCTACGGACCAACATACGGTCCGTATAAATTATACTGACCGTATGTCTGGCCGTAGATTTGGTCCAGAGAGGGGTGATAATCTGGGCTGATTATACGGTGGAACATACGGCCCGTATGTTTTATACGGCCAGTATGTTTGGCCGTCTAATGCCCAGTTTTCTGAAGTTCGTTTTCTTCTACTCGTTTGGTCTCCAATCCTTATGGAACCTTATTGACACTTGTTTATCACCTCATTAACAATATAAGGGACGTTATAACTCTTCTATAAAGCATTATTAAATCCTCGTTAACTTGTTACTCGTAATTCCTTTTCGATACCTATCGTACGCCTTGCCTTCTCTTGGCAAATTTCCTTCCCCTACCTCGAACGTCTTTGAAATCTTAATTAGGGTCATAAAATGTCATCTCTCACTTATCGATATACCGTATACTTCGTGCTCTTCGTTAGTCTATTCACTGTGCATTAACGGAAAATTTTCCGAGGTGTAACACTTATAACCTAGTACTGTGCTAGGTATAATAACGTTACATTATTATTTTCTCCAGAACAGTTGTTATGTTATTATTTATCAATAACAATTTGTACATTATAATCTGTGCACAAGTAGTTTGTGAACCAAACAACTCCAGTACCGGACAAAACTGCTAGAAAAGGCTTCCCAATTTGAATGAAATACTACTATTCTTACAAACTGTGATGCAACTCCAATTATGTTCAATGTCATTTTGATAGAACCGAACAGTCACCTCTGTTACCCCCTATTTTGAACGAGTCCAATATAGTTTACAACTTCCCGGTTCTTCTAACTGGTTTAAAAAGGGTTAGAGTCGCCACCTTATTTTTAAGGAAAAACAGGAAACCTATATGTATTTATGTGTCTACTCCATTTTTAGTCCACGAAACCTATGAAATTCTAGATAAGGGTTTTATTTATTCCGAGGGGAAGGTATTAAGCATCCCTTAGAGCCTGTCCGAAGACAGTCCTTAAACTTAGTTTAACTGAACACTAGATGGGGATTATCTATCTGTTTATCATTATTATTACATGTTTTCAAAATGTTATGACTTCATGAAAAGCTACACTAGGTGATAATATGCTAAGTATATACAATGTATAAAAAATGTATTTATATCAAGTATCAAGTATTCATAAAGAATATATATTAAAAAAGAATATATAAAAGAGTATACAGAGAATGTACCTCGTAAGTATAAAAGTGTATCTGTTAGTATAAAGAGTGTACATATGTTAGTGTAAAGAATGTATAAAAAAATGCAAGAGTATGTAAAATAAATATATCAAGTATATAAAGAATGTATGTCTATGTATATAACGGAATGTAGGTATGTGAAACATATAAAGAATGTATTTCAAATATAAAAGAGAGGATAAAAACAATGTATAAAAAATTGTACAACTAGATATATCAATGCATAAAGAATGTAAGAAGACTTTAAGAATATTCATTAGTGTAGAGATCTTATATAACAAAAGAATTCAGAAAAAAAGTGAAGTCGATTTGACTTATTTCTACTGTTTCGTAAAAAAAAAGTGTTTGTTTAATGAATATCCTATCAAAAGAATAAGGAACAAAAGAATTGTAAAAAGCATTGGTAAAAAATAAGTATAAGGAATTGTGGATAAAAAATAGTGAAAATGTGTAATGCCTCTAAAGAATAAAAGATTTGTAAATGGATGACTTAATATTTACCTAGCGTCAAAATGTAGATTTAACTTAACTAAAATATGTATTAGTGTACACGAAACAATATAAATTGTAAGTTGTATTAAAAGTGTATAAAGAATATAAAATAAAGGATGGACTATTATTTTTGCCTAAACGTCAAAAGTGTGAATTTAATTAACGAAGCATTTATACCAAGTCAATTTAATCTATTTATGAAAGTATTGACGGCCTAAGTCTTGCCTAGGGCAAATGACAAATTTTAAGTTAAACAAACAAGGCGACAAGTAAATAAATATATCAACCCGTTTTCCAAAAATAAAGTTTCCACTATACTATGAGTTTATGTTTTTTACAATTTTAAATAACACGCGCGAAAGTAAATACAAACAAGGATTCGATGAAGTCTTTGGGTTTCTTCCGAGTGTCGTCTTCGGGATGTGTCTCCGACTACCTGTATAAACACTTAGTGAAAGTGTTAGTAAGAGAATAAATAACTATCAAATGAATTAAAGAAATAATGAATTAACTTAAAATAAAAACTCGTCTTTTGTACATGGGAGGCCTTGGAAATCGACGGAAATTTGTTCATCGGCCAAAAGTGTAATATTGTAATAAATTGCAAGATGAAAGAAAAATGCATTGGTTAAAATAATTTAAAAAGTCAAGAAGTAAAGGGTGTGACATAAAGTTCTAAAAAGGTGATTTGACATAAAGTCTTTCAAAAGTGATTCGATATAAAGTCTTAAAAAGGTGATTTGACATAAAGTCTTTAAAAGGAGGATTTGACAAAAGTGAGGGTGAAACTTGATTTGATCTTAGGATGTAGTGTATGTAATGTGAAACTGTATATGTAAATGATGTATATAAAAGAAATATCTGAATATATAAAAAAATATACGTAGAGAAAATGTAAAGAGCAAAATGCGTAGAGAAAAAATAAAATAGGCATGTAGTTTGATGGTACAAAAAATGTAAAAGAAAATGCTTGAAAATGTATACATGTATAAAAAAATATTTGTAGAGACAACATAACAAAAACATAAAGATAATGTATGAAAAATATAAGGATAATGTAGAGACAATAAAGTGCATTCTCTTTAGTGAAAAGTTTCTTCCTTCTTCACTTAGTGGTTAGGTAATGTATGTACATTTATATGTATATAATGTATGGTATAAAAATATATAAAAGAATATAGAGATGTAAAATGATGTAAAGGAAAAAATGTGGGTTAAAGTGAAAAAAAAAGATGTATGAAAAATGTAGAGAAAATATATGAAGAAAATGTAGAGACAATCTATGAATAAATATAAACAAAATTCATGAATAAATGTAAAGACAATACATGAATAAGTGTAGAGACAAATGCATGACTAAATTTATAGACAAATGCAAGAATAAATGTAAAGATACATGTATGTATGAATAAATGTAAAGACAATACTTGAATCAATGTAGAGACAAGTGCATGAGTAATATAAAGACAAATGCATAAGTAAATGTAAAGATAACGTATGAATAAAGACAAATGTATGAATGAATGTAAACACAATTGCATGAATAAATATAAAGAGAATGTATGTAATGTATATAAAAAATATAAAGACAATGCATATAATAAATTTAAAGACCATGTATATAAAAAAATATAAAGCCAATGTATGAAAAAAGAAGAGAGAAAAATATAAAGAGAAGAGGAAGATGCTAGCCTTGCTAGTCTTCATATGAAGAGAAAAATATGGAGAGTGAAGAGAGAAGAAAAAATATATGTGAGGTAGTGTGAAATGGTGAAAAAATATGAAGACCGATCTCCTCTATTTATAATACAAAATGACCCCTTGTTTTGTCCAAAAAAATAAATAAATACACCACATTGTCCCCTTAATGCCACATTTGGTCTTCAGGTTATTGTCCAATGGGGATTTCACCCTTTTAACCAATGTATAAGAATCTATTAACCAATGGATGAAGAACCCAACCCATCACTTCAAATGTCACCTTTTTCAAAAAGTGACAAGATCTTGACTTGATCGAATTCTTGCTCCGCGTTTAAGAATTAATTGCTCCGATTTTCTCTATACTGACGGACTGTATTAAAATATAGTTAACTAATACATGTATAAATAATAATGTAAGTATAAAATATAAATATTAATGTTTAAGATACAAAAATGTACTGCTTTAAAATAAAGAAATAATTATTAATTGCATAAAAAATGGTAGTATTCGTTGTACATGTGCAAAAATAATGATTCTTGAAAAATGATAATAAATTGATAAAACTCCTAAAATGAGGACAATTATCAATAAATCATCAAAAATGTAAAAAATGTGTAAAAAGTGTACTTCGTGCTCTTTTAACGATCAGGGCTCCTCGACACGTTAATTTGAAGCACGGTGAACCAAAATTAGGTGTCCACAACCTCTACGTCGAGTTTAAATGAAATACATACTAAACTTGTGGGGTGCAGCCCCATTTACAGGAAATTGTTTTTTTTTCCTTTTGGTATGAGATTTTCAATAGTGTGCAGATTTGGTTGATTGGCCAAAGATATATTCAGACTGCAAGTGAAGACTTTTGCATAAAAGTGGTGTCATTGATGACATAAGGAGGAGCAATTCATTCCTATAAATAGGCAGCTTATGGTTCATTCGAAATACACCAAAAAAATCTCAGACAATACATCTGAGTGAGAGCAAAGTGAGATATACCATAGACTGTGTAAGAAAATAGTCTTTGAAGAAAAATAGAGTGTGAGTGATATTGTAGTGAGGTGGGAAAATCAAAAGAGTGTTATTTCTTTTGAGGGTGTAGTGGTCTTAGGAGTATTTGTACTCGTTACTACACAATGTAAAATTCCTTGCTATAGTGATATTAGTTGCTCCTCTTAGCCGTGTTTTTTTTCTTATTCAGAAGGGTTTCCAGGTAAAATTCCGGTGTCATTATTGCTTCATTTTATTCTTGCTGACTTAACCACAACTTAGTGTTCCGCGTTTATCACTAATACCGTGAATATTATTTTTGCGGGTCTATTTTATTCCTAACAAGTGGTATCAGAGCCAAGGTTCTGTCTGAGTATGCTATGTGGTTGCAGCACAGTCTGAACTTCCACATCAGAAAAGAATTACTTGGGCCTCCGAATAAATAGTATTTGTATTTGTGATAAACGATGGAAGCCAACACTAGTAGAATGATTACTTTGAGTGGCGTAAATTATGCCATTTGGAAGGGCAAAATGGAAGATTTGCTCTATGTCAAGAATTTTCATCAACCTGTATTTGCCAATAAAAAGCCTGATAATAAATCAGATGAAGAGTGGAATTTGTTGCATCGGCAGGTTTGCGACTTTATTAGACAGTGGGTTGACGATAATGTGTTGAACCATATTTCTGGGGAGACATATGCTCGGACCCTATGAGAGCATCTTGAAAGTTTGTATGCTCGAAAAACTGGTAACAACAAGATGTTTTTGATAAAGCAAATGCCGGGTTTAAAATACCACGATGGTTTCGCAATGACAGATCATCTGAATATTTTTCAGGGGATCATGAACCAGTTATCTGCTATGGGCATTAATTTTGATGAAGAAATTCAAGGCTTGTTTCTACTTGGTTCCCTACTAGATTCTTGGGAAGTTATTAGAACTTCATTATCAAATTCTGCTCCGGATGGTGTGATCGCTACGGATCTTGCCAAGAACAGTCTTTTAAATGAAGAGATGAGAAGAAAATCTCAAGGTTCCTCCTCATCAGATGTCTTGGTGACTGACACCAGGGGGAGAGGAAAGAATCGTGGTTCTCAAAATAGAGAACATCATAGAAGCAAATCCAGAAGTAGACTTGAAGATATTGAGTGCTATCATTGCGGGAAAAAAGGGCACACAGAGAAGTTCTGCCGGAATTTGAAAAAGGAGAATCGAGATAAGGGGGAAAAGAAAGAAGATGACAATCGCGTTGCTGTTGTCACTATAGAAGATCTTGTTACTGTCCTTGATGCGGATCTGA
The DNA here is from genome assembly GCF_019175385.1 of Lycium barbarum. Taxonomy (NCBI): domain Eukaryota; kingdom Viridiplantae; phylum Streptophyta; class Magnoliopsida; order Solanales; family Solanaceae; genus Lycium; species Lycium barbarum. The sequence goes on from NC_083342.1 coordinate 15,070,859, forward strand.
TAAATATTGCTTGTGATGAGTCAAGCTGGGTTGTGGACAGTGGTGCCGCATCTCATGTGACATCAAGGAAGGAATTTTTCTCATCCTATACTCCGGGTGTCTTTGGAACTTTGAGTATGGGTAATGAGACTGTATCTAGGGTGGCTGGTGTTGGAACGATTTGTTTCGAAACTAGTATTGGAACTAAACTAGTTTTAAACAATGTAAAACATGCATCTGATGTTCGTTTGCACTTGATCTCTGTTGGTGTTTTGGATGATGAGGGATATGTCAGTACCAATGGTGCTAGAAAGTGGAAGCTCACTAAGGGTTCCATGATTGTGGCTCGTGGCGAAAAGCGTCGTGGTCTATACTGAACTACGGCCTCTACCTGTGTTAATACGGTGAATGCAGTTGAGAGCAATAACTCTTCAACGTTATGGCATAAGAGGCTTAGCCACATTAGCGAGAAAGGACTAAATTTTCTAGCCGAAAAGAAATTGTTGTCAAATTTCGAAAGTGCTAAATTAGAAAAGTGTGAGCACTGCTTGGCTGGAAAACAAAATAGAGTTTCTTTTAAGTCTCATCTTCCTTCAAGAAAGACAGAGTTGCTTGAGTTGGTGCATTCAGATTTATGTGGTTCAATGAAGACAAGGACTCTGGGTGGTGCATTTTACTTTGCTACTTTTATTGATTATTGCTCAAGGAAACTTTGGGTATACGTCTTGAAGACTAAAGACCAAGTGTTGGGTGTCTTTAAGCAGTTTTAGGCTTCAGTTGAAAGAAAAACTGGAAAGAAGCTGAAGTGTATTCGTACTGATAACGGTGGTGAATATTGTGGACCGTTTGACGAATATTGCAAGCAACAGGGTATCAGACACCAGAAGACTCCTCCTAAGACTCCTCAGCTTAATGGTTTAGCAGAGAGGATGGACAGGACCTTGATGGAAAGAGTTAGATGTTTGCTTTCCGAAGCAAAGTTGCCAAATTCCTTTTGGGGTGAGGCATTGTTGACCGCCTCACATGTTATTAATCTATCCTCTGCGGTTGCTTTGCAAAGTGATGTTCCAAACAGAGTTTGGTATGGCAAGGATGTTTCCTATGACCACTTGAAAGTGTTTAGTTGCAAAGCTTTTGTACATGTGCCTAAAGATGAGAGGTCAAAATTAACTGTCAAGACAAGGTTGTGCATCTTCATTGGTTATGGCCTTGATGAGTTTGGTTATAGGCTATATGATCCAATTGAGAAGAAGGTCGTGAGAAGTCGTGATGTTATCTTCGTGGAGGATCAAATCATTGAAGATATTAACAAAGCGGAGAAGATAAAATCTTCAAGTTCTGAAGGTTTAGTTAATCTTGATCAAGTCCCTCATACAAATGTTGATGACGTTGGTGGGCTCGATGACGATGGTGATGCCCAGAATCATGTTCCAGATCAGCATGTTGATGATGATAATGATGCTGCTATTGATGAGGTAGATGCACCTACTCATGAAGTCGTGGATGAGTCAGATATTCCACTTAGAAGGTCTACTAGATAGCATGTTCCTTCTTCTCGTTATTCACCTAATGAGTATGTATTACTCACTGATGGCGGAGAACCTGAATGTTATGAGGAGGCCATGGAAGATGAGCACAAGGATCAACAGATTGAAGCCATACAAGATGAGATGAAATCTCTGCATGAGAACCATACTTATGAGTTGGTGAAATTGCCTAAGGGCATGAGAGCTTTGAAGAACAAGTGGGTGTTCAAAGTTAAAGCCGAAGAGCACAGCTTGAAGCCCAGATACAAAGCTAGATTGGTTGTTAAGGGATTTGGTCAAAGGAAAGGTATTGAATTTGACGAAATATTTTCTCCTGTCGTGAAAATGTCCTCCATTCGGACAGTTCTTGGCTTGACTGCTAGTCTTGATTTGGAGATTGAGCAGATGGATGTGAAGACTGCTTTTCTTCACGGTGACTTAGAAGAGGAGATTTATATGGAACAACCTGAGGGCTTCAAGGCAAAAGGTAAAGAAAATCTTGTATGCAAACTTAAGAGGAGTCTATATGGATTGAAGCAAGCTCCCAGACAGTGGTACAAGAAGTTTGAGTCTGTTATGGGGGAGCAAGGCTATAAGAAGACTTCTTCAGATCACTATGTGTTTGTACAAAGATTTTCTGATGACTTTATCATCCTCCTGCTATATGTGGATGATATGTTGATTGTAGGCAGGAATGCTTCCAAGATTGACGAGTTGAAGAAACAGTTGAGTAAGTCTTTTGCAATGAAAGACTTGGGTCATGCTAAGTAGATTTTGGGCATGAGAATTACTCGTTCAAGAGATGAAAGGAAGCTTTATTTGTCACAGAAAAAGTACATAGAACGTGTACTAGAGCGCTTCAATATGAAGAGTGCTAAGTGGGTTAGCACACCTCTTCCTAGTCATCTGAAATTGAGCAAAAAGATGTGTCCTACAACAACGAAGGAAAGAGAGAGAATGGCCAAGATTCCTTATTCCTCTGCCGTCGGAAGTTTGATGTATGTAATGGTATGCACTCGACCAGATATTGCTCATGCAGTCAGTGTTGTTAGCAGATTTCTCGAAAATCTAAGGAAAAAGCATTGGGAAACTGTGAAGTGGATACTCAGGTATCTAAGAGAAAGCTCAGAGAATGCTTGTGTTTTGGAGGATCAAATCCAATCTTGAAGGGCTATACAGATTCTGATATGGCAGGTGACCTTGATAACTGAAAATTCACTACTGGATATTTGTTTACTTTTTCAGGGGGAGCTATATTATGGCAGTCGAAGTTGCAGAAGTGTGTTGCACTGTCTACAACTGAAGCGGAATATATTGCGGCTACTAAAGCTGGCAAAGAGATGATATGGCTCAAGAGATTTCTTCAAGAACTTGGATTGCAACAGATGGAGTATGTTGTCTATTGTGACAGTCAGAGTGCAATAGACCTGAGCAAGAACTCCATGTACCGTGCAAGAACAAAGCATATAGATGTGCGATATCACTGGATTCGAGAAAAGATAGAGGACGGATCTATGCAGGTGTAACATCCCGTAAATCCGAGTTAGGTGTCATTGTGAAATAATTGGGGTTTAGATGTCATTTTAACGTTTTGGATCCCTTTGGGATGGATAATGGTGTTAAATAATCTTTTCGATCTCAAATGAGATAAGGAAGTTCCTTAGAAATCTTTAAATTCGTCAAGTTTGAGACAGTTTCCAGTTATGTCCAGTTTTCGGGTATTTGCGTTTGACATTTGGAAAAACTCAAAACATATAAGTTGTAGGGAATTAAAATACCTTTTCAAAAATATATTACGCAGCCCAAACAGTCGTGTGAGTAAAAAGTTATGACCGATTTACTGAAGCTGTGTAAAATGGAAATCCCGATTCTTGTAGGATTAGGTTTTAAAGCCCAAGCCTTTATAATAACCTATAAATACAACCCAAAAAGGTCCAAAGAGAGGGTTTTTCCATCAGAGTCATATATCATCTCTCTAAGGTGAGTTTTTACTCAAATCCCTAAGTTAATTACCTTAACAAATCACTAGATTAACACTAAATCATTGCATGAAATCGTTAGATTGTGGAAACTTCATTCAAGGTCAAATATGGGATGAAACTTTGGGATTTCTTCAAAAAGGTAACACCCTCACACATTTATGGATATATGGAATTATTATTATGTTTTAGACATGGAATAGTTGGTAGAATCATGAAATTGGATTGGTTTAGATGCACTTTATTAAAAACAAAACCCTAGTATTTTTGCTGTAGAATTTCCTCCGACCATCCATATTAAATTGACGTTTCCCGCTTATCTAACCGTTGGATCGAGCCCAAATTTTAACTGAGTGGTCCCAACATATAGGTCTTAAATGTGAACGGTGAGATCGGATTTCAAGGTCTGTAGCTGTGCGTTTCCAGCTATGAACAGTAGCTACGAATTTGGTGAATATCTATAGTTTATTGGTCATACAAACCTCAATTAGATGCAGAATGATTCTTTGAAGCATGGAGCTTACGTTTGGGATATTTTAACGGGATTTAAGGTATGTCTCTTTAAAAATAAAATCCTTTTTGAATATAAAGGTAATTTATATGTCTCTTTTGCAAACTCCCTTAAAAAATTGATTCTTTATAAAAGCATGTTTTGAATGATATGATGAATTGGTTTTACACTCTTGAAATTTATTACATGTTTTGATTAATGGTTAATGTGTGTGAGGGGACAAGCCCACATTAAACCTTGATTGTATTATTGATAGACTATGTAATAGTCTACGTAAATATTGTAAATATTCTCTTCCTTATGTATAGTAATTAGGTCCTATAATTTAGCCGAGTATCATTCTGATAGTGAGATACCTACTTTGTATATAATGACTTTCATACATCAATACAGATCACGGATTGATTTTCTACATGGTATCAGACTAGGTTTCTCCTAAAAACCCTAGCATCCTAAACGCTAGCCGTCCACCTCCCTCTCTCCTAACCCTAGCCGTAGCCGCCACCCCTTCCTTCTCCCTCTTCTCTCTTCAATGGCTGACAACAAAAATTTCCATTCTTCTTTAATCGTCACGAATGTGAAATCTTTAATCCCAATCACTCTAGACATGGAAACCGGCCATTATCACGAATGGGCGACACTATTCAAAGTTCTAGCCCGCGTCCACTCCGTACTTGAACACATCATACCACCAACTGACACCACTGAACTCACCGCGTACAACGCAACAAAGGCGGCTAACCTTCCGCTCTGGAAACGGCTAGATGCGGTGGTCCTTCAATGGATATACGCCACCGTATCCCATGATATTCTTACCTCTATTCTCGTGGCGGATGATGTTGCAGAGAAGGCTTGGAATCGAGTTGCTAAACTTTTCCAAGATAACAAGCACTCAAGGGCAGCGTACCTTGAAACTGAATTCACCACCACAAAAATGGTCGACTTCGGCTCGGTTATGACCTATTATAATAGGCTCAAGTCTCTCGTGGATCATCTTGCCAACGTAGGGTCGCCGGTGTCCGACCAACGTATGGTTATGCGCCTCCTTGCAGGCTTACCGGAGACATATGCACACTTTGTCACCACCATCCAGCAGAAGGATGTGCTGCCTTCGTTTTTTGAAGTGTGCTCCAGACTCAAGCTCGAAGATGCAGCAGCCAAGGAACGTGCCCGCGATTCCAGTCCCGCGGCTCTACTTGTTGATAATGATACTCCCTCCCCGCCACCTGGAGGCAACAATAATTCAACTAACCGTCATGATAATAATCATGGCAGGAATTCTAACAGGAACAAGGGAAAGGGGAACAACAACAACAACAACAACAACCGCGGGAAATCCGACCGCGGCGGCGGCGGACAGACCAGCAACGGTCAGTGGCCGACGGGACAGCCACCGGCAAGGGGCTACTACTGGCCTGCCTGGCCGCCCCAGCAGTGGCCAATGCCCCCCTTCCCGTATCCGACGAGACAATGGCAGCAGCGTCTCACCACACCGCGGCCCGGCAACGACATTCTCGGTGCGGGTCCACGACCTCAGCAGGCCTATTCCATGCATGGTCCGACATATTCTAGGTACACTCTGACAGACGTGGAGGCAGCCATGCACACTCTGTCCATGCATCAACCGGATGATAATTGGTACATGGACACCGGAGCGACTTTCCACATGACTGCCAACTCCGGTACTCTCACGTCTTATTTTAATTTGAGCAATAATTCTGGAATCATTGTTGGTAATGGTAGCACTATTCCAATTCGAGGCTATGGTCATACATCCCTACCCCCACCTAATCCTCAATTACGTCTCCGAAATGTCTTGCATGCTCCAAAACTCATCAAAAACCTTATTTCCGTACGTAAATTCACTAAGGACAATAATGTTTCTGTTGAGTTTTATCCTCTGGGGTTTTCTGTGAAGGATTTACCGACGGGGAGCTGCCTAATGAGATGTGAGAGCACCGGGGAATTGTATCCTATCATTGCCACAAAATGGACCACTCCGCCATCCACCTTCATTGCCGCATCACCTAGCTTGTGGCATTCCCGACTCGGCCATCCGGGAAATGCTATCCTTAGTTCTCTTCGTAGTAATGCCTTAATTGAATGTAATAAGGACCAAACTTCTTTTTGTACCTCTTGTCCTTTGGCGAAACATGTTAAATTGCCATTTTATGATTCATTGTCATTTACTACTATGCCATTTGATATCATTCATAGTGATTTATGGACATCTCCTGTTTTAAGTTCTAATGGGCACCGCTATTATGTTTTCTTTCTTGATGATTATAGTAATTTTCTTTGGAATTTTCCAATCTCTAACAAGTCCCAAGTCTATTCCACTTTTCTATCTTTTAAGGCATTAATACGGACTCAATTCGAAAGAGACATTAAAAACATTCAATGTGATAATGGGCGGGAGTTCGCCAATGGGCATTTTCAATCTTTTTGCGCCTCAAATGGTTTAAATTTCCGATTTTCTTGCCCCCATACCTCTCCTCAAAACGTCAAAGCGGAAAGAAAAATTAAATCCATTAACAACATAGTGCGCACTCTTCTTGTCCACTCTTCCGTGCCCCCCTCTTTTTGGCATCATGCTCTCCAAATGGCCACATACCTCCTTAATGTACTTTCCACCAAAGTCCTTGGGTATAAATCACCAACGCAAGTTCTCTATCAACGAACCCTCTCTTATTCTCATCTCTGGGTTTTTGGGTGTCTATGCTATCCACTTTTCCCATCTAAAACTATTCATAAGTTACAAGTAAGATCCACCCCGTGTGTATTTTTAGGCTATCCGTTGAATCATAGAGGATATAAATGTTATGATTTATCCACCAACAAAATCATCATCTCAAGGCATGTCATCTTTGAGGAAACTCAATTTCCCTTCTCCAAATTGCACTCACCAACCCCAACTTCTTATGATTTTTTGGACCATGGGATTTCTCCATATACCCTGCATTTTCTGTCACAGCCTACTCCACCCGTCGTTCACTCGGTCCAGCCCGTCCCCCCTACTGCCGAGCAACCCCCCCCCCCCCCCCACTGCTCCACCCGTGACTGCCCAGCAGCCCCCCCACTGCCCAGCGGTCCAACCCAACGGTCACTGCCCCTACCCCCCACTGCCCCACCCGTGACTGCCCAGCAGCCACCCGCATGGTCACTAGAAGCCAACATGGAATTTTTAAGCCCAAACAACCATTCAACTTAAATACTTCTAGCACTCTCTCCATCTCGCCTATCCCACGAAATCCTGTCAGTGCTCTAAATGACCACAATTGGAAAGCTGCCATGGTTGATGAATATAATGCTCTAATTAATAATAAGACGTGGGAGTTGGTTCCATGTCCCACTGATGTGAATCTTATTCGTTCTATGTGGATTTTTCGTCATAGAAAGCAATCTGATGGTTCTTTTGAGAGGCACAAAGCCCGTCTTGTTTGTGATGGTAGGTCTCAACAGGTTGGAGTTGACTGCGACGAGACTTTCAGTCTGGTTGTCAAACCGGCTACTATTCGCGCTGTCTTGAGCATTGCACTTGCACACTCTTGGCCCATTCATCAGTTGGACGTCAATAATGCTTTCCTACATGGTAATCTTAATGAGACTGTTTATATGCATCAGCCTATTGGGTTTAAGGATCCAAAGCATCCCCATCATGTCTGTCTCTTGAAGAAATCGTTGTACAGACTTAAGCAAGCTCCCCGTGCATGGTTCCAACGCTTTGCAGACTATGTCTCCACTATTGGTTTTTCACATAGCCGATCTGATCACTCTCTCTTTATTTATTGTTGAGGTTCTGACATTTCTTACATTCTGCTATATGTTGATGATATTATTCTCACAGCTTCCTCATATGCTCTCAGAAAATCCATCATGTCTCTGCTTAGTGCCGAATTTGCTATGAAGGATTTGGGCCCTCTAAGCTATTTTCTGGGTATCGCTGTTACCCGGACTTCACACGGCATGTTTCTCTCTCAGAAAAATTATGCAGCAGATATTATAGAGCGTGCGGGCATGACTGCCTGTAAGCCAAGTCAGACACCGGTCGACACCAAAGCCAAACTTGGTGCCACGGCCGGGCCTTCTTGCGATGATCCCACCCAATATCGTAAGTTGGCCGGCGCGTTGCAGTACCTTACATTCACAAGACCAGACATCTCCTATGCGGTTTAACAAGTATGCCTTCACATGCATGATCCAAAGGTTGCACATATGCATGCTCTTAAACGCATAGTCCGATACATTCAAGGTACTATTGAGTTTGGTCTCCATCTGTACAAATCCTCCATTGCCTCTCTTGTTTCTTATACAGATGCAGATTGGGGTGGTTGTCCAGACAATCGCTGATCCACATCCGGTTACTGTGTCTTCCTTGGCGATAATCTCCTCTCATGGTCATCCAAACGGCAACCTACTATGTCTAAGTCGAGTGCCGAGGCCGAATACCGTGGCATCGCTAATGTCGTCTCTGAGTCCTGTTGGCTTCGCAACCTTCTTTTGGAGATCTGTTGTCCTATCCGGACAGCTACATTGGTTTATTGTGATAATGTTAGTGCCATATACCTATCAGGTAATCCAGTTCAGCACCAACGCACTAAACATATTGAGATGGACATACATTTCGTACGTGAGAAAGTTGCCCGTGGAGAAGTTCGTGTTCTTCACGTCCCGTCCCGTTACCAGATCACAGATATCTTCACTAAAGGTCTTCCGCGCGTGCTCTTTGATGATTTCAAGGATAGTCTAAGCGTACGACAACCTCCCGCTTCGACTGCGGGGGTGTGATAGACTATGTAATAGTCTACATAAATATTATAAATATTCTCTTCCTTATGTATAGTAATTAGGTCCTATAATTTAGCCGAGTATCATTCTGATAGTGAGATACCTACTTTGTATATAATGACTTTCATACATCAATACAGATCACGGATTGATTTCCTACAATTATCCTCTGTATACGTATATGAAATCACAATCATTTTCTTCTATAAGAGATGATTAGTGACAATGGTTAATTGTTGGTATTGATGATTTTACAAAGGAACTATGACAAAGGAATCTTGTTTAAAGAAGTGGAAACGTTTTCAGGATTATCTATGAAACTATGGATTTTCATAATGGCATAATGAACCTTAATGGTAAATGGTGATGTGACTACCTTGAGATGAATTGTAATTTGACTTTTATGCTATGAACTCTGTTGATGTGATTTTGCCTAGCCATTCGGGAGGATGAGTGGTCACCGAGGATTTCATATTACGGTGTATATATGCCTAGCCATTCGGGAGGATGACTGGTCACCGAGGATTTCATATTCCGGTGTATATATGCCTAGCTACTCGGGAGGAAAGGTAGTCACTATGGATCCTAGTGTGGTAATTTCCTAGTCATTCGGGAGGAAGAGTGGCCACTGCCGGGTTCGCTACCCGGGGTGTGATTCATGCCTAGCTATTCGGGAGGAAGGATAGCCACTGCTGGGTTCGCTACCTGGGGTATGAATTATGCCTAGCTATTCGGGAGGAAGGATAGCCACCGTGTACTACATAGTCCGGTGTGATTTATGCCTAGCTATTCGGGAGGAAGGATAGCCACAGAGAATTATATGTTCCGGTGTTGTGCGCTATGCGCGATATGATTGATTCTTGGACCTGTATTGGAATGTGTGATATTCTTATTCTCTCATGAAACTGTTGTTAACAATCATGATCAATTTGTAAGGCATAATTGAAAGTTATAAAATGACAAAAGGCTTTGTAATCGGTTTTGATAATTCTTATTGAGGTACATATGCTGAATACCTGTTTTTATATTGGTTAATGGCCTTGTAAACTGTTTAACAAATGATATTAAGAATCATAAAGTGGAATGACTGTTTTATACTATCTTTTCAGAACTAATTTCTTTATGTATTATTATATTTTATTTTTATAATACTTGTTGTCCCCGAGGTACTCACTGAGTACGAAAGTACTCAGGCATACCATTGTTGTTTTTTATGGTATGTTAGGTAACGGAGAAGAGAAGGTTCGTGATACTCTCGACGCTTATGGTATGTTAGGTAACGGAGAAGAGCAGGTTCGTGATACTCTCGACGCTTAGGAGAACTTGTTGTTGCTGTTGATTTGGTGAGCCCACATCCTTGTTCGTGGGACACTTCCTGTTTCATTTATTATTCTAGATTTCCAGGCTGCGTCCCGAAGTTAGATAATGGTTGTGTCTCTTAGAAGCTCCATAGATAGTTGTCAGAATTGTGGGTAGATTGTCAAAGTCTCGTACGACTTAATGGGTGTTTGCCACGTTTATGACTATTTACTTATAAAGACTTCCGCCGATTTAATTCATATATTCATGATTTGTTACATTTAATTTATAAACTGTTGGAGGCGAATGTTGAACCTGGCGGGGTCAAGTATTATTATTGTGTTGTTTAGGTTCTTCCGATGTTGTTCATGACGTCGGATGCCAGTCACGTCTAGGGTGAGTTTTGGGGCGTGACAGCAGGTCAAAAAGATCCCTACATCTGAGAATCCTTCAGATATGTTGACCAAGGTGGTACCAAGAGACAAGTTCGAGCTATGCAAGGAACTTGTCGGGATGTACTCAAACTAGAAGCCCGATATAGCCTCGTTCAGGTAGGTTTGGAGGGGGAGATTTGTGGGGTCCAACCCCATTTACAGGAAGTTGTTTTTCTTCCTTTTGGTATGAGATTTTCAATGGTGTGCAAATTTGGTTGATTGACTAAAGATATATTCAGACTGCAAGTGAAGACTTTTGCATAAAAGTGATGTCATTGATGACATAAGGAGGAGCAATTCATTTCTATAAATAGGCAGCTTATGGTTTATTCGAAATACACCAAAAAAAATCTCAGACAATACATCTGAGTGAGAGCAAAGTGAGGTATACCATAGACTGTGTAAGAAAATAGTCTGTGAAGAAAAATAGAGTGTGAGTGATATTGTAATGAGGTGGGAAAATCAAAAGAGTGTTATTTCTTTTGAGAGTGTAGGGGTCTTAGGAGTATTTGTACTCGTTACTGTTATACCCCATTTTAAACGGGTTAAATTAGAGTATAACATATTGGAGATTCCTATTTTTATTTATTTTAAGGAGTCGCCACCTAATTGATTTTAAGGTGAATTAGGGCACCTAATTATTAACTAAGGTGAAGCCAACTAAACCCTGTTAATGGTCTGCTTAACTTACGATTCTAGGTAAGGGTTCTAATTATCCTAAAGGGAAGGGATTAGACATCCTCTAGGATCCGTTAACTACGGTTATTCGGCCAAACTTAGGTTAATTAATTAAGGTTAAATATAGTGCTTAAATTTTAGAAATGACTTACAAATATTGCTAAAGTTTTAAAGGAAAATAATGTTAGTTAAATAAGATTTACAGAAAATAAAAGATCTTTAAGGGCTATTTTAAAATAAGACTTATAAAGGTTGTTAACGTTTTGAAGGAAGAGTATAATAATGCTATTTAAATAAGACTTGCAGAATAATTTGCACAAAAAAGAGACTTCAAATGCTATTTAAAATAAACTATAAATATTGTCATGCTTTAAATAATAACGTTATTTTAAAAATGAGACTTGCAAAATATAATGATTTGCATATAAATAGAAGCTTTTAAGAGAAGACCTAGCCAAATTAAACTTGAAATAAAATTACATTATATGTAGAAAATCTAGACTTATTTTATAAATAGAATGCAAAAGGTGATAGAGTTTTCTTTCTCTTTTTACTAACTTTGCTTAACTATATTCGGCTCAAAAATATGTATAATTTGATAAATCTTGAAAAAAATTGTATATAAGATATGTTTGGATTCATATTTGCACATTAATGACATTCTAAATTTCCAAGATATCAAGAATGAGTCATGATTCCATTTAGCTCAAAATATATAGTCATGCCCAATTATTTTAATGAAGATAAATACTATAGGTATTATAGACAGTTTTAACGTAAATAAAGGAGAATGAAAATTATGAAATTAATTATTAATTTCCTCTAAATTAACTACCCCTTACTAAAACTAATTCCCGCACTAATCCTCTTTATGATTCATCTAAGCTAGGTAAAACAACAATAAAATAAAATGTTAGTCAACAACATAAGATTAAATGCACAAAATAAAATGGAGGCTGAAACAAAATTAAATGGGCTCAGCCCATTTTAGGGCTGCCATGACCAGGCTGCTGTTGGGCTCTGGCCCAGTCATTGTTTATGGACATTTTGCTGCGGGTGGGCTGACTCGAGAGAGAAGAGTTCATGTTGGGCTTTTAGCCCAACACCAAATGCGAAAGGGGACGAGTCCCTCGGACTCGTATGCGAAAGGGGACGAGTCCCTCGGACTCGTATGCGACGGTCATGCATGAAAATGAAAGAAAAGGATTAGTGTATAATCAATAAATAAGGCCATATATAATGTAAAATTCAAAACAAGCAAATCAGCGACTTGTATACATACTCTGTATATTTGAGTATACACCATGTATACATAATTGCACAGATTTCAACTCACATTTTGAAGTATTTTAAATGACTACAGTAAACGTCCGTGATCCTCTACTGGACTTCCATTTCATTACCTGACTCTCAAATGTTTAACAACCTATAGTCTTAAGAAACGTGGACAGCAATGACACAGGCTGAGCATGATCAAATACATGTAATGACCAGGATTGGGGAAGGGCAATATCTTATCGATCTCTGCTTCTTTCCAAATTAATAAAGGTCTGTCCATCGTTTGGTTATGCCTTAATGTCTTAAAGAACTTCCCCAAACTTCAAACAGACAAGGAAAAAAAAATACACTTCAAACAGACAAGAGAAAAATACAAGACTCAAACTTAGTTAAACAATCACCAACTTCCCAAATTTCATCAATCTTGGACAATAACAAACCTTACCTAAAACGAAACATGTAAGGTCATACAAAGAATTTGGATCAGCATTCCTAGAAATAGTATACCTCAGTATACCTTAAATATACAAGTCCCAGTATACCCAAAGGGCACCACAAGGCTGTATACTTCAGGTATATCTGAGTATATCATCCTATAATTTGACATAGAACACTAAAAGAACATACAAACAAGTAAACCTCAAATTAAATTATCATACTATACTCTTATCTCTCAAAGCATGCAGGCTACCTTTCACAAGAGGAATATGATATTCAGGGGAGAAGACGAGTAAGGAATGCACTGTGAGACTCATTTTAGACCACATGGCAGTTTTGCAGGTTTAACAACAAAAGGTTCAGGCTTTAGGCGAAAGATAAACAAAGAGACCGACGTAACATGGAACACACATGCACCTTTGACACTGATGGGACAAGGACCTTATGCAGCGACATTTGAAACAGAAGCAAACAACAAGTTGAGCAAGTCTGACGATATCATGAACCTTAGCTAGGCATACTTCACTTTAGTAGCACATTGTAAAACACAACATTTTAATGGTTGGGCTTAGACCAGCAGATCACGGAGAAGAGCAGTTTGGTAAACAAACAACATGGGTATAAGAATAAACAGGAGCAAACACAATATCCTCTTGATACGTTAAAATAACCTGAAAAAACATTCACTAGTTAACTTCCTAATGTCGAATTCCTAAGGTCATGTTTTGCAACAGCAACAAAACTAAAAGGGTCTTAGTAATTCGAACTGGTACATAAACTCAACTGTTGAAAGATAAGGGTATAAACAAAATGCAGTGCGTTTATTTAGGCTTAAGTATTCACGATCTAATTTAGACACATTAAAGTAGAGAAGGTGAAACTCATCTGTAAGCAGCTGATGAACTCATATAACAGCTAAACGAAACAGAGGACAAAAAAAAGGACTGCTTCCATATTTCATACCCATACCATAGCCAATGTAAAGCTTAAACATCCATGAAATTTAATTAACTGACCCCATACTAATTTAAACATTCAACTGGGTATACTGTTGTTGTTGTTGTTGTTGTTGTTGTTGTTGTTGTTGTTGTTGTTGTCGTATTGTTGATACTAATTTTGAACAAACAGAAACAGGAGCTGAAAACTACACACCAAACATAAAACATAATGAAACCATAGCTAGCTCATTTGATCACATATATCAATTAAACGTGAGTGAGGATCAAACAGCAGGACAATCAGCCACAGGGGAACTGAAAAAAGACTTAAATGAAACTAAACTAAGTCAAGACATAAGCATATAGACACTGTTAACTACTAAGCAAGATTAAGACAAAGGCATTTTATCCAATCCGACCAGCATATAACATGCTTCGCAAACCACAAGCTGAATTAACCTAATAATGTGCTAAATCATGAAGCCAATAAACTAATGCTAACACATAACAACTAAGAAGCTAAAAAGTACAAAAAATGAAAATAAACAGAAGGGGATTAACGCACCTTCTTCGGGTGCAGCGAACAGGGTGCGGGGTTTCGATATCCACTCGAACACTATTAAATCCGAGCTTGCGATGCTCGGATTCGAAGCGATACCAAGACAAACGAAAACAAAAAAAATGACTTAATATTTTTCGACTCGATATTCAAACAATATTACGACTGCTAAATGACTCGATCTCTTAGGGTATTCCAGGCGGCTAAACTTATATTTTTTAGGGGGGGGGGGGTTGCGGCTGAAAATCTCTTTAAGGAGGAATTTTGCGATTTTCGAACCCCCTTTTTCAACTCCGAAAACGATTATTTATAGGGTTTTGATTAGGGTTTTACAACTGAAAATTGGGCGGGGATTTGAAACATGGATTCAAAATCAAGTCAAAGACCCGTGCTAATTTAAACGTTGAAGGGTTTTCGAGCAGATCCTCACGTGGTTTGACTTGAGTATTACCCGAAATGGTTCGACCACCCTGATTTTTGAGGATCGTCGGGTGTTTTGAAGCAAAAAATGGGAAACCCTCTCCTTTTCAACGTAGGAGAAGCAGACATAGTGACAAGTTTTGCGTGGAAATAGAGTGACACAACTGTGCACGGCTAAAGGGAGGGTGAGATTTTAGCCAAAAATGGAGGAAGAAGAGAGAAAGAAAGGAGAGAGAGGAGCGGGGGGGGGGGGGGGGGGGGGGGGGGGTGCGGCGCTTGGAGGAAAAGATGAAACCTAATCCTTTTGTTAATAGGCGGGTCGGGTCGTAGTGGGTAGCGGACTGGGTCGGTTGAAGGGTGGGCTGAGTGAAAATTGGGCTGGTTATTAACGGGGTAATGGGCCGGTTGCTGAATAAAAATGTGGGCTGATCTCATATAAATTAGGTTTCAACCCAAGTAATTTGGGATTGATTAAGGCCTTCTAAATTTAAATAAAAGACCCGTTTTAATTAACTATATGATAACGTGTGCTAAAATATTACCTAATATAAAAATATGTAATTATTGGCGCTCGGATAAAAATGATGTCGTAATAGCCGTGCAATAATACTTTTGAAAGTCAATAGTGAATAAACGCTATTATTTTATTGTGCAAAAATAAATGCAATGTGTGTGCATAGGATGGTAAAAATGCTGAAATGGTTACAATGCAAATTATAATAATACTGGTGATAATGATAATAAAATAATAATAATAATAATAATAATAATAATAATAATAATAATAATAGTGGTAGTAGTAACGGTAGTAAAATAAAAATAACAACAGCAGTGGCTACAATAGGATAATGAAACGCCGGTATTAATAAAAGCTAATAATTGTAGTAAAGTATAAACAATTATTTTTTAAAGTTGCCAAAAAATATTAGAAGCGTAAATAGATATTTTGGAGGATGGCGGGACAAAACTGGGTGTCAACAGTTACTACACAGTGTAAAATTCCTTGCCATAGTGATATCAATTGCTCCTCTTAGCCGTGGTTTTTCCCTTATTCAGAAGGGTTTCCACGTAAAATTCCGGTGTCATTATTGCTTTATTTTATTCTTGCTGACTTAACCATAACTTAGTGTTCTGCGTTTATCACTAATTCCGTGAATATTATTTTTGCGGGTCTATTTTATTCCTAACAAAACTGTGTGCTCAGCTATTTGACGTCTCCCAGTCAACGAACTTAGGAATAACTTCTACATTACTACTTGTCAAAAAATTGATGTAATTTTTCTATTTTGCAGTACAAGGGTGTGCTTCAACTGGTTGCTCGCGTATTTTTTGTGAGATACAACAGCTACCACCGGACCAACGTTTTCAACAACGATGGAAATGAATCAAAGCAGGACCATAGCGTTCCTCTAGAGTATCAATTTCATATCTTGCCTCCACTTGTGAGACTGAAAAAAAAGAGTGGTTCAAATGTTTATAAAAACAAAAGAAAATATGTAACAAACTAAATCAGACCGGAAGAACAGCAGAAAATAAATGCAGAGTTAGATCCTAGCACAGAGCAACCAAGTGTGTGGCGTAGCGGTCACTAAGGTGTAATGTAAACCATGGAAGACTAGGATTCAAAACCAGGCAGAGGCTAAAACAAAAAAAAAAAGGTTATTTTCATCTGCCTAAACTTGATGGTGGAAAGTAGGAGATAGCAAGTACTTGGTGAAATAGTCGAGGTGTGTCCAAGCTGGCCCAGCCACCACTATGATTAAAAGAAAGTCGTACCCAAAATCAAGAAGGGGCTGGTTTGTCCAAGCACAACTGAAGAGAATCTGCTAAACAACTGCCTGGGCTAGCAGCTGAAAGGCAACATCAGAGAGAAGGTCGGAATCTGTCATTAGCCCCTCAAGCTCTTAAGCAGACAGTTTGGAGAAAGAAGAAGCCTCATAAGGAGCGAAAATTAATGTCATTGACATCTCGATTTCTTGTGTAATTTTTGGAGTTAACAGGATAGGAGTGTAGATACTTAAAAGAGACCGTGGATAAACTAACAGTTCTATAGTCGTGACATGTAAACTTTGTTTACACCTTGTATAAGAGTATTTATTCTCTTTTTGCTACCACTGATATTTAATACTCCCCCAGTCCCCATTTGCGTGAAGTTGTTTGACTGGGCATGGAGGACTTTTGAAACTTGTGGTCTAAAATAAGTCATAGATATTTGTATGACCATAAATCATCTCATTAAGGGTAAATTGAGAAGTTTAAACTTAAATTGTTACCTAAATTTAGAAAGGAATCATTATTTTTGGGACTGAAAAAAAAAAGTATCACATAAATTGGCGGGAGGGAGTATTACTTATCAAATAATATAAAACAGAAAGGAGGTTCTTTTACCTTCAAAATGAGAGCCAAGAGGAAAATGCCACCAATGGAAACATTAAAAACAAGCCATAGTTCACCCAGATATCAAGACCCTCAACCTTTCTCATTTTACCATGCATAGAATTCTAAAAATGTGTGAAAGGGCAGGAATCTTGTGGTTCCTGTGGCATCATTCCTAATCAAACTTCGTTTTCTTCTAAATTGGTTTGGCAATAACCTAACAAGTTTAAACAGAAGAGCTGAGAAAGAGGCGGCAATTAACACTGACCTGAACATCTAAACTTGCTAGTGTTCGTCGTACGTCTTGGCTGGACTGCCGAAGAGACATCTCTAATGTAGATTTTTTCGAGTTTTTGCCAGAAAATGCTTTATACGCAGAATCAGTGTGTATCGTCTCCATGAATGAACCAAAAAAGTTTGTCACGGGTACCTATTAATGACAGAGTAAAGATGTCATTGCCTGTTTCAGTTTCAGAATAATATCACCACAGGTTAATTAGTTTGTTGGTGTATATATACATCAGTTTAGATTACTAAGATCAAATTCCCCTTCCCCAAAAATTTGACAACAGCAAATAGGTAATCGTTTTTCAGAAGTACTATATCAGGTAATCATCCAAATTAAAACAGCTTACCGAAACTTGTCAGTCTCGATTTCAATTTTGAACATAAAAAGGAATAAGCATTTGTAAAATGTTATGCTATTTGGACCAGTTTTTTTATACTTAATTCCTACATACTAAAGCAAGTTTTCTGACCCCAGTTAACCCTCACGGTAAGTAACTAAAAGAAATAAAGTGCACGGCATTTAGATGAAGAGGAAGCCCCTGTCAAACTCACTTTTTTACATCTATGTTGGAAATTTCTTCTACTACTACTACTACTACAAAACCATCCTACAAGTCACATTAACATATTAAACTTCTTACCCAATCAACTGTACATAAAATGGACCAAAGAAGTGCAAGTTTTCCTTTAATCTAGTTTATCCTATCTCCACTAAGTCCTTTACTTTTCTCTTTCTTTCTTTCTTCCTTTTCGTTGAGTTTTCTTTCCATTTGTTTCCTTTTTCTTCAGGGGAGGGATGGTAAGGTTGCATTGCATAGAAACAGACAAATAAATATTAACTTTGTACCTCTTCTAGTCCGCGAGGGTATAGAACTGTTCGATAATACGCAGTTGACATCAGCGTATTTGGACTATATGAACTGAAAAGACTGCACCAGGAAAAAATATAAGAGATTCTATCAAAAAGAATGCACATTGACAAACAGACAGTTTGGAACAACGTTCAAAACACATATCATCTTCTGAATAAGACAGGGCCAAGAGAGGGAAAAAAACGGACGATAGGCATGCAGAAGTTCTAGAACCGATGAGGCATAATCAATGCAATAGCAGGTGTGACCAGCAGTCAAGCACCCAGTGAAAACTCCTTTTCAGACTAGACCAAGTTTTTTTTTTTGGGGGTCATTTGCACTTTTACCCTTATTTTGTGCTGGTATTTAATTTTTACCCTTCAAATGGGCTGATCTTTAATTTTTGCCCTTCAAATCAAACTTATGCCCAAAGGGGCATAAGTTACGCATCATAATATTCACAAGTTATGCCAGCGCCCTTAAGGCATAAGTTCGATTTAAAGGGCAAAACTTAAAGACCAGCCCGGGCAAAAATTAAAAACCAGAATTAGTTCTTTAGATACTTCAAAAATAATAATAGGACAATGGACCAACATTGGTACGTTACACTGAATTCTTGCTATGGTAATTGATATGGACTAACTATTTTGGGATGCTGCAAGAATATGTGGTAGCAAAGTGTCATGGAACATTTTTTTAGAATAGCATGACATTAGTGAAAAAAGGCAAAAGTTACCTGAGAGAAAAGAGTAGCAGCTTGACAAGTATCAACCATTATTAGCAGCTCCTTGAATCTGAAATTGAACAATGAAGATATGATAAAGCATCATCATGGAGGACCAGCAAAGAAACAATCCATAAATCATGACTTTGAAGCTCTTCCGAATCCTGAAACTTTAAAAACTCGTCTCCACCATGCCCTGTCATGCACAGAAGTACGTGGCTTCCTTCATCACTAAGAAGCCGTTTTGATCTTGGGACAGCTGTTTCATGACCATCAGTCAACACCCTCAAGAAGTTTTCAACTGTTACTTCATAACCTCGATAATCTACCTGACGTTTAGAAGCATGTAAAATTAAACCACTACATTAAATAGATAACAAAACAACCTTAAGACAGTGAAATTCATATGCAAACCAGTCTGAAGATATATATTGAAGTGTACTTAGGAGAGTATTTAGTTCAAACATTTAATATACAAAGGTCCCAGGAAAGAGATATCAACTTAACCCGATTAAAAATTGTTTAAAATACTGACGCATCTCTTTTTCACATTTCACAGAATTACATTGATAAACACCACACTGGTCTCAAAAAATATGTACATGATGTGTATGTGACTCTGCTTGAGTCATTTAATATCTTCCACCAAATTTGACCAACTATCCATACAACATGGTATTTTCTCCTTACACCAAAACAAAAATTTATTAGTCAAAAAAAGATCTATTAATGTTTTTTACATCTTTCTCATTATTATGAAACATTCTCCTATTCTTTTCATTCCATATACGCCAGAAAAGATACGACAGTACGATCTTCCATGTTGCCTTCCTTTCACATTGTCAATCCTTATTTGATAATGCTAAATTAAAAGTCTATAAAACTGAATGTCTCACAGAACTAACATTTGATTCGCAGCACTATAGAAACCAGACGAAAGAGGAAGAAACTTTACACACCTCAACGTTATCTCCGTAAAGGTTTAGCCTGTGGTTTTCATTGTTGAAAACCTGTGCAGGGTATTTATTCCGAGCATTGCAAGCCATATCATCAGCCAACATCAGAATAATTCTTTCATCAGGTATGCCTAATCGTTTTACGGTTCTAATTTCAAAGAACAAATAAAAAAGAAATTAGAGTACAGATAATGAATCTCAGAAATGGGAAACACATAAGGTAAAAACAAAGATAATCAATGATGATAATAGTGGTGCTTAAAAACAAGATTCCTACCTGTATAAAGACAAAGTGTTAGCCATGTATCTGTAGTTAAACCTGAAGAATAAAAACAAATAAGTCAAGTAAATTTCATGAATAAAATTACCATACATAATAAGAACCTGACATGGCTCCATCATACACATATTTTCTTCTTTGAACATGCATACAAATTTACTCCTTTTTTTTATGTAGTAAGTAAGATATATCATAGAAAGCAACAAGAAGATTCTTGTTTAAAGATGCATTATTTGATGTGGATTTCATCCAATCCATTTTCAACCACCTTATTGTTCCATCTCACATTTTTCAAACTTTTTGGGGGAATTGTTGATTGGAAAAGAGGAAGGGACTGCCCATTTTTAAATAATTTTTTTCTAGTGTAAATTTAGCTTCTAATTTTTATGTGGAAACCCACTTTAAAATTTTAATAATTAAAATATTTTTTTTTTTAAATTACATTTAATTCTATTGATAGGTTTAGATACTTTTTAATACATAGTCTGTCACTTAAACTTGTCAGGATATTTCATTTAAACACTCGAACTAAACGTTGTTTTACCTCAACTCCTACTAAAGTGTTCCAATTAGACACTTTCGATTTAAATTTTGAAAAAACTTTTGCTCATATATTATTTATTTATTAAGTAATTAAGTTAATCACAATGTAACAAATTAAAAGAAATTTGAAACTCTATTATTGAAGTGGATTCTTTTGTTCGAAAAAAAAAGGGGTAGATTCTTTTGAATATTGGGTTTGTCTTACAGTGGACAACCGATGCATATTAATTTTATTATTTTCATCTTATGTATTGTTCCTTTCTTAGAACCTATGTATTTTGTTCACCACACGTTGCGATATCATCGTGTGAATCAGTGGTGGAGCCAGAAATTTTAGTAAGATTGTTCAAATGTTGACGATTATATAAAAATTTTTTCCTGATGAATGAGTGCAATGAATTTTTTTTACATCATCACTGCACACCCGCATAAAAATTTATGGTCCATTTGAGTTCGTAAGTTGTTCTTGATAAATTTCATTGCTAGAAAACTCTTACGGTGATTACAGTATCAAATGACAGCAACAACAAACAACAACATACCCAGTGTATGTAATCCCACGAGTGGAGAACAACGAGGGGCATTCCGAGAATGTTACAAAGCGAGAGATAACGACTAATCAATTTCATTTGAAAAAAAAAAGAAAAGAAAAGAAAAAAGAAAGAGAACAAACTTAGATAATTAAAATGTTTACAGAAGCAATTAAAAAAGAAAAGAGAACAAAATAAGTGGTAGCTAATTTGCTATTAGATCTCATTGTCTTCTTTTTAACAACATGTCTTCTTTTCTAGGAAATAGGAAGGAAAGAAGAAAGACTAAAGGAGCTTCAACAAATGAGTCCAACGTAACTCCAAACAAACATAGTAATAAACTAAATGCAAATAATAACTCAAATACAAATAAGTTTAGTCGCAACATGGAAGAAAATAAGTGCAAATACAAATCAATCAAGTAGCTTCAGACATTGTTTGTATGCTTTCATTTAATGAAAGAAGATGATCAGCGTTTGACGCAAGTTTTAAACCGCAACTTTTAGGTAAAATTGAACACCTTTTACCTCTAAGCTATCTATCTCAATTTATTTTAAGGGTGTTCAAAATTTAATTTACATCCAGTTAAATATAATATCTAATCCATATACTAGTACCATTTTCCAGCCATGGGTGTGCAGGTGACCACCCTTGGCCATGAGTGGCTCCGCCACTGATGTGAATAAACATGTACGCGGATCAACGTACTTGGAAAATTCAAATAACCAACAACAAAAACATACCCAGTGTAATTTCTCAAGTGGAGTTTGGGCAGGGTCAAGTGTACGCAGACCTTACTTGTTACACCTCCCGTTTTTGTCGCAAGAAAGTTTTTGGCTTATTGCTGGTATATGCCCTTAGTATGGAAATCTGCACCCGAGTTTTGAGATACTAAGTGCTTCACCTCGCGTGCACCAAAGTATAGGTAAGTGTCCTTCGCAACATAATAGGATTGAGAGTTAAACGGATCGAATCATTGCAGCTGGGGGACTCAGGGAACTAGCAGGAACCAGTCCCCTTCGACGGACCGTCGATGTGTCGACCGTGGCATCAACCCACGCCGTCGACACGCCGCCGTATCTAATCTCAGGTGGAGCAAGGACAGTGCAAGTCGACGGAATGTCGACGTGTCGATGGGCCGTCGACCTGCTCCTCGACCCGCTAGCGCTGGGGCTGTTTTGCCCCACCTATATATATGGAGCCCTCACATTTTATTTCATTATTTTCCACTCCCAAATCAGAGAAAGCCCTAGAATATTTCCTCTCTATGATTTCCATCATATTAGTGGGGATGTGGTAAGATCCGAGTCCCGTAAACCCGAGCTTGTGAAGAAGAAGGTGGTTTCTAGGGTTTCATTAAAGTTGTGAAGCTTGGAAAGTTGGAGGTGAAGTTAATCCTTGGAATGTTAGACCCCTCAAGGTATGTAAATGATTCCTACCTTTGTACTTAAGTTAATTACTAAGAGTTTTAGCGGTTTTAAGTAAAGAGAAGATAGTTATGAAAGTAGTAAGTTGATGAAGGATAAGACGGTGATTAGGGGCTGTTTTAAGAGATGATTGGGAATGGATTTGAGTATATCTTGATATGTAAATGTTGTCATTGTTGTTGTTGATATTGTGGTTGATGTTGGATTGAATTGGAAGTTGAAGGATTGTTAAGTTTACAAAGGGAATGTTGTCCACAATTCGTTAAGCTCTTTTTATATTTAAAATGGTTAGTAAGTGAGGCAAAATAAGTCTAATTAAGGCCTATGTTATCTTGATTGTAGACTTACGAGTTCGAGAAGTAGAAGTTGGACGATTAGATACACTTCAAGGTATGTTAAGGCTATTCCGTCTTCATTTTGGCATGATCCTATGTTATGAGCCAACAAGCGATTGAACTAGCTTCCATATTATTCTACTCTTAGAAACACTAGGAGTACTTCAGTCTTTGATGTTCTTATACCCCGTATGATTGTTCCTTCTGTTCATGGGTCTTGAGATTTCTTATGTTGATGATGTTAGCTCAAAAGTTGTCCATCGGAGGTAATATGACCTTATGTCACTCTGAGAGTTCTATGTGTTCATTTCAGTTATGCACTGTATTCATATACATATGCATATTGACCCATGACCAGAAGGCGTTATATACGCGTATATTATATGTACATAGGGTATGGAAAAATGGACAGACGTTATATACGCGTTACTACCTGATCAGCTGGTGCACCTTGATGATGCCATATGGATCGGGCCGTACATTTCTCGGCAATATTACATGATATATGGATCAGGCCGTACGTTCCTCGGCACTATTATATGGGATATGGATCGGGCTGAACGTTCCTCAGCACCATGACCTATATTTATGTCCATGAGCATAATTATCATTGAGAGCATGCATATTATACGCCCACAGAGGAAATGTCAGTTATACAGACTTATGCAAATACTTAAAGATACTCGTTTATACAAATGCATGTAGAGTTGTATAGATATGATCATATATTTAGTCATACAAATGCAGTCAGACAGTCATTTCAGCTTATGAGTTTCAGATTTCATTCATGATTCTTATGTTTATACTTACGTTATTCTTATGTTTTACATACTCAGTACATTATCCGTATTGACTCCCCCATTACTCGGGAGGTTGCATTCATGCCCGCTGGTTCAGGTAGACAGAGAGACGGTCCAGCTTAGTAGGACCTCTATCCAGCGGTGGTTAATGCGCTCCATTTGATCCGGAGCTGCAGTCTATTTTGGTATGCCATTCTTTTGAGATGTATATGCACATAGGTATGAAGGGGCCCTGTCCCGTCCTTTCTATAGATTTATTCCAGTAGAAGTCTGTAAACAGTTGTATGTATTTGTCAGATGATGTGGCCTTGTCGGCTTCTATTCTTTTGCGTACAGTATATGTAGCGGCCTAGTCGGCCTACATTGTTCTTTCCAGTTCACATGTGTGTGTATATATATATATATATATATATATACCGATCGCACAGAGATCATGATGTCCTACTTTCTTGAGTCAGTATAGCCCAAATTGAGTTATTTATGGGTCATTGTTAGATAGTGTTGTTCAGATAAGAGCGTAGGGGTGTTTGGTCACCAGAGATTAGGCACTAGTTACGACTCATCGGTTTGGGTCGTGACAAAAGTGGTATCAGAGCAGTTCCATCCTAGGGTTGTCTGCAGACCGTGTTTAGTAGAGTTTTGTTTATGGGTGTGTTGTGCACTACACTCATAAACATGAAGCTAAAGGACATTTAGGATGATGTCATTCTTTCACTCCTAGATCGTGCGATAGAGCCATGAGTTAAGAGTTTGCCTTCTGATGATTTGTTCTGATTTCAGCGATGCCCCGCAAGAAAGCTACAGCCGCCTAGAAGGGCAAGAGAGTGTCTGGTGAGGCCACTAGCCGTACCCAGTAGGCTACTAGGACTCGGGATGAGATTCAGAGTGAGAGCCCATCTCAGACTTCACATACCCCGCCTCCAGCACCTGCTCCAGTTCCTCAGCCAAATGCATCGGGCCAGGATATGCGGGTGCTATACAGTTATTGACTAGATTGGTAGTCGCCCAGGCTCAGCGGCAGGGGATTGGTTTTGAGCAGGCAGATAGGGCTGGTAGCTCGAGGGTTAAGACTTTTCTCGGATTATACCCTCCAGAGTTTTCGGTGATAGAGTAAAATATGGACCCTCAGGATTTCATTGATGGTATGCAGAGGACCTTGAGGGTTATGCACGCGGATGAGGTCAAGTATGTGGAGTTGGCTTCGTATAGGCTTCGTGATATTGCAGTACAGTGGTATCAAACTTGGGAGATATCTAGGGGAGAGAATGTCCCTCCAACTGTTTAGCGAGAGTTTTCAAATGTTTTTATTCACCGTTATTTACCTCCAGAAGTCAGACGGGCCCGAGCAGATAGGTTTCTGCGTATCGGGCAGGACAGTATGAGTGTCCAGAAGTATTGTGTGTATTTTGATTCTATGGCTAGATATGCCTCATCCATGGTGGCTGAGATGGAGGACAGAGTTCATCATTTTGTGGCGGGATTAGGGTTGCATTTGATGGATGCTTATACGACTACCGCATTACAGTCGGGCATGGATATCTCCCATAAACAGGCATATGCACAGAATTTGGAGTACCGCAAGCGTCAGCGAAGGACAGAGCGTGACCGGGGCCATGGCAAGAGGGTCAGATCTTTAGATATCGGGGGTGAGTCCATGGGAGGACAGAGACAGCAGTGTACCCGATACCTATTCCATTCGTCAAGGATTACACCTCCGTGGTTTTCAGGTCCGAGATTTGATCGGTCTTTTTATTCCGGAGCGGGTCAGAGTCCTAGAGCTTCGGGTTCTTAGCATAGACCGGAGTCAGTCCAGATGAGACCCCTTTTTCCACGGTGTGCCCAGTGTGGCAAGTTACACGCAGGTCAGTGTCGGCTGGGATCAGATGTTTGTTATGCTTGTGGTCAGCCAGGTCATAGGATGCGGCAGTGTCCGATGAGAGAGAGTGGGAGTATGGTTCAGCCTACAGGGTCTGTAGCTGGTTCTTCTTCTGCAGTACGCTCTTCAGCGAACGTTTCTCCGATACCAGCAGGACGTGGTAGAGGAAGGAGTGAATCATCTAGCTCGAGTAGGCCTCAGCACTGCGTTTATGCATTGGCTGGTAGACAGGATCGTGAGTCGTCTCCTGATGTCGTCACAGGTATATTATCAGTTTCCTCCTATGATGTGTATGCATTGATAGATCCAGGATTGAACCGTATCATATGTTACTCCCTTTGTTGCTAGCAAGTTTGGGAAAGAGCCTGACTTGATTGAACCGTTTGAGGTGTCTACGCCGGTTGGTGATCCAGTTATAGCTAGATGAGTATACCGAGGTTGTGTAGTGATAGTTTGTAATCACCGTACCTTAGCAGATTTGATAGAGCTAGACATGATGGATTTCGATGTGATCATGGGTATGGATTGGTTGGCTTCCTGTTATGCTAATGTTGATTGCAGAACGAAGATAGTTCAATTCCAGTTTCTGGGCGAGCCAATTCTCGAGTAGAAGGGCAAGGCTTCTTCGCCGAGGGGTAGGTTTATTTCGTACCTTAAGGCAAGGAAGATGATTAGAAAGGAGTACATTTATCACTTGGTTCGGGTTCAGGACGTACAAACAGAGTCACCGACTCTTCAATCTGTCCCTGTGGTTAATGAGTTCCCAGAAGTGTTTTCAGATGAGCTTCCAAGCATTCTGCCTGAGCGAGAGATTGATTTCACTGTCGATTTATTTCCGGATACTCAGCCAATATCTATTCCTCCTTATAGGATGGAACCTGCGGAGTTGAAAGAGTTGAAGGAGCAGTTGAAGGATCTACTTGAAAAGGGCTTTGTTGGGCCCAGTGCATCGCCATGGGGAGCACCAGTATTGTTTATAAGGAAGAAGGATGGCTCCTTGCTAATGTGTATCGATTACCGGTAATTGAATAAAGTGACCGCGAAGAATAAATGTCCACTCCGAGGATTGATGACTTGTTTGATCAACTACAAGGCGGTAAATACTTCTCGAAGATAGACTTGAGATCGGGGTACCACCAGGTTAGGGTGAAGGATGAATACATTCCAAAGACGGCATTCCGGACTAGATATTGCCACTATGAATTTCGTGTTCGGGCTAACTTGTTACATCCCGTATTTTTGAACGTCGGATTAATTGTAAGTTGAGGTGGGGCCTACACGTCAAGATTTTTTTTTTTGGGACATGTGACAAATTATATGAATCATATATGTGAAGTTAAACACAACTCAAGAAGGACCCTTGGGCCAAATCAAAGTGGAAGTCCTCCAAACGAATATTTTTAAGAAAACGTTTTCGGGTGACCTGACTTTGAGGGGCAAAAACGGTATTATAAGTTTGGAATTTAGAAAAATACCAAGAAATAGAAGTTGTAGATAATTGAATTAGCTTTCCAACCATAGGTCGTGGGCCCTCATACGATATCGGGATCAAGAGTTATGACCGTTTTACTGAACGAAGGTCCAGGCAGAAAAAAAGGTCTGCGCGAACGCGCCTGGGAGGGGCGCGAACGCGCAGAAGGAAAATCTGTAACACAGCGCGAACGCGCCAGAAGGCGGCGCGAACGCACTGAGCACTCTTCCAGACAGTTCTGGCAGATTCTAAAATGTTATATAACGGGGCTTTAGCCCCCAATCAACAACAAAACACCCTCTAAGCCTCCCCAAAACCTCTGAAAACTTCCACCAACTTCCACCCATCAATTTTCACGCAAATCAAAATATAATTTTCCAATTCCGGTCCAGACAGCGCACAGTTGCAACTACAAAATTGTGTAGTAATATGTTGTGGCCCAAGGTCAGGGTGAAGAAGTGAAGATACAGAAATATTATCGCGATATAGGTATGAATCTTTCATTATTAACATTAATCTTGGTTGATTTACGGAGAAGGAGTTATTTAATTGCTGTAAATTAATTTGGTTGGTGGAAATATGGTACAAACACCCTATGGGATGTTTTATGGAATAATTTGATGTGGGAAATAATACTATTGATTCTGGTATTGTTATTGTTGTGCCGGTTGTTGAATTGAGAATTCGGGCTAGGCATATAAACAGGGGAGATGCTGCCCGATTTTTGGCAGAACATAAAATAGTAAAATTTGAAGTGTGGTGTAATTGTACGATGAAAGGACTAACATTAGTGTGAATCATCTTAAATGTAGATTTACGAGCTCGGACATATAAGCATAGCTAATAGGACGTGGAAAAGGTATGTAAAGCTATCCCGATTCTTCTCTTGGCATGTCCTAGATGTACTAGGATTGGATTTGAGCCTCGGAAAATATTCTGTCCATTGGAAATCCGCGTCTGAAATTGTCACATTTTCGTACAATAGAATTGAACCCTTTAAGTATGCTTTGTTGAAAAATTATGCAAATTTTCCCCAAATTGCTCAGATAGTTATGGAATGTCCGTAGGACCTTTGTAGGTGACCCCATAAGCTTAATATGCGTAATTTGATCCCACCGCTTTGCTTGCCCCGAGGTGGACCCACTATTTCCGATTTTACCCTTTACGCGTTTATGACTTGTCTTCGAGTGTTTTCTTTTAAGATATTTTAACTACTCTTTTAACTACTAAATAAAAAATTGTTTTAAATACTCCATTAAGTCTTATAAACTATTTTGGAACTTGGAAACGATCTCAGAAATATTATGCTTCCGTAACCCATTATGACATCCGAAATTCAAGTACTATGATTCCGTCTGATTTCATTGATTTTGATTTGTCATTCGATATGCCTCATCGAGTCTCTGGAAATATATATGGTATTTTTATTGCATTTAGTTTCTCACTACTCCATTCGTGGATGCCCCAATGTTTCCCACACTGAGCCCGGGCCAAGATATGTTGTCAAGCGTATTCCACTGCATTGTTCGCCGTGCCTCGATGTGAGGGGGCAGGTATACATGTACATGGGTTGTGGAGTATGCTGTGCCATGTACACACTCTGATATGATATGATATGATCTGATATGGCCATCTGATACGATATGTTATGTTACGGGGTTATGCCCCTATTCTGATTCCTCTGTGTTGTGGCACCAGCGTCGGGAGGGTGGCCACGTTCTGTCTGCCGAGTCCCTTGGCAGGGGCCGGATATGAAATGGCATATGTTTCCGTACCCACTCTGTATGTTTTGAAAATATGCATTTGATACTTTGGATTTTACACTCACTTTTCTGTACGTTCTGTACCGGTTATGATTTTGTTTCTGTGATTCAGGCTTTACATATTCAGTACATATTTCGTACTGACCCCCTTTCTTCGGGGGCTGCGTTTTCATGCCGCGCAGGTACTGACGACAGGTTTGCCGACCCGCCCGCCTAGGACATCTATTCTGCCATTTGGAGCGCTCTTTTATCCAGAGCCCATCTTTTGGTACAGTCTGCTACTATTGTATATATGTACGCTATTCCGGGGTATGACGGGGCCCTGTCCCGTCTTATGATTCTGTTATGATCTGTAGAGGTCTGTAGATATACTTGTGTGGGTTCTGTATATGTTTTTGGGTTACTATGATCTGTGACGGCCTTATCGGCTTCCACGTGCTACATCTGTTCACCTGCAATATCTGGTAGTGCCAATTGACTTTTATATTGATATATTCTGCAAATATGCTCGTTTGGGTTATGGGGTACGTTTGGGTGTCCAGCACGGACACTAGTCACGGCCTACGGGGTTGGGTCGTGACATAACTAATGCTCCAGCTGAGTTCATGGACTTGATGAATTGTGTATTCAGGCCATTCCTAGATTTGTTCATGATTGTGTTTATAGATGATATTTTGGTTTATTCACCGTCGGAGGTTGATCATGCAGAACATCTATGAGCAGTGCTTGGAGTTCTTCGAGGTAGAGAGTGGTATGCCAAGTTCTCTAAATGTGAGTTCTGGTTGAACTCTGTGGCTTTTCTGGTTCACATTATTTCAGATGAAGGCATTAGAGTGGATACTCAAAAGATTGAGGCTGTAAAGAATTGGCCAAGACCCACGACACCAATAGAGATACATAGTTTCTTGGGTTTGGCTGGTTATTATAGAAGGTTCGTAGAAGGATTTTCTTCTCTTTCAGCTCCATAGACTAAGCTGACTCAGAAATCAACTAAATTTCAGTGGATGGATGTGTGTGAGCAGAGTTTTCAGGTATTGAAAGATAAGTTGACCTCAACACCCGTTTTGAGCCTTCCAGGGGGAACAAATATCTATGTGGTATATTATGATGCTTCAGGTATTTGTTTGGGTTGTGTATTAATGCAACACGAAAAGGTTGTCGCTTATGCTTCAAGACAGTTGAAGCAGCACGAGAAGAATTATCCAACCCATGATCTTGAGTTAGCTGCAATGATTCATGCCTTGAAAATGTGAAAGCACTATTTATACGGTGTTCATGTTGATATCTATACTGATCATAAAAGCCTCCAGTACATCTTTAAACAGAAAGACCTGAATTTACGCCAGAGACGATGGCTAGAGTTGCTGAAAGATTATAATGTTGACATTTTGTACCATCATGGGAAGGCCAATGTAGTAGCCGACGCCCTTAGTCGTAAGTCTATGGGTAGCCTGTCATATTTGTAGCCAGAGAAGAGGGAGCTAGCTCGTGATGTTTGTCGGTTAGCTAGTCTGGGAGTCCGGTAGATAGACTCAGGTGATGCAGGAGTTACAGTTCAGAATACAACGATGTCCTCTTTGGTAGCAGAGATAAAGGAGCATCAATATGAGGATCCTGTTTTAGTTCATTACCGAGATACGACACCTCATAAGGAAAAGACACCCTTTGTGATTACCGGGTATGGAGTACTCAAGTATCGAGGTAGATTATGCATTCCTAATGTTGTAGGACTTTGTTAGCAGGTTATGGGAGAAGCACATTATTCTCGGTATTTTATCTATCCGAGCACAACAAAGATGTATCATGATCTCAAGGAAGTGTATTGGTGGGATGGCATGAAGAAAGATATAGCGGAGTTTGTCGCTCAGTGTCCAAATTTTCAGCAAGTTAAGATAGAGCACCAGAAGCCCGGAGGTTTATTGCAAGCTATGGAGATTCCGACATGTAAATGGGAGATAATTAATATGGATTTTATTACAGGTTTGCCCCGTACTCAGCGAAAGTATGATTCAATCTGGGTCATAGTTGATAGGCTTATAAAGTCAGCCCACTTTCTGCCTGTTAGAACTATTTATGCAGCTGAGGATTATGCGAAGCTTTACCTTAAAGAGATTGTACGACTTCATGGTGTTCCTATAGACATTATTTCAGATAGAGAAGCGCAATTTACAGCTAACTTCTGGAAATCTTTTCAGAATGGATTAGGGACTCATATGAGCCTTAGTACTGCATTTCACCCGTAAACAGATGGACAAGCGGAGCGTACTATACAGACACTTGAGGATATGTTAAGAGCTTGTATACTTGATTTCCAAGGCAGTTGGGATGATCATTTACCTCTTATCAAGTTTGCCTATAATAACAGTTATCATTGCAGTATCCAGATGGCTCCTTATGAGGCTTTGTATAGGCAGAGATGTAGATCCCCTATAGGGTGGTTTGATATTGGAGAAAATCAGTTAGTGGGCCCAAATTTAATTCATCAAGCAGTTGATAAGGTGAAAATGATTCAGGAAAGATTACTAATAAAACAGAGTCGACAGAAATCCTATGCAGATAGTCGGCGACGCAGGTTAGAGTTTGAGGCAGACGACTGGGTTTTCCTGAAGGTTTCACCTATGAAAGGGGTAATGAGATTTGGCAAAAAGGGTAAGTTGAGCCCTTGATACAGTGGACCATATAAAATTCGTACGGTGGGTAAGGTGGCATATGAGTTAGAGCTACCTTCTGAGTTGAAGTCTGTACATCCAGTATTTCATGTGTCCATGCTCCTAAGTGTATAGGAGATTCTTCAAGAGTCGTACCGGTAGATGATATTCAGGTGACTGAGCAGATATCATATGAGAAAATACCAGTGGCTATATTGGAGAGACAGGTTCGTCGATTACGAACTAAAGATGTGGCTTATGTTAAAGTACTCTGAAGAAATAATAATGTTGGGGAAATGACTTGGGAAGCGAAAGAAGAAATGGATCCCCATTTATTTCTGTCACCTCAGGAGGCTCCGTCTGAGGCATCATCTCCTCCAGGTATTGGTTTCCTTTATAATTATTGTGATTGGTCGTGTGAGGCCATGGTGTTGTATATTTTAGCATATGGCCCTGTGTGACATTATTTTGGGTTGTTGTCTGTAGGTTGGATTGGTATATTTACAGGGGAGGCTCCGTCAAATTTTTTATAGCCCATGACTTGTATGAACATTCGAGGACGAATGTTTCTAAGGGGGGAAGAATGTTACACCTCCCGTTTTTGTCGTAAAAAAGTTTTTGGCTTATTGCTGGTATATGCCCTTAGTATGGAAATCCGCACCCGAGTTTTGAGATACTAAGTGCTTCACCTCGCGTGCACCAAAGTATAGGTAAGTTTCCTTCACAATATAATAGGATTGGGAGTTAAACGAATCGAATCATCACAGCTGGGGGACTCAGGGAACTGGCAGGAACCAGTCCCCTTCGACGGACCGTCAACGTGTCGACGGTGGTGTCAACCCACGCCGTCAACACGTCGCCGCCTCTGAATCTCAGGTGGAGCAGGGACGGTGCAAGTCGACGGATCGACCAGTTCGTCGACCCGCTACCGCTGGGGCTGTTTTTCCCCACCTATATATATGGATCTCTCACGTTTTATTTCATTATTTTCTACTCCCAAATCAAAGAAAGCCCTAGAATATTTTCTCTCTATGATTTCTATCATATTAGTGGGGATTTGGTAAGATCCAAGTCCCGTAAACCCGAGCTTGTGAAGAAGAAGGTGATTCTTAGGGTTTCATTAAAGTTGTGAAGCTTGAGAAGTTGGATTTAAAGTTGATCCTTGGAATATTAGACCCCTCAAGGTATGTAAATGATTCCTACCTTTGTACTTAAGTTAATTACTAAGAGTTTTAGTGGTTTTAAGTAAACAGAAGATAGCTATGAAACTGGTAAGTTGATGAAGGATAAGACAGTGATTAGGGGTTGTTTTAAAAAATGATTGGGAATGCATTTGAGTATATCCTGATATGTAAATGTTTTCATTGTTGTTGTTGATATTGTGGTTGATGTTTGATTGAATTGGAAGTTGAAGGATTGTTAAGTTCACAAGGAGAATGTTATCCACTATTCGTTAAGCTCTTTTTATATTTAAAATGGTTAGTAAGTGAAGTAAATAAGAATAATTAAGGCCTATGTTATCTTGATTGTAGACTTACGAGTTCGAGAAGTAGAAGTTGGACGATTAGATACACTTCAAGGTATGTTAAGGCTATTCCGTCTTCATTTTGACATGATCCTATGTTATGAGCCAACAAGCGATTGAACGAGCTTCCATATTATTCTACTCTTAGAAGCACTAGAAGTACTTCAGTCTTTGATGTTCCTATACCCCGTATGATTGTTCCTTCTGTTCATGGGTCTTGAGATTTCTTATGTTGATGATATTAGCTCAAAAGTTGTCCTTCGGAGATAATATGACCTTATGTTACTCTGAGAGTTCTATGTGTATCCTACACTGGCGGGTCACCTGAACGAACGTCTGTACCTGCGGGCATGAAACGCAGCCCCCGAAGAAAGGGGGTCAGTACTAAATATGTACTGAATATGTAAAGCATGAAGTACAGTAATCCGAATCATAACTGATCATAACTGAAGCATAAGGTACAGAAGGGAATACCGAATCAGTATATCAAAACCGGTACGGAAATCATATGTATAAGTAATGCAAATCAAAATCATGCATAAGGCTCAGGAATGTGGTCACCACTCCGACGCTGGTGCCACAACACAGCATAACTCCAGAAGGTTTCAAATTTCCGTACAACCCCGTACATAACACATCATCACAACAAATCATAAGCCATATCACAGCATAACTCCATAAACGGAACCCGGCCCTATGGCGAGGTCTCGGGAACCGTAACACAGCATACTGCTGAATATATCATAGTGCGCACGATCACAAAACCGGCCCGGGATCCAGCGAACGATATCATAGTAGTAGGCACGAGCAGAGTAGTGCGGAAACCATATGCATATAAATAAATAAATTTCAAAACTTGATGAACAAATATATTTACGGCATCCGAAGGCTCAGAAATCAGTTTCGGGTCAATCAGAGTTAGTATACGGAAGTTACAAACTTTTGAAGTACAGAACTTTCTAAAGGCATTTCAGAAGCTCTTTTCGGAAATTCAAGTGACATTCATATTAGGGGAACTTTCAAATAACATTATGGGTCAAATCAAATAGAGACTTTAGGACCATATTTACGTATCAAAATATTCATAAAAGACTTTAGTCATATCGATTCTCTTTCGAACAACATTCGGAAACATAACAACTAGAATCTTCGAACATCATAAATACGTATCAAACCATATGGAATAGCTTATGGAAGTCAAAGATATTAGCCATCCTAGTGGCCCTAAGAATAGGATTTTCTTTAGAAGCATACATATACGTTATTTGTTCATTTCATAAAGGTCATGCCAAAAGAAAGAAAGAAAGGTTTTACATACCGTTTGTCGTCTGTACCAATTCAATATAAACTCGTCTCGATTGGCACTTCAACCTATAACAATGGTAGCATGTCCGTCAAATTGGTGGTTGCTAGTAAACGATAACTCGTTCTTGTATAAAAACAAGTGGGCAGCACTTCCACTACTTGCATACATCCACAACTCACATACGAGGTCAACAACATCAATAACAAGACACAACTCAAGGACATAACAAAATCAGCCTCATATGCACTACATACACCATTGCTATCATTCTTTCTCTTTACATCCATGGAGTACAACAACCACAGCAACAAAGTGATTAATACACTAATTCCTTATGTTTATCCTGGCCCTTTAACAATGTTAGACCAGCCATCAAGAACAGCCCATACTCCAGCAAATATACTACATATATTGTACATAATCATAACTATAATCCCTGCATTTCGACTCAACAAGAGCAGCCACGAAAATTACAACAAACAGCCCCCAAAATGTCACTACAAAACAGCCACGAAATTCATTACAAAACATCCCCAAAACAGCCCTTAGTTACCACATAACAATGACCGATAATCTCACGAACATCTAAGAATATACCAAGCAGATCGACACACTTCGCATACGATATTTTATACGCTTCTTTCCTCCAAGTTTGATGATTCACATCAGCAACAACACAGCAACAACATCAACCTCTATATGCAAGAAAACTATCGTAACATTACAACAAGTTCTAAAACAGCCCCATCCATTATAACGTCACAATACAATTCTTAACTATCCTTAGTTCTCCAATTCCTCAA
This sequence comes from Lycium barbarum, assembly GCF_019175385.1. Taxonomy (NCBI): domain Eukaryota; kingdom Viridiplantae; phylum Streptophyta; class Magnoliopsida; order Solanales; family Solanaceae; genus Lycium; species Lycium barbarum. Next base: position 15,106,188 of record NC_083342.1, read on the forward strand.
GAACAGCCCCTAACTACAATTTAACCATAACAATGACAACCTCAAATAGCCATATAATCACATGAGATTTTCCACCAAAAACCTTATCAAAACAGCCCACAACAACAACATAACGATGCCCGAAATTCTAACGAACACCTACAATACACCAAGCAGCCCATATACACTTCTTATGCCTTATTTCATGCAATCTTTTCAGCAAATTTCAGGGAAATACAACAGCAGTCACACGACACCACATCATCTATTCATATGCAAGTAAACCACATTATTATCTCTATAATTCTTACAACAACCCACAACAATTTTAACTCCAACTCTAACCATTAAATTCCTTCATTCTCATCACATAATCCATGATGACAACAACCAAAATATTAATTCAAAAACAGCCCCTATGGCATTCAACAACATTTCAACAACATTCCAACATTCGTACAATTCGTGTTACCAAGTTACAACTATGTTTCAACATCAAGATACATAATTTCGTGGCTTCAACCATGCTTCAACATCAAGATACATAATTTCATGATTTTCTTTCATTTCTACTTACCATAACACGTTCAAACCATCCACAACACATGCAAATTCATCCTAAAACATATAGAAAATGATCAACTCTTACCTTAGCAAATTGGCTCCTTAATTTGCTGAATTTAATGGCTTCAATTAAAGACCACTCTTGCTGCTCTCAAGGACCAAATTCACGTTCCCATAGACCTCCATTTGATTTAAAACACCATGGAAAATTAATTTGAATCAAGCTTGATGAAATTGAATTTTTTTCCACCATAGTCGTGCACTCCCTCTCTATCTCTAGGGTTTTTACTACTTTGTTGAAGATGGAAAATGAACTCTTATTCAGCAGATTTTTCCTTATATAGGCAGCCCCTAAGAGTGACAAGTGTCCCACTCAAGGCTTGAGCCAATTAAATTTGGCCATATGTCTTGGTGGGGCCCACTTAATGCACTAGTGACTTGTTTAATGAATAATTAAATTTTAATCTCCACTTAATAATATAATAATGGTAAATTAATCCCAACTTTCCATTAATATTTTTACACTAAGTAAAATTCATAAACAATTCATTTTCTAATAGAGACCGGAAATTAAAGATTTTTCTGTTTCGTACCCGAAAATGATCCCGTCTTTAACTTGAGTCGATTCTCTTGCGAATAACTCGACGTATAAAAATACGGGATATAACAGTAGGGGTGTTTGGTCACCAGAGATCAGGCACTCATCGCGACTCATCGGTTTGGTTCGTGACATTACTCCTACTTTGGAAGGTAGGGAGGCTATTTCTGAAAGACCCTCAGCTCAAGAAAAAAGAATGACAAAACAGTTAGACAAGGATTGAAGAAAGTAAAATGCCATGGAAAAATAGTATAGATAAGCATTACAGAAAATTCAAATAACCATCCATGAATTAGAGATTATTATTTTTTTGGTTTCCCACCCGGTGTTCGGTACAGCATTGGAGCCCAACTATATCTGGATTTGCGCCACGTAAGGTCCCATTTGGGGGAAGCGCACCCTATCAAATAAAAATACCATACTCAAGACTCGAACCAGAGACATCTGGTTAAGGGAGGAGCAGTCTCATCCGTTGCACCACGTCCTTTGATGGTGAATTAGAGAGTTATGATAATATTATTTGGCTGAACGTGAAATATAAATATTTGAAGCTGAAGTTGAAGTAGAGTACTAGAACATGAATTTCACTTTCAAAACAAATTTAAATATTTATCATGAGTTAGAATTTTCATTAAAATACTCCGCAAATGAGTAACATTTCACTAGCATTTTAACTATTCAAGTTTAAAACTTCTGAGTACTAGTGGCGAAACAAATATTTGTTAATATGGAAGTCAATATTTACAAAATTATATTGAAATAATAATTATTGTCAAATGTACTGGCGAAACTCCAGAGTTTTCACAAAGGGGAGTAAAAAATATAAAGTAGTAAACACATTGTAAGGGGATTCAGTATGCAGTCAAGCCTCACTATAACAACATTGTTTGGTTCTGAAATTTTTTGGCTACTATAGCGAATGTCTGTTATATACATAACATTTGACATATATAAATAATATTTCCTTTGTTATAAGCAAAAAGGATGTCAAATCCTAAGCTTAATCACGCTTTGTATAAAGAAGAGAATTTTTTTAATGATGAAAATATATATATTCATATTATATTCTTTGTCATAAATTGTGTATTACTATAAAGATGGTTGGGGGGAGTAATAATTTTTCATGTCTACCAATTGATCGAGTATATCCGACATATGTTCACTACGAAGAGTTCAAAGGGAAACCTATTTATCCAGATGCAATTAATCCTTGCTTACGAATTACACAGTTTTTTCATGCATGCATGTTTTTCATCATATAACCATTCCCCATTCATGTTGGGTTTTGTTGAAGCTAGCTAATAAATGAAGCTAGCTAAGTGGATGTGAATGAGAAATGGAGGGAAAATGAGATTTAAAGTAAAGTCCCTTTTGGAAAGGAGCTTTGTCCCACATGGGTGGTGGAAAGGAAACTAAGTGTGCTTAAATAGAGAAGCACTTCTTCTTGCTCTTAAAGAGTTGAGAAGAGGGACTCCCCTCGTGTCGTTGTCGTCGCTCGGCTCGGCTTCGGATTTGAATTTTATCTGATTGATTGATATTTAGACCAAATTTATTTTATTCATTTTTCCATTTCTAAAATTTTTTCACGCTAAAATTAATTTAGAAATTCGCAAAATAATTCCCAACAGACATTTTTATTTTCGGACAAGGTATGGCCTTATGAACAGACACCATGCCTTTCCGAACAAACATCACACCTGTTTTGAACAAGTATTTCGTGGCTATAAATACAGAGGCAATGCCTCATTTTTCTGCATTCTGAAATTCTGAAAATACTCTCTGAATACTTTCTGCAATCGGTATATTTTTTCAAAACAAAATTTGAGTCAGTGTCGTGTGAGATTTGTTTCAACCTTTGAGTTCGCATGAAGTCAAAAGCATTTGAGGTACCGCTACTCTTTTGATAGATTTATCCATTTTCTCCTGGGAGGAAATAATCCTTAACCTCGAGTACTTGAGGGGATTAAATTCCTTAAGGACACACAGTGAATTCTGTGGACTCGGATATTTACTTTCTGATTTTTTTTATCGTTTGTAGTTTCTGGTTTACTCTGATTTTTCATTTCCAGCTTCTGGTTTTTGGTTTCTGATTTTGAACACAGGTTTGGATAACAATCTTAAGGTTGTTCATTTCTACTCCTAAGTTACTGCTCAATATAAAGAATATAAAAACTTTGTCGAATTAATAAATTTGGTTTGAAGAATATCAAAACTTTGCCGAAGTTAGGAAATTGTGTTGGTTTGAACAAATAAAATTGTGACTAATTCTCATCGTTTGTAAGATAGAAAAGTAATTTCTTTCCGGAAATAAAAGTACTCTTTCCTAAGATAAAAAAAGCTACTTTTTCAGAAATAAAAGTACTCTTTTCTAGAGGAAACAAAAAACCTACTTTTTTAGGAATAAAAAGTTACTTTTTTGGAGATTAAAATCTTTAGATTTTCTACTCCATTATTGAGATTAAAGTTTTCGTAACTTTCTACTCATTTGGAGACTAAAATCTTCGGATTTTCTACTCCGGTATTGAGATTAAAGTTTTCGTAACTTTCTACTCAATTGTTTACTTGATTCGAAGATATAAAAACTTCATCGAGTATATATACGTTTGTGCATTCGGTTTGAAGATATAAAAACTTCACTGATTTTTTTAATCCTGTTTATGTTTTCTCAAATAGACATGGGAGACCAAACTGCAAATGTGACTGCCACTGGTACTGGCACAACAACCCCTTTCATTGGCTTTACCAGCAATGTTGCTAGTTCTAGTTGTTCTGCTCCGGCACCGCAACCGGCGGAGAAACCCGAAAATATTGCTGGAATTAATTTTAAAGGATGGCAACAAAGAATGTTTTTCTATTTGACCACCCCGAGTTTGCAAAGGTTCATAAGGGAAGATGCTCCAGTTCATGAAGAAGGAGTATCAGACAATGAGCGCTTCGTAGTTATCGAGCCTTGGAAGCATTCTGACTTTTTGTGCAACAATTACATCTTTAGTGATTTAGAGGATGATTTGTAGAATTTCTACAGTACATCAAATCCTTCAAAAGAGTTATGGGATGCTCTTGAGAAGAAGTATAAAACTGAAGACATGTGTTTGAAGAAATTTGCAGTTGCAAAATTTTTGGACTATAAAATGACGGACAATAAATCTGTCGGAACCCAAGTCCAAGAGCTTAAAGTCCTTATCCATGATCTCCTTGCTGAAGGTATGATTATTAATGAGGCGTTTCAAGTGGATTCTATGATTGAAAAATTGCCTCCTTCGTGGAGAGATTTTAAAAACCAACTGAAACACAAACGCAAGGAAATGATGCTAGAAGATCTTGTGATTCGTCTAAAGATCAAGGAAGATAACAAATCTGCAGAGAGGAAGGTTCGTAGTAATTCAACAATATCAGGTGCAAATATTGTTGAGACTGCTCAACCAAAGTCCAATAGGAGGAAGAAATCATCCAGGCCGGCGAACAATTCTAAGAAGAAAAAGTTCAAAAGAGACTGCTACAATTGTGGCAAGACTGGACATAAATCTGTAGATTGTCATACCCCAAAGAACTAGAAGAAGAAAAATCAAGCAAACATAATTAAGCAGAATGAAGAAGAGGAGGAATTGTGTGCAATGTTCTCCGAATGTAGTTTGGTTGGAAATCCAATAGATTGGTGGATTGATTCTGGCGCCACACGCCATGTCTGCTCCAACAAAGAGATATATATCTCATATGCTCCCGTAGGGCTCGAAGAGACGATCTTTATGGAAAACTCCGCAACAGCTAAGGTTGAAGGCGTTGGGATTATTACTCTCAAAATGACTTCGGGCAAGACATTGACTTTGAAGAATGTTCTTCATGTTCCAAAAATAAGGAAGAACTTATGTTGAATGCAACAAATCAAAATTCAAATTTGTGTTGAGTCTAAATATTCTAAGCATCCTTACAACTCCGTTGAAAGGAAACCTAATCTGTTAGACTTAATTCATACAGACATTTGTGATATGAAGTCAATACCATCTCACGGTGGAAACAAGTATTTCATAACTTTTATTGACAATTGTACGCGATATAGCTTTGTTTACTTATTTAATAGCAAAGATGAAGCAATAGATGCATTCAAGCAATATAAAATCGAGGTTGGAACACAATAACTCGACATAAGATCAAAATGATACGAAGTGATAGGGGCAATGAATATGAATCTCCTTTCGAAGAAGTGTGTTTGGAATATGGCATCATTCATCAAACAACTGCTCCCTACACGCCACAATCCAATGGGATTGCGGAAAGAAAGAATTGAAATTTAAAGGAGATGATGAATGCTTTATTGATAAGTTATGGATTACCGTAGAACTTGTGGGGGGAAGCTTTACTTACAGCTAACCAAATACTTAATCCAGTACCCCATAGCAAAACACAGTCCATTCCATATGAAGTATGGAAAAGAAGAAAAACCAAGTTGAAATACATTAAAGTGTGGGGTGTTTGGAAAGGGTGCAGGACCCAAAACTGTTAACTGTGTTTTCATTGGATATGCCAAAAATAGTAAAGAATATCGATTTTTGGTGTACAAATCAGAAAATCCCAACATTCATACTAATACGGTAATAGAATTAGATAATGCCGCATTTTTTGAAAATACTTATTCGTACAAAGGTAAATGTGATTCATTTGGCGAAGGATCTAAATGACCTCGGGAAGAATCAAAGAAAAATACACCAAGTAGCGAAAATCCAAGGCATAGTAAACGTCAAAGGACGTCTACTTCCTTTGGATCAGATTTCCTGACATTTTTGTTAGAAAATAAACCTCAAAATTTTAAAAAAGCTATGTCTTCTTCGGAAGATCAATATTGGAAAGAGGCAGTCAATAGTGAAATTGAATCCATATTAAACAACCATACATGGAGGTTGGTTGATCTTCCACCTGGAAACAAACCTTTAGGTCTAAATGGATATTCAAAAGGAAGATGCAAGATGATGGCACTATTGACAAATATAAGGCAAGACTTATTGTCAAAGGACTCAGACAACGAGAAGGTCTTGATTATTTTGACACATCCTCATCGGTAGTAAGAATAACATCTATTTGGGTGTTAATAGTTTTAGCCGCTGTGTATGATCTTGAAATCCATCAAATGGACGTTAAGACAGCTTTCTTAAATGGGGATTTAGATGAAGAAATCTACATGGAACAACCCGAAGGGTTTGAAGTTTCCGGGAAAGAAAAGAAAGTATGTCGACTTGTTAAGTCTCTATAGGGACTAAAACAAGCACCCAAACAATGGCATGCAAAATTTGATCAAACGATGTTGGCCAATGGATTCAAGATTAATGAGTGTAATAAATGTGTTTACATTAAGAACACTCTATATCATATAGTCATTGAATATTTGTATGTTGATGACATGTTGATAATGAGTAAAGACATTGCTGACATAAATGTCACTAAGCGTATGCTAGCTAGCAAATTTGATATGAAAGACTTAGGAATTGCTGACTTAATTTTAGGAATTAAGATCCACAATACTCCTCAAGGTCTAGCTTAGTCTCAGTCTCATTACATTGAAAGATTACTTGAGAAGTTCAAGTATTTAGATTTCAAAATTGTAAAAACTTCAATTGACGTAAACCTTGCTCTTGCAAAGAACAAAGGTGAAAGTAAGTGTCAATTGGACTATACTAGGGTATTGGGAAGTTTAATGTACATCATGAACTGTACGCGACCAGATATAGCTTATGTTATAAGTAAACTAAGTCGGTACACGAGTAATCCTAATCAAACGCATTGGATGGCAATGAAACGAGTTCTTGGATATTTAAAACATACCCAAAATTTTGCCTTACATTATAATAAATATCCCGAAGTTATTGAAGGATACAGTGATGCAAATTCGATCACCGGATCAATAGAATATAAATCAACAAGTGGATATACATTCATGATTGGTGGAGGAGCGGTGTCATGGAAGTCGTCCAAATAAACGTGTATTGCTCGCTCTACAATGGAGTCTACAAAGCCAGTGAAGAAGCTGAATAGCTCCAGAATTTCTTGGAAGATATTCCTTTCTAGCCCAAACCTGTGGCACCTATATGCATACATTGTGATAGCCAAGCATCAGTAGGAAGGGCAGGGAGCGTAATGTATAACGGGAAATCTCGTCACATACGACGGAGACACAATATCATTCGATAACTACTTTCTAGTGGAATTATCACAATTGACTATGTAAAGACAAGATATAACGTGTCATATACACTTACAAAAGGCTTAAATAGAGAGGCGATTGAAAGATCATTGAGGGGAATGGGTTTAAGGCCTAGGACAAGTTATCATGGCGGCAACTCTACCTAGTAGACTGGAGATACCAAGAGCTAAGTTCAAAGAGATCAAACAAAGTTATGAATGATGGTTCAACATTGTCAAATAACTTAACCCATTCTCATGATGAAGACAATGTTCAGAAACAAGGATAAAACATTAAGGCTTTTTGACGAGTTAATAAAGCTTAAGCTTTTGAATGGTTTCTGAGTTTGATAGGTATGACCAGATAGTGTATCTACGAGATGACACGTTTAGGAAACACCTATGTGAGTGTGAAGTGTAAGTTGATTCAAGTTATGTTAGGTAAAGGCCCATGCTCTACACACTCATGAAACCAGGCGGTGTTCATGGCTGAAACGAACACAATAGTGAAAACCAAAGACCGTTAAAGGGTTAATTGTGTGACATGTGGTTGTCTAGGTATACACCAAAGTTCGACAGTTCAAAGATATCAAATCTACTGATTGACCAAGTATATCCGACATATGTTCACTACGGAGAGTTCAAAGGGTAACCTACTTATCCAGATGCAATTAATCCTTGCTTACGAATCACACAGTTTTTTCATACATGCATGTTTTTTGTCATATAACCATTCCCCATTCATGTAGGGATTGTTGAAGCTAGCTAATGAATGAAGCTAGCTAAGTGGGTGTGAATGAGAAATGAAGGGAAATGAGATTTAAAGCAAAGTCCATTTTGGAAAGAAGCTTTGTTCCACATAGGTGGTGGAAAAGAAAGTAAGTGTGCTTAAATAGAGAAGCACTTATTCTAGCTCTTAAAGAGTTGAGAAGAGGGACTTCACTCGCGCCATCGTCATCGCTTGGCTTAGATTTAGATTCGGATTCGTATTTGGTCAAATGATCTGATTGATTGATAATCTTTTTAGACCAAATTTATTTTATCCATTTTTCTATTTCTGAAATTTTTCGGCGCAAAAATTAATTTAGAAATTAGCGGAATAATTCCCAACAGACATTTCTATTTTTGGATATTTTTATTTCCGGAAAAGGCATGACCTTACCGAACAGACACCACGCCTTTCCGAACAGACACCACACTTGTATTGAACATGTATTTCGTGGATATAAATACAGAGACAATGCCTCATTTTTCTGCATTCTAAAATTCTGAAAATACTCTCTGCATATTTTCTGCATTCGTTACATTTTTTCAAAAGAAAATCTGAGTCAGTGTCGTATGTGACTTGTTGCAAACTTTGAGTTTGCGTGAAGTCAAAGGCGTTTGAGGTACCGCTACTCTTTTGATAGGTTAATCCGTTTTATCTTGGGAGGTTGTAAACCTTAAACTCGAGTACTTGAGGGATTAAACTCCTTAAGGACACACAATGAATTATGTGGACTCATATATTTACTTTCTGATTTTTTTTTATCGTTTTCAGTTCTGGTTTACTCTGATTTTTCGTTTCCAGTTTCTGGTTTTTGGTTTTTGATTTTGAACACAAGTTTGGATAACAGTAACACATGATGAAACCCACAAGATGATTCAATACATAGTGTAATTTTTCCAACGAATGGGTCTCAATTGGCTCTGCCAGTGTCCAACGTTGAATACACATCACAAAAATTCACACAATTTGTCTTAGATATCATAACATTAAAAACAATGGTTTTATGATACATGTTTCCGCTATAAATAGTTCACTCGGTGGACCTTCTTTTTACATGAATCTAAATAACAAGATCATATTATATAACTCGCTCACTTTCTATATAGTGCAAACTCTCTCTATGGCATTCAAAGTTGTAGAGTTTCGCCTTGTCTTTCATTTGAAATGCAGTCGTGTTTTCTCTGTTCTGGTCATTGTTCAATCCCATATCCAAAATGAGTACATGAGTTGTTGCAAATTTTGCAGGTTACAAATAACAACAGCGATGGTGCCACTTCTGTTTCCTCTCCCAAACCACTCGACGCACCTGGTTTCGTCACAGGAAGGAGCAGAGAGCTCACAGTTGGGAATTGAAAAACAGTGGTGGTTGAGAGATTTAAGAGGAGGGTGTCGATTAGAATTGTTGATGGTGTGCATTCCCACTGCCTTCTTGAATAGGGTTTGATTTTTTGGGTATTATGCTCACATTAGTTCTGATTCGAAGCTACATCCCTTGAGCAACTCAATTTCTTCCCGTCTAGTATCTTACACCACCATGGCTTTGGATCCAATCCGCTTGAGAACATCGACTCCAAACAAGCATGAAGTAGTGACGGAGCCAAGATTTTCACTTAGGGTATTCAAAATATAACTAAGTAGACATACAAAGAAGTAAATGGTATTCAAGTGTAATTTGAACCTTATATTTATAATGTAATTTTTGTTCGGTTTTAAGTGTAGATGAATGGGAAATGGAGGGAAGCAAATACGGATGGAAAGTGAAAATTTTGAATTGTTCCTTTATTGCTTTTTGGATGAAGCATTTCTCTCACATTGGTTATAGAAAGGAAACCTCTTGTGCTTATATGTAGAAGCACATCTTCTAGCATATAAAGAGTTGAGAAGAGGACCTCCCCTCACGCCGTCATCATCGCTCGGCTTGGCTTCGGTAATTAATTATCCAAAATTTGACCTGATTTTCCGGATCTGTTTCTGACCCGTTTCTCCTTCCCGGATTAATTTAAATATTCCCGCTCATCTGAAAGGATGCAACCTTTGATTTGCACCTTTTTGAACCAACACTTGCATGGCTATATATATCCTGATGATCTAAAGATTATTCCTTACGAATTTTCTAATCTTCTCTTCTCTCCTTCTTCTTGCACTTCATAAAATATTCGTGTGATTTACTGCCGTCGAGTGAGTTTGTTGTCACCGGAGTTTGTTGTACCGCTACAACGATGAGTATATCGTTCTATCCTAGAAGGATATAATGCAACACCTCGGGTACATTGCGGGGAATAATTTCCTTAAGGACACACACTGAATTCAGTGGGCTCGATTTAATTCTTACATATTTTTTAAACAGTTTTCAGATTCTAGTTTATGTTCATTTTAGAATATAATTTTCTATCAATCTTAAGGAAATTAATTTTTTATATTTTTTTAATCTGTACTATGTTTCTGGAGATTAAAACCTTCTGGTTGTCTACACCTTTTGAATTTTTCTAGTCCGATTGAAGAACATAAAAACTTCATTGGATTATTAAAGTTAATAAGAGTGAAACAATTTGAAGAACATAAAAAAAAATATCGTTAACTTGTGAAACAGTTTGAATATATAAATCTTCATTGTTTACAGTTCTGTTTTTGTTTGCCATTGATTAAACTATTTGTCAACTATTGACATATAAAAGAAAAATGGCAATAGAAAAGGATGTCAAAGTTTCTATTGGAACAGAGACTGTTGCGGCGACGACTGTTGCAGCGACGACTGTTACGGCGACTACTGTTGCATCGTCAAGCCGTTCAACTGCTGCACATGTTATGGCACCGACACAGAAACTAGGAAATTTTTTTGGAATTAACTTCAAAGGATGGCAGCAATGAATGTTGTTTTGGTTGACCACTCTTGGTATGCAAAAGTTCACAAATGAAGATTCTCCTGTTCCTGAAGAAGGAATGCGAGAAAATCAGTGCTTCATGGTTGTTGAGGCTTGGAAGCATTCGGTTTCTTGTGCAAGGGTTACATTCTTAGTGTTTTAGAGGATGATCTGTACAACGTTTACAGTTCTACGAAAACATTAAAAGAATTGTGGATTGCACTTGAAAAGAAGTATAAAACTGAAGACGCATGCCTGAAAAATTTTATGGTTGCCAAGTTTCTAGACTACAAAATGGTAGACAGTAAGACTGTTGGAACCTAAGTTCAAGAACTCCAAGTGCTTATCCATGACCTTATTGCTGAAAATATGGTAATTAATGAGGCATATCAAGTGGCTGTTGTGATTGAGAAGTTGCCTCCTTCGTGGAGAGATTTCAAAAACTATCTGAAACACAAGCGCAAGGAAATGTCGCTGGAAGATCTTGTGATTCGCTTAAAGATCGAGGAGGATAATAAAGCTGCTAAAAGGCAGTCGCGTGGAAATTCAACGATTATAGGATCAAACATCGTTGAGGAAGCTGATCTAAATAATAAGAAAAGGAAGAAGCCTTCAGGATAGAGGAAGGAACAAAAAAAGAAAAAATTCAAAGGCGACTACTATAATTGTGGGAAAGCTGGACCTAAGGCTCCAGATTGTCGGGCCCCTAAGAAAAATAAGAAAAAAGATCATGCAAACATAGTGGGAAAGAATGATTACATTGATGATCTATGTGCTATGCTCACGAAATGCAATTTAGTTGGAAACCCAAAAGAGTGGTGGATTGACTCTGGAGCCACTCGACATGTTTGTGCTGTCAAAGAAGAATTTGCTACATATACTCCAGCAGGACTCGAAGAAGATCTTTCCATGGGAAATACTGCAAAAACCAAGGTTGAAGGATATGGGAAGATATTCCTAAAGATGACTTCCGGCAAGGTGTTGTCAAAGAAGCATTTGCTACATATACTCCAGCAGGACTCGAAGAAGAGCTTTCCATGGGAAATACTGCAAAAACCTAAAGATATTCCTAAAGATGACTTACAATGTTCTTCATGCTACTACAATTAGGAAGAACTTAGTTTCAACTTCACTGTTAGTTAAGAATGTATTCAAATGTGTTTTTGCTTCTGATAAGGTTGTTGTTAGCAAAAATGATATGTATGTTGGAAAGGGCTACCTCACAGAGAGCCTTTTCAAACTCAATGTAATGGTTGTTGGCAGTATAATAAAATTCCAACTTCATCTTATTTGTTGGAGTCAAATGATTTATGGCATGTTCGTTTAGGACACGTCAACTACAAAACCTTGCGGCAATCGATTAATTTAGAAGTATTGCCTAAATTCAAGTGTAATAAATTAAAATGTCAAATATGTGTTGAATCTAAGTTTGTTAAACATCCTTATAAGTCTATTGAGAGGAATTCTAATCCTTTAGACTTAATTCATATAGATATTTGTGATATGAAGTCAATACCATCTCGCGGTGGGAAAAAGTATTTCATAACTTTTATTGACGATTGCACTCGATATTGCTATGTTTATTTGCTTAATAGTAAGGATGAAGCATTTAAGCAATACAAAAATGAAGTTGAAAATCAATTGAATAAAAAGATAAAATGATAAGAAGTGATAGGGATGGAGAGTATGAATCTCCTTTTGCAAAGATATGTTTAGAATATGAAATTATTCATCAAACCACTGCCCCTCACACACCACAATCTAATGGAATTGAGGAAAGGAAAAACCGAACATTAAGAAAATGATGAATGCTTTATTAATAAGTTCTGTTTTGCCGCAGAGCTTGTGGGGGAAAGCTATCCTTACAGCTAATCGAATACTCAACAAAGTGCCCCACATCAAAACACAATCTATTCCATATGAAAAATGGAAAGGAAGAAAACCCAACTTGAAATATTTCAAAGTGTGGGGGTGCTTAGCTAAAGTACGAGTTCCTATACCCAAAAGGATCAAAATAGGACTGAAAACTGTGGATTGTGTTTTCATTGGATATGCTACCAACAACAAAGCATGTCGATTTTTTGGTTCACAAATCCAAAAATCCCGACATCCATGTTAATACGGTAATTGAATCAAATAATGCTGAATTCATTGAAAACATTTATCCGTATAAACATGAATGTGAGTTGTCCAGTGAAAGATCTAAATGACCACAGGAAGAACCAAAGGAAAATACACCAAGTAAAGAATATCCAAGGCATAGCAAACGTCAAAGGACATCTACTTCCTTTGCACCGGATTTTGTGACGTTTTTGCTTGAAAATGAGCCTCAAACGTTTAAAGAAGCCATGTCTTCTTCGGATTCACCATTTTGGAAAGAGGCAATCAATAGTGATATTGAATCAATCTTGAACAACCATACATGGGAATTGGTTGATCTTTCTCCCGTAAATAAACCCTTAGGTTCGAAATGGATCTTTAAAAGGAAAATGAAAGTTGGTGGTACTATTGACAAATATAAGGCAAGACTTGTTGTTAAAGGTTGTAGACAAAAAGAAGGTCTTGATTATTTTGACACATACTCACCGGTAACAAGGATAACATCCATTCGGGTGTTAATAGCACTAGCGGCCATGTATGGTCTTGAAATTCATCAAATGAATGTTAAGACAACTTTCTTATATGGAGATTTGGAGGAAGAAATTTACATGGAACAACTTGAAGGTTTCGGGGTTCCTAGTAAATAAAGGAAAGTGTGCAAACTTGTTAAGTCGCTTTATGGACTAAACAAGCACCCAAACAATGGCATGCAAAATTTGACCAAACAATGTTGGCAAATGGATTTAAGATCAATGAGTGTGACAAATGTGTTTACATTAAAAACAGTCCAAATCATGAAGTCATTGTTTGTTTATATGTTGATGACATGTTGATAATGAGTAGAGATATTGCCGACGTAAATGTTACGAAGCGTTTGCTGGCTAGCAAATTTGACATGAAAGACTTTGGAGTCGCTGATTTAATCTTAGGAATTAGGATCCATAAAACTCCACAAGGTCATTATCACAGTCTTATTATATTAAAAGAGTATTTGACAAGTTCAAGTATTTGAATTTCAATGCTGCAAAGACTCCAATTGATGTATTGCACTTCAAAAAAATGAAGGTGAAAGTGATTCACAATTGGACTATGCACGAGTATTGAGAAGTTTGATAGATATCATGAATTGTACATGACCAGATATAGCATGTGCTATCAGTAAGCTGAGTCGGTTCACAAGTAATCCCAATCAAACTCATTTGATGGCAATGAAACGAGTTTTGGGGTATTTAAAACACATCCAAAACTATGCGTTGCACCATAATGAATATCCCGCAGTAATTGAGGGATATAGTGATGCAAATTGGATCACCGAATCATCTGAAGTTAAATCCACAAGTGGATATGTTTCTACTAATGGAGGAGGCAGTGTCTTGGAAATCATCCAAACAGACATGCATCGCTCGCTCTACAATGGAATCTGAATTTATAGCTTTAGACAAGGCCGGTGAAGAAGCAGAATGGCTTTGAAATTTTTTGGAAGATGTTCCATTTTGGCCCAAACCTTTAGCACCTATATGTATATATTGTGATAGCGAAGCGGCAACAGGTATGGCAGGGAGCATTAAGTATAACAAAAAATCTCGTCATATACGATGGAGACACAATACCTTTAGGCAATTACTCTCTAGTGGTGTTATCACTATTGACTACGTAAAGTCGAGAGATAACATGCCAGATTCACTTATCAAAGGCCTAACTAGAGAGGCAGTTGAAAGATCATCAAAGGGAATGGGGTTAAGGCCTAGGACAAGTCATCATGACGGTAAATCTACCCAGTAGACTGGAGATCCCAAGAGTTAGGTTCAAAGAGATCAAACAAAATTATGAATGACAGTTCAACATTGTCAAATAACTCAACCCATTCTCGTGATGAAGACAATGTTGAGAAACAAGGATAAAACGCTAAGGTTTAATAATGAGTAAATAAAGCATTAAAGTTTTTTAATGGTTTCTAAGTTTGGCAAGATATGATCAGATAGTGTATCTATGGGACTACACGTTTAGAAATCACCTATGTGAGTGTGAAGTGTACGCCGCTTCAAGGAGAATGATAGTAAAGGCTTATTCCCTATGCACTTATGAAACCAGGCGGTGTTCATGGCTTAAACAAACACAACCGTGAGAACCATAGACGGTTAAGGGTTAATTGTGTGACTTATGTTGTCTAGGTGTACAACAAAGCTCGACGATTCAAAGATATCATATCTATCGATTGACCGAGTACATCTGATATAAGTTTACTACGGAAAGTTCAAAGGGAAACCTACTTATCCAAATGCAATTAATCTTTACTTGTAAATCACACACTTGTTTGTGCATTCCTTTATCTTATAGCCATTCCCCATTCATTTAGGGGATTGTTAGGTTTTTAGTGTAGCTGAATGGAAAATGTAGGGAAGAAAATATGGAGGGAAAATGAAAATTTTAAACTGTTCCTTTATTGCTTTTTGGATGAAGCATTTCTCCCACATTGGTTGTGAAAGGGAAAGTTCTTGCGCTTATATGTAGAAGCACATCTTCTAGCTCATAAAGAGTTGAGAAGAGGACTTCCCCTCGCGCCGTCGTCGTCGCACGGCTTCGGATTTGGATTTGGTCAAATGATTTAATTGATAATCTGTTTGGACTAAATTTAATTAATTTTAATTATTAATTAATTATCATTCCCGCTCAGAAAGGATGCAACCTTAGTGTGATTTATTGCCTTCGAGTGAGTTTGTTGTACCGCTACAACAGTGAGTAGATCGTTCTATCCTGGGAGGATATATTCCAACACCTCGGGTACATTGAGGGGAATAATTTCCTTAAGGACACGCTATGAATTCAGTGGGCTCGATTTAATTCTTACAAATTTTTTATACAGTTTTCAAATTCTGGTTTATGTTCATTTTCGAATACAGTTTGCTAACAATTTTTAGCTCTGCCTATGGCACGGAAGCCATTATGTACTTGCATATTATTGTCTGTCATTGAAACACCTGCAGCTGGGAGGCTGTAAATGGACCTTTCCCAAAGAGCGTAAAACCTTTTGATTAATTCTTATGGCTGTCTTATTAATTTGCTTATTGCTGAAAAGTCTTAAATGCAGTGGCAAAAAGATGAACAAAACAATGATTTCCTTTTCTGAATAATGCATAACATATTCATAAACCCACTAGTAGTATATTGATTCAAATCCTCATAATTTTGTACAAAGAGGTGCATAGCTTTGGATTTGTATCACTACAACTGTATTACAACATTGTGAAATCACTTGTGGGGTATGGCCAGTAATGCTTGTGATTGCTTCTCATATTTGAAACCATTTGATTTTGAATCATCAGCACTCCACACAAATATTCCACCCAACTCTCCTTTACTTTTAAGCTTACTACAAGCTGTGAAAAATCCATTTTCTGGAGATAATCCTCCACTTCCATCAGTGCTAAAGCTAGCCAAGATCCTTCCCCCATCATAATTGGATCTCTGAGTAGAAAAATAGTCCATGAATTGAGACACAGTGGTCCCCTCATCGTACGCGTAAAATTGGAAGTTGACATAGTCTATAAGGTGACCATAGCTTTTCCATAGCGCCTTGTAATGACTCTGAACTTTATCATCATCAAACGGAGCTATGGAAGCGAATGAAATAACTCCGTTGTTCTTGAGAGTTGTAATTAGTTTCCCAATGCACTCTGTAAAGGTATCAGGGTCAGCTTGAAAATGTTCATAGTCGATATCGATGCCATCCAAATTGTATTGCTTAATTATATTTGTAAGAGAAGAGACAGCATTTGAAACCCAAGAATCGACCGAAGTAGGGTTGAAATACGCGCTGGTTCCTCCAACACTGTCACCTCCTAAGCTCAATGCTACTTTGACATTCGAATGTTGGTTTTTAATCGCGGAAACAGAAGAAGGGGTGAGGTTATCTGTGTCCCAGAAAATGTTGAATTGACCGTTTGTGGGAGATGCAGAAGAAGAAGTGGTGTAGTCAATGGCAAAAGAGAGAATGAAGTGAAATTCGACGCCAGAGTGAATGGGAACATCAGTGAACTTGACATTGTTGAACTCTGCTCCAATGTATTCCCTGAAAATATTGGAATTTCCAGGTGCTGCATGGATTGGTGATAGAAAAATTAAGAATTGAAGAGCAAAAAATGAAATTAAAATCTTGGAGAGCTCCATGAAGTTGAGATATATTGTTAGAATTACTCTGTAGTCTGCTAGAATGGCTTGAAGATAAGCAGTTTAAATAGTGGTTCCTTGGTAGATTTATGGATAAATGTTGAAGTATTAGTCACAACTCACAAGAGAAAGTTAAAAAAATGTTTGCTTTAGTTTGCCGTTTCATGCTAGTTGGTCAATTTGAGATATAAGTATAGAACAGTGTATATCTTAATTGTTATTTTACTTGGCAGAAATGGCACGATGATTAGATCTGCACCTTGACTCCTAAAATGTGTTGAATAAATCTTTGGATATGTATGTCAAAATTCTAGTCCTTCTAAGCCAATTTTAAATTGTATTTAAGGAACCTGATAATCTTATTCATTTCGTTTCCTTTCCTCAAACCAAGGAATTTTCCAATGACCCAATGATTTTTTGTCTTTCCTCAAAACAAGGAATTTTGCACCTTAGGTTAAACAAGACTTCTAAGGCGGATGAGGCGAAATTGATCATATATCACAATATTGGGGCAAATATTGAATCATACGCAGTGTAAGGTTGGACCACTTTGATTTAATTAGGTCAAGTGGCAAAAAATTTGGACTGAATATTCTAATTACAAATAAAAAATTCAGATAATTAGGTCCAATGGTCCAAAAGGAAATTTTGAGCTATTTTGGTAACGATATGGATAATTTCATGACCAATTTCTAATGTAGGGTAAAGTTGTTCCATTTCGCATAGTTTAGGAGGAATTTTGACCCCTTTTTCGCAGTTCTAATGTATTTTTGCTCTACTATTTTTGTAGTTTTGAAATCATGGCGATCAAACATGTTTTGTGAGTAACCCGACACTACAGTTAGGTTGAATATAGTTTGAAGTCCTACTGATTTGTCATGATTCATCTTACAATTATGAAATGCATTCTCCCTCTGATGTGTTTGTAACTTTGAAATTGGGCAAATTAATAGTTGGTTAGTAATCCAACAAGACAATTAGATTGAATATAACATGAAGTCCTGCTCATATGTGTCACAACTTGCATGTTGCAACTCTGAAATGTACTTTTTTTGTCTCAAATGTTTGTAGCTTTGATTTCTTACTGCATGTCTAATTACCTCAGATATTTTGTTTAATGTATCAAATTTATAGTTTTGCTAAATCTGTTTTGAGAAAATGATTGTTGATGTGTTCTAGTCACAGTGTGCCTTGTTTTGATGATCGATTGAATATATCATGAAATCATACCGATCGATGGTTCACGAAAAATTGAAAAATTGGGCGGCAGTGAGGAGGAAGAAGCATGTATTTTTTTCATTTTTGGAACACTTTTTATTCTTTTAAACTTTCGGACTGCCTTGCCTCTTAACTTGTCCATTTTATTACTTCATGGTGAAAATTCATTATCACCAATCCTAAAAGGGGTCTATATACTGAAATTATTACTACTTGAAGTCTAGTTCCTCAATTGAGTCTTCGTCGAAGGCCTTTAATTAACGGACCCGAAAAACATGAAGGCAACAATCAAAACAAAGTGTACTCCGTTCCCTTTCAGACTATTTATGAATACCACTGCAAATCTGCAATAAGTGGAGATAAATATTATCGAGTAGAACTAACTAACCGGATACAAGAGCATTAATGCAAACAAAGTTATCGTTAGACCTTGAAAGCTTGAACAAGAAAGTTACATGCTTTGAAATTTGTTTGGTATTTAAGATGGGTGTTTTCCATTCTGAATTTTACACCTCTCAGTGCAATTTGGTTATACCATACGTGCCCCAACAAGTTGGGCAACAGGAAACCAGATATCAGATTGGAGAGGACGGGTATAACAGCAAGAGAAAAACTGTTCATGAGGAAAAAACTTCAATATCAAAACTAATTCTATCATCAGAGTATTAGAAAATGACTAATGAATCTAATTAAATCTGCAAGGTCCACACCAACCCTCTTTAACATCGACTGGGCTGGGTTAAAGAGGAAGGACCAAGAGAATAGGCTAATCAAACCCCACTTGCGGGTATGAATAACATAACCTCTGTTAATAATAAGCAGTCCAACACATTTATGGTATTCTGAGCAGCTCCAACTGAAAGTCCCATTGCTTTTGCTTCTACTCTTCCTTCTGCTTTGTAGGACTCCTTGCACCTGTTCGAATACCACTTGTGCACCTTCCAATCAACTTCAAAATCTCATCGATCAATATGACGGGTAATGCAACAGCCAATACTAACAGCCACTCGTTCAGGCTCAGTGGAACGATTCCAAATACTTGAGCAAGGAATGGCACGTAGAGGATCAAGAAGTGCAACCCAAATGAGACCGACATGGCCAAAAGAAGCCATGGGTTGACCCATGGTGGCATTGTCAAGAGGCTTCCATCTTCCGAAAGGGCATTAAGTGAGTTAAACATTTCAATTGCAACCAATACAGAGAGGGAAAGGGTCATGGCTTTGACCTTGCCTTCCACGAAGTAATCACACGGGTTATCAAAACTAATCACTTGTGACCCAGCAGTGAAAGTTGAGGCGGTGAAATTATTCCAGGTTTTGCACTGACCCCAATTAGCAAGCTGGGAATAGGTCACAAGACTATGGCCATCTCCACTTAAATCAATGCCAAGGAAAGAGTCATGGGTGAACCAGATGATGAAAACTCCCACAGTTGCTAAACCAACATACAACCCAATAACCTGCATGAAGCATTTAAAAATGATAAGCACAAGGATTTCATTCTCATAAACAAAAGTAGGAAATGGAAATTAAAGTGAAAACAAAATATATAATTAGAGTGCAAACCAGATAGCGAAACAAAATCCATGCACTGATCAATGAATCATCACTTCTCCTAGGTTTTTTCTTCATTATATCCTTGTCTGGTGGATTAAATCCCAATGCAGTAGCAGGAGGTCCATCAGTGACCAGGTTGACCCACAGAAGCTGAACTGGGATAAGACCTTCGGGAATGCCTAGCGCAGCAGTAAGGAAAATAGAGGCAACCTCACCAATGTTTGAGGAGATCATGTACCTACAACATAGTAAAGCCTCAATGTATGCGCTTTCAAATGATGCACTATCAGTTGTGGCATCATGCATTACACGGACTAAAGCTATTAATTCAAAAAGTTCATGAAAATGATGGAAGGATGGCATCCTAACAAACCAATAGAAGAGGAGTTACTCCCTTTTTAAATTAAAAAAGAAGATAAAAAATGGAAATCGACAGCCAACTTATCCAAATCGCTTAACTCAAGGATCCGGTCGAACAAGAACTAAAGCTTAATCCAAGTTTTCCGCAACTCATTCAGTAGCATATATCTCATTCTTAGAACATTCAAACTGTTGAATGCATGTCAAATCCAACGGACTTAAAAATGTTCATGTGTAAGCATAAGCAGCAGGTGCTATCTTTCCCTGATAAGTAACTTTTTACATACTTCCAGTGTTCTTAAAAGCAAGCGCAAAAAAGCAACAAGTACAAAATGAAAATCTTTCCAATAGATTGATAAACACGCTAAAGGTAATTGCTATCAACTATGCTACCCAGATGGTTTGCGGTTTGCAGAAAGCCGGAATTACCACAAGTCTGAATGGGACTAGTTATACCTAGTTCAGCAAAGTTTAACTCACTCTTGTACATATAAGCTGAAATGCAATGCACAAAAGTAGAATATATATTGGACAGACAAATACCGAATTACCCAACCCAAAATGATAGAAATACAATAGTATCCAATCAAGAGTACCATCGATATAAATATTGCCAACTGAATGAGATGTGGAAGAAAATAAACCTGATGAAAGCCTTCATATTGTTATAAATGGACCTGCCTTCACCAACAGCAGCTACAATTGTACTAAAATTATCATCTGCCAAAACCATGTCAGATGCTTCCTTTGCCACCTGGGGGAAAAATCAACCATAAGTAACATGACAAGAAGTCCATAAGTAACATGACAAAAAGAATGTGGCTTGGAAATTCTTCAGGATCTCATTAATGAGAATAAAGAACCTGACGATAGATATACACTCAGCAGACCCGAATTTTGTGCATTGAAAATAAGATGAGCATATACAATCACACATCATTATACGATCATCCATCAGGTGACTGCAAACTGGGTATGTATAGATTGGCAGGGCAGACAAAAAATATACTTTATGCCTACCACTGATAATATATCATTACCATTCACTGTTAAGTACTGCAGGAAATAAATCCTTCTAGATACATGCCTCCATTGACATTAGTCACAGATTCTAGCACTATTATCATCATTTTTACCTCAGTTCCAGCGATTCCCATTGCAATTCCAATATCAGCCAATTTTAGAGCAGGTGCATCATTCACTCCATCCCCAGTCATCGCAACCACCTCACCATCATCTTTAAGCAATCTCACTATATCTTGTTTATGCCTTGGCTCAGCCCTGGAGAATAAGAGACCTCCACTTTGCCTTATATGTGCTTTGGGGTCTGCAAGCTCCATAAATTCTTTTCCAGTTAAGCTCCTCGAACTGATATCTTCATGGCTTCCAAAGACACCTATCTCACGGCAAATAGCTTCTGCTGTATTCTTGTTATCTCCTGTAATTACCATAACTCGGATGCCAGCTTCTCTGCAATCCTCAATTGCAGCACGTACCTCTTTTCTAGGAGGATCCTTTGACAAGATGAAAAGTATTTGTTCAATATCTTGAGGCTCCCAATAGAGGAAGGTTGTAAGACAAAAATAAACTGACAGAAGAGAGAAAGCAAGTTAACTAACTTACCCTTATCCCAGCCAAGCCAACAAATATGAGTTTACTCTCAATGGAAGAGTAATTAGCAGGATTAAGTAAAAGCTGATGAGCTGGATGGTCTTCATCACCGTTATAGGTTGCAAATTCATGTAGATCCTCCTTGTATGCAAAACCGAGGACACGCAATGCTTTGGAGGACATTTCATGAAGGCTTTGCAATATATGATTCTTTGAAGAATGATCTAATTCTACAACAGAACCGTCTTGCAGTTGCACAAAGGAGCTTCTTTCCAACAGATTTTCAACCGCACCCTGAAAATGAAAAAACATATGTTAGATAACTAAATCCCAAACAGCACACAAAGCAAATATCGCAAAAGAATCAATCAGGGCCAAAACATGTAAAACTAAGAACCACACACGAACAGTATGAGAAGGAAACAGTTTGCAATTTTTTCATCACATGTACAATTAAAAGCTATGAGCAAAGCACAAGTAAGTAGAAACAACGCATATCACCCTTAATTACCACACATAAGAACCTGGTACCATTCATTCAAAAATTACTATTGCAGTAATTCAAATATCCTATAATGATCGGGTCCATTAGTGAGCTTATGAAGATCCAATACTAATATACATCAAACTAAGATTAGTAACTTTTGACGACTGTGGACCTCGATCAAGACGACACTAACCACATGGAGGTTCTTAAACTGCTATTTAATAATGTACATCCTCCGCATACAGGGTGCTACCATGAGAATCCTCTGAAGTGAAAAATCACACAGATCCAAAGTAGCAGTTCCATCCGTTTGCACAGTAAAAGTCCTAACGCTAGAAAGAATAAGTCAAAAGGGAACACAGAATATGCAAAGTGCCACAATATATAAATTGCAACAACAGAAGCAGCCATATCAGAATTTATATAGAACCAAAAATATACGTGTTGATACATTGCGCTTCTAAAACGTCAAGAACAATTAAAAGGTGTAGGAAACCCAATATGAAGTAGAAAATCCAAGGAAATAAAGAGCACACCTTCACAAGTAACGACTTTGTTCCAGAGGTGGAAGTCGTGATGACACCCATGGATTTCCTATCACGATCAAATTCAAGAGTACCAATACGCTGTTCAATTTTGTTCCATGCGTAAGAGCAACCTACATTCAGCTAAGTGAAGTCAGGCCACGTTGCAGAGCAAACAAAGACCCATTATGTACAAAACAACAGCAGATCAGAAACCACAACTTACGGAGGCCATCTTTGTCACTTGAAGAGGAAATGGAACTGACGCCATCAGGAAGTCCCATTTTCTCGACCAGAACCTTAAATCACAATAACAAACTCTAAATAAAGTCACCCAAAGATTTAAGAAAGCGAATAAAAAAAAGTTTTTTAAAGCATATAAATATATTAAGCAATGTACTACGGAGTAATTTACTTAATTAACTTATGTTTGTGTCTGGAAAGGAGGGGGTGGCGGCCAGCAGAAACTAAGTAGTGATAGATACTAAACAATGTCAAGGTCAGAAATCTGATGTTCTATAAATGTCATTGATAAATCACGAATCCATTCTAGACGGGGATAACTGACCAACATCAACAACAACAACAACATACCCAGTGAGTCCCACAATGTGGGGTCTGGGGAGGGTAGATTGTACGCAGACCTTATCTAATAATAAAGCTTAGAGTAACTGAATACTAATCTAGCATAATACACTCACACAGTGGATAGAGAGCAGAGATACTAATCTGGCAAGATAAAGAGAAGCAATCCAATTCAATTATAAAATCAATACCTTTAGTGCTGCTTCAGTGGGCAGTCCGCTGGCAACATAGTGCTGACCAGCTTTTTCAACTCCAGAATCATTGCAGACAGCAGCAATTTTCGCTATCATTTGTAGGTTAGAGTCCACCCGACCCATTGGCCAATCTTGTATCTTTCCATCAAAGGGATCATATGAGGTCCCTTCAACATTGAAGGACCGCACTGTGTTAGCCTTGGCACCCATAGCAACAAGCTTGGACACAGCCATATTATTAGTAGTCAATGTTCCTGTTTTGTCCGAGCAAATAACAGTTGTACAACCAAGAGTTTCTACACTAGGCAATTTTCGAACAAGTGCGTTCTTAGCAGCCATCTTGCGTGTGCCAAGTGCCAAACAAGTTGTAATAACTGCTGGCAGACCTTCTGGAATGGCAGCAACTGCCAATGCCACTGCAATTTCAAAATAATAAGTGCACTTCTCGAATGAAAACTTGAAATTCCTAGGCCACCCATCAACAATCTCCCAAGAGAGGAAGTATTTCACGTTAATCAGCCAAACCAAAATGCAGATGACACCAATAATGGCAGTCAAAGCTTCTCCAAACTCATTTAGCTTTTTCTTCAACGGGGTATCTTCCTCTTCTTGTGATGCTTCATGAATCTGTGAGTGCACCTTCCCTATCTCGGTATCCATCCCAATTTGAGTAACCAAAGAAATACAATTTCCGTTCACCACAGTGGTTCCAGCAAATACCATACATTTCTTCCCTTGTATATCAACATCCTCCGGTACAACTTTAGCGGTCTTACTAACTGCTTCACTTTCACCAGTCAGTGATCCCTGTTCAAGCCGAAGAGTCGAACTGATCAAACTCAAAACCCTCATATCAGCCGGTACTTTATCTCCAACTTTCAACTCAACAATATCCCCCGGTACAAGCTCTTTAGCTGGCAAAGACGAAATTCTTTTACCATCACGGATCACACACGCAGTCTCTGACTGAATTTCCTTTAATGCCTCCAAAGCCTTTTCGGCATTAGTCTCTTGCCAAACACCGACCGCGGCATTGACAATTAAGATCAAGAAAATCACTAAAGGTTCCACGAAAGCCGTGATCTCCTTCTCACCGCCTTCTTCTCCATCTAACCAAGCCAAAACAAACGAAATCACCGCAGCACCAAGCAAAATCCTAACTAACGTATCGTTAAACTGATCTAAAATCAACCTTAAAATTGACTGCCCTTCGTGCTTCTCCAATTCATTAAAACCATAGATCTGCCTCCTTTTACCAACCTCATCTTCAGACAATCCATAAATTCTGTTCACCCCGAACTTCTCCTCACACTCTTTCACATCTTTCGACCACGCCGGAAACACGTCCTTGTCCGATACACTTTCACCACCTAAATTCTCCCTTTTCCCATAATCTTCACCTCCTTTTCCCATTTATAACCTCCAGAGTCGCAAAATCTACTAAAAATCCTGACAAAATCCCCTAAAATGATAAAATTCTCCTGAAATTCAAACAAAATCGAAAATCAGAAGCATAATCTCATGATAATTCATCATTTCAAAGTTCAAATTAGGTCAACTAGATTTTGAAAAAGAAAAACAAACACACAAAGTGATTTTTTTTTTTTAAAACGCACATCCTTTTCCCATTTATGACCTCCAGAATCAACAAAATCTACTAAAAACCCAGCCAAATTCTCCTGAAATTCAAACTAAATCGAAATTCAGAAGCAAAATCTCATGATCGGAGCAATTCTTCATTTCAAAGTTCAAATTAGGTCAAAAAATTAAACTTAACAGAGATCTAGAACAATGACAACTCCAATAGAAGCTTCTAGATTAAAAAACACAAAATGATATAAAATTTCACCTCATTTGCCCATTTATAACCTCCAGAATCAACAAATTTACTAAAAGCCCACCCAAAATCCCCTAAAATGGTAAAATTCTCCTGAAATTCAAACAAAATCGAAAATAAAAAAGCAAACTCTCATGATTGGAACACTTCACCGTTTCAAAGTTAAAAATTAGGTCAAAAATTAACCTAAACAAAGATCTAGAACAATTGCAACTACAATAAAAGCTTATAGACTATTAAAATTGCAAAATCTCGTGACAGTAAGAATTTCACCGTTTCAAAGTTCAAATTAGGTCAAAAACATTTAACCTAATCAAAGATCTACAATAATCGCAACTACAATAGAAGCTTCTAGATTTTTTAAAAAAACATACAAATGCACACAATCGCAGCTACAATCGATCAGGAAAATAGCACATACATCAATCGAAGCTTCTAGATCAGAAAAAAAACATAAATACATACAATTGCAACTACAATCGAAGCTTCTAGATTTAATAATAACACAAATACGCAATCAAAATAGTTACCGGAAAAGTGGAGAAGATGAGAGGGCAGAGAATTGTTACTCTGCAGCGCGGACTTACGATAGTTATTGTGCGAATCTCCCTCTTATCTATCTCTCTCTCGGGAAACTGTAGAGTGAGAGAATCGAAAAAATAAGAGATCTCTGCCTCTTTACTTTATACAAACAAAGCAAAAATAATAATAATAATAAAATAAATAACGATAATAATAGGAAGAAAGGTGGAAAAAACGGAGTGTTTATAGATCGGTTTTTGCTTATTAGCTTCTGCGTAGTTTCTAACTTTTAATGGACTCTATATTATTTTATTTTTTATTTTTACTTTTCGGCTTTTGGTATATACAATTATACATTGTCTAGAAAGCTCCATGGTGAAGTAAATTCACTAATTTACCCTTTTCTGATTGGTAATTGTTTGCAACCAAAAAAAAAAAAGAAATACAAGAATGTTTGAAGCAAAAATTATATAAAATAAAAAGAAAAGTCAATTCTTGTAAATTGAATGAATGTCTCTTTACTAGCATGACAATATTTTAGAAATAGAGAGGTCCTACAAGAACAAAAAAAAAAACCTAAATTCACACAACATACTTGTTCTTAAGATCTTTTTTGTTTATCTAATCATCATAAGGCTTGCACGATTTGTACACTGCTTGATAGTTGGTGTAGGAAATAAATAACTAATAGTTAAGATGTGTTTTGATAAATAGTTTGTGATAATTCAGGTAAGAAAGTCACGAAAAATTAATAGTTCAGCTAGTTTTTTACCATTATTTCAACAAAAAAAGTTAAATATATTTTTACAACAATGAAATATATTACAACAACAACAACATACCCAGTATATATAATCTCACAAGTGGAGTCTGAAGAGTGCAGAGTGTACACAGACCTTACTCCTGTCTTGGGAGGTAGAAAGGTTATTTCGGGTAGATTCTCGGCTCAAAATAAAACAATAACAAAGTAGGTCAAATAGAAAATAATGTACTAATATATTAGTTTCAACGAAAATATAATAATATAATTAGTCACTTACTCCACCAATTCAATTTTATTATGGTGGAATTTTCACATTACATATTATATACTAGTACTAACAATAATCTCAACAAGTTAAGTGCTTGGTTGCATACAGATTTTATTTTTTGAATTCTCTTCCAATAACTTACACCAACAAACAAAGGGACAAAAACAAAAGGAAACAAATGAAAAAGTAAAAAAAATCAACAAAAAGGGAAATGATTAATCATCACTTTCAAATGCTCAAGGATTATTTCGTCATTTCCGTACCCATAAATGCTTTGACTCGTTACCAAATCGTTTTAGGGGAGAAGTGGGTAGCCATCATAAGCTCCACCAATAAGAATTTGCCACGTAATCAAACTGTTGAAATCTTCTGATGCTGACTACCTTTAAGATGACGTGGCAAGATCCTAGTGGATACACATATCTGAAAGGACTTCGTGGGTCAGTGTATCAACTACTCCATGTTTAACTTTCAATTTAAATTAATTAATCTAATTATTATTAATCATATTTAATGAAAAGAGAAATTTCCAGGTGCTTACCTTGTGCTAAAGAAAAGGGTTTAGAATAATACGAAGAGTGATGACTAGGGATGCCTCGGGATACATCATATTCCTACTTTCTATACTTTTACTAATTTAATTGTGTTTTATTTTATTTTATTTTGAATCTATGTCAGGTCTCCTTTTTTGTAAGGAGTTTAAGATTATTCATTAATTAATGAAATAAAATTTACAGTAAGATCTTTTAAATTTCGGGTAAAAGTAATTATATCTATACTAAGTTGCTGTTGGTAACTTGTTGGATCAAGGACTAATTACGCCAATCTATCGGTAAGGTCATCTACCAATATAGTCATATAATACCGGATTAATGCAAGTACCTACGGTTGACTTTTGAATAACCAAATACTATTAAAATGGTATAATGTAAGTATATAGACATTATTCACTAATAAATAGTCTCTTCATTCCGATTTATGTTACGGTATTTGACTGGTCATGAAATTTCAAAAAAAAAAATTGAAATTTGTGATTTAAAACAAGCTATACACATTTGCATGACTATAGATTACTCCCTCCTTTTCCTTTTAATAGCCGAGTATTGATTTTGGGTTCCCCTTAATAAACTATATATTAAGCCTTTATTTTACAAGTTGTTCATATTAACTATACTTTGAAAATCTAAATTTGACTATTAGTACTTGAATAATTACTTAATGGTAAAGGTAACATTGAAATAAATAAATAAATCTCTCTTAATTTTTTAACGGACAAGTAAAAGAAAAACATTATTCTTGGTATATTGAACTAGGAAAAGAGAGAGAAGTATTTGTTAAGGTAAAATAAAAAATTAATATCAAATTACTGAAAAAAACATAAATTAAAAGATAGGGAGTATACGTTAGGAAATAAAGTTATGCAAACTACATTAGAACCCACATTGTTTTAAAAGAAATTATCTTATAACATTAGGAAATAAAGAGAGTAAAAATTGAAAATACATCTATTCCAACTCATACTAATAACTATATTTGATGGTAAGATGGTAAAATCCGAATAATTGAGTTTCTCAATTATATCATCAAAACATTAGGAATGGGGTGTGGGGTCCATTTGTACATGTAGATCGTACAGATGCTGTAACAAGCACAAGACGAATAAATAATTTATAGAAGTTTGCAAAGCATATTGTCCGTTGGGAAAAATAACAAAAGGGTCTATTATTATTGCTACAAACAGTACAAACAAAGAAGTGTCCATGGAGTACAGCTCATGAGATCATTGTTTCAAGGCTCGAGCTGTATGTATAACTAAACTCATGTTTATTTAATTGCCCATGGATTAAGCTAATCACTTTTTTATTATAAAAATAGATAAACAGATTAAGAATAATTAGTCTTCATAGGAAATTAGAGTTTTAAATTACTATTTTAAATATTATATTTTACCCCTTTAATATTTAAGGATTGAGAAATTATATCCTATTCATCATTTTGAATGATAACGATAATCCTTTTGACCAATTTTTTCCTATGAGATTTAGAATTTGTTAACAAAGAAGAGTTTCATATTTCTTAAAACTTTTTTTCTTTGGTGAGATTATATTTTCTTTGTTGACCTCCAAATAGTGGATAACAATTAAATTTGTAAGTGGTGGTAGATAGGATATGTGGATAGATTTAGTTATAATATAAGGGGATAACGAATAAGTAATGATATGTATTAGCAAATAATAGTAATGGAAACTAGAAAAGAAGAGTTGACAATTGCTGTGAATTGATCCGGTCCAGAAGAAGTTTCTGTTATCCAAGCCAAAATACTTGAGGAAATATTTATGCCACTTGTCTTATTACAATCTGTTGAATAGTAAAACCTAACTTAAAAAATGAAGGGATAGCACTCTATTTATAGGTGACAATAAATGGGCCCTAGTACAATGTAAAAAAAGTCTTTCTAGAAAAACCCTAAAATGGATAAGGCTTGTCTGTACGGTCTGATACCCGTACTGTTGTCAGCGCAAGTGGCGGAATGGTTGGATGACGCGTGGTCTGCTCCATAACTGATTATCCGAACCCATGTTGAGCGTGCTCTTTAGGCTCGGATTTACCGTGTCCGGTAAAATACTCTCGGTGTTGAAGTAGAGTTGAACGTGTCCGTGCCCCCTCGGCTCCATCCTTTACTCCGATTCCCATCGGACACAAGTTTATCCGATTTTTACTGTATACAGATAGTCCCCACACTTTCCGGATCAAAGTTGCACCGAAGTGACGGGAAGTGGGAAAAAAGGAAAATTCTTTTGGTGTGACTTCCCTAGTAAGTTTATTTATTCAATCCTCGAAAATAAGCGGGAACTGAAACGCCTCCTCACGTCACGTCCTTCTGACTTCGGCCACGTGTCGTCTTTCAGTTGGCTAGCTTCAATAACCGCCTCAGGGTCACGTCTCTTCAAGTCACTTCTCATTAAATTTCAGACACATGTCCTTCCGCGGTTGGTCGGCTTCGGTAACCGTCGCAGAGGTTCGCCAATATAAAGAGACTCACGGTCATTTCTTCACTTTTCACCTTTCACTTTCGCTAGCTCTTACTCTTTGCTTTATTTGCTTCAAGATCTTCATATTTTCGTGAAGTTGTTAAGGAAATTCCTTCGGGATCTCAAAGTCTTCTTCTTTTTCCAGCAAATCTTCTTGAATTTCTGCTAACTCCATTTGTTTATCTCGAAATCTTCATACCTTCATACTACTAGGCTTCAAATCTTCATACCTTCAACTCAAGCCTTCATATATTCATCTTAAATCTTTCGAATCTTCATATTTGATCTTTTAAATTCAAAATGTCGACGAATACCGACACTGCTTCCCAGAACGTGCCATCGGTTTCTTCTCCGACTGTTGAACCTGCTACCAATCCCAGGGGTAAAACACCTTTCCAGCCGACTGCCAAAGACATAATACCCTCGAAACCCAACTTTAACCATGAATTCACCGTCGAAAAAGCTGTGCAGACTTCTGACCGAGGTTACAATGTAAAAAATTCCCCGAGTACGGGCCGAGTGTGGTTAGGACAACCGCCCCGTACAAGTTTTTGCTCCCGGTGATGACGAATCGATCACCGACTTCAAAGAAGGATTTCTATACTGATGTGCTGCGGATTTGGGGCACATTCGATGTCTTTTTACTATGAATTTTGTTTGTTTCCAAGTAAGTCTGGGTCATTTTAATGTGTTTTTGTTATGTTTTAGGAAGACAATGGCCCAAAAGCAAAAACAAAGAAAAAAGGAAAAATTTGCCCAGAAATGAAGATTCGACGGTCCGTCGATCAATCGACGGACCGTCCTTTGAAGCGTCGTTAAGTTCAATTTTCCAGTGATGGCCTAAGTTGAAGAGGACAAAAGACGGAGCCATCGACGAAGCGTCGACCTGATCGATGTTTCGTCATTTGTATCGTCAAACAGATTTGTCTACCCGAAGAGAGAAAGACAGAAGAATCAACGGAGGGTCGAATTGGTCGACGACACCGTCGAATGGACCATAGAATTGAAGAAACAAAAGACGAAGGCATCGACGGTCCGTTGATCATGCTACCAGGGGCAGTTTTGGCAATTGCTGATGTACGTCTTTGGAGCCTATTTAAAGAACATTTTAGGTATTTGTACACATCAGATTTTTCTCCAACGTTTAACACTTTTTCCATTGGTGGGTGAGCATTGAATACTCCACTTTTGGAGCTTAGTGAAGACAAAAATATTCCATTCCCACCATCTTTATTACACTTTGTAAGCTTTATGTCTCTATTATTGCTTACTACGTTTGTGACCAAGATGTGTGAGTAGTTTCTTTAATCAAAGTTGTGGACCCAAATGATGGGTGTTATGTAATGGGTGTCTAACATTGTATATATATATATATATATATATATATATATATATATATATATATATATATATATATATATATAATGGGTTGTGATGTGTTTTATTATTTCTCATATTCATTGTTAGTTAGTGGTTGCAAACACTTACTTATGCACAAACCTTAGTTTTGTTTCGAAAGACGAACTAGGGTTTGAGTTGAAATAATATAACAAGGACTCGAGACGCTAACCCTCGTTTAATGAACTCACTTAGGGATAAGATGAGTTCTACTTGGCATATTTAATCGGTTTTACTTGCAACTTTTCTATTTTTGGGAAAATCATGAAAAGAAATATTTTCTAACTATTGGAAAATATTAGGAAGTGCATTAGAGATTAAGTGCATACGAAATCTCGACCCATTAGAAATATATCATATTGATACCCATAGCATAATATCTAATCACAGCGGGGACAACTTTGGTTCTTTTAATCCAAACAAATTCCAAATACCTCAAAATAGTGAATACAAACCAAAACTCTTTTTCTATACTAGTCGGAATAGAACTAAAGTCTTTAGAGATTAGTAACATATATAATTAGTACTTATTTCACACTTTATTCCTTGTGGGATTCGACCCCAACCTAGTTGGGTTACTATATTTGATACCGACCGCCTTACGCCATAATTTAGGTGTAATTTGAGCGTATCATATACGTTTACATGTATCCGTGTACTCTCAAGCTCAATCCTCCGATTGATCCGGTCATTCTTGAAATATGCCAGACGTATAACGTGTGCCTTGCCTAGATTGGCCCAAATATCTAGAGGATCGTTGCCTGCCTTCGTCTTTTGGCGAATAACGTCAACAAAGATTTTACGTTGGCTCACTTCATCCGGTTGTATTGCCTGAGGATCTTCCGCGGGGGTGTGATAAAGGTCTCAAAATGTGGCAAAAATCCTATTCTTTCCAGCGTTGATGAAGACAGGGACCGAGGTTGGATCGAGCGTTATGTTCGGGTTAGGACCGCAGATATGATACCTGCCGAATATATGCCTTTTCCCAAAAAATGGAATGACAAACATAAGTTCCTTGAATTTGCCTCATTTACGTATCTCCGTGCATTTCTTCCCTTCTCTTTTTTTTTCTTTGAATGACAAAAGTTTCTTAACTTTTCTAATATTACAGCCGAAGCATGGATTCCTAGTGCAATTCTGAGTTTTGCCGATTAGATTGAAGATATCGTCGGCCAACATTTGCACGAAGACCGGACATGGGCAGACTTGTCTTGTGATCGATGGGTTACGCAGAATCACGGTAACCTTTCCTTTCCTTTAATCCTTGTCCCACCTTTTCCGTTCTAATTTACGTTCATTTAATCTTCTGATACCCAGGTTTGGGCAAAGGTTCTGTGACCCCATGACCCGCACCAGCAGATGAGCCCGCAACACCGGGCTCGAATTTTGACATGTTAAGGTCAGCTCGGCTTATTGCTGTGGCTGAAAAGAAAACGAGAAAACCCTCGACCAAAGGCCAGAAGAAAAAAAAAAGGTCGAGGGATGATGTTTGGGGCCTGAGGGATGAAACCGAGGCCAATATTTTGATCGCAAATGTATCGAGACTCTCCACAGCTACCGGGGTCGAGACAGCTTCAGTAGAGATTCCGACCCCAATCACAGGTGGGGAGGATGAGGTTCCTTTTCCTCCAATAACCGAGTATATTCAAGCGCTGATTCCACTAATGTCTGTTGACTTTATTGATATTACAGGTGACACTTCTCCCGAGGTGGCGCCTTTGGTAAAGAAGCCTAGAAGGGCCGGCGTAACTTCAGGGGCCGAAGGGTTAAAACGACTCAAGGGGTCAAAACAACAACGGCTACCGACCCGCCCCCAAACGTCGAACTAGCTCCTACAGCCGAGGTACTGCTAACGGTCGATGCAACCCCAACTTCTCCTCCTGCTCCTTCTTCGGAACAGGAGAACCTTAATGATATGTTTTCCACTACCCCTCCTGCTACGGCGGAAGCTTCGGGGTTCGGCCATCTCCAAATTCCTCGAGCAACGAGGATTGCCAGCCGATCTACTGAGTCAGGTTCGCGAACTAGACTTGTAGATATTTTCCCGGCCCCAAGTGTAGAGCCGAGGAGGACAATGTCGACCATGATCACCGTCTCTGAGGACTGCAGCTTTTTATCTCACCCCGTGGGGGTTGCCAGTTATTTAAGACCTTTTGTTTCAGAATCGGACAAGGAGAAGATGGAAGGACTCTCGTGGAAATATCTTATGAACGAGGGCATGCATGCAGGAAATCGGGTAAGCATTCTTTCGTATCTTTAAAGCATCCGATGTATGATTCTTTGTCTTCATTTGTTGATTTTTTATCTTTATTTGTTGATTCTTTATCTTTGTTTATTTCACTTTTGCAAAGCGTCGTGCTTGTGAATGAAGCCTTCGTCCGAGCGCAACACCAGATAAATGACTTGCGGGCCCAGCTAGATGCTCAAGGCCGAGAGACCGAGAAGTTCAAACTTCTTGTGCGAGAAAAAGAGGATCAACTGAGTCGGGTCATCGCTTCCCCAAATCTTCAATCCGAGCTTGAGGCAGAAAAAAGGGAGAACCTTCATTTAAAGGATGAACTCGACGATGTAGTCGAAAAGAACAAGCTCCTGGACGGGGATAACAAAAACCTCAGCTGAGAGAATGTTGACTTTGCCACCAAACTTGGTGAGTTTGAAGCTACTATCGCCCAACTAAGGGAAGGCTTGATTCTGTCAAGGTCGATGCTGAAAAAAGAGAAGAGAAGATCAGGCAGCTTGAGGCTGAGAAGGCTGCCGAGAAAGACAAGTTGTTGATAATTGAAGAGAAGGCTGAGACACGAGCCCGGCTGAATGACGAGCTCAAAGAAAAGCTCGAGGCCGCTATTCTAGCCAATGATGCCCTTTAGATCGAATTGCCATCTGTCAACGAGGTTCGAGTCACTCTGAACGACATGATGTCCGAGCTAGAGGAGAAATTAAAGAAAGCTTAGGCCGACCTGGAGGAAGCTTGTAAAGATATGGAGGCCATCGAGGCTCCTTCTACACTCTTAGTTGAACATGAATGGTGGAAATCCCGGAGGGTTACACTCAAGCAGGTTGAACGGGGTATGGAAGATATCCCGGCTCGCATACTCGATACGAGGATGATCGAGGATAAGGATAAGAAAGCTCTCGAGGATAGCTCCGAGGATAATTCTGAAGAGACAATTTCTGAGAACTCGGATTCTTCTCATACCGAGTAAAATAGGGCATGTACGAGCCTTTTTGTTTTTGTTTTTGATCTATGATATTTTTGTTTTTGATCTATATAAAAATCATAAGTGTAAAGCTTCGGTTTATTATGCCATATATGAAATGAGTATTTCTTTTTTGTCATCATTTTCTTCGATATTTGATTCGAATACATTTTATGATATTTGCTTTTAACGTTTGCTTCGTAAAAGAGTGAATGAGGTTCGGCCCTAAGCCTTTTAACCGTTTCTCTTAGAGAGTCGAGCCAATCTTAACTCATTGGTTGTGGGATTTATTTTGTTCGGTTTCGTATTGACTGAAGACTTATAGATGGCTTCCCCGCGGGGCTTTTTTATGCTTTGTGAATTTAGACGTCTCTGAATCACCTTGGGCATTTAAGTCGAGGTCTTTAATTATTTGACCTCCATCCGACTGTTTGTATTTAGTGAATTCGGCTTACCATAACCTTTGTGTCTTTGCCAATTTTATGACGCAGTCCACAGTCGAGGGTTAAAAGATTATTAGGCTCGGTTAACTTTAACCTCTTTGCCTTTGTCGATTATATGATGACAGTCCCTAATCGAGGGCTATATTAATAAAAGAACGTATTTAGGACATACTTTTCGGAAGTATTTCTCTTCATATCTAAAATGTTTTTCTCATACAAAACTAAGGATTTCATCTGAACCCTTCTGCTCTTGCCGTAGCAACATTATCCGGCACGATTCATTCGATCGTTTGGCCTTTACATTGAAACCTAATATAGAAAGTTCGGGTAATTACAAAAAAAAAAAAAATTGTTTGGATCTTGACTGTCACACCCCGATCTTACTAGGGTGTGATGGGCACCCGACCCTTACTTAGGGCCGAGCGAACCCTCTGACTCCTATTACATACATAATTTTTTTTTTCATCGTACTCAAATCAAATATAATCTGTGATCATATGGACTTTATAACATAACATAAAATGACACATAGGTTGCTGACAGAACCGACACTCTATACCCACGACTCTGTCTGCAAAGTCTCTAACATTTATGAGACATCGTAGCACATGTACTCTGACTCGGTAGCACTCCAGGATCAAGTGGAGCTTGCCAACTCTGCTGGAATATCTTCTATATTAGCTTCAACTCATCTGGGTGTACCTGCGCGGCATGAAACGCAGCCCCCGAAGAAAGAGGGGGTCAGTACGAGCAATGTACTGAGTATGTAAGGCATGAATAATAATTGTATGGAACATAGAACATGTCATAAGATAAAAGAGTAACCTGTACATATGAGTGCCTTTTAGAACATATGTCATGCATGTTTGTCTGGTCGTATCATATCATGTCATGTCGTATTATATCATGTCATATCATATCATGTCATGTCATGTCATGTCATAGCGCCGAACAATGTCGGCTCGCCCACATAGCGCCGAAATACGTCGGCTCGCCCATATATCCCGCGTCCGGGCATCCCGCGTCCGGGATGATAACGCCAGCTGACCAGGTGGCAATGCAACATATGTCCCTTCCCCTTCCCCATATATCCCTTCCCCCCACCCCATGTACATATACATATCTCCTATACATATGTCATATAAGCATGCAGGAGAGCCCAAAGAAAATCATGTGTCCATCGGAGTGACGTAAGGTCGGTAACCTCCGATTATATTATGGAATAGCCATGGACGTCGTGTCCCACCTTGAAGGAACTAGTATTATAAGGCGAGACTACCAATGAAGAGTGTCATCATGAGAAAACATAAAACAGGATCATAAGGCATCGTTTCATATACTTGGAACCTTTAAAATAGTGAATATCCATAATAGAGTTGAGAAATCAAGAAATAACTTAACATTTTCATATTGTCATATTCATGGTAGGAACATATCGTCAACATATCTGTCATAGACATTTTCTCATATTTGACGTCAGCGTTGTCATTGTAATACATATCCATCATTTTTGTCATAAAAGCTTACAATACCATAAACCTTTATTTTGGAAAAATACGAACATTTTGGAAAACATTGACGGGTTATCGGAAAAATAATCATTGCCTTGGGACCATAGACTTCTAACCTTTAAAGACAAGGAAAATATGGAACATCTATAAACTCATAACGTTAGGAATCATGCCTTTGAAAGAAATGGACGAGCCTTAACATACATGTTCCACGTCCTATTAGCTACGCTTATGTGTCCGAGCTTGTAAGTCTACATTTAAGATAATTCGCACTAATGTTAGCCTTTTCATCGTACACTTGTACCATAATTCAAATTATATTATTTTATATTCTGCCGAAAATCGGGCAGCATCTCCCCTGTTTATATGCCTAGCCCAAATTTTTAATTCAGCAGCCAACAACAACAACAACAATACCAACATCAAATATAATGTTTCCAACTCCAAAATATCTCATAAAACAGCCCACACGCTGTTTTCCAACTTTCATAACTAATTAACTCAGTATACAATTATTTAATCGCGTATTCTTCGTAAATAAACTAGTATTAGCACAAATAGAAAGAGATTCATACCTTTCTCCCTTTAATATTTCTTAATCTCCACTTTTCCATGCTAAATTTAGGCCACCACACACTGTTATATGATTCTGCACCAATAATTATACACTACCCGGACTGGAATTGGGAAATTATACCTGGTTTTGGGCAAAATTTTGGTTGGGGAGTTTGGGAGAACTCTCCAGATTGTTGGAGAGTTTTGGGGTGTGTTTTTCGTGTGTTGATCTGAAAATGAGGGGGGTTTCCCCTTTTTATGATGTTTAGAAGCTGCCAGAAGCAGCTGGAAAAATGCTCTGCGCGTTCGCGCTGTCTTCTGGCGCGATCGCGTAGAGTTAAATAATTTCCTTCTGCGCGCTCGCGCCCCCTTTGGGCACGTTCGCGCAGGGTTAAAATTTCTGACTGGATGTTCGTTCAGTAAAACGGTCATAACTCTTGATCCCGTTATCGTATGAGGGCCCACGACCTATGGTTAGAAAACTCTTTCAATTATCTACAACTTTTATTTCTGGGGGTTTTCCCAAATTCCAAACTTATAATGCCGGTTTTGCCCTTTCAAGTCAGATCATCCGAAAACGTTTCCTTAAATCGTCCTTTTGGAGGGCTTATGCCCATTTTTGGCTTATGGGTCCTTCTTAGGACTTGCTCAACTTTCCATATACTACTCGTATGTATCTTCATATATCCTTTATAAAACTTTGACATGTGGGCCCCACTTAGCTTGCAGCAGCGAGGGCTTTTCGTCAATTAACATATGAACTAATTTACACCATATGGTCTCCAAATGTCATATATATGCCATTATTACCTTCTTATAACACAACCTTCATTCTGAAATTGATTTTCAGATTTTTGTTCAGCGCGTTCGCGCCACGTTAGGGGCGCGTTCGCGCTGTATTGGCCCTTTGGCCCATTCTAAGCCGTCTACAGTTTTTGGTAACGCAAAATTTTTCCGGGGTGTAACATTGACTTCGTTTCTTGTTTTGTTTCGGTGAGCTCTTCTTCGGTCTTGTCGGGGGTATAATAGTCCCCTAGTGTTTGTTCGAGAAGTATGAACGGGGAAACACTATTCAGTCCCCAGTACTTAACTAGTCTTCGAGCTTATGGGCCTTTCGCCTCGTCTTCTGAGGGTAACACGTTGTACTTGTTGCCTCGTTAAAAACCTTGCCAGAAAACCCACTTCGAGACAAAACAGGGAGAAGGAAAAGAGTGCAACACGTGTTTTCAGACCTAATCCCAACACCTTCGTAATTCGCCCTCCGGTACGACATTGTAAAAAAGATAGGTGTGAACTTTAGAATAATCAAAAGGGTTAACGGGTCATACCTTAGCAATAGTATTTCTTCAGGTGTGTCACGTTCCAGTTGTTGTGCAGCTATTTTCCATCTCCAATTTTCAACTGGTACGATCCTTTGCCAGTTATTCCGATTACCTTATATGGTCTTTCCCATTTTGGTCCCAACTTTCCATTATCGGGGCTCTTAGTATGCAGGGTAACCTTTCGAAGCACTAAATCCCCAACTTAGAAATGTCTAAGGTTCGTCCTTCGATTGTAGTATCTTCTCATTCGTTGCTTTTGAGCTGCTAAACGAACCAGCGCATTCTCGCGTAGTTCGTCCGTTAAGTCAAGCTTTACGGCCAGAGCCTCTTTGTTTGACTCGTTCGTGGCATACCGGAACCTTAGACTTGGCTCTGCAACTTCTACGGGGATTAAAGCCTCGACCTCGCAGACCAGGGAAAATGGCGTTTCTCCCCGATTTTGATGTTGTTCTGTAGGCCCATAATACCTCCGGTAGAACTTCCCTCCATTTGTGTTTTGATGTCTCTAACTGTTTCCTTAAATTTTGAATTATGGTCTTGTTCGTTGATTCTGCCTGTCCGTTTGCACTTGGGTGATACGGAGTTGACATAATCTTTTTGATCTTCAACCCTACAAGGAAATTATTAACTTTATTGCCAATGAATTGTCGACCGTTATCGCAGGTTATCTCCGCTGGGATGCCGAACCGACAAACGATGTGGTCCCATATGAAGTTAATAACCTTCTTCTCTCACACTTTCTCAAAATCCTGAGCTTCGACCCATTTTGAAAAGTAATCAGTCATAAATAAGATAAATCAAGCTTTACCTGGGGCCCATGGTAAAGGTCCGACAATAGCCATTCCCCATTTCATAAAAGGCCAAAGGGACAGGACCGGATGCAGTAACTCCACCGGTTGATGTATCATTGGAGCATGCTTTTGGCACCCATCACATCTACGGACAAAGCCTTTTGCGTCTTCTTCCATTTGGTTCCAGTAATACCCTGCTCTAATAATCTTCCGAACCAAGGCTTCGGCACTGGAGTGGTTACCGCAGGTTCCTTCGTAGACTTCTCTCATCACATAATCCGTTTCTCCAGGTCCTAAGCACTTAATCAAGGGTCCGTAGAAAGACCGGCGATATAATTGATCATCTATTAAGCAGAATCGGGTCGCTTTGGTTCGAAGAGACCTCGATTCTTTTGGGTTGTTTGGTAGTTTTCCATCACGCAAGTAGTAGATGTATTTGTTGCACCAATCCCATGTCAGACCCATTACATTTATCTCGGCTAGACCATTTTCCACTGCCGAGTTCATCAATTGGACGACCCTGCCATAATTGAATTCTTCAGCTTCAACCGATGAGCCTAAGTTGGCCAATGCATCTGCCTCGTTGTTCTGCTCCCTCGGTACATGTTGCATGGTCCATTCTTTAAACCGATGCAATACTATTTGAGCTTTTTCCAAGTATCTTTGCATTCGTTCATCCTTGACCTCGTAGACACCATTGACTTGATTCACGACTAGAAGAGAGTCGCACTTCGCTTCGACGACTTCAGCCCCTAAGCTCCGAGCCAATTCTAGGCCTGCAATCATAGCCTTATACTCGGCTTCATTGTTAGTTAATTTCACGGTTCTGATTGATTGTCTAATAACGTCACATGCGGGGGCCTTAAGAACAATGCCCAGCCCGATCCCTTTTAGGTTCGATGCCCCATCCGTATATAGGGTCAAAATACCTGAAGCCTTTTCTGAAGTTAACAAGAGCTGTTTCTCCACCTCGGGAATCATGGCAGGGGTAAAATTCGCTACAAAATCAGCTAAGATTTGAGATTTAATAGCCGTTCTAGGCTTATACTCGATATCATAACCCTTAATTTCTACGGCCTATTTGGTCAATCTACCCGATAGTTCCGATTTGTGCATGACATTTTTTAACGGGTAAGTAGTTACTACACATATGGGGTGACACTGAAAATAAGGTTTTAGCTTTCTTGAAGCACTTAGTAGTGCCAAAGCTAATTTTTTGAGGTGCGGATAACGGGTCTCCGCATCTCCTAATGTTCTACTCACATAATAGATTGGAAATTGCGTACCTCCTTCTTCTCTGACCAAGACGCCGCTTACCGTCACCTCGAATACCGATAGATATAGAAACAATTGCTCATCTGTCTTCGGTGTGTGCAGCAAGGGCGGGCTCGACAAGTACCGTTTCAATTCTTGCAAGGATTTTTGACGTTCCGGTGTCCAAATGAAGTCATTCTTTTTCCTCATCAGAGAGAAGAAACGGTGACTTTTATCGGATGACCTCTAGATGAATCGACTCAGAGCCGCTATCCTTCTGGTCAGCCTTTGCACTGCCTTCACATTTTTCACCACTTCAATATCATCAATAACTTTGATTTTGTTCGGGTTAATTTCAATCCTCCGGTTTGATACCATAAAGCCCAAAAATTTGCCAGATCGGACCTCGAAGGCACACTTCTCTGGGTTCAGCTTCATGTTGTATTTGCGAAATACATCGAAGGTATCCTGCAAATGTTTTAAATAGTCCTCTGTTTCTAAGGACTTGACTAACATATCATCAATGTAAACCTCCATTGTTTTACCTATCTGTTCTTCGAACATTCGATTAACTAGGCGTTGGTAAGTTGCTCCGACATTTTTTAATCCGAATGGAATGACATTGTAACAATATGTCCCATATCGGGTAATAAAAGAAGTTTTCTCTTGATCCTCTGGGTGCATCTGGATCTGGTTGTACCCGGAGTAGGCATCGAGGAAACTTAACATCTCATGCCCGGCCGTCGCATCAATCATTCGATCGATGTGAGGCATAGGGAACGAATCCTTTAGGCATGCTTTGTTTAGATTTTTATAATCAACGCACATTCTAAATTTGTTACCTTTCTTCGGTACCACGACGACATTAGCTAGCCAGTCCGGGTATTTTACCTCCCGGATTGAACCTATTTTCAAGAGATTTGTTACCTCATATTTGACGAAGGCATGTTTTGACTCGGCCATCGGTCTTCTTTTCTGCTTGACCGGAGTGTATTTTCTATCGAGGCTGAGCTTATGCGTTGTCACCTCCGGTGGCACACCTGTCATGTCTATATGGGACCATGCAAAACAGTCGGCATTAGCTTGAAGAAATTTAATTAACTTGTTGCTGAGCTCCGAGGTTAACCCCGTGCCCAGGTATACCTTTCTATCCGGTAAATACACAAACAAGATGATCTGCTCCAGCTCCTCCCGGTCAGATTTGGTTGCATCCGAATCATCCGGTAATATTAATGATCTGGGCACATCGAAATTATCTTCTTCGCAATTCGGGCTCGTCTCCTTCTGTTCTTCATTCGAGCCCGCATTCTTAAATTGCAATTTGGTGTCCTTGCCTTTGATTGACTCATCAACCTTTTGAATCGGTTTC
The DNA here is from genome assembly GCF_019175385.1 of Lycium barbarum. Taxonomy (NCBI): domain Eukaryota; kingdom Viridiplantae; phylum Streptophyta; class Magnoliopsida; order Solanales; family Solanaceae; genus Lycium; species Lycium barbarum. The sequence continues at coordinate 15,148,194 of NC_083342.1, forward strand.
TTCAGAATGAGAGGGGCTTCCTCGATCGCTAACACTTCCCTTGCTGCGGGTTGTTCACCACGAACAGTTTTTATCCCCTCCAGAGTTTGAAACTTCAACATCTGATGTAATATCGACGGCACCTCCCTTATGCTATGAATCCATGGTATGCCGAGTAAAGCATAATACTTCATCTCCCCCTCGATGACATAAAACACGGTCTGCTGAATGGTCCCGTCGATGTTGGCCGGCAAAGAAATTTCTCCCTTTGTAGATTCGCTTGCTATATTGAATCCGCTGAGCACACGAGCTACCGAGATGATTTGATCCAGCAACTTCAGTTTTTCTACCACTCTCCATCTGATAATGTTGGCTGAATTACCTCGGTCAATCAAAATACATTTAACTTGAGATTTAAAGATAAGAATAGAGATTACCAACACATCGTTGTGCGGCTGCATGATGCCTTCTGCATCCTCATCATTGAAGGAAATAGTCCCTTTGGGCATATAATCCCTGGCTTGTTTTTCTCGTGCAATCGACTCTTGTGTAATCAAAACCTTTGTTCTTTTCATCATCGGCCCTTGAAAGGTATATGTTCCTCCGATTATCATATTGTTCACATGTTATGGTTCCACGAGCTCGGTCTTTTTGTGATTTTCCCTTCCTTTATAGTGGCTTTTGGCTCGCTCACTCAGGGATTCTCGAAGGTGATCGTTTTTCGACAACCGAGCCACCTCTTCCCTTAATTGGCGACAGTCCTCGGTTCTATGACCGTGAGTCTCATGATATTCACACATCACGCTCGGATCCTTTTGAGCCGGATCGGATCTCAACGGTCTTGGCCATTTGGCTTCCGTGATACGACCGATAGCCGAGACAAGGTATGATGTATTGATGTTGAAGTTGTACTCTGATAACCTCGGTATGTATCCAATTCTGGCTGAACTACCGGCATCGCTTCTAAACAACAACCCTCGGCTGTTTGACCCACGATCAGCTCGCTTATCGCCTTTACTCGAGAAATGGCTGGGGCCGCTTCTTCCTTTATCCGACTTAAAGTTGGATTTCTCTGGTTGAGAATATGGTCGGTACCTTTCCCTCGATGGCCGTGTCTCCGGTTCATAATTTCTCCTCGACCTTTCATAGTTCCTACTTCTATTTACTGGACCCGGGGGGAGTTCAAGTTGGTCATCCTCTACGCGAATCTTCGACTCGTACCTATTATGGACATCTGCCCAAGTCACTACCTCATATTCCAACAGGTTCTCCTTTAATTTGAATGAGGCAGTTGAGCTTCGGAGATTGAGCCCCTTGGTGAAAAGCTTGTGCCGCCCATTCTTCCAGGATCGGGGGAAGTTCCATCCGTTCCCTTTGGAACTAATTCACGAATTCACGTAGCAACTCATTATCTCTTTGGGTGATTCTAAAAATATCCGCCTTTCTGGCCAGTACCTTCTTGGCCCCGGCATGGGCTTTGATAAACGCATCTGCGAGCATCTGGAAGGAAGTGATGGAATGCTCGGGCAGATAGTCGTACCAAGTCAATTTCCCTTTGGACAATGTTTCACCAAACTTCTTCAGCAATACTGGCTCTATTTCATCCTCCTCGACATCGTTGACTTTTATGGCACAAATGTACGAGGTCACGTGCTCCTGTGGGTCTGTTGTCCCATCATACTTTGAAATATCCGGCATCTTAAACCTCTTCGGGATCAACTTTGGGGCCGCACTCAGAGGGAAAGGCCTTTGAATGTATCTCTTCGAATCCGGTCCCTTCAAGATCGGGGGTGCTCCTGAGATCTGATCCATCGAGAGTTATATGTTTCCACCCTTTTCTCCGTTGAATCAACCCGTTTTGCCAAAGTTTCGAGCATCTTCAAAACCTCGATAGACGAACCGGCTCCGGACCCATTGCTCTAGACTATCCGTGCTTCCTCTCGCCTTGGTTCAGTAACCCCTTTTAGCTTTGTCAAAGCTACTTTGTCGTCTTTGCTCTGAAGCTGTGCTATAGCAACCCCTTGTTCGGCTATAGCAGTTCCTTGTTCCTGCAGAATTTCAAATATTAAACGTAAGTTAATCTGATCCGGTATATTCGGTGTTTTCTGGGCTTGATCCCGAGGCAAAGTAATTGAGTTATGGCTATTCAAAGGATCTGTGGCCGGAAGGGTGGCATTCTCCTGATTGACGGTATTCTGTCGGTTGAGGCCTTCTCTTGAGTTGACAACATTAGGGTCGGCTGGATCCGCAGGCGGGTTCCGTAACCCACTGTTATTTTCGTTTTCAGCAACTATCTCGTTGTTGTTCACATGCTCGGAATGACCGCTGCTTGCCATTTCGAACGTAATATTTTCTACAAATCTGCAAACTTTCAAACAACAAGTGAAAAAAGAAATAGCAAAGATTAAACCACCACTATTATCCTAAGCCCCACGGTGGGCGCCAAACTGTTTACCCCCAAATAGTGGATAACAATTAAATTTGTAAGTGATGGATAGGTTATGTGGATAGATTTAGTTATAATATAAGGGGATAGTGAATAAGTAATGATAAATAGTAATGGAAACTAGAAAAGAAAGTTGACAATTGTTGTGAATTGGTCCGATCCAGAAGAAACTTATGTTATCCGAGCCAAAATACTTGAGGAAATATTTATGCCACTTTTCTGATTACAATTTGTTGAATAGTAAAAGCTAACCTAAAAAAGGAAGGGATAACCCTCTATTTATAGGTAACAATAAATGGGCTCTAGTACAATGTAGAAAAAGTCTTTCTAGAAAAATCCTAAAATGGATAAGGCTTGTTCGTACGGTCTGACACCCGTACTGTTATCAGCGCAAGTGGCGGAATAGTTGGATGACGCGTGACTTGCTCCATAACTGATTATCCGGACCCATATTGAGCGTGCTCTTTAGGCTCGGATTTACTGTTTTCGGTAAAATACTCTCGGTGTTGAAGCAGAGTTGAACGTGCTCGTGACCCCTCGGCTCCATCCTTTACCCCGGTTCCTATCAGACACAATCCGGTTTTTACCGTATACATTTTTTTTTTTGATAGTAAACTGTGAATGCTACCGTATCAACCAAAGATTTACAACCCAAAGAGCACCTAGGACCACAACTACCTTCCTACAGCCTCCGAGTCTCTCACAGAAAACCAAACACAAACAAACTAGCTACAACTTGTAAGACTACATCTGCTAAACTATGTAAAGAAAACTAAGTACATAATCTTTGTATCAAGTGTTGAATCTTGTGAGCTCTCATCAGAGTTTGTAATATCTCTATCCTAATTTGGTTTCCATCTGTATCTGTGCTATGACAAAATTGGTCTTTACACTTATGCTTCTCGACAGCTTCCAATTTCTGGCTTTTCATGTATAGTACTTCTTCTATTCCAATTTGTGTGACACTTTTTGCTTCCCGAGATTTAAACTTCATGAACTTTGATCAACATTTTAAGATGTATTTTTTCACCAAATTGATATGCAAAAAGTTGCAACTTACAGTACTTTTCATTTAGTTTTCAAAAATATCAATTTTAATCTTAAAATATTAAGTTAATCTAATCCAATTTAGCTTCAAAGTTTAGTCAAACTGACTCTCGATTAGATCATTGCTCCCCAAATTGCTGCAACCAGCTCCTTCTTGATTTGCCTCCAATATCTTCTTCTCATCCATTGTATATTCTGTTTGACATCCTTCAGAGCAATTTGGATGCCTAGCCATGTAGAGAGCTTATTCCTAACCTCAGTGATCCATAAATATATGCAAGCAAATGCTTATGAGTCTCAGTAACATCTGCATCACATAAACAACAAGTACCATCATCCATCTGCAATCTCTGTCGTCTGACCTGATTAGAATTTAATTAATACAAAGAAAAAAAAAATCTCTTAAAGTTTTCCCCTTTTTTTGGGTATAATTAAAGTTTTCTCTTTTGCTTGTAACATAATGAAAATATTGATAGTAGTTTTTGTACTAATGCATGATTAAAATTTCTATCATCTTATTAACTTGTCATGAAATGATCAAAAAAGTCGGAACGCCTTGCAACAGGTTTTACTTGCAAAAACTATATTTCAACCGAACACCAAGAAAGACAATTTTAAAATAAAAAATCTACTTTGAGTTTTGAAATTTTCAAATTTTGTAAAATTTGAGGGAAAAAAAATTGAATTTTGTTTGTCAGTCTCTTCTGCAAAGTTCTTTAAGCAAACAATTAGAATTGAAAAGTATGAGAGCATATAATTAGGTCATTTTGGAATCAAATTATCAAACGTGTACAAATTAAATTAATCCTATAAACCTTAGTTGACATTGACAATAATGTGTCGGCCAACAAAACTGAGTAGATCCTTAATTCCACATATTATTATGTTTTAGGTATTTTTATATGATGGGGATGTGTCGATGTGATGGAGATTTGTTAATTAACTATGTTGTGAAACAAATCTACAAGTGGTGGAGTATCTATTTGTGTTATTTATAAAGTCTTGATGTAAAATAGTGGAAGTAAATTCTTACGATATTAAAAGAAGTTGATTACTCAAATAGTTACTCACTAAGAGTCAATTTTAATAGTAATTATTTGTTAAAATTAACTCACTTTTCTGTAGACATTATATACCAAAAATCTTTCTGATAAATTGTTGAATTTTCGATTACTCAACTTCTGATTTGACATTTTAAAGCAATCCACAAAGACTTAAATAATTTGTACCAAAGAAAACAAGGACTTAATAGTTCTATAAAGAAAAAAAAAACTTGATTTACTCCAAACCTGCTAACGTTAATGTTAGTACTCTTTAAGAGTTTATGGAGATGAGGGTGCATGATATATTGATCATTGTGATCGGATTAAATTTTATTTTTAGCATTGAGATTAATTAAATCCTCGTCGACTATTATAAATGCCTAATCCTGAGTTGGGCGGCAAAAAAATCTCAAATCCAATCTTAAATTGGTTTCCACATTTGTAATTGAAATTACTAAACATATTTTCGAAACAACAAAAAAGTGTCATTTGATCATTGTGACTTTCTAGCGTACGCATTTTGACCCCTAATCTTACTCGAGAATTTCTGAACCAAGTATCCAAAAAGCTTGTTTGGTTGTTCTTCAATAGTGAATAATATTTAAATTTTGTTTTTCTTTTGCTTATTTATTTTTGATAGTTTTCATAGCTTAGTATTTTGAGAGGAGGTTCATTTTTCGTGTTGCACAACTTTTTTTTCCGATTTAATCATCCGACATTCAAAGCTCACAAGCCCGACTAATTTGAGTTTGTACAGGATATATGCCATTTAGTGCGTTACAATGCTTCGTACCAAAATAAAGTTATCTATTTTGAGAATTCTGATTAAGGATATAGAAGGAATCCAACCATCCTACCACATCTCTCGATAACATGCTACTCAATAATTATAATTTGAACTTCTTTTTGGTTTCATTTTTTGCTCCAAATCATGTGAACTTATGACTTTTTAGGGAAGCAAGGAACTTGAGGTTCTTAAGCTTGTCGTTTGCAAAAGGAATAACCTTAAGCAAGAAGCAATGTCTTTGAGTACCAAATTTACTAATTTTTTAATTTCATTATTGTATTTGGTTCTTTTTATTTTCTTTTTTTGCAACTCTTGAGTACTCTATATGTATTTGCTAGCTGTAGCCTGTAAGAACACTTCTTGCCAAGAAATTTCATAGTACAGTTGGTGAATTATTTTTCTGAATATTTTTATGGCCTATATAAGCAGTTAATTTCCAAATACGTTTAATAAAAAAGGGTTTGGCAACGTACTTAATGAAACAGCCAAATTGTTTGCATCACGGCAATTTTGATGTGGACAACTAACGAACTATATTCAGAATTCTAAATTATAAAAGCATCTTGCAGAGAGCATTTAATTTCCTTCTACTTTAATCTATTTTGAATTATTAAAAAGGATGTAAATATAGACGTTAAATGGTGAAAATTGTTGGTAATAAGTAATGATATCTTGGATTGTGAAAAGCAGAATTACATCTTCACTAGATGATGCTTGCTTATCTGCTTGCTTATCTTAAGTTACTTTTAATGATATGATGAGTGATTTAAGCCACTATGCGCTCCTTGAAAATTGAGATCTTAGTAGTTATAGTTTAATGATTATGAAAATTGCAGCTAAACAAATAATTATGAAATCTCATTATAATAAAAATTGCACGGAGCAAAAACAAAAGGAAAAGGATTGCTTAATCAAAGTTTGGTGCTTATTGTATGAGACAACTACGCATATATCATATACTATATGATGTTCTATGTTATTAAATGATGCTTTGAACTAGCAATTGAAGTTGTCTCGTTTCATGTAGCTATACGTACGATATAAGAGGGGTATATTGGGTCGGTACTATTTTAATTTCTTTTTACAAAAGTACTGCCAAATCTACAATATTTAGATGATGAACAGACTCTCAATGTGTTTCTGCCTAGTTATTGTAAGTAGAAATGATATGGAAATAGTGAACAAAAAAAATTATGTGAAAAATCACCTAGGCTCAAAAGTGTAAAAAATCACGACCTACACTTGAAAGATTTAACTCAAAACACACTTCACTAAATTAAATAACGAGTCAATGTGCATATTACAACACAATAACCTAAGAGGTTAATTCTAGTACCTTGCTACAACAATCAATCGACTGTTGCAAGCACTTTCAAATTAACTCTAACTAGGGGTGTGTTCGGTATGGAGGAAAACATTTTCCTCCAATTTTCTCATGTTCGTTTGATAAAAAAATTTTAAATTTTTTTTTTTTTTGGAAAACATTTTCCTCAAAATTAGGGAAAATGACTTCTCTAATAAAAGTAGGGAAAAGAAGTTCACAAGTTCATTCCACCAACCATTCCACCCTCACTCACCACCCCACCCCATCCCATCCCCGCCCAAAAATATTTTTTTTTTGGAAAAAAAGTTTTGACATTATCTTTGGTTTTTTGCACCCCCACCCAAACCCTCACCCTCACCCCTCCCTCCCCCACAAAAACATATTTTTTTTGAAACAAAAGTTTTGACTTTTTGTTTTGCACCCCCACCCCACCCCGCACCCTACCCCCTTCCCCACCCCCACCCCAGCACCTCTTACCCCTCCCCCCAGCAAAAAAATTAATATTTTTGAAAAATAAGTTTTGACATTTTTTTTTTGTTTTTTGCACCCCCAACCCCCACCCTACCCCTCCCCTCCAAAAAAAAAATGAATTTTTTTTTTTGACATTTGTTTTGGTTTTTTGCACCCCACCCACCCCATCCCCCGCCCCCCTCCAAATTTTTTTTTAAAAAAGTTGACAATTATAAAAATTGAATGTTTGCGTGGTTAAAAATTAAAACTTTTGGAGGGGGTGATGGGGTATTGGGTGCGGGAGCGTGGGGGTGGGTGGTGAAAAGATTTTTTTTTTTGGGGTAGGGGGGTGTCTAGGGGTGTAGAAACCCACAAAAGACAATAAAAAACTTCAAAAAAAAATGTTGGGGGTTAGGGGGGGGGGGTGTTGATGTGGTATGGGTTCCACGCAAGGGGGGAGGGGGTGATGGGGATGTGGTCGTGTAGAAAATTCAGAAAAAAAAAATTAAAAACTTCAAAAAAAATGTTGTGGGGGAGTGGGTGGGGGGGGAGGGGTAGGGTGCGGGGGGAGGGGTGGTGTATGGGTTACGGGAGTGGTTGGGGGTGGGGGTGCAAAAAACAAAAAAAAATGAAGGGGGTGGGGGCGTAGGGGGTGGGTGGGTGGGAGTTGGGGGTATGGGGTTGGGTTGGAGTTGGTGAGGGTTGGGGGTGGGGGTACAAAAAACGAAAAACAAAAAATCAAAAGAATTTTTCTTTTTTGGAGGGGAGGGGGGGTGGGAGCATAGGGGTATGGGATTGGGTTGGAGTTGGTGAGACTTGAATGAGTATTTTCCGGAAAACATTTTCTATCAACCAAACGAACATGAGAAAATAAGTAAGAAATTCACTTATTTTTCACTACCCAAACGAAACATTTTCCCCCGTACTGAACACATCCTAGAAGCCAATTATTTCACAAAGAATACTAACTTACAATTTGCTACTAGACTAAGCAGAATACAATTACTACTCAATTGGCTTTAATAATACAAGAAACTAGGCTAGACATACCGCATTCGTGTTTTAGTTTGATAGCTTGATCAGAATCATATATCCAACTTGTTTCTCTGCACGTTTTTTGCTTCACCCTTTCACGAATATAGATTGGTCATTAGTTCTCACTATGCGTTGTAGAAACTCCTGAAGTGTGTAACCTGCCTCAATAAAACATCAAGCATTTATTGATTGGTTAAGTTAGTAGCATAAACAACGGACGCCACTAAATAATCACTATTTTTCCACTGAAAAATTTTCAGTGTCTATTTTTCACTGAATATCGACTTAAATTATAGAATTTTCACACAAAAAAATTATGAAGTTTCCTAGCGTTTCAATGAGAATCTGTTTCCCACCATGCGTTTTTTCAATGAAATTATTCGGTAGGAATAAGGTGAAAAAATTAAATTTTATAGCACAAATTCCCCACTGAATATGGATGGGAAAACTTGTTTCTAATAGTGCCAAATCATACAAGGAAAATATCTTTTCCTTGGAGATATTCAATCCCGTTAATATTCACCAAGTATTTCCTCACGACATTATTAAATTGAGTCGAATAAAAATCAAACTCTTCAATATGGAAATTAAATTATCAATTATCATAACGAATCACGAGTTATGAGGACCTTTTCATGCAAGTCAGACGTGTTGGCAACAAGTCCCAATCAAATTAAGACTTCCAGTTAATATGATGCTGAACTCCTACCCAGTTCTCCACATTAAGTTTAAGTTGTTCAAGATCGAAATGTATTCGATAACCCCATTCACATACTAGGTTTATTGGTTTATTAATATTGAGTATTATGAGATTAATTAACGGTTGGGAAAAACAGTTTGAAACTTTATAGATTGAAGGCTTAACGGTACAGGGCTTGGTTTACTCATTTCAATGGCGAAGCCAGAAATCTGACTAAGGGTGTTCAAACTATAAAGTAAATAAATTTTTTCAATGAGTGGGTGCATCAAATTTTTTAAATCAAAATAAATAATATTTAGTTTTCTCATTCCCTTCGTAATTTGTCCTGAGAGCATTATTAGATCACTAAGACTTGAAGAGCATTATCTGAGAAGAGCGAATTAGATAATCATATTTTGACGCCGTCCGACAAGTTTTAGACGATGAAGGTTTAAACAAAATTTCTTGAGTAATTAAAAATCAAGCCAAATGTACTTTATTTTTAAATAAAATTAATAAACTTATTTTGGTTCACATGGTGTGAAAGGCATCAATAAATTTAAATACAATGTTTTCGCAAAATATAATCAAGCACTTTCAGGTATATATATTAGTACTATATTAATGAAATCACAAATACAATTATTTTTATTAGATTTAAAGTTTATATTGAGCTGTAACTTTAATTATCAAATTTTCTCATCCGAAAAAAATAATTAACCTCTTTGATTTATTATTATTTTTTAATTAAGACAAACATTTAGAAAGAATAATTAAAACAATAGAAAGTAAAAGAGGTGGGACCTATTGGCAACATAAGTTTGCCTTTGAGTTGACAAAATACTATTCCAAATAGGAGATTTTACATAATGGACTACATTTTGGGGTTTAAAAATTGCCATAGCTAGTAGCTACATTTTTAATATTTACATGGCATAGCTATTTTTTTTTTCCGCTGCATTCATTTTTTTCCCCGATGTATTCATGAATATAACGGTTTTTTTTCTTTTTACATTGTATTCATGAAAATGACCATCTGTATTCATAAACGGGCTCGTTGTATTCATGAATACAACGAGTAAAACTGAATACATAAAAACATAGATACTCCAAAAATTAACATTACAAAATATGAATACAATCTAAAATATTAACAAAAAAAACTCAAAAAAGTAAATTCAATCGTCTTATTCATGAATACAACAACACCAACCATTAGTTCCAACCAGATCTGCCGAAAATTTCCCAACAGACGCTTATGCTAACAAATAGACCCTAAAAAAAAAATGAATACAATCGAATAATTTAACAAAAAAAGCTCAAAAAGTGAATACAATTGTCGTATTCGTGAATACAATAACTTCCGGCCAAATCTAACTGTTTTCGTCCAGATCTGACACTGACGCCACCAGATCTACGTTTACATCGCCATCGCCAACAATCGTCGTTGTTATCCTTCATCTTCATCATCACCAACAACTCCGCCGTTAAAACGAAATCGAAGCTTGTTCAAGAACCCTAACAATGTCAGAAACATTTTTTGTTAAAATAAAAAAAAAAATGGAAGAAGATATTCAACAAAATACACATAAAAAACAACTAAAAAATGAAAGAATTGTTGTGTGTGTTTTTAGAGAGAGAAAGAAAGTGGAAATTTTAGAGAAAGAAGATAGTTGAAGAAGAAGAAGAAGGGACATTTCCTATGCTTTTTTCTTTCTTCCCTTTTTTCTTTTTTACTTTATCTTATTTTAATAGTTATTGAAACTATAGCTATTAAATATAATTAGATAGCAGTAGTTAGTTACGTCCCGTAATTATCCCTTCCAAATAACATGTTGCACCCTTGTTTGGCCCAGTGCTTGTGAGAGTTTTTAATTTTAAAAAGCTAAACAATTGTTGCAGCTAGGAATGAACCCGCAACACAATACTAACTTTGAACACCTTTAACCAAGTTGTTCAGGGGTGTTCATTGTGAAATATATAACCCACAATTACAAAATTTTACTTATGTATCCAATAAAATTTTCCGGTGAAGGGTATTCGGATGATCACCCTTGATATAGGGTGGCTCCGCCCCTGACTCATTTCCTTATCGGTTTAGTCGTTTCACGTTAAGAATAATTAAATTTATGGGTATACCCATTTATATATGAAGTGCTTTAGGAAAATACACTACTGTAAACGTTTGCTGTACTTTCAAGTGTTCTCCCATTTCGTTTATTTTGTAAAAGTTAAGTATCATGAAATGAAAGCACCGTATATCCATTTTGTATAAGAATATATTTTGTATAAGCGTATATCCAGTTTGGATAAGTGCATTACCTGTAGACCATGAAATGGAAGCACTACACTTTTTTCTAATTTTCAAATACTCATCTATGTACAATAAACTTTTGAGCTATATATAAGCTACTGCACTTTTGAGACAAAAAATTGATTACAGTTTTTAACGTTTGGTATTAATTGATAAACCAATCTATAACCGACTGATAATCGCTAAACTCACATCCAACCTAGCGATATTTTATTGATTAGGTTAGTGAATTAGTTTATTTAAAATCCGTTGATTCAAACAACCGTTAAGTATAGATATTCAATCGAACCGCCCGATAATCACTCCTACTCCACATTTTCCTTCCTGACATACTTCTCACAAGCTCATTTTTTTTATTAATAATCAAAGCGCACATAATTCGACAATTCTCCCTTTTTTTGTTGATGACGAATGTGCTTGTGCTATCTAGAACTTCAGATTTCCAATTTAATTTTTGAGAAAACACACAAAACAAAAATAATTGGTTAACTTTATAAGCTCGTTAACCTTAACAGTTGAAGCACATTTCCTTATCTTCCTCCTTTAGATATTTTCTAAAAGCTACCAAGGTTATTATTCTTTTCCTTGTTTCATGCTCCATAACATGTATCTATTAATAACATTTCTAAGATAAAAACAATACGTATTATTCTGGCTCCCAACAACAATAAATCTCAACCAAGTTGTCATTCGATTCCCTAAGGATTGAATCTAGTTTCGAATTTTTCATAGTATTTTTTATCGGTATTCAATCACGTAATTATCAAAGAAAAACGATGGCAACATTACCGATTTTTATTCAACATAGTCGACACTATTGACGACAATTAGTTATCCACCATTGATTCACAATGACATGAATTTGATTGTATACCTCGAGTTGACGAAGAACAAATAGGATTTTAACGTGTATCCTTTGTGTATAAAGTGAAGGAGAATGATATAAATAGCATAGGCTTAACTTTGAAAGATGAGCATTCATCTGGTGTAAGCAAATTGCTAATGTACATGATAAAAATGACGATAATATTGTCTCGTTATATATTTGGTATGTATGTCATGTCGATCACACAACTATTTTCTTAGGTATACCATGATACACACACACACACACACAAGAGATACAATGATATACGTGACAATATACATAATTATATAAGTGGGTATATGTTGGTATACAACTTATACACTGATATACAAGTGAATATACACTCAAATCGTCGGAGCTTTTGGTGTATTCTACTTGAAATTAATTCATTCAAACCACCTCTAAAATTCTCCAAATCATCCCAAATTTGATATATAAACTGCCAAATATATTTCTAATTGTTCGCCAAAACATCCACTCAAAATCAAATTCAATTCCGACAATTAGATTCCTTTAATTGAAGCTTCCTTAATGAATTTCAATCAATCTCCAAATTTCAGAGCCATTATTACCATGGATAGAAGAAATTTTAACAACCTTTTTTTTTTGTTTTGTTTTAAATGAAAGCTTCCTCGCCATCAAACTTCCCCAAAAATATATCAAAATCACTGAAAACTAGGGTTTGGGTCCCCGATCACTGTTAAAAAAATCTCAATTTTTAAGCATGCATAACCTATGGATACAGAGACAATGCTAATGAAAATTAGTGGATATGCATTAAGAGATTGTCAGTTATGATTTGAGGGATTTTGGGAAATGAATTAAAGTAGCTTTAAAATTTCTGAAGCTATTTTAACAGGCACTTTCTCGATTATGTGATACAAAATGTAATAGCCATTTTGATATACAATGCCAAATATACAAACTATGATTGTTCTATTCAATAGGTCTCTTAGATGATAGACGCGCTAATTTCTCTATTTTATACTATCATCATTGAATTGTATTTATGACATAAGTTCATTTCTAGTTTTCCAGGTTATTAAACATAAGAAGTTACCTATAATTTTTTTATATTTACATTAATTGTGTATGTTTTTTTTTATACGGCAAGTTGGCAGACTTGACCTCATTGCTTTCTTTGTGTCATTTCAGTGTATGGGATTTGGAATTAGTTAGGGGTCATTTGATTGGTGAAAAAGTTATATTGGGGTTATAATTTCAGGTTGTAATACTGATGATATTATGATACGACATTATAATTTTAAGCCCACAAAAAATTTATTTAATTTGAGGAGCAACAATTGAAGACCAACACAAAATAGGAAAAAGTGCAAATGAGAAATGACCCCATATATCTACCAGCACCACAGCTCCAAATGGGCCTCATATCATTTGGGGCCACGTATAGGGAAAAAGGTATCCCTGCAATAGTTGATTTGATAGGGGCAATTTGCAGGAACGTCCTCACTGCTGGTGGTCTTTAATTTTTGTCCCTCATATTGGCGGTCTTTAATATTGTCTTTAATATTGTCTTCGCTTAATACCCTAATTCTGAATTAGAACTTAGGCTCAATAAAAAAATAAAATCTCAACTTATGCTTTAAGGTAGAGGTTTGACTCAGATAAATTTTTACTCAAAATTAAGCTTTAAGGCAAATCTCTTTCTTAAGTTAGGCCTTAAGAAAGAGGTTTACAAAATTCCAGCAAAGTAATTTTCTTTTTTTTGGGCCTTAAGACAGAGTTTGAAATCCCCCAAAGTTATGCCTTAAGAAAGAGGTTTACAAAATTCCAGCAAAGTAATTTTTTTTTTTTGCCTTAAGATAGAGTTTGAAATCCAACTTATACCTTGCGAATTTTTTTTAAAATTTTTGTCTGAGCGGAATTCGAATTCCAACTTACCTTGAGAAATTACAGACCAGTCCTTTTGAAGGACATTTCGCACAAAAAGAAGATTTGGTATGAACTTTGACATTATATTTCAAGTTCGAAAGCCGAATTTTGTGGACCATTTACAGTCTGCACGTCCTTTTCTTGGTGGTCAAAAGCCACAATCTAAAAAGGACAAAACAGCGACAGAAAGAAATATTTTTTTAAAAAAAATTAAAGGCCACTAGGATTTTCAACCCCTAGTGGCTATTTTATTAATAATCAAGTAAATAAAACAAAAGCTAAGTACTGTACAGCAAAAACAAACGAAAAAAGAAGTCTTGAGCTAAGAAAGAAATGAAATGGCCAAATGAGCAGATCGGAGTGGCCCTTAGTTGCCCGTGTTAATGCTTTTGCCAGAGCTTCCACATCTGATCCTCTAGTTGATTCCGACGTATTTGAGCAAGGATCTAAGGCTTGTTGCATTTTTTTCCCCTTGTTTTGAAGATGAAACCCTTCATTCCTCTTCTTCCATGTCTGATGAGATTCACCATGTATATCTTTCTGATTTAGTGTTGCTGGGCCAGATCTTGTTCTGTCTTTGCAATTTTCGCCCATCTCCATAGTTATTGAATTTATATGATTACTTTTTGGAGTTTATTCCCGTTTTGCCCCTTATGTTTCTGATTGATTTTGCCTGTGCTGTCTCATTGTGGGTATAAAACACTGCTCTTCCTTGATGATTTTGCCTTCACTGTTTTGTTGTGTTTATAGAACACTGCCTTTCCTCTTGTTGTTTCCCTTGGTTGTCTTGTTTTTTTTTTTTTTTTTTTTTTTTTTTTTCTGTTGTTAATGCCCTTTTCCATTGATGTGTGATTTGCTCTCCTCACCTGGTGTATTTTCACTATCTTTCTATCCAACGGAATGAGCATCCAAGGATGCTAATACCACACATTGGATAGTCCATAGTGAAAACACCATGTATGCTAAACCTGCAAAACAAATAGCTATGTTAGTGTAAAAAATTCCGCATTCTCTCCTTCCATGGAATTTGAGAAATTAGAACTCTATTATGTCTCCTTGTCCATCTCATTTTTCCTTTCTCCTGTAACATTTCCTCTTCTATCCTGGAAATCATCATTTACAACTCCTAATTCTCAGATAAGGGATTCTACTCTTGTCACTATTGATCAGTTTCCTTCCCCAAATCTCTACGTCCAGGAAGTTAGTACCTATAACATCCCCTTTATCAAAGGCTACATTAGCAAGGAAATCTGCAAGTTTATTTCCTTCCCTGAATATATGATTAATCAGAATTGTTCTTTCCCCCATAATTCTCCAGATTTCCTCCAATATGTTAATGATATGCCAAGGACAGTTCCACCTCTTCTCAATTACATTCTTCAATAACATAGAATCTGTTTCCACCACCATTTGGAGAATATTCATTCTGTTCATGTACCTTAGAGCCTGTAGAATAGCTTCAACTTCAGCATGAGTATTAGAAAAATGGCCATCCTTCATTTCCTTTGCTTGAGCATATATCAAATCTCCATCTGAATTTCTAACACAAAAGCTCCAAGAACTTCTTCCAGGATTTCCCCTAGATGCCCCATCAATGTTACATTTTATCCAACCATTATCTGGAGGTTTCCAACACACTTGGATTACCTTCAGTTTAGGTGAATAAGCATGTAATGCCTTGATAAAATCCATCCAACTGTAAGGTGCATATCTAAAATTCTTTCTGCTTGCCTTCATGAATAAATCTACAGTATGCAATATTTGATACTTTAATTTATTAACAGTCATCTTTCCTCCATGTAGAATAGCATTCCTCCTCTTCCATATTTCCCATACTATAATTGTTGGAATCACCTGATAAATTCTCCTGATGTGCTGATTAACTGTAGCTTCCCACCATAGATTTATTACCTGAGAAAGATGCATACCAGAAATGTTAAAACCAGCAGGACCACAAAAATATTTCCATATTGTTTGGGCCACATGAGAGTTTAAGAAAACATGTGATATGGTCTCTTCCTTAGGTATTTCATAGCAATTACATCTTGATGCAAATTGAAAACCCCACTTCTTCAGTGTCTCATCTAATGGCAGCTTGGATTTCCACATTCTCCACATGAAGAAACATATTTTAGTAGGCAAACCTTTAATCCATATGTATTCGTACACCTTGTTAACCTCTCTTCTTTGTCTCATTACCTGGTATGCTGAACTCACTGTGAAAATACCTCTAGAATCCAACTTCCAGTAAGCTTTATCTACAGTATCTTTTCCAGTAGGTGGCTGAACATGTTGTAAAATGTGGTTGGCCATCTCTTTAGGTACCAGTGCCCTTATCTGCTCCTCCTTCCATCTTCCTTCTTCCTGAACTTCATTCACTAGCACTACTGTGAGATCACATGGATGATTAGGTGGCAGATTATGACATAAAGATCCTTTTCCAGTCCAATTGTCTAACCAGAAGTAAGAGTTTCCTTGTTTTAATTGCCACCAGATGTCCTGATCAATTGTGTCTCTGCATTGCAACATTTTTTTCCATACATATGTTCCTCCTTTCCACTGTGTACTACAACATTGGCCTTCTTCAAGTATTTATTGCTCATATAGGTCCTCCATAAGGATTGTTTTGTTCTAAAGTTCCACCACAACTTAGAAAATAAGGCTTTGGACATATCCTGCAAAGATCTGAAACCCATTCCACTTTCTACCTTAGGCTGACATAAAGTTATCCAAGATACCCAATGCTTACTTGAGTTTCCAACTGAATTACTCCAGAAAAACTTAGCAAACATTCCATGAATTTGTGCAAACACTCCAGATGGTGGATCACATGCTGATAATAAATGGATAGGCATACTCTGTAGCACATGATTAATAAGAGTTGTTTTTCCTCCTATTGACAATAGTTTTCTAGTCCATAGGCCTAACCTATTATGTATCTTCTCAGTGATCTCCTTAAAGTGAGCAATTCTTTTCCTCCCATAGTAGATTGGTATACCAAGATATGTAAAAAGGAATTCCTTTCTAGGAATATGGGTACACTCTACTACACTATTTGCCAAAGTCTGAGAAACAGATTGGTAAAATGCACTCTTTTCTTTATTGATTTTCTGGCCACTGATCTTCTCGTATTCTGCCAATGTGTTCATTACAAGCTTCAAAGTATGTGGTTGTGCAGATGTGAAAATAATTGTGTCATCTGCATATGCCAAGTGATTAATATATGGACTCCATTTTGGCATGCCATAACCTACATATCCTTCTTTCTTGTGTAACTCATTCAATGCCCTGGTCATACACTCTGCTGCTATTATGAATAAAGTAGGTGATAGAGGATCACCTTGCTTTACTCCCTTAGTTGATTTAAAGAATCCCTGAGCCTGTCCATTGATTAAAATAGAGTACCAGTTGTTTGAAATGAGCCTGTATACCATATCAATCAAAAACTCTCCAAATCCCATCTTTCTCAGTACTTTTGTTAAGAATAGCCAAGAGACTCTATCATAAGCCTTTGCCATATCCAGTTTGATAACTGTGTTGGCTAGCTTGCCCCTTATTCTGATTTCATGGACTATTTCTTGAACAAGAAGTATATTTTTCACAATGCTTCTGCCTTTCACAAACCCAGTCTGCTGAGGAGATATAATAAGTGGCAGTAATTTCACTAGTCTCTCATTGATAATTCTGGAGAACACTTTACTAATAAAATTACTCAGACTTATCGGTCTAAGATCTGAACAAGTAACCACATCTTTATTCTTAGGTAATAATACAAGATTAGTGCATGTAATATACCTTGGAAGTTCATGTCCACAAAAAAAGGAATGTACCATGGTAATGATATCTTTTGCAATAATCTCCCAGGTTGCTTGGAAGAACTTCCCAGTATAACCATCTGGACCCCCTGCACTATTAACATTCAATCCAAAAATAGCATTCTTGATTTCATTCTCCTCTGGAAACTCATTTATCTCCTTATTCTGTTCTTCTGATATCAACTTTGGGATGTGCTTTAGCAACTCAAAATCTGTGGCTTCTGTTTCAGCAGTGAACTGAGACTGAAAAAATGTGATGGCCTCCTCCACAATATCCTCCTCTCTATCCAACCACACTCAATTTTGATTCTAGATTCTTGTCAATTGCAATTTCTCTCTTTTTCCTTGTACATGGGCATGGAAAATTTTTGTATTCCTGTCTCTATCTAAGAACCACTGCATTCCTGATTCTGCTTCCAGAATTTCTCCTCCACTGCATAGAAATTAATAAGCTCTGCTTGAACCTTTTGTAACCTCTCTCTGTTAGCACCAGAAGGATTTTTCTCAAATTCTTGTTCATGGATCTTAACAATTTCCTCCAAAGTATCTATCTGTTTGAAAATATTTCCATAGGTATCTCTACTCCATTTAGATAATACTTTGCTCAACTTCTTTAATCTGCTATGAAAAATATAAAATGGATCTGATCCATGTATTCCATTCCAATTATTTTTCACAACATCCAGAAAAGAGGGATGATCAATCCAGAAATTTAAGAATCTGAAAGATTTTCTAATTACCCTGCTATCAGCTTTACAAGTAATTAAAAGAGGTGAATGATCAGATCCTTGTTTGATAAGATGCTCCACTTCAAAATTAGGATATAGACTCTGCAGTCTCTGATTAGCTAAGCACCTATCCAACCTTTTGAAAATACATTGCCCATCCGCTTTACCATTCCACCAAGTGTACATGCTGCCCTTGAAACCCATATTTGTAAGTTGACATATGTTAATACACTGATTGAAATCTTCTACTTCCACAAATGGCACTTCCAAACCCCCATATTTCTCACTTTCATCAACTATCACATTAAAGTCTCCTCCACAAGCCAAGGTAAGTTAATACTACAAGAAATATGGTATAGATCATTCCACAATGCCATTCTAGTTTCTCTTTCTATGCTAGCATACACGATGGTGGTGATGATATCTTGACCCCCATCAAGATTTATCAATTTAATGGACAAAAGCTGATCTGTATCCAATTGAATCTCCACCTGGTATCCTTCCTGAACAAATAGCCAGATTTTTCCATTAATATTATGCAAAGCATTTTCCATTCCAACCCACAACTTGTACATCTCTATGTGTCTTTGATGCTGAAAAGGTTCCATTAATGCAATAAAATTGATTTTTTTTTGTTTGTTTAACATCACCACTCTTTCAAAAGCTTGTTGAGTGTTAACAGATCATATATTCCATATGAGAGCACTATTCATTGGGAACCTTTTGATTTAGAAGTTGTTTTCCTTGTTTGTACATCCCCACTGATTGCTGGTGGCACACTTTTCTCCCTGCCTTGCTTTTTGGTAGCCTCATTTTTGCCTTTGGCATAATGTCTTTGTTACACCTCGGAAAATTCCCCGTTGATGCATAATAAATAGACTAATGAAGAGCACGATAATACGGTAATTGAATAAGTAAGGAATGACATTTGATGACCTTAATTAAGGTCTCAAGGACATTCGGAGTAAGACAAGAAAGTTTGCCAAGAAAAGGCAGGGCATACGATAGGTATTGGAAAGGATTTACGAGTAACCAGTTAATGATGATTTAATAGTGCCTTGGAGAAGAATTTTAATGTCCCTTAGATCATTAATGAGGTGATAAACAAGTGTCAAGAAGGTTCCATAAAGATTGGAGATCAAACGAAGTGACAAGAACAAGATCGGAGAAAAGGTGGGTTCTACGGCCGATTATACGGTCCGTATAATGTACCGCAGAATCATCACAGTGAAGTCCCTCACTGATGGGATTATACGGTCACTTATACGGACCGTATAATGTGCCGTATAATGATCACAGAAGCGAGAAGTTGACGGGGTGATTTCACGGTCACTTATACGGACCGTATAATATGTCGTCAAATTGACACAGAAAAGGGTGGTCGCTGAATCAGTTTCAGGGTCACTTATACGGACCGTATAAGTGTCCGTATAATGATGTCGAGACAGATTTTAATTTATAAAAGAATATCCCAAGTTCATTAATTTCATTTCATTTTTCATTCTCCACAACTCAAGAATTCTCTAGAACCTTCCACACACTCCATATACAAGAACTCATGAGAAATTGATGATCAACTTCATCAAATCAACAAAACTAAGTGTGAGAAACACATCAAAGTTCATCCAAGTCAAGAAATTTCAATGGAAGTGAACTAGGGTTTTGGTGCAAGAGAGATATTTCAACTCAAGGCTTATTTCTACACCATCTAAGGTAAGTTTTATGGTATTTACATGTTATTTAAGGTGTTGAAAAGTTGAAACACTTGGATTGTGGAAGGGTATAGGAAATGGGTCATGAAAGTGGGAATAGTGTCATTTTTGAGTAGTAGCTTGGAATGAATCATGAATATTGATATGTTGAGATTGTAACTACGTTATGAATGATGTCAAGAGCAGGATAGAAACATTAGATGAGAATGAATGTAAAGTTGTGCTATGGTCATGATTATGGATGACCTTGAGAGAAAATTGTGGAGATTGGATAATGATGAATTTGATAAAAGTTATTGATGATGATATTATGAATGTTGTTATTGACGTTTGGGAGTTGATATATGATATGGAGAAAGTAGCATAAATAAAGGAGATGCTGCTCAAATTTCTCTAGCTTAGTCCAAACGCGCTTATGTTATTGATTATCTAATATGAATATGAACTTTCTTGAAGGTAGAAACGCGAGCAACGAAGAAGAACGATCAAACGATAGAATAGCTAAACGAAAGAGGTATGTAAGGCTAATCCTTTCCTTCTAAGGCATGAATCTTCCTTATTTTCCACAATCTTCCTAAATAACGGAAATTATGAGTCCATGACTATAAGAAGCCATCTACGCACATGATAAAGAAAGGAGATATGATACGAGCACGATAATGATGATGATAAATATAAGTATGAAGAATCGTAGAGTAATATAAGAGGTCCATGAAGCTAATGATCCTAAGTATAGTTTCATTAATGATTTTCCTTGTGTACACTCACCTTAAAATGCTAGTTCCTCCAAGGTGAGACATGATGATCATGATCACTCCATAACGTAGTCGGGGGGTTCACGACCTTATGTCACCTCGACATAGCCATGATTACCTCCAAGTTCTAATGTAGGATTAATGATGAATATATGATGATGTTAGGTTATGATAAGATTATGATATGCCTATGAGATGTGTAATATGATGAGTTTATGATTGATTGTATGACGATACGATTCTACCGTGCCTAGTTGGCCGGGCATGTCACCGCGAAGGCGGGCTGCATACGATTCCACCGTGCCTAAATGGCCAGGCATGTCACCGCTAAGGCGGGCTGCGATGTTTACACCGAGCCTAGAGGGCCGGGCATGATCACCACTAGTGGGCGGCATATGATGGTTACCCGGACGTGGGTTGACGATGATGATTTATGTGATACGATGATGTATGCGCTATGATGATACATGTACTTTAATTATAGATATGATATATGTATGAAATGTATCCACTTTTAAGAGTTACGCAGGTTGTATCTTCACCTTATGACTTATGATTTCTCTATCATGTTCATTTCATTCATGCCTTACATACTCAGTACAATGTTCCTACTGACGTCCGTTTTCTTTGGACGATGTGTTCATGCCCACAGGTAGACAGGGAGGTGATCCAGACTCGTAGAAGTTATCAGCAGATTTACAGGAGCACTCCATTACTCCGGAGGTGATATTTGGTTTATTCTTTTGTATATATATATGTATATATGTATTTTGGGCACGACGGGGTCTTGTCCTGTCCATATGTCTAGTACTCTAGTAGAGGCTCGTAGACACGCATGTGTGGGTAGTATGGTCTCACAATGTTACTATTATACCTATATTATTATTTTGATAGCCGAAGGGCTTATGTATATAAAAGTAATTATGTTTCCAAATGAAAAATAGTTTTCCTATGATTGAGTATAAATTAATGAATGTACGCTTAATGAGTATGATAAGTAATAAAATGAGTGGTGCTCGGTGGTTAGCCTCGGGTACCCGTCATGGCCCCTAGTCGGGTCGTGACAGTCTTGGTGATACACTCCCTTTATTCATAACCTGGTTCAAGAACTGAGTTAAATTTTGATCATCCACTTCATCATCATCCCCTATATCTATTTCTTTGTGATGTTCTTCAAGTAGCTGTTGTCTTCCTAGCTCAAAAGTTGTATCAGTCAACTGGCAAGTTTCCTTCAGTACATTACTTCCTTTGTCCAGTTTTTTCTCCAAATTCTTGTCTGCAACATTCTCCATATTTGCATCAATTTTTCCAGCAGTTGATTTCTGAGTATCCACTTCATGTTGTCTCTCTATATCCATACTTTCATTTCCCTTTGATGCTGATGGAGTGTCACCATCCGTAAGTCCAATATCTTTTGTACCTCCAGTTGACATTGCACTACTATCATCTGGGGGTTTGTCAGGTTCTTTGTTGAGGTCCGCACTCATCTTCTTATGTCTAATTTCAACATCCTCGAATTTATTTTCATCATGTGCCCCTTCTCTGATTGCCTGGTTGTTTGCATTTTGAGGAGAAAGTTCAGTCTGTTTGTTTTCTTTGTTGTCATCCTTCTCTTTGTCCACTATTTGTTGTTGATCATTATCTTCATGCTGCATCACTTTGCTGCTGATTGTTTCCTCCTTATTGTTATTGTTGTTTACTGTATCATTGGTGCTGCTACGTTCTCCTTTGGTTTCCTTGCTAGCAGATTTTCCATTTGAACTGTATTCCTCAAGTGTTTGACTGTGTATTTTTATTGCAGGCTCTTGTGTTTTCCCAAATGAGTCTCCCACCCAAGGTTTGGCTGATTCGATTTCCCCCCATTTTGGCTGGTTCTCACTGGACTGATCCTCCTCCACAGTTGTGAGTGCCTCAAAGTTGTTCTTTGATTGTATTTCATGCCCTTTAGTGACCCCTTTCTCACCATCAGTTCTTTGCACCACCTCATTACTGTTAATTCTCTTCTTGTTATTAGTCACAACATTCCATCTTTGTGATATTGTTGCTATTTGTGTTTGCTCTCTTTCCTTTTGTGTGAACAGGCTTAGTACTTGTTTTTTTTTTTTAGCATTCTCCATAGTCTGAGCATTATCCTGCTTATGCTGCACATTATCCTGCTTGGTCTGACCATTATCTTGTTTTTGCTTTTGGCTTTCAGGTACTGTTGCTGTCTCTGGCTTTGTTCTAAATTCAGGATGCACCACCCAACAACCTTATAAATCATGCCCCTGCAATCTACAATTAGTGCAATATTTAGGGAGACAGTCATATTGTATTATTTGCCATTTAGACTTTATATCTCCAGTCTCCTCATCTACACAACTAATATGTATTCTCTTTGGTAATTCTCTTAATAAATCAACTTGTACTTTCACCCGAGCACAACTTGGTCGTGTCCTATTACTTGTTGCTTTGTCAATGACCAAAGGTGTGCCAACTGCATGTGCCATTGAGAATATTGCTTCCTTATTAAACAGGTTTGTAGGTAAACCAGGAAAAGATATCCATGCCACAGAGATCGTAGTCTCCTCCTCCGGATTAAACCAAGGATCCCAAACTAAAAATCTTAGAGGATATATTCTTCCCCTGAATTGTAATTCCCACGCACTTGATGTGAGAGCAGCATAGTCTTCAAGTCTAGATAATCAGATTAGAATGTGTATCTCTTCTAAAAAACCAATGTCACAGGGACCTTTAATCTCCAATTGAATAGGAATAATCGTTTTCAATTCTTTCAAATCTGGCCGTCCATATGAAAACTTAGCAATCACCGCATATTTCAATTTTTGACGCTTCGTGAACTCCTCAAACTCTTTCTTTGTCCACGCAATAGTCGGTTCACCATGCAAATAGGTGATAGGTTTAATGGGTACATCTTCCTCTTGTGTGACTGGTTGTAGTGCAGTAACATAATTGAGTTTTGGGTTATTGGTTGTGATGTTGGGGGGATTGGTAGGAGGCAAACCAGCCATCGGTGGTGGCCGGCCGCCAGCCGTCGTGGCCATTACGAGATCTAGGTTTTAGGTTTATTTTCGTGAATATTGAAGAGAGAGATTAACAATAAAAAACTTAATGGAGTTATCAGCATTAATTTATGTAGAATGGTGTTTATTCAACTGAAAAAAGAAATAGCATACAGAAAGAAATAATTAGAAGGAAGAAAAATGGTTTAAGTTGAATGAGTGGTGTGGATGGTCTCTCAACTTATGCTAATTGATCACCAGAGTCGCTCAATTTTGTTTTGGCTTTCAAAGTCATTCAATTTTGTTTAGTTAGCTTCTATGATCATTTTAATCCAAAATATAATTTTCGATACCTATTTTATGACGCGACATATGTAAATTATAGGAATTTTTTTAAAAAAAATTAGAAGTAATATTAAAACAAATTTAGGATCCAACCCACCGTAAACTAGACTCAATCCTTAATCCGACCCGCTTAGGGCCCGTTCGAAAAGCCACCTAGGTAATTGGAATTGGTTGTAATTGGGTGTAATTACACAATTTGGCCTGTTTGTTTGACCAAGTAATTACTTGGTAGATGGGAATTGGATGTAATTGAGAGGGTGTAATTACACTCTCCAATTTTCATGGAGGGGTTGAGAATTGGGTGTAATTATACCCCGTAATTACGGGGTTACTTTTTAGTTCTTTTTTTAGTTCTTTCTTCTTTGGTTTTATTTTAATTTCTTTTTTTAATTCATTTTTATTTCTATTATTTTTATTTATTTTTTATTTTACGTTTTAATTATTTATTTTTAAAAAAATATTTTTAATATTATTTATCTTTCATTTCCTTTCTTCTCATTCCCAATTGCTCATATTTTTATTTTTTATTTTATTCATTTAACATAGCTGTGTTACTATTCTAATTTTTGAAACTACACCTCTTAATATTAGAAAGAATGAGTCATTAACAAACTTGACATATAATGAGTGATATTATTAAAATAGAATTTTGCCGTGAATGAGGTTATAGACTTATACTTTCCCCTTCTTTTGAATTATACTTACTTAAGTTACATTGGAACTTACTTATGTAATGTTGAAATTTGACATAAGCGTATTATGTTAAACTTTTTATTTTGAATTTGGATTTATTTTTTATTTTAATTTATTTTCTTTAGTACTATCGACTTGTTATTTCAATTTTCAAATTGCATGCTGTTTATTTTTATAGTGGATAAAAAAAATTTGTCAAACTTTTGAATATTTATAAATATTATTTTTTGGTCAAATATCCAATCCATGATGTTCTCACAAAGTAGTCTGCTTTTAATTTTTAAATACCTAAACTTAATATCATTTATAATGGCAAATATTTTTTAAATATTAATTTTTAATCTTTGATAGTTAAATTTTACTTTTAAATTAAACCAACTGTGTAATTGCACTTGTGCAATCAAACAACACACTTGTAATTACATTGTAATTACGTTATGACAAACAACCAAGTCATTGTAATTATAAAACTGTGTAATTACTAGGTTGTGTAATTACTACCCTAGTAATTACACCAATTCCAATTGCCAGGTGGCTTTCCAAACAGACCCTTAATGAATTAATTATATAAGAGATGTCTTTTAAGTGGTTCAAGTCGGGGCACTTTTACTGCTTAAGTACTGATGGTTGAAACTTTAAGATTCGGGGTGGGTTGGCATTTTCTTTGGTTCGAATGGCTTGTCGTTTGGAAGGGGAAGGAATATATGGTACAAGAAAAATTGAACTAATTTAATAAATATTTTTTTTTTACTTAAATTATTAATTGCTAAGAGTATTTAATTTGACGTAAATACCAATTACAAATAGATATTTAACATGAATGTATTATTATTCTCATTACATTATTTTATGTGTGTTGGTTTGACTGTTAGAAGTTTTGGAATATAAAAAAGAATTGTTGAATCTTACTATAGTTTTTAATTAACTGTAGATAATATACAAAAAATAGCCATTAATCTTGCGGTTTTAAATTTACCATTTCATTTTTATAAGGGAGTTTTGTTAATTAAGAATAAAATATAAACCTTGTATATATAGTAAGAAATTCACCTAATGTGTTTAAATAATTTATCATGGTTTTAAACCCATAAACTTAAAATTCTGAATTCACCTCTACCTGCACTGTGTGCTTCAACTTCATTACGAAGTACTTCATTTCTATCAACACCGTTCTAATCAAAAAACAAATTTAAAATTTTTTTTTTTTTTGAATTCTCAATTCTCTACTACGTCTAAATCATAAAATATTTTACTAATAAATTGAATCTTCTGATTTAATTTTCTTCATTTTGCTTGTGTTTTCTACGTCTCTTATATCCCGAAGCTAGAACTTAAATGCCAAAGCTACAGTGCCTGATTAATAAACAGTTGCTAATTGTATAACGTTTGCTAACTGAATTGCTTTATGCATACGAATGCACAAATGTGAATGTTGTTGTTACGAGAGGGGTAGGGCACCTTCAATTTATTACGTGTTATATATTCCTATTTCATTGTGAGTTGTGCGATGAAACGAATAAGATCTCTCTCAGTCATAAAAAGTTTCTAGTTCGAGTCTTAAGATCAGAGAAACCCCTAATAAAGAGTGCTTCCCTTTTAATGAGCTCTACGCGATAATCGAGAATAGCTCAACCTGTAAAATTTGGAAACGGAAATACGAAATTAATGATTAATCCCAAAAAAGAATTCCCTATGCTAGTGGTTCAAACTTCAAAAGTTAAATATTCCGACTTTAAGTAATTGAACTCCTCCCAGACGAGTCAATAATGATTGTAATTGGATTCCTATATTCGTTTAAACTATCTATCTCATTTATGAATAATGTTCTTTTCTTTTCTTTTATATATCTGTAGTCATTAAACTTATTATGTGGTCATTGGACATATTTTTCAGGCGTCCTTAAGATTAGGACAAAGCCAAACCGTCTTTTCTTTGACATTCTAATACGTTTTCAAATTCCTTTTTTGTTCTATATATGGTTTAAGTGCTGGTAGAAGGAATGGATATAGACGTAAAGTGAGATAGTAGCTTTGTGAAGTATTGAAGTAGAAAGGCCAAACATTCTGGTACAGACAGTTAAAGAGTGGCCAAAATTTAAAATGACTTACCGACATAAAAAGTGCTCTTATTGTGGAGGGCCATGATCGAGGGCAACTTCTCCAACTGATCCATCAATAAGAAGGATCTAGGTCCAGGCCACGTTTTCTATTAGTTGCGCGCGTAAATCAGAATTAATCGAATTAGTTTCAAATATAACAACAGCAACCTATCTAGTGAAATTTCATAGCGTGGGGTATGGGGAGGGTAGACCTTACCTCTACCTTGAAAGGTAGAGAGACTGTTTCCGAAAGACCCTCGACTCAAGAGAAAGCATGACAATAAAGTCAGATAAAGACAAGCAATTCAAAGTAATATGAAAATAAAAATAGCGAAAATAAAAAAGTCATGATAAAACAGTCTGAAAAAAAGAGTAGTAACTACCACAGATAAATAAAATAATTGAAGTACAAGAAACAATAGATAGTAGTATAAATCAAAGGACAAGAAACTAGTTTCAGATACCAAATATTAAATTTTAGAAAAGGTCTTTTATTGGCATTCTAAGATGGAAATTTTTTAAGAGTGTTTCTTCATCGGCTTATGGAGAAGTAATAGATTAACTCAAACGTCGATTTTACTACTTAATATAAGAGCTGATCCATGCCTTTTGTCGTCCTCACATATGGTTTGATAGGCTGCTACACGTGGCAGTTTTTTGGGATCTCTTTTATCACTCATTAGATCACTTTTTGGTTCATTTGCACTTTTACCCCGACTTTGTGCTGGTTTTTAGCTTTTGCCCTTCAAATGGGCATTTGACCCTATGAAATTGCTCCACGTGGATGCTACTTTTTCTTTTGTATTCTCATTTTTCCATCATTGATTTTCTTAACACAATTTACGTTGGCCTTTGTAAAAAGTGTAATTTTTTGTGGATTTCTTCTTATCTTTTACTCCATCTGTTTCAATTTACGTGGTATTATTTTCTTTTTAGTCAATAAAAAAAAATTATCTTTTTATAATTAAAAATA
This sequence comes from Lycium barbarum, assembly GCF_019175385.1. Taxonomy (NCBI): domain Eukaryota; kingdom Viridiplantae; phylum Streptophyta; class Magnoliopsida; order Solanales; family Solanaceae; genus Lycium; species Lycium barbarum. Next base: position 15,176,180 of record NC_083342.1, read on the forward strand.
ATTTAACTTGAAAAATTTTCTTTTACCCTAAATGAAATAATTTATAGATACACAAATGTCTAAGGATTGTTTTAAATCATAAATTTCAAAAAATTTCCTTTATTTCTTAAACTTTGTGTCAAGTTAAACGGTACCATATAAATTAAACGGGGGAAATATTAGAGAAACAAATATTTCAATAATCACTTTGAAGAAGTTCAAACTATCTTGAATTTTGGTCATTGTATGATGTCATATTTTATTCGTATTGAATCAGTGAGATTCTCATGTAATTGATTTTTTCCTAGCTAATTTTTAAACTGCAAAAGAAGATTTTGTGAACAGTTTTATCCACAAAACTTATCAACAACAAATGATTAATCTACCATTAGATTAAATTAATTATGCAGTAAAAAAATGTGACACAAGTAACTATATTTTTTTAATTAAAATTATTATTTCTCTATCAAGAGTTTGGGCCCGGGCTGAGCACGGGCCTCATGGAACTAGTTTTGGGAATATATTGTAAATTGTAAACACTATTTCGGACAAGTATTAGTTAAGGTCCACAAATAAGTGATTTCCAGACTAATTAAAAGAGAAAAAAAAATGCCTTTCACGAATATCAATTTGTAGTTTGATTATTGTCCAACATCCTCGTTAATCATGAGAATTTGAGCAATATATAAAATTATCCATATTGGTATGAGTCAAAAACTTAATTGTTCTAGATTATCACTGACTAATAGAAAATATTACTACATGGTTGAAATCGTTTCATTCCGAAGGAGAAAATGACAATTTTTTTATTAAGTGGTGTTTCAGGCTTTGAGAAATTAGACTAGTGACCATTTTGTAAAACTTGTCCCACCAGAATATTTAGCTGAAATATAAAAGAAAAGACGACGTGTCAAGATATGGAGAAAAACAAATTTTAAAAATCATCTTGTACTATATCATTTTTATTCTTTGACATACAGGTATTACTGGACCTTCCACGGTTGCCTTGGCAGTCTGTATCATGTCTTTAATAATTTCACTTTCGTGCACGTTTAATCACAGACAAAAAGATAACACACCTTACGTCTTTTTCTCTTGGTAGTTAAATTATTTGGTATTCTAAATCCCGGCCAATTAATCAAGATTCACATGTACAGTGCATATAAAGGGAAAAACGATACATACCAGAAGTTTTTCTGTTTTAAAATTCAAATCCAAAATTTCTGGTTAAAGAAATCTAGTACATTCCACTACATCCTTGCTTGATGGTAGTATACAGGGGCGGATATATATGTTGTCGAACACCTTCGGCGAAAAATTACAATGTATATATAGGGTAAATTTTCTGTGTTTATATGCATATATTAACTTTTGAACACCCTGATTAAATTGTATTTAGTTTTTATTTTTCCCAAACACCTTGAATGGAAATCCTGAATCCGTTACTGGTAGTATACCTCTATTTCAAATGCCTATAAGTCCAGGGAATAGAAACTTGACAAACTCTATTACTATATGTGAAGTTTCTATAGTTGGATAATAAACGTCAATAGCTCATCTTAATACAAAATTGTTATACATTTTTTTTATAGACACAATTTATTATTACAGTCCAATTTAGAAATTATATACTTAAGTAATTTATAGTGTTTTAACTTTTAGGGTGAAAGGTGGAGTTCCCTTCGATTGTTGAAAAGGAAATACTTTAGTAACTGTATATTAATGCTATATTTGACTCTTGAGACGTATGTGACAAATATTGCAGGAATAGGGGGAGTGTGTGTTTTCCAACTTAGAGATCACGTGGTATTAAATGACAGATTTAGGAAATTTCACCTTCATATTAGTATTCGGGGATAATTACATATTCAATCCCTTCGTTAATTTGGAAAATTAATTTTAGTCATTAGAATATTTCATTAAGTATATTTAATCTTGAATTACTTAAACTTTATGCTTTTGGCCCCTTTACATTCATGTTACACTCAAATATGAAAAATAATACAAATTTCACATAACACATGAATGAATAAATGATTTAACAATTTATGAAGTTAAAAATACACATTTTAATTCATTAAAGGTCAAATATACTTAATGAAATATCATAATGATCAAAATCTTAGTCTATCGATATTTCAAGGACTAAAAGCGCAAATTTTCCTAGTCTTTGTTTTCTACTTTGCCACTTATCATATGTGTTTTAGAAATTATCAGGAGTTTATTATAGCTTTGAACTTTCGATCCGAATTCTATCAGGAGTTTAGTAATAATTTAAGATACTCATTTTACTCTTAATGAGATGATTTATAACAACACAAATATTTACTATTACTTATAGACCACAAGTTCTAAAAGTTTTTTTTATTTTCTTAAATTTTGTGTTCAATCAAACACCATCACATAAATCGAAAAGGAAATAGTTAACTATAATAAGCCGATATAGGTTGACACAAGCACCATATACAAATAATAAAAAAAATTCCTTAAATTATTCGTATTGTCCTTAAAGTACAGCATTAATTTGGACAAATCTCTTCCACATAAACTCGAATGATGCCAAATTATTGCATACTCCACTCCACCCTCCTACAGCATTTCTCTTACACAACAAAATGCATAAAACGCACCTCAATTACTCTTTTCATAACTCATCACAAACTCCTTCTTGCACTTTACCTTCGCCACCCTTTTCGTCCTTCTCCACGCCTCTAAAACCCCATGACTTTAAACTAACTTCTCTTAAAAAATAAGCTTTCTTTCCATCCCTATATACTTACTCCACTTATATATAAACACAACAGAACACTTCTAATTATAATAAAATTCCAACGTCGGAAAATCAAGAAAATGGCCTCTACATGCATATCAAATTGTGTCAACGATGCCCGTGGTCCGGTCCGTGCCAACTACGTTAACTTGTACAAGTGGCCTGAATCCGATGCCGAGTTTATAAGATCAGTCAGCTCAAAAAACAATGGACATGGTCGTGGTCGTGGTCATGGTCAAGGTTCTGGTCCGAAAGTGGTGGATAGCATTTCGTGTAGACAATTATATTTGAGGAGCTATACTTTTTCAAGGGAAGAAGAGAATGTCAGTGATGAGAAGAAAGTTCATGTGAAATGTTATGGTAAAACAAAGAGAAAATTAGCCCGTCGGACTAGGAGAAGAAAGTGTAAAGTGTTTAGAAAGGCTAAGGAATTATCTTGTGCTGCTTTGGCTTCGATTTTTCAGAGGTTGCTATCTTGCACTACTAAAGTTGATGTGGTTGGTTAATTTACTCTTAAGTTATGTTTACTATAAGATCATATAGAATTTTAATTTCAGAGCTATACTTTTGTCTACTTTGTCTTGAGTTTTGTTTATATCGCATCTTGTGTTCGAATATTTGAAACTAATGTATGTACGGAAGCTTTATAAGAAGGACATTTTTCGAACCATACAGTTCAGTTGATCATGAAGGAGATTCAGTATATTTGCTTGGTTAAAATAAAATCATGTTTCTTACTATGTTTCTGTAGGTGCATTTATGTGTAATTTTAATACTAGGAAGAATAAGGAGTTAATTATATACAGTAAAATCAAAAGAATTTACACGAGTTATCGATGTATTTTATTTTAATTTGTTGCAGTAGGCGACTTGGTTTTTTCACATTAATTGATTTCAGTTTTTAAATATTGACAGTCTTTTAGTTCTCTTTTTAAGGTGACATATAGTGTAAATAAAAATTTACTATAGAAGTTAAACTCAACGGAAAAAAAGTAGTACTAGAATTAGTTTTATTTTAAGAGTGAATTCCACTTTACCCCCTAACATTTAAGGGTTGGGAAACGATACCCCCCTCACATATTGAAAGAGAACGATAGCCCCTCATCCAATATTTTCCGGTGAGAATAAGTAATTAATTTTAAAAAAATAATAAAGAGTCACTAAACTAGCCATTGAAATGAGATTTAATCTTTGTTAAATCTTACCTGTATTTTTCTCTGTATGTCCAGATTTTGTGTTTTAATTTTAATTGTTAATATATATATATATATATAGACTAGAAACAAAAGAGAAGATAATTCAATTGCTTATGTAAAATAGTAATTATTAAATTTATCAATATATCTTACGACAAGTAACAAGAGAAAGTTTCTATTTATATTTTGGACAAATTCAAAATCACGACTAAAATCATATACTCCCTTTGTTTCAATTTATGTGAACCTATTTCCTTATTAGTCCGTGCCAAAAAGAATGAACTCTTTCTATATTTGGAAATGCTTTACCTTTATGCAATGATTTATAGCCACACAAAATATATGTGATTCATTTAGGACCACAAGTTTTAAAGTCTTCTATTCTTTCTTAAACTCCGTGCCCAATTAAATGGGTTCACATAAATTGAAACGGAGGGAGTATGATATTATTTTGATTAAACGTAATATACTAAATGAAAAAGAAAATAATTAAAATATCATAGTAAGAAAAACTGAATGACAAAAGGGTTAGAGAAATATGTGTGTGTATATGTATGTATGTATATGTGTACATATTCATTATGAATTAAATCTAAAGGTTAAATCAAATAATATTTAAAAAGATTTAATTTGTTTCCTTTAATTTCACAGAAATATCATTAATTTGAGCATATTATATCGAAAATTAGATGATACTTGACATTTTGTTATGATACGATGTACTCAAACAAGCGACATCACAATTTAACATAGATTAGTGTCTTTTAATATCGCCGCTCGCTTGGGTACTAATACTAGATTGTATTTAGCTTGTATAATAATTAAGATCTTGGCAACCTAGTCCCCCCCCCCCCCCCCCCCCCCCAAAAAAAAAAAAAAAAAAAAAAACGAACGAAATGTAGCTTGATTTTACAAGTAGTTGTTATACATTATGTTCAGAAGAATATGTGAATGAGATAATAATAAGAGTTATATATTGTATTTAATTCTAGAAACAAGAAGAAAAAAAAAAGATCTTTATTAAAAATAAAAAATTCTCACCGGAAAATATTGAATAGAGGGGGTTATCATTCCCATTCAATATGTGAGGGGGTATTCTTTCCCAACCCTTAAATGTTAGGAGGTGAAGTGGGATTCACTGTACGCAGCTGCCAGCTAGGCTAAATGATTATAAGTAAGCAAAGGGATATTTACTACTTTTTCGTAATAATGCTACGAAAAGAGAGAAAGAGACGTGCAATTTCTGCATAATTACTTTGTGTAAAAGGCAAAAGATATGCAATTTCAGCATCCATAATAACTAAAGAGAAAGAATGCCAAAACAAAAATAATTTCGAAGAGTAGTCGAAGATTGACTAAATTATAAGACTTTAAACACAGTCAAAATAGGCAATTCTAGTTTCCACCGACTCTGGAGATCTTTAGCATTCACATTAACAAGAAATAATGCCAAACAAAAAGAATCTTGAAGAAGAATTTTACTGAACAAATAAAAACTTACAAAGAAATAAATCTGTAAAGGCCTTTAAAAAATAAGGCAATCAAAGAAAAAAAAATAAGCCTAGAGGAAATCATTTAGGTGCACTTATTCCTCAATGGTAGGAACTTACCGCTATTATGGTTTAGTGATAAAAATACATGTTAGAATTTGTATCTTGTATTTTTTGAATTTATGTCTTGTATTTTTTGAATTTATGTAAATATCAAGCGTGAGTAAGTTTTACTTTCTTCAATTAAGTGCATACTGCATGCAGAGCCCGATGCAATGCTACAATTTTTTTCTATATAAATTTATGAAAAATATAAAATCTAATTCCCTCCAAAAAAAAAAAAAAAATTATGTGTAGCGGTCCTTTTCTTGGCAAAATAAGAGTGACACCTATCTCAATACCCAACTAAAATAGTTTTTCTTAAATGTAAAATATTCAACGTAATCCTTTCTTCTCACTGAGGAGTGAGGACTCTACACATTTTGCGCTCTAAAATCTAATCTTATCCTACAAAAAGGCAACCCAAAAAAGAAAAAAAAAGTGAATGACGTCCATCCACAATATACACATACCAAAAAAATAGCGCAATTGTTATACACCTTTTCTAAAAAGTAAGTGGACCATACGGACGTAAAACAACCACTTCTAGTTAAAGAATCCCCAGTCTTAATGAAAACATATTCTTATTTTACCCCCTTAATTTTTAATAAATTTAAGGCTTAATACCTAGATGGACCCTTAAACTTGACATGTTTTGTAAGATAGACATATAAACTTATAAGGTGACCAGATAGACACTTAAACTTACTCAAAGTGTATTTTTCAAGTTTTTCAGTTGTTTTGAAAACAAAAACTATATTTTTCAAACACTCACAATTTTCATGGCCAAACAAGCCCTAAATATATCACAATTTTTTTTTTTTAAAATGCAAAAATAAGGCAAACGCATATACATGAGACTATAAATGTGCACTTAAACTCGGATATAGTTTTTGGCTAATCGCAATTTTGCAGCTTTCAATTAACTCGGATTTTTTTTTTACACTTGAATAATTAAAAAACAATAACTTTAACCAATAAAAATCCTTAAAAAAAGAAATTTCAAATTAAGAAATTTCTAAGTTCAGTATTTCAAGTGTAAAAGAAATTTCAAATTAAGAAAACTGTAAAGCCGAGAAGAAAATTCTTAAAAAAAGAAATTTCTTAATTTGAAATTTCTTTTTTTAAGGATTTTTATTGGTTAAAGTTATTGTTTTTTAATTATTCAAGTGTAAAAAAAAAAACCGAGTTACTTGAAAGCTGCAAAATTGCGATTAGCGAGTATTTATTGGTTTAAGTGCACATTTATAGTCTCATGTATATGCGTTTGCCTTATTTTTGCATTTTAAAAAAAATATTTTGTGATATATTTAGGGCTTGTTTGGCCATGAAAATTGTGAGTGTTTGAAAAATATAGTTTTTGTTTTCAAAACAACTGAAAAACTTGAAAAATACACTTTGAGTAAGTTTAAGTGTCTATCTGGTCACCTTATAAGTTTATATGCCTATCTTACAAAACATGTCAAGTTTAAGGGTCCATCTGGGTATTAAGCCTAAATTTAACTTATATAAACTGATAATATGATTACACTAGCCAATTATAGTGGGCTATTATACCTGATCCATGCATAATATCAGGAAAAATTGATACAAATTTTTGACTGCTACTTAGTATTGGCAATAGGTCTTATTTAATGTAATTTTTAAGTTACCAAATTAGGATTACTATGGACATAATATTATTAAAAAATATATACTCCGTTATTGCACAGAAGTTAAACTCATTTCTGATTTGCTATTTGAACAATAATATTTTTCTTTTCTTTGAGATCCATTTCATCATAATTTTACAACGTCACATTTGCTTCACCTAAGCACATTCAACATTCATTTTGCCAAAGACAATATATTATGCTCCTATTACCACCATATATATCAGTATCTATACACCCCCACCCTTAACCCGGGGGAGGGTCAGTGGAGAATATGATTAAGAGAAGAAGTGTGCCAAATGATAAAGAGTGCAAAAAGGAATGGACCGACAAAAAGAAAAAGATATTGTAAAGTTTTGGTTATGAAATAGGAAAATAATGAATCTTACAATGCAAGTTTTGTTGGATCCATCGATTTGGATTATGCCTCCTCTATTCATTTTCTTTCTCTCTTTTCTAACTCTTCGTATTTTTATCGGCTGAAACAACTAAAAAATATTCTTAATATAGTATGATAATATACGTTTTGAATTAGGCCGACATAATTTTTCAAACAATTTTACACCACTTAACACTTAACTTTATATCTTTAGTGTGTTACCAGTTACCAGCATGAGACTTTATTCATGCACCCAACCCCTTTTTATTCCATTCATCCTTTTTGTTTTCTTTCTAATGAGGATGTGTCTCTCTTATCATAATTTGCGCCAATAAAGTAATGTGACAATATAATTATCATTTAGTGCTCACGCGGACCCATTTTCAGAATCTCAATCGTCATTTTCATTATATTTACTCCGGTTGGTAGTAGTTAGTATTAATTTGTTTTAAAATCTTTTGTGCTATCGTGAAAGGTTTTTATTTGTATATAATAAAATGTACTTAGTTGGTTATGTACTTGTGCGTGCAGTGCTTTCTTCTGTTGACTTTTGATTCTCTTTTCAGTTTTGAAGTATTAATTAAAATTGTGAAATAAATTAAGCAACAATCTTTTATATAATTTCCTGAAATTTTAGTCCCGTTCGCTTAATATTTATTTAGACCCGGTTGATATTTAGTCAAGCAATTGGACATGCAAAGTTTTTATCATGTCGATGTTTATTGTAGTTAACTTGAGAAGAATGGAACCAGCTAACTGTTGAGCAATAGTGGTCATGATTTCACGACCCAATAAAAAATAACAATAATCATACACATATGTATAACTGAACATAATTCTTTGAAAACTCAACATAAAATAACAATAATAGTAATAGTGTAGATACGTCATATCAATACTTAACAACTAAAAACTAATAACGTAAATATTCCGGCCACGTACGCTCCGTCCTAACACGTTTTTTTTTTTTTTTTTACTAAGCAACAGACATATCGAATAACAGTTGGAGCAACTTAGTACTATTTACGTTACAAGACTATACAAAAGTAAAGTCAAATTAACCAAGTCTCTACAAAAATAAAGTCAAAATATTGTTGGCCATGTTGTCTAAAAATAATCTGTATAAGTCTAAATAAAGTTTCTGAATCTATAAAACACTTAGTAAAAGCAGATTACACAATCTGTAAAAACTTAAAACCAGTAAATTACAGAAAATGGACAAATGAACAGAAATAGTGTTAGAAAAAATATATTCAGAACATAATCGAGCTCACTTAGTTCAAAGTGTGTCCTTAAGGAAATTATTCCCCTCACAGTACTCGAGGTTGATGGAATATCCCCTCCCAGGATAGAACGATTATCTTACCAAAATAGTAGTACTCCAAATTCTGGTAGCGGCGAACCACTCAATGGCAGTATATCACACAGAAAAGAAAACTTTTAAGAAGAGTAGAAGAATAGAGGATTTCAGAAAATTCGTAAGTAATAATCTGAATATTAACTGGAATTTATAGCCATTAACGCACTGGTTGGGAAAAGGCTTACACTTAACACTCACATAGGTGATTTCTAAACATGTGGTCTTATAGCCACATTATCTGGTCATACACTGCCAGATTTAGATAATCATTAAAAATCTTAATGCTTTATTAACTCATTAACAAGCCATAAAGTTTTATCCTTATTTATGAACATTGTCTTCATCCGAGAATAGGTTGAGTTGTTTGACAATGTTGAATCGTCAGTCATAACTTTGTTTGATCTCTTTGAACCTAGTTCTTGGGATCTCCAGTCTGCTAGGTAGAGTTACCGCCATGATGACTTGTCCTCGGCCTTAACCCCATTCCCATTGATGATCTACTAACTCCCTCTCTAGATAAGCCTTTTGTAAGCGGATCCGCTACGTTATCTCTTGAATTTACATAGTCAATCGTGATAACGCCACTAGAGAGGAGTTGTCTAACGGTATTGTGTCTTCGTCGTATGTGACGAGATTTTCCGTTATACATTACGCTCCCTGCCCTTCCTATTGCTGCTTGACTGTCACAATGTATACATATAGGAGCCAAAGGTTTGGGCCAGAATGGAATATCTTCTAAGAAATTCCGGAGTCATTCAGCTTCTTCACCGGCCTTGTCTAAAGCTATGAATTCAGATTCCATAGTGGAACGGGCGATGCAAGTCTGTTTGGATGATTTCCAAGACACTGCTCCACTCCCAATTGTGAAAACATACCCACTCGTGGATTTAACTTCAGACGATCCAGTGATCCAATTTGCATCACTATATCCCTCAATCACTTCGGGATATTTATTATAATGCAAAGCATAGTCTTGAGTATGTTTCAGATACCCCAAAACTCGTTTCATTGCCATCCAATGTGTGTAATTGGGATTACTTGTAAACCGACTCAGTTTGCTAATGGCACATGCTATATCTGGTCGTGTACAATTCATGATATACATCAGACTTCCCAACACTCTCGCATAGTCCCCTTGTGATTTACTTTCACCTTTTGTATTGAAGTGCGTAACTCACATCAATTGGAGTTCTGGCAATCTTGAAATCCAAGTACTTGAACTTGTCAAGTACTTTCTCTATGTAGTGAGACTGTGATAATGCTATACCTTGTGGAGTTCTATGAATTTTGACTCCTAAGATTACATCAGCAACTCCTAAGTCTTTCATATCAAATTTGCTAGCCAGCATGCGCTTTGTAGCATTTATATCTGCCATTTCTTTGCTCATTATCAGCATGTCATCAACATACAAACAAACAATGACTTCGTGACCTGGAGTGTTTTTAATGTAAACACATTTATCACACTCATTGATTTTAAAGCCATTTGCCAACATGGTTTGGTCAAATTTAGCATGCCATTGTTTGGGGTGCTTGTTTAAGTCCATAAAGCGACTTTACAAGTTTGCACACTTTCTTTTCTTTACCAGGAACCACAAAACCCTCGGGTTGTTCCATGTAAATTTCTTCCTCCAAATCACCATTTAAGAAAGCTGTTTTAACATCCATTTGGTGAATTTCAAGACCATACACGGCTGCCAGAGCCACTAACACCCGAATGAACGTTATTCTTGTTACAGGCGAGTAAGTGTCAAAATAATCAAGGCCTTCTTTTTGTCTATAACCTTTGACTACAAGTCTTGCCTTATATTTGTCAATAGTGCCATCAGCTTTCATTTTCCTTTTAAAAATCCATTTAGAACCTAAAGGCTTGTTTCTAGGAGGAAGATCAACCACTTCCCATGTGTGGTTATCTAAGATTGATTGAATCTCACTATTGACTGCCTCTTTCCAAAATGCTGAATCAGAAGAAGACATCGCTGCTTTAAATGTTTGAGGCTCATTTTCAAGCAAGAATGTCACAAAATATGGTCCAAAGGAAGTAGATGTCCTTTGACGTTTGCTACGCCTTGGATCCTTTTCACTTGGTATACTTTCCTTTGGTTCTTCCCGCGGTCGTTTAGATCTTTCACTTGACGACTCACATTCAATTTTATACGGATAAATATTTTCAAAGAATTCAGCATTATCTGATTCAATTACCGTATTAACATGAATTTCGGGATTGTCGGATTTGTGAACCAAAAACCGACAAGCTTTGCTGTTTGTAGCATATCCAATAAAAACACAATCCACAGTTTTTGGTCCGATTTTTACCCTTTTAGGTAAAGGAACTTGTACTTTTGCTAAACACCCCCACACTTTGAAATATTTCAAGTTGGGTTTTCTTCCTTTCCATAGTTCATATGGAATGGATTGTGTTTTGCTGTGGGGCACTCTGTTGAGTATTCGGTTAGCTGTAAGGATAGCTTCCCCCCATAAGCTCAGCGGTAAACCGGAACTTATTAGTAAAGCATTCATCATTTCTTTCAATGTCCGATTTTTCCTTTCCGCAACTCCATTGGATTGTGGTGTGTAGGGGGCAGTGGTTTGATGAATAATTCCATATTCTAAACATATCTCTGCAAAAGGAGATTCGTATTCTCCACCCCTATCACTTCTAATCATTTTTATCTTTTTATTTAGTTGATTTTCGACTTCATTCTTATATTGCTTAAATGCTTCTATTGCTTCATCCTTACTGTTTAGCAAGTAAACATAACAATATCGAGTGTAATCGTCAATAAAAGTTATGAAATAATTTTTCCCACCGCGAGATGGTATTGACTTCATATCACAAATGTCAGTGTGTATTAAGTCTAAAGGATTTGAATTCTTTTGAACGGACTTATACGAATGCTTAGCAAACTTTGATTCAACACATATTTGATATTTAGATATATTACACTCAAATTTAGGCAATATTTCAAGATTAATCATTTTCCGCAAGGTTTTGTAATTGACATGTCCTAAACGAACATGCCATCAATTATTTGACTCCAATAAGTAAGAAGAAGCAGATTTTCCATTAATACTGGCAACAACCATTACATTAAGTTTGAAAAGGCCCTCGGTGAGGTAGCCCTTTCCTACAAACATATCATTCTTACTAAGTACAAATTTATCACTAACCAGCACGCACTTAAACCCATTTTTCACGAGTAGTGCGGCTGAAACTAGGTTCTTCCTAATTGATGGAACATGCATGACGTTGTTGAGAGTCAGCACTTTGCCGGATGTCATCTTCAACAGAACCTTTCCATATCCTTCAACTTTGGCTGTTGCAGTATTTCCCATGTATAGCTCCTCGTCAGGTCCAGTGGGAGTGTAAGTTGTAAATGCTTCCTTAACGGCACACACATGTCGAGTGGCGCCAGAATCAAGCCACCACTCCTTTGGGTTGCCAACCAGGTTGCACTCGGACAGGATTGCACATAGGTCATCAACATCTTCCACCATGTTTGCCTGACCCTTGTTTTTCTCTTTGTCCTTCTTGGGGGCACGACAGTCGGGAGCTTTATGGCCTGCTTTACCACAATTGTAACAATTGCCCTTGAACTTTTTCTTGTTAGGATACTTCTCCTTTCCAGAACGCCTCTTCCTTTTATTGTTCTTTTTCGGAGCAGCATCTTCAACGACACTTGCCCCTTCAGTTGGTGAACTCTTACGGTACCTCTTATCAGCGGTTTGGTTATCTTCCTCGATCTTGAGACGAATCACAAGATCCTCCAATTTCATTTCCTTTCTCTTGTGCTTAAGATAATTCTTGAAATCTTTCCATGAGGGTGGCAACTTCTCAATCATTGCAGCCACTTGGAATGCTTTATTCACTACCATACCTTCAGCAATAAGGTCATGGAAGATAAGTTGAAGCTCTTGAACTTGGGTTCCAACAGTTTTTCCATCCACCATTTTGTAGTCTAGGAATTTGGCAACCATAAACTTCTTCAAGCAAGCATCTTCAGTTTTGTACTTCTTTTCCAGTGCACTCCATAATTCTTTGGAGGTCTCTACTGCACTGTAGACGTTGTACAAATCATCTTCTAAGGCACTCAAAATGTAGCATTTGCACAAAAAATCAGCCTGTTTCCAAGCCTCAGTAACCATGAACTTCTGATTGTCAGGCATGTCGGCGGCAGGCACGGGAGGGTCCTCACTGGTGAACTTTTGCATACCAAGGGTGGTAAGCCAAAAGAACATTCTCTGCTGCCATCCTTTAAAGTTGGCACCGGTGAACTTCACAGGTTTCTCAGCCGGTGGCACAGCGGCACGGGTTGTAGGCGTGACCGCTGGTGCAGTGTTCACAGAAGGAGTTCCAGTCGCAGAGGGAGTTCCAGTCGCAGAGGGAGTTTCAGTCTCAATTGCCATTCTTTCTTTGTCACTGTCAAATCGACAAACTGTTTTAGTTAATAAAACTAGAATAGCAATTAAATCACAAACTTAAACTATGAAGATTTTATTTCTTCAAATCGCAGTATACTTATGAACTTTGGTATTCCAACGAAGTTTTTATATCTTCAAGTCAGAATACTAATATTCATATGGAGTAGAAAACTACAGAAGTTTTAATCTCCTTAAACAGAAGACAGATTATAATATTATATAATAATTTCCATAAGATTGTTGTCTAAAAATAATCTGTATAAGTCTAAATAAAGTTTCTGAATCTATAAAACACTTAGTAAAAGCAGATTACACAATTTGTAAAAACTTAAAACCAGTAAATTACAGAAAATGGACAAATGAACAGAAACAGTGTTAGAAAAAATATATTCAGAACATAATCGAGCCCACTTAGTTCAAAGTGTGTCCTTAAGGAAATTATTCCCCTCACAGTACTCGAGGTTGATGGAATATCCCCTCCCAGGATAGAACAATTATCTTACCAAAATAGTAGTACTCCAAATTCTGGTAGCGGCGAACCACTCAATGGCAGTATATCACACAGAAAAGAAAACTTTTAAGAAGAGTAGAAGAATAGAGGATTTCAGAAAATTCGTAAGTAATAATCTGAATATTAACTGGAATTTATAGCCATTAACGCACTGGTTGGGAAAAGGTTTGCACCTTTTCAGAAAGGTTTGCAACCTTTCAGAAAATGTACGTTTTAAAAAAAAATGGAGGGAAATTTAAATTAATCCGGGGAGAAACGGGTCGCGGGTCAGACACGCGGATCCGGGTCACTAACGGGTCAGAATCTGAAAATAATTAATTAATAATTAAATTAAAATTTAAAAGAATTTTGGTCCAAAAAGATTATCAATCAATCAGATCATTTGACCAAATCCAAATCCAAATCCGAAGCCAAAGCTGAGCCGAGCGAGCGACGACGACGGCGCGTGGGGTTCTTTCCCCCTCAACCCTTTAGCAACTAGAGAAGGTGTAATGTAATATGTACACCTCTCTTTTTCTCTCTTTTTCCTATGTGGGACAGATGCTTTAACCAAAGCACAAGGAACCTTTTACATTTCCCAAAGCAAAAGAGATCTTTTTATATTCCCTTCACTTTTCATCACATCATTTCTCATTCACCAATATCAAAAAACCCAACAGGCCACTTCTTTAGCATTTCACTCAACTATTAAAAATTATGTAGTAAAATAATCTTTTTTTATTTTGTCAGAGAACAATCACTTTTATGCCATTTCACACCATAAATTATTCTAGTCGATTTTGTGAATTTTCCAGCACCCAACTTTTCATTTATCTTTATAGCAGTCCACGTAGACTTTAAATAATCTCAAAACCAAAAAAAAAAAAAAAAAAACCGAGTCCCCAACGGCAAAGTTTAGAACTGCAGAGTTAAGAATTTTTTGGAACTGCAAAGTTTAACTCAATATGTGTTTGATCAAAATCGAATTTGAGGTTTCAAAGAGGCAATATGTATAAAGAATTATTAAGGGAATAGATTGCGATCCTCCTGGACTTGAAGACTTTTATTTAGTTGAACTTTATATTGGCCTAATTATCCATTGAACGTAATTTGGCACAACGGGAGTAGTTTAGTGCATTAGACTGTAACTATTGCGAAACTTTGGAGTAATTTGTCATACCAACTTGATTAAAATAAAATTCGTATTAGTGGTATATGATTGATGTTAACAGCAATTTCTATTATTGTAAATCTTGTCATAAGTCATAATGGAAACTCAAATTACCTTGTTGAATGCATTTGATATGAATATATCAGTGACGTTAGTCCTAATCCAACTCGATGAAGTGTGTGTGTGTGTGTGTCAAATGGTGCATTCCATAATCTTGAGTTATGATGACTTTCATTATATATTTTTATTTCATCATACACTTGAAATTTCCAGTGTTGCGATGAGTGCAAAGTGTAAAAGTAAAATCATTCATGTTCACAGCAATAATTCACCATGGGCTATTTTCAGATGTGGGCTGAGAATACAATCATATAGGTAATTGATAGCATTGGTCTTAATAACTGCTCACCCAGTTACGTAGGGGTTAAGAAGGAAAAGTTACATATTCGGCCGTTCGTCAAAAAAAATTACAACGGCAAGTCATATATACAGAAAATATACATTAGTCATGTCAGGGTGGATCTAGTCTTCTGACTTCTGCAAGTGTGTGGTCATACCTTCTACAGTATTTTGTTTATCGCTCAGATACCGTCTATCCTCTGTAAAGTGCGTGTGAAAAAACTTGAAGGAAGTATATCCTACTCTAACACATAAAGCTTAAAACTTGAATCAGCTACTAGTTTTTTTTTTTTTTGTTTGTTACGGAAATGATAATTTTCATCATGAAACCGGAGAAATGAAGCATTTTAGAGATTTAAGTGACTTGATGTAGGGCCTGTTTGGAAAGCCACCTGGTAATCGGAATTGGTGTAGTTACTAGGGTAATAATTACAAAACCTAGTAAGTACACAGTAGTGTAATTACAAGCGTGCTGTTTGGTTGCACAAGTGTATTACACAGTTAATTTAATTTAAAAATAAATTTAATTATAAAAAAATAAAATTAATATTTAAAAAATATTTTTCTTTATAAATGATATTAAATTAGTTATTTAATAGCACACTGTTTCTTGAAAATATATTAATTAATAATCATATATTTGTAACTAATATTGTAAAAAATAATTGATATATATTTTTCAAATTAATAATATTTAATTTTAATTAATTATAAAACCTAAAAGAAGACTTTTTGTGTGAGAATGTCATGAATTGGATGTTTGAAAAACAATATTTAAAAACATAATGCCATAACATTATTCAAATGTTTGACACAAAAATCCATCAAATGTAAGTAAAAAATAAATAACATGCAATGTGAAAGCAAATAATCTAAAATTGAAAATATAACCTAAATTCTAAATTCAAAAGAAAAAGTTTAACATAATACTCTTATGTCAAATTCCAACATTACATATGTAAGTTCCAACGTAACCTAAGTAAATAATTTAAAACAAAGGGACAATATGAGTCTATAACCCCATTCACAACGAAATTCTACTTTAATAATGTCACTAGTTATATGTCAAGTTTGTTAATGACTCAATCTTTCCAATATTAAGAGGTGTAGTTTCAAAAATTAGAATAATATATGCTAGATGAAAAAAAATGAAAAAAATACGAGCAATTACAGGGAATCACAAGAAGTAAAGGTTGGAAATGAGAAGAAAGGAAATGAAAAATAAATAATATAAAAAGAAAAATACATTTTAAAAGATAAAAATAATTAAAAAGTAAAAGTAAAAAAGAAATAAAAATAATAGAAATAAAAAAGAAATAAAAATAATAGAAATAAAAAATAAAAAAATAAAAAAAATTAAAATAAACAAAAAAGAAACAAACTAAAAGTAACCCTTTAATTACAAAATGTAATTACACTCAATTCTCAATCCCCCCTTGAGAATTGGAGAGTGTAATTACACCCAGTGTTTTAAAAGGTGGGGGCGTAAGGCGGGGCGTTTTACATACGCCTCAACGAGGCATAAGCCTCGAGGCACGGGGCGTAAGCCCCATGGGTATTTAGTTTTTAGTATTTCTTAAAATAATATAATTACAATAAATATTTTTAAATAGGTAAAATTACATAAAAAATAAAAGAAAACTGTATATATATATATGTGTGTGTGTGTGTGTGTGTGTGTGTGTGTGTGCGCGCGCGTGCGCGTTGATCCTCACAAAAAAATGATCAAAGCAATCCATTATACACCGCTTATAACTTGTAATTATATATAACATAATTTTACAAGTATAAACAATACAATGAAATAAAAGCTATTATGAAATGAAAATCAATTCTATCATTTTAACTTTCAAACACGGAAAAAAACATAGTTTCTTAAAACACTATTACTATCATACTATTCATTTTATCTCCCTATAAGCAAATAATCAATAAAATTTATCAATATTACAATTAAAACATAACTTCTTCATGAACAAAAAATAAAATTATATGATAATTCTGATACATAGGGTTTATGACCAATGACAAGTGAAAATGTACAATTCCGCTATGTGTTTTTTTTTTTTTTAAAATTAAGTGATATTCACCCTCACGACGTTCTCAAATAGTAAATATCCAATACTACGACTTGTTAGATGCGTTACACCCAATCTTCTATTTCTATAGATGAAAAACTATTAAGTATCATTATTTTGTTAAACAATTATGAGGGTGAATGATTTTAATTAAGGAATTTAAAATATAATTTGTGTAAGAACTGTTAGGCGAGCCCTGGGCGTTGGGCGTTAGGCGTGTTTAGGGCGTACGGTTGGGCGCTTAGGGCGTAAGCCTCATAGGAACTAAGCCCCGCACGTTAGCCCCAGGGCGTTTTGCCACTGCCCTGCCCCGAGGCGAGCCCCGGGGCGAGTCCTAACACTGCCTTTTAAAACAATGATTACACCCTCACAATTACACTCAATTTCCACTTAAATGTGTAATTACTTATTTTGAACTGTGTAATTACTTAGTCAAACAAACAAACTAAATTATGTAATTACATCCAATTCCAATTACCTGGGTGGCTTTCCAAACAGTGCATTGCTGGGAGAAATGATAGTAGACATGATGTATATCCTTTTAGACTTCCCTGTCCAAAGGGGAAAAAAATGAATTTGGTACATAGTTGGTAGTTCGTGCTACATGCCAAACCAAACATTAGGTTGTGTGATTAATGAATTCCAATTTTCATAGTAGTACGTAATCTAAACACAACTTTTTCCCAAAATTATTTTTCTAAAAATTAAACCACATCCAAATCCAAGGACCACCACCTTAAAGATGGATATCTTTTTCAAAAGAGTTCAATCGGAGATTCTGTTGGGCTAAAACGGTCCAAAAATACTCTTGACATGATGTGATATTGTCCGCTTTGGGCCAAGCCCGCACGGTTTTCCTTAAAAAGCCTCACATTATTAAAAGTATCCAACTCCTTATAAGTAGCTCCTTTTTCTTTTCAGCTGCCAATGTGGTACGCTGTTCGCACACCCAACAATCTCCCCCTCGAACTAAGTTCCACATGACTCATTATGGGTCAGAGATTCAACGTGTCAATGTGCCACCCACATCGTCAGAGTATTTACGGTCACCGAAGCCCAAAAGCTGTGTATGCATCTTCAAAGCTACGGGTAAAGGTTGTAAACCGGCCCATAGATGGGCAAAGACACTAAGTCGGGCCCACCGCCACACTCCGCCATCTTCGTACTCATCCCGCCAAACCATTGGCTCTGATACCAGTTGTTGGGCTAAAACAGCCCAAAGATACTCTTAACATGATGTGATCTTGTCCGCTTTGGGCCAAGCCCGCACGATTTTCCCCAAAAGGCCTCACATCATTAAGAGTATCAAACTCCTTATAAGTAGCTCATTTTTCTTTTCAGCTACCAATGTGGTACTTTGTTCGCACACCCAACAAATTCAACATTTTAAAATTTTGAAAACGGAGACTCTTTACATTTATATGCCCTGTCTATACTTAAAGTCCTTTTCAGTATCATATAAGAACTTTTTATTTTCATTTTTTATAACTATTGTATTGGCACAGCTTGCCTGCATCTTAAGTAATTTCACGTGGTAGCTACTTCTTAAAAGTAGCGGATAACTCTATCCACCAAGATCTTAACTAATTTCACGTGGTAGCTACTTCCTAGAAGTAGTGGGTAACTCTATCCACCAAGATTTTAACTAATTTTCACGTGGTAGCTACTTCCTAGAATTAGCGGGTAGCTCTATCCACAAAGACTTGAACAGACGGGAAGAACCTAGTATTTTTTGGCTACGCTGAGAAGTGGACCTGAGATCTCATGATTCTCAACCACTCCATTGACCATTGGACCATTTTTATAGTATAAGGTAAAAACTGATGTTACACGTGGCAAGTTATGGTGTTAACATGTGGCAGGCGAAACAGATTAGGAATCAATTCAGTCGAGATCCCGGAGGAAACTATTTCACATGCCTCCGTACTAAATAATCTGAATCAATTGTCGCAGAGCAGTTATGAGCCTCAGGAATTACATATCCATTCCGGATATGCAGCCAAATGTTATGTATTTCTAATTAAGGAGCATTTATTGATCATTGTTATACATGAGGGAATGATTCGCGGCCTTTGGCTGCAGAATTATCAACTATAAAAGAAGCCCAATATCAGTATTAGAGGGCACCCAATTCTAGCTTAACAATGTATATTTTACGCACTCAACCAAATTATAATACAATTCGTTTACTTTTTATTCCAGATACGAACTGTTCTTCAAGGCTTAGAATTGATTCGGAGTCATCCTCAATGAGAGATTCTTCCGAGCTCAAGCTACCCAGACCTTTTTTATTATATTTACTTGATTTCCTTACTTATCATTAGCTATTTACACTATCTATAACAAATCAAACCATGTATCCTTTAAACCACTAAAATAAATTCAACTGTACCTTTTGAGGGTAAACATTTATTGTCACTTTTTCTTTCGAAAGAGTAAGAACCAAAGCCAGTATTCATAAATCTAACATTCCGTATAAAGTTCTCCACATTTCACGTAACTTTCTCTCATGACATTGTGTGTGTTTTTTCCAAAGTTATAATGAATGTAACTTCTATTACGAATGATGTATGTGTTAAGAATTCATCACCAACTTAATTAATATCTAAGATATTTCATGAAGAATCTAGAATAATTAAGGAGTTGTAGAGAATAGGGAAGAGCACTCTAGAATGAGAATTGTAAAGTGATTCTAGAAAAAGATATTTAGGAATATTCTAGAGAAAGTTATAAATATCTCTCTCACTAGATCATTCCATCTCCACCTACAAAATGGTGGTCATTTGAGTTGTAAGCAAGCAAGAAAGTTACAAGTGATAAGTGATAAGTGAGAAGAGAGAAGTGTGATAGCTAGTAAGAAATAGTAGAGAGAAGCAAAGAGAGTTGCTAGAGTGAGTGCAAGAAAAAAAATTAGTGTCAGAAATTGTAAGACCGAAGCTGGTCCTTACTTTGTAATAATAAAATTCAAGTTGTGCCCGGCGATTCTCAACAATTGGTATCAGAGCCTGGTTGATCAAGAGAGGTAGCAGCTCAAGGGAGATCCTACAAGCTACTGTCGGAGGCTACAAGTCAAGAGACACTGGTAAATGGCGAATTTTGCAAACACTCTCAATAGCGTTGAGAAGCTCAACGCAAGCAACTACGGATCGTGGAGCACGAGAATGCAATATTATTTTCTCAGCCAGGAATTATGGGATATTGTTGGTGGCTCAGAGACTACATCACCAACTGATGCCGAAGCAGCAAAAAGATGGAAGGTTAAAGCTGGAAAGGCCATGTATGCTCTCACTGTAACAGTCGAAGATGAGTTCCTGCAACGGATTAAGAACGCCAAGACACCCAAAGAAGCTTGGGACACGCTGGCAACGATTTTTACGAAGAAGAATGATGCGAGATTACAAAGGCTTGAAAATGAGCTTTTGTCGATCTCACAGCGTAACATGACGATTAATAAATACTTCTCAAAGGTAAAATCTTTATGTGATGAAATATCAAAATTTGATCCAGAGAATGCAATCACAGAGACAAGGATGAGGAGAATCATTGTTCATGGTCCAAGGCCGAAGTATAAAGGCATAATTATGGCTACACGAGGGTGGGCCACAGAACCAACTTTATCTGAGTTGGAAAATCTGTTGGCAAATGAAGAAGACTTTGATAAGCCATTATCAAGTCTTTCTATAAAAGATAAAGATAAGGCGCTCTTCAGCAAAAGGAAAGGCTACGGAAAAAGGGATGAGGAGAGAAACTCTCGGCCAGGGGGAGACCAGAAGAATCAGCATCAAAGAAGTTAGCGAGCCAACAAGCAGGCAAACAAAGGTTTCAAGAACCGACAAAGAGATAAGTGCTACAATTGCGGAAAGAAAGGACACTACGCCAGAGATTGTTGGTACAAGAAAGTCGAAGGTAACGTAGCTACTTCTACCCAAAACAAGAAAGATGAAGAAGAAGCTTGGGCTTTCGAGACCTCCTATGCAGTTGAAGAAAATAATCAACAGGAAGAGCTTGTCACCTCTCACTCTGACGAATAAAAGGAGTTAGCACTTGCAACTGCAAGTGAGAAACTAGTCAATTATGAACATGATTGGATCGTTGATTCGGGATGCTCCAATCACATGACCGGTGATAAAAAAAAGCTGACCAACATGAGCGATTATAAGGGCGAACGGGTAGTGGTGACATCAAATAATTCAAGAATGCCAATAACTCATATTGGCCAGACGGGGTTCGTGCCTCGTCATAGCTCGAAACAAATGCAACTTCAAAATGTCTACCATGTTCCAGGTATGAAGAAGAACTTATTATCTGTGTCGCAACTTACAGCCTCAGGCAACTATGTCGTGTTTGGGCCAGATGACATAAAAGTATATCACAATTTAAAAATTACAAACTCGCCAATCATGGCGGGAAGAAGATTAGAGTCAATCTATGTCATGTCAGCCGAGACAGTTTATGTGGAGAACACTCGGAGTAACGAAACAGCTGATCTATGACATGCACGTCTTGGGCACGTAAGCTACAGCAAATTAAAAGTCATGATGCAACAGTCTAAATTAAAGGGCCTTCCTCAACTTGAGATTAGAGGAGACATGGTATGTGCTGGATGCCAATACGGAAAAGCACATCAACTTCCCTATGAAGAATCAAAGTATCAAGCCAAGGAGCCATTAGAGCAGGTACACTCAGACGTGTTTGGAGCAGTAAAGAAGTCTTCTACCAGTGGTTACTGATACATGGTAACATTTATTGATGACTTCTCAAGGTACGTGTGGATTTACTTATTAAAGGAGAAGTCATGTGCGGTTCTCTTTTATAAACCCATGGTTGTCTCATGGCATTGAAAACATAGCCCTTGCGACATACTTGCATCCTCGTAGTGCAGTGTCACCCCACGACTGCACGTCTAGGCCAACGGACCCTTGCTTGCAAGGCTGAACCCAAGCCAAGCTCACAAGTCTATACACGAGGCTCTTAAAAGTGGTGCCTCGAGTATTCAGTCAGTACAGAGGTCTTTAACATTCATAAGAATAGCCCGCAGGGCATAATCAGTCCATACGTCAAGCCTTCGGCACTCGTTGTGCGCCCAAAGCTGACCCGCAGGTGTGGCGCCGTCCATAGAGTTGCCTAACTCGTATGGATACCTAGGACACTCCTCTGAGATGCCTAGGCAGGCCCTTGAGGTCCTCCCTCAAGGTTGTTCACTTGGTGCGACTGGCTGGCAACACGCACGGGGGAGGCTGGCAGAGCTTTAGACACCTCTGCACCCCTTATATATGCTTTATAGAAATAAACCCAAGTTTCTCCAATAGACATCCTTTTTGACAGAGAATTATGATGGGCCTTTCTCACTTGTCCGAACTCCAAATGAGGCTCCGCTTGTTCCTACGACTTCCTCTTGACTTCCTTCAGACCTTCATGAAGTTTCATCCCATTCCCACACTCGTGGAGTGAGATATAACCTTCGAAAGCTTCGGCACTGTCACTACTTCTTGGCTAAGTCAAGCCCATAGGTAAACATCTTCAAATGACGCCAAACTTGGTAGGCACATTCCTTAACATCCTAGGAAGGGTCCTCTCACCCTAAATCCCAAGATTTCATCCATATCTCAAAAACGCACGGGACTGACACTCAGGCTCGCACGTGGTCGGTCGTCCGCCGACAAGGCCCTTGGGCTCATCCCAGATCCTTGCTAAACTTACTTGGCACTCTTAGGATATGCAATACAACATATCTAGATGCTTGTTAGCTCCCGCATATCGGAGCCCATCGTCAGCGCACATCGCCTACGCGACTAACACTCGTTTGGCCCACTCGGGACGCGCAAGGTAATGGGCGCCAAGGCACAACGAAGGCAACCCATAACAGGTCACATGTACACACGGGTGAATCTGGAGTCAATGAATGGCATAGTCAAGACCATCTTAGATTGCCATCTTTCACTAGATGTTTTATCTACTTGCAGCCTCTATTGGATGTGATGATTAGTTAGAAATTTTATGAAGGGGGTTAAAATATATATATAAAAAAAGTAGACGTGTGTGAAAAATAATCGAAGTCAACATATAGTGTATATACATAAAATTAAAATTTTGACCTAGCTACATAGTGTAAGTTTTCGGTGAGGGGTGTCAAATGACACCTCTTAGCATAAGGTGGCTCCGCCAATGTCCAGTCCTATGCGACCACAAAACTAGGGCTGGGCATAAATACCGAAAACCAAAAAATTGGACCGAACCGAACTTCAAGAAACCGAAACCGAAAGAACCGAACAGAACCAAACTAGTTTGGTTCGGTGTTTGGTGTTCACCTTCAAAAAATAGAAACCGAAATAGCCGAACCGAACTTTGATGAAACCGAACCGAAGAATCGAAATTTAAACCGAAATTTATACATTACCCAAAAAATTAAAATAGTCCAGACCCATTAAGTTTAAGCCCAAAAAAAACCTAATTATAATAAGTTCTCTTTTGCTTTTGTATCCCTAATTTTTCGCTTTTGTTGAGAAAATCAAATATCCTTAACAAAGAAAGGTGACTAGGATGTGTCTTTAGGATTAATGTATGTCCTTTATGTGTTTTCTTAATTATTCTTACTGTATGTATATAACAACTAGTAATCCTATATTATGGTTATGGTTTTCTGTTTTTGTGTATCCTGTTTATGTGATTTTGATTTTAATTTGTTAGTTTTATGTTTTGTTGCTTTTGAGAATATGAATTAGTGTAAATGGAATTGCTTTTAATATCATATCAAAAAACCGAATTGAAAAAACCAAAACCGAACCGAACCAAACTTTAAAAAAACGAAACCGAACCGAACTAGTTGGGTTCGATGTTCGGTGTCCACCTTCAAAAAACCGAAATCGAAATAGCCAAATCGAAGTTTGATAAAACTGAATCAAAGAACCGAACGCCCACCCCTACACAAAACCATATAACATTCATCTTGTGGATATGTCGAACTGGCTGAAATAAAAGATTTAGACTCGAATAAGATATCCATTAAGAATTTCTTAAAATATGAGGGAGCTCAAACAAACAACAGTTGATATTGCAGCAAAATGATATAAATAGGATGGCAATTAATAGGAATGAATCTGATTAATGCTAGATATCAGCACTTATATTTTTGTACCTAAGAGGGCTTAATTGCTAACCTTTTTTTCCATTTCCACATTAAATCGGGAAGGTTTTTCTCCATGTAACTAGATGCTAGGTTAAGCCAAGTCATTGCCAGTCAAACAACCCGTAAAACAGAGGTGAACGATTTGTCATAATCTGGTAACGTAAACCAGATGACACATGTATCTTGCATTAAATAGTTCTTGATCTACTGATTCAAGGAAACGAAGATTCAGTCCTTTGATCATTTCGTCTGAACCACATTTGAAGAACCTATTTTACTACTATATTATTCCCAGCTACTATTCAGGAAATACCAGACGGCGCCACTTAACATTGCAAGAAGCCAGTTTATTCTGAATATTAACCTAATATTTCTGTATAGATAAATTTGTGAATGGAGAGAACATCTCAGAGTATAGCATGATACCTGACCCGCACAAGTGACAAACTCTGTGGCAAAAAGTTTTTCATCAGCAATAACTGCTCCAATCATATTCTTACCAGGTACATCTTTAGCCGAAAAAAATCCTACAAATCCAAGAGAGGACCTGGCTCCCTAATCATCTATTGAAAGCATACGAGCATGAGGGTTTTTACTCAGTACCAGAGCAGCATGCAGATTATTGGGCGGCATTGGCGCATCATCAGTATATTCTGCTTCTCTAGAAACCTGAAAATGTTCAAGTTTACCAGCCAAGATATGCGGGGAAATTTTGGCCAAACAGAGCCAATAAATGGAAAACTATTTCATCAGAATGCCATCTCAAAATAGCCAAACACTTTCAAAAGTTCCAATTTCCTACGCATAGACAGAGCTGTACACTATAGACTTCACGATTATAGAAAAAGTATTCTTCTCAAAAGAAAGAGTACCAAAGCAAAATTAGAAGCAATAAAGGGACCCAATGTTCGGAAAAGCAATACAGTAATCCATTTAGTTATTAGATCGAAATTTTTTAAAGGGAACCAATGTTCTTTATCACTATAAAGTACAAATAAGCTCCTGCACAAGCCAGAAAATAGATAACTTTTTTTAAAAACTATAGCCAGAAAATAGATAACTGGAGAAATTAGAACATGACACCGTGGCCCCTATACATACAACAAGAGATGAGCAGCAGCAAGGAACTTAAAACCCAAATTTCACTTTTTCACGAATCAACAACAAATGAATCTTTTGTGTGCTTGTTTTTCATAAGACTTGCAGAAGTAAAACAATAGCTACAGTCATGAACGCCATCAGCACAACGGTCATCCCAGCCCTTATGTCAATTATGGCGTAACAATAAGTGCCATGCTAGGAGGTCAAGAAGTCTTTAACATTTAGTTGTTGCTTTTTGTCTGTCCACATGCAATCTAGAATTTAATGCAAATATCATCTTCCAAATCTAAACGGTGCTAGAATAGACATCAATAAATATGCATAATTTTCAAGCTATGAATGTTGTTACCTGAAGCTCGATGAAATATGAGCCTCAGGGGAATCCACAGAAGTACAATACTTCCTGATCTCAAAATCCTGAATTGGACCAACGGATGGCCGAAGAGATGAATCTACAGCTGAAAGATGTGAAGCTGGAACACACTCAAGAAATGATGGTTGTCCATCCTTTTGATGACAAACCCACAAGAAAATTTTGAAGAAGAAGCTAAACGTTAATGATTTTTGAAATTCAACCATCCCACCAGGTGCATCTTCTTTTAACAAAATTTGCTCCCCCTAAATTTTCAAAGCACCCTTCAATAGCTCTTTTATTCCAACTTTTCTTGATTAAAAAGTCTCTAATTTTTTATTGCAGCAAATGAAAGTGGAGCAATACCACCATATACAATCAAAGCATCTGAAATTACCCATTTCTTGTCCTTCTCTTCAAGGCAGACACGCATCCCAGCATTCACAATGGCAATATCAATGCTTGGCTCCAGTATCATTGCCTTGAAATAAGCCATTTGAGTTTGTGAAAGAATTTAAGCAATCTTACAAATCAGGGGACGTGTGAGACCAATTAATGTACCTAAATTGGACGCAATCCAGTTTTACGGCTCCCAATTCCCTCCTTTGCGATGACATGCATCCCTTCCACAGAATATAAAGGAGCCAAGCATGCATTTATTGCATGGTGCCTACAGAGAAAATGTAACTTTATAAACTGAATGCTGTTTATGGACATTTGTAATAGTCATATACTAACTGAACTGGAGGGATGCACCGGGGGACAATCAAATCAAGCGGACTTCACGTTCACCAAATTATTGCTAATAATATTATTATCATTATGTTTTTTAATCTCTTAACTACCCATATTTCCAACTAGTTTCTCTTTACTCTTTAAGTCAATACATACGCCAGAGACTCGCATTCTACTCCCCAATAGAACTTCTAGCAGAATAAGATATCATCTCAAAGCCAGGGACTAACAATGTTACAACAAACTCATGCTCAATGGATACAAGGATGAAGACTATATATCTAGCACGATAATTGTTCATTTCAAGTTTTGGTAGTAGAGGCCTCATATTTTTTTTATTTTAGGCATGGGGCTTACGCACCAGCCAAGGACTCACATAGTAATCATAAGAAATATGAATGCTTTATTGATTTTTCATGTAACCTTCACAACTGCCTTCTAGAGTTCTAGGCTAACATAGTATTAGGTCAGGCCGAAGTCAAAGGGTTCACAATGTGTAACAGTTTAGTCTGCTAGAGCATATACAGAGTGATAAAGTCTCTGAATTTTCCGCCACCCCAGTTCTACAGAAAGCGTATTTTGTTCGTTGAAGGATATAAAATCCATTGAGGGCAAGGAACGTTTATTAAAATTTACTAGTATTTCGTTTTTACTATCAGCAGAAATTGTCTAGGACTATGCGAAGGGCTATCTGCTATTCATCTTGGCAACTATCATACTTCTTGAGATGTTAAACAAATATAATTTATGAGAATGAAAATGTATCTCCTACAATGACCCAAGACCCACCTAACTGACTTCCTCCGCTCATGTATAGTTGAGTATCAGACAAACAAATAATACCAAAATAGCACAAAAAAAAATACATAACTAAGTTTCACGCACGAATTTCGTGCGTGAAAGGACCAAACTGTAAAAATAAAAGTTCAGTCCTTTCACACATGAAATTCGTGCGTGAAAGAGGGCAACAAAAGTCGGCCCTCCTCCTTCCCCACCACGGTCCCCCGGCTTTCAAAAAAAAAAAAATACTATTGAAGGGTGATTTCAGTGGTCCCCAACCCCCAAAAACGTCATTTTCGCGTTGTTTTTCAACCCGAAAGTCAATATTCTTGGTATATTGAAGTGTAGGAACAAGTTTCTAAGGTGGAATTTCGGAATAGAGCGGCGTAGAGCTCATTTGGAAAGCTCAAAATAACCTTCAATCTAGGCATTTCACTACGAATTTTCTATTACATTATTAAATATATTATTACCCTAAGCATGATCATTGTATAATTGTTGCAGATTTCGAAAAAAAAACTTTTGCGCATTTTTTTTTTTTTTGCGTTTTTTGGGCTGTTTGGGACTGCCCCTTTTTTTTTTAATTTTTTAAATTTGTTTATTTGGAGTTAATTAGTTAATTATTTATTAATTGTTTATTTAGTATTTTTTAATTGTTAGATTAGCGACTTAAGTATTTGTTAATTGTTAGATTAGCTATTTCAATTGTTAGACTAGCTAATTATTTATTTAGATTTTGTTAAGCCAATTGTTTATTTGTTAATAATTTGTTAATTGTTTGATTAGTTAATTAATTGTTTATTTATTAAATATAGATAATAATTTGTTAATTGTTTGATTAGTTAGTTAATTGTTTATTTATTAAATATATGATAATAATTTGTTAATTGTTTGATTAGTTAGTTAATTGTTTATTTATTAATTGTTTATGTTAATTGTTTGCTAGCTAATTGTTAATTATTTGACTTATTAATTATTAATCTTTATATTTTAGGATTGAAAACCCGTAGTTTAGGATTGAAAGCCCGTAGTTTAGGATTGGAAACCCTTAATATAAATTTCGATAAAATATTACGTAACTAATACTACTTGTAAATGATTGATTTAAAATGCGTAAAACAGATGGGTCACCACAATCCTTAATATAATTTTCGATAAAAGATTACATAACTAATACTACTCGTTAATGATTGATTTAAAATGCGTAAAACAGATGGATCACTACCTTCTTCATCCGGGGCCCTTCGACCGAGAGTTACTATATCTTCAGCCCGAGCATAGGTCACAGCATATATGGACATCCGACCTACAACCTGAGGCTCAGGTCCGTACCCGGATAGGGGACTCAGCATGGGAGATCTTAGCTGCTCACCCCCCACATCCTCGTCTCCTAGATATATTACGTCGGGGCGGTATCTACCGGTGCGTCGAAGTTGGTCGGGTACAACACGATAGGTCGCTAATGAAGGCCTTGATTGAGAGGTGGCGACCGGAGACGCACACATTTCATCTCCACACCGGTGAGGCTACCATTACCCTCCAGGATGTGGAGGTCATTTATAGGCTACAGGTTGATGGACGCCCATTGTATATGGAGGAGCCTCATATGTTGTCGCCTTACCGGGATGAGTTGACTAGGCTCACTGGTTTCGCGGCTCAGGATGGTGATATTTCAGGCTAGAGTCGGCTTTTGTTGTCGGCCCTTTATGCTCACTTGCGCCTCACAGACATGTAGCATCCGATTGGAAAGGACACGCCTCAGGCTGATGTTGACCGATGTGCGCGTCTATACCTACTCATCATATTCGGAGTCATCCTGTTCTCGAACACTTCGAGTTCGCATGTGAGCTTGAGGTATCTTCGGTATATCGACGATCTTGCTGAGTTAGGATGTTATAGTTGGGGCGCTACTGTGCTAGGCTACATGTATCGAGGATTTTGCCGATGTTCTATGGGCACGAGGGTAGAGGTCCCTGCATTTTGCTCGCTCCTTCGGGTAATATATTTAAGTATGTGTAATTAAACACAATTTTTTTTTTTAAACGATGACTGATAAAATATTTTTTTAAATGACTATATCAAATATGGGTGTGGACTAGGTTGAGACCTCTTCAGACCATACCAGCTCACCCTTCTATTGACTATCTTGCTGTGCCGATGCCAAACGCGCGGAGATGGTCGCGAGGCGTACGCCGACGTGCGGAGGTGCACCACAGCCTTCTCTCGTTTAGGGATCAGCTAGACCGCATGATGGTGCAGACGGTATGTTCATATTTTGGATCCACACGCTAGACCACATAGCTACTATTTTAGTCTTTTATTGTTAACTAGTTCAATTCTTTTTACAGGCTTTTATATGGACGTCGTATGATCATATTTTGGATGAGCTGCTGGCGTTTTGTAGGGTTGGTCAGCACATGTGGATGTCGCGGTGTCCATTGATACATATGGATATCATTGAGTACCACGCGCCCGACTGTGTGTTACGGCAGTTTGGGTATGCACAGAATATACCCGTGGCTACGGATTGGGCGTACGACCACTATGTGAGGGACGAGCATGCGGGCGTCGATGATGCATGGAGGCTCCATATGCCGCAACAGGTCCAGAGTTGGGCTGTGAGGATAACGAGCCTAGCGGTGGTCGGACATGACACTCCGATCCATATGTACATAGAGTGGTACATGCGGATCACTCGCATCACTATTGGCAACCCCTCTAGGCTTCGTCCAGATGGCCTAGGACATGTAGCTCTCGCAGGAGCGTATGAGGCGCTGGTAGGTTTTATTAGTCTTAATCTTAATCCAGCGTCTTATATACTACTTTACAAATTTATTCAATTGTTAATATTTGCAAACATATGCAGGTACGGACCGTTCAGACGATGCGCTATGAGAGCACTGCCTGTACGGAGGCGCTAGAGACAGCGGAGTATGCAGCACGGATGATTGAGCTTGCCGAGACTGGTATGCGACAGACACATGACTTTGAGCATCTCGGTGAGCGTGTTCCTGGTGCCCCACCACAGGCAGCTGCCCCACTTCGAGCAGCAGGTGGTCGCGGTCGCCGAGGAGCTGGTGGCCGTCGCAGAGGTGGTAGGGCTGGCAGAGGTGATGAGGCTCCGTCAGCTTCAGAGATCCCGCCGAGTTCTTATCGGCCGTCGACTGCAGATATCCCATCGACTTCTTCTTCCCAGCCGTCGACTTCACTGACATCTCTGTATATGCTGGACCCTTTTTCAGATTATGTGCCCTGGCCGTCATTTCCACATCCACCAGTTCGTGATCCACACGGTGAGCGGCCGGTTGGTGATATACAGGGTGGCCTACATCTGGACTTCGACGACGCCATGTTCGAGGACTTCGTGTTTGATACGGCTCCATCTGCAGCTCCGGTACCATCTGCATCTCTTGCTCTGGGGGCCGCTCAGGAGCCCTCTCACCAGGCATCTCAGGAGGCCGTCGACACACAGGTTTGATTTTTACAATAAAATAAAATAATTTATTAATTAATTGTTTATTTCATGTTTAGTTTAGAAAACTAAATTGTTTATATGTTATTTCAGGTTCATTCTTCTGCGCCTGTGGACCCATCTCCGGCTCCAGCTACAGCTCCGGGGCCCACTCAGGAGACCGTTGAGGAGCCAGCTCAGGAGCCCTCTCACCAGGCATCTCAGGAGGCTGTCGACACACAGGTTTGATTTTTTCAATAAAATAAAATAATTTATTAATTAATTGTTTATTTCATGTTTAGTTTAGAATAAATCTAAACTAAATTGTTTATATGTTATTTCAAGTTCATTCTTCTGCGCCTGTGGACGGGTCTCCTGATGAGATTGACGAGACTCTTGATGCTTTTGTCCCAGTCCCACCGCCCACTGTCATCTCCTATGTGAATCATGTTATGAACCGGGGTCCGGGTCGAAAGAAGGGAAGGAAGGGAAGCAAGGATGATCATGCCATAGAGCATGTACAGATTAAGAGGAGGAAGGGGGATGGAGATGATGGTGGGGTTGGCCTTAGGCCTAGCCGTACTCTAAAGGCTCCCACATGTGGGACCTGAGATTGTGTATTTGTAAATAAAGTGTACATTTTATGTTAATATTATATATATTTTTGGTTATTATTTTCTTAATGATAATTAGTTATCTTAATCTTTATTGTCAATTAATAATAACTCGTGCGACGTCCTAAATTAATCAAAACCCTATAAAATATGACACTTAAACCTAAGGATAACAAGTTTTCAAACAAAGAAAACTTACTTCAGAGCACTTTATAACTCCTAAAACGACCTTCGGAGCACTTTATAACTCCTAAAACGACGATCCAAACGTTTAGGTGTACTTGATGTAATGAGCTGACATTATTGTATGCAAAAAAAGATATTAAGTTCTATATAAAATGTTGATATTCCGGCGTTTTGAAACATGACTAATCTTCAAGCAAAGTACAGAAAAAACGTTAATGTTTTAAAAAATTGCCCAAAGAACGAAGGCAGAGGGGAGTTTTGTTAGCTTCTTTCACACACTAATTTCGTGGGTGAAAGGAGCAAACTTTTTTTTTTTTACAGTTTGGTCCTTTCACGCACGAAATTCGTGCGTAAACTTAGTTATGTGTGTGTGTGTGTGTGTTTTTTTTTTTTTTTTGGTGCTATTTTGGTTCAATTTTTTTTTTTAATATCCTGAAGAGAATTGTTTGTATTTTCCCAATCTGTATACAAGCAGGCAATATCTCTTTAAGGAAAGTCCATTTTTTTCCGCCTCAAAGCCTTTCTTCTTCAATTTTGTTTCCTATTTTTCTAACTATAAAAACTACAAATTCCTGAAGAATTGGGCAACTTAGACGCTAAGAGGCGTAGTAAGTCCTCAAGACAATGTGGAATAGTCATTAAACAGTACCAACAACTACATAGAAGCTACAGCTAGGCAGCAACTCGAAAAGGGACTCACCAAACTTTTAACACTATATGAATACGACTGCATTACCTTAGGGAAAGTACAAACACATTTCTTCTATTATATATAAATGTTAAAGAGGTAAGAACACTGCTATCAAATATTGTACTAGGAGCAATGTCAATTGCACTATAAACTTAGACCAATCTCATTGGTCATTGAATTTATCATGCCACTTTTTACACACATGTATTGTATTTCTGTTTCAGCACAGCACGTGTACACACTCACAAATCATGTTTCCTTCAATTTTCCACCTAACACCTCTTCCCTTGATTTCTACGGGTTTTCTTCAGCAAATACTTGCTTCCTTCTTATTCATCTCGACTCTCAAGAATATACATTTGTCGGCACTTTTACTTGTTCACTTTTAACTTTTCACGATCTTTAAGAATTAATAAATGATTTCCTATCATATGTAAGTGTCCAAGAAAACTAGCACAACAATGAATGCTTGTACCAAAAGCTATATATATTGTATACTTCAACTAACTACTTATTTATCTCACGTGGACATATATCATAGTACTGAATATTTATTCTCTTCTCATATATACACGTATGCACTTTAATTTTAATTCTCCAACACATTTATTTCCTCCGTGCACTTTTACTTGTTCACTTTTGACTTTTCATGTTCTTTAAGAATTAATAAATGAAGTACTCCCTCCGTCTCATATTTCTTGGCCACATTACTAAACTACTTTTTTATCCCACGTGGACATAGGTCATACTACTGAATATTTATTCTCTTATCATGTATACACGTATACACTTCAATTTTAATTTTCTGACACATATTTATTTCCTCTGTGCACTTTTCCTTATTCACTTTTGATTTTTCACGCTCTGTAAGAATTAATAAATGAAGTACTCCCTCCGTCCCATATTACTTGGCCATATTACTAAAAATATATGTCCAAATTACTTGTTCATTTACAAAACCAAGATAAAATTAATTAAATCTTTCTCATCTTATCCTCTCCGTCCCATATTACTTGGCCACATTACTAAAAATATATGTCTAAATTATTTATTCATTTACAAAATCAAGATAAAATTAATTAAATCTTTCTCATCTTACCCTTAATAATAAATGTTCTTGAAAATAGTCAATTTTGATTAGAATGTATTTGTCGGAGAGAGATAGGGGTAAAATAGTAAAATATATTTTTTATTTATGATTTCTTAAGGGGCGTACAAAAGGGAAAGTAGCAAGTAATATGGAACAGAGGGAGTATATATTTTACTATAATATTCATATTTATTGGTGTAAGTCTCAATAGCCTTGGAAAATGATTTGAAAATGAGTAATTAATGTGAAGGATAAAATTAATAATAAGAATAAAAATTTCTTTCTCTCGATATTTTAATATGGCCAAGTAAAAGTGAACGGAGGGAGTGACTTTTATCCCCGTTTTCCTTGTTTGTCAATACTTTAAATGTGAAGAGAGGACAAACAATAGTAATGCAAATTTGTACCAAAAGTTAAATACATTGTGCACCTTAACCAATTACTGTTTTATCCCACTTGGACATATGTCATAGTACTGAGTATTTATTCTTTTCTCGTGTATACACATATCCACTTCTCCTACACATATCTTTTACTTGTCCACTTTTGATTTTTCACGTTCTTTAAGAATTAATAAATGAAGTATATATTTTATCATAATATCCATATTTATTGGTGTATAGTCTCAATAGTCTTAGAAAATGATTTGAAAATGAGTAATTAATGTGAAGGGTAAAATAAGAAGAAGAATTATTTTTCTCCTGCTATGTCAACGTGGACAAGTAAAAGTTAAGGGAGGAAGTGACTTTTATCCTCGTTTTCCTTCTTTGTCAATACTTTACTTATTTTACTCTCCTTTGCATTCTTTGATTATTGTTTCTTTACATTTATAAAATGTATTACTTTATATTTTCATTTCGGAATTAAAATTTGGTGATTTACGATATAACATATATTTTTCTAATTTTGATTTCTTTGTAACAATTCTTTTTATCTATAATTCTTAATATAAAAAATTATAATATATTTTTTAATTAATTTAATAAAAATATTTTATTAGTTTTACTTTTAAAAAATCCAATATATTCAACAATGGTTCTTATGTTTGGATCTGAACAATTAGTTAATTGAGATAGATATCAACCTGTCGGTATACATATAAGATATTAAAGAATTTAAAAGAAAAAATCTAGAATCAAAATATTATTTTCCCTCATATTCTTACTAATTTTCTTTTTTACATCGATGAACAACTTTCATTGTCATGACAATGAGAAAAAAAGTCCGACTCTTTCCATCTCAAAGACTTAATACCATCATATGTTTTTAATTTTCAAACTCCATTTTCTAATTATAACTAAAATGATGGTACATAAAATACATTTTGTATATGTTGCTATATATAATAACAATTAGAATATTTTTAAAAGTTATTTTCAAAATACAAACCTTAAAGACTGGTTAATTAAAGTGAATAAACATGTTTGCACGGGCATATATTGCTAGTTAATTGCTAAGCCACAAACTTTAATGAAAATAGGGATTGAATTAGACAGATAATGCCCAAGTCTAATAGACAGAGAAAAGGAAGTCATTGGTTGTTCACTGTTGAATTTTTGAAATATATGCATTAAACAATAAAGCTCTTAAGATTCAACCTGAACCAATTTACAAGGTCAAACACCAGCAGAAGTTAAAACTACAAAAAATATAATTAACTCACTTGTATGCCCTAGAACAGTTGGAAGTCATCCCGGTCTGTCAACATTAGTTCACCCACTAATATCTCTAAAATATAGAACAAATCAACATGCCAGTAACAATAGCAAACAAAAGATAATGATCATTAATTCTTTAGTTTTTTTTTTTTTTTTTTTTTTTTTTTTTTTTTGAGAATGAATGATCACCTATTCGTTTGTATTGAAGCTTGCTTATGCAGCGATGATTACCTACTAAAGTTATTTTTACCCATTGAGGTTGCTAAAAGTAGAAAATCCTCCTTTTTTGTTAATTTCTCTTTAATGGAATCCTTAGTTCAGTGGGTAACTAAAGAAGTTAAACCCCCTAGTCTTTCCTCTTGTTCTTCTTTCGTTATCCACATTCACCCTTCAAGGCTATAGTTCTGTTCTTTCTTCTCTTCCTAAACCAACAAATTAGACATGCACTGAGATGAATGCATCAATTTTTATAAAATTCTAAAGAGAGGTAGAGAGATGAGCAAATAATGGAGACCGCACATTTGACTCTGCAGCAAGGAGTTGATCATCGGAGAATTTACAAACACTAAAACCATGTATATTTACCGAACCCTCATTCACACATCACTGACATCTTAGATGCATGTAATGGGACAAAATACAACATTCAACTATGCTCAAATCAAGAAAGTTAACTTCCTCTCCAGGACTCTCATTATAAATTGAAGTTAGAAAGTGGCGCAGATATTTGGACACGGATCAGATATTTAATATGCATGTATCTTATTGATCTGAACTACAACCTCATTCTTTTCTTTCAAAATGTAAATTTTATAGGGGAAAAAAAAATCACAGCAAGTTGTTTTCCCTTATATATATACAATAGATATCTCCTTTCCAATGCTTTTTTCTTTGGCAAGGAAAAGAATATTTCCTTATCTCTAGTGATACTAATTCATTATATTATTTCTCTATTTGTAGCATTAAACTATTGTTAAGCAAACTTTAAATTTCTTCAAGGCCACCGAAGTGGAAAAAGCACAGAGTACCAGAGAGAATGTTAAGAAACCCGATAATATACGAATATATGAAATCCACAGAATAAACATAGCATTTAGATTTACATTAATAAAGATTACCCAATTGAACATTTACCAGAGTCAAATAAAACAGTAATACAGCTCTGCCACAAGTGCAAGCTTAATCAAATCACGAACTTCGTTCATACACTTAGTTCCTTGTCCATTTCCTTTCCTTGTTCATTTACTTCAGCAAGTCATAATGACAATAGAATAAATCAAAATAACTCCTCTAAATAATCATTAGTCACACAGCAAATGAACAAGCTAGACTGATACTACAAACTAACACTCAATTCCTTCTCAAAAGCTCCTCGACGTCATCATCAATTGCAAGAGATAGAGATAGATCAATTATGCTAAAAAAATCATGAATTGCACAAAAATAAAACCTCCCCAGCAATTGCAGATGACATAGATTCAGACAAGAGCATCCCCATATTTCTCAAGGTATTTTTTTTTTTTAATCCAACCAATCAGGCTAGTAGATAGTCTCGTTTATCCTTTCATATTAGTAGTCGCATTATCGCGCTATAATTTCTTGTGCTTTGATTTCTGCATCTGTGATAGCTACTGCCCCTTTGCAAACTGCTTCATCATGGCTTAGTCGCTTTCGCTATTTTCATTTCGCTTTGAATTTCGAGGATCTTTCGGAAACAGCCGTCCTACCTTGGTAGAAGTAAAGTCTGGGTACACTCTACCCTCCCCAGACCCCACGTTATGAGATTTCACTGGGTTGTTGTTGTATCCAACCAATCAGGATGTGAGTAGGATGGCCTGATGAGGAAAGGAAGAATGCAAGGATTCATAACATATCAAGGGAAGCTTTCAAGTATCAGGATGTATTTCAGAAATTCTAGCAATGACAAAATTGAATTATGACAGAACTTATTACTTGTTCTAAGGAAACAATTTAAATGGAGATATGCAAATAGGTAGTCTCTCTCTCTAAACAATAATGATGATAAAAGACTCAATTTATACTGTATAAAGAAGGATCACATTTTCACTATGCGACACTGACCTCATAAAACATCGTAAGGTGTTCAACAGGAACCACAGAAACTCCACCACAAAAGCTGACTTTTTTTCTTTAATAACCATGAAATCCTCAAGGGCCAGTAAGGTCATGAATAATGGTCCGTCCTTCTCCACTTAAATAGCAGGCTTTTGTCCATAACACGGTTCGAACCTGTGACGTGCACCTAACCACACATCATACATTACGTTCTTACCGCACGTTCTTACCACTAGACGAATCCCCTGGGGCTCATCGTCCAAAAGTTCACTTCAGCCAATGAATTGACATATTTCTCTACCTTCATTTCCAAAGAAGGTTTAAACATGTATGACAACAATAATAAGCAAGCAATTCGGATATTCTAAAGAGACTGGCAAAATAGGAAGCAACTTTACTGTCCCAAACCTCACTTCCTAATAGAAACTTCTCATGAAAATAGGAAATTGTATATACATCATTAATATTGTGTGATTGAAAGAGAAGTATCAAAATAAATCAAACACATTACAAACCTAACCATGTCATCCCTATTTCCAGTACATGAAAAAGAGAAAAAATAACACGCTTTCATGTTACGTTTACTTTATTCCGCCGCCACTAATTCTGCAGCATGACAGTATCTCAAACATCCAGAGAATTTTTTGTGTGTTGTGGTGGTGGGGGGGGGGGGGGGGGGGGGGGGATTCTCTGAGCAACCATGGAAGAGGTGTACTATGGCGACTTGCTTGTTTACATGAAAATGAAAGAGGATCCAAAGGTAGAACGATGCAAATTTTCAACATTAACTTTCTATTTAAAACTCTGAAATTCGTAGAATAAACTGTTACAAAGGAAAAAACTCAATCTTCATATGATCAATGAACAGAAGTGGAATTAACAAACACCTAAACACAGTATGTACCATTTTCACTTAATTATCTACCCTCAGACTTGACCAATTGCGAGAAAACCTTACTCATGGAAGCACCAGAGAGATCATCCAGATTTGGTGTTCCGATATGAGCAGGAGAAGCACCAACATCAACTTGACTGAAATGGTTGACTTGCGGAGAGAGCTCGCCAATAAGGAGAGTGCTGTTTTCTTCAGGATCATCTTGAATGACAGCCTCTTGAAGTTGAAGTGCGTATTCCAGATTCCACAACACATCGCCCATTGATGGCCTGTCTACACCAAAATCAGCTAAGCATTTCTCTGCTGTTTCTCCAAACTTCCTGAGTGAATCTGGTCTTATTTTGCCCACAAGATTCGGATCTATTATTTGCTCCAGTTGTCCTTTCTTCTGCCACTTCATTGCCCATTCAGCTAAGTTAACCATCTCTCTGGGAAGAGACGGATCTATCACAGGCCTAGCACAAAGAACTTCGAATAAAACAACACCGAAAGAATAAACATCAGATTTTTCTGTCAGTTGTTGCCTTCTAAAATACTCAGGATCCAGGTATCCGAAACTTCCTTTCACAGCTGTGCTAACATGAGTCTGATCAAGCTCGGGCCCCGTTTTGGATAGTCCAAAATCAGCAACTTTTGCCATAAAACTCTCATCAAGCAATATGTTTGCGGACTTGACATCACGATGTATAACTGCTTTAGCATAGCCAGTATGAAGGTAGTGTAGACCTCTAGCCGACCCGATGCATATCTCCATTCTCTGTTTCCAGCTCATACTCGGTAGATCTGAACCATACAAATGGCTCTTGAGGGTCCCGTTCTCCATGTACTCATAAACTAGAATCATCTCATTTTTTTCATCACAGTATCCCATCAATGAAACCAGATGTCGATGGCGGAACTGAGAAAGCATCTCGATTTCCGTTCTGAACTCTGCAAAACCTTGTTGGGACTTAGGATTACCCCTTTTCACAGCCACTTTTGTTCCATCATACAAAACACCCCGATATACCTTCCCAAAGCCACCTATTCCAATGACCAAACTCTCGTCGAAGTTGCTGGTTGCTTCCAGCAAGGCTGCAAACGGAACACGATAACTCATGTTCGAAGCAGCACTTATGGTTGTTCCGTTTGAATACTTGCTTCCCATGGTGTGTGAATTGCCACCAACAGATAACGGAATCCATATTTTTGACTGGGCAAGTTGTTCCTGTTTTTTTCTTCTTCTATGCTTGCAAACTAGGACCCCAACCATCACCAAAACAACTAGTACACCTACAATCACACCCACGATAACTCCGATATTCTTCTTTGACTTTGAACTTGGGTTGGTAGGAATGGACCCCACCTGACTAAGGCTGCCCTGAGAATTATTCAACTTCAGAAGTTCGAGTCCATTTAGAAAGGCGTCAGGATAAGCACTCGTGGCAGACGGGCCAACACTAACTTTAAGCTTATTACTTTTAGCGGGTGGAGTAACATAATCATTGTAATAAGCCGTAGCCAAAAAACCCGAAGCTTTCTGACCAGGATCAAAATCAGGAGCCACGTTCCACGAGTTCACATAAATGTTAAATATCAGCTGATTGGCAGCTGTACTCACTATATCGCAGAAGTGTAACCGAATGAAATATTGGAACCCCGGATCAACATCGAACGTCCATGTCACGTTAAAATTGGAATTAGGATCATTACCAGTACCATTCAAGTTCATCTCACTACAAGTACCATAAACCGTCTGTGGTGCAAAATCTACTGTTGCTCCGTCCTTCGGATATTTTACTGATCCGATCTTATTTACTGACTTAGCAGAACTCGGCTGAGCCAAGAAACTTCGATCAGGAAACCAAGTTCTCCATAGTGTA
The DNA here is from genome assembly GCF_019175385.1 of Lycium barbarum. Classification (NCBI taxonomy): domain Eukaryota; kingdom Viridiplantae; phylum Streptophyta; class Magnoliopsida; order Solanales; family Solanaceae; genus Lycium; species Lycium barbarum. Next base: position 15,216,282 of record NC_083342.1, read on the forward strand.
TCATTTTCAAACGACACAAGTGATCCGCCCATGTTTACCCTAGCAACCGTTTCGAGAGCTTGTGCATACATACCGCTGAACGTGCCAGCTGGACTGATCGTCGAGGCATCATCAGTAATAAGGACATCAGGTACAGATACAATTTCCAAAGCATTTATATAGGCAAATGAATAGCTCTTAGGAGAGAATATGATCACAAGGTCTTTCGAGGTAACGTTTACGGAGAATTCCTTGACAGAAACATTTTTGGGAGAGAAATTACCAAGAAGAACATTTTGTTGAGTGGAAACGGAGAAACTTGCTACACTCATATCATATTCATGGTAAACAAAAGGGTAAAAATAAAGGCGAATCCAATGTCTTCCTGTTTGGCCAATTGGGAATTTATAGGTGGATTGTTGAGTGAAAATTCTAGCAGTTTGATAAAGGGGTGAATCATCAGATTTTGTAATTGAATTTGAAGGGGTATCAGCTAATATATCTTGTGAAGTTGAAAGATATTTTGAAGCTGATTTATCAGATGTAAAAACCCTATTACCAACATCAGTATCTTTAGATGATCCACAATCAATTAAGAAATTATCTTTAGGATCAAATCCAAAAACACACAAAACTGCCAATACCAATATAAATAAACTCTTCATTAACAATCCAAAACCCCAAGATTCCTTCATCATTCAAATCCCAAAAGAACACAAAGAACTAAAAATATCAACTTTTTTCACCAAGAACCAACAAAATATCAAAAATCCATCAAAAGAAACGACACAAAAAGGGTAAAATTGTCACCTTTTTAATCAAAAAAGCTCCAAGACTGAAAAAAAGAAAAGATAAATATAACTAAACTTTTCACTATCAATCAAAACCCCCAAGATTCTTCATCATTAAATCCCCAAAATAACTAAAAACATCAACTTTTTTCACCAAGAACCACAAAATATCAAAAACCCACCAAAAGAACAACACAAGAAGGGTAAAAACGTCACCTTTTTTGAATCAAAAGAGCTCCAAGACAGAAAAAAGAGCTAAAAACATCAACTTTTTTCACCAAGAAGGGTAAAAACGTCACCTTTTTTGAATCAAAAGAGCTCCAAGACAGAAAAAAGAGCTAAAAACATCAACTTTTTTCACCAAGAAACACAAAATATCAAAAACCCATCAAAAGAAACAACACAAAAAGGGTAAAGATGTCACCTTTTTGTAATCAAGAAAGCTTCAAGACTGAGAAAAAAGAAAACCCCAGATCAGTAATGAACAAGAAGAAGCTAAATAAGAAGAAAAAGGGGTTTCAAAGAATATATTTTTTAGGTAGAAAGAAAAATGATATTTTGCAACATAAAACAGCTTAAATCTAGCAAAGTACAGACAGGTTGATTGATGCTTTAAGCCTTTAACTGAAAAACAGCCTTCAGTGTGAACTAACAATTGATGGAGTCAAAAGGGCCATGTTGTATTGTATTTTTATTTTTATTTTTATTTATATATTTGTGCTGAAAAAGAAATATTTATGTATGTTTTGAGGGTTTTGGCGTGTTGACCTTTTAATAAACTGAAGAAGAGTAAAGAAGGGCACTTCGATGGACGGCAAAGACGAGAGAAGGTGAGTTAGTGCTGTAACAGTAACAGACAATATTTATTTCATCAGAGTAAAGTGTTATGGGGGACTGTAATTTACAAAAAGAAAAGAAAAATAAGACATCTCAATAATGGAGAAATTCACTCTTATTTAAAAGGGTAACTGTTACTGTTATTAAATGATTTTATTTATTAAATTAGGAGTTAGATTTGATTAATAATTGGAGTAGGATTATATAAGTGAAATTTCATTAATCAAAGGCTTTAGTTGTGTTATTACTACTGTATATAAGGGCTTTTGTAGTCCTCACAAAAGTTTTCAAATTAATATCAAAATTTTCAATTAATTATTTTTAGGTTCTTTTTATTTTATAAGATAATTTTTTCAAGAATATAATTTTAACCTAATAAAAAAGTTATGGAAAATTTTATATGTCGCCTTTGAAATATCTATGATTTATTATAAATACAGAAAGTAAATATTTTTAAATGATGCCATATAGTTTTGAAAATGAAGATAATGCCATCCATTGAGATTGGGTTATCTTTAAAATCTCTTGTTTGTCTAACTAAATTTAATTTATTTTTTTAAGTATAGAGAATACACAAAGAATTAAATTTTATTGAATCTTGAGGTTCAATTTAATAAATATAGGTTTTTTCTTGAATTTCGTCTGAGGTGAAAAATCACATTTAACTAGCATAAACCCTTGATGCAAGATAATGAATGAAAATTTAATAAATGTTAAAACAAATCGATTTTTATCTATGAATAAAATCACACACTCACAAATTCACAAAAATATGAAAATAGTTTTTGATTTATCAACTTTGCAAATTGTAATTATCATACTTTATCATAATCAATGTTAGTATAGGATATCGAGTCATTGTGTCCCTTTGAGATTTGATAATTTTTCTACTTAACTTTCTTCCTCATAAATAAATTTTTCATTAAAAATCATCTAATTGTGTGACGAAGAAACTTTAATAATTAAAACTTATCAATAAGATATCATTAACCTGCAAATATATTAAATTAATTATGCGATAGAAATTGTATCACGTTAAACGTATTCAATAAGAATTTCTATTTTTATATTTTAAGTTTGGGCCCGGGCTTAGCACGGGCCTTCCGTAACTAGTAAAATAATAAAGTTAAAAACCTGAAAACAGTGGAACAAAAGCCTTGAAAGGCAAAAAGAGTACAACGCGTATTAACTCCGCCTGATGAGAACTTCAATCCAAAAACATGAATCTTCACATCTCAATCTTGTGCACCATCTTCTCGATCGTAGTTGGTAGAGACTTGGTGAATAAATCAGTCATATTATCACTCGAACGAATCTGTTGCACGTTGATATCATCATTCTTCTGGAGCTCGTGTGAAGAAATTTTTTGGTGAAATGTGATTTGTTCTATCCCTTATGAATCCTCCATTTAGTTGGACTATGTATTTCGCATATTCACTCTTTTGATATAGTTACATTATCGGCATATAATATTATTAGAATCACGCTAAATACATTTCTGACTTGCTTTATGAACTGATGTTACATTTGTGTGGATTGACTGTCATGTTGAACTACATCGTACGACCGTAATCCTTCATGAAAATAGATAACATGTCTAGATCGAACATTTTTGTCGATTAGATGAATGGTCTGTAATCCAATAAACTTGATAATATTTGTTAGAACAACACTTTCACATCAAACTTGCAATTGATCTTATTTCAATATCTCCATGTAGGAATAAAACTATATTTGGCTTATAGTTATAGAAAGATATATATAAATGCATCAACTGAATAAAGATATGGTACTTCAGGACCAAAGCATTCTGCAAGTTTTCTCATTTCAATTACTTTCATCAAATCATAATATGCTACTTTTGAGAACTCTTCAAGAGTTTTAATAATATTCAAGTCATCAACTTGCAACAACAGTATGACAGATTTTGATTTCCACAAAGACGTAAGGATAAATAGATCCTTAGTCAATGAACATTCAATAAGATGATTAAATTGCATTCACCTTGCTTGATTTAATTCATATAAGAATTATGGACAAATTTCTAGAACTTGTATATGCTTCATACATTTAAAATTCTTCAAGAATTTTCATCTAAATTTTACCAAGTGACAATATCCATTAATTCAAATGCGTGATATTTTCTGCTGTCTGGACTGCAGGTCCAATAAGCTTGAAGCTTACCAAAATGCCTCATTTTACTTGGTAATAATGTCTACGTCAGTGTCACGACCCAACCCCGTGGGCCGCGACTGGTGCCCTACTTGGACACCCAGACAGACAAACATATCAAATCGTAACACACTTATCCACATCGAATCACATACATAATAGCGCATACGGCACAAATATCACACGCTGCCTTTAATTATATCAAACTGTCTCAAACGCATTTCAACAAAACCGTATACATATATATATATATATCAAAAAGCCGGCAAGGCTATCAAATGGCACAACGACCCCAAAACAGATACAAATGCACGCCGACAAGGCTGCCATAACGAGTGGGATCATACAAACACACCTATACAGAAGTAGGCACAACCCACACATACATCTACAGACCTCTAAACAGACCAAACGAATCATATGGCGGGACAGGGCCCCGCCGTACCCCTGAACAAATATATACATATGCATCGAACAAGTATATATACCAAAATGTAGGGCTCCGAAATAAGAGGAGCACTCCAAACAGCAGAAGAGGGTGTCCTAAACTGGTGAATCACCAAACTGTACGTCTGTACCTGCGGGCATGAAACGCAGCCCCCCGAGGAAAGGGGGTCAGTACGGAATATGTACTGAGCATGAAAAGCATGAAACATAGTAATAGACTCATACTGAGACAAGGTGTATAGGACTCAATGCAACAAACAGAATTTCATAAAACTTGCTTTTGAACATATTTCATCTGTCTCGTTCTCATATCAATGTCAATATAGTGTTTTGTAATCAAAGCTGCATAATCATTCTGTATATAACATATATAACGTGTCCCGGCTCTTTAATGAGGGACTCGGTAATTATAATCATAGCATCATAAACATAAACATATACGTGTCCCGGCCCTTTAGTGAGGGACTCGGTAATTATAATCATAGCATCATAAGCATAAACATAGACATGTCCCGGCCCTTTCGTGAGGGACTCGGTAATAAGGAATATGCCCTTCTGGCCACCATCTCCATATCATCATATCATCACATCATCATATCATCATATCATCATATATATATATAACGTGTCCCGACCCTCTAGTGAGGGACTCGGTGATTAATATAGTAAACATGCGCACGAAAACGTGTCCTGGCCCGGGACTCAGTGAAGGATATATCGGTAAGCACGAGCAGAATAAATAGCAACCACATATATGCAATTCATCTTTTGAGACTCAATAGACAAGCACTAACCAGCTCTAAAGTGTCAAAATAATATTCATATTCAGTTCTTTTTAAGTCTCATAACAAACTATAACAAGAAACGTTTCAGATTTCGTGTACATGTATCAACTTAACATGGTGTAGCTTTTGAAAGTCAAGTATGCCTCTATTAGTGAAATTCTTTAAGAGTAGGAACTTCTATACATCATTCATTAGTCAATCATATAGTAGGCTTGTGACAACAGCATTAAGGAAATATAGAATCATAAGTTATGCATGGAACTGGAGAGTAGAATTTACCCCAAGGTTCATATCGTTTCATACTTACGTCTAGGACATGCCAAAAGAAAGAAAGAATAGGCTTTACATACCTTTAGCGTTTAGTCGTAGTATAACTTGTACTTGCTGCCCAAAAACACTTATCCTATATCAAGATATCAAGAGCTACAATTAGTCTATGAGGGAATTCAATACGTATTCTAACGTTAACAATCCCTTTCCAACATTTAGACGACGTTTCGTTCGCATTCAAACCAACTACATGCAACCAATCCAACATCAATAATCATATGTTCAATACCAATCCGGACAGCCCACATAACATTCCAAATAGCCCACATTCACAACATTCCATAACGATTCACATACGGCTACTACATTCTCAAGTTACTCCTAATAATCCGTAGCCTTAACGTTTTCGTGTAACAACTTTACAACAACCCAAACAACGTAAATACAATATATATTCTTAAATATCATTAGTCTTTCCAATTTAAAGAAGACAACATGTCCAAAACAGTTCCTAATCACAACACGTCCAAAATAGTCCCTAACCAACAACATAAAGGTGCCCGGAATTCTTGCAAACGTTTACGAACATACCAAGCAAACCACATATGATTCTTACACCTTATTTCATGTCTTCATTTCATATAATTTTAGTAAAATACGACCAGCAGTCACACGATAAATATATCACCAATTTCGTACGCAAATAGCTACATTGTCGACACTAAAACCTTACAACGACAACAACATGTTTAATGACATTACTTTCATGATTCTTGGAACTGTTTTAGCATCATTTCCATTCTTACAACAGCCCACAATTCATCTCAATTTCAACTTGAATCATTATGCTTCACTTCCACTAAACGTTCATAACAAGAATCAACACTCAACACATACAATTTCACCTCTAGCACTAAAACAGTCCACTGTTTTGGACTGCTTGTATGCTTCAACATAATTCATTTCTTTAACACCTTAATTCACATATTCATTATGCATACAATACACCATAATGTCCATAACAACAACAATCAAAATATGACACAAAACAGTCCACAAATTCCTCTAAAACAGTCCCTTTACACGGCTACAACACTACTCCAACAACTTCATGATTTTCATCCATTTATCCATACTACAATACATTCAATCCACTTCCAATACATGTACAAGAATATTAAACATGATTTCATTAGAGTCTTCAACACACAGCTCATTTTAATTTTTAGAAAAACAGTCCAATATCCAACATGCCACATCACAAACGAACTTCTACAATCTTTGTTCATTTACCTATGTTGATACATATTCAATTCATCAACAATACATGCAAAATGAAATCAATCATGACTTCACCAACACTCACGGCTCACTCTCTACTTCAACTACAACAACAATCCAACAACAACCTTCATGAACTATACATTCAAATCATCATGCAACACAAGAACAATAAACATTCTTACCTTACAACTTGTTCTTCACTTTGGCCGAATCTTCAACCCTATTGAGCTGCTACACCTCCTTGTTTCTTTTCAACAACTACTACACGTTCTTGTACACTAGATGAGGAGTTGATTTGAGGAAGAAAACTGATTTTTTTGGTGGTGGAGGAGCTGCCATAGCCGTGGCTCTCTTTCTCTTTCTAGGGCTTGAGAGTTTCTCTCTCTAAGTTCTAGTTGGTGGAAGATGATATGGTGATAAATGACTTGTTTTAATCATCCAAGATGATGTTTATGGGCAGCATAAGCTCCCTCACGTGTCCACCAAGAATGTCCCCCTTCAAGATCAGATTTTTGTTTAATAATACCTCCCACTATCAATTGTCCAAGAATATGACTCATATTTCATGAATTTATGTGTCTCCCCTCTCTTTTATATCCATATAATAATAATTCCCCACCACTAAATATAAATCCACACTTAATAATCCAATCATGGTTAATTAATCTCTAATCTCCATTAATGCTTCTATACCAAACGAAATTTGTAAGTAAATTGTGACTTGAAACGAAACCGGAAGTTAAAGTCTTAATCCCCACTCAGACCAACTTGCATCGCCCATATCTCCTTATCCCGATATCATTTTGATGAGCGGTTTGTTGCGTTGCAAACTAGACTCGATGAATTTAATTTTAGGCTTTTGAAACACCTTAAAACTCCTCATATACAAGGAGATATGCCTCCAACAATATGGGCTAAAAATCTGGTCCGAGATTTTATTGAAGTTGTTCCGATTCATTTCGTTTAACTTCTAATCCTCTTCCAACCTCATGTAACCTCTTATACATACATATACATACTTATATACATACTCATAGCGCGATTTCAAATCCTTTAGGTAACCGCGTCACCTTGGGATACTTAAGGAAACCATATATAACGATATTCTTACTAACTCGATTAACTTTCCTGAACCTTCTTAACTCATTCTTTCTTGTTTTAATACAAGTAACACGGATTATTATGGAGTGTAACAGTCAACATGCTTTATAGACTTACAATTCAGATCCTCATAATATTTGACAATATTGCGCTATATTGTACCAAAGATATTTTCCACGATATATCATTTGTATCGGTTCACAATGCAACATAACTTATTGATATCTCATCACTTTTATTATTTTAGGCACCTAAACTTCTCATGAGATTTCATGAAGTCTTATGCCATAGGCTCTTCAAGAGCACACCACCTCCTTATTATAACCATTTTGATCATTTTCGCCCTTTCTTTTCAAGAATTATTTCATTTGGAACCGATTGATCTAGCATGCTTCATGCATGTTGTAGACTCTGTCCTTCAGGGATATTAATATTAGTTGGAGCATTTTGCAGCTGAAATATGAAATTAATTTTTGGTCAGCAATGACTTCTGGCATTTAACTAGAATTATTTCTTGAATGAGAATCATAATAATTATAATTCATAGCATATTTCTTAGTTGCTTATTCTCTTCCCCTTATGTTAGAAAAAACTTTAACATATATCCCATCTTCTTTGGAGGAATCCATCTTTGTGCATCATGGTAGATTAGTTAATCATATACCACACATAAAAAAAACTGTTAGATGGAAATATCTGGTTCCTGACTCTGAACCAATTGTAAAGGAAGAAATTATCATAATTTATTGGTCTTGAAGCATACAAGTGATGTTGTATGCAATATGTCATATGTCAGACGAGCACATGAAGCATTATTATCATAAACATTGGTTTAGCTATTTATTGGAGGCATTCATTGCTAAATTAGCTTAGATATGAACTAGCATTATCAAGATGAACTGTCTTGATTATATAATCTGAAAATTATGCTCGTAACTCAATTATTTTGAGTAATCAATAATGCAAATGTCAAACTGCAGGTTGACAATAAGTTCATATGTGAACATCTCATGATGTCTATTTAAGATATACCATAGCAGGTGAACGGGCCCATATTCACCTTTTATCTTTTTTTCAGAATTTAGGAAATTCAATCCCAACATTAGCTAGTATAATCAACTTATCATTAGAACAGACAACACAAAAAATTCTTGTAGAATCTTCTAGTTCTTCAATATAAGTCGAACACTAAATCTGCACATCATATTTGAACCGAGATGGCCAAATTGCTCATGCCAACTGATAAAATTATTTATACTAACAAACTTCAAGTTTATTGGGCCATGTGCTATTTGTTCTAGCAAACTTCTGATTTACTATGACATGAATTCTTTTTTGTATCAATAAACTTCTGGTTTACAGTCGCATGTGATTTAATCATGCGTATATTTGTAGTACAATTTGAAGAATAAGGCGGGTAACCTTTCACATACATATTTCTTACCAATAGTAACTTGAAGATATTTAATCTTCCAATTTTTTGTATTCTTAACATTTTCTATCTGTAAACTTCGGGTTTACCACAACATGTGTAACAGCTCTGTATATTATGATATAGGATGAATGACGTAATAATAAATAAACCCTTCGGGAGCTCTTTCATAATCAGATATTTTTTGGACACTAGTGTCACGATTCTTATAGACAAATAATTAGTCTCTTCTGGAGACCTTGATCATTAAGTTTGTACTGTTGACACCCAATTTTGTCCCGCCTCTCCTTCGAAATACCTATTTATACTTCTGGTATTTTGAGAAATTAAAAAATATGCATTTAAATTTTACTATAATTATTAGTCTTTTATTAACACCCACGTTTTTATTCTACTGCAGTTATTATTATCATTATTATTATTATTATTATTATTATTATTATTATTATTCTTAAATTATCATTTATTACTAATTATCATTAATTATTATTATTCTTGTTATTTCCATTATTACTATTATTATTATTATTATTATTATTATTATTATTATTATTGTTACTATTATTATTAATTACTAATCATTATTATCAGCGTTATTTTTGTTATTAATTATTAATCATCATTATCATAGTTATTTTTATTATTAATTATTATCATTGTTTTATCAATAATTGTTATTTATTATTATTATTATCATCATTAGTATTTCTTATTATTATTATCATTATTATTACCACTATTACTGTTATTATTATTAATTTATTATCATTTTTTGTTATTATCAATAATTGTCATTTTTTTATTATTAATTACTACCATATTTATTATTATTATTAATTATTATCATTATTCTTATTGTTATTTGTTATTAATTATCAATATTTGTTATGTACTATTATTATTATATCTATTATTATTTTTTATCACCATTATCATCAGCATTATCATTATTAACATTATCATTATTGTTATCATTATTAGCAGTATTACTACCGCTATTTATTTGCTACTATTATTTAGTATTATTGAAACTTGCATTTCTCGACGTTTCTACCAACTTCCGCACACACATCGCATTTATTTCGCACATTTAAATGATAGCGTTTGTCATTAAATATTATAGCACGGTCATTTGCGACATCATATAATTTTTACCCGGATCTTTTTTTATAATTACATATTTCCGTATTAGGTGATATTCTGGCACCCTTAGTACATCGTCAATCAAAATGTGTCTCTTATTCAAATTTAGAAGCCAAACTATTTCTTGCACTCAGTCCGTATTTTGACTTACCGGACCACAAATCAAAGTCCGATTAATTCCTAATATTTTTTGGACTAGACCATATGTTTTATCTCAATTTTTTTAGATCAGTCCATGTTTAATTTAATAGTCCGTTCTTTTAATACCCAGTCTAAAATTTGACCCGGTCCACAAATGGACCGGGTCCAATTCATTCTTCAGCCAAATAAGGGAAACCCTTTTAGGGTTTCCCCTTCATTTTTCCTCCATACCCACCGCCGCACCCCTCTCTTCTCCTTTCCCTTTCTCCCTCCTCCTTTCCCGCCTCCCTCGCCGCCGCTCCCACTTCCCCCCTTTTCTTCCTTCTTCTCCGCCCCCCCACTTTCCCCTGTTCCCCGCTCCTCTCTCTCCTCACACCTTTTCTCTTTAGCAAACCCTAGTTTGTTTCCTATAAATACTGGTTTCAAGTTTCATTGAAAGGGGGGGATCATCGGAGAGGATCACAAGAAATCCTTTGGGGAAACAGATTTTAAGACTCCAAAAGCAAAAAAAAACGAGCTCTGTTTCCTGAAAACCCTTCTGAAAAGCTACGTTTTTTTTTGTACATTTTAACATTGCACGAATATTCATTTGGAATACAAGTTGTTCCGATCCTCTGCATTTTTTTGGGGTTGTTCCGAGTCCGAGCAAATCCGAGATCGGAGTTTGAAGGGTGTCGAGAATAGATCTAGATCCCATACTCACTTCGCTGCACTTGAAGAAGGTCAGTAAATCCCATTTATTTCCTTTTATTTCAAATTTCATATGTTTGTGTGCTTATACGGTTGAGTTTGATGTTAGCTTAGTTATTGTGATTAAATAAGTCATTATTACGCTTTGGCTTAGTTGAAATCTTGTCGGATGTTGCTGTTGTTATTTAGTTTAAGATGTTTGGTTTAGTCTGAATGTCGTTTGTTTGCATGCTGATAATTCAACCTCAATTTGTTTGAGGTTGCTGTTTCCTTGCTATGATTTTGGCATTCCCCTGTCTTGAATGAAACTTACTTACCTTTGTTTTCATGTATGATGTTACTTTCCTGTGTTTGTATGAAGTCAGTTAAGTGTTCTCTCCCTTGGTATGCAATTCACTTCCCCTTAGTAAACTTTTAGTAATCGTTTGAGTGCTTTAAACTACTTATGTGTTTTGCTTGATTAGTTATGTTTCAGTTCCCTGTTTGTAGTTGTTTAGGTGGTATTATGCATGTTTAAGCTTAGATTAATCTTGTTTATAGCTCTGTAGTTATTCAGTTCCACATTAGGTATCAACTTGGGATAGTCATGTGCTAGTAGGTTTACATTGCTTATTTATTTCTTTATTTGATTAGTTCTATACATCAGTTTGTAGTCTGCTAATCATGTGTATGTGCTTGCCTTTTAGTTGTTCTGCAGTGGCTCATTTTATTCTTTGTCTTGGTTATCCATATGTCATTTAGCTTATAGTAGCTTAAGCATGGTTTGTCTGCTCAAATGATGATTGATCATAGAAATAATTCAACTGCTTAGCTGTGCCATACATGTCCAGCTTTGATTGGTTGTGCATCAGTTAACCTGTGGTTTTGCCTGGTTATGCCCTTATATGGTATCACACATTAGTTTAGGTTTATTCCTATTCCACCTGCTGGTTTAGCAGCATTACTGTTGATACCATTGTATATGTTTATTTAGAGGTTTTTAGTAGTTCACTATAAAATGAATGTTGTTTCAGTCTAGTATCTTTTTTTCATGTTTGCTTAGTACAAGCATATCTACCTTTGGACCTCTGTAGTTGTTGATTTAATTTGAGCCTGTTGTCATTTGTGTCATTATAACCTCATTTAAAATATGGCAGTTGACTTCCTTATTTGACTAAATTATGTTGTTAAGGTCAGCTGATAATTAAGGAAAAAATGAGCTCTAACATGTTGGATTAAGCCATAAACCTATGTTCTGAATCTCATCCATCCGCATTAGTTTAGCATCTTTACCCATTCCTGTTCTCATCAGCATCATCAGGTCTTCCTTAATTACAAGCCTGCCCTTAATGTGCATAAATTTCGACTGCTATGGGTGCCCTCATAATCTCTAACTGAAACCAGGGGACATGTCATTTCCAGTATTTTAAAAGGATTTTCATGAATTAAGTTGGATCAAACTGCTGCTGCCGTGGTTCTCTGAGACGAGTTTAAAATGTTGGTTGCGAATCATATAGGTTGGATAGTCTACAAAATTTAAAGGGGTCAAGTATGCTTATTGATGGGTTCAGTACATTGTTGATTTCTGAGTTTGGTTTTCAGTATATGTTAGCTCAGCCCTGTCTGTTTTTGTGCTTAAATGTCCAAATGCTATCTATTAGTTTAAGCATAAATTCTACATGTCAATAAACTAGCCTGAATTCACAATATGGTTTATTTGTTTCGGGTTCTATCCTAATCAGTATTGTTATTCCTTTTTCTCTACACAGTGTTAAGTTAGTGGCAGGCCTTACTTATGTGTCCTGCTTGATTATGTGGCCGGTTGTATGTGCAATACAAATAGAAATATATCAACCACTTTTGCATGCTTAAGTCTTATATCGATCAGTCTAGCTATGCGGTCTATTATTCTGTAGCTGAGGTCGAATCTGTTTTAATCCTCATTTACAGTTGATTGGGTTTAACCTTGATAGTCATGAATCTTGTTGGTTCGAATCTGTATGGATCAGTTTAATCTTGTTGCACCTCTCTCTTTGTTTTCCTTGCTGCATTTTACGGTCGTCAGACATTTGTATGTGCCATGTTGAACATGAACCTAGTAGCAATATTTTGATTGCTCGCAGCTGCTGTTACTGCTTGTATTTCCCCTTTTAAAGGAGTATGTGTTGGGATTTGTTATCATTATTTTGCGTCATTAAGGTCTTATAATATGAATCTCACACATGTCTATTCGTGCATTGCCTGCTGCTCATGCCTACATCTGTTTCCGGGATTGTCTCTGAATTTATCTGTTTATACGGTGATTGCTATACTACTTGTCTTGGCTATTTCCTTTCTATTGAATGTGCTAGTTGACCCTGACGCATCCCTACTGTCACATTTAGTTTGCCGCTTAGGCTGTGCTTTATTTAGAGTTGATTATTCCTTCTTTGCTGCTATTTGTCTTTCCGTCCATCCATCATTTATATGTTAACATGGGCTTGCCCTCCCTGCATTGGTATTGGAACTGCTTGGTTGTCGTATATGGTACGATTGACCACTTTACAGTTTGCAAAACACTTTGACTTACTAAGACGTTGTTGATAGAAATGTATGACAGTGTCCCATACTTTCTTAAGTATCTTCACTAGTTTCACTCAAAATACATAATCTACAGATTTGTTTTGAACTTATATCTTACATGTTTAATCCCATTCATTGATTAGATACTAATTTCTTTTCTTTGTTTTTATGCATGAACCTCCGCATACGAGTCTGAGGACTCGTCCTCCTCCGCATTCGGTGTTGAGCTAAAAGCCCAACAAAATCCTTCTATCGGGTCAGCCCAATCCGCAGTCAAAATAGAAAGTTCTGCTGGGCCGAGGCCCAATAGACAGTAGCAGTAGCAGTCCAATCCGCAGCAATATATAAAGAAATTTGCTGGGCCAAAGCCCAATAGCAAATAGGTCCAGCAGTCTCAAAATAGGCTGGCCCATTTGATATTATTTACCCTTTCATTTTTTTTTTTTTTGCACATTAATTTGTATTATGCAACTAACTTTTTTTCAGTTTAGATGAATTAGTAGGTTTAGTTTGGGAATGGGTAGTTAGTTTAAGGAAAAGGAATTAAAGAATGTTTTGAAAAACACTTTTTTTTTAAGATTATCTAAATTATGCATATGTTTAGCCGAATGTAGTTAATAAAACATAATTTTGTTTATACTTCTAAAAATGCAAAGTCAATTAGTACCTCATCGTGTAGTTTGTTTCAAGTATTTATTAAAACACTGCACAAACCTGCGTTTTCTTCTATTTATTATTTTATGCAAATCTTATTTTAAATAGCATTATTATTTAAAGCCTTAGCAACATTTACAAGTTTATCTTAAATGGCATTTGAAGCTTCCTTTTTATTGTGTATTTTTTTACAAATCTCAATCTAAACAGCATTTTTATTTAAAGCCGCATCAACTTCTATAAGTTTATTTTTTAATAGCATTTAAAATCTTTCTTTCATGTAAATTATTATATTTTATTTAAATCTTATTTTAAGCAACATTCTTATATTTTATAAACCTTAGCAACATTTTCTAGCCTTTTTTTTTAGTTTCAAGCAGCTTATTCAATCTAATTAATTAACCTAAGTTTGGCCGGATAACCGTATTTAACGGATTCTAAAGGATACCTAACCCCTTTCCTTTAGGATGATATAGAACCCTTACTTAGAATCACATTGGTTAAGCAGACCATTAACGGAGGTTTAGTTTTAACTTTACCTTAGTTAATGATTAGGTGTCCTAATTCACCGTAAAATCAATTAGGTGGCGACTCCTTAAAACAAAGCAATATAGGAATCTCCAACATGTTGTACTCCGCTTCAACCCAGTTAAAATGGGGTATAACAGCTTGGCGACTCCACTGGGGACTTTTAGGTTCTTAACCATAACAACTTAGGTTAATAATTAAATTTATTGGATGTCTGGTTGTTTTCTTTATTTTTGCCTTTATTGTTGCTTTATTTTTTTTTTCTTTTTTTTTTTCTTTTATGTTCTTAAGTGATTGTTTTATTATGTAAATTTTCTATGTAATATGTATGTTATTGCTTTCCTTAAATTGGCATTCCGCTCATATTTCTTCCACTCCTGGAAAACTCACACATATTCACACACTTAAAGCGGCTTCGCAGTTTGCACCCGTGCACTACTAAATTACCCCTTTAGTTGGATTGGTCTAGTGGATTTAGTCGATCAGCGGTGCAGTCGACGGCCACGGACTTTCCACTCCCAAGTTGTCCGCTTGGGGGAGCCTTGCGTCATAGGAAAACAACTCCTAGTCAGCCTAAGATAGAGCTAAGCCAAAACCCTTTAAGGGCATGCACGAACCTAGGAGGCTTAATACCCAGGGTGTATTAAGTCCATTAGTCAACCTCTTCCAAAATGTCCAGGTGGGTCTACGACCCCGAGTGACGGTTATCACGTTATGTGCATTAATTTGAAGGATGAATGTGCGTTATGTGGACCATGTGCTATTTAGGTAGAACTAACCATTTGTGAACGCAGGTAACCATGAGTCAACACAATGCCTACCCGAGATTCAGCATGGTTTTGAGCGTCCCTCCCCAACTAACAGCATGGTGGGTTGATTTGGGGGATTACGGACAGCGGGTTGTACGTGGAGCATTGGGACACTTACCGTCTTTGATGGATATCCAGCCCTGCAGAGACATCATCGAGGCTGCGACTGTGTTTTGGGATGAAAAGAGGGTCGTGTTTAGATTTGGCAACATTGAGATGACTCCGTTGTTAGAGGAAATAGGAAGCTATATAGAAAATGTGGCATTATTACGTAAACCAAGAAAATGGCAAAATTGTGGCATGATTATTCCGAGGCAACCTTTACCAAAAGAATTTGCTGACAGCTTCGGGTTCAGAGAGGGTAAAGGTGTGGAATGTTTGCAGAAGTCTATGATACCACTCGAGTATTTGTATCACAGATTCGGTTATCAAAGGAGTTTCGTCGATCATCAGGATGAATTCTTCTCATATGACTCTTGGAAGCAGAAACGGTGCTTCGCTTTCGCAGTATGTTTTTTAGGGACTATAGTATTTCCTAAAGGAACCACAAAAGACATTCACACCCATCTTGTTATTGTAACTAAGGCTCTTTTTGGTGGCATCGACGGGAAACACTACACTCTGGTCCCTATGGTCGTGGCAGATATCTACCGAGCATTAGGGCGTTGTAAGCGCGGGTATAAGCATTTTGAAGGATGCAACTTTCTTCTGCAAATTTGGCTGATGGAACATCTTCAGAAAGTCAACGGGGGTCTAGCATTCCAGAAGCCGACGGGTGAGAATCACATTCTGGGTCATGTTCCAGGCGCTATCTTGACAGCAAAATCATTTGAGAAACCAAAGTGTGTGAAAGAGTGGGTAGAATTTCTTAGCCATTTGAACGATGACTCGATGCAATGGATGTTCAGTTGGTTTCCGTCTGAGGTTTTGGTGTTTCGAACGAAGATCGTACCATTTTTGGTCTTGATAGGACTTCGAGGTTTGCAGCCTTACGCCCCGCTGAGAGTTTTGAGACAATCAGGGAGGAAGCAAAACATACCTTTAGTGGCAGATATGAGTCATTACTGTGTTGACTACAAAGAAGGGAAAATTCCTTTTGCAAAAGAGGTTATTCGCATGTGGAAATTGAAAGAAACCACAAAAACAGATTCAGTTGAGCCAAACAGATACCAAGCTGGGTGCGAGGACAACTATGTGGAATGGCTGGCCGCTGATTTGGAGGAATCAATCAAACCCGGTGTTAGTTTGAAAGATCGGATTAAGGATGGGGAAGCCGAAGCATGCATATTACTCCGACAATTGCGTAAGAAAAGTCTTGTTTATGAAGCCGAGCATCATGCGCAACTTAAGGAAAAAGAAAGGGAAGCAGAGAATTGGAAGCAGCAAGCACTTAGTTACGAGCAAAGTATGCAAGAGTTGGATACACTTCTGGCTGAACAGGGCGATACTTGTATCAAAGAAGGCATCAAAACAGGGGGTGTTCTAGCTATGTCATACCTTGCCCAGAATCGCCGAAAGATCGATCAGTCAATTCGGGCAACCAAGAGGTTCAAGAGCGACGAAGGGCCATCTTCATTTTAGTTAACTTGTTCAATAGCGATTGTAATAATTTCTTTTGCATTGGGATTGTATTCGTTTTGGGCTTTCAATTAATAGCACACTGGAATGACACATGACTACATATGTTATCCTTCAAATCCACGCTAGGCCTACCTTTGGCACAAAAGGTCCCTTGCATAATAGGACGCATTGATTTCCTTCCGATATGTTTTGTTTGCTATTCAATATATGTTTGTTTGCAATATGTTTTGTTTGCTATTCAATGTATGTTTGCTACGCAATATGTGCTTATTTGCTATGCAACATGTGCTTATTTCAACATTATCTGCTAAATCTCCATATTATTTTAAACAACAATCATTCGGACCATACTAACACAGCTTTCTTCATTCTTAAAAGGTTTATTTTTTACTATCCCCCAGAGGTTGATTCGCGTTGACTGTGAACTGGCAGACCACCCATACTTCACGAGATCAAAAGCACGAACATCCGGCAATATGAATGATTCAGGGGCATCCGAACAGACTGGCTTGGGACTCGTCACTCTTCCAAGAGAGGAACCTGAGGCTTCAGGAGGGGGAAATGATGAACTCATTGCCCAATTGTTGCAGCAAATGGCCAATATGCAGACCGAAATTGAGCGATTGCGGAATCTCACCAATCTGTCCATCACTTTGAACGCCCCTCACCCTGAGCAAAGAACAAACACAACAATTCCACCATCCTTTTCGCCTGTCGATTCACCCGCTCCACAACCTTCTCCCTCAAACCCTCCGCTTTACACAGTCCATCCAAATACCTCCAACCCCCAACAAACTAACCAACAATCCGCCTCACAGCAGTCAAATCCACAACAAACCATTCCACACCAGATCCACCCGCAACCAACCATCCCGCAACAAACTATCCAACAACAAACCATCCCGCAACAAGCCAACATACAACAAACTACTTCACAACCAAATGACCAGCAACAAGCCAACCTCCAGCAAATTAACTTCCAACAAACCAATTCACAACCTTTCGCTACTCCTTACATTCCTCAACCTGCAGTTACCCAAATTAACCCACATACCCAAAACTACCAAGCAGTTCACCATACACCATTGGCGCATATTGCCAGCCATAACACACAGTATGCGGCAGAAGCTCATCCTTTCACTACCCAGGCACAGGCCTTGCAACATCCAGAAGTTGACCCCTATGAAGAGTTGGAAAGGGAAGCTAGGGCAAGAGCAGACGAAGATGTGGCAAAAGAGCTTCGCAGTCTGAGGGAAGCAGTCAGGAACATCCAAACCAACAGGGGATGTGAAGGACTTGAATATGAAGATCTGTGCATTCACCCGGACATTGAGTTACCTGCTGGATATAAGGTGCCGAAGTTTGACATGTTCGACGGGAAGGGAAACCCTCGGGCTCATTTGAGATCATATTGCGATAAGCTTGTCGGAGTGGGTAAAAATCAAGCTATCAGAATGAAACTGTTTATAAGGAGCTTAACTGGAGAGGCACTCGATTGGTACACATACCAAGACCCGCAGAGGTGGCACAGTTGGGGAGATATGGCCCAGGAATTCATGGACAGATTCAGGTTCAACACTGAGACTATCCCGGACCGGTTTTATTTGATGAAGCTGGAGAGAAAATCAACAGAAACTTTCCGGGAATACGCTATGCGCTGGAGAGCAGAAGCAGCAAAAGTCCAGCCTCCAATGGCAGAGAGTGAAATGACGATGCTTTTCGTACAATCTCTAAAGGACCCCACGTATTATGAGAGAATGTTAAGTGTCATTGGGCAGAAGTTTGCTGAAGTCATCAGGATGGGGGACTTCATAGAAGAAGGGATAAAAACAGGAAGAGTTACAAATCTTGCGGCCTTGCAGGCCACAAGTAAGGCCATTCAGGCAGACCCTGCTAAGAAGAAGAGAGACGGAGTATCCCCGGTCATGGCCATCCAAGATCAAAGACCCACCCCAAAATCAACCCGCCAATATTCTTCACCCCAACCCTCGCACTACAGCCAGTACACCCAAATACCTCAGCCTTATTACCAACCCCCACCTACCCCCCTTCCGGTCTGTCATACTCAACCAACATATTACTCACCCCGGTCACCTTCCTACCAAAACCCACCACAACACCGTCCAACCTACGCAACGCAACCCCAGTACCATTCACCAAACCACCCACAAAACACCCCTAGACCACGCCCAAATGTCGAAAGAAGACCAACCAAAACTTACACACCATTAGCCGAACCTTTAGCCCAACTGTACGAGAGGCTGAAAATGGCAGGGATACTCCAACCGATTCAAGGAAGAACTCCTGATCCCATCCCGGGATGGTATGACGGGACTAAACATTGTGCATATCATTCAGGAATTGCAGGGCATGATACCGGAAGCTGTTTTGCTCTCAAGGATAGAGTTGAGACGTTGATCAAGGAAGGGGTCATACAGCTTAAGGAAGCTCCCCCGAACATAAACAACAATCCGCTGCCGAATCATGGCGATGCAAATGTGCACATGATCACCCTTGATGAAGATTGCAATCTGGAGGGGACTATCGTGCCAATTAAAGAAAGGAAGGAGGTTGAATCGTCGGCTTGTGTCGCTCCAATAATCACGGTTCAAAAGAGGGCCCCATTCGAAGTGCTCACCCCAAGGCCCAGGATCACAGCTTTCGTTGCCCCAACACCTTCTCGCAACACCAAAGCAGTCCCCTGGGATTATCAATCTGGTGAAAGAGACAAAGGGAAAGGAAGAGTAGTCGTGGAAGCCGTTGCCACCGGAATGACTAGGTCTGGACGGTGCTATGCCCCCGAAGAGATAGCACGAGGGGCGTCAAGCAAGGAAAATGGTCCGAAGAAGGCCGTTACAGAAGCTGAAGTCGAAGAATTCTGGAGAAAAATGCCAACGAAGGAATATTCTGTTGTAGAACAATTGAAGAAAACGCCAGCTCAGATTTCCTTATTCGCATTATTGATGAGTTCTGAAGCTCATAGGAGCGCCCTAGTGAAAATACTGAACGAAGCCTACGTTCCGGCCGAGACTTCCAGTGAGAAATTATCGGCTATGGTAGGGGAGATCCTTGAGGCCCACCGGGTCTCTTTTCATAACGACGAGTTGCCACCTGAAGGTTTGGGGCATAACAAAGCATTGAACATCACCATCAAATGCAGGGATAAGTTCATCTCCAAAGTATTGGTCGACGGAGGCTCTGCTGTGAATATATGTCCTGTTCCCACTCTACGAGCATTAGGGATAGACGTCGGGAAACTCCGTGACAGTCAAGTCAGTGTCAAAGGATTTGACGGAGCCCAAAGAGATGTTGTTGGAGAGATCGATTTGTTTCTGGAGATTGGGCCTGTGGAGTTCATTGTGAAGTTCCAAGTGATGGACATATCTACTTGTTACAACCTGCTGATCGGGAGACCATGGATCCACATGGCTGGCGCGGTTCCTTCCACTTTGCATCAGAGCCTGAAGTTTGTGTGGAATCACCAAAAAATAGTGATCCATGGAGAAGGCAACAATTCTTTATACCCGGAATGTTCAATTCCTCCTATTCAAAGTGTGGAAAGGCTAGACGGATCGGTTTTTCATATTAAGGAGAATGTGTGCACTGCTCAAGCGAAAAGAATGGAATTTCCACAAGTACTTATGATGGTGGCGTGGGAGATGTTGAAGAATGGCTTCCGACCCGGTCAAGGCCTTGGTCCGAACTTGAATGGAATTGTGGAACCAATTCAACTGCCCGGTCATAAGCATACTTTCGGTCTCGGATATGAGCCCACCCCCGAAGAGATTGCTTCGGCTAGTCTCAAAAGAAGAAGTGACATTCCCTTGCCAAAGCCTGTTCCTTGCCTGAATCAGTCATTTCTTAAGGCTTCCGCTGCCCAAGCACCAGAGGAAACGCTTGAAGACAAACTCCTGGAAAGTTTTAAACACTTATTCATCACCGAAGAAGAAACTGAAGGCAGTATGGTTTCGGATGGGTATTCTGAAGACCCGACTATCCGGGATGCAGAGCCAGGATGTCGTTTGAACAATTGGATTTGTAACCCGCCCCCGTTTCTCCGGGAGTCTTGGTAGACTAATTGTATTCAGCATTTGATGAAACAAACACGATTTGAAATTGAGGCCTGAATCGTGTCTATGCTTTTGTTATTTTTGCCTCTAAACTTTGAAGTTCAAATGCAATTTTCAAGCCATGCTTTTATTTATATTTCTTCCATCTTTGCTTAATTAATTTTCTTTTATTTTTCAGCAATCAAATTAACAAATCTGCTAATACTGTGAATGTGACACATAATGAAACAAGCAAGCCCATAGGAAATGCCGAGCAAGATTCTGAAGAAGATGAAGGGGATATGCAACCCGAGGGATTAACTAAGGATTTCGAGTATTTTGAAAATAAGCCGAAACCAAATTTAGATGAAACGGAAATTATAAATTTGAGTAATTCAAAAATCATTATGGAAGTGAGAATCAGTGTCCATTTGACCCCGTCGCAGAGAGAAGAATTGATCAAACTCCTGAAGGAATATATAGATGTGTTCGCTTGGTCTTACGATGATATGCCCGGATTGAGCACTGACATTGTTTCGCATAAGTTGTCTCTTGATCCATCCTGTCCTCCGATAAAGCAAAAGAAAAGAAACATTAAATCAGACTTGAGCTTAAAAATCAAGGAAGAGATATCCAAGCAGTTTGATGCCAAGGTCATTCGAACTACGATGTACCCCACTTGGCTAGCCAATATCGTTCCCGTGCCAAAGAAGGATGGCAAGGTTAGGGTATGCGTAGATTATCGGGATCTCAACAGAGCCAGTCCGAAAGATGACTTTCCCCTTCCAAATATCCATATGCTCATTGATAATTGTGCAAAGCATGAGTTGCAGTCTTTCGTTGACTGCTACGCGGGATATCACCAAATCCTGATGGACGAGGAAGATGCAGAGAAAACAGCATTCATCACACCTTGGGGGGTGTATTATTATCGGGTGATGCCTTTCGGGCTCAAAAACGCAGGGGCCACGTACATGAGAGCCATGACCACCATCTTCCATGATATGATCCATAAAGAGATTGAAGTCTATGTGGATGATATCATCATCAAGTCGCGAAAGAGCTCAGACCATCTGACGGATTTGAGAAAGTTCTTCGACAGGTTGAGGCGATACAATCTGAAGTTGAACCCCGCAAAATGTGCATTCGGTGTTCCTGCAGGGAAGTTGTTGGGTTTTATTGTGAGCAGAAGGGGCATAGAGTTAGACCCCTCGAAGATAAAGGCCATTCAGGAGTTGCCTGCCCCAAAGAGTCGGAAAGATGTGATGAGTTTCCTCGGGCGTCTCAACTACATCAATCGATTTATAGCGCAATCAACGGTGATATGCGAACCAATAATTAAGTTATTGAGGAAGGACGCTCCTACCAAATGGACTGAAGATTGCCAAAGAGCCTTTGACAAAATCAAAGAATATTTGTCTAGCCCGCCTGTTTTGGTGCCTCCAGAAGCTGGAAGACCTTTGCTATTGTATTTGTCCGTATCGGAGAACGCGTTTGGATGTGTATTAGGTCAACATGACAAAACAGGAAGGAAAGAGCGAGCAATATATTACTTGAGCAAAAAGTTCACACCTTACGAGGCACGGTATACGTTATTGGAACGCACCTGTTGTGCTTTGACTTGGGTTGCACAGAAGTTGAGACATTATTTGTCTGCATATACTACTTACCTCATCTCAAGGATGGACCCACTCAAGTACATCTTCCAGAAGCCTATGCCTACGGGGAAGCTAGCTAAGTGGCAAATGTTGTTGAGCGAGTTTGATATTGTGTATGTTACTCAAAAGGCTGTCAAAGGGCAGGCGATAGCTGATCATCTTGCAGAAAATCCTGTGGGCGAGGAATACATACCCCTTAAAACCTATTTCCCGGATGAAGAAGTGTTGTTCATCGGGGAAGATATCGTAGAAGAGTACCCAGGGTGGAGACTGTTTTTCGATGGGGCGGCAAATGCTAAAGGGGTCGGCATTGGAGCAGTTTTGATTTCAGAGTCAGGACAGCACTATCCCATTTCAGCCAAGATCAAGTTCCCGTGTACCAATAATATAGCAGAATATGAGGCTTGTATTCTTGGCCTCAGAATGGCCGCTGATATGCATATACAGGAACTTTTGGTTATAGGCGATTCAGACTTACTGGTTCATCAAGTGCGAGGCGAATGGACCACTAAGAACGGGAAAATACTGCCATACTTGCATTGCGTGAAAGATTTATGTAAGAGATTCATCAGGGTGGAATTCGAACACGTTCCAAGGACACAGAACGAGTTCGCTGATGCTTTGGCCACTCTGTCCTCTATGATTCAGCACCCGGACAAGAATCGCATAGATCCTATCAAGATAAATGTGCACGATCAACAGGCATATTGCTTCTATGTGGACGAAGAGCCTGATGGAGAACCTTGGTACTATGACATTAACAAATATCTTAAGACAGGAGACTATCCGGAAGGCATTACCAGTGTTCAGAAGAAAACGCTTCGGAGATTAGCAAACCATTTCTTCCTAAGTGGAGAAATCCTGTATAGGAGGACTCCGGATTTAGGATTATTAAGGTGTGTCGATGCTAAAGAAGCGGCTCGGTTGATTGAAGAAGTGCATGGCGGTACATGTGGGCCTCATATGAATGGCTTTAATCTGGCCAAGAAAATCCTTCGCGCAGGCTATTTCTGGATGACTATGGAATCAGATTGTATCCGTTTTGTGCAGAAATGTCATCGATGCCAGATTCATGGTGATTTGATTCGGGTTCCGCCAAATGAATTAAATGTGACAAGTTCTCCGTGGCCTTTCGCAGCTTGGGGTATGGATGTCATTGGTCCTATCGAGCCAGCCGCGTCGAATGGACACAGGTTCATTTTGGTAGCAATTGATTATTTCACAAAGTGGGTGGAAGCATCTTCGCACAAGTCGGTAACGAAGAAAGTGGTAGCAGATTTCGTTCGGAGCAACATTATTTGCCGATTCGGAATCCCAGAGTCAATTATAACAGATAATGGAGCTAATCTTAACAGTGATCTAATGCAGGAGATTTGCGAGACATTTAAGATTACTCATCGCAATTCCACTCCTTATCGCCCTCAGATGAATGGGGCAGTTGAAGCAGCCAACAAAAACATCAAAAGAATACTGAGGAAGATGATCGATAATTACAGGCATTGGCACGAAAAACTGCCGTTAGCTCTCCTCGGTTATCGCACTACTGTGAGAACTTCAACGGGGGCGGCACCTTATCTTTTGGTCTATGGGACAGAGGCGGTGTTACCTGCTGAGGTAGAAATACCATCTTTGAGAATCATCCAAGAAGCTGAGTTAAGTGACGCTAAGTGGATGCAGAATCGATACGAACAATTGATGCTCATTGACGGAAAGAGATTGAATGCCGTTTGTCATGGACAGCTTTATCAGAATAGAATGGCCAAAGCTTTCAACAAGAAGGTAAGACCGAGGCAATTCAAAACAGGGCAATTGGTACTGAAACGCATATTCCCATGTCAAGATGAAGCCAAAGGAAAATTTGCACCTAACTGGCAGGGACCTTATATGGTTCATCGGGTATTGACTGGAGGAGCATTAATCCTAGCAGAAATGGATGGCGAAATTTGGCCGAAAGCTATCAACGCAGATGCCGTCAAGAGATATTATATTTAGAAACCTTCTTTTATTTGCATGAAATATTCTTCAACACTTTTCCATGTAATAGCACTACTCTCCCGTAGCGGGACGCATGACAAACCTATATCGGGTTAGGTCTTTAAGATAGAATTTCTCTCGAATTTTTTTTTTTTTTTTTCTTGTATTATGAACTACGCCTGACCTGATTCCCATGGGGGATACGTAGGCGGCCCGCATAGGCCTCGGTCACATCACTTCAAAATTCCAATTTTATTCCTTTTTGTATTATGAACTACGCCTGACCTGATTCCCATGGGGGATACGTAGGCGGCCCGCATAGGCCTCGGTCACATTCTCACAAAACCTCAATATCCTTTTTGTATTCTGAACTACGCTCGACCTGATTCCCCTAGTGGGATACGTAGGCAGCCTATGTAGGCTCGGTCTCGCCATTTTGAAAAGATCAACATCCCTTGCACCAGAAACTGGGACAATTTTTTTTTTTTTTTTTTTTTTAAAAAGGGATCACCGTAAGACAACATCGACAGACTCGGGAGAATATTGTTCGACAGAGTCTTCGGGCAGAAGAAAACTTCGGAAAAGGGGCATTCGCTTTGTTTCACAATGTGTCACAGTTCCGAGTTCAACAAAATTATTTATCACCATACATATAGTTTACTATGTCTATTTTTCTTTTTTTTTCCGAAATAATGTGATTCTAATCAGACTGTTTACTAGTCGGCCAAGACTTAAAATGAGCGGAGGTTACAAGTCCATCCGAAGCTGGAGGCACGAAGCGCAAGAGCCAGATCCCCAAGTCAACGCGAATCAACCCCCTCCCCAAACTTACAAATTTTCTTTGGATGCAGGTTGCCAAGTTGCAGGAGCGAAATAGGCACGACCTTGTAATGATGGCGCGTCAAACGGTTTGAATATTCTTCTATCAATTATGTCTTCAAATATAAATAACTTTCGGCGATCCCAATAAGCTAATCTTGCAAATTATTTTCTTCAAATATATATCAACGCACAAATATTTTGTATTGCCTTCGAATACATTGCTTTTATTTTTAAATGCCACTGCGTGTGTTTGCAGCCGCATTGCACTGCACCTGCATTAATCACCGTTTTTCGTATGATGCATGGGCTGCGCACCGCCCTTTGCATCGTTTTCATATATTGCCTGGGCCATGCACCGCCCTTTTAAATTTCTGCATAAGGCCATGCACCGCCTTTCATATGATGCATGGGCTGCGCACCGCCCTTCGCATCGCTTTCATATTGCCTGGGCCATGCACCGCCCTTTTTAATTTCTGCATAAGGCCATGCACCGCCTTTCATATGATGCATGAGCTGCGCACCGCCCTTTGCATCGTTTTCATATATTGCCTGGGCCATGCACCGCCCTTTTAAATTTCTGCATAAGGCCATGCACCGCCTTTCATATGATGCATGGGCTGCGCACCGCCCTTCGCATCGCTTTCATATTGCCTGGGCCATGCACCGCCCTTTTTAATTTCTGCATAAGGCCATGCACCGCCTTTCATATGATGCATGAGCTGCGCACCGCTCTTTGCATCGCTTTCATATTGCCTGGGCCATGCACCGCCCTTTTTAATTTCTGCATAAGGCCATGCACCGCCTTTCATATGATGCATGAGCTGCGCACCGCTCTTTGCATCGCTTTCATATTGCCTGGGTCATGCACCGCCCTTTTAAATTTCTGCATAAGGCCATGCACCGCCTTTCATATGATACATGGGCTGCGCACCGCCCTTCGCACCACTTTCATATATATTGCCTGGGCCATGCACCGCCCTTTTAAATTTCTGCATAAGGTCATGCACCGCCTTTCATATGATGCATGAGCTGCGCACCGCTCTTCGCATCGCTTTCATATTTACTGGGCCATGCACCGCCCTTTTAAATTTCTGCATAAGGCCATGCACCGCCCTTTTAAATTTCTGCATGGGTTGCGCACCGCCCTTTGCATCGCTTTCATATTTACTGGGCCATGCACCGCCCTTTTAAATTTATACATAAGGCCATGCACCGCCTTTCATACATTACATGGGCCATGCACCGCCCTTTTAAATTTCCGCATGGGCTGTGCTCCGCCCTTTGCATCGCTTTCATATATTACATGGGCCATGCACCGCCCTTTGTAAATTTCTGCATAAGGCTGAGCACCACCTTTCATACATTACATGGGCCATGCACCGCCTTTTTAAATTTCTGCATGGGTTGCGCACCGCCCTTAGCACCGCCTTCCATATGTTACATGGGCCATGCACCGCCATTTTTAAATTTCTGCATAAGACATCGCACCGCACCTGCCCTGGCTTGTTATTATTTTATTAATGCCCTGCATATGCTCGCAGCCGCATTGCACCGCACTTGCGTCGCTATATTTCAATATTTATTCTTACTGACTATTTTCATCTAGTTTTTAGTTTCGCAGGAGCTTTAGCGCAACGTGGAACTATTTCTTCGGCAGCGAACTGGGGCAATACGTCGGGAAGGACAAGCAGACTTCTCGACAAGGGTCAAAGATCTACCTCGAACACTCGGCTCCAAATTCAAATTTCCCGTTCACATTCCAGCACAATCAATTTTTAGGGTTCTATCACAATACCCAGTGTCATCATAATTCGACATTGGGACAATATTTTTGCGAAGATTCGCATCAAATCATGAGTTGCCAGTCATAGGTGTCGTAGTCTTCCCAGAACTACACACGGCCTGATTCTCGTGCAACCCGAGATATGTAGGCGATTCAGAGACCAGAGTTCGGCCGTAATTTTCTTTACCCTTAGTCCTCCACAATCCTTTAGCCGGGACAAAATAGGCTACTAAGTCAACGTCTTTGCCCGAAAATTCTTTCATCATTACCAGGCAAAGAGGGACAAGTTGTTGACACCCAATTTTGTCCCGCCTCTCCTTCGAAATACCTATTTATACTTCTGGTATTTTGAGAAATTAAAAAATATGCATTTAAATTTTACTATAATTATTAGTCTTTTATTAACACCCACGTTTTTATTCTACTGCAGTTATTATTATTATTATTATTATTATTATTATTATTATTATTATTATTATTCTTAAATTATCATTTATTACTAATTATCATTAATTATTATTATTCTTGTTATTTCCATTATTACTATTATTATTATTATTATTATTGTTACTATTATTATTAATTACTAATCATTATTATCAGCGTTATTTTTGTTATTAATTATTAATCATCATTATCATAGTTATTTTTATTATTAATTATTGTCATTGTTTTATCAATAATTGTTATTTATTATTATTATTATCATCATTAGTATTTCTTATTATTATTATCATTATTATTACCACT
Source organism: Lycium barbarum (assembly GCF_019175385.1). Lineage (NCBI taxonomy): Eukaryota > Viridiplantae > Streptophyta > Magnoliopsida > Solanales > Solanaceae > Lycium > Lycium barbarum. The sequence goes on from NC_083342.1 coordinate 15,244,503, forward strand.
ATTACTGTTATTATTATTAATTTATTATCATTTTTTGTTATTATCAATAATTGTCATTTTTTTTATTATTAATTACTACCATATTTATTATTATTATTAATTATTATCATTATTCTTATTGTTATTTGTTATTAATTATCAATATTTGTTATGTACTATTATTATTATATCTATTATTATTTTTTATCACCATTATCATCAGCATTATCATTATTAACATTATCATTATTGTTATCATTATTAGCAGTATTACTACCGCTATTTATTTGCTACTATTATTTAGTATTATTGAAACTTGCATTTCTCGACGTTTCTACCAACTTCCGCACACACATCGCATTTATTTCGCACATTTAAATGATAGCGTTTGTCATTAAATATTATAGCACGGTCATTTGCGACATCATATAATTTTTACCCGGATCTTTTTTTATAATTACATATTTCCGTATTAGGTGATATTCTGGCACCCTTAGTACATCGTCAATCAAAATGTGTCTCTTATTCAAATTTAGAAGCCAAACTATTTCTTGCACTCAGTCCGTATTTTGACTTACCGGACCACAAATCAAAGTCCGATTAATTCCTAATATTTTTTGGACTAGACCATATGTTTTATCTCAATTTTTTTAGATCAGTCCATGTTTAATTTAATAGTCTGTTCTTTTAATACCCAGTCTAAAATTTGACCCGGTCCACAAATGGACCGGGTCCAATTCATTCTTCAGCCAAATAAGGGAAACCCTTTTAGGGTTTCCCCTTCATTTTTCCTCCATACCCACCGCCGCACCCCTCTCTTCTCCTTTCCCTTTCTCCCTCCTCCTTTCCCGCCTCCCTCGCCGCCGCTCCCACTTCCCCCCTTTTCTTCCTTCTTCTCCGCCCCCCACTTTCCCCTGTTCCCCGCTCCTCTCTCTCCTCACACCTTTTCTCTTTAGCAAACCCTAGTTTGTTTCCTATAAATACTGGTTTCAAGTTTCATTGAAAGGGGGGGATCATCGGAGAGGATCACAAGAAATCCTTTGGGGAAACAGATTTTAAGACTCCAAAAGCAAAAAAAAACGAGCTCTGTTTCCTGAAAACCCTTCTGAAAAGCTACGTTTTTTTTTGTACATTTTAACATTGCACGAATATTCATTTGGAATACAAGTTGTTCCGATCCTCTGCATTTTTTTGGGGTTGTTCCGAGTCCGAGCAAATCCGAGATCGGAGTTTGAAGGGTGTCGAGAATAGATCTAGATCCCATACTCACTTCGCTGCACTTGAAGAAGGTCAGTAAATCCCATTTATTTCCTTTTATTTCAAATTTCATATGTTTGTGTGCTTATACGGTTGAGTTTGATGTTAGCTTAGTTATTGTGATTAAATAAGTCATTATTACGCTTTGGCTTAGTTGAAATCTTGTCGGATGTTGCTGTTGTTATTTAGTTTAAGATGTTTGGTTTAGTCTGAATGTCGTTTGTTTGCATGCTGATAATTCAACCTCAATTTGTTTGAGGTTGCTGTTTCCTTGCTATGATTTTGGCATTCCCCTGTCTTGAATGAAACTTACTTACCTTTGTTTTCATGTATGATGTTACTTTCCTGTGTTTGTATGAAGTCAGTTAAGTGTTCTCTCCCTTGGTATGCAATTCACTTCCCCTTAGTAAACTTTTAGTAATCGTTTGAGTGCTTTAAACTACTTATGTGTTTTGCTTGATTAGTTATGTTTCAGTTCCCTGTTTGTAGTTGTTTAGGTGGTATTATGCATGTTTAAGCTTAGATTAATCTTGTTTATAGCTCTGTAGTTATTCAGTTCCACATTAGGTATCAACTTGGGATAGTCATGTGCTAGTAGGTTTACATTGCTTATTTATTTCTTTATTTGATTAGTTCTATACATCAGTTTGTAGTCTGCTAATCATGTGTATGTGCTTGCCTTTTAGTTGTTCTGCAGTGGCTCATTTTATTCTTTGTCTTGGTTATCCATATGTCATTTAGCTTATAGTAGCTTAAGCATGGTTTGTCTGCTCAAATGATGATTGATCATAGAAATAATTCAACTGCTTAGCTGTGCCATACATGTCCAGCTTTGATTGGTTGTGCATCAGTTAACCTGTGGTTTTGCCTGGTTATGCCCTTATATGGTATCACACATTAGTTTAGGTTTATTCCTATTCCACCTGCTGGTTTAGCAGCATTACTGTTGATACCATTGTATATGTTTATTTAGAGGTTTTTAGTAGTTCACTATAAAATGAATGTTGTTTCAGTCTAGTATCTTTTTTTCATGTTTGCTTAGTACAAGCATATCTACCTTTGGACCTCTGTAGTTGTTGATTTAATTTGAGCCTGTTGTCATTTGTGTCATTATAACCTCATTTAAAATATGGCAGTTGACTTCCTTATTTGACTAAATTATGTTGTTAAGGTCAGCTGATAATTAAGGAAAAAATGAGCTCTAACATGTTGGATTAAGCCATAAACCTATGTTCTGAATCTCATCCATCCGCATTAGTTTAGCATCTTTACCCATTCCTGTTCTCATCAGCATCATCAGGTCTTCCTTAATTACAAGCCTGCCCTTAATGTGCATAAATTTCGACTGCTATGGGTGCCCTCATAATCTCTAACTGAAACCAGGGGACATGTCATTTCCAGTATTTTAAAAGGATTTTCATGAATTAAGTTGGATCAAACTGCTGCTGCCGTGGTTCTCTGAGACGAGTTTAAAATGTTGGTTGCGAATCATATAGGTTGGATAGTCTACAAAATTTAAAGGGGTCAAGTATGCTTATTGATGGGTTCAGTACATTGTTGATTTCTGAGTTTGGTTTTCAGTATATGTTAGCTCAGCCCTGTCTGTTTTTGTGCTTAAATGTCCAAATGCTATCTATTAGTTTAAGCATAAATTCTACATGTCAATAAACTAGCCTGAATTCACAATATGGTTTATTTGTTTCGGGTTCTATCCTAATCAGTATTGTTATTCCTTTTTCTCTACACAGTGTTAAGTTAGTGGCAGGCCTTACTTATGTGTCCTGCTTGATTATGTGGCCGGTTGTATGTGCAATACAAATAGAAATATATCAACCACTTTTGCATGCTTAAGTCTTATATCGATCAGTCTAGCTATGCGGTCTATTATTCTGTAGCTGAGGTCGAATCTGTTTTAATCCTCATTTACAGTTGATTGGGTTTAACCTTGATAGTCATGAATCTTGTTGGTTCGAATCTGTATGGATCAGTTTAATCTTGTTGCACCTCTCTCTTTGTTTTCCTTGCTGCATTTTACGGTCGTCAGACATTTGTATGTGCCATGTTGAACATGAACCTAGTAGCAATATTTTGATTGCTCGCAGCTGCTGTTACTGCTTGTATTTCCCCTTTTAAAGGAGTATGTGTTGGGATTTGTTATCATTATTTTGCGTCATTAAGGTCTTATAATATGAATCTCACACATGTCTATTCGTGCATTGCCTGCTGCTCATGCCTACATCTGTTTCCGGGATTGTCTCTGAATTTATTTGTTTATACGGTGATTGCTATACTACTTGTCTTGGCTATTTCCTTTCTATTGAATGTGCTAGTTGACCCTGACGCATCCCTACTGTCACATTTAGTTTGCCGCTTAGGCTGTGCTTTATTTAGAGTTGATTATTCCTTCTTTGCTGCTATTTGTCTTTCCGTCCATCCATCATTTATATGTTAACATGGGCTTGCCCTCCCTGCATTGGTATTGGAACTGCTTGGTTGTCGTATATGGTACGATTGACCACTTTACAGTTTGCAAAACACTTTGACTTACTAAGACGTTGTTGATAGAAATGTATGACAGTGTCCCATACTTTCTTAAGTATCTTCACTAGTTTCACTCAAAATACATAATCTACAGATTTGTTTTGAACTTATATCTTACATGTTTAATCCCATTCATTGATTAGATACTAATTTCTTTTCTTTGTTTTTATGCATGAACCTCCGCATACGAGTCTGAGGACTCGTCCTCCTCCGCATTCGGTGTTGAGCTAAAAGCCCAACAAAATCCTTCTATCGGGTCAGCCCAATCCGCAGTCAAAATAGAAAGTTCTGCTGGGCCGAGGCCCAATAGACAGTAGCAGTAGCAGTCCAATCCGCAGCAATATATAAAGAAATTTGCTGGGCCAAAGCCCAATAGCAAATAGGTCCAGCAGTCTCAAAATAGGCTGGCCCATTTGATATTATTTACCCTTTCATTTTTTTTTTTTTTGCACATTAATTTGTATTATGCAACTAACTTTTTTTCAGTTTAGATGAATTAGTAGGTTTAGTTTGGGAATGGGTAGTTAGTTTAAGGAAAAGGAATTAAAGAATGTTTTGAAAAACACTTTTTTTTTAAGATTATCTAAATTATGCATATGTTTAGCCGAATGTAGTTAATAAAACATAATTTTGTTTATACTTCTAAAAATGCAAAGTCAATTAGTACCTCATCGTGTAGTTTGTTTCAAGTATTTATTAAAACACTGCACAAACTTGCGTTTTCTTCTATTTATTATTTTATGCAAATCTTATTTTAAATAGCATTATTATTTAAAGCCTTAGCAACATTTACAAGTTTATCTTAAATGGCATTTGAAGCTTCCTTTTTATTGTGTATTTTTTTACAAATCTCAATCTAAACAGCATTTTTATTTAAAGCCGCATCAACTTCTATAAGTTTATTTTTTAATAGCATTTAAAATCTTTCTTTCATGTAAATTATTATATTTTATTTAAATCTTATTTTAAGCAACATTCTTATATTTTATAAACCTTAGCAACATTTTCTAGCCTTTTTTTTAGTTTCAAGCAGCTTATTCAATCTAATTAATTAACCTAAGTTTGGCCGGATAACCGTATTTAACGGATTCTAAAGGATGCCTAACCCCTTTCCTTTAGGATGATATAGAACCCTTACTTAGAATCACATTGGTTAAGCAGACCATTAACGGAGGTTTAGTTTTAACTTTACCTTAGTTAATGATTAGGTGTCCTAATTCACCGTAAAATCAATTAGGTGGCGACTCCTTAAAACAAAGCAATATAGGAATCTCCAACATGTTGTACTCCGCTTCAACCCAGTTAAAATGGGGTATAACATGTACTACCAAATATTGCTTAGACATTGTTGGTGTCATAAAAGAAAATTTAATTAGGCATTGTTGGTGTCATGAAATAAACAGTAATTAAATGGACATTTAAAGACAATACTGAATTTATAAATGGTGAAAAATAAACATTAAATTCTAAACTTCAATATTTCAAACATCTCCTTCAGGGAGATTCTCCATTAGCATCTGAATATTTTGAATCAAAGCGGCAATCGCATACTTATTACATCCTTCAATAAGAATATATGAATGTGTTATTTCCTTCAGGAAAATTAATAATAACTAATCATACTATATCAATGTGGTTATAGTAGAATGACACTCAATAAAATTAATTAAGATGTTTCTACTTGCGACATGTATGTTATGCAATAATTTCATACCACAAAAATAACATTTATATTTATTGCTATACTGCAATAATTTCATACCACAAAAATAACATTTATATTTATTGCTATACTATCTCTCCAAAAGATAGTTTTAAACACAAAGTGATAAGGCCTGTCCCTCTACCATTTTGAACGAATATCTCATGCACCCAGAAACCCAATTGTTGGAAGAAAAATTAGCCCTTTATCTTTCTCATGAAAGATGATGCTCTCATCTTCCTGTGGTTTTTTTTTTTTTTTTTTTCCTTATCAAAATAGAAAAAGTGAACAGCATGTAATACGACCAGATGACATTTCACAAATAGGAGCAAAGCAGGAAAAGAACACAAACAGTGAATAAATTAGAAAGTGTAATGTAAGATATAATTGTAACTGAATGAATAAGCTAATCAATGAAGTTCTTCTAAAGGCTAAAAGTAACAATTTGAATGGGTATCTCATTTACGAATTTTAAAAGATCAATATTTTGCTCAAATGCAAAGCGGTCATTGTATAAGTATAGAACCCAACAAGGTTGGGGTCGAATCCCATAAGGAATATGACGAGAAAAATACGAATTAAATGCAATGTTCAACATTTGGCCTTAATTTCTAGGGAAGGGGTAAAAATATTGTTTGTTTTATAAATTATCACACTAATTGTTGGAGAAGTAAATGATTGATTTTACTAGATTAATAAAAGGACTTGGATTGTGGTCCCACCAGGAAAGAAATATAATGAGGAACCTGTTTGGTCAAACTTCTAAAATCATCTTATTTTGAAAAATATTTTTTAAATAGGTACTTTTTGTGAGAAACAGTTTGCGTTTGACCAATTAATTTAAAAAATACTTTTGAGCAACAATTAGCATTTGGCCAAGCTTTTAAAAAGTGTTTTTAAATGTATTTCTTTCAAAAGTGCTTCCGGGGAAAATTTACTTTTTTTAGCTTCTGAAAAACTGCTTCTGCTATTCCCAAAAGTACTTATTTTCTCCCAAAAGCTTGACCATACACCTCACCTTTTTTTTTAATAAGCACTTTTTGAAGAAAAAAAAAAGTATTTTTAGAGAAAAACTAGCGTGGTCAAACAGGCTGTTCACTTAGTTTAAATACCTAAATGTAATAAACAATGGGCTAATTAGGTTTATCAAAAGTCTTCCAACTAAATTGATAAATTTCATCACTAAGCTTTTCCAAGCCTTAGGATGTAAGATTACGCACACCTATTTTTACTTTCAAGTTACACCTATTTTTACTTTCAAGTTAACTATCTTATTTAGTTTCCATGAATGTTCTCTATTAACTCTTCATATTTTATTGGCATTTAATGGTGGCCAACATTAATAGTGCCTAAAATCCTTGTTTTGCTTGGAAAAGAAGATAGGGAGGAGGAAAAGAGTTATTAGCAACGTGAAAAAATCCTCCACTTTTGATTAGCGGCCTCAACGGAGCTCCGGCCAAACAAGGCCGTGAGAACGCTCCCCTCTCCCATGTCCTCTTCTCATCCCGTTGGCAGCCATGTCATCTTTTCTTCCATGTTGGCAGCTTGTGTGGATATCTGTTAAATATAAGGATATAGGTGGTCCCAAAATTAGACGACATGGGTAAAATTGATGCCAAAACTTAACGAATGATAAAACCAATCTATTCTTGATAGTTCAAGGGTATTTTTGACCATTTTTCATAAAAGAAAAAAGTCATACTCAAAATTCCAAATCAAAACCTCTAATTAAGAACGGAGAAATCTTACCCATCTCACCGCAACTCTCTTAGTTTATCTCTACTTTTCTATTGCGGTAACTTTCACTTGCCTACCTTCTTACTCAATTACAAGTTTAGTTTGATTAGTAATTGGAGTAGAATTATATAAGCGAAATTTCATTAAAAATTAAACTTTAAATTCATATAAAATTTCAATTTGAATTATAAATTGAAATAAAAGCATAAATCTATCCTGCATCGTTAAAACTTTGGGTGTTCCACGATTAATTATCGTTTTTTCGACTTCCACCATTATTATATTGAAATAGTAGCTAGTATGTACTGAGTACCATTTTTTCTCGTATCATTTAAATATTTAATTAAGGGTCCTGTTTCAGCCAACAAATCTAACTCCGGGTCAAGCAAACATTAGATTTTCTTTTTAATTAATAACTGAAGAATTTTGCTTCACCGATTTTTCCCACTTTCCCTATATTTATAGTAATTAAATTTATCTGGCACGTTAACTACAAAACATCAACTTAATTAGACAATTTCATACTTTTATCATTATCTGTACTAATACGCATGCCCTATACTCAACCTCTCTTTGTACCAACCATGGTTGTGGTGTAGTGGCTGGTACTACTCCATCCTTAACCAATGTCTCGAGTTCAAGGCCCTTGGGTACGGAGCCACCATTCTTAGGGAGTGCTTTGCCCCCCAGTGTAGGACTACCCGGCACGAATCCGGATTAGTCGAGTCCCAATGCGGATACCGGACACTGAATGTGAAAAAAAAAAAAAACTTCCTTTGTATCCTTCCATGTTTTGGTTTTTTCTTTTTTTCTGGTTATAACCGTTTGGTATCAATATGACTGGTTGTACTTGTATACGGGTAAAACCGAGGTAACGGATATCCTCAGTTTTCCGATATGAAAGATATGTTCGGTTGGTACGAGACCGATCCTATCAGGACCCGAGATCCAAGCTCGACCTGGAACTAGGCGTTGAAGCGAGATGAAGAGGCGGTTGGGCACCATGACGAGAAGATCGAAATATCCGCCATCAGCCAGATATTTTGGCACCGATTGCATTAACAGCTGTCAGCAGATTCTGTTCCTTGTTTAGAATTGTACTAGGGTTGGGACTCCTTTACTATATAAAGAGGAGGCTCCCATTTATTTTCTTTTCAGTTTTTTTGGAGGAGAGAAAGGCATATTCATATATCAAGCAAGCAATAAAATCATCAGTGTCAATTCATCTTCTTAATTCCTACTATACTGTTCAAAGCTCGTCACTTGATTGTCGAGCAACGACCTCAGATCTCGATATTCAAGATCAATTGGTGTTCATCACGGTTAGATCTATAATCTTTGCTTTATTTTATCATACGTCATATAATCTGACATTGTGTTAAATCAAGCAATATATCCTTAGCACCACATATAAATTTAATTGTTGTTCATTTTTGGGTAAACAGTACTAATCTGAAATAGACCTAATAATGAAGTAGAGTACTATTAATCAAAATATTTTTAATTCTGAAACTCAAAATTCTTAATTAGAGACAGAGAAATTCCAATTAATCTATCATGTACGTGTATCATCCAATTTTATCGAATCTCTCTGATGAGACAATACTTAATTCTTGACTTACTAATGTTTGCTAGATTTTTCCTAACAAGTAGGCCAAGTCTATTGATTTCCAATCCTAAATTTTCTTTTGATTGACTAGTACAATCACAAGTCACTATAAGAAAGCAATTAGGCAACAAACTTGGATCAACCGCTTCAATTTATTAATTAGCATAACTATGACAGAGTCAATTTTTATTTTATTTGATAAGTGTAGTAGTAACAATAAGATGACATTTGGTGGTCTTTCACATCAAGTTTGACATTTCCCACCCATAATTGATTGCCTAATCAATGTAAATCCCAACACATGAAGCTGACTCAAATGCCACTTTCTTTAGACTTTTTTTGGTTTTTGATTTTGTATACGGGTAAAGCCGAGGGCATGAATATCCTCGGTTTCCCGACATGGAAACTAGGTTCGGTTGGAGTCAGAACCGTCGCACCAGGTCCCGGGTTGTCGAGCTCGGATTGGAACGAGATGCCGAGGCACGATAAGAAGACAGTTAACCACCATAAAGGGGAGACCGAAATATCCGCCACCAGTTACTGAGGGATTTTGTGCGTTATTTAGACTTGTACTAGGGTTAGGGCTCCTCTACTATATAACGAGGAGGCCTCCCTTTATTTTTCTCCAATTTTTCTCTTACACACGCACACCTATGTATTGAGCAAGCAATCTAATTATCAGGATTCATTCATCTTTCTAAGTTTTTTCACCATTGTTCACTGTTCAATATCCGGTCACAGGGGATTGACCTTTGTTCTTAGTACCCAAGGCCGATCAACACTCATCGCGGTCAGATCTATATATTTCATTCTACTTCTTTGTTTGTCATATAATCCAACGTCGTGTTAAATTAAACCACATATCCTTAGCATCGCGTAAAAATTTAATTGTTATCCATTTTAAGGGTAAACAGATTTCCCACGAGTGTCCCGTATATATTCATATTGAGTTTTGATTAAATTCGGATTCATGTCGGAGAATCTCAACCATCGAGGCTACTGTAGGGCGTCCGGAGACCTGTAGTTTAGAATGAAGAAGATATTTACTATTCTACCACAATCTCTATTGGTACTTCCTTTAGATTTCGTTTCACTTTCATTCTCACTCATGATTTTGGGTGCTCGTATTCTATGATTCACTAGTAAAAAAATTAGTAAGAAATAATGACGAACAAATTAGGTAGGTAAAAATAAAATCTTCTACTAATTCTATTTATTAACAGATTAGTGACGAAATATCAGAAAATTGTATTAGCTACGAGCAATTAGTGATGAAGTTCGTAGCTAATTAGTATTTTTATATTGTCTTTACCATTCCAATTACACATAAAATTTGTTTGCATTTGATATATGTAGCAAATTTTATAATTTAACTTTGAAATTTGATTTTTAAATAATTTAAAGAGATATTTATGCATAAGAATTTTTCAAAATTGTATTGTATTGATTGTGGTTAAAATCTAAATATTTAGGAGTTGTGATATAACATCCGATTTTGTTTCTTTTTATCTTTTTCCTTGATCATCAATTCTTGTTACGTTCTCCTCTAATATTATGAGATCTATCTTAGATGTTTATTTCTACTAGTTATGATTAATTTATAACTTTTAATAAAAACTAGTGCTTGATCACATAAAATTTACTTGTGAAAAAAATTCTTTGATTGAGTTAATGTTCATAAATTGGTAGCTTGGCATCAACATTCGACTGTGTCATAGCGTGTCCGAATTTTATTTTATGTAATTACATTCATAAGCATGCAATTTCCTATTTTAGAAACCAATTTATATTTCTTTATATTTTACTTTGTCTGACGGATATTATTTATTTCCCTTCACCATTATCTTAGGCAGCCACCTAAAGAAAAAGAAAGAATCTTAAAATAAAATAAAACAATACCTTTTTTTTTATATATAAGATAAGCATCTAATAAAGGTTGAGTATGTCATGGTAGCCACTTACGTGAAAAGTAGTGGTAGGTAAATTGGTTCATCAATCTTTTTCTTACATGCATGTTAAGAAACATATATTGGTCTTTCAAAGAAATCTATTGTAATCTACAACTTTCTATAGTCCTTTAATTTGCATATCATCATTTATGTTATTTATACAGAACTTCTATGTTTTTATATGTACAACGCATTTTTCATTTTCTTTATCCTTACTGAAATTTAAATTTTGATCTTTTATAATTTTCTCTCATTTCATCAACCGATGGTACACAGCCTTATGTACCTGACACGTTGCATTCTTACTTCTTTTCTTTTTGTTCCCTTTTGAGCAGTTTACTTCGATCTATGTATGTTTTTATGTTTGTTGTTGTGACTTAACCATTGACAATGAGGGACAGAAGCAAATAGAAAAGGGAATTGTGTTTTTGGGTAATGCAGGGGTGAGGGAAATGAATTTGGGAGAAATTGGTATTGAAATGACAAAGACCTCTATTTTTAATGAGTTGGCCAAATGGAGACAATGCTAGCCTCTCTCTCTCTCTATATATATATATATGAGGATTTTAATCATTTTAAGTTATTATGTTGTAGATAATATAGGCCTTTGACAAAAATTACCGCATTCTACCGAATGCATAAGCCATATGCTAGCCCCGCCCCTATACATACACTAGACGGCGTATGCCCGTGCTGCGCACGGGGCCAATAATTTGGATTATATAGTGTATCTATGTGTATGTAGTTGTGTACAATTGTAAAGATTTATGTATTGGGTAGTGATAGCATATATATATATATATATATTTTATACTGATAATAAACACATCTAAATTTGCACTGTCGATGCATATATATAGATGAACATTAATACATATAGACAAATGTTATTTGTTTATTAAGTGGAATTATGTGATCATGATAAAACAGTGAAAAGTAAAAGGAGTGTAAAAGTGACACGTGGCCAAAAATATAATTAATACCTGCCACTTGAAATGACATCATCTGTTCTGATGCAATTTTTATGAGCAGGGGCAAAATAGGGAAAGTACGAATATATTTAATACTAAGCTAGAGTAAGATTCTACTTTTAACTAATGGAATTATTCAACGGCAAGTGCTTTGACCAAATTGCCCTTGGTCGACGATCCACTTCTTCAACTCATGTTTTTATATAGTTTAGTTTTAAAAAAGGGAATTTGTCTATTACAAATTAAAAACTAAAAAAATGGAAGAAATTGCACGAATTGTCCTTCAAATGCGCTGGTGTTTAATTTTTGCCTTTAACAATTAATTTTAGGAATAATTTCAATAATATACATTCCAGCATAAAATATTATATCCACGTAGTTATATTTTTAATTTACATCTGTATAGCCAATTTTTTTTTTTTTTTACAATAGTGTTTATACACATGATATACAATATTATACACTTACTGTAAATAATGTGTCGATCTTATATAAAAGTGTATAATAATGTATAAAAGGGTTATTTTGGGTAATATTAAAAATATGAATCATTTTAGGTAAATATTTTTTCCAAATAGACATAGGCTATTAAAGCGCTTTCATGTGTCAGCATCTGTCAGCATCTGCTGTAGTTTTAAATTTTTAAGTATAAACCAACTTCATCATTTTAAGAAAATATGTGTATACGTTTCTTGACCGTTTATATTTCGTCTTCTCGATGTTATTCCTCATTATTTGTGTGAGACGTATGTGTCTAAACTTATACCCAAAGGTATAAGTTTTAAATCTTTTGGCTTTATGACTTCTTTAGCGGTTTCTGTGTTCAATTTAAATCTTTATTTCTTTTTTCCTGAATTTCTCTTCTTTAAATTTTCTCTAAGTGTACCTTTACCATTTTCTGAACTTATTATTATTATTTAAATGTCCTATTTTTTTTATTCCTCTTCACGTGGATCCCACATTTTTATTTTTATTTTTGCAATTATCTCCTAATTCTTCACGTGAATCCCACCTGAATTTTTTTTAATCTCTATTATTATGGAAGAGTGGACCCCACCTTAAATTTGTTTTTTTTAATTTATTTATACTATTATAGAAAAGTGAGGCCCAACTTAATTTTTTTTTAAATTTTTCTACTATTATGGAAGAGTGGCCCCACTTTTTTTTTTTTTAATTTACTATTATAGAAGATCATTTATATTTCGTGTTCTTGATGTTATTCCTCATTATTGGTGTTAGACGTATGGTATAAGTTTTAAATCTTTTGGTATTATGATTTCTTTAGCAGTTTTTGTGTTTAATTTAAATCGTTATTTTTTTTTTCGAACTTCTCTTCTTTACGTTTTCTCTAAGCGTACCTTTACCATTTTCTAAAGTTATTATCATTATTTAAATATTCTTTTTTTTTTCTGTTGCAATTGTCTCCTACTTCTTCACATGGACCCCATTTTTTTTTTTTTTTTTTTTGCAATTGTCTTCTAATTCTCCACGCGGATCCCGCCTTATTTTTTTTTAATCTCTACTATTATAGAAGAGTGGGCCTCACTTTTTTTTTTTCATTCCTATCATAGAAGATTGGGCCCCACCTTATTTTATTTTTATTTTTACAATTTTTCTACTATTAAATAAGATCTGGGCTCACCTTTTTTTTTTTTTAAGAGTGACTGACGACGAACCCATGCTTCTATATAGTAGAAATATTGTTTGATTTTTTCAGTATGGGGTCTACTTTATTTTTGATTTTTTAATATGGGTGCACTTTTTTTTTTTTTTTTGATATTGCTTGTTTTTTTAATATGGGGTCCACTTTTTTTTATATATTACTTAATTTTTTTATTACGGGGTCTACTTTTTTTTTTAATATTGTTTAATTTTTTTAGTATGGGGTCCACTTTATTATTTCTTTTTTTTTTTTTACATGAGTTGGAGGTGGACGACGAAACCACCCCCAACTCATGCTTCTAATTTTTTTAATATGGGGTCCACTTTTTTCTTTTTTTCTTTTTACATGAGTTGGAGGTGGACGACGAAACGACCCGAACTCATGCTTCTGAGTTGGAGGTGGACGACGAACCCACCCCCAACTCATGCTTCTAATATAGTACTAGATGGCGTATGCCTGTGCGCAGGACGACGAACCCACCCCCAACTCATGCTTCTAATATAGTACTAGATGGCACGGGCCCAACACTTTGGATTATAGTGTATCTATGTGTATGTAGTTGTGTTTGGGTAGTAATAATATATATATATATTTTTTATATTGCTAGTAAACATACATAATTTTGCACTGTTTTATGCATATATATACTATGTTCAAAACACGATTAATATAACATTATAGTTTGTGCTTCGTATCCAAAACTTTATTATATTAGTGTTTGCTACAAATACAAAGTTTGCAAAAATTTATTAATACTTTTTAAAAGAAAAGACTTGTTTAAAAGGAAACTATTTTCCTCTATTTGAGACAAAACAATAGCAATATTTAAGCATCAGTTGATGCTTTGAATTTAAATTCGATTAATTTAAAGGTGTAAAATATTCTATTGTTAATGTATGTAGATTGGACCTAAACAATAGTTATTATTTTTGGATAATTCTAATTCAAATTATTAAATTAATTTTACATGTTTAAAACGAAATAAAGTAGGAATTTGATTTTCTATTTAAATGAAGATAGAACATCCTTCCTAAGCAAGCAAATGATTGAATAGCTCTATTCTGTTGTACCAAAAGTAATAGAAATTCAACAAATAATAAAGCAGATAGAACAGCCTTCCTAAGCAAGCAAATGATTGAACAACTCTATTCTGTTGTACCAAAATTAATAGAAACTGTACAAAGGAAATTGCAGAGGTAATTTGTTCATTTTCTTAAAAAAGTTATACTGTACCAGCACGTGTCCTTTTTTTTTTGGTAATTAAACTTTATTAATCACCAAAGTAGGCATTACAGTTCAGAAGTAGGTTTACACATCTTACTTACGTCTAATACATAAGTATCACAGTTGCTAGCCTAGAAAATAAGAGATTGTAAACTATGATGCAAACTAGGTGGAGCTCTAACACAAGATACATAGACTATCTCCTTAGTCACTGCTTCCCAATTTCTGTTCAGCTTTTTAAATATCCTCATATTTCTCTCTATCCAAATAGCATGGACAACTCTGTACTTAGCAGTTTGAAGACCTGGGCCCTCTGCGATTTACCACTTGCGTGTTTGATTATCCATAGCTGATGTTGCTCCCATGTGGCTGGTTGGTAGCTCTGCATTTGTAGCCATTGTAGTACCCTGTTCCACACTGCTCTAGTGTAAGAGCACTGGACAAATAGATGTTCTCGTGTTTCATCATATCTTTGGCAGAGGCTGCATTTAGGCTCTACCTCTATACCCCATTTGTTGAGTCTGTCAGCTGTCAACAGTTTGCCCAGTAGGTGTAGCCACGTGATGAACAGTGCCTTGGGTCGAGCTGCATTGTGAAACATGATACATTTCCATGGCACCCTAGGTATATTATCAAGGCCATGATAATAAATCTGCCTTATCAAGCTTGTGCTTTTCTTGAATTGTATCTGTGATACCATTTCCCTAGACTCAAATATTTTCCTAATCATCCAACAAGCATGTTTAGGCACTTCCATAAGCAACAAAGATTGGTTCTTTATATAGTAAGCGCGAATCCACCTTATCCATAACTTGTCCTGTTTATGTGCAATGTCCCACCACTGCCGATAGCAGCCCTGTTCCATATTGACAAGTTAGTGATATTTAAGCCTCCTACTCCTTTCGTATTACACATCCTCTCCCATGCTACTAATGCTTTTTTTGTGATATTTTTAGTACCCGACCACATATAGCTTCGGCAGTGGGCTTCTATCAGCCTCAGCACTTTAGTAGGAATGATGAATAGCTGGGCCCAAAAAGCTTGGATCCCAAACAACACAGATTTAATAAGTTGCATCCTACCGGCATATGATAATTTCCTAGCAGTCCATGATGAAATCCTTGCAGTGATCTTGATGACAAGGGGTTGCCATTGTATAAGGGACATTTTCCTTGTACGTGTCCTTGTAGCCCCTGACCTACTGCCTCTTTCTTTTCTAATAATTTTGCCATGACGAACGACGAACCTGCCCCAAATCCACATTTCTAATTAAACGAAGAACTACTATTTTTTAATGTTTGGTGAATATTCTTGGTTTAGCTCATTTTACTTGTCGTATCGTCTTTTGCATGTTTTTTTTAAGGAAACGTCAATTAGAATTATAATTTGACTAATTTACCTTATTTATTATTTGATCTCCATTTAATATTATTTTTTCTTTTACGACATTAATCTCTTTTCACATTTATTAGAGTAAGAATAAAAATGAAAAAGTAATTAAATTCTATCTTATTTTAAAATATAAATATTTTAAGTATATTTATTTTAGTAAACATAACAAATAAATGACATGGCGGAATAGCAAATACAACAGTTAAATATCTAGATTAGATCTCAATCTAATATAAGAAAAGAAAGAAAATTGTATGGTTTGACTACTTAACTTTCTGAAGAAAAGCAATAATACGGGTTCCACGTTTTTTGCTGTACAATGATTTCATTTGCTCCCACTAATGAGTTGATACGCATGTGACAATGAATCCACCACTATTGACTTAATGGAGATACTTTGGAAATTACATGAATATATTTTGATTTTTTAATATGGGGTCCATGTTTTTTTTTATGTATTGCTTGTTTTTTTAATACGTGGTCCACCTTTTTTTTTACATAGAGTTCGAAGGTGGTGGGATTTACTTTTTTTTTTTTTTTTGTACATGAGTTGGAGGACGGACGGCGATCCTCCTCCAAACTCATGTTTCTATAATAGTAAAAATAGGTATATGCAATAAAATAAACAAGACAACTAGCAAGACAAAAATACATGATTGATTTTTTTCAAAGCGTGTGAACTTTCCTATATATTCGGTCACATGCTTATTTTTGTGGGTTGGGGTAGGTTTGAGGGATATATATAGTACATATTGTGAGCTTTTCAAAAGAAAAAGCAATTATAGAAGAAAGAAAGGAGTGAAAGGGAAAGATAGGACAAATGGTTACACATAATAATTAATTGAAAGAATTTACGGATAGACATGAACATACATACAGGAAGAATACAAAACAATCAACATCAAAAGGAAGCTGCTTATTTATTTTTTAGGACAACTGTAGGGGTATTTACAGTTGGAGAAAATAACTGCTGGCTCTTAGCTAGAGAAAGCTATATACTCCAGCCGCAAATCAACTCGTAGTCCTATGCACCAAAAAAAAAAAAAACTACTTGTACTCCCTCCATTCATTTTTACTTATCCATTTTTAACTTTACATATCTCTTAACAAATTATAAATAAAATTCATAATTTACCAATGTACTCATATTAATTAGTGCATATTTTCATTGAATTTGAAAAATAATTTGAAGTGCGTATTTAATATTATGGTAAAATAGGAAAAGAGAAATTGTCTTATCCTAATATGCTAAGAGTGACAAGTAAAAGTGAAAATCTATTTTTAAAATACTGGACAAATAAAAGTAAACGGAGGAAGTACTAATTAATTTAATTTTTTGCTCTATTTCCATTTCCCATTTGCAGGAAATTCCTCGCAAGTTGCAAATGGTAAAGACCGAGCACCCTGCAATTTATATAATTCAGCATAATTCCATAAGTATTTTTAAAACTCACCTGCATATGTATACAGGATTTAAGTTATGTTTTAAGGGATTGTTTCGTTCCAAATAGAGTTACCAAGCACTAATAATTTAGGATTATAATTCGGGAATTATTATTCCACATCCAATGTGGGATAGCTAATATTAAAATTTTTGTATAAAATTATATCAGTACTAGCTAATACGTATAGCCAAACATAGAATGAATGTAAATCCAAATATATATTCATGAAGCCAAACATTGAATTCCAGAGTCAAAACTTAAGTTCTTTCTAAAAGAAATTTCCTCTTAAGTATATAAACAATTAAAGAAAAATGGAAACAAAGATTATCATTACGAGAAAAATATGGTGCTGTAAAAGTTGTGACTAAAATATACAGTTTGATAGTCATCGACAAAAGCAAAAAAAGAAGACCTCCTTATTACGGC
Organism: Lycium barbarum; assembly: GCF_019175385.1. Taxonomy (NCBI): domain Eukaryota; kingdom Viridiplantae; phylum Streptophyta; class Magnoliopsida; order Solanales; family Solanaceae; genus Lycium; species Lycium barbarum. The sequence continues at coordinate 15,262,398 of NC_083342.1, forward strand.
ATATGCTTCAGATTTGGATTTTGATTTATTTTTTGTTTGAAAAAACATGTTCTTTTTAACTCTAGAAATACTCCATTGAGTAAAAAACTTAAATCATTCGATAAACTTTTATAAGATATTTTTCCAACATTAAATATGCATTTGGTGCTTGTACTTTAGGACTCGATATAGTTTTTTAACCAACCGAAACTATTGCTAAACATTGATTATTCAAGGAACTCAGAATTTATATATGTGCTAAAATATTGATATTGCTTATCATATATTTTAGTCACTATTTTTTTCCCCTCAATTTATCACTATTCTTATTTTAAAAAAAAAAATGATATTCCTATCGTTAGGTCCTTTGAAGTCGGCCCATTTACTCCTACTCACTCTAAACTTAGTCCAAACTAAAACCAGTCTTTGTTGTGGGCTCTTTCAATTAAGCTGCGGGCTTACACTTGTGGACAAGTGTCATTTGCAATTTTGTCCTCTTTTGTGTTGGTCTTTAATATTTGTCCTTTAAAATCAGACTTATGCCTAGAGGGTCATAAGTTACGCATCTTATTATACACAAGTTATGCCCGCGCCTGTAAAATAAATTATGTCCCGCTAGACATAAGTTCAATTTTGAAGGAAAACAATTAAAGTCCAGCCCATTTGAAGGACAAAATTGAAAACCAGTCCATTTGAAGGGAAAACCATGCAATTACTTCTTAGGATACTAATTTGTCGAAAGGGACAACTATGTATATATACATTTTAAGGAAAAATATTTACGAAATGTGACGATAGTTTTATATTTACAAAACATAACATTACAAACCCTACACAAAACATGCTTTAAAAAAAAAATCGCTAAATTTTTTTTGTATGAAATGTGTATATCTCGCTCAAGGCTTAAAAAGTTCGCTCAAAATTTAGTATATGAAAACGGTATGAAAAATGTATGAAATTTGTGTATCTCGTTTAAGGCTTAAAAAATCCGCTTAAAATTGTGTGTGTGAAAACAACATGAAATTTGTATCTCGCTCAAGTCTTAAAATTTCGCTCATATTTTCGTGTATAACGTTCATGTTAGATTTCTATAATATTAATACAACTACAACAACATTGTATACAACTTTGATACAACATTCAAGACTTAAAATAATCGCTCAAATTTTTATGTATGAAATGCGTATATCTTGCTCAAGGCTTAAAAAGTTCGATCAAATTTTATATATGAAGAACGTATGAAATGTGTATATCTCGATCAAGGCTTAAACATTACGCTCAAAATTTTATGTATGAGAATGTTATGAAATAATAGCTAGCTCAAGACTTAGAATTTCATTCACATTTTTCGTATATAAAGTTCATATTAGGTTTCTGAAAAGTTAATACAACTACAACAACATTGTAACAACTTTCATACAATATTCAAGGTTTAAAGTTTTAGCTCACAATTACACAAAAATTTGAGGTAATTTTTTAAGCCTTTGAGCAAAAAAAAAATTTAATAATAATTAAAATATTTTTTTAAAAAATATTTAAAAAAAAAATATATTTTCTGGAAAAAAATGAAAAATATATGAAAATCCGTCATGTTTCGTAATATATCGTTATATTTTGTAAATAAGGAAAACTATTTATATACTTTATAATAAAGAGTCTTGAGTAGACACCTTATATAATTTTGGACCCTTGTCGAAATTGGGTCAGATAAAACATAAAAATGATGGGCTAGGTGTTCAGAGAAGTGATCCAATTACGAGAATATTTGGAGGTTCCATTGTAAAATTTTGGGATATTGACACCTATATTCAACCTACGAATTGATTAGCATATGTTTTTTACCAAAGATTATATTTAACAATTGAAGCGGAGAGCCCTTTTTTTTTTTTTTTTTTTTTCCAAATATGAGTCCTTTCAAAAAATTAAATGTTCCAACTAAACACCGAAAATAGAGAGTTCTGTTTTGAGGAGAAACTCCAACTTATCCATTTCATTTGAACCAAACAAACCGTAGTCTTCTTCTAAGTTCATCAAAGCATTAATGTCCATTGTGTAAGTCTTTTTTTTTGCTTTCTTCTTGTCGATTTCATCCTTGTCCCAAATGATTCAACGCATTTGAGACGTTTCTCCAATAAATTTCTGAAATCCGCGAGTCCCACATCAAATTCAACTTAAATTTTTTAGATATTTGGGGTTCTATAAAAAAAATCTCATTCTCTTCTTCACAACCACGGTTTTTTACACCCCCTCGAGCTAGAATTTTCACTCACTCTGCTAAGCATGAGTTTGTGAATTTTCTTGCTCAAGTTCTAATCTTTCTGTCTTTGCGTGTTATTTTCGTTGGCAAAAGGCCAAAACGAAATAGTCGATTCGTCAGTGAAAGTTGGAAGGTGATCCTCGACGCTCGTTTCTGTCCTCTTTTCATGTTTTAGTTATGTCTTTTATTTCCTCTTTGTTTTGGTATTTAGTTTAAGTCTCAGTTCTGTTTATTGCTTTCTAAGTTGTGTTAACAGGGAGTTTAAATTTCAGTATGAACATAATCTTATTTTCTTTTAAGTTGAGTTATGTGTATATTTTTTCAATATTTTGCTATATTTTTGTAGAGTTAGAGTATGATTTGGGCTGGAATCATAGCCCTTGATCACATTCTGTAACCTTTCGTCCCTTTTAGTTATTTGTGTTCCTTTATGTTTTAGCGAAATATAGCTTGTGCATAGTTGTTCTTTTCTCTCTGATAATGTAGGGTTATGTAGCTGCTCTTTGTTCACTGATAATGCTAAATTAAAGTATGAATTAGTTAAATCTTTTGCTGTCTTTAGAGTACTGTTTATCTAAGGAACAAAGACTTATTCGGTTCATTTCCTCTGTGATGCATCTGCTTCTTTTATCATAAGTTGATAGTTAATAGTATTAAGGGCCTGTTTGGAAAGCCACCCAGGTAATTGGCATTGAGTGTAATTACACAGTTTGGCGTGTTTGTTTGACCAGGTAATTACACAGTTAAGTGGGAATTGGGTGTAATTGAGAGGGTGTAATTACACTCTCTAATTCTCAAGGGGGGGCGCTGAGAATTGGGTGTAATTACAGCCTGTAATTACAGGGTTACCTTTTAGTTTATTTCTTTTTAAATTTATTTTTTATTTCGATTATTTAATTTATTTTTTATTTTAATTTATTTTCTTTTCTAATTTATTTTTTATTTATATTATTTAATTTATTTTTTATTTTTACTTTTTAAATATTTTTATTTTTTAAAATATTTTTTTATAGTATTTATATTTCATTTTCTTTCTTCTCATTTCAGCCTTTACTTCTTGTGGTTCCATGTAATTGCTCATATTTTTTTTTTAATTTTTAATTTTATTCATTTAGCATAACCGTGTTAATATTCTAATTTTTGAAACTACATCTCTTAATATTAGAAAGAATGAGTCATTAATAAACTTAACATATAATGGTACATTGTTAAAGTAGAGTTTCGTTGTGAATAAGGTTATAGACTTATATTTTCCCTTTCTTTTGAATTATAGGAGTATTTACTTATGTTACGTTGAAACTTACTTATGTAATGTTGGAATTTGACATAAGAGTATTATGTTTTTTTTTTCTTTTGGATTTTGAATTTGGGTTATATTTTTTATTTTAAAAATATTTGCTTTAGTACTATTGACTTGTTATTTCACATTGCATGTTGTTTATTTTTCACTTATTGATAGAATTATTGTCAAACATTTGAATAATGTTATGGCATTAAAGTTATAAATATTCTTTTTTGTCAAACATCCAATCCCATGATGTTCTCACAAAAAAGGTATGCTTTTAAGCTTTATAATCAATTAAAATCAAAATATTATTAATTTGAAATTATATATCAATTATTTTTCACAATATTAGTTACAAATATATGATTATTAAATAACGTATTTTCAAGAAACAATGTATTATTAAATAACTAATTTAATATCATTTATAAAGGCACATATTTTTTAAATATTAATTTTAAATTTTTATAATCAAATGTTATTTTTAAATTAAACTAACTGTGTAATTACACTTGTGCAACCAAACAACACGCTTGTAATTACACTGTAATTACATTATGATAAACAAACAGGTCATTGTAATTACAATACTGTGTAATTACTAGGCTGTGTAATTACTAGGATAGTAATTACACCAATTCCAATTACCAGGTGGCTTTCCAAACAGGCTCTAAGATTCTGTTTTAGTAAAGGAGCAGCCCACTCTTGAGTTTGATATTGAGTTTCAAGTTCCACATGTTTTCTCTCTAAGCGTTTAATATCAAGATTTTGGTAGCTTAAGCATATGATGATTTAGCCCCGTTCTCAGTTCCTTGATTTAGTAAACCAATTTGAGAATTCCTTTAAGATATTGTACAAGTGAAGTGTTGATTAATGGTCCTAGAATCTGCTCTGTTCCTCTCTAATCCTTAAAGTAGAGTTTAACGGGTTTAGTCTAAATATGTTGTGTGTCTTTCATTATAAACTTTACTAGCCATTGCCTCCTCCCATTAGTGTTTTTTTATTTTATTTGTGGACTTTTAGCAAATTTTTAAACAACCCTACTCGGTACTTTCTGACTCCTTGACATCCTCTTATCATGTAGTTATATTTCTAAGTTTCTGTCTATCTCCCAATTTATACGTTTTTTGTTAAATATGAACTCTGTCCAGTCATAAATCTTGTTACACTGTTCTATCTATTTCTCTTAACCTTTATTCTCAATATCCTTCTTCTTTAACCACACCCCGATTACTACGGTCAACATCGTCCTTTATCATTTTTTGGACATTAAAACGACCTCTCAACACCTAGGAATTTATAGGTTAATCTATCGAGTTTATTAAGAAATTAAGAGAATAATCATATACTAAGAGTAACAGATTCATAATAACAAATAAGTAATTACTTAAACATAATATTTATATGAACATGAGATAATTTGCGTAACAGGGAGAGTAATACAGAAACGTAGTTAAAAACTTACATGACTTGAAGATGGAGAGAGGTTTCACTTTCGGGCAACCCCAAAAACTATTTCACACTAAGAGAAAATTGCTGAAAGCTTAATACTATTTTACAAGGAAATTTATTTTACAAAGGTTTTGGACTGGGAAAGGGCTTGAGGCATTTGAAAGAGAAGGGGAAATATGGAGTTTTTTTTTTTTTTAGAGATGTTGTTGATGCTCTTGTTCGTGATGATCTCGCTTCTCCACAAATGCTGGTATTTAGGTGTCTGGCGGACTTCAAATCCGGATTTCAAAATATTAAAGAATCTTTTGAGTTCAGCCGGGTGCTCTTTGGGCCCCCTTGTCACATGAAGCTTTTCAAAAGAAGCTTTATATTTTTGTCCGTTTGCTGATGTGTCCATTTATTGTTGCTGCTTTATTAAAGCTACTTTTAATAAAGTCTCTTTTTTCTGAAAATGTCTTTTAGCCGTTGCTTTATTCAACGAATTTTTCAGTCTTCTGTCTCATCATGGTTACTTCCTCCACTAAATACGTAAGCTAACTTTGGTATCAGAGCTAGAAGATTTTTGGAGCCTAAGATTATATTTTATGAGACGACCTAACGCTAGAAAAACTCCATATTTCCCCTCTCACTTTGGTATCAGAGCTAGAAGATTTTTGGAACCTAAGACTATATTTTATGAGACGACCTTTTACTACTAGACATCGAAGACCATCAACTACTATCAGACAAATTTCTATGAGACAACATAATTTTAGTAAATACGTAAGCTTTCACTATCGTATGATATACCTTACTCGACAAAAACTAGGACAAACTAGAAGACTACTAAGATTTCTTACTAATCAAGTTAATTATCTAGAAACAATACATCGAGTAGCTCTAGAAACTAACACAAACGTTCTAAGTTTTAGAAATAATCTCCTTTGGGAAATACAGTTTACAAACGACGAAATATTTAGAGCGGAAGCATATGTTAGATATATAGAAAGCAAAGTAAAGTTCATACCTTTAGGTTAATATATGAAAGATAGTTATTCAGAAGTCAAACAAGAATTAAGTAGGCTATACCCGAAATATATTAGACTAAGTAATTTTAAAGAAAACCAGTTAAGGTTACAAGAATTGATAGATATAATATCAGAATTAGAATATAGACTATTAGGATACATAAAATCTAGAAAAACCTCTCAGCAACAAAGACAAAAACGATTTAACCCGTATTAGTTCTCTTTATATGAAAACACAGCCCTTCGCTAGACAAGTAGCTATTAACTATTGGTATTTATATAGGGATATAGAAAGAAGACGAGAATATAGAAAAGTTGAAAAAGCCTTAAGTGCATATTTAGAAGTAATAAATATAGAAACACTATCATCAATAACAGTGAATAGACTATTACAAAGCCTAATTAACGAAGATACAATTTCTCCTAGAACGTGGGAATTACAGGGCATACGAGACGATATAGAAAGACTCACAACCATCATCGAAAATCAAAAGGAAGTTTGTAAAATAAGAATTCCTTTCGGATAATAAATAAATTTAGATAAAATAGATATATTAAAAAATTTAGAATATTTAGATTAAGAATATACCCAGAAAAGAAATATAGAGCATTAAAAGATCATAGAATTATAAAGTGTAATTTTAGTAACGGAGAACATATATTATATAGTGAAGACAAACAACTAAATACACTAGTAGATTTAGTCATAAATTTTAGTGAAAAAACTCAATAAAATAATAAAGACATTATTAGAATATTAGAAGTAATAGAATTTTCCCAAGCTAGGCAAAAGAAGACGTTAGAAAAATTAGAACAAAATTTTGATTACCTAAAATCACAAGAATTAGAATTAGATAGAAAAATTCAGATTTTAAATAACAAATTTAGTTACGAAGACTGAAATAGAAAAGTTAGTTAAAGTTATTGCAGAAAAACCAAAAGAAATATAAATAAAGACAATCCAAATAGTAACTCAAATTACACAACAAGTAGAAGTATTAACTAGTGATATTAGAGAATTGAAAAAGACAGTAGAAGAACTAAAAGAAATTACTCTTTCATGAGCAGACCAACTATAGCCCAAGAAGAAGCCTCAAAATTAATAGAAAAATCTATACCTTTACCACAAGACTATATAGACTATATACCTAAGGCTAAATATGATCAACTAATTTTTAAACAAAATATTGCTATAATCTCATTAGTATTAGAAATAACTAAGAAAGTAGAACAGATAATAGTGCCAAGGTTAGAATTAATAAGCGAACACCTACAATTGATAAGTGACCGACAAAAAGAAAAAAATCATATAGAAACCCCAAAGAATAAAGAAATTGAAGAACTAATAGAACAATTAAAGAAAGTTGAAATAACACCTCAAAAGGAAAAAGCCAAAATAATTAGAAAACCACAAAAATTGACCTTTTTCCAATTAGATCAAGAAACGAAGGAGGATCAGAAAGGCAAGGACAAGAAAGACCTAGAGAAAGTTTTTCAGACAATAGAATATGTAATAATCTCTTATCAAGAATTTTAAACAGAAGAAGACCAGAAGAAAATAACCAACAATTATGTGAGGTAATGGATGTAGATAGAGATATACAGATTTTTCAACAAAATAAGTTAAAATTATTAAATCCAAAGACTTTATATAATATAGGACAATTCTCAAGTACATCACAATTATATAGACATTATAGAGAAAAGCAATTATCAGCTATAGGAACTAGAGTTACCACTATAAATTTAATAGACCTAGAGGCCGTAAGACAAATAAAGAATATTGGGAGAAGTTTAATGCATATGGGATTAATATTAATAGGATTAAAAGGATTAACTAGAAAGAATCTCAAAACTAAAGTCCTAACAGTAATTTATGATGATAGATGGTCAGACATGAAAAAGTCAATAATAGGAATAACAGAGGTAGATATGACAAATAATAAAGGAATTTTTTATATTAGCCCAGACTTCATAATGAATTTAGCAGAATTTGGAAAACATATTAAAATAGGAATATAGACCAAAGGATATGAAGAAATGTGTAATGGTAATAATGTATTAATGTGCGTAGGATTTCTAAGAAAAATGACCAATAATAGTAATACAAAATTTAAAATTAAAGTAGAAGATGTGGTAGAAGTAATGGGAAACAGAGGGATAAGACTAATAAAACCCATAAAAATAAATCCTGAAGAATATGCAGGGTTGGAATGGAATTTAGAAGATTTTAATAGAAAAAAGATTGTACAGCCAGAATCTCACCTAATGTATACTAATTCTAGGGGAGAGACGTCTATACGATTCACTAATTATAATTATACACCACAAAGAGACATAGAAGAAGAAAGCATTCTAGATGAAAATGAAACTACTGAGTCAACTTTAATGAATATAGAACTAATACAAGATGATTTTGAAGTAGACATAGCTATAGAAGAAGCAAAAGAACTCTATATGAATAACAAAAATACAATTTTTAGATGTAAGGGATGTAAGTTAGGAGATCTAACAATAGAAGAAACTATATGTCATTTTAAACTATGTGAAGCTAGAACAGATAATTGGGGATATAGAGTAGAAAATATGTATCAAAAGAAATCGGACGAATTTGATAAAATATTAGAAGATATGCAAGACAGTGATAAATAAATAGAGATAGACTCAATAATAAGTCAAAAAGAATTAATAGAATTTAGTGCGTCTAGTTCTAGTCCATTTCAAAGAATAACTGTTGGAGAACAATATACGGTAGACACGAGTACAGAAAATGCACCTAGGAGAAGAGTTTTTAGAACAACAGGAGAACCCATAGACAATATAAAACCATTGGGAAAAAGAATGCCTATAGAAGAACCTATTGTTCTTCAGGAAGGAGGTAATAAGGGTAAAATACTGAATATAGCAGCTCATGATCCACAAAGATGGAATTCAATAATAGATCTTTGGAAAGGAATAGTAGTCGCAGACTATATAAAAATGTATAATGACACAGACGCAGAAACAATGTATAATATCTAGAGACATTTTTAGGAGAATCAGCCAAGGCTTTATGGGAAGCATACAAAGAAAATTTCCCAATGGAATTTCAACATTTAGTATCCATGGGAGCAAACTCATATAACTTTACTAACAAAATACATACTTTAATTACTGGAGAAGACCCAAATGGTGGATTGCTAGTATTACAAAGAAATGCAATAATAAAGCTAGAACAGTTAAGTATAAGCAGTTGGTTTCATATTAAGAAATTCTTAAACGATTATTTTTACTATTGTACTATTAGTGGAAATGCTTTTGATCAAGAGTTAGGCAAAAAATTATTTAATAAATTACCAGGAGCCTTGGGAAGAGAAATAGAAGACAGATGGAATAAGAGAGACGGGGCAGTACAGAACCCTAATCTCAAATGGTCAATAGGACATAGAATACAACATATAATGAATATACTACAAGAAAAGTGTACCCATATACAGATACAAAAACAACTAAAACAAAATGAAATGAATTTTTGTAAAAGCGTGGTTTACACTACTCAGAGCTATGATAAAGACAATTATAGAAAGAAAAAACATAAAAAATATAGAACTCATTATAATAGAAACTATCCTCAATATAATAAAAAGAAATATTACTTTAGAAAGTCAGCAGCGAGAAAGCCTTATTTAGACAGAAATAGACATGTAAGAAAATATAGAACCGAAAGAAATTATAAAAACAAATTGAAATATTTTACTTGTGAAAGTATAGAACACTTAGCAAATACATGTCCAAAAAGAATAAATAATAAGACAAGAAATTCACAGCTGATTGAAGACTTTCAAGAAACCTTAATAAATGTAGATGAATACATGTCAGACACAGAAAGTATATATTCTATAGTAAGTGTAGATACTGAAGAAAAAATCAAAATAGACTCATCAGACTCAGAAGCAGAAGAATTAATTAATGAAATAGGGTTAGAAAATTTAGACTTAGAAGCAATTCAAGTAGATAATTTAGCAAATATATCGGAAGACTGTAACCATGAGTTCGAAATAAATAAATGATTAGATAGTAATGCATGTTTCTTTTGTAAATGGTATCCTAGTAGAGATAAACGAGCTAAATGTAAAAATTGTTATATAGAAGAGTGTACAATGTATATAGAAAAAGAATTTAAAACAAAAATAAATAAAGAGGAAACCCATAAGAAAATAGAAGACGCTACTATTAACCTAAGAATGATAACATTAGAAACAAGAATAAATGAATTAGAAACTAGATTATGTAAATTAGAAAAAGCAAAAAAAAAAAAAAAAGATAGTGAGGATGAAGAAATGAGTTTATCTAATATACAACCAATAATAAGACCATTAAGAACAATACCTGAAGATTCTCAAGCAAAACTAATGAGTATAGAATACCATGAAGCACTAGCATGTAATGAAGATAAAAATTAGGAACAATAAAGATACTTTCAAGAATTAAAATAGATGATTATGAAATAGAGACATTAGCATTAGTAGATTCAGGATGCGCAAAGTGTATAATAAATAAAAGAACAGTTCCATCCAATTTAATAAAAATCCTAGAAAAACCAGTTGCAGCCATGCAAATGGATGAAACTCATAACATATATAGACATTGTGTTCATAAGGCATACATTAGCTTTATAAATACATGTTCAGAATTTTACAAACCCAGCTATAAAATGGATAAGATATGGGTAATAGACCTCAAAATAAATGTAAATTTTGTCATAGGATTAGACTTTATGTTACATAATAATGACAGTTGTATGATTACAAGAGATGGAGTAATTTACTTAAAAAATATTACACATGCACCAGTACAAGCTCTTAAGACTGAAACTAGAATCCGACATAAGAAGATCCCTACCACAGACCAAATAGACCTGCAAAAGAAAGAAGATAGTTATTGTAAAGACTGTCAAAAAAATAATACATGTTGTAAAAGAAAGACAGAAACAAAGAATTTAATTCTAGAAGAAGAAATAGTAGAAGACGGAAATTTATTCGAAAAAAATTATACTTTAATAGATATAGAAACAGAATTATATAATTTTAAAATAGGAATAAAAAGAATAGGAGTAATAAAAATCAAAAAGATCTAGATAATAATAGTAAAAATACTAGATGAAATAGAAATTATAGGAGAAAAACCTTTAAAACATTGGAAAAATAACAAGACTGTATGTAAATTAGATATAACAAATCCAGAATATGTAATTAAAACAGCCTCAATTGAAGCAACTGACCAAGATGTAGAAGACTTTAAAGTACAAATAAAAGAATTATTAGATTTAGGAGTAATACGGAGATCTACTTCTCAACATAGATCTGCATCATTTATGGTAGGGAATCATAGTGAGATAGTAAGAGGAAAAGCTAGAATGGTAATAAATTATAAAAGACCTAATGATAATACTAGGACAAATGGATATAAGTTACCAGATAAGACAAAATTAATAAATAGAATACAAGGAAAGAAAATATTTAGTAAATTTGATTGTAAATCAGGATACTGGCAGGTACGAATACATGAAGAAAGTATAGAGTGGACTGCATTTACATGTCCCGAAGGACATTTCGAATGATTAGTAATGTCATTTGGACTAAAGACATCTCCACCAATCTTTCAAAGAAAAATGGATGGTATATTTGGAGAATACAAAAGGTTTGTATTAGTATATGTAGATGACATACTAGTATTTAGTAGAGATATTAAAGAACACTTAGGACACCTACAAACGGTATTTAGATTATTTGTAGAAAACGGAATAATAATTAGTAAGAAAAAGATGAAATTATGTAAAAATTATATAATTTTTTTAGGAGTAGTACTCGGAAATGGTAAGATAAAACTACAATATCATATAGCTAAAAAAGCTTTAGAGATGCCAGATAAGTTAGATAATGTTAAAGAATTGCAAAAATTCTTAGGAATAGTAAATTATGTTAGAAATTTTATAAAAGACTTAGAAAAAATAGCAGGACCATTGTATTCAAAGACGAGATCTTGTCACGACCCAATTAGCGAGTCGTGGTGGCACCTACACTATCCCTCCGAGTAGGCGAACCACATTACTAATAACAAGTTAAATAAGCGAAAAATTAAATAAAAATAAGTTATCAAGTATTAAATACTTATCAAAACTAGAAATGTCACGACAACCCCAAAATCTGGTCAAAGGGTACAAGAGCGCCAACATAGTACGGAATATAAGTCTGAAAATACTCGAAGGCTACATATTGTCTGTTGAATACAAAAACAGAAATAAATAGAGGAGGTACTTCAAGGGCCACGGATGACCAAGTAGCTCACCCTGAATGACTGAAAGATTTCACCCTCGCGTATCAACCACGGGGTGTAGAACTGGAACCTGGATCGTAGTCTGCACTCAACAAAAGTGCAGCAAGAGTAATATCAGTACAACACTTGTACCGGTAAGCATCATAGGCCGACAATGATTAGATAACGTATGAAGAAGTTGAAACCAACAAGTAGCATATAGAGCAGACAGGTATGGTCACGTATCATATACAAGTAAAGTGTAAAGGAATCATGAAATCAACCAAGACAGATATAATTCACCAAAAGATCAGTCAAATATATGAGTGGATGAATGCAATGCAATGCAACAGTCACCTCTCTCACTCCACTCTCGTACACACATGCTAAGGGCAGTGCCTCAAAGCCATGACCCATGGGGGACCCGCGAAGTCCATGTACCACTCGTGCTCTCCGGTAGAAACCTCGGAGGCTATTAATCACTCTCAATCTCCGGCAAAGACTTCGGAGTCTCTCTGTCACTCTCCATCTCCGGTAAAGACCTCGGAGCCTCTCAACCACTCACCTCACCAATCATCACAACAATAATATGAAAAGCATGCCATGCATGATATCAGTCTCAACAATATCACAAATATAAATCAACAAGTGCAAGTCATATTACAGTCCACTGTTCAATTATCAATATTACCATTCATTTTCATGTGATGAGTGAACTAGTATGTGACGGAGATACAAACAAGTGATAATCACAGAAATAACACATCTGGCGACAAGCCCACATAATAGCTGGCAAAACCAACCTAATTGGAATTCACCTCCACTTCATGCCCGAAGGCCTATCATGCTATCCCCGTCACTTTCTACAACTACATACGATTCTCTAATCAGAGTCTAACTAAAGTAGACCGTAACCTACCTCAATGCCGAACAGGTGCCACGAACAATCAACCTAGTGCCTTCCCTTTGCGTAGAGCCTCTGAACGATTAATATCTATAAAATATGCGATCCACGTTAGAATACGAATCCAAGGACACCCATATTGCTATATTTATATTCGAAACCCAAAAACGCACCCCCAAAAGTGGCCTTGGGCCCACAAGGACAAGATTGGAATTTTATTGAAAAATAATTTCACTCGTTATATAAGGATCATATATTTTTAAAATTGGACAATTTCATCCATAAATGGGCTCTCAAATCATTAATCTCCTTTCTTAGGACTTGGACTCAAAACCTTTAATTACCCCAATATTTTAACTTCGGACACGAACTAACTTTCCACAATTTAAATAACATGGATTTGGAAGTACACATATAATCCAATACACCTAATATTAAAAATACATAGACCCCATATATAAGAATTGAAATTGGAACACGAAAAACATAAAAAGAAGTTTTAGATTAGCACATTACAATTCGTGCAGTGTCCTTGTAAAAGAAAGAAAAACGTATGAATCAATTCCTATGCAAGTTTTCACCCCTTACTGCCAACTAGTGGTCTAGGTAATTTTTACCCTACCTTTAGCCCTCAATTCAATTGACCATTGTAAAAGTTCTGCGAACAAACCAATATTATAATAGCTAAATCATGGGCCACTTTCCAAAGCTTGAAAAAAAAATGAAAATTGCTACAGTGCATACACAAAAAAAAAAAAACAAGAAAACGTGTGAAAGTCTATATATATATTTATATAAATAAAGTTATAGATTTCATTTAAAATAGAGGAAGAAGGACGAAAGGGGGGCTGCCATTCTTTCCCCACCTGCTCGTCCTTTCCACTGCCATAATTATTAATAGTAAATCTAGTCAACATTCGGATAAAAAGAAAGAATGGAATGAAACAGTGAAAGAAACTAGAATTGTAGCAAAACTTTTAACCTGTAACTTTCCTTTATCCTCATCATTACTACTACCTAACAAATTTATTACTCCCTCCGTAAAGTCCAAATAGTAGAACCAAAATTGTACACAGAAAATTGTACACAGCAACATTCGCTCTATTATTTTTTTCAATTCTCAGCAAATCCTCATTCTTTCTGTCATTATTACTCACCACTATACAATGATTCCTCTACTTTCTTTTAGTAACCAAATAAAACTTAAACCAAGTATTATCATACCTGATGCCCACGCTGATGTACCCCTAAAAATTGTTCCAAGAAAAATCTATTTCCTTCACTCGTTTTCTGTCTATTCTTATGCCCAGTAGGTTTTTTTTTTTACTAACTGCTTCTTTCTTTCACAAATTAAGAAAATCAATTCCCTAGGTATTTTATTCCCACAACCACTATAACATGGTTTCAGCCAGAATAGGCAATGGGCTTGGCCCACTCCTTTTACCATTTATTTAATAACCAAACAATTGCACTTTAGTCTACCAACCCATTAGCATATTAGCCAAATAAAGTAAAATAAAATAAATACTCTCACCTCATGCCTTATATATTTGTGCAAATAATATTCCCATTAATTTCTACAATTTACTTATTCACTTAACCACCTGTAGAAATATAGTCCTTCCGCCAAATACTTTAATTACCAACTTAGACTTTATATGTGTGAAACTTATATTCCTATAAATAAACTATTCACACATATTAAATAAAAAGATATTTCAAAAAAAAAATACCCGCCAATTAAATCACCGTGCCACCAATCCCCGCAAGTCAAGAATACCCTTTAAACTACGAAAAGAGCATTTTAGCGAAAACGAGTTCACAGGTGCTAAACGACCAAACGGGTCGTTACAGATCTAATGGTCAAAAACATTTTAACACTGAAGACATTAAATTAATACAAAAAATCAAAGAAAAAATAAAAATATTCCTAACTCGAATATGCCACTAGAAACAGAATATTTAATTATAGAAACAGATGGTAGTTTTAAAGGATGGTGAGCAGTATTAAAAGCAAAACCAACTAAATATAGTAATAAAAGTGAAGAAAAGATATGTGCTTATTAAAATAGTAAGTACAGAGAAAAAGGAAATATGAGTAGTATAGACGCAGAAATTTTAGCTGTAATATATGGATTAAATAGTTTTAGACTATACATCTTAAATAGACCAGAAATATTAGTTAGAACAGATTGTGAAGTTATAGTTAAATTCTATCAAAAGATAAATGATAAAAATAGTAGTATACGGAGATGGCTAAATTTTATAGATACCATTTCAATTTATAATCTAAAATTTGAACATATAAAAGGAAAAATAATAATTTAGCAGACCAATTAAGTAGATCAAAAATTATTACTAACTAATAATATGATTTCAAAAATTACTATTAAGTAATAATATGATTTCCTATTTGAACAGCATGAGACCATCAAGTTCTCAGACAGCAGACAAGGGAAAAGGCATAGCCTCAACTCAAGATACTTACAGACAAAAGGTATTAGGTAATCTCCATTTTAGACCTATATCTTCATTAGAAAGAAACGCCCTAGAAAGAATACATTTTGGAGCCAATAATTTAGTATTTTTTCCGCCATCCAATTGGACTTTTAAGGTATTACCAGAATATACAATAGACAAACAACAAACATGTTTAGTAGACAATTTGTGGATATCACATAATAGAAAAGATTCTAAACATTTTATAGCCACTTTAAATGCACTTTGTTAGTATTTCACAGACAAAAACTTAGACAAAAAATTCAAATTTTATGTTGTAGTTCATGGTAAACCTAATGGTGTTTTTCAAACTTGGATAGAAATTTTAGACTCTATTAAAGACATAAAAAAATCTCTTTTTAAAGGATTTAATGATTTTACTGAGGCATTAGATTATGCTAGAGGAATGTTGGGTCCAAATTATTATATTTCTCCAGCTTTTAAACAAAACCCAGACAAAATCCTTCAATACAACATACAAAAATACACAGACAAGGTGATTTTTTGTGATTACTGTTCTACTATGACTGAAGTTGTCAAGAGACTAAACCAGCAGAAAGAGACATTAGTCCAAGAAAAAATGAAACTCTTGGAACAAGTAAAGATATTAGAACAAAGACTACAAGCGGTTAAGTTCGAATTAGCACAATCCCAGAGTTTTCCATCTCAAACAAAAATGGATTAGACGAGTGTGCATTCCCCAATGAATGCAGTTAGATCCACTGTATCAGATAAGGATAGCTAGTCCGGTTCAAACGGTAGCCGGTAAAGACTTATCAAATCCGTTGATGGCTGTCACTTTTCCAAAAAGTGAAGATGAGGGATGTTCATCTCTCCAGACAAGACGAAGACTACCAAAGACACTTACGCAAAGAGCAACTTCTACGGAGAAAAGCACACTTGCTAAAAAGAAAAAGAATGAAAAAAATAGAAAGTATAGTTAAAGAGACATTGGAAAGAATTTTTAAGACAAAATAAGAACAAGACAAGTACATAATTAAGAATCCTAGTCAAGAATTATCTCCAAGTCCAGGAATGTCACCAGGCCATAGTTCAGATGAAGGAGATATGGTAAATTTTCAGAACAGTGCATTTTAAGATTCACAAGATCCAAATGACGACGATTCGGGGATGAATTTTGATTCTATCGCACTACATAACCTAGACACATAATATATATATATATATATATATATATATATATATATATATATATATATATATATATATATATATATATAATATTAGTGGAGTAAGTAACCATGATTAGAGAAAGTAACCATGATGAGATAGAAGACGGAAAGATTCATTGAATAAAGCAACGGCTAGAAGACATTTTCAGAAAAAAGAGACTTTATTAAAAGTAGCTTTAATAAAGCAGCAACAGTAAATGGACACATCAGCAAACAAACAAAAATATAAAGCTTCTTTTGAAAAGCTTCACGTGACAATGAAGCCCAAAGAGCACCCGGCTGAACTCAAAAGTTTCTTTATTATTTTGAAATCCGAATTTGATGTCCGCTAGAAACCTATAAATACTAGCATTTGTGGAGAAGCGAGACCATCATGAACAAGAGCATCAACAACATCTCTCAAGAAAAACTCCATATTTCCCCTTCTCTTTCAAATGCCTGAAGCCCTTTCTCAGTCCAAAACCTTTGTAAAATAAATTTCCTTGTGAAATAGTATTAAGCTTTCAACAATTTTATCGTGAAATAGTTTTTAGGGTTCCCCGAATGGGAAACCTCTCTCCATCTTCAAGTCATGTAAGTTTTTAACTATGTTTCAGTATTACTCTCCCTATTACGTAAATTATCTCATGTTTATATAAATATTATGTTTAAGTAATTACTTACTTGTTATTATGAATATGTTACTCTTAGTATATGGTTATTCTCTTAATTTCTTAATAAACTCGATGAATTAACCTGTAAATTCCTAGGTGTTGAGAGGCCATTTTAATGTCCAAATAATGATAAAGGACGATGTTGGCTGTAGTAACCGGGGTGTGGTTAAAGAAGAAGGATATTAAGAATAAAGGTTAAGAGAAAGTGATGAACAATGTAGCTAGATTCATAAAAAAAAACGTAAAAATTGGGAGATTGACAGAAACTTAGAAATATAACTAAGGAGTGAGGAAGTACCGAGTAGGATTGTTTTAAAATTTTCTAAAAACCACTTTATATTTTCTACCAAGTTCTTTGGATTTTTAAATATTGAAAAAATATATTGAAAAACATAACCCCCCTCTCACTTTGGTATCAGAGCAACACACACACACACACACAGAGATATATATATATATATATATATATATATATATATATATATATACGAAAACGTCAATAAAAGGACATTTGATATGAGAATAATATTCTTGAAAAAAAAATCAAAAATTGCTCTGTTGGCGAGAAATAAATAACACATTTCTCTTTCAAGGGAGCATACGATTGAAGAAATGCTCTTGAAATCCTTTATAACTATACAAGTATTGAGACATTTGTATTATATTATTATTTTAGAATAATCAGAAGTCATGATTTTGAGTTTTTCTGCACATAAAATACTATAAAACTACAAATATTTTAGCCATTATAACTACACTTCTATCTTTCTAATCTTATCCGTGCTTTTGTAGGATGGTACGAGTGTCTACTTGACGGTCGATCCATCTTCCGTAATGAAAGTGATATTCAAGGAATATTGTAAGAGAAAGCAAACAATAGATTACAAAACAGTTCGAGTTTTCTTCAATGACCAACGCCTTTCCCCGAGAAAGACGGTTAATGAAGTAAGATCTTTATTTGCATAACTTTATTTATCTTATTGTTAATTAGGCATTTCAACAGTACTCTACATATTCATAGTCCTCATATTCATAATTTTTTTTTTATCTGTTTATTGGATATAATGAAGCTTGGGTTAGAAAACAATGATGAGATTGATGCTATGCTGCATCAAGAAGGAGGAGGGCTTGCGCATCGAATATGAGAATTTGTGGAAGAGTAAATGTAGTGTTGTATGATTCACCACCTAGCTATGAAATTTGATTTTTTGGTAATGACTGTTTGGGGTCATGTGTTCAATGAATATTATCAGTGTTTGTACCTTAGTTAACTAGTTAAATGTTGTTGCTTTGAGCAGGTTGGAAAACAGTTAGTGCTATTTTCTAGCAATATATTAGTGATAGGATTTCTGAATACTTTAAAATCTTAAATTATTTTATGTCATGATTTCAGTTTACATACTACTTAATTACCTTGCAAACTTGGCATGGCTTATTCGGTCCCAATGACAAATATAGATTTTAGGATTCGACTCTTCAAAATCTTAAATTCGAATTTTCGATCGTTTGTCTATTTGTACCAATAATAACTTCTTGAGATTCAATTGTTTAGATTGATTGAATTCTTTATTAGATATTATAAAATTTCATGGCATATAAACAGTCGCTCATCCTCGAGCGACTAGGGAAAGAGAACGAGAAAGTACCTGAATCGGCAAATAACTGAGGATATCGACTACGCATGTCGGACTCAATCTCAGTAGCCTCCTCAATAGGACGATGCTTTCATTGCACCTTCACAGAATCTATCTCCTTAGACCTCTACTTCTGAACCTGCCTATCCAAAATCGTAATAGGCTGCCCCTCGTAAGTCAGATTCTCATCGAGCAATACCGAGTCCCGATGAACAATATAAGTACCATCAGCATGATACTTCTTCAGCATAGACATATGAAAAACTGGATGAGCGCCTGCCAAGACTGGTGGCAAGGCCAACTCATAAGCAACAACCCCCACCCGATCAAGGATCTCAAATGGCTCAATATACCTCGGACTCAACTTACCTCTCTTATCAAATCTTGTAATATACCCTTCATGGGTGAAATCTTCAGCAGAACCTGATCACTAACGGCAAACTCGAAATCTCAGACCTTTCGGTCCGCATACATCCTCTGTTGACTCTGAGCTACCAAAAAGAATGACCCTCACCTTCTCAAGAGACTCTCTCAATAGATCCATACCCTAAGGTCGAACCTCAAATGCATCAAACCAACCAACCAGAGATCTATGTATCCTACCATACTAAGCCTCAAAAGGCGTCATATCGATACTCGAGTGATAATTGTTGTTATATGCAAAATTTGCCAATGGTAAGTACTGATCCCAGTCAATACCAAAGTCTATAACGCAAGCCCTCAACATATCCTCGAGCACCTGAATAGTCCGCTCGGACTGTCCATCGGTCTAAGAGTGGAAAGTTGTACTAAGATCCACTCGAGTACCCAAATCATCATGAAAGGCCCTCCGAAAATGGGAAGTGAAGATAGTACCCCAATCAGATATGATTGAAATGGGAGCCCCATGTAATCTCATAACGTCACGAATGTACAACTTATCTAACTTCTCCGCATTATAAGAAACCTGAACTGAAATGAAATGAGCGTACTTAGTCAACCGATCAACTATCACCCAAATTGAATCAAACTTATCCAGCGTCTTCGGAAGACCCACCATGAAATCCATTGTAATCCTCTCCCACTTCTAATCGGGAATGGGCATCCTCTGAAGTACACCACCAAGTCGTTGGTGCTCATACTTAACTTGCTGACAATTACCACACTTAGCTACAAAATTGGATATATCCCTCTTTATGCAGCGCCACCAATAAAGCTACCTCAAATCACGATACATCTTAGTCACCCCCGGATGAATGGATGAGCCTCAGTCAAAATCAAATGAATCAAGTTACCAACATAAGGAACGCACATGTTACACCTTTCATTTTGTTTCAAGGAGACTTTTGGCTTATTGGTGGTGTGTGCCTTCGGTTCGGTAACCGCACCAGAGTTTTGGACATGAGATATTTTACCTCGTATGTGTACCGGAGTATAAGTATGCATTCCTGGCATTACGAGGGAATTAGAAGTTAAACGAATTGAATCGGAGCAAAACGGAGCAGTTCAGAAAAACTGCTAAAACCAGTCAGCGTCGACGGCCCAGAGGACGACTGTCGACACGTCGACGAGCCGCCATCTGACACCGTCAACAGGGTTCTGCAATCAGACATCTTAGGCGGAAGTTCGACGGGGCATGTCGACGGACTGTCGACACGTCAACGACCGTCGACCCTGATCGTCGACCCGCAGATCTGGAACCTTCCAGCCCTGATTATAAATATAAGATCCCACGTTTTTATTCCATTATTCTCCCAAAAACAGATCCTACATCTCCCTAGAACTCTCCAAAACCCTCCCTCTAGTTCTATAACAAATCTATACCAAGAAACCAAGATCAAAAGCAAAGATTAAGAGATTCATGCACTAGGAAGCCTATTAGGGTTTGTAAAGAGTAAGAATTCCTTTGGTATACAAGTGGGGGATTTCATTCTAATGGAGTAGATTGACTCAAGGCTTATTCCCAAGTGATTAAGGTAAGTTTTACGTTTATTTCATGTTATTAAGAGTATTGAGGGGTTGAAAGACTTGGATTATGGACGGGAGGAGAATATGGAGTGTAAATATGAAAATAGTAATATTCTTGAATCATGACTTGACTTGAATCATAGTTCTTGATATGTAATGAGTATAATCTTAATATGAATAGTATTAAAGATGTTGTAGAGGCATTGTATTAGGATGGATACGGTATGGTCCCATAGTTAGGGTTATGAAGGATTTTGATAGGGAATGTTGAGGATTTAATAATGTCTAGCTTGATGAAGTTATTGATTAAGACATTGTGGGTGTTGTTATTGATGTTGGGAGTTGTTTATTATGTGGAGGAAGTCATCGAAATAAAGGAGATGTTACCTAATTTTCGTTAGCTTTAGCTTAAGCTTAAGTATGTTTTCGATTATCTAATTATAGTACGAACTCTCTTGAATGTAGAAACGTGAATATTGGAGGGAAGCGTTCAAGTGATAAAGTTAGCAAAACGTAAAGGTAGGTAAGGCTAGTCCCTTCTTTTCTAAGGCATGATTCCTATGACATGACTCCCTTTATCTTTCCATGACCTTCTTACATTCCGGAAAATATGAGTCAACATTTTTAAAGAGCTTCTTATGAGACAAAGATAAGAGATATATCATGAATATGGTAATGATGATGATGAGTCTAAGCCTAGAGATCCTAAAGCTTATGATATGATATTGTTACGAAGCTAACGATTCTTATACGATCCTTTGATGTTATTCATTGTTTCTACACTTACCTTATAATGCTAGATCCTTCAAGGTGAGGCATGAGGATTATGATTACTCCATGATGAAATCGGGGGTTCTCGACCTTACGTCACCCCGATAGAGTTATAGTTTGTCTTTAAGTTCTTATGCATGCTGTATGAGATGTATATGATGATGAGATTACACTGTGCCTATATGGCTGGGCATGACACCGCGAAGGCGGACTGCATACGATTTCACCGTGCCTAGATGGCCGGACATGTCACCGCTAATGCGGGCTGCTTATGATTAAACCGTGCCTATAAAGGCAGACATGACACCACTAGTGGGCGGCATGCGACGATTACCCGGACGCGGGTTAACGATGATGGTATATGTGTTATGTATAAAATGTGTTGTCTTTTAAAGGTTAAGCCGGTTGTATCCTTATCTCATGTTTCATGATTTCCTTATTATGTTAGTATTATTCATGCCTTACATACTCAGTACATTTATCGTACTAACGTCCTCTCTTTTATGGACGCTGTGTTCATGCCCACAGGTAGATAAAGAGGTAACCCAGATCCATAGGAGCTGATCAGCGGACTCACAGGAGCACTCCACTATTCCAGAGATGCTATTTTTGGTATATTATTTTGTGTATATGTTTGGGCACGACGGGGTCTTGTCCCGTCCTTATGTCTAGTATTCTAGTAGAGGCTCGTAGATACGTACGTGTGGGTAGTAGATGTCCCGTGATGATAACATTGTATATTTGTATATTATTTTGATAGCCCGAGAGGCTTATGCACATGAATGTAGATATGTCTTGGAAGTGATAATGGGTTCCTTGTGGCTAGTTGTGTTGAGAATAATAAATGCACTCGAGATGAGTATGATGATTAGCATAATGAGTGGTGCTCGGTAGTCGGCTCCGGGTACCCGTCATGGCCCCCTAGTCGGGTCGTGACAAAAGTGGTATCAGAGCAGTTCTGTCCTAGGGTGTGTCTACGAGCCGTGTCCAGTAGAATCTTGTTTATGGGTGTGAAGCGCGCTACACTTATAAACAAGAGGCTGTGGGGCATTTAGGAAAAATGATCATTCTTTTTCTTATTAGATCGTGCCATAGAGCCATGTTATAAGATTTTCTCCTCCCTAATTGTGCGTTATGATTTCAGAAATGCCGGTAAAGAGAAAAACTGCCGCCACCCAGAAGGGCAAGGCTACTACAACACAGCGAGTGGAATGGGAGCCACCAACGGATATAGAAGAGGGTGAATGTCAAAATGAGGCTACATCCAATACCTCTCAACTCCGCCTAATTTAGAAGAACAAGAGGAGGCTTCAGCTCCGGATCCTATGCCTCCAGTTCCTCCACCGAGTGCTTCGGGTCAACAAATGACTGAAGCTATTCAGCTATTGACACAGTTAGTTGTCGCTCAGGCACAGCGGCAGAGTACGGGTCCAGGTGACAGGGTGACTAGTGCTAGAGCCTGTGATTTCATGAGTTTAATTCCAAATCTATGCACTCTAACTTGATGCGTAATTGTCCCTCGAGGTACGGTAAAGGTAGGGTTCAGCCCATAGGATCAGCAGCTGGTTCTTTCAAATATGTGCGCCCGATAGGGTATACTCTCTAGACTCCAACAGGTTGTGGTAGGGGCAGAAGGGGAGCGTCCAGTTCAGGTGGTACTCAGCCCCGTATTTATGCTCTAGCCGGACGTCAAGATCTTGAGTCTTCCCTAGATGTAGTTACAGGTATATTGACTATATTCTCTCATGATGTTTATGCGTTGATTGATTTGGGTTCCACGTTATCTTATATCACTCTGTATATTGCTGATCGTATTGGGGTCAAACCCGAGCCAATAAAACCTGTTGAGGTATCTACTCCTGTTGGTGACTCGGTAATAGCTAGACAAGTGTATAAAAATTGTGTTATTATGGTATGTGATCGCCACACTACAACCGATTTGATTGAACTAGAAATGCTAGACTTTGATGTGATTATAGGCATGGATTGGTTGGCCTCGTGCTATGCTATTGTGGATTGTAGAACGAAAACAGTTCGGTTCCAATTTCCGGGCGAACCAATGCTTGAATGACAGGGTAACACAGCATCTCCAAGGGATAGGTTTATTTCCTACCTCAAAGCGAGGAAGATGATCGCCAAAGGCTATATTTATCATCTAGTCTGAGTTCAAGACACCGAAGCAAGGCCCCCGACTTTTCAATCCGTCCCTATAGTGAATGAATTTCCGGATGTATTTCCAGATGAAATTTTCGGCCTTCCTCCGGAAAGAAAGATTGACTTTGCTATTGATGTGTTACCGGATACTAAACCGATCTCTATTCCACCTTATAGAATGGCTCCTGCAGAATTGAACGAGCTAAAGGTGCAATTGAAAGATTTGCTTGAGAAGGGATTCATTAGACCCAGTTCATCACCGTGGGGAGCACCTGTCCTATTTGTGAGAAAGAAAGATGGTTCCCTATTAATGTGAATTGATTATAGGCAGATGAACAAGGTAACGATAAAGAATAAATATCCGCTTCCAAGGATCGATGATTTATTTGACCAATTACAGGGTGCTAAATGGTTTTCCAAAATTGATCTAAGATCGGGGTATCACCAAGTAAGAGTTAGAGAAGCAGATATTCCCAAAACAGTCTTCAGAACAAGATATGGCCACTATGAATTTCGGGTGATGTCATTTGGGTTGACTAATGCTCCGGCGGTGTTTATGAATCTGATGAATAATGTATTTAGGCCTCTCTTAGACTTGTTCATGATTGTGTTCATTGATGATATTCTAGTATACTCTCGGACAGAGGCCGAGCATGCAGACCATTTACGTATTGTTCTTGGAATTCTTCGGACTCGAGAATTGTATGCAAAATTTTCAAAATGCGAGTTTTGGCTAAATTCTGTGACTTTTCTAGGCCATATTGTCTCAGCAAACGGAATTCGAGTTGATAATCAGAAAATAGAGGCTGTGAAGACTTGGCCAAGGCTTACAATGCCTACAAAAGTCCTTAGTTTTCTAGGAATGGTAGGTTACTATAGAAGATTTGTGGAAGGGTTTTCCTCTATTTCAGCACTATTGACGAAGCTAACTCAGAAATCAGCAAAATTTCAATGGGCTGATGCTTGTGAATGCAGTTTCCAGGAATTATAGAATAAATTGACTTCGGCCCTAGTTCTGACACTCCCAGAAGGACCAGATGGTTATATTGTGTATTGTGATGCCTCGGGTGTCGGGTTAGGTTGTGTGTTGATGCAGCACGGTAAAGTCATTGCCTATGCTTCAAGGTAGTTGCGGAAACATGTGAAGAACTATCCAACTCATGATCTTGAACTGGCCGCGGTTATCCATGCGCTAAAAATGTGGAGACATTATTTGTATGGCGTTCATGTTGACATGTATACAGATCATAAGAGTCTCCAATATTGTTTTAAGCAGAAGGAGTTAAATCTACGACAGAGGCGGTGGTTAGAACTGCAGAAGGATTATGATGTGAGCATTTTATACCACCCCAGAAAGGCGAATGTAGTAGCCAATGCACTTAGCTGCAAATCAATGGGCAGTCTATGTGAGGTTCCTCCGTAGAAGAAAGAATTAATTCGTGAGCTCCACCAATTAGCCAGCCTCGGAGTTCGCCTAATTGATTCAGGAAATGCAGGACTTGGTAAGCGCCAATATGAAGACCCTAAGTTGAGTCACTATAGAGATACATTTCATGAGAAAGAGAAGTCGTCATTTGAAGTTTCTACGGATGGAGTTCTTAGATACCGAGACAGGCTATGTGTTCCAAATGTTGCGGGACTACGTCGTCGAATTCTAGAAGAAACTCATTACTCTCGATATTCTATTCACCCAGGAGAGACAAAGATGCATCACGATCTCAAGCTAATGTATTGGTGGGAGGGAATGAAGAAAGACATAGCGGAATTTGTAGCTCAATGCCCAAATTGCCAACAAGTGAAAATCGAGCATCAAAAGACAGGAGGATTATTACAAGCCATGGAAATCCCAACCTGGAAATAAGAAGTGATCAACATGGATTTTATTGTAGGGTTGCCTTGTTCTCGAAGCAAGTATGAATCCATATGGGTGATCGTGGACAGACTCACGAAATCAGCCCATTTTCTTCCAGTCAGAACCACATATTCGACAGAAGATAATGCAAGGTTGTATCTTAAAGAGAATGTGCGACTTCATGGCATCCCGGTGTCCATTATTACTGACAGAGGAGCAAAATTTACAGCTAAATTTTGGAAGTCTTTCCAAGAAGGTTTGGGTACTCAGGTAAGGCTTAGCACAACGTTTCATCTACAAACTGATGGGCAAGCCGAATGCACTCTTCAGACTTTGGAGGATATATTATGGGCATGTGTGCTAGATTTCGGTGGTAGTTGGGATGACCACTTACCTCTTATTGAATTTGCCTACAACAACAGTTATCACTCAAACATCCAGATGGCTCCATATGAAGCTTTGTATGGAAGGAAGTGCAGATCGCCAATTGGATGGTTTGAAGTCGGGGAGACACAATTAATAGGTCTAGAATTGATTCAACAAGCGATGGAAAAGATCAAGGTTATCTGAGATCGATTGTTGACAACCCAAAGTCACCAGAAATCTTATGCGGACAACCGTCGGCGAGACTTAGAATTCCAAATTGATGATTGGGTATTCCTGAAGGTATCACCGATGAAAGGTGTGATGAGATTTGTCAAGAAAGGAAAACTAAGTCCTCGATATATTGAACCTTATAAGATTGTCCGTAAGATAAGCCAAGTAGCTTATAAATTAGACTTACCCCAGAACTTGAATCAGTCCATCCAGTTTTTCACAGATCAATGCTCCGTAGATGTGTCAGAGATCCTACTAGGATCGTGCCGGTAGATGATGTTCAAGTGACAAAAAAGTTGACTTATGAGAAGGTACCCATTGCCATACTAGATAGGCAAGTACGGAGGCTTAGAAATAAAGAGGTAGCCTCAGTTAAGGTCTTGTGGCGGAACAATAATCGAGAGGAAATGACGTGGGAAGTGGAAGAAAATATGAAGTCCGAGTACCCGCACTTATTCCAACCCCCGGAAGATATCCAAGACGAGACATCAATATTATGAGGTATGTGTGCTTTATTTTCATGCTTTTGGTCGTGTGTGGCCATAATTATTTGCTATTGTGTTGTAGCCCTGTGAGGTGTTGTTATTATCGGCTGTTGTGACAGGATGGTAGCGCTATATTACAAGGGAAAATCTGGCAAAACTTTTGTAGAATTCTCGAGAACTTAACATTCGAGGACGAATGTTCTTAAGGAGGGAAGAATGTTACACCTTCCATTTTGTTGTAAAGAGACTTTTGGCTTATTGGTGGTGTGTGCCTTCGGTTCAATAATCCGCACTAGAGTTTTGGACATGGGATATTTTGCCTCGTATGTGTACAGGAGTATAAGAATGCATTCCTAGCATTATGAGGGAATTAGAAGTGAAACGAATGGAATCAGAGCAAAATGGAGCAATTCAGAAAAACTATTGAAACCAGTCAGCGTCGACGGCCCAGAGGACGCCCGTCAACACATCGACGAGCTATCGTATGACACTGTCGATAGGGTTCTGTAATCGGACATCTTAGGCGACAGGTCGACGACCGTCGACCCTGCTCGTCGACCCGTGGATCTAAAACTTTCTAGCCCTGATTATAAATATAAGATCCCATGTTTTTATTCCATTATTGTCCCAAAATAGATCCTAGATCTCTCTATAACTCTCCAAAACCCTCTCTCTAGTTCTACAACAAATCTATACCAAGAAACTAAGATCAAAAGCAAAGATTAAGAGATTCATGCACTAGGAAGCCTATTAGGGTTTGTAAAGAGTAAGAATTTCTTTGGTATACAAGTGGGGGATTTCATTCTAATGGAGTAGATTGACTCAAGCCTTATTCCCAAGTGATTAAGGTAAGGTTTACATTTATTTCATGTTATTAAGAGTATTGAGGGGTTGAAAGACTTGGATTATGGAAGGGAGGAGAATATGAAGTGTAAATATGAAAATAGTAATATTCTTGAATCATGACTTGACTTGAATCATAGTTCTTGATATGTAATGAGTATAATCTTGATATGAATATCATTAAAGATGTTGTAGAGGCATTGTATTAGGATGGATACGGTATGGTCCCATAGTTAGGGTTATGAAGGATTTTGATAGGAAATGTTGAGGATTTAATAATGTCTAGCTTGATGAAGTTATTGATTAAGATATTATGGGTGTTGTTATTGATGTTGGGAGTTATTTATTATGTGGAGGAAGTCTTCAAAATAAAGGAGATGTTACCTAATTTTCGTTAGCTTTAGCTTAAGCTTAAGTATGTTTTCGATTATCTAATTTTAGTACGAACTCTCTTGAATGTAGAAACGTGAATATTGGAGGGAAGCGTTCAAGTGATAAAGTTAGCGAAATGTAAAGGTAGGTAAGTCTAGTCCCTTCTTTCCTAAGGCATGATTCCTATGACATGACTCCCTTTATCTTTCCATGACCTTCTTACATTCCGAAAAATATGAGTCAACATTTATAAAGAGCTTCTTATGAGACAAAGATAAGAGATATGTCATGAATATGGTAATGATGATGATGAGTCTAAGCCTAGAGATCCTAAAGCTTATGATATGATATTGTTACGAAGCTAACGATTCTTATACGATCCTTTGATGTTATTCATTGTTGCTACACTCACCTTATAATGCTAGTTCCTTCAAGGTGAGGCATGAGGATTATGATTACTCCATAATGAAATCGGGGGTTCTCGACCTTACGTCACCCCGATAGAGTTATAGTTTGTCTTTAAGTTCTTATGCATGCTTTATGAGATGCATATGATGATGAGATTACACTGTGCCTATATGGCTGGGCATGACACCGCGAAGGCGGACTGCATAAGATTTCACCGTGCCTAGATGGCCGGACATGTCACCGCTAATGCGGGCTGCTTATGATTAAATCGTGCCTATAAAGGTAGACATGACACCACTAGTGGGCGGCATGCGACGATTACCCGGACGCGGGTTAACGATGATGGTATATGTGTTATGTATAAAATGTGTTGTCTTTTAAAGGCTAAGCCGGTTGTATCCTTATCTCATGTTTCATGATTTCCTTATTATGTTAGTATTATTCATGCCTTACATACTCAGTAAATTTATCGTACTGACGTCCTCTCTTTTATGGACGCTGTGTTCATGCCCACAGGTAGACAGGGAGGTGACCCAGATCCATAGGAGCTGATCAGCGGACTTACAGGAGCACTCCACTATTCCGGAGGTGCCATTTTTGGTATATTATTTTGTGTATATGTTTTGGCACGACGGGGTCCTGTCCCGTCTTTAAGTCTAGTACTCTAGTAGAGGCTTGTGGATACGTACGTGTGGGTAGTAGATGTCCCGTGATGATCACATTGTATATTTGTATATTATTTTGATAGCCCGAGGGGCTTATGCACATGAATGTAGATATGTCTTGGAATTGATAATGGGTTCCTTATGGCTAGTTGTGTTGAGAATAATAAATGCACTCGAGATGAGTATGATGATTAGCATAATGAGTGGTGATCGGTAGTCGGATCCGAGTACCCGTCATGCCCCCCTAGTCGGGTCGTGACAGCACATGTGCCCTTTAATTCTCAAAGTACCCTCAGAATCAGTCATGCCCTCCTCGGCTTTACTTCTCAGAACCTTATCTCGAATCTTGGTCAACTGAGCATCTTTAAACTGATGAGTCTTTAGCTGATCTAACAAGGACGATCTCGCCTCCACACAAGCTAAAACTCTTCATGGAGCTGAAATATCAAGACGAACAAAACTGTTGTCCAGAGTCTGAACCTCTATGGCCAACAGATGCTCGGAAACAACCAAACAGGCTAAAGTCTCCATACTCGTGGCCTTGCGACTCAAGGCATTAGCAATAACATTGGCTTTCCCTGGATGATGAAGAATAGAGATGTCATAGTTCTTCAGGAGCTCCATCCATCGACGCTTCCCATACACGTGCTGAAGGCTACGGTGATCGATGAAAACCTCACAATGGATGCCATACAAGTAATGCCTCTAGATCTTCAAAGCGAAGACCACATCTAACAACTCCAAATCATGGGTAGGGTAATTCCTCTCATGGATCTTCAACTGATGGGAAGCATAGGCTATGACGCTACCCTCCTGCATCAACACAACACCCAAACCCACACGAGATGCATCATAATAGATTGAAAAATCCTTACCCTCCACGTATAATGCTAGAATCGGTGCTGAAGTCAAAAGGGTCTTGAACTTTTGAAAGCTCTCGTTATAATCAACGGACCACTAAAAGGGAACATCTTTCTGAGTCAATCTAGTAAACGACGAAGCAATAGTAGCGAAATCCTTCATAAATCGGCAGTAGTAACTGGCCAAACCCACGAATCTACGGATCTCGGTCACAGTAGTGGGCCTCGCCCAATCCCTTACAACCTCAATCTTCTTAGGATCAACCATGATCCCGTCCTTAGACACAACATGGCCCAAGAACGCCACAGACTCCAACCAAAACTAGCTCTTAAAAAACTTAGCAAATAAACTATTCTTCTTTAACAACCCAACCACAGTGCGAAGATGGCTCTCATGCTACTCTCTACTCTTGGAATACACCAAGATATCATCAATAAACACAATCACGAAGGAGTCAATGAATGGCCCGAAGATGCCATTCATAAAATTCATGAATGCAGTTGGGGCATTAGTAAGCCCAAATGACATCACCAGAGACTCATAATGCCCATATCTTGTTCGAAAAACTGTCTTCGGAATATCCTCGGCCCTGATCTTCAGCTGATGATAGCCTGAACACAAGTCAATCTTCGAGAACACTGAAGTGCCCTGAAGTTGGTCAAATAAATCATCAATACGAGGCATAGGACACTTATTACGAATAATAACCTTGTTCAGCTGGCGATAATCAATGCACATTCTCATAGATCCATCTTTCTTCTTCATGAACAACACCGGAGCTCTCCAAGGAGAGACACTCGGTCTAATAAACCCCTTGCTCAGTAAATCCTACAACTGCTCCTTAAGCTCTCTCAACTCGGCGGGTGCCATTCGATATGGAGGAATGGAAATAGGGCGGGTGCCAGAATCCAAGTCAATACAAAAGTCAATATCACGATAAGGTGGCATACCGGGCAAATCAGACGGGAATACCTAACTGACTCACAATGGGAATGGACTCATGGGGTGGAGATGCAAAAGTAGTGTCACGCATATGAGCCAAATAAACTAAACACCCCTTGTTGACTAATTTCTTTGCCTGAAGAAAGGAAATAATCTTCTTCGGAGAGGGACTAGAAGTAGCTCTCCACTCAAGTCTAGAAATGCCCGGCATGGCTAAAGTGACTGTCTTGGCATGAAAGTTCAAGATCGCATGACAAGGAGAAAGCAAGGTCATATCCAAAATAATATCGAAATCCACCATATCAAGTATCATCAAATCTACCCATGTGTCATAACCCATAAAAGTAACCAAGCACGACAGATAAGACTCGGTCAACCACGACAGAATCTCCGATTGGAGTAGACACATGAATAGGTACCACTATGCTATCTCAAGTCAAGTCCCAACCAACAGCATGATATGTAGACACATATGAATAAGTGAATCCAGGATCAAATAATACAGATGTTGCTCTATGTTGGACAAAAACAATACCTGAAATGACAGCATCTGAGGCCTCCTCCTCGGGTCTACTTGGGAACGAATAACACTGGGTCCCACTACGACTAGTGTCACAACCCAATTTCACTAAGTCATGAAGGCACCTACCTTTCCTACCTTGGTAGGCAAACCCATAACCCAACATTTCATAAACAGACAAATAGATAATAAATAAATGAAAGAAAATAGGATAACGGAAGTCTCACGATAATAATATAAGAAAGTAGAAACAATAGAAATACACTCCAGTATCTGGTCTGGCCATGTAAGAGCATCTAACTAAATACTACAAGTCTGAATAATAAAAATACATCAATAGTCTCAAAACATATGTCTTAGAACGGAAATAAAGACATAGTAGATATAGGAGTCTTCGGGCAGCGAACGTCCCCATGCTCACCCTGAAAGACTCGAATCGGCAAATCATCGAATAGTCAGCCACAAGGAGTGGAAGTCGATCCCTCATGATATTCTGCATTCATTAAAGAATGTAGCAAGTGCAGGTCAGTATAAACAACAAGTACTGGTAGGTATCATAGGCAAACTAAGATTAACTAACGTATATAAAGACAACAAAGCAAGAAAAACACATAAACTAACAAGTACAAGTCAACAATAAGCCATATCCACGGTACAAGTCATCACCTATGTTGTAGCATCTAAACCCAAATGTGCCAAGTCTTAGTATAGCAATCCGTATCTAACATCACAGTAGTATCACAACAATCAACAGAAAACAAAATACAATGTAATGCAACAATGTATGTATGAAGAATGCAATGCATATGCAGCTTTGTACAACATGTCCCAGATGGAATGACTCCATACTCGGCGATCATGACCTATGGGGGACCCGCGAAGTCCATGTACCACTCGGTTCTAAATATGACCTCAGATCACACGCACACTCTCACGATCCCGGCAAAGACCTCGGGCATCAGACACTCCATCGTTCTCGACAAGAATCCTCGAGCAACAAACACTCATCTCTCTTTTACGCACTCTAGTAGAAACCTCAGATGCTATTCTCTCTCACATATCATCATCAGTACCAAAACAATACATATGTCAATGTATCATGGAAATGCATATGAATATGATGAAATGTGACATCAACAACCAATTCTATCTGAAACAGTACCACACATGGCACCCAAGTAGTATCAATAATAAGGCTACATAATAAGCCACAATGAAATCACAATTCTCAACAGTACCTCTCAGGAACACAAGTAATATCAATGATAAGGCTACACAATAAGTCACAACGGATTACAACTCTCAGCAGTACCTCTCAGGCATACAGATAATATCAATGATGAGGCTACACAATAAGCCACAAGGGGTCACAACTCTCAACAGTACCTCGCAGGGTACACAAGTAATATCAATGATAAGGCTACACAATAAGCCACAATGGAATCACTATTCTCATCTCAATAACAATCAAGTAAAGTATCGCGATATCGTAGCCATGATGTATCACTATTCACAATTACCATGGTATCAATATGTCAATAATGCCAATAAGTAATTGATCAAATAAGTCAATAACACCACGGGGTAGCTAGTCCCTAAATCATACAACAAGGCTTAACCTAAGACAATATCCAGCCCAACTTCATACCCGAAGCCTTACATGCGTTCTCCGACAATATCATCTAAACATACGCTTCACTAATTGAAGTCTCACCATAATGTAAACCATAACCTATCTGGAAGGCTGAACAATAAGTCTCCAACAAACATACCTTAGTCTCCCCTTTTCTTTGAGCCTCGAGATAATAAAAGTCTAAGTATATTCGAATCATGAAATTAGAATTAAGAAGAACATCATTCAAATCCTAATTCTATTCAAGACCCAAATTCCCAGCCTATTGAATAGGGGTTTATGAACTAGAAAGGTGAAATTTGGAATCTAAACGTCTCAACATGAAATTAAAGCTATAGGTGATCAATCCCCATCAATATCAAGCTAGAAGAACCGACAATTTACTCAAATTCGGATACTAGGCAAAACCCCCATATTTGGGTATAAACCCTAACTCCAAATCTATAATTTAGCCACTAATTAGGAAGGAATCATGCAATTATATATTCTAATCATCAATTCCATGCTTTATAAAGCTAACCCAACCAATAAATAAAGATTACAAAGCCTAGAAGAAGAACTCATTGAACCCTCTTTTAATTCTTGAACTCTTAGTGAACTAGCATGATAATGGAATCCTAAGGTGATTATGGAAAATGGAATAACAAAGAAGATAGAAGGACTTAACACCAAGATTTCCCCCCAAGAATCACCTTGAAAAGCTCTCAAAAACTCAAAAGTCGAAATAATAAAGAATGAGGGACTTAGGGCTTTAAATACTCATTTAATGAAATAATCTGTCTGATACCGCTTCTATGATCTCTCAGACCACTGCGGTGGTCAGCTAACATTACACTAGGCCGCTGTGACAGCAAGTCCACCGCTATAGTGGTGCCGTTGATGCGGTACTGGTGCGGTATAGCGGGCACCAGAACTAGAATTCCCTAAATAATCACAATCTCAATCCCAAAATCCCGACTATCACTTGAGGCTATCTGTTCACATACCACATACCCAGACACACATAAACATATGCTCGAAATTTTCAACGGAGGTCTCGTTAACCAAGTAAACCCTCGATACCGTAAAATCAACTTCTCAACCCAAGTCCTAAAATGCACTCTAGTGCATGGGTAACTAAACCGAATATACGCACCAGCTTTCAAAGACCTTCTGGACCTCTCGGAATTGACAGATTTTCGAAAAAGATCTATTTACCCAAAAGTCAACTATGAGTCAAATGGTTTTCACTTAAAAGCCAAATTTCCCTAAAATTTACCCAAATCAAGTCTTATGACCTCGAGAAGCGTGCCAATAGTCTTCGCGGGTCAAATATGAGCTAATAAAGTTCGAAAGAGATCAAAGGGGTCGGGAACGCAATAACAACCAAACGGGTCGTTACAACGAGACTGTGATTCACCTCTCAAACTCTAGAATCTGCATATTCCGCCCTGGGACCCATCCCTAGAAATCTGTAGACCACCACGGCCTGACTGAGCATCGCCTCTCGATAAAGCACCACCTCGGCTACCTGAAGCTACTGGAGTCCTCTGGGTCTGGTAACCCTACCTGGGTCATGGACACTCTTGAGTAAAATGACCAAACGCTTCACACGTAAAACAAGCCTTAAAAGGCGGAGCCTGATGAACTAAAACTAAAGACCCAGCTGGAGCAACTCTGTCTGCTCGTTGAGAAAATGGGCTCTCAGAAGCTCTCTGCCTGGATAGTCCACTAGAAGAAGCCTACAATGCTGACTGCACAGGGCAGC
The DNA here is from genome assembly GCF_019175385.1 of Lycium barbarum. Classification (NCBI taxonomy): domain Eukaryota; kingdom Viridiplantae; phylum Streptophyta; class Magnoliopsida; order Solanales; family Solanaceae; genus Lycium; species Lycium barbarum. Next base: position 15,297,352 of record NC_083342.1, read on the forward strand.
CGAAATTGGACTGATACTGCCTAGAAGTCTGTTCGGCGCCCCTCTAGCTGGAACCACTATAACCCTCAAACTGTCGCTGCCTCGACTAAGGAAGCATGCTCAACAATGGCTGGAAGGAAGCACCCATGACCTCCAGCTGAAGGCATGGAATATGAAGGTAAGTACGAACCCACTAACGCATCATCTAATCCTGTCAGGCTCAGTAAGAATCAGAGGTGTTGAATAACGGGTCAAATGCAAGAAGCAAGTCACATAAGCATCAACAGATAATTCCCTCTGCTGCAAGTAGAGGAATTCATCTCTACGTGCCTCTCTCAAGGCCCGAGGCACATACTTCTCGAGGAAAGCTCTATGAAACTGTGTCCAAGTAAGTGGAGGAGAACCCTTTGGTCTACAAGAAATGAAGTACCTCCACCAGGTCTTCGTGTCTCCGCGAAACTGGTATGACACATAATCAACACCGTGGGTCTCAACAATCCTCATCCTGTGCAATAACTCATCCATGTCTAATATAAATTCATGTGCATCCTCTCCAGAAGTACCAGCGAATCTCGGAGAATCCGTCTTTCTAAACCTCCCTACCAGCTCCTGATCAGTCAAAGTCATAAACAGGGCCTGCTATAGGTCTAAGGTCATCTCCTGGGGTCGGCACTGCATCCATCCGTGGAGCCACTACCGCCACAAGATTTGCTACATGAGTCTGCCTCTGCTCGGGGGTCTGTGCTCCAACTCTAGTCTCTGATCCTCCACCTGGAGAAGTTATACCAGCGGCAGCTTGCTGGGTATCCGAATGAAGTAGAATGTGAGCCATAGTATCCTAGGTCGCCTGATCTGAAGTGACCTCGGGGTGTGCCTGTGTAGGAGCCACATTATCCCCTATGGCCTGATCTCGAACCTGCTGAACCTCAGGCTCTGGAGATGGAGATCTCGCACGCCGTTGCCTAATCGCAGTCCTGTCCTTAGCTGGTGCAGCCTCGCAGCCTTTAGCTCGATCGCGTCCTCTAACTGTCGCTCGTCCCCTGGTGCCAGCCGTAGCTTCAGGCTTCGGTACCTGATCTCTGGCTATCGTGGCTTGAGTCCTCACCATATGTGAGAGAAGAGATATGAGTCAGATACCAATTTGATTATTTCAAATACCAATTAGAATAAAGTGGCACGAAAGAATGTGAGGTTTCCTAAATGTCCTATAGCCTTTCACAGATAAGTACGGAGCTCATCGTATTGATCCACAAGACTATACTAGACACACTCTTGTATTATAGATCGGGTAACCTAGGGTTCTGATACCAACTTGTCACGACCCATTTTCACTAAGTCATGCAGGCACCTACCTTTCTCACCTCGGTAGGCGAACCCTTATCCCAACAATAATAAAACATAAATAAAGCAGAAGAAGATAGAATGACGTAAGTCTCGCGATAATAATATAAAGAAAATGCGGAAGTAATGAGAATCCAGCCCCAATATCTGGTCTGGTCATACAAGATCATCTACCAAATACTACAAGTCTGAATAATACATAAGATCTCAAAAGATGTCTCGAAATGGAAATAAGACATAAATAGTAAGAAGAATCTTCGAGCAGCGAACATCCGCATACTCACCCTGAATAGACTCGGCAACAACCTCGATAATTAGCCACGAGGGGTAGAAGTAAGATCCAACCTGGTACTCTGCATTCATAAAAGAATATAGCAAGTGCAGGTCAGTATAAACAACAAGTACTGGTAGGTATCATAGGTCGACCAAGACTAGCTAACGTATATAAAGACAACAAAGCAAGATAAACACGTAAAACAACAAGGTACAAGTCAACACGAATCCATAACCACAGTTCAAGTCATCGCCTATGTTATAGCATCTAAACTTAACTGTGCCAAGTCTCAGTGTGACCAATCAGAACCAGTATATCATAATCATATCACAACAAGTCATCACTTATGTTATAGCATCTAAAGCCAACTGTGCCAAATCCCAGTATAACCATTCCGAACCGGTATATCAGAATTATATCACAACTATATCATAGAAAACCAAAAGGTACAATGCAATGCCATAATGTATGAACGATGAATGCAATGCATATGCACTGTACACATGTACTCCAACCGATGGAACATTACATCTCGACAGCGTAACCCACTGGGGACCCGCGAAGTCCATGTACCAGTCACTCCGCACACAGCCCGTAGATGACTCCATTCCCACTTATAAGCCTCATATCAGTCATGCCACATACAGCCTAGAGATGACTCGATGTACAATGTGTTTCAACGCATCAGTATTTCCTTCTTACTTTCCATCGTCACTACCATAACAATGCAATATCGATGTATTATAGAAATGAGTATGAATACGATACAATGTAATATTAACAACCAATTCAATCCCAAACAGTACCACACATGGGACACAAGTAATATCAATAATAAGGCTACACAATAAGCCACAATGGAATCACAATTCTCATCTCAATATAAAATTAAGTAAAGTATCACAATATCATAGTTATGATATATCACTAATCACCAATATTTGATGTCTCAACGTGACAACGAGCGAATAAGTAAATAGAACAAGATAAGTCAACAACACAATCGGGTGGCTAGCCCCCAAATCATTCAATTAGGCCCAAAACCTAAGGCAATATCAAACCCAACTTCATACCCGAAGGTTTACATGCATTCTCTGATAATATCATCTAAACATACACTTCGCTAAATAAAGTCTCACCATGAGGTAAACCGTAACCTACCTAGAAAGCCGAACAATAAATCTCCAATAGTCAAACCTTAGTCTTGACCTTCCTCTGAGCCTCGAGATAATGGAAGTCTAATCATATCCGAATTATGAAATTAGAATCAAGAAAAAACATCATTCAACCCTTACTTCTATTTAAGACCCAAATCTCAACATATGGAATGAGATTTATGAACTAGAAAGATGAAATAAGGAATGTATAGATCTCAACCTGAAATTAATATTCTATATGATCAACTCCTATCAATTACAAGCTAGAAGAAGTAATGTAACGACCCGTTTGGTTGTTCGAGTCTCTTCGATATTTTTGCCAGTTTTCGAGCACTTATTAGCTCACTTTTGATCCGAGGGGACTGTTGACATACTTCCCGAGGTGTATAGATCGGATTCGGGTAACTTTGGTGAAAATATAGGCTTAAAGTGAAAAAGGGTTGACCCAAAGCTAACTTTTGGGCAAACAGACCTCTTTCGAAAATTCATCAATTTCGATAGGTTCGGACGGTCATTTAGAACTTGTATGTGTATTTAGTTCGGTTCCCAATGCACTCGAATGCATTTCGAGACTTGGGATAAGAAATTGGGATAAAGGCATCGGAGGTTGACTCGGGAAACGAGGACTCCGTTAGAAATTTCGAGACCACGAGCCCGTTCGCAGTGTATTTTTGTATGGGTCTATATGTTTGGTTTGTGAGCAGATGGCTTCGGGAATAACCCGGGATTTTTGAAGACTTAGAAAATTTGGGAGATTCTAGTATCTGGTGCCCGCATCAGCGGCACCGCTGGGGCGGCCATGAGAATTGTTGCCCATACCGTTGTGGCGGTTCCCAGCCGCCGTAGCAGCGCAGCTGTAGCGGCATATCTACTACCGTGGCGGTGATGGGCAGTTATATTTCATTAAATGTGTCTTAAATAAGTCTTAGACCCTCATTATTTGCCATTTCAATATTTGAGCATGAGGAAGCTGTTCACTTAGACTTCTCGAGTCACACTGGGTTGTGCTATCGAGACGTCGATATTTCCGTCCGGAGTACATGTGTATACCTCATTTGCATGGCATTACATTTCATTCATTCCATCATTAAACTGCATTGCATTATGACTTGATTGAGATTCTTGGTGATTAGATTGTGATGATTGGATTGGATTCGAATATATTCGGACTCGACGTATTTGGGCTAGATGCTTTATATAGGCGATGATGGATACTTGTTTGTGATCATATTGTCGTATACTTGTTAGATTCCTTGCTTATCTGCTTTATTTTCTGAATTGTATTAACTATGCTTAGTTAGCTGATGATGCCTACTAGTACTGTTATTGTACTGACCTGCACTTGTTGCATTCTTTTATGAATGCAAAGTACTAGGCCGGATCTACTTCTCTGACCCGTGGCTGATTGACTCTTTAGCTTCTACTCGAGTATCCAGGGTGAGCATGTGTCTGCTGACCTTGAAGACTTTCCCACTATATATCTTACTATCATTCTAGAGACATAGATATTATGTCTTAGTACTTCCAGATTGTATTATTCTCCCTAGATGCTTTTGTATTATTCAGACAAGATTCTAGGGGTATTTACTGTCTTCCATACTTTTATTACTATCTTTATATATATCTCTAGACTTACGTATTTGTTGATTTTCGCTACTTAATTTTCTTCAATTTATTTATTGGTTCATTGATGAGATGAGAGTTCGCTTATCGAGGTTGGAAGGTAAGTGCCCGCGCAGCCTAAGAAAAATTGATCATGATAAGTTGGTATCAGAGCCCTAGGTTACCCAATCTTTAATACAAGAGCGTGTCTATTAGAGTCTCGTGAATCGGTATGATGAGCTTCGTACTTATCTGCGGGAGGCTATAGGACATTTAGAAAATCTCACTTTCTTTCTTTTCGCCTTGTTACTTTATTCAGATTGGTATTTGACTCTTATCTCTTCTCTCACAGATGGTAAGGACTCGAGCTAGTATGGCCCGAGGTCAGGTGCTAGAGCCCGTAGCTATGGCTGGCACCCGAAGGCGAGCGACAGCCAAAGGGTGCGACAGAGCGAGAGGCCGCGGGGCTGCCCCAGCCAGGGGTAGAGGTCCGGTGGTAGGACAACGCTGAAAGAGATCTCCGTTCCCCGAGCCCAAGGATGTGGCTCCAGCTCGAACCCAGTTACTTCTGATCAGTCCATGCATGATACTATGGCTACAATATTGCATCATCTTGATGCCCAGCAGCCGGTGTGACTACACCCGACGGTGGTTCACTGACTAGGGGTAGGACACAAACCCCTGACAGGGGCGTACACGGACGGCACATCCCGCCGCAACTATAGCTCCTCACATTGATGCGATACCCGCTCCTGGTGAGGATATTAGACCCATGGATGGCTCCATTATGACTGCTGTTGATCAGGACCTAGTGGGTAGATTTAGGAAGTTAGAGCCACTGAGGTTCTCTGGTACTTCGTCTGAGGATGCCTATGAGTTTATTCTTGATATGTATAAGTTGCTGCACCGTATGGTGATAGTAGAGACCCATGGCATTGATTATGTGTCCTACCAGTTTCGCGGTGATGCGAAGACGTGGTGGAGGTATTTCGTGTCGTGCAAACCTGAGGGTTCTCCTCGTTTGACTTGGACTTAGTTCTACAGGGCCTTTATTGAGAAGTTTGTGCCCCGGTCTTTGAGAGAGGCGCGTAGGGAGTAGTTTTTACACCTTTAGCAGAGGGTCATGTCCTTGGAGTCCTATGTGACCCGTTTCCTCTATTTGGCCAGTTATTCTACTCCGTTGATCCCTACTGAGGCCGATAGGATCAGACGCTTTGTTGGAGGACTAGTGGGCTCTCTACAAATTTCTTGCCTTCAGATGGAGTCTATAGGGGCTTCCTTCCAGTCCATTATTGAGCATGCTTCAATGGTTGAGGGCGCTAAGGCCCGTGCTTTTAGTGGTGGTGACAAGAGGCCACGTCAGACAAACAGTTTTGGGGGTTCTGGTACGAGGGGCGCCGGTCAGTTTTCGAGGCCACCTCAGCCCTATTCCGGTCGTCCCGTTCATTCAGCATTACCAGCTTTCTCTAGTGAGCTACCTAGGCAGAGAGCTCTTGAGAGTTCATTCTCCAGACCAACGGACATGACTGTTTCATCCTGGTCTTCAGTTTTCGTGTTTCAGCATTCGGCTCCTCTTACCTGTTACTCTTGTGGAGAGTTGGGCATGTGGCCAGGAGATGTCCCCAACCTAGTTAGGATTATCAGCCGCCGAGGACTCCTGTACCCTCACGTGGTCGAGGTGGGACTTCTCAGAGAGGCAGCGCTCAGTCAGGCCACGACATTTCCCATAGTTCTAGAGGTGTGTCCCAGCCAGCTAGTGGTGGTACTCAGAGTGCGAGAGGGAGATCCCATATTGGGCATAGTAGAGCCCATTGTTACTCATTTTCTGGTAGGCCCGAGGTAGAGGCCTCAGATGCTCTGATCTCTGGTACCATTTCTGTCCGTCATAGAGCAGTATCTGTGTTATTTGATCCTGGATCCACTTATTCGTATGTATCTGCATTTTATGCCGTTGATTGGAATTTGTCTTGTGATAGCATAGATATACCTATTCAGATGTCTACTCCGGTCGGAGATTCTGTGGTTGTTGATCGAGTCTACCGGTCTTGTTTGGTTACTTTTGTGGGGTACGACACTTGGGTAGATTTGATGATTCTTGATATAGTGGACTTTGATATTATATTGGGCATGTCCTGACTTTCTCCTTATCATGCGATCTTGGATTATCACGCCAAGACAGTCAGTCACCTTAGCCATGCCGGGCATTCCTAGGCTTGAGTGGAGAGATACTCCTAGTCGCGTTTTGAAGAAGATCATTTCCTTCATTCGGGCGAAGAAGTTAGTAAGTAAGGGGTGTTTAGCGTATTTGGCACATGTTTGTGATACGACTGCTGCATCTCTGCCCCTTGAGTCTTTCCCTATTGTGAGCGAGTTCACGGAGATATTTTCGTCGGATTTGCCGGGTATGCCACCCGATCGCAACATTGATTTCTGTATCGATGTGGACCCGGGAACGCGTCCTATTTCCATCCCACCATATCGGATGGCACCTGTCGAGTTGAGAGACCTAAAGGAACAATTGAAGGATTTATTGAACAAGGGGTTTATTAGACCGAGCGTCTCCCTTTGGGGTGCTCCTGTGTTATTTGTGAAGAAGAAAGATGGGACTATGAGGATGTGTATTGATTACCGCCAGTTGAACAAGGTCACTATCCGAAACAATTACCATATGCCTCGTATTGATGATCTGTTTGAACAAGGTCACTTTCAGGGTGTTTCGGTGTTTTCGAAGATTGATTTGCGTTCCGGCTATCACCAGTTGAAGATTACGGCAGAGGATATTCTGAAGACAGCATTTCGGACGAGATATGGCCACTATGAGTTTTTTGTGATGTCTTTTGGACTTACCAATGCCCGGGCTTGACTTTGATGAATGTCATCTTTAGGTCGTTCCTTGATTCCTTTGTGATTATGTTTATTGATGACATCTTGGTGTATTCCAAGAGTAGAGTAGAGCATGAGAGCTACCTCCGTACCGTTCTTGGGTTGTTGAAGAAACATAGCCTGTTCGCTATATTTTCTAAGTATGAGTTCTGGTTGGCGTCTGTAGCATTCTTAGGCCATATGGTGTCTAAGGAGGGTATTATGGTTGATCCATAGAAGATTGAGGCAGCGAAAGGTTGGGCGAGGCCCACTACTGTTACTGAGATTCATAGCTTAGTGGGTCTGGCCATTTATTACCGCCGCTTTGTGAAGGGTTTTGCTGCCATTGCTTCATCCTTGACCAGATTGACTTAAAAGGATGCTCTCTTCCAGTGGACAGACGATTGTGAGGAGAGCTTTCAAAAGCTCAAGCTTCTTTTAACTACAGCCCCGATCCTAGCCCTACTTGTGGAAGGTAAGGATTTCGCGGTGTATTGTGATGCTTCCCGTATGGGTTTGGATGCGGTGTTGATGCAGGAGGGTAGAGTGATAACTTATGCTTCCCGTCAGTTAAAAGTTTATGAGAAGAATTACCCTACCAATGATTTGGAGTTCTTAGTTGTAGTCTTCGCCTTGAAGCTTTGGAGGCACTACTTGTACGGTATCCATTGTGAGGTTTTTACCAATCACCGTAGCCTTCAACATGTGTTTACCCAGAGAGATCTTAATTCTGGGCAGCACCGATAGATGAAGCTCCTGAAGGACTACGACATCTCTATTCTATATCATCCCAGAAAGGCCAACGTGGTGGCTGATGCCTTGAGTCGCAAGGCAGTGAGTATGGGGAGGACGCATGTGCGTTCCTCGTGTTGGTGATCTGATTCAGTTGATTTTATCTAAGGCTCATAGCTCTCGCTATTCCATCCATCCAGGAGCGACTAAGATGTACTGTGACTTGAGGCAGCACTATTGGTGGCATCGTATGAAGAGAGATATAGTTGATTTTATGGCTAAGTATGGGAATTGTCGGCAGGTAAAGTATGAGCACCAGCGACCCGGTGGGGTGCTTCAGAGGATTCCCATTCCCGAGTGAAAGTGGGAGAGGATTACCATGGATTTTGTCACGGGTCTTCCGAAGACACTTGGCAAGTTTGATTCGATTTGGGTGATAGTGAATTGGTTGACTAAGTCCGCTCACTTTGTTCCAGTTCAGGTTTCCCATACCGGAGAGAAGTTAGCTAAGTAGTATATTCCGGATATTGTGAGATTGCATGGGATCCCTATTTCTGTTGTATCTGATCGGGGTACTATCTTCACTTTCCAATTCTGGAGGGCATTTCTGAGGAGTTGGGTACCCGATTGGACTTTAGTACAGCTTTCCATCCCCAGACCGATAGCCAGTCCGAGCGGACTATTCAGGTGCTCGAGGACATGTTGAGAGCGTGTGTTATTGACTTTGCTGGTCATTGGGATTATCACTTTCCCTTGGTAGAATTTGCATACAATAACAGTTATCATTCGAGTATTGGTATGTCGGCTTTGAGGCCTTATATGGTAGGAGATATAGATCTCTGATTGGTTGGTTTGATAGGTTCGAGGCTCGACTTGGGAGCACAGATCTGCTGAGAGAGTCTCTTGAAAGAGTGAGAGTTATTCAGGCCAGGCTCATGGCAACTCATAGTCGGCAAAAAATGTATGCGGACCGGAAGGTCCGGGATTTGAAGTTTGCTATTAATGACCAGGTTCTATTGAAGGTTTTACCCATGAAGGGTGTTATGAGGTTTGGTAAGAGAGGCAAGTTGAGCCCCATGTACATTGGTCCGTTTGAGATTGTGGATTGTATTGGTGATATAGCTTATGAGTTGGCATTGCCGTTAGGCTTGGTAGGAGTTCACTCGGTCTTTCATGTTTCGATGCTGAAGAAATATCATGCCAAAAGTACCGACATTATCCGTTGGGATTCTATATTTCTTTATGAGAATTTGACTTATGAGGAGGAGCCTATCGTGATATTGGATAGGCAGGTTCGGAAGTTGAGGTCAAAGGAGATTGCTTCTGTGAAGGTGCAATGGAAGCACCATCCCGTGGAAGAGGCTACTTGGGAGACTAAGTCCGATATGTGTAGCTGATATCCCAATTGTTCATTGATTCAGGTATTCCCCTACTTCCCTTCTTTTCTTCGCTCGAGGACGAGCAACGGTTCAATTGGTATCTGATGTAATGACTCGTTTGGTCGTTATTGTCTCTTCGACATTTTCGCCAGTTTTCAAGATTTATTAGCTCACTTTTGACCTGAGGGGACCGTTGACACGCTTCTCGAAGTGTCTAGACAGAATTCGGGCAACTTTGGTGAAAATATATGCTTAAACTGAAAAAGGGTTGACCTAAAGTTGACTTTTGAGCAAACAGACCTTTTTCGAAAATTCGTCGATTTCGAGAGGTCCGGATGGTCGTTTAGAACTTGTATGTGTATTTGGTTCGGTTCCCAATGCACTCGAATGCATTTTGGGACTTGGGATGGGAAATTTGGATTAAGGCATCGGAAGTTGACTCGGGCAACGAGGCCTCCCTTGGGAATTTCAAGACCACGAGCGCGTTCGCAACATATTTTTGTGTGGACCTGTGTGTTTGGTTATTGAGCAGATGGCCACGGGAATAACCCGAGATTTCGATTGAAGACCGCATCAGCGGCACCGCTGCAGCGGTGTGCTGGCCGCTGGGGCGGCCATGAGAAGTGTTGGCTATACCACTGTGGTGGTTCCCAGCCGTTGTAGCGGCATATCTACCGCCGTGGCAGTGACGGGTAGTTATATTTCATTAAATGCGTCTTAAATAAGTTTTAGACCCTTATTATTTCCCATCTCGATATTTGAGCGTGAGGAAACTGTTCTTGGAGATCATTTGGAGAAATTCTTGGAGGTAAACCTTGCCTAATCCTTGACTCTTCCTTAATCATAATCATCTTAGATTTCCCCCTTCCCTTTAACAATCCTTTAGAGATGAAATTTGAAGGAGGGTTTTGGGGAACTTTCCCTTAGGGTCATGTATGATAAATTGATGATGGTTATGCTAAAATTTGATGAATCTAAGCTTATTAATCATGTATCTTTCAGTTTTAACGTTGAATTTCGGATTTGGAGATTTAGGGTTTATACCCAATTTGGGGGTTTTGCTTGAAATCAGAATTTAGGCTAATCCTTGGGCTAAATCAACAATTAATGGTTGGGTTATGATCACGTAATACTTAATTTGGTAATTTGCCTCCGAATTTTCCGTTTTGCCCTTGTAAGCCCATTTTCCCAATTTCTAGGGCTAAAATGGAATGAATTAAAATAGTAGCAATATTCGTATCATTCTTCATGATTTCTAATATAGAATTTGGTTATGCTTAGACTACTTTGGTTCTGAGCTTCAGCGAAAGGGCAAGGCAAAGGAGTGAGTTGTTGGTGTTGTAGTTCGGCCATCCAGGTAGGTTATGGCTTACCTTTGGTGACACTTCGTATAGCGAAGCACATATTTAGACTATAATGTCAGAGACAGCATGTGAACCTTCGGGTATGTGATACGCTCAAATTACACCTATTAATGGCGTAAAGCGGACGTTGTCAAATATAGTAACCCAACAAGGTTGGGGTCGAATCCCACAAGGAATATGGAGAGAAAAGAGTACTAATCGTATGCGATACCAGTCTTTAAATGCTTTAATCCTATTCCGGATAGTTTGAATTGATTGTTGAATAATGTAATTGAATACCTTGACTTAAAATGTAATTAATGTGAGAGAGAGACTAAGGTTGTGTTCCCCAATTTGATTAGATATTATGCTTCAGGTTTCAAAGTGATATACTTCTAATGGTTGTTCTATGAATATGCTCTTCCGAATATAAAAGAGTTACAATCGAAGAGCGACCAATAATGCCAATTTAGACTTATTCTTATTCCTAAGTTAGTCTATTAAATGAGGGTTAACGCCTCGAGTCATTGTTATTCAATCTTACCAATATTGACTCTCTTTCCCAAGAAAGTCAATATAATGGCTTCGGCTAATGCTTGCAATCATTACCCAACGTTACAACTCAAAGATAGAATAAATAACAACAACCATTATGCATATATCAATAAAAGAAACCCATTCACATAATACCCATCATGGGATTCACAACCTTAGAATTGAAATTAGCTACTCATAATGTTTCTTGACAGAAAAAGCTTAAAGATTAACATAATACACTTACAATGCTAATACAAGATGGAATGAGAGTGAAGTTGTTGCCTTAAATGCTCCAACCACTTCAAGATTAAAGACCTAGGGTTTGTGCCTCTAAAATAAAATCTGAATAATGAATTAAAACCCTACATTATGTATTTATAGAGCCAAAAATCGCGCCAAGTTTCTGGACAAAAATGCCCTTACGCCGCATTGTTACGGACCGTAACTCAGGTTACGGTTCGTCCTTTATTTCGTCATTTGACCACTTGTTGTTACGGCCATCACGCGACAGACCGTAACCTGTGTTACGGTCCGTCCTTCTGAGGCGTCACTTGTGACTTTACTTGGCAACTCTCTGGAAATTTGGGCCCTGTTACGGTGACATGTTACGGACTGTAACACTACACCGTAACACTGATGGTTTCATTGAAAACTCTCTAGAATTTTAGCTCCTGTTACGGTGACATGTTACGGACCGTAACAGTACACCGTAACACTGATGGTTTCAATGAAAATTTTCTGGAAATTTAGGCCCTGTTACGGTTCAATGGTACGAACCGTAACATGAGTTACGGACCGTCGCTTAGCTCCAATTTGTCCCTTTTTTCAGCATTACTTCTCATTTCCGATCCTTAGTTAATCAACCCTATAAAACACAAAAATAACATAAGAAACAATATAAAAACACTTAAAATCAAGCAACATTTCTAGTTACAAAGGCATAAAATGTGCCAAAATTCACGGCACATCAGTATGAAGTCGGGTTAGATATTGTCTTAGGTGGCGCCCTGTTGTGTGTTGGGACTAGCCACCTTGTTATGTGTGCTTGGATTGTTCCATTTTGATGGTTTGATTCCATGGGTAGTTGATAGATATTGGAATCTGTGTTATTGTCTTGATTGAGGTAGAATTGGCATACCCGTTGTTGGTATTTGTACTTGGATATATTGTTAGCGTACACACCGTTGGTACTTGTGATATTGATATATTGTTGGCATACCACTGTTGGTATTGTGATATGATACATTATTGACATACCTCGTTATTGGTACTTGTGGTATTCGGTATAACGACCCTTCCGGTCGATGTAGGATCACCCTACCAAATTGAACCTTTTCAAGGGTAGAACTAGCTAATAGAAACTCGATTGTGTAAGCCTAAGAGCCGAAATTTGATTTGTTTGTGGTTGTTGTTTTATTTTATCGAGTCCGTCGAGAGGTGACGTAGAGAATTAAAACTCTGTTCGGAATTTCGAGGCTTCGGGTGGATTCGTATGACGTCTTTATGTATATGTGCATGTTTTGGTTGTGTTTTTGAGGCCTCGGATGAAATGTTGGGTGATAAGGGGAAAAACCGCATAAAAAATCGAGCTCACTGCCCAAATGGCACCTCTGCGATGGTGGGAGTACCGCTAGGGCGGTACCACTATAGCAGTGGGTTGACCGCTTCCAGCGGCCAACTATTTATCCTGCAGTCGTTGTGGCAGGCAAAGGGCCGCTACGGCGATACCGCTATAGCGGGCGATGGACCGCTATAAGGGTGAGCGGGTCTTCTTTGGGTCCGCTATAGCGGTCACAAAGACGCTATAGCGGGAGCGCTGCAGCTGTGAAACGACCGCCGCAGCGGTCGATGGGAAAGCAGAATCTGTGTTTTAAAGGCTCAGTCTCACATTCTTTATTCATAAAACCCCAACACAGTTCCTAACAAGCATCTAGGGTGAAATTCCAAGCTAGGGCAAGAAACTCTTGAGAGGTAAGTCTCATCTATCCCTTTCTATCATTCCGTTTCACCTTCATGATTTTCATCCCCTTTGTGGGTCTTTAAGGGTAAAATTGACTAGAAACCCATGAATTGAAGGTTAATGATTGTAGAGATAGAAGTTATGATTAATTAACCATTAAAGGATGGTTTCATCCATTAAAAAGGGTAGAAGCAAGTGAGTGTTCTTCCCCAAATTGTTGTTCTTGTTTAAATACATGGTTTGTTACTTACTTAACGTCATATTGTTAGATTTTGACCGTTATGAGGCGCTTCGGAAATAGAAGGCTCGTGTGGAGTAGTTTGTGGCTCCTGTTCTGCATTCGAGGTAGGTTATGTCTTACTTTAGTTAGACTTTGATTAGCGAAACGTATGTATTGTATAGAATTGACGGGAGAAAGCATGATTAGATCTTCGGATATGGTGTTTTGGTTGGATATTAGCTAGGTTGGTATGACTTCTGATTTTGTAGGCTCGTCGCCGTTACTTTATGTACTGAAATATGAGGTGTAGTTGTATTCATACTGTGGCGATTAGGGATGGATTTCTATTCAGTTGATTATTGTTGATGATGGCTTGTTGCCCTATTATTGTGATTAGACTTATTGCCTAAATTGTCGTGTTGTACTCAGTTCTCTCTTATTGTGACATGTATTATCAGAGAAAGGAAGGATAATGAGTTTAGGCTTGAATTGTGATATAAAATTATGACAGTATGTAGATGAAAACTTAATGTATGATTATGAAAACTTGATGTATGATTGTTGTTGATGATAATATATAGAAAAGTGGAGCTTCTTGGTGATACAAGACTTAGTTGTGAGGCGTACTTGCTACATGTGGAAGTAAAGAGGGACATAGACTATTATGTTGGCTGAGATGATTGTATGATTCATTTCATGGCTGAGTTGATCCAAGTCTTGATATGACTTGTGGCTTTGTGATGTGTACCTTCACTGTTGCTTTATTGGATTGTATTGATTTACCACGTTTACACTCATTTATGCATTCATACACTCATGCATGATGGAAATGGTTTGGAAGACTTGTGGCATGATGCCTTGTGTTTGACATTGATATTGTTGATTGTTCATAGTCCATACATACTAATGAACTGAAATACATTGAGACATACATTGTGATGTGAAATTGTGCAGAAGTTAACATAATCTTCTTGATGAACTTGTGATACAAATTGATAACAATTATGGTGAGAAGCTAATATGATCTTCTCGATGAAAATAATATACTACTTGATAATTGCTCATTAAGAGGGATGTAATAGTGTTTCTTGTATAAACGAGTGGGTCCGGGTCCGAGGCTCTTTCCAAAACAGATGGCGTATAAGCTCGAGTCCGAGGTAAATTTTGGGCGGAGGGAAATAAGTGACTCGGGTCCGAGGAGCATTCCGGAACGAGTGATACATGATGTGGATCCGCGACCGAGGTTCATTACGGAGCGGAGGTTGTGCTCGGGTCCAAGGAGTGTTCCAGAATGAGTGGTACATGGATACCATGGGTCCCCTGCAGGTCATGACTACTGAGCAATAACATCAGTTAGCATGTGTGTACAGTTCGAGTGATTGGCCAGTGCATTGCATTGCATTGCACATTATCATATTTTGCATTACACATCATTACATTTTATTCTGCATTATTATATAGCTCGTTTAGTTCTGCTTTTGGTGTGTGTGCTGAAATGGCTGTTGTGGTATTGATATGATCATTGACTGAGTTAAATTATGGATTAGTGACTCTACCTAGGAAAGGAACTTGAACTTGTGATTATCAGGTGAGATTATTGAAACTTGATAGACTGGTGGGTTAGAAGCTGCATCTTAGGTTGTGACTCTGTTATGGGATATTATGTGACTTGGATTTGAGTATTAAGTGCCTATTTATTTATCTTGTTGATTTTATGCTTATATACGAACTAATCTTAGTCGGCATATGTTGCTTACCGGTACATAGTTTTTGTACTGATACTACCTTGCTGCACCCTTTTCGAGTGCAAATTGTGTTCCAGAGATTTCATCCAGATTACATTTCTAGCTTGAAGCTAGTTTGCTCGATCAGATCCGAGGGTGAGCTTCTATCCATGCTATGCCACCTGAAGATCTCTCTATCCAGATGTCTTTTTTTATTCCAAACATTCTTTGTTATCATAGTTGAGATACTTCATTCTTTAGACATTGTTAATTAGAGTCCTTGTATGATGACTTTCAGATTCTGAGGATGTAATAGTTAGACTTCCGCACTTGTATCATTTATTTATTTTGACTTGGTAGACTATATATTCATTCACATGTTCATTGATTTGTGTTAGTATAAATGATTAAAGAAGTTAAAATTGGCTAGTGATTAAAGGGTTAAAGGATAAGGGTTCGCCTAGTAGTGATAATAAAGTAGATGCCCGCACGATCGGTAATTAAGGTCGTGACAATTGAGTTATATTGTTGATGATTGATATACGCATTGCATACATTCTCACTCATTCATGATGCATGGCCGATACCCGATGATGATCCGGTATCGTTGATGGAGTGAAACTGATTTTACTTGAGTGATTGTGAAAAGGCCGATGTCCGAAGATCAATTCCGGAATCGTTGATTGTATGAAGTTGATATAAAATAACTCTTTTACTTGAGTGATTGTGAGGAGGCCGATGTCCGAAGATCAACTCCGAAATCATTGATTGTATGAAACTGATATTTTACAGACTCTTTTACTTGAGTGATTGTGAGATGGTCTGTGTTCGATGATCTATTCTGGCATCGTTGTTGCATGGCCAATTCCGATGATATTCCGGAATCGTTGTTAGTGCATTGACTCCACGGCTCCCCCAGGGTGGTGCTGGTGAGACTCCCTCTGTGAGCAATTAGCCAGGGTCCCGTCTGTCTGTTGGGCAAAGCTCCGGGCCGGATGGCACTTAGACTTCGCGAGTCACACTGAGTTGTGCTATCGAGACGTCGATATTTATGTTTAGAGTATATGTGTACACCTCATTTGCATGGCATTACATTTCATTCATTCCATCATTGCACTGCTTATGACTTGATTGAGATTATTGGTGATTGGATTGGATCGGATATATTCGAACTCGACGTATTTGGGCTAGATGCTTTACATAGGCGATGACGGATACTTGTTTGTGATCATATTGTCTTACTTTTATTCCAGCGACATAGATATTATGTATTAGTACTTCCAGATTGTATTATTCTCCTTAGATGCTCTTGCATTATTCAGACTAGACCCTGGGAGTATTTACTGTCTTCCGCACTTTTACTACTATCTTTATATATATCGTGAGACTTATGTATTTGTTGATTTCCACTACTTAATTTTCTTCAATTTATGTATTGGTTCATTGATGAGATGAGGGTTCGCTTACCGAGATAGGAAGGTAAGTGCCCGCGCGGCCTAAGCAAAATGGATCGTGACAACTAACAAATCACTTAAATTCGAATTCTAGGCAAAACTCCCGAATTTGGGTATGAACCCTAACTTTAAATTTCTTAATTTAGCCACTAATTAGGAAGGAATCATGCAATAATAGTTTCTAATCATGAATTGCATGCTTAATAAAGCTAACCCAATCAATAATTCAAGATTTAATAGCCTAGAATGAAGAACCCACAAAACCCTCTTTCAATCCACCATTTCTTAAGGAAACTAGCATGTTTAATGGATTTCTAGGGTGATTAATGAAATATGGAATAGCAATGAAGATCGAAGGACTTACCACAATGATTTCCCCAAGAAATTCTCCCAATAGCTCTATTTTCGGAGTGGTATTGCATGAAAGACTTAGGGATTTTAACACACTTTTAATGAATCTAACTGCCCGTCACTCGCTTTCGCACTCACTCTAGCGCTTTAGCAGTCCCGCTTCTGCGGTCCCATTACAGCTTCAGCAGTCCATACCAAATGTACCAGGCCGCTATAGCGGTGACCCTGCCACAGTCCTGGTGCAACTAAAATGGGACACTAGACACTAGAATTCCCCAAGTTTCATCAACTCAACCTAAAATTTCGACTATCACCCGAGACCATCTGCTCACAAACCGTATATGCATTATGAAAGCGGGACACTAGACACCAGAATTCCCCACGGCCTCAAAATTCCCAACGAAGGTCTTGTTGATCGAGTCAGCCCCCGATACCTCAAAACTAATTTTCCAACCCAAGTCCCAAAAAGCACTCGAGTGCATTGGGAACCAAACCGAATATACACACGAGTTCTAAAAGATCATCCGGATCTCTCGGAATTGACAGATTCCTAGAAAGGTCCGTTTACCAAAAAGTCAACTTTGAGTCAACTCTTTTTCGCTTTAAGCCCAAATTTCTCGCAAAGTCACCCAAATCATAACCAAAGACCTCGACAAGCGTGTCAATGGTCCCCTTGGGTCAAATGTGAGCTAACAAGGCTCAAGAAAGGGTCAAAAGCATTGAAAAGGTAATAACAACCAAACAGGTCGTTACAGAGGTATAGTAACGGCTGCTGACTTTTGGATTAAGGATTAGGAACCCTAATTGATGTATTAAAGTTTGGGCTAGAGGAAAAGCTAAATGGGCTTCACACGGTGGGCTCGAAATTGGGCTGATCCGGATAGAATTTTAAGCTAAAATATGGGCTATTGATAGGTCTTATAATGACTGAGATGTTAAGATCTTTTCTTCCTTTAGATTAATTTCTTTTGGAATTCTTTCTCTATAACTTGGACTAAATATTATATATAATACTATATAAGAAGATATGTAATTCATTATAATAACTTTAATCACTAGAACATATAAAAATATTAATAAAGTACTGTTTTTGAGTAAAATTGATAATACAAAGCCAGATAAAATAATATGTCCAAATTATTAATAATCAAGAAGCATAAATAAATCAATCGGAGGAAAAGTGAGACAAAATTGGGTGTCAACAGCTTGTCCCTTTTTGACCGAAGATGATGTAAGAGATTTTGGGCAAAGAAGTTGACGTAGAAGTAATTTATCCCGACCGAC
The DNA here is from genome assembly GCF_019175385.1 of Lycium barbarum. Taxonomy (NCBI): domain Eukaryota; kingdom Viridiplantae; phylum Streptophyta; class Magnoliopsida; order Solanales; family Solanaceae; genus Lycium; species Lycium barbarum. The sequence goes on from NC_083342.1 coordinate 15,315,551, forward strand.
AAATTCGACCTTGGAAAGATTAGAACAATATGGGTACAAAAAGGATTATGTGTAAGAAATGTTTTGAAGATTATGGGGTAGAAAGGATATTGGCAAATTATGAGGGGTAGAAGGGTTGTTGGAAAATAATAGGGGTAGAAGAGATGTTGAAAAAGATTATGGGGTAGAACGGGTGTTTGAAAAGGTTATGGGGGTAGAACGGATGTTGAACAATTATGGGACGGTAGAAACGATGTTGAAAGGATTATAGTCGTACCCCATTTCGAGTTGCCTACATATCTCACGTTCTATGAGAATCAGGTCATATATAGATCGAGATAAGCAAGTCAATGTCGACATTGCTTTTGCCCCAGTGTCGAATTAAGGTGAGAATGGGGTGTTATGGAGTGAAGGTTGATGGAGTAGTGAGAATTGTTAATGATTTTGGAAGTATGTTGGATGAGTTGGGATTTGTATACTCAAGGGGTTAAAGATAGGTGATAAGAATGCTTGAGAATGGAACGTATGTTTATAGCCTCCTAATTATAAATGTGGTGCACAACACACCCATAAGTAGGACTATACTAGACATGTTGCATATTCTCTAAGATTGCCCCAGTGTTGAGTTATCGCGACGCTGGGATATAAAAAAAAGTGTAGGATTATGAAAGAGTTGATTGAATTGAGATTTAATGGTGTACATGAAAGAAAAAATTGAAAAACCCACGTATCACATGTTTTTGGGATGTGAGCGGAGTTCGAGAATAGATCCGTGACCTCTGCTAGTGAGTTTGGACATTCCTCTTCAACAAATTTTTGCCTCAGTTCACTGCATATGAGAGAGTTCCACACTGTGTTGCGTTTCTTTTTGTAGTTAATAGGTGTAGATTGTATTTCTTATCAAAACTTAAAATAAATAATTAGCAAATGAAGTATATAAAGTAAAATGTAAAAAATAGAATATAAATTGAGATAAGTGTGAAGCCGTATGTCAATGAAAATGAAGTTGCAACGAGTCGAAATAATGTCTTTAGAATCTTGATGTGCTTTCCTCAGCAAACGATGTTTGTAATGTCTCAAGCAAAAGTTACATGAAATTCATGTTAATACCATTACTAAAGTTTGGGGTAAAGTTAAAAGCGTAAAATGTATAAAGAGTGTAAATTATGAGTATGAGAATGAGAATGAGTATGAAGTCGTGTGGCTCATGAGATGATGAGGCCGTGTAGCCAAATAGTGTCTCTGGTTGTCTTTAGGGACTTGAATGAATGACGCCTCCGTTTGTCTTCGGGGACTTGACGTCGAGTGTTAAAAATTGATGAAGGGGTCGTCTAGCCGAATGATGTCTCTGGTTGTCTTCGGGGACTTGGTGATGAATGGTGTCTACGATTGTCTTCGGGGACTTGATGTTGATTGTTCTAAAATCCCCCGATCGTCTTCGAGGACTGATCTTGATTGTTGTAAATCCTATAAAACTTTATAGTAAAGTTGTTAAATAAAGTCATGATAAGTAAGGTAAGGTATATGATAAGAGAGAAATATAGTCGTTTCGCTTATGATGGAGGGGTAGTGTCGCCAATTGATGTCTTCGGATGTCTTCGGGGACTTGGTGTTGATTGTTATAAAATCCTCCAGTTGTCTTCGGGGACTGATGTTGGTTGTTTTAAATCCTACGGTTGTATTAGAGTAAAGTTGTTAAATAGAGTCATAAAGTCATGATAAAGTAAATGATAACTAAGAAATAAAGCTGTGTGGCTTATGACGAGGGGGTCGTATGGCTAAGGCCTCCGGGTGTCTTCGGAGTCTTGAAGATAAGTGACGCCTCCGGTTGTCTTCGGGGACTCGACGGTAAACGATGTCTGTAAAAATGAAGGCAAAGTCATTAAAAGTTGGTAAAGTGAATGATATAAAGTAAATGGGAAAGTAGAGAGTAAGATAAGAGTGTAGCTATTTGGCTCACGCAGATGAGGCTGTGTGGCCAAATGACGTCTTTGACTTCAAAGACTTGGTGTTGATTCCTACAAAATTCAAGGTGAAGTCATTAAAGTAGTTAAAATGAATGATGAAGTAATTGGTAAAGTAGAGAGTAAAGTCAGAGTGTAGCCGTTTGGCTTATGCTGATGGGGCTGTGTAGCCAAATGATGTCTTCGATGGTCTTCAAAGACTTGGTGTCGATTCCTGAAAAAATCAAGGTAAAGTCGTTGAAGTAGTTAAAATGAATTATAAAAGTAGTTAGTAAAGAAGAGATTAAATTAAGAGTGAAGCTGATTGGATGATGATGATTATGTGATCGTGACAAGCTAAATTAAGGACGTCGTCGATCTCAAAAGGCTTGATGCTTGTTTTCATAAGTCTGGATGTCAACCTGAAAATTACAATTGCATTTGTTAATAAAGTCATAAAGTTGTTGTGATAAAAATAAAGAATAAAATTAAGTTAAAGATGAAGTTGCTTGGCTTAGTAAGGCGAAGCCGCAGCGGGCCAAATGACGCCTTTTGGCCATGATTGGTAGACTTGATTGTTTATTTAGTGTTCTGATCTCGTGGTCTGTTAAACCTGCACTCAAAGAAAAATTCTTAGTTTGGGAGGGGAGTTGCTTGTGTTGACTCGAAGCTTGACTTTGTTGGCGCTTCATTCGTCTCGTTTGTTCTGACCTTGTGATCTTCGTTCAAACCTTGGTAAATGAATAGTAGAAAAGTAACAGAAAGAGAATCTATCAATTGAAATATATATATATATATATGCCAACTTTTAGATTGTGACACTTTTGAAACAAATTGAAACATCCTTTGTCTGCATACTTCTTGTCTGGTAGCTTGAATCAAGTGTAGCTTGACAATGCCTAACTTGTACATGTCTTCCGAAAATTGCCCCAGTTTTGGTCTCAGAAGGGTAATACTAAACTTATGTTGTGGTAAGACTGAATCTTATATAGGTTGCCTGCGTATCCCACCAAGGGATTCAGAAACAAAGAGTGTCAACCAAAATGATCTCATAATTGTAGATGTATTAATGAAGGTTTACAACCAAAGACATTTAAAGAACATGTACTGTACATAGAATGAATCTTGGTTGTACTTATAATTGATGTATTTATGATGTTTTGACACTCTCAGCTAAATTATGCGCTTATGATTTACATTAAAGAATTTCCTGTTTTTCTTAATGGTGTACACGATATTATTTTGAGATATTACCAGATAAGTCTCAATGAGACATTATTGTGTACCATAATGTTAAATGTTTTATAGCTTATAAACCCGGTATGATGAGTTACTAATGTTGTAGTATATAGAAGGAAGTATGTAGTACGATATTATGTACAATATAACTCGCGGTTAATGATTTGTCATATTATGATATGTATAACGGACATCATAGAAGATATTTATTTTATGCGCAACTAATATTTATGTCATTATATATTGATGTTATGTGGTCATTGAGCCAAGTAAGAGAATGTTACAACAACATCAACAACAACGACATATCCAGTGTAGTCCCACAAATGGGGTCTGGGGAGGGTAGAATATATGCAGATTTTATCCCTACTTTGTGCGATAGAGATGTTGTTTTCGATATACCCTTAGCTCAATCCAAGCAAATGAAAGCAGATCGGGAAAAAGAAAGAACTGATTGAAAAGGAAATAGTAAGTACAACAAAGTAATATGATAATAAGTAGGAGAACGTTAGACTTTATATTATTTTACGTGTGACCCGATTAATGTATGCTCCTAACTATTATTTAATGAAGAATAAATCTCATCTATTAGATAGGTTACTTGATAGACGTACCAGATTAAGTCTCAACCTCTATAAATTGGTGCTCCCTCCACCCATTAGGTTTACCACATATTATCTACATGTTTTCCATCACTAACGGTTATGGTAACTTGAAGTTAGGGCAAGGAGATAGAAACCAGTTTTTACAAGTAATGCTTTCTCTCATCTGTGCGATAATATCTTCCGTGTCAGGTATGTTTTTCATATCATCTCTCTGTGAGATTATTGTTTCAAAATCCTGGTGTGCATTAAGTTGAGTTCACTAGCAAAAATTGGGGAAAATTACACAAATATGGGGAAAAAAACTTCTTTACTTTTTTGTTACGTTATATTTAATTCACTATCTTTTTAGTTCGCATTTCTATTTAAATTCCTTATTATATCCTTCATTTTCTCCAATTGTTTTCCCCTCTCATCACTTGTTTGAAATTTTTTCTTTCAATTCCCTCTCTAGTTTCCCAACAAGAAAGAAGAATAAAGCATTAATGTCGTTGTCCTTTCTTCCGGCGTAAACCAGATTATGTAAGTCTCTTGTTTTTTGTTTCTTCTGGTCGATTTCATCATTCTCCAGTAAGATTCAACGGATTTAAAATGTTTCTCGAATGAATTTCTAAAATCCACGAGTCCCACATCGAATAAATGTTTCTTTAATGAATTTTTGAAATCCGCTAGTCCCGCATCGAATAAACATTTCTTTAATCCTCAAGTCCCACATCGAATACAACTTCAAAAATATGAATATTTGGGTTCCATATAAAGAACCCCATATGCTTCTTCAACACCACAATTTTTACACCGCCTCGAGCTAGACTTTTCAGTCACTCGGCTAAGCATGGAATTTTAATCCACGAGCCTTGAGTTTGTCAATTTTCTTGCTCAAGTTCTATTTTTCTTTTTTTTTTTCTTTTGTCTTCGCCAACACGAAATAGTCGATTTGTCGGTGAAAGTTTGAAGGTGATCCACGACGCTTATTGCTCGAATCGCTGCTCCAAAAAGGTAATTTTCTCTACTCTTTTCATTTTTTACCCCCTGTTTGGATGGTGGTTTCCCGTAGTTCATTAATGTATGATTTTCTATGAAACCATGTTTGTTTCCATTGTTTTTAGAATTATGTGGTATGGTGTTGTAAACCCGTGGTTCATTCCATGATTATATAACCATGAAAAGTCCCAATAACCACGGATTTGGTGAGTTTTTTCGTGGTTACATATTTCATCTCTCCATTATATCCCCTCCACCATTCACCCCACCCCACCCCCACGCTACCACTCACCTCACCCCACCCCACCCCTGCCCCACCCTACCACTCACCCCACCCCACCCCTGCCCCACCCTACCACTCACCCCCACCTCACTCTTGCCACTCACCCCACCCCACCCCATCCCTACCACCCACCCCCACCACTGCAACCACCACCCACTACCCCTCACCACCGCCCAACCCCACCCCACAACAACTCACCCCCACCCTCATCCCACAGCCACCCACCTCACACCACCCACCCCTTCACCACCCCCACCTACTACCCCTCACCACCACCCAATCCCACCCACACCCTACCACCCACTACCCCCACCTCACACCACCCACCCCTCCACCACCCCCACCTACTACCTGCTTATTTTTTAAAGTTCCTATTTTATTCTTTACCTAAGTTTTATTAATATATATAAATTAATTTCTAATTAAGAGTTAAGGGTATTTTAGTAAACTTACAAGTTATTATACAGTACCAGACAGTCAAACCAAACAATACAAATGTTATTAAACCACAACAAACGATACAGTCTATCCAAACATGGTGTTCATTAATACAGTACAATACAATACAACACTATAATGTATCATACCATACTGTACATTAATGAACCACGCGAAACAATCATCCAAACAGAGGGTGTCTTTTATTTCGGCCTTGTTTTGGTATTTAGTTTAAGTCTCAATTCTGTTTATTGCTTTCTAAGTTCTGTGTATAGGTACGTTTAAATTTCAGTACGAACATGATCTTATTTTCTTTTAAGTTGAGTTTTATGTATATATATTTTAATATTTGCTATATTTCTGTTTAGAGAGTTGAGTATGATTTGGGATAGAATCATAGTCGTTGTTCACATTCTGTAACCTTTAGTCCCTTTCATTTATCGTATTCCTTTCTAGTTTAATGACTATAGCTTGTGGATAGTTGTTCTTTGCTCTCTGATAATATAGGTTTGTGTAGCTGCTCTTTGTTCTATAATAATGCTAATTAAAGTATGAATTAGTTAAATCTTTTGTTCTCTTTAGAGTAGTGTTTATCTAAGGAACAAATATTTTGTTCATTTCCTCTGTGATGCATCTGCTTCTTTTATCATAAGCCGATAGTTAACAATATTAAGATTCTGTTTTAGTAAATGAGCAGCTCACTCTTGAGTTTGATATTGGCTTTCAAACTTTTAAGTGTTTAATATCAAGATTTTGGTAGCTTAAGCATATAATGATTTAGCCCCATTCTCAGTTCCCTGATTTAGTAAACTAATTTGGGAATTCCTTTAAGATAAAGTTTAAGTGAAGTGTTGGTTTAATGGTCCTAAAATTTTCTCTGTTCCTCTCGTGTGTGAATCCTTAAAGTTGAGTTTAACAGGTTTACTCTAAATATATGGTGTGTCTTTCCTTATAAACTTTACTAACCCCATTCTCATTTCCCTCGTTGTTGTTTTTTTTAAAAAAAAAAAATTGTGGACTGATTAGTTTAAAGCAAGTTGTGACCCTTCCTTATTTATAGTATGCATGTGTCTTCGATTAGACGATGTGATTGCTTTGAGTACAATTATTGTACTTATGATGATGCATTTATGATGATTTGACACTTTGAGCTCAATTATGTGTCTATATACATTAATGAATTTCTTGTTTCTCATAATGATGCACACGTTATTGTTTTAAGATATTACAGGATAAGTTTCAATGAGACATTATTGTAGACCTTAACGTTAAGTGGTTTATAGCTTATGAACCTGGTATGATGAGTTACTAATGTTGTAGTATATGGAAGGAAGTATGTCGTACAATATTATGTACAATATAACTCGCAGTTAATGGTTTGTCATATTATGACATGTATGATGGACATTATAGAAGAGATTTATTTTATGCGCAACTAATGTGTATGTCATTATATATTGATGTTATGCAGTCATTGGGCCAACAAGGAGAATGTTAGACTTTTTATTATTATGTGTGACCCGATTAATGTAGGCTTATAACTAATATTTAATGAAAAATAAATCTCGTCCGTTGCATAAGTTACTTGATGGACATATCGGATTAAGTCTCAATCTTTATAAATTGGTCCTCCCTCCACCCATTATGATTACCACATATTCTCTATACGATTTTCATCACTGACGGTTGTGATAACATGAAGTTAGGTCTAGGAGGCAGAAACCAATTTTTTACAAGTAACGCTTTCCGCTTATTTGCACAATAGTGTCTTCCACATCGGGTATGTTTTTCGTATTATCTCTCAGTAAGATTATTATGTTCAGGATCTTGATGTGCATTAAGTTGAGTTCACAAGCAAAAGTTGAAAAAAATTATACAAATATGAAAAATATACTTTTGTACGTTTTGGTTGCTTTATATTTAATCTACTATCTTTTAGTTTCGTATCTCTTTTTTAAATTCCTTATGATATCCTTCATGTTGTTCAATTGATGTCCCCTCTCATCATATGTTTGTAATTTTTTTTCTTTTCAATTCCCTCTCTAGATTCTCAACAACAAAGAAGAACGAAAATGGCAACAGATAAGAAAACCGAGAGGCCATTTGAAGAATCAACTGGATCAAATGCTGAAAATTGTGTATATCTCATAATTAAATCACAGGTTCATCATTTCACTCTCTAGCTTTCTCTAGTTACTATATATATATATATATATATATGAAAATGTCAATAAAAGGACATTTGAGATGAGAATATTAAAAAAAATCAAAAATTGCTCTGTTGGCGAGAAATAAATAGCATATTGCTCTTTCAAGGGAGTATAAGATTGAAGAAATGCCCTTGAAATCCTTTACAACTTTACAAATATTGAGGCATTTTTATTATAATATTATTTTAGAATGATCACAAGTCATGATTTTGAGTTTTCCTGCACATAAAATACTATAAAACTTTAGCCATTATAATTACACTACTATCTTTCTAATCTTATCCGTCTTTTTGTAGGATGGTACGAGTGTCTACTTGAAGGTCGATCCCTCTTCCGTAATGAAAGTGATATTCAAGGAATATTGTAAGAGAAAGCAAATAATAGATTACAAAACAGTTCGATTTTTCTTCAATGGCCAACGCATTTCCCCAAGAAAGACGGTTAACGAAGTAAGTTCTTTATTTGCATAACTTTATTTATATTATTGTTAATTAGGCATTTCAACAGTACTCTACATATTCATAGTCCTCATATTTATATAATTTTTTTAATCTGCTTATCGGGTATAATGAAGCTTGGGTTAGAAAACAATGATGAGATTGATGCTATGCTGCATCAAGAAGGAGGAGGGCCTGCACACCAAATATGAGAATTTGTGGAAGAATAAAAGTAGTGTTGTATGATTCACCACCAAGCTATGAAATTTGATTTTTTTGTAATGACTGCTTGATGTCATGTGTTCAATGAATATTGTCAGTGTTTGTACCTTAGTTAACCAGTTATGTGTTGTTGCTTTGAGCAGGTTGGAAAACAGTTAATGTTATTTTCTTGCAATATATTAATGATAGGATTTCTGAAAACTTTAAAATATTAAATTATTTTATGTCATGATTTCAGTTTACATATTACTTAATTGCCTTGTAAACTTGGCATGCCTTCTTCGATCCCAATGACAAATTAAGATTTTAGGATTCGACTCGTCAAAATCTTAAACTCGAATTTTCGATGGTTCGTCTATTTGTACCAATAAAAGTTTGTTGAGATTCAATTGTTTAGATTGATTGAATTCTTTATTACATACTATAAAATTTCATGGCATATAAACAAATTGAAAACGTACCGAATAAAGATGGAAATACGACATCATATGATTCGATTGTTGTATCTTGTTTTGTCGCAGAGGAAAACAGGCTTTGTAATATATTTTCATTTCATCATAGTTTTAGTTTGGCTTAATATAAAAAGAAACGTGAATTACTTCAGTGTATAAAAGTCAAAGAGGAAAAAAAAACTGTGAAGATTTAGAACTAAAATAGGACGGAAAAAGAAGAAGAATTGGAATAGGTATTTAAGACCTATAGGCTACAATCAGAGTTCTTTGTATTTCGAACTCCCACATATACATATATCTTTATTTGCACCTCATTATATGTTTTTATTTTCTACTATTCGCCCATTAACCTATTATTTATTTACAACATCGGTAACATTCATACTTGAATCATAAGTGAATCATCTTTTATTCTTAAACACCATAGTCATGTAATATATCTTACATTTTATTGAAAACATGTGCTATCTTCATAACGTAAATCATAAATCATGAAATCATAATATCTCAATACTTTTAAGATAGAACATAAAACGATGGAAAATGTATGCTCGCTCACCCCTACGGACATGTTTTAACATTCTAAACCATTTTTGGTAAGAAAGGGCTAAAAAGAAACAAAAAATTCGAGACTTTATTCTGAGTTCAATTTTCAATCTGATCAACTGAGTTGCTTTTTTTTATATGGTGGTATTCGGCCCAGCTTACACACATCTCAACTATTTCAATGAGCACAACTTGATCACCTGAGTTGCTTTCTCTTGCGTATAATATTGGGTTTGAGAAAATATGAACTCTCAGAACATATTGTAAGCATATAATGTTTTGAATCATTGGATATTTGAGTTGGCTTAATGAATCAAAGTCGATCATAATCATGATGACATAATGTTGAATCCTCCCTCATATTTGAAAGAGAATTTCACCATGATTTGTGCAGTCCAAAAGCACACTATTATCTACAAATAGCTCGCATAAGATATTGCAATTAATACTCATTAATAACTTCCATCCATCTGCTTTCATGATCCAAAAGTCCAATGCATTGTTGTACATTTTGCCACCATATAAACAGACACAACCTTTCAAAGAAGTCAAATCGATACAATTGATCATATTCATCTATAAAATCTGATTTTGGAATCTCCTTCGACTCATCTGGCTTCATGTCAAAGTGTATACTCATAGAATCTCGACGTACTAAGTGGTTAATTTTTCAATCAATAGATCAAAAGACACGACTTTCAATGCTTATCCCCCGACTGCACTCCCATGACCTTGCATTAAGCTCTTGTACTATACGATGAACACATGTTTCCTTCGTCCAACAATTCTTACTTACATAACAAACAACATAAAAAGATTTATAGATCAATATAACTTTGTAGTCATCGACATTAGAATCATAGCAAAATCCACAACCATGTGGCGTTGTGCAACTGTAAGCTTTCACATACGGAAATTCATAGATTCCATATTCATTAATATAAGGATTGCACAAAGCATATGATTTATACCCAGTTGCTCTTTAATAGAACCAACCCATCACGTGAGCATAAGGCTGGGACATGTAGAAATCTCTTTAGAGGAAACTTTTGATCTTCCATTGTAATTAGGGGATTTTCAAAGTCTCGAAACTTGAATATACCTCATTCGTCTGTACCTATAAAAGCATTTTGAGACTCGATTCTTTGGATTGATCATGTTGTATTTTCTTGAATATTTTGTCACATATTATAGCTTTTCATGGCTTAAAAACAAATTGAAAACGTAACAAATATTTAACAATAGCCTCGTCATATCATATTTTATCATAAAAGTGGGAAGCATCAAACTCAAATGTTGAAATACTAAACTACCTTTAAAATATTGACTGGCATTAATACCCTTCTTCTTGCATTATTCCTACAACATCATCACACAAAATTAAAAAAAAATCGTAATGAGTATTAATCGTTTGATAATGTTATTTTTCTTCCCACTACTCTTAATTAGCAAGAATAACGACCACTGAATGTCAAACATGAGGTACGCTCTGAATCCCAAATTATATTCATGAAAATATTTGCTTTTGGGAAATCAACAGTTACATTTAGTGGACAGATTGTTCTATAAAGAGAATAAACCGACTAAATATGAGATGCCTAAAAAATGACAGTAGATGGAGGCATGAAGTTAAAAGCAAGAGAAGCCTTGATGCATTTATAGTCTCATATTTAGTAATGTCCGAACTCTTTCCTATAAAATAATTTTGTTTAGTTTTGAACATATTATACTTTTTGAATACACACTGTAATTGCATAGTTTAATTGCATATGCATGTTGTGAAAAGAAAACAACTAATGAAATTCACCTAATTCAACAATTAGATTTCCGGTAAGGTTGAGTGTTTTTGTCACGACCCAAGTTATCGTGAGTGGCACCCATACCAATCTCTTAGTGGGCTAACCATCTACTTAACCAACCATCCCAACAATTACCAATTACTTAGCCCTTTTTAGACATATCAAGAATATAACAAAATTAATAATCATCCAAAACGTCTGGTCATGCCATAAATAAATAACTAATGCGGAAGTCTAATTATTACAACTCCAAAATCCGAAAGTCATCGTACAAGAAGTCTAAAATAATAACTGTCTAAAGAATGAACTACTGTCTGAAATAAACATAAATGTCTAAAATGAAATAGACATCCAAAACGAGAAAGATCTTCGGGCGGCCTGACATGGATAGGAGCTCACCACCAAATCTATCGGAAACTGGCCTCACGCTAAATATGAGGTTTGGTAGACGTCTCTGGATCATAATCTGCACTCAAAAAAATGCAGCAAGGTAGTATCAGTACAAGCACTATGTATCGGTAGATATCATAGGCCGACTAAAATTAGTATCATGCAAAATTTCGCGAAATCAACTGAATAGATATATAGGCACCACAACACATAACCATATTAAACTATCAACAAGAATCATCCAACACCAAAATAAAATAAGCCTACACAAATAGTAATCAATACAAGTAACTCAACACCTGTCATTACCAACACAACCATAACTCTCGAAATATCTCAACTCTGTCACATATTCGTACACACATGTTGAATGGTATTGTTTGCCTAGATAGCCATGACCTCCAGGGGACCCATGGTATCTATGTACCACTCGCTCCGGAACTGACCTCAGATCACAAGCCCAAAATTAGGCCACATCCTCACCTCTTGTCAAATGTACCTTTTCATATTTATATTATCTTTCTCATCACAATCTATTTCCATTCCACAATCAATAAGGAATGTGAACAATCAATAAATCAATATCAAGGAACACAAGTCACTGTGTCACAAGTCATATCAAGACTCAAGAATCAATTCATCAATAGCATGAATAAGAGATTCCTCCAAGTCAACAAGAAGGGTATTCATTAACTCCTTCTTTATAATATCATAATAGTTAATCACATAATCAATCAACCAATATCAAATAAAGGAAATTCCAACCACACTTTATGTACGAAGCCCTAATCACGCTTCTCCTATCAATTTCATAACATATACAATCAACTAATCAAAGTCTAACTCAAGTAGACCGTAACCTACCTCAAAGACGAACTGGAACAATGCAATCACTCCGCAATAGCTTTCCCCTTTCGCAATGCTTCAGAACGTTCAAAGACTAGTAACCATAACGCTAAGTGAGCAATGGGTCACCTACTCAACAAACAACAATTGGGGAAAAGAACCCAACTACTTTTACCCCTTTTCAAATGGGTGAACTATCACTAAGCGTGAATTCATACTAATATTAATCCCAATAATCATATTCTATCCATTCATGGATTTTCTAATCAATACAACCCTTTTACAAGCAGTTTTTATGCAAAGCTTCTATTTTTATGAAACCCTAAGTCTCAATACGTCATTCTCATCATTTAATAATCAAATTCTCATCCTAGGAAGTGATAATTTGTACTCCTAGATGATCAAACAACAATAAAATCGATAACCCATTAATTATTCAAGGGTTTGCACTTTCTAGGGGTCTAACCTTTCATTCACCATTAGAGAACCTTTAACTAATCATGGTGTCACGCCCCGAACCATGGTCTGGGCATAGCACTGCACTCGTGTCACGATCCAATTTCACTAAGTCGTGCAGGCACCTACCTTTCCCCCCTCGGTAGGCAAACCCTTAACTCAACATTCACAAATAATAGAAAATAGCGGAAGAATTAAAATAGTGAAAGTCTCATAATTATAATATAAATAAGAAAATGCGAAAGTAAATGAAATCCGCCCTAGTATCTGGACTGGTCATACAAGAGCATCTAACTAAAATCTACAAGTTTGGAATATCAATAATGCATCAAGTCCGAAGATGTCTCGGAATAGGAAATAAGACATAAATAAGAAGAATCTTCAACGCGGCGGACGTCTCGTGCTCATCCTGTAGACTCTAAGCAAATCTCAGAGCGACTTTCAGCCATGAGAAATAGAAGTAGATCTAGCCTGGAATTCTACATTCATAACAGAATGCAGCAAGTTCACGTCAGTACAAAACCACAGTACTTGTAGGTATCATCGGCCGACTAAGTATAGCTAACATAATTCAGACAATAAAGCAAATAGGCAGATAAATCAACAATTATAAGCCGAACATAATCAGAACCAAGTACCGTCATCGCCTAAGTAGAGCATCTAATCCCAAATGTGCCAAGTCTCAATATGTCTAATATGAAAACAACATCACAAGTAAAACACCAAATCATCTCAATATAAGTCATGGTGCAATGCAATGCAATAATGTATGAATGCAATGCAATGCCATGCAAATGTTGTGTACACATGTACTCCGGAGGGAAATATTGACGTCTCGGTAGCACAACCCATGAGGGATCCGCGAAGTCCATGTACTATGTTGCTCCGTATCACACAGCATAGAGACGACCTTTCCACCCTTTACACCTGCCGACCATCCCATATCACACAACATAGAATGGTCGCGTAATTAGTATAAAACCTCCCAAGTATTTCAAAACAACATAGGCCACATCGTCACCGCCCTGTCAAATGTGCCTTAGAGATATTTATATGTATATGCAAGATGAGTACTCAATGTATGATTCAAGTATGCAAATGACAACAACAAGATTTCTTATCACACTCATTCCGCTCCGGTACATGACTTCAGATCACGGACCCTCACATCACACAATGCACGATTCCGGGACAACCATCGGATATCGGACTACTCACATCACTCTCATGCAAACTGAGCTCAGCTCATCACAGTGTTTCATCAAGTACCAACAGTGTCTCAACACTATATCATGAATAATGATAATGAGTGAAATGCATGTGTCAACATCAAGAATCCGCTCAATATCACAAGTACCAACATAGGTATGCCAACAATATAATCAACAACTATATAGATCATACGGAAATCTATGCTCGTATTAACGTCAAAAGCAAAGTACCATCATATCATAATCAAGATGTAACAACAGTTCCCCGATATCTATTAATAACACGTGGAATCAAGCCAACACAACAGATTAATTAAGTCACACACAACGGGGTGGCTAGCCTCAATCACGCTACAGGGCCCAACCTAAGACAATATCTAACTCAACTTCATACCCGAAGTTTTACATGCTTTCTTCGACGATATAATCTAAATATATACTTCGTTATACGAAGTCTCACCAAGGGTAAGCCATAACCTACCTGGATGGCGGAACAGAAACACCAATAAATCACTCTTTTGCCTTGCCCTTCCGCTGAGCCTCAGAACCAAAGATGTCTAGGCATATTCGAAATCTAGATTAGAAATCATGAAGAACGATACTAATATTGCTATCATTCAATTTGGGTCAAAAACCAATCCTAGAATTTAGAGAAACGTGCCCACAAGCTCAAACGGAAAATTCGGGGGTAAATTATCCAATTAAAGACTAGGTGATCAAAACCCATCAACTAATTGCTAAATTAACTCAAGAATTCATCCAATCTCGAAATTTAAGCAAAACCCCTAATTTTGGGTATAAACCCTAACTCTTAAATTCAAGAATTCATCACCAATAATGGAAGGTATATGATTAACAACCTTAGATACATCATATCTAGCATAAACCCAAACAATTTCATCATTTAAAGCAACTTAGGAGGTCTAACTAATTTTATGAACTTCTCAAGAAAGACCCATTAAACTTTCTTCATGAAAAACCCCAATTTCCTATTTTAGAAATCATGGATTAAAGCTTAAACCAAGGGAATGAATCAAAGGGAAAGACTTAGATTATGGTTTAGACCTTACCCCATGGAAGAAAATTGAAGAACATCCTTGAATTCTCCCAAACCCAAACTTTCAATTTGAGAAAAACTCCAACAACATTAATAGCCAAAATGCCCAACTGTTCTGCCTCGTTTCTTATTCCAAATGATACCTAAACTCACTTTTGATGCCTCCAATGGATTCCTCTTGAAATTCCAGTCAAGTTAGGCTTTTGAATCACTCTATTTGACCTTATAATGAAAGAGATATGGAAGTTTCAATATTTGGAATAGTTCAGATTTTTAAATACGAATCTAGTGGCAATTTCGTAATTAATCTGAAAAAAAATCTAGCAACCCAATTCTTAGTAAAATGACCATAATCCCCTCATACAATGTCGAAAATTGATGATTTTAGTTGCTATGGTTCCAAAATTAAGATACGGACATAATAGTTTATGCTCAAATCAACATCGAAACCGAAAACAATCACCATACAACTCAAACTTATCCAAAACTCAACGGAATCTAACCAAACTTTGTGGATATGTCCAAAATCATCATGCAAACTTATTGAAACTTTCAAAACACCGACACGGGATCATCTTGACCCGATGTTGACCGTGGTCCACTCCAATTCTAACTTAACTAGTTTCTCAACTAATGGCCCAAATCACACCCGAACCCTTCGGGAACCAAACCAATGACACCACTAAGTCATAAATCACCCTCCGAAGGTAATGGAACTGTCGAAATTTGATTACGGACACATTTATCCAAAAGTCAACTTCGAATCAAACAATTTTTGCTTTAAGACCAAATTTTCTAAAAGTCATTCCAAAAACCCAAAACGAGGCCTAGGGAACTGTGCCACTAGTCCCCGCAAATCAAAATAGTACTAACAGGCTCGGAGAAGAGTCAACGGGGGAAAAAATGGTAAAAATGCAATAACAACCAAACGGATCATTACAACTTGATGCCTAACTGCATGTGACCGAGTGAACCCATAGGCGGGCTGAATCAACATGTGATATCAAAACATGCAATAATAAGAAAATAATACTAATACATGTTGATCTACTAAAAGTCTGACTGAAATATATTAAATGCGGAATTACTGGTTTAAGTCTAAAATATCTTAAATAAACGCCAACAAGGCTAACATTCCATGGTCTGCTAATATCTGAGTGACTGGACGATGTCTATGAAGCCTCTAAGGAAAACTGAAAAGATAACTGTCTAATATACTGGGAAGCCTGAAAGCAGGATTATGCCCCAGAGGAACTGGGCTCTGGGGCTCAATCGTCAACCTTGCTAGCTGAATCGTCAACATGTATATCGTTGCCTGCATCACGAGATGCTGGCCCCCCAAGCAATAAGAAAAACGACATCAGCACATTTGAATTGTACTGGTATGTAAAGCAATTGAAAGGAAGAAATATAAGTACCAAAACTGAAACTGATAACTGTAAACTGAACTAAGCAGGAAGGAAAGGATCTGAAGTACTCCCTGTTATGAATGAAAAATCACCTGTATAACTGTAAATATAAATTATGGCCTAGGGCCCAAATAAATATGCAAAAAAATTTAGCCTCAGGCCCAAGCAATACGTATGCATAAACTGTGGCTTGGGGCCCAAAATATAGATACAAGCATTCAACATTAAACAATTCATGATACTGAGACTGAGATATAACTGCTAGCATGATAACTGTCTCTGATTATGGAACTTAAGCCAATAACTGATTATACACTGACTGAGACTCATGTGGTGTCAATACACAAGTCTGTAATGATTATGTACTGAGTTCATGATATTCCAAATGATAACCATGAACGAATTATGAAACTATATCCCTAGAAGATAGAATTTCTACAACTATTCATGAAACTAG
Source organism: Lycium barbarum (assembly GCF_019175385.1). NCBI lineage: Eukaryota > Viridiplantae > Streptophyta > Magnoliopsida > Solanales > Solanaceae > Lycium > Lycium barbarum. Next base: position 15,332,508 of record NC_083342.1, read on the forward strand.
GGCTAAACTATATTCTGAGGCAATTTACTGACAACTATGTAGAACGAGGCGTAGGGAGAATTGTGAACATCCCTTAAAGTAGATAGTTAGCCTCACATACCTATATATGCTCCAAAACATGTATCTATAATTCTGAACTTGAGAAGAATCCCCAAAACATGTGTCTTAAACCATGAACGTGAGTTTTCTTGAAAACCCTAGGTTAAGAACAACGATTCCCTAATTAGGTTACGCAATCTTATGCTAGAATTGGCTTGGAAGTGTTTGAGACACTTACCTTAGAGTATTGTATTGTTTGGAGAAAAGAAACCTCGTTCTAGGGCTTAATGGATTATGAAAACTAATTTCCTAGACTGAAGGGCCCTATTTATACTTTTTACTATCGCCGTATATTGACGGTTTGCACTGGTTGTGCAACTTGACGGTGCAAGTTAACGGGCTGTCCTTGTGCATTGATGGCCCGTCCTTGTGCATCGACGATCCGTCTTTGCGCATCGACTTGCACTACAGGTGGTAAAATGGCCATAACTTCTAGCACAGGGCTCTGTTTTGGCTCTATAATATATCGTTGGAAAGGTAAAGATCTACAACTTTCATGTTTTAAGATTTCTCAAATTCCCAATGTATTTTCATGAAATCTGGCTTGAAGAAGGACCTATCAAAAACTTAGGCGATTCCATCGAATTTAAGCACCTTACTATTAGCCACTTTGCGAGGATCATATCTTCTTGGTCCGATCTCTGATTGGCCTGATCTTTATATGCCTAGAAAGGTACTTCCACGTACTACAACTTTCATTGAGGAAACTTTTCAAAATTCTCAACTCATCGAAGGGTTATGGTTGCCAAAGTAGGCCCCTCGGTCACTTTTGCAAAACGTTCAAACCTTCAACCTTCCTCTGAAACTCTAACGATACGAGTCCAACCTTTGTTGTAAGATACGGGGTGTTACACATGGAACCTAACAATATGATGGAATGAACAAAGTGAAGGGTTGAGACTTACCTTTCAAGAATACTTTAGCCCTAGCCTTAGAATTTCGACATTGGAAACGGTTTTGGAGTTGTGTGGGGAATGGGTCTGGAATAAAGAATATAAAACACTGATTCTGCCTCGATTGCTGCAGTGGTCAATGTCTCGCTGCAGAGGTCTTGCTATAGCGGGAAACCTCCCGCTATGGCGGACCTCATTTAATCCCCGGCTCCCCGCAGCGGCGATCCTAGCCGCACTACGATGGACCCTCTACAGCGGTCCCTCACCTGCTGCATCTGTCCATTTTGACTAGTAGCTCGGGTTTTTTCCACTGGTTTTTCACCCAAGAATCCAACACCAATCCAAGGCTCTACAGACGTAAACAAAGCATGCACACATACATAAAAACATGCTACGGATTCAACCGCGGTCTCAGAATTCCCAACGGAGGTCTAGTTTTCTAATTCACCCCCCAATAACGACCTAGCGGGTCATTACAGTTTTCATAATCTAATTCAGTCTGGAAGTCAAATCAGTTGATGCTCACACGTCCTTCTCATATGAGGGAAATGAATGGTGACCTCTAGAGAAGTAAAACGAAGTTTTTTGTGGTTTTAATTTATGTAAATGAATTTCTTTTTTTATTTGACTTTGGGTATATTTGGGAGTAGAATATATATAACATATATTACAATTTCTATTTTCTTGTATAAATAAGTAATTAGGTTTTGCTTTTTGTTTGATTTTCAATGCTCAAGTTTCTATATTTCTATTAAGTGCTTTATGAAAAAGATATTTATTTTGACACTCAGATTAAACAAACAAAAACTGTCACGACCCAATTTACTAAATCATGAAGGCCCCAACCCCCACCATGTCAGTAAGCTATCCACAACCCATTAAAGTCAAATAATTAAGGGACAACAGTGAGGAATAAGTAAACAAGCCAATTTTTAAAGTCTGAATAAGTCCTATAATCTTAAAAATACGAAATAAGCAATCCAACCCCAGAAACTGGTGTCAATAGTACAAGAACTAGCTAAATAGAAGTACAAGGCTGGGATGCAACCCGAAATACTGTCCAGAAAAGGAAAAGATAAGATAAACATAGAAGGAAAATCGGGTGCTACAGATCAGCATGTTGCTCACCTCGAATCCTCCGAATGGCCTCCTCAAAGATCGACGTAGTCTCGAGATTCCTTGGTGCCGAGAATAGAATCTGCAGCAAAGGGTGCAGCAAGTGTAGAGTGAGTATGGGATAACAACGTGTACTCAGCAACATCGTCGACCGACCCTAAACTAAAACGGAGACGAAGGTTGGTCTTCCAATACTATTTCCACACTTAACGGATATTAGTCCATAAACCGTTGTTAGCCCATCATAATAAAAATCACAGTAATCACAGGTTACAAGCCTAGGTAAGAAACCTCTAAATCCTCAAGTCCGTCTAAGTAGCCAATAAGCAAGTGAATACCATCCAAATAAGGAATCAATGAAATGATATGATATGCAAATGTTATGCAATGCAGGGACTTTCCATCACCGGTACACCCACGTTCAAATACTATGAATCGTGACCCATAAGGGACTCGCAAGGTTCATATTCACTTTGGGTTCCTAGCCTCTTAAGCTTCTAAATCACCATACTCAGCTCGTAGGCTCACATTACCTATCACTAACCAATTTGGCTCATCGGCATCACTCCGTCAGGTACCATTTTGCCTCAAACCTTACATGTGTATCCTAAATTATGCATGAGATACCATATAAAGCATGAATATGACATGCACAACTATAAGAAATCAAGCTAAGAAATACAAACTCAATCTTTAGCTCTTTTCCACTTTTAAACGAGTATTTTATGGAGCGATCAGAACGCATGATCACAAATAATACAAGTAATAAGCATAAAGCAATAAAAAAGGGACCTCATATCAAATTCGCAATCACAATCACTCTATGCTATCAGCTAATACCCAAAGCATGGCATTCTGATCGGACTGTACAATGTAAATATAGGCAAGTACCCATAACATAGCACCGGTACCCGATACAAGTGTTTGGTACCTCACAATTATTGGGACCCCCTTAGTTACCTCATTACTCCCTCTTACTTAGTCCATTTTAACCAACCACAGCGCTTTAAATAAGGTCAAAGAGGTCTCAACTTGCTTCAATTGGAGTCTAACTATCGCAACAAAGCCTTGCCCTTTCGTAGAGCCTCCAAACGATTCCAATTTGGTCAAATATGGTATTTAGATAAGAATACGAGTCTATCGCTACCCATATTGCCATATAAAGGATTCGGGTCCAGAAAGTCAACCTAAAACCCATCCCAACAACGAAGGTCAAAATCATTCATTGTAAAATCGGATTCAATTCAATTACGCTCAACCTGAAGCGATCGCGCAACCCTAGCGCGATAGCGCAAACCCAAATTTCCCCCTCTATCGCGCTAATGGAGCGCGATCGTGTTGCCTTGCCAAACTTCCTTCAGCGCGATTGTGCTGACTAGCTCTCAATCCTCCAATGCAATTGCGCTCCCTCAGCGCGATTGCGCTCACACTAGATATCAGAAACTTCTGGTGTCTTCAAATCTTTGGATTAACACCCAAAACTCATCTAGAACCTCCCGGACACGAACCAAATATGCATTTCAATCATAAAACACACTACGAACCTACTCGCGCACTCGAAATTCCCAAAAAAGGTCGTCTTGACCCGTGTTGACTAAGGTCAACTCCAGCCATCAAAATTCTAAATTCTCCACCAACGATTTAAATCACACCCGAACGTCTCGGGACCCGAACCAATAGTCCGACTATATCAAAAATCACATTCTAGACATAATGAAATAGACGAAACTTTCAAAAAGACTCATTTGCCCCCCGATGTTGACTTTGGTCAACCCATACCTTAAGGATTTCCAAAAACACTTTTTTCTTACCCAAAACTCACCAAAATGCCTAGGGAATCGCACCACCCACCGGCAACGGCAAGTCAAATATACCGCAAAGAAGGTAGAGAAAGGGTCATTTAGAGTAAAATAGGCAAAACAACCTAACAGGTCGTTGCAAAAACGAAATAAAATGCCTTAAATTGTATGATTCTTCAGCTAGGCTGTATGACAAGCTTAGTTCTTGGAGAATATATATTTAATGAAGTATATCAATATCCACCTATACCACTTTTTCAGTTTGAATTTTTCTTTTGAACTCATTCTAATGCTTCATCTACCTCTCCTCTATTATAATTAAGTATATACTTTTTATTTCCTCAAAGGGAGTGTCGGAATTCAAAACATAACGATCAACTTTTTAGATATTGAGTGACAAATATTATATTTATTTTCACGATACATATATATCCATATAAGGCTTATATCAAAATAATTTAATTCACACCGAAGAAATAGGATTGAAAATCCAATATAATGTTTCTACACCTTAGTTGAGATTTTTATTTGTTGTTATATTGAACATGCTCTATAGAAAGAGTCGAAGTCTTAATGCAGCTTCAACAATTAGTTTAAAATATAATTGTAGTTCTATCCAATCATTTCAAGTTAACTACGCTATTGCTTTAACATATACGAACACTAATAATCAATTTGAGCTTTTTCCCTTTCCAATTTTATTCTGAATTTCATACACATATATTATAATAAATAAAGGGAAAAGGATAAAAAAAAATCCTCTACTTTGGGAAAAGGGCTAAAAATATCCTCTGTTACCTGTACTTTGGGAAAAGGACTAAAAATATCCTCTGTTACAAATTTGGGTAAAAAATACCCCTCCTTTCATTAAAGTTTTCAAATATACCCCTATCTTAACGAAAATCCCCCAAAATAACCCGATTGCATTTTTAAACCCGCTCCATTTAAACCAGACCCAACTACATTAAAAATTCATATGGACCAATTTGTTCCCTAGTCCTACATCTGGAGCCACTAGGCACAGGAGCAAGCAACCAATAGGGATTTTCTATTTAGTTGGGTCGGGTTTAAATGAAAAAGGTTTAAAAATAAAATCGGGTTATGTTGGGGATTTCCATTAATACAGGCGTATATTTGAAAACTTTAATGACGGAAGAGGTATTTTTGACCCAAATTTGTAATAGAGGATATTTTTAGCCCTTTTTCCAAAGTAGAGGGGTATTTTTGACCCTGTATATGCTTTAAAAAGTATGTGTTAATTGTCAAGGGATACATGTACAATGCATATGCACAGAGACTTGTTGTATAAAATCAACATTGGGTATGGGTCCTAATGCACGAGTAAGAGGGTCCGGCACTTTTGTAACCAAAAAAAAAATTGGGAACCAAACTAACCCATTAAAAAAAAAAAAGAACCAAACTAGGCTTCACGCACAGAATCTGTGCGTGAAACCCGTCCCTAAAACCCCCCGACCCAACCTTTATTCTTTGGAAATCAAACTCAAAATTAAGGTTTTTTGCGTACTTTGACCAAAGATTAGTCACATTTCAAAACACCGGAATATAAATATTTTATATAGAACTTAATATTTTTTTAGTGTACAATAATATCGGCTCATTACATCAAGTATACATATACATTTGGATCGTCGTTTTAGGGGTTGTAAAGTACTCCAAAGTACGTTTGAAAACTTGTTATATTTAGGTTTAAGTGCCATATTTTATAGGGTTTTGATTAATCTCTTTTGTTTTACTCCCAAAGCTATGAAAGTACTTTTTTGGTTCAACATGAGAGGTTCATAATAATTGAAAAATATTTCATTCCATTAGCAACGAAATACATCATTAAATTACAATAGACTTAAAAAAAAATCAAGTTCTAGACACTCTTCTACTTCCAGATGTGCTGCCACCACGGGAGTTTTGCCCACATGAATGCTTATCATGCCCAAATTGCTTACATGTCGAGCACTTGCGAGAGTAAGTCTTTTCGCTAACATTCATTTGATTGTGATAACGGGTTAGCTTGTTTTTTCCCAATTTACGGATATGGTTCTTGTTCGCAATCATAGAAAACGGCGCGGCTGGATAATAAGCTTGATCACCAAGGGGACGGAATTGACCCGAATATGCTTTAAGGTATTTTACGACCTTATATTTCTCCGCCACATAACCAGTTACATTTTTGGCCATTCTCTCAAAGCACTTGACTGCATGAGAACATGGCATGTTGTACGTTTGCCACTTACCACAAGTGCATGATTGTGTACGCTGAGTAACGATATGTTTGTTTCCTCCTTTGTCGTTGCAATAACCCGTTCTAACTTCATACACTCGTTCAACGACGTCATACTCGATCATTTGGTGACCTTCTGCCTTTCTTCTATGGTGCTCCATCTTTTTATAGGGCTTTGGCATCTATGTTCTCTCGTCGGCTAATATAGCTCTTGCCTGCCTTGTTCTATCCGCAAATCGCTCCACGACCTGCCTGAAAGTTAGTCTTACCATTGCGGTGACAGGTAGTTCTCGAGTAGATTTGAGGAGCCCATTGAAAGACTCTGAGCTATTCGTTGTGAGCATGCCCCATCTCCTTCCTCCATCAGCATAAAGCATCCATTTTTCAACTTCTAATTTCATTAACCAAACATATGCCTCTTCACTCACTTCCTTTAGCAGCTCCATTTTTGCAGCCCATTTTCTTTGTTGATACTGCATCTCAGCCCACCACATCAATTTGTTTACAGTGCCATTTGCAAACTTTGTTTGCAAATTAACCTTTAAGTGCCTTAAGCAATATCGATGGTAAGCATGTGGAGGCTGCCACCCTTCCAGAGTATGCATATTGTGCAATATGCCTTTATGATGATCCGATAGGACACCTATGCCCTGACGACCCTTAATAGCATAAGTTTGTAGATGAGTCAAGAACATCCCCCATGTCTCGTTGCTCTCGTTGGCGGCAATTGCGAAAGCAAGAGGGAATATTGACCCATTGACATCTATACCTACTGTAATTAGGAGTTTAATGTCATATCGGCCATATACATGGGTCTCATCTATCGATATCACATTCCGGCAGTGAGCAAAACCGTCAATACTTGGTTTGAATGCCCAAAAGACGAAGTCAAAAACTCTGCCCTCTTAAAGCCGCCACTATACAACAGTGCCAGGATTAGCATGTTGTAGAGCCGCCATATACCCCGGCAATGCCTGAAAAGAGGATTTCCAAGTTCCAAAGATCGTTTCAAAAGCACGTCTACGCCCGAGAAATCCCTTTCTCCTGCTTATGATTTTACCATATTTTGAGTGGACCATGCTAATACAAGTTTTGATAGGCATCCTGCATAAGTTTAAACAAACAACATTTAACAATGATATTTTAATTGCTATAAGATATATAATGTAAATGGTCAGATAAATTACCTTGGAGTTTCCTCAATATGTTTAAGTAACACATGAGCAATCATGTTTATATCTAGATTAAAATGATCTGCTCGACTTTGTCCCATATCACAAGTGTGCTTCGGGTGGAATTTTGTGATTTCCCACTGACCATCCAGCTTAGCAATTCCCTGAAGCAACCACCGACAGCCTTGAGTATGTCGCTTACAAATCAACCTCCATACCGATCTGTTTGAGTCATCAACCTTAAACTCCCTCATATCCTTTACACAATACATTCTGACAACCCGTTGCAACATCTTTTTTTATGTGAACTGCATTCCCTTTGCAATGACACATTCATCAGTCAAGGGATTTTTTGGTTCAATCCACGTTTTTTGGTGACTTTGATAATCATCTCTTGTGAAGACAAATACATCCTCACGACCTTGGAGACTGTCAAGATATGGAATATAGTCAGAATTCCATTGCATTGAGCTGTCAGGAATTGGGTTTTCGGCCATCGGAGGTGGTACGTGGTGGTAATTTGGTTCTGGTTGCTTTTGGGGACTACAATGCGTATCTTCTTCATCCCCTTCACTATCTTCATCATCGGTTACCTCTGCATTATTAGTTGGTTCATCGTCATCACTCTCTGATGTATCCACGTAACTTGGACAATCAGCGCCATCTAATAAAGGCCTCCTCCTACACGATAGATTGCATATGTTAAATTCCAAATTCACAAATATATATATATATATATATATATATATATATATATATATATATTAATTATTTAGCATATAGGTGATGAACCTACGCATATTGATTATGAGCATGGTGTGGAGAATGATCAACTCCACCAAACTGAGAGGATTGCCTTTCATCCACAGTTGGTACCACTAGCGAGTTTTGATAATAATCAGCTGCACTGAACTGGGAATTATTATAATAATCAGCTTCACTGAACTGAAAATTATTGTAATAATCAGCTCCACTGGACTGAGAGTTCTGATAATAATGACTTGCTCCACTAAATTGAGATGATTGCCCAATATTACTCGTATCAGGTCTATAAACCCTACAAAGATTTAAAAATTGTTATTTACCAATACATACAATAAACACGTGCTACCACACAAAATAATAATATAAGAATGCATATTTACCAAGTTTGATTTAATTGTTGGGTAAGATTTTTCAGCGGCACCTGGCCACTCAAAATACCCCCGTAAGACATAAAATCTCCATACGTGTTAGCTTGACTGGGTTGTTCTTGCAGGACCTCTCTGGGTATCTTTTCAACATACATCTCCAGAAAATGAAGGGCGACTAAATGTTTTAATTCTTCTGGCGCATTCAAATAATCCCTTAAAGAATCATCATCATTGATATAATGCCTACCATAAAGCACTACATCATTGGAAACTGATTGTGGATATCTGCCTATTATAGAGATTTCATACTCATCTGTACTAACCTTCATTTTTTCATATATGTAAGTGACTAGTGATTCATAAGACATTTCAAGTGGACATTTAACATGAACGTTTGGTCTTTTATTGTAACGAATGTACTATTGTCATCAAAGATAATACCATCCCAATGTATTGAAACCTTAACTGGTGGAATATCTTGAGCCATTTTTTGTATGACTTAAGATAGGTTTTTTTGAATGACTTAAGAGACTTAAACTTATGAAATGGATGAGTTTTTACCTCGTCCAACATTATTCTTAAATAGATTCATAGTCACCCCTATTGCGCACAAGAACATTGCGTAATATGAATTTAATTCAAATAAGCGGTCGAAAATGTAGCATTGTGTTGTCAAATCGGTCCTTTAGGTGTCATAAAAAAGCTGAAATTGGCATGCATAATATGTTGTCAAATCATGTCCTATTGCGCATAAGAACGTTGCGTAATATGAATTTAATTCAAATAAACGGTCAAAAATGTAGCATTGTATTGTCAAATCGGTCCTTTAGGTGTCATAACAAAGCAGAAATTGGCATGCATGATGTGTTGTCAAATTATGAATTCAATTCAAATAAACGGTCAAAAATGCAGCATTGTGTTGTCAAATCGGTCCTTTACGTGTCAAAAAAAAGCTGAAATTGGCAGGCATGATATGTTGTCAAATCATGTCCTATTGCGCACAAGAACATTGCGTAATATGAATTTAATTCAAATAAACGGTCAAAAAATGCATGACTATATATAACATGATTGACAAACAACTAGTATTCACTTTAAAATGAGTTATCATGACATTCTACAACCAGTTTGAAAATCTGGATTCTATTACATGTTTTACCCCAGCAAAAATATTTGAAGCAATGGGTAGGACATGGGAACTAGATGATGATGATGATTTTCATTACTCAAATAACCCTAACAAAAGATTCAATCAAGAATACAATAAAACAATGAGAGAGGAGTGGAATTGGCGTGTTAGGGAGGCTGAAGCACTGGAGCAAAAGTTAGCTTCAATAGGGCTTAGACGCCCAAAAAAACGTGCTATGTCAATGCCTCGCGGAACTCCACAAGAGTTTAATTTTTCTCTCAATCGTTTTCGCGAAGAGAACAATCGAATGCAAATACGTTACCATAGGGTAAAATATGGTATACATGGTAGCACAAGATTTAGATCCAAGTGGGATTCAGACTGTGAAATGTCCGATGAAGATTAATATTTTTCTTATAGTAAGGTAAGTAGGTAGGGTCATAAAGACCCCCCCCCCCCCAGGGTACTTGGGGGTTTGCAACTATATAAGTAGCCCTTTTTTTTGTTATTAGACTACACCATATTCAATCTCGAGTAGTAGAAACTCAGCTTGGTCTTTACTCCTTCCAAAAGAACTAAATAGCAGTGATGATGAGAGTTCAAATCATAGCAGTTTTTCGAGTGATACCAGTGATTTCAAACTAGTCGAGTTGAATCCACACCTTCTTGTAGAGCGTAATGATGATTTCTACAGTATGAAATATTCAGATCCGCGAGAATATTATTGCGTTTTACGTCGAGAATGGTCAGATCGGATTGCCGAATCAGAACGTCTTGTTCGTGACTTGGAAAATCTCAACACTCCAATCCCAACAAGGTACTCATAACCATGCCTCGAGTAGGTCCAGCAACTTGCGAGACGGTCGTACAAAGGATTAAAAAATAAAACAACAGAATGATGGCAACACGTTGTAGATTTTACATGCTAAAGTTGGCTGAAGAACAAGCATCATCAACCGGTAAAGAACTAACATCTCCTGAAAAAAGATGTGTGTTAAGAGACCGCCAATATCGTTCTGAGGACGATATTGAGGACTTCTATTCTAATGACGATTAGGGTCTATTTAGGCTCACTGTCTTAGATTATGGGTCATTTAAGTTTTGGACTAAGGCTGTTAATTTGTATTTTTATTTTATGATGAAGTCATAAATTTGAATTAGTTTGGGATGTTTTTAATTCTTCAATGTTTATTGTTAAAGTCTATTATTAATTGAGAATTTCACAAATAAACACAAATAAATTAGTACATAAAGGGTGCGGATTACATTATAGGGGAAAAGGTACAACTTGTAAAAAACATAATCCATAGAAATATTAAACTTAATAAACAAAATGCATATAAATAATGAACAACAACAACATAGCACAAATAATCTTCCACAATTTAAGTTTTTATTTCAAAGCTATTTTCTCGTGTTGAGCCTTTCTAAGTTTAGCCTTCACCAAATTTCGTTTTTTTTTTTTGAAATCGGTGAGCAACACCTCCAAACTTTCAATTTTTTCTTCAGCTTCCACAAGCTTAAATTGCGAGTCCAACTTAGCGGTATCTAGATATATGTGAAGTCGCGGTATCTCTATCCAAAATTAGATTTTTAAACTTCACCGCCACCGTTTTATCCACGTGAATGCTATCTTCCCACCGAAAGTATTTGCAACCGCCCATATCCTATAAACATTACAAGAAAATCAGTTTTTTAAAGTAAAATATATGGATAACGTGAAAAGAAAAAAAACTAAAAAATGTAAAAACACTTACTTCGCGCACTTTACAATGCCAAAAACGACGACTCGGATTATCTTGGGTCTTTGATGTTTTTAGTTTACAGTAATAACTACATTCACAAATATCAGGTTGTATAGCAAACATTGAAGTTTCAAAACTTTGAGACATGTTTTTGAAAGTGTAAAAGTGTGTTGAAAGGCTGAAGATGGAGGAAATGAAAGAGAAGAGAATGCATGTGGTGGGTCAGGGTTTTTAGGGAATGGTTTCACGCACAGATTCTGTGCATGAAAGAGCCAAAATATAAATGTACACTTTGGCCCTTTCACGCACAGAATCTGTGCGTGAAGCCTAGTTTGGTTCTTTTTTTTTAATGGGTTAGTTTGGTTCCAAAAAAAAAAAAATTGGGTTACAAAAGTGTCGGGCTCCGAGTAAGATAATTCTTCTTTATTGAGTATTGTAGGGATTTTTTATACGGTTATTAATAATGCATGAATTAGTTATGTAGAGTTTAGTTATTCCATCTTCGACCCAGTATAAAATAATAAATAGATTGACTCATAACTTATTAGTTATACGAGATTATAAACCGGTAACCAAACACCATACTTGATGTGTTGAATCCACTAAAATGCTTTTTTTTTGGGTGATAAGCAACTAAAATGCTACCAAACGTGATACTAATTATACTGATTTTAATACATGAATAATTTACTTCCTAACCAATAACCACACAACCCTTTTGAAGACCCACTGAAATTAAAAATTGAAGTTGACGATAATCTTTGGTTCCGCAACGATTTGCTCTATATGTTTTCTTAGACATGCTTTAGATCATATAAATCAATGCTTATCAAGCTCTATGACGCACCAATCGTGTATTTTTTTAATGTAAAATAAATAATACTTACTTCACATATTATCTATTATTTATTAAATGTATATATTTTCCATTTAATCTTGTCAATATACGGACTACGGTCAGTGCTTATAAGATAAAACTGAATTTAGCATTTGTAATTTAACGCTTACTGTGAAGTCCCAGGCATCTACTGAAAGATTTAAAAGCATCGTCAATCAGTACAAAATCTCTTTTGTTGCAATTCGGGAACCTTTTATCAAAGAGGAAAAAATTGAAAATTACAGACAAAATCTTGGTATGAAAGGCCGCTTTGTGAATAGCAGCAGTAAAATATGGATTTTTTGGAGTTCTGATAGATACTGTGATGTGTATGCCAACGATGATCAAATGCTTACCTGCAAAATATGTCATAACAAGAGTGATAAGGAGTTGTTTATATCCACTGTATATGCAAAGTCTAGATCTACTGGCAGAGTCCAATTATGGGAACATATGAGGGCTTTTGCATCAACAATCAATCAACCTTGGATTGTGTGAGGTGATTTTAACTGTATTTTGGGCCCTGAAGAGAAATCTGGAGGAACACCACACAAGCTTAGCAAGAGTATGGACTTTATTGAATGTTTAACTGACCGTGGGCTTGCAGATATGGGATACAGTGGTAATTCTTTTACTTGGTGTAATGAAAGGAAGGAGGAGGAGATTATATGGAAAAGATTAGACATAATGGTAGCCAATGATGAAATGGGAGCCATGTTTACTTCTATCTCTGTCCAACACCTAGCAAGAGTGAGCTACAAGATCAAACTGTTAACAACATTAAGTATTTCAAGTTCTTGAATTTTTGGGCTGATAAGGAAGATTTTCAGGGTATAGTAAAGGAACAGTGGAATCAACATGTTAAAGGAAATATATTCTGGATAGTTCAGCAAAAATGAAAAAAGTGAGCAAGGCTCTTAGTGATTGGTCTAGAAACAAAATTGGAGACATTTTTATCAAAACAAACCAACTGGAGGAACATATGGTAGCTTGTGAAGAGAAATACATGAGTTCATTAAATCAGAATGATAGAATGACCATGAACAAAGCAAAGGCTGACCTGGTTCTTCACCTCAAAACAGTTGATGCCTATTGGAGACAAAAAGTTCATCTTAAGTGGCAGCTTGAGGGTGATGAAAATACCAAATATTTTCATCCACTGGTTAGAAGAAGAAGGCATCATATGAAGATCAATAGAATAAAAAATGGGGATGATTGGCTAGAAGAAGAGGATCATATTGCCAAAGCTGCAATGGATTTTTATCAAAACCTTTTCTTCAAAGACATACTTATATTGATTTGAGTGTTTTGGATTGTATACCAAAATTTGTTAGTAATGAAGATAACCAAATGCTCACTGGGGATATTTCCAGTGAAGAAGTCAAAGATGCTATTTTTGACATTGACACCAATAGCTCTGCTGGGCCTGATGGTTTCTCTAGCATGTTTTTTCAGAAATGTTGGGATACAATTGTACAAGATATGTTCAACATGGTGAAAGAATGCTTAAAGGTCATCCCATGCCTAAATATTTCACTAGTACATGCCTTGTCTTAATTCCAAAGGTCCAGCATCCTCAGGAATTCTCTGAATTCAGGCCTATCAATTTAAGTAATGTTACTCAAAAGCTTGTATCAAAAAACTTGAATAATAGGATGTCCAAGATCCTGCCTAACATCATTTCTCAGAATCAAAGTGGATCATGAAGGTCAAAGCAATTGGGGAGAATGTGCTTTTAGCACAATAATTGTTCATGAAATCAAAAAGCCAAACAAGGGAGGAAATGTAGTGATTAAGCTGGATATGAATAAGGCTTATGACAGAATCTCTTGGAATTTCATATGTGCAGTCATGAGGAAAATGGGGTTCTGTGAGCATTGAATTTTTATCATATGAAATCTGCTATCTAATGCTTGGTATTCTGTCAACATAAATGGAAAAAAGAAATGGCTTTTTCAAGTCCCAAAGAGGTGTTAAATAAGGTGATCCAATATCGGCATCTTTGTTCATCATAACTGCAGAGGTGCTATCTAGGAAGCTCAACAAATTATTTGATGATCTAAGGTTCAATGGGTTCAATATGCAAGCTAATGGTCCTGCCATAAACCATTTGTCCTATGCTGATGACATTATAGGTTTCTATTCTGGGAAACCTATACTTTGAATAAGATAATGGATTGTCTAAGAGTATCAGAAGAACTCTGGCCAAATGATCAGTGAGAACAAAAGCTATTTTCTAATGGATAATTCTATCTCTATAAAAAGAATGAAGATGGTTGGAGGGTACTGAAGTTTCAGAGATCTGAGTTCCCTATCACATATTTGGGGTGTCTATTTTTGTGGGAGAAAGAAGATCAAATTCTTCAGTTTTATGGCTACTAAAATATTGCAAAAACTTGATTCTGGTAGTGTAAAACTCTATCAAGTGGTGGAAAAATGATTCTTATAAAACATGTTTTATCTGCTATTCCTGTACACTTACTTTCCATATATATACCCAAAAACCATTTTTAAACAAATTGAAAGCATATTTGCTACTCCCTCCATCCCAATTTATGGAATATAGTTTGACTGGGCACGAAGTTTAAGAAATAAAGGAAGACTTTTGAATCTTGTGGTCTAAAATAAGTCAAAGATATTTGTGTAGTTATAGATCATCACGTTAAGCGTGAAAAAGTAAAGTTTAAAGTTAAATTATTACCAAATAAGAAAATGTATTTTTATTTTTTTTTGGATAGACTAAAAAGGAAAGTGTATCACATAAATTGGGACAGGGGGAGTAATTTTTTCTGGGGACAATGTGAAGGTAAGTATAAATATCATTGGTCTGCTTGGTCTAATTTTTGTTTGCCTAAAGATGAAGGAGGCATTAGAGTGAGATCATTACAAGAAATTGCAGACTCTGTTTCAGCTAAACTATGGTGGATTTTCATAACATCAAAGTCCTTATAGACTAAATTCATGAGGGCCAAGTATTCAATTAGACTACATCCAGTGGCAAGGAAATGAAACTATACACATTTTCATTCTTGGAAGAGGCTAATAAAAATTGGGGATAAAGTGGATCATCTAATCTATTGGTACATCAATAGAGGAAATTCAAACATTGGGTAGGATAATTGGAGGGGATCTGGCAGACTAGCTCAGCCTAGTGGCACTAACACCTCAAACAAAAGCCCCATCCATACTTATATCCATCAAACAATTGGAATACCAATAAGCTGCTAAAGATTTTGCCTATAAGTGTGGTGAGCAAGATACATGACATTAAGATTCACTCCCAAGATTTAGATGATCAACCTTTTTGGAGTGTCACTAGTGATGGAAAATTTAGCTGCCAATCTGCTTGGAAAGCCATTAGAGAAGCACATAACACCTCTTTAACCAACAAGAATATATGGCATAAAAAATTGCCATCAAAACTTCTTTTTTCATTTGGAGGTTGTTCAGAAATAGTGAGGCTATTGATGACAACCTCAAGAGAATTAAAATACAACTAACCTCTAAATGTTCTTGTTATAGGTCTGGAAATCAGGAAACACAGGAGCATCTATTCAAAAACAGCATGATTAGCATCGAAGTATGGAAGCACTTTGCACAAATGTTTGGCATTATAGAAGGATATGGCAATATCAGTCAAAAAAGTATTGTCATGGTGAATGACAAATGAGAAGAACCTCATTCAAAGCATGATTTTACAAATTTTACCTTGCATCATCATTTGACAGATCTGGAATGAGAGATGTCAGAGGAGATATGAGAACTACAACATGTCCAGATACAGAATAGTCGACAATACTTGCCAACAAACTCTTATGGGGGTGCATAAACAATTCAAGAATATTACACCTTTTATGGAATGGAGTAAACTATTGGAGATCAGTGAACATGCTCAACACCACATCAATACTATTGCTGTAAGGTGGAATTTCCCTACTCTAGGAGCTGTCAAGTTAAATACAGATGAATGTTCTAAAGGAAATTCGGGACCTAGTGGAGGTGGGGGACTAATTGCATATCAAAGAGGTAACATGATTATTGCTTATGCTGCTTATCTTGGTGATATTACAAATAATATGGCTAAAGCAATAGCTGTGAAAGTTGGAATAGAATGGTGCTTGAATAATGACATCAACAACTTAGAAATTAAGAGTAATTCAAAAATGTTGGTGGATTGGATTCTTAACAAATCCAAACCTCCCTAAAAACTGATGACCGTTATTGAGCAAATTCAACACAATCTCAAATCCATTCAAGAGAAGTCCATCCAACATTGCTTCAAAGAGTGCAACAGAGCTGCTGATAGACTGGCAAATTGGGTCCTAAGTTGTGAAAGTATTGTTTGGATGAATAGCTTTATGAAACTGCCAAGAGATACAAAGGGAGAGATCAAGGTCGACAAAATGCGATTGCCATCGTTTAGAAATTCCTTCAATGTAAATAGATCAATGTATAGGAATTATCTTTTTGATGTCCCTTGATTTTCTTTTGTATTATTGTGAAGATATTAGTCATATCTTCATAATCAAGTTATAATTTCTTGAGAGCTAATATGAAATCCTACTTCTCAAAGATGGATTGCGTTCCATCATAAGTAGATGCAGGGTGCTGTAACCTAAAAAAATAACGGTAAAGGTCCATATATGCCCGCGGACTATGAGAAATTGCACGCATTTGCCTGTCGTTTAAAGGTCAATCCGCCCATGCCCCTAACGTTACGTTTTGCGTCACCCATGCCCTTGAGTTAATAGAAACCCGACAAAAATATTGGAGGGAAAATTTGTGCAGTTCCGCATAGTATAGGGGCATATTTGATCCACTGAAATTCCTAAATATTATGGCACAAAAGCGACAATATTGCACAAAATATCACTGCATTCCAAAACATAAAAAACATTTGCAATTACAATTCATGCATCCACCATTACATTACATCTAAATTATACAATAAAAAATCAAATGCAATTACAACCATCTTTTAAATATTGTTTTCACAAACAAGAGCACCATTTTACTTTTCAAAAGATTTGTTTTACTAATGATAATATCTTCTTCTTTTTTCAATTAGTTGATGACCTGAATAGTTCTTTTTAGATATTTTTCGTCTTCCCAGTCTCAATATCTATACGATAATGCATGCAACAACTGCCACACAAAACATAAACATAAAAAAAAAAAATCATTACAGATCTACCACAAAAAAAATCACAAGGAAAAAGAGATAACTTACATTAGACTTATGACACCTGAAAAAAGGTCTCCCGCAGTGCTGAAATTTTGATAGCAATAATAGAGAGAATATTACATTTTAGGTATTTATATGGTCTTACATAAAATTTAATGTGGTCTAGCCCTTTTGCGAATTCCACGCATAATATAAATTTAGTAGAATTATTTGGAGTCCATGATGTAAGATGTAGTGACGAACCCTTCCACAACTATTTGAAGAGCTCAAAGCTTCTGACATTTCATAAACAAGTGAAAGAATAAGAGAGCGAAGTGTGGGTTGCACGATAAATGTGAAGTTTCAAAATGCAGTACCAAAAAATTATTGGCTAGCATAAAGTGCACTACAAAAAAAAACTAAGAACTATTGGTACAATAAGAAGTTGTTGCATGTATTATTGTGTAGATATTGAGACTATGAAAACGAAAAATATCTAAAAAGAACTATCCAGGTCATCAACTAATTGGAAAAAAAAATTATTATCATTAGTAAAACAAATCTTTTGAAAAGGTAAAATGGTGCTCTTGTTTGTGAAAATAATCTTTAAATGATGGTTGTAATTGCATTTGATCTTTTAGTTGTATGATTTAGATGTAATGTAATGGTGGATGCATGGATTGTAATTGCAAATGTTTTTTATGTTTTGAAATGCAGTGATATTTTCTGCCATATTGTTGTTTTTGTGCCATAATATTTAGGAATTTCAATCGATCAAATATGCCCCTATACTATGCAGGACTGCACAAATTTGCCCTCCAATATTTTTGTGAGGTTTCCGTTAACTCAAGGGCATAGGTGACGCAAAACGTAACGTTAGGGGCATGGACGTACTGACTTTTAAACGACGGGCAAATGCGTGTAATTTCGCATAGTCCACGGGCATATATGGACCTTTTCCGTTAAATGAGGGCATAGGCAGAGGCGAATTTATGTATGAAATTTGGGTCACGTGAACACATGGTCACTCAACTAAATTCAATATTTATGTGTATAATTCTGAAAATATATCTAATATTAACTGAAGGAACACATGGTCAAACCCGGTTGAGTGGAGCACTGTTTATTTCCTCAAGGTCTCAGGATGGAACCCGAGCTCTTGCACGTTTTATGCTTCTTCTTTTTTCTAAAGCAGCCTTTTAACTTTCCTTTTTATAGTATTCTAAACCTTTTTCTTCTATAATTCTAATTACCCAAAAGTAAAAAACGTGTTTCTTTTTTATATTACACCTAATGACTTTTTTTTTCCTTCCCTTTATTTCTAATTACCAAAAGAAATCAAAAAAACTCCATAGATGCTAAGCTGCGGAGCAAAGGCAAAAGAAATCCAAAAAATTCATAGCTAATGGTAATCCAAAATCATACTACGAGTAGAGTATTTTGGAGAACGAATTCAAACATATCGATTTAATATCAGAAACCTTAAAGCAACATGTTTGTAATTAAACCTCATCACCTCGATTCTCTTATAGACTCAACGTCTCGAAATAAGGCATGGTGTATTCCTTATACCTTCTTACAAGTATATTTTGGTTCTAAAATTAACATCGTCTATACTGAAAATCGGATTTGAGGGTAAAATAATGGATTTACCTAATATTGATTCTATTACCATGTAAAAATAATTTGAATATTTACTAGTCCTGTACCTTAAGAGGTCGTTTGGTAGCTGGTTAGAGTTATGCAGGTATTAGTAATATATATATATAAGTTATGAGGGAATCTATTTATTATTTTATGCAAGTTATGCAAGGTTTAGTTATTCGTAGCATTAGTTATTACACCTTCTATCCTGCATGAAATAATTCATAGATTTTCCTCATAACTTATACATGTATTAGTTACGTGGGTTTTTAAATTACAAACCAAACATCATATTGATTGGGATGTTTACACAAATAGCCGTCTAGATTCATTGTTTACTTTTCCTAGCTGATATATGTGGATTATGCACTAATTATACATGATTATACACATTATATCCTTCTTCGGTTTCAATTTGTTTTTCTTAGTTTGACTGGACACGGAATTTAGTAAAGTAAAGAAGACTTTTGAATTTTGTGGTCTTAAACTAAAGATATGTATATTGTACCAAAATGCCCTTTGATCTTATGTCTTAAACATGTCATGTGAGATGTTGAAATTAAAGAATTGTCAAATTAAGAAAGAAGCATTCTTTTTTAAACAAATTAAAAAGGAAAGTAAGACAAACAAATTGAAACAGAGGAAGTATGAATTACATTATACACATATTATACAGCTATTTTTAGTTTAACAATTATGTGAACGGCTATTTAGATTGTACATGAATAACTTATCTCCTAACCAGCTACCAAACATAGTAGTATTACTTATGCAGAATTTAATACCCGCATAACTATCTCCAAACGAGCTACCAAACGATCCCTAATTATAAGGGTAAAGTTAGTTAATGAATTTATAAAACCATGTGAATATTAATTATCCCAATACACTTGTTTTAAGATATTGTATGTTTCTGACAAGTTGTGGCAGAACTATCAAGAGAGTAGAGCAATTTGTCCCTTATCACACGTTGGCCGCAACATCCAATAATTAAAGAGATGACAATAAATAAAGCATCTTTCGCCGATGACTTACATACCTCGCAAATGTCATCGGTGTTTATCATTTTCTGCGCCACTGGTATGCAGAAATATTGGAACATGTATATAGTGACAGTCCAATTGGAGAGAAAATATCATTTATCCACGTCTAGACAAATTGAGGATTTAAAGTTTATGAGTTATTACAATAACTTTAAATTAATATGCAATAAGTAACTAGGTTTAGAGTCAAATAGTTATAGATATTTAATAAATTTCTTAATATACTGAGTTTACGTAAACTAATGCGTCACATTATAGATTCACCTGTGGATCGACAGGTAGTTGAGACATTCACTTATTGGTACAATCATTAAGCAACCTACTTTGACGAGTTCAAACTCTTTAGTCTTCTATATTATCTGGCATATTAGTTGACTTCCCTAGTTTAACGCCTTACTGAAGTCAATGTCAACGCAATACAGATCAATGCTATGAAGTTTACCCTTTTTATGTACTAATTGGTGGTGTAGAGTTTCTTTAATTTAATTTGTTTCTTTCTAAAACTGGTCAATAGATATTTAAGAGAATCCATGCAAGATCTTGAATTAAGAAAATACATAAAGCTAAACAACACTACGGTGCTTACGATTTATTTGACATTCTTAGATGTAGATGGTACTCCTAGGCCCTAGCTTATAATAAAATGATCAAAGCAAAGTTATTTAGCTACCACGAGTAACTCTATAATGAGTTAATTTGGTTAAATCAGCCATGTATTTGTAAGTATGAATTTTAGTACTTTAGCCAAATATTTATGTATTAAACTTCGGAGAAAGGAAACAAGATTAAAACTCTGATACATATATTACTAAGGAGTACTAATTAACAAGCTCAAAACTCCAATTCAAATAGTCACTTATTTTGTACATAGACAGACCAGTAAAATATAATACTCCCTCCGTCCGTCCTAATTTATATGACATAGTTCGGATTTTGAGAGTCAAATTTCTTTATTTTCCTCCGTCCTAATTTATATGACATAGTTCGCATTTCGAGAGTCAAGTTTCTTTATTTTGACCGTGAATTCGGACATGCAATCTTTAATATTTTTGAAAAATAATTTACATATTTAGAAACTACATAAAAGGTATTACAAGTCACAATAATTAATAATTTAAAATATTTAAAGGGCATACGAATTAATCGGTATCAAAGATTTTCTTGTTTGATTCTCTAAAAACAAAATGTGTCATATAAATTGGGACAAAGGGAGATACAATTATACGATCTCAATCAACAAAGTTAAAAATATAGGAGTAACTAGATGGCCCAGCACGGGCCCGACACTTCGGATTATAGTGTATCTATGTATATGTAGTTGTGTGTAGATGGTGATAATATATATATATATATATATATATATATATATATATATATATATATATATATATATATATACTATGTTCAAAATACGATTAATATAACATTGTAGTTTGTGCTCCGTATCTAAAACTTTATTATATTTGTGTTTGCTACGAAAATTTATTAATACTTTTTTAAAGAGAAGACTTGTTTAAAAGAAAACTATTTTCCTCTCTTTGAGATAAAATAATAGTAATATTTAAGCATCAGTTGATACTTTCAATTTTAATTTGATTAATTTAAAGGTGTAAAATACTTATTATTTTTTATCAAATTTTGATTTGGATAATTCTAATTCAAATTATTAAATTAATTTTACATGTTTAAAACGAAACAAAATAGAAATTGATTTTCTATTTAAACGAAGAAATGCTATTTTTTAATTTTTGGTAAATATTCTCGGTTTAGTTCATTTTACTTGTAGAAAAATAGAAATATAATAAAGTATTTCTATCTATTTTTTAGAAGAGTTGGTAATATAAAGTATAAAACGTCATTTTTTTGCCCTTAAATAAAAAAGTGGGTGGGACCACAAAAGATTTTTTTGCCCTTAAATAAAACAGTAGGACCGAACACGGACGATGATCTTGTCTCTATAAACCGGCTCTTCTATATAGTAGTAATAGTAAAGTAATACATATAATTTTTTTTATCAAATTTTGATTTGGATAATTCTAATTAAAATTATTATATTAATTTTACATGTTTAAAATGAAACAAAGTAGAAATTTGATTTTCTATTTAAATGAAGAACTTCTATTTTTTAATTTTTATTAAATATTTTTTGTTTAACTCATTTTACTTGTCATGTTTTTTTTACACGGTTTTTTAAGGAAACGTCAATTAGAATTAGAATTTCACTAATTTACCTTATTAATTATTTGATCTCCATTTAATATTATTTTTTATTTTATGACATTAGTCTCATTTATTAGAGTAAGGAAAAAATGAAAAAGTAATTAAATTCTATCTTATTTTTTCTTTTCACATTTATTAGAGTAAGTCAAAAATGAAAAAGTAATTAAATTCTATCTTATTTTAATATATAAGTATTTTAAGTATGTTGCTGTACAATAATTTCATTTGCTCCCACTAATGGGTTGATATGCATGTGACAATGAATCCATCATTATTGATTTAATTGTTTGATTTTCTAAGCACTTTTTTTTTTTAACATTGTTTGTTTTTCTAATATGGGATTCACTTTTTTTTTTTAATATTGCTTGATTTTGTTAATATGGGGTCCACTTTTTTTTCCCGTGAGTTTGGATGTGGTGGGTTCCACTTTTTTTTTTATACTGGTTGGTGTTTAATATGGGCCCACATTTTTTTTTAATACTGGTTAGTGTTTAATATGAGGCCATGAAGAACTTCTATTTTTTAATTTTTAATAAATATTTTTTTTAACTCATTTTACTTGTCATGTTGTTTTTTACACGATTTTTTAAGGAAACGTCAATTAGAATTATAATTTCACTAATTTACCTTATTAATTATTTGATCTCCATTTAATATTATTTTTTCTTTTATGACATTAATCTCTTTTCACATTTATTAGAGTAAGGAAAAAATGAAAAAGTAATTAAATTCTATTTTATTTTAATAAATAAGTATTTTAAGTATGTTGTTGTACAATAATTTCATTTGTTCCCACTAATGGGTTGATACGCATGTGGCAATGAATCCATCATTATTGATTTAATTGTTTGATTTTCTAAGCACTTTTTTTTTTACATTGTTTGTTTTTTTAATATGGGATTCACTTTTTTTTTTTAATATTGCTTGATTTTGTTAATATGGGGTCTACTTTTTTTTTCCCGTGAGTTTGGATGTGGTGGGTTTCACTTTTTTTCTTCTCTTTTTCTTTTAATACTGGTTGGTGTTTAATATGGGGTCCACAATTTTTTTTTTTAATATTAGATGTTGTTTAATATATATGGGGCCCACAATTTTTTTTTATTAAATTGGAAACGGGCCCATAATTTGGAAACGACATGTGGCAATGAATCCATCATTATTGATTTTCTAAGCACTTTTTTTTTAACATTGTTTGTTTTTTTTAATATGGGATTCACTTTTTTTTTTTTAATATTGCTTGATTTTGTTAATATGGGGTCCATTTTTTTTTTCCCGTGAGTTTGGATGTGGTGGATTTCACTTTTTGTTTTTTAGTACTGGTTGGTATTTAATATGAGGCCCACAATTATTATTTTTAATATTAGATGTTGTTTAATATATATGGGGCCCACAATTTTTTTTAATATTAATTGTTGTTTAATATATATGGGGCCCACAATATTTTTTTATTAAATTGGAAACGGGCCCACAATTTGGAAACGGACGACGAGAAAGAAGAGCCCAACCGGCTCTTATTAATAGTAGAAATATTTATCATTAAATTGTCTAGCTGGAATAGTTAAAAGGGGTATACAAAAACAAAACACATGCAGGGTCAACTTTTGCCACTACATTGGCATTAAGCTGGTCAAGGATATACGTTAATTCAGTTCCTATCTAACAATTACTTCAACTAATAACACAATATTTCCTATATAAGGAAACCTTAAGCTTCATTGTCTTTCTATTCTATTCCTGAGCTCATCATTCTCTATCTCAGCATGGCTAGCAGCCATTTTCTCCTACTTGTTTTAGTTCTTTGTGTTTTCTCAGTTTCTGCTGATGGTAAGCTTACTTGCATCTTATTATACCTTTTGTAAACT